>NC_090839.1:44461566-45927400 GCF_028021215.1 Eschrichtius robustus
AAAATAATGATGCTAATTTAAATGTTTTCCAGATTATTAGTCTTTTGTCTAATGGTCAGTGTTTTGTTTTTCCTGTGTAAGAAATTTTTGCCTAATGATATAAAGGTCTTTTTCCATGTTACCTTTCAAATTTAGTTCTATAATCTACCTGGAATTTATATTTTAGTATAGTGAAAATCCTTCAGTGTAGGTCTACTGTTTTCCCTCCTCAACAAATTCTATTTTTTCCCTGAAAATTTTTTATTTCAAATTGGAAGTTTGAAAGAAGATTTTGAAAAAAAAAAAAAAAAAAGAAAGAAAGAAGATTTTGTTAGGTATGAAATTTTACGTTAGTGATATTTTCTTTAAGTGCTTTGAAGATATCATTACATTGTCTCTGGATTCCATGATTTTTATTGAGATGTCATCTATAATTACTATTGTTGCTATTTTGAAGTTAATGGGTCTTTACTCACTAAATAATTTTATATTTTTTCTTTAACCTTGATGATTTTCTGCAGGTTTACAATGATTGGCCTGAATAAGGTTTGCTTTGCATTAATTTTGCTTGGGGACCATAATACTCTTAAAGCAGGGGCTTGATATTTTACATTCAGTTTGGGAAATTATCAGCCATTATCTTTTAAAATATTGTTTTTGCCCCATTACACATAGGATACACCCTATCTCATATGTCTGCTAATTCTTTTCATCTGTATTTTATTCTTTATATTTTCTTCTAACTTAGTTTTCAGTTTGTAAATTCCTTCTTCAGCTGTGTCTAATTGCCACCAAATCCACCTATTGAATTCTAAACTTCAATTATATAATTTTCAGTTCTAGAATTTACATCTTTTATTTAGTGTATAGTCCAGTTAAACTTCTTTGCCATGAGATTTCTCCCTCTTGTCACCCAATTCTTAAACACATTAACCATATTTTAAAGTTGTATCTACAAATAGATCTCTAACATGTCTCTATATATTGTCTTATTGGCTTGGTTTTCAGTGATCCATTCTTGTTCCTCAGGAATGACCGGTCATTTTTTATTGAATGCTAGACACTATGTGCGAAAAACTGTAGAGGCAACTTGAGCCTCGGTGGCCTTATCTTCTTCCAGAGAGAGAGGATTCATTTTTGCTTCTGAAAGGCTGGTAGGATTGAGTAGAGCACTGAAATCTAATCAATCAATCAGAGATTAAATTGATTAAAAGTAGGCCTTCAATTTTTTTTAAGAACTGGTCTATTTCAAGTTCATTGCCCCCCAAGTATAACCCTTCAGTATAACCCACAGAAAACTCAAGGTACTTATCAGAGCACCTCTTCTTTGGTGGGCCCTGACCTCCAAGTTTTTCCCCTCTCCCCCCAGACCTCATTAAAAAACATCTGAAGGCTCTGTTAAACCTCTTTGTATGTGGAATGTCAGGTTCACCATTCTTCACCTCCTCCAGCTTCTGCTGCATTAATGGCTCTCTAGTGCCTTAATTTCCTCAAATAATCTGTTCAATGTTTCTAGCTGTTCTTGGTGGGAGTGTTATTCTACAGTATGACAGACAGTCTACTTTAGAAATCCCTTTCTCAGTGTAATTTTTTTTTAATAAAAAAATTTATGTATTGATTTGTTTACTTATGGCTGAGTTGGGTCTTTGTTACTGCCCACGGGCTTCAGTAGTTGTGGCTCATGGGCTTTAGAGCACAGGCTCAGTAGTTGTGGCACATGGGCTTAGTTGCTCCGTGGCATGTGGGATCTTCCTGGACCAGGGCTTGAACCCATGTCCCCTGCATTGGCAGGCAGCTTCTTAACCACTGCACCACCAGGGAAGCCCCCTCAGTGTAATTTTATCTTGCATTTTTTTTTCATTAGCAGCAAAGTGAATCACATTTTCACACAACTACAGGCTATTCTTATTTTTTAATTAACTTCCTGTTAGATTTCTTGCTCAATTTTCTATCCAATTGTCAATCTTCTTTCTGTTTAGAAGTACTTTATATATCAAAGATATTAACCCTTTGTCGTCTATGATAAAAGGTATAAATATTTTTCCTAAACTGGTAATATTTCTTTTTTTAAACATTTCTTATGGTAGCTTTTCCACCCGTAAGTAAGTTTGTGTTTATATAAAGTCAAATAGTTCCATTTTTTTCTAACTACTTCTGTTTTGAGGCATACTAGCAAAGATTTCCTGCTCCCAAGCTTAGAAAACTCCATCAGTAGTTTCTTCTGTAATTGTGTCTGTAAGGAACATGTTGATGAGCAATTGAAAAATGATGAGCAATTGAAAAATGGTCTATTTTCTAGAATTGACAGAGTGAGAAAAGATATGACATGGTTAAGTCCAGCTGGAAGTTCCAAGTTTTGTTTTCATTTTCCCAACCTCATCCTCAGGAGCTAGTGAAAAGAACTCATGGGCACAGTCACTTTCATGTTGTCCTTGTAGGACTTGGGTACCCATGAGTCATGTTTTCTTATGTTATCCCTTTCCTGACTTCTTTTCTCATCCACTCTCATGTCATCAACAATATGATATTATTCTACATGGACATCTCCCAAATTCCCACATGCCTAATTAATTCTCAGTTTCCTTCCTCAGCATTAGATGCAAAACTTGTTTGGCATCTCCACTTAAATGACCCTCTGCTTCAGTCTTCAAATCTAAAATGACTCTCTTCACCTCCCTTCACTTTGCTTGTTTTATATATCATCAAGTACTGACCTTCCTACCTTCCGTCCACCCAGGCTCAAAGATTAGTCACCTTACTTCTTGAGTCTTACTTCTTGATTCTCAGCTTCAGTAAATCATTACCAAGAGTGCAAGTTAAAGGTATCTTCCTTTGAAGAGATTATACACTGGATCTTTCCTAGCCTTGCTTCATCCTCACTAACAGGAAGGTCAAATTGAACATACTCTGGACTCAATAGGTATTCATGTTAATGAAACTGAATTTAATCTTTTGTTTAAAAAAAGTACAGAAACAATAAGAACTTTGAAGTTATGAACTCATCTAGTACTTTATATATTTGTATTTTCAAATGCCCTGGCTCTTCAAGCTGTGAAAACATAATAGATACTTAACCAAGAAGTAAGAGATTATTGTCCTTTTGACTATCTGTAAATTTTCTCACAATAATATGGATGTTAACTAGACTTATTATAGTGATCATTTTTTCCATATGTACAAATATCAGATCATGAAAAACAAGAAAAACAGTCTCCTTACAACTACATTTAAGCATGTTATATAGCTTCAGCCACAGCGAGTGGATGACAAGCCTTATGAAACTATGTAAATAGAGAACAATTACAACAGAAATTAACTAAAGACGGGATTCTCAGCAATCCAAAATGGCAGCATCTGAGGTCTTCTAGGGGAGCAACTGAGCCATTCATTTGTGTTTTAACTTCACTGCCAGGAGAATGAATCTTTCAGCTTTCAGGCATGCCTGAGGCAAAATAGGTTTTCTTTTTTCATTCTCTTCAAAGTTTAAGCTACATAAACTCACACACACATATTTCCCCAAATTCAAATTGTGGATTGTTCTGATTAAACCAAGTTTTGCTGCTTTCATGTTACCAGCTTTCTAATTTGAGAAATTGTGCATGTATGTATGTGATTATCTCACAAATTAAAGAGAATTTAGAATATGACAGCATTAAAGTATTCAAGCAACTCAACCTACTATTTGCTCCTTTAAGCTTTTCTGCAAAAGAAGTTCAATCCCAGGAGTATTTTTAAACTTAAGAGGGCAATGGAGGGTGACAGAACAACTGGCAGTCAGGCTGTTCTAATTTTCTATTAATCAAGGACTATCTTCTTTTTCAGCTCAAGGCGAGGACACACCTAGAGTTCCTGTGAAAAGCGAAGGCTCTGGTGACACAGAACATTCTACAAGTCCTGATGGTAAGTTTCTGAGCTATTTGAGTCACGCAAACTACAAATCTGGCACATTTTTCTCTGTGTAATCTAGGATTAAGGGAGCTGTCTATTCTATGAGTCAACATATTCAGTTTGAACAAGGTAAAGTTCAAAAACCATTTTCTACTGGGAACTAACAAAATTGGCAGCCTTTTTTAAAAAACAACATGTGCCTCAGTTTAATCTTACTTCCCAATACCAAGGAAACAGTGGGTAATTCCAAGGCTAAACTGAAGTCTAGCTGGTGAACTTTATGGAAACACTCAGCATTCAGAGGAGCACTGGCTTGAGTTTGGGCTAAGGTTATTCTTGGACCTTCATCACTTCACCTCACTGTATCACACATCAGATGGCTTGGCCAAAAACACAGTGAGTCTTTAAAAGTACTTTATAAATAAATTTACAAAAACCTTTTTTTAATCACATCTCACTTTGAAGGCATCTAGAAATTGTGAGCATCAGGAATAGTATAGCCTTGCCCCTGTACAATGATACTGGAAACCCTTTGAAATATCATCATTTAGAAAAACAACTATTTGAGCACACATGATTTCTAAATATTTAATTCCACTTGCCCACAGAACTTAAGAGAACCAGAATTATTGGTCAGTGATCAACTGTTTATATATATCTTGTTGTTTGGGTTATTTTAGCCAGGAAAAAAAAAAAAAGCCAATTACTTTGAGTTGATAATGACCTTGGGAAAATTTCAGCCACTGGTAGAAGTTACTTGGTGGTTTTAAATGGTTTCCTATACCATGCATCCCACCCTGCTACAAGGCTTGCCCTCACCTTAATTGCCTCCCTTAATTATAAGCCCTTCTGCACCAACTGATTGATTGATTTTTTAATTATTTTTTTAATTTTTTAAAAAAATTTATACAATTTTTTAAAGGTCACTTTCCATTTATAGTTATTACAAAATATTGGCTATATTCCCCACATTCTACAATACATCCTTAAGCCTATCTTACACCCAATACAAACTGATTTTTTTTTTAACCCCTGGGCATGCTTTATCTAGGGGAATAATGTTTTCAGACCCCAGATGCATCCATTAAAAGCCACCCCGTGTTGGTCATGCTCAGTTGAATGAAACCTGCCCCAGCCTTGCTGTGACATTATAGGCATGGTTCTTAACTAGTTCTCTGCAAAGCATGTTCCAAAGAATACCAGGTCCATGCAATGCTCAATGAATAAAAGGGAGACAAATGTGGGAAATACTGAGTTTTAGTCCTCACTTGGAGATTTGCCATGCACAGTCCAGGCTCTCCAAAGTCTCAGCTGTAAAGAAACTTCCCAACATCATTTAACATTGCTTTTCCCAAACTTATTTGATCATGAAATGCTTTTCATACTAACACTTATTAGATTTTGGAACTAGGGACCCTTGGGTTGGAGGAAGGAACAGAAAAGGAACACTCACCCGTATTTTTGCAGACCAGGATAGAAAGTGCATACATTATTCTTTTTTTTTAGAGGTATACTTCCTGTAACTGGCCATTTTATACCTGGGGTAAAGAATGGGCTCACACATCATTAGAAACCGAGGCTAGTTTGCAGGAGGAACAAAGAGACCTGCTTTTAAAAACCTTCCTCCTTGAGAGAGAATTGGGTGGGCTGCCATCCAATGTCATTCCCTCTTTCAAGTCTCTTTGGAATGTGAAATCCAGCACCTGCCACTGTTTTACTTTAATCGAGTTTCCTATTCAAGAAAAAGAGATTTGGATTGTTGCTTTTGTTCAAACAAATGAAGACTATCCAAATGACAACAAACAGAGGAGGTTACTTATTCAGAGCTTACCAAAGCATGGGTGTCACACAGCCATTATCACTTGTGTTTGGCCAACTCAAAGGCAGGGAGGGAAGTGGGGAACTTCTAACAAGAGGGAAGACTTCAAGCATCCTTGATTGGAGGTTGTTGGTAAGGGGAAGCTGCACTTGGGCTAACTAGAAGTGGCTGATTGGTTTGGGAACATATTTGGCTTTCCCTGGCTGGTCCTGTGTTGGGAGCATGGAGTAAAATACAGGAAAGCTGGCAGTCACAGACCAAGTCCTGACCATTCTGAGCTGCTTGCTTCAAAGGTTTGAAGTCAGAATTCTATTGTTATGTTTGGCCTAGCCATCATTCATCTGTATATTAAGTCTCTTGGTTTATAATATGGGCTTTGATGCTTTAAAAATACCAATCTAATTAAACCTACTGACCCTTGAAAATTTCCAGTGTCTGCTATGCCTGCTTGGGCTCCTTCTGGACAATGGCATTAATTAATTATGTGTGCTATTTGTATGCAAATGCTTACATAGAACACACGGTAAAGTAAAAGCACACGTTTTACCTTTGCTGTGCGATCTGGTTAGATGTTTTGCTTTTCTATTTCATGGTGTCCACTGCCAGTGCACCCACTGGCAAGTTTACAGCGTCAGTTTTGACTTTCAAAACTGAAGACCTGGCAAACCAAGCAGGCCTACTGGCATTGCTGTTTTCGAGGGAGCTGCTTACCTCTCTGCATGTCGATGATCTGGTTTGCTTTGTTTTCTTTTTATTTTCTTAGACATCTATTAAGGCCTTTGAATTTACCTAAGGATGGTAATAAATACAAAATATCAACCCAAAAATCTGCTATGAAATGACAGCTCAGCTCCTACAGTTTAGTAAAGAAGCAACTCTGCCCTCCCCATTCCCCCACCAGTAAAAATCTATAAGAGTGGTCCCCAAATCTTGAATGAATGAAAACAAACTGAAAGAAGTATAAGATAGGAAATCAGGAATGTAACAATTCACAGGCCATTTTAATATGTTTAAGAGATTTGGGTTTAACAAATATTTAACCTTCTTGTTTTCCTTTCTGGTTCCAGTTGAAATGAATAAACAGGTTGACAGTGTAAATGACCCAACAGAGAGTCAGCAAGAAGATTAACTAATAGGTAAGTTGCCTCTGTTACAAGATTTTCAATTGATTAAATGGACCAGCCATAGAAACTAAAAGGCATGTTGGATTTCCCTCCCAGTCCCATGGATAGAACTTTTAAACGGTTAAAAGTTTAGCCTCAGGCTAAACTTTTAAAATCTTTATACCAAATAACACATTGTAAGAAACTTACCATCTTTAAAGGAAAAAGATAAGCTACAGCATATCCAGATCATGCAATACCCTGGTTTTCTGAGCTTTGATGACAAGAAAAAAAATTTTCCACCCATCTCACCTCCTGGCTTCCTGGAGTGATCAAATTATTTAAGCAACGCCAAGCTGATTCTGAAGCACTGCTTTTCCAGAAGTTACCTGCTGAGTTGTTTAGTATATCTGTTTTTAAGCCTAACACTAAATCTTTGCGCTGGAGAACGTGAAAGGCATTTGAGTGTATTTGGGCTGATAGAAGCCTGCCTTATGTCCCGTCCTCTCACACCACTACCCGTGGACCTGCACACCTCTACACAAAGGTTTGTTGCATTGAATGAGCCTCAGGGAATTCCATGGGAACATAAATGGGGCCAGATGATGTTTAGGAGTTTTTTCCAGACCAACATTCTAAATCACTCAGCCAAGACTGAAGTATATCTAGAATAATGAGTGGTCTGTAACCCTTTTTTGTATCTTGAGGGCTGGAGAGAAGAGTTAGAGAAAAGAAACCAGCCTAGCTATTCTGATTCCTAGCTTAAAATACTAAGCTGTGAAAAAAAACTATGGGATAAATGAATTGTGCGTCATCCAGGGCAAGACACAAATGTGTTGACACCATTGCCTCTGTCGACTGAAAAAAAAAAAAAATGCACAACCTAAAAGTTGAGAATTATGTTTTATTCGGTGGAGCTTCTGAGGACTTCAAGCCCAGGATAGCTCTGCAGGACTGCTCTGAAGAGGTAAGGGGGGAAGCAGGAACTATAGGAGTTTTACAACAAAGACAAGGTAGTCGGAACATCAAAAGATTACTGCTGCTTAAAGAAAACCAGATATCTCAAGTTAATGAATTTAGCCCTTTTCTACGTATGGGAAGATGCAAGAATCTGGGCTCTTTGGAATCATTCCTTTGATATGCAGTTTAGCAATCTGGGGCCAGTATCCTGTTCTTTCCCATCCTGAGTCCCCTCCGGGTGCACCATTAGGGGTGGCTGCAGTGGCTGAGGGCTTACCGTGGAGCGACAGAATGTGGCAGGCAACATTTTTTCATTCACAGTGCTTCCCCTTGGTCATAAATTCAACCAGCATTTGGAAGCAAAAAAGAAGAAATTATTATGATTAGTAGAAGAAATTATTATGATTAGTATAACTAGTAGTAATCTGGTTGCAATAAACCATCAGGTCCACAGGAGAGCTACCTGGAGAAGCCAAATTCTAGAAGGATCAGGTAGAGAGAAAAAGGTAAATGTTTCATCTTTGTTTACAAAGGTATACTTTATCAATGTGTAGGTCATGGCAGAAGAGAAAAGATTTTTTTCTGGAAAAAAAAAACCCAAAAGTATATTTCAGAAAGTCATAAAATTATGAATTATATTTATCAGTTAATTAATTCCTGATGAGGTCCTGAACCAAGATGATGGTGGAGTACAAGGACAGGCTCTCACTCCCTCTTGTGAGAACACCAGAATCACAACTAGCTGCTGGACAATCATTGACAGGAAGACAATGGAACTCACCAAAAAAGATATCCCACATCCAAAGACAAAGGAGAAGCCACAGTGAGATGGTAGGAGAGGCGCCATCAGAGTAAAATCAAATCCCATAACTGCTGGGTGGGTGACTCACAGACTGGAGAACACTTATACCACAGAAGTCCACCCACTGGAGTGAAGGTTCTGAGCCCCACGCCAGGCTTCCCAACCTGGGGGTCCGGCAACAGGAGGAGGAATTCCTAGAGAATCAGACTTTGAAGGCTAGCAGGATTGGATTGCAGGATTTCAACAGGACTTGGGGAAACAGGGACTCCACTCTTGGAGGGCACACCTAAAGTAGTGTGCGTATTGGGACCCAGGGGAAGGAGCAGTGACCCCATAGAGACTGAACCAGACCTACCTGCTAGTGTTGGAGGGTCTCCTGCAGAGGCGGGGCGTGGCTGTGTCTCACTGTGGGGAAAAGGACACAGGCAGCAGAAGTTCTGGGAAGTACTCCTTCGCGTGAGCCCTCCCAGAGTCTGTCATTAGCCCCCAAAGAGCCCAGGTAGGCTCCAGTGTTGTGTTGCCTCAGGCCAAACAAACAACCAACAGGGAGGGAACCCAGCCCCACCCATCAGCAGTCAAGCGGATTAAAGTTTTACTGAGCTCTGCCCACCAGAGAAACAGTCAGCTCTACCCACCACCAGTCCCTCCCATCAGGAAACTTGAACAAGCCTCTTAGATAACCGCATCTACCAGAGGGCAGACAGCAGAAGCAAGAAGAACTACAATCCTGCAGCCTGTGGAACAAAAACCACATTCACAGAAAGGTAGACAAGATGAAAAGGCAGAGGGCTATGTACCAGATGAAGGAACAAGATAAAACCCCAGAAAAACAACTAAATGAAGTGGAGATGATAGGCAACCTTCCAGAAAAAGAATTCAGAATAATGAGAGTGAAGATGATCTAGGACCTAGGAAAAAGAATGGAGGCAAAGATTGAGAAGATGCAAGAAATTTTTAACAAAGAAAGACCTAGAAGAATTAAAGAACAAACAAACAGGGATGAACAATACAATAACTGAAAACTACACTAGAAGGAATCAATAGCAGAATAACTGAGGCAGAAGAACAGATAAGTGGCCTGGAAGACAGAATGGTGGAATTCACTGCTGCAGAACGGAATAAAGAAAAAAGAATGAAAAGAAATGAAGACAGCCTAAGAGACCTCTGGGACAACATTAAACGCAACAACATTCGCATTACAGGGGTCCCAGAAGCAGAAGAGAGAGAGGAAGGACCAGAGAAAATATTTGAAGAGATTATAGTCGAAAACTTCCCTAACATGGGAAAGGAAATAGCCACGAGAGTCCCATACAGGATAAACCCAAGGAGAAACACGCCGAGACACATAGTAATCAAATTGGCAAAGATTAAAGACAAAGAAAAATTATTGAAAGCAGCAAGGGAAAAACGACAAATAACATACAAGGGAACTCCCATAAGGTTAACAGCTGATTTCTCAGCAGAAACTCTACAAGCCAGAAGGGAGGGGCATGATATACTTAAAGTGATGAAAGGGAAGAACCTACAACCAAGATGACTCTACCCAGCAAGGATCTCATTCAGATTTGATGGAGAAATCAAAAGCTTTACAGACAAGCAAAAGCTAAGAGAATTCAGCACCACCAAACCAGCTCTACAACAAATGCTAAAGCAATTTCTCTAAGTGAGAAACACAAGTGAAGAAAAGGACCTAGAAAAACAAACCCAAGACAATTAAGAAAATGGTCATAGGAACATACATATCGATAATTACCTTAAACGTGAATGGATTAAATGCTCCCACCAAAAGACACAGGCTTGCTGAATGGATACAAACACAAGACCCATATATATGCTGTCTACAGGAGACCAACTTCAGACCTAGGGGCACATACAGACTGAAAGTGAGGGGATGGAAAAAGATATTCCATGCAAATGGAAATCAAAAGAAAGCTGGAGTAGCAATACTCATATCAGATAAAATGGACTTTAAAATAAAGAATGTTACAAGAGCCAAGGAAGAACACTACATAATGATCAAGGGATCAGTCCAAGAAGATGATAAAACAATTATAAATATATATGCATCCAACATAGGAGCACCTCAATACATAAGGCAACTGCTAACAGCTATAAAAGAGGAAATCGACAGTAACACAATAATAATAGTGGGGGACTTTAACACCTCACATACACCAATGGACAGACCATCCAAAATGAAAATAAATAAGGGAACAGAAGCTTTAAATGACACAATACACCAGATAGATTTAATTGATATTTATAGGACATTCCAACCAAAAACAGCAGATTACTCTTTCTTCTCAAGTGCACACAGAACATTCTCCAGGATAGATCACATCTTGGGTCACAAATCAAGCCTCAGTATATTTAAGAAAATTGAAATCATATCAAGCATCTTTTCTCACCACAACACTATGAAATTAGAAATGAATTACAGGGAAAAAAACGTAAAAAACACAAACACATGGAGGCTGAACAATACATTACTAAATAACCAAGCGATCACTAAAGAAATCAAAGAGGAAATCAAAAAATACCTAGAGACAAATGACAATGAAAACACAATGATCCAAAACCTATGGGATGCAGCAAAAGCAGTTCTAAGAGGGAAGTTTATAGCTACACAAGCCTACCTCAAGAAACAAGAAAAATCTCAAGTAAACAATCTAACCTTACACCTAAAGGAACTAGAGAAAGAAGAACAAACAAAACCAAAAGTTAGCAGAAGGAAAGAAATCATAAACATCAGAGCAGAAATAAATGAAATAGAAACAAAGGAAACAATAGCAAAGATCAATAAAACTAAAAGCTGGTTGTTTGAGAAGATAAACAAATTGATAAACCATTAGCCAGACTCATCAAGGAAAAGAGGGAGAGGACTCTAGAAATGAAAAAGGAGAAGTTACAACAGGCACCACAGAAATACAAAGCATCCTAAGAGACTACTACAAGCAGCTCTATGCCAACAAAATGGACAGCCTGGAAGAAATAGAAAATATGAACAGACCAATCACAAGTAATGAAATTGAAACTGTGATTAAAAATCTTCCAACAAACAAAAGTCCAGGACCAGATGGCTTCACAGGTGAATTCTATCAAACATTTAGAGAAGAGCTAACACCCATCCTTCTCAAACTCTTCCAAAAAATTGTAGAGGAAGGAACACTCCCAAACTCATTCTATGAGGCCACCATCACTCTGATACCAAAACCAGACAAAGATACTACAAAAAAAGAAAATTACAGACCAATACCACTGATGAATATAGATACAAAAATCCTCAACAAAAAACCCACAAACAGAATCCAACAACACATTAAAAGGATCATACACCACGATCAAGTGGGATCTATCCCAGGGATGCAAGGATTCTTCAATATAGGCAAATCAATCAATGTGATACACCACATTAACAAACTGAAGAATAAAAACCATATGATCATCTCAATAGATGCAGAAAAAGCTTTTGACAAAATTCAACACCCATTTATGAGAAAAACACTCCACAAAGTGGGCATAGAGGGAACCTACCTCAACATAATAAAGGCCATATATGACAAACCCACAGCAAACATCATTCTCAATGGAGAAAAACTGAAAGCATTTCCTCTAAGATCATGAACAAGACAAGGATGTCCACTCTCACCACTATTATTCAACAGTTTTGGAAGTCCTAGCCATGGCAATCAGAGAAGAAAAAGAAATAAAAGGAATACAAATTGGAAAAGAAGTAAAACTGTCACTGTTTGCAGATGACATGATACTATACATAGAGAATCCTAAAAATGCCACCAGATAACTACTAGAGCTAAATCAATGAATTTGGTAAAGTTGTGGGATGCAAAATTAATGCACAGAAGTCTCTTGCATTCCTATACAATAATGATGAAAAACCTGAAAGAGAAAGTAAGGAAACATTCCCATTTACCATGGCAACAAAAAGAATAAAATACCTAGAAATAAACCTACCTAGGGAGACAAAAGACCTGTATGCAGAAAACTATAAGACACTGATGAAAGAAATTAAAGACGATACTAACAGATGGATAGATATAGCATGTTCTTGGATTGGAAGAATCAATATTGTGAAAATGACTATACTACCCAAAGCAATCTACAGATTCAGTGCAATCCCTATCAAATTACCAATGGCATTTTTTATGAAACTAGAACAAAAAAAATCTTAAAATTTGTATGGAGACACAAAAGACCCCGAATAGCCAAAGCAGTCTTGAGGGAAAATAACGGAGCTGGAGGAATCAGACTCCCTGACTATACTACAAAGCTACAGTAATCAAGACAATATGGTACTGGCACAAAAACAGAAACATAGATCAATGGAACAAGATAGAAAGCCCAGAGATAAATCCATGTAGCTATGGTCAACTAATCTATGACAAAGGAGGCAAGGATATACAATGGAGAAAAGACAGCCTCTTCAATAAGTGGTGCTGGGAAAACTGGACAGCTACATGTAAAAGAATGAAATTAGAACACTCCCTAACACCATACACAAAAATGAACTCAAAATGGATTCAAGGCCTAAATGTAAGACCAGACACTATAAAACTCTTAGAGGAAAACATAGGAAGAACACTCTTTGACATAAATCACAGCAAGATCTTTTTTGATCCACCTCCTAGAGTAATAGAAATAAAAACAAAAATAAACAAATGGGACCTAATGAAATTAAAAGCTTTTGCACAGCAAAGGAAACTACAAACAAGACGAAAAGACAACCCTCAAAATGGGAGAAAATATTTGGAATCAACAGACAAAGGATTAATCTCCAAAATATATAAAGAGTTCATGGGCTTCCCTGGTGGCACAGTGGTTGAGAATCTGCCTGCTAATGCAGGGGACATGGGTTCGAGCCCTGGTCTGGGAAGATCCCACATGCCGCGGAGCGACTGGGCCCGTGAGCCACAACTACTGAGCCTGCGCGTCTGGAGCCTGTGCTCCGCAACAAGAGAGGCCACGATACTGAGAGGCCCGCGTACCGTGATGAAGAGTGGCCCCCGCTTGCCGCAACTAGAGAAAGCCCTAGCACAGAAACGAAGACCCAACATAGCAATCAATCAATCAATCAATAAAATAAATAAATCTTTAAAACAATAAAAGAGCTCATGCAGCTCAATATTAAAAAACCAAATAACCCAATCCAAAAATGGGCAGAAGACCTAAATAGACATTTCTCCAAAGAAGACATATAGACGGCCACGAAGCACACGAAAAGCTGCTCAACATCACTAATTATTAGAGAAATGCAAATCAAAACTACAATGAGGTATCACCTCACACCAGTTAGAATGGGCATCATCAGAAAATCTACAAACAACAAATGCTGGAGAGGGTGTGGAGAAAAGGGAACCCTCTTGCACTGTTGGTGGGAATGTAAATTGATACAGCCACTATGGAGAACAGTATGGAGGTTCCTTAAGAAACTAAAAATAGAATTACCATATGATCTAGCAATCCCACTACTGGGCATATCCCCAGAGAAAACCATAATTCCAAAAGACAAATGCACCCCAATGTTCACTGCAGCACTATTTACAATAGCCAAGTCATGGAAGCAACCTAGATGCCCATCAACAGATGAATGTATAAAGAAGTTTTGGTACATATATACAATGGAATATTACTCAGCCATAAAAAGGAATGAAATTGGGTCATTTGTTGAGACGTGGATGGATCTAGAGACTGTCATACAGAGTGAAGTAAGTCAGAAAGAGAAAAACAAATATCGTATATTAACGCATATATGTGGAACCTAGAAAAATGGTACAGATGAACCAGTTTGCCAGGCAGAAATTGAGACACAGATGTAGAGAACAAACGTATGGACACCAAAGGGGGAAAGCTGCAGGGGGGTGGGGGTGTGATGAATTGTGCGATTGGGATTGACATGTATACACTGATGTGTATAAAACTGATGACTAATAAGAACCTGCTGTATAAAAAAGAAAAAAAAAAAAAACAGAACAAAAACAGCCAAGACAATTTTGAAGAGGAAGAAGAAGATGTGGTAGTGATAAGGTGTGGAGACTTATTTATGCAATAAAAGACTTTTAAAATAAAACTAGTGTAATGTTGGCATGGGAGTGGGCAAGTACTGTATGTCAATGTAACAGTTCAGAGTGCTCAAGAAATGACCCACATATAAAGAGAACTTGGTATTATTATAAATTGGCATTATATTGATTAATCAATATATTGTGCTAGATAATTTTATATGAAAAACATCAACTTAATTCTATATCTAGGACTCTTCTTGGAGTTTCAGACTCATAGTTAATGTATCCCAAACTGAACTGATTGTAACTTGTCAAACTATTCCTTTTGTATTCTGTGTATCACTAGCAAAGAAATTTGAGAGACAGTAAAAAAATTTAAAAACTTAAAAAATAAAATTAATTCCTGATGAGCTGGATGAAGTCTTCAGGTTTTCCATTAGAGTTTTGTAATTTCTTACCCAGTTCAGCAGTATGATGTAAAAGTTATCAGAAACTTATATTTATCAAAAATCCTTTTTATGAATTTTCTTGCAGTTCATTTTATAAAATTATCAGAGTAAAACAATGATTGTCTATAAACAACAAGACTTAAAATGACATGGTTAAAGATATGATTACAATGCAATTGACAAGAAACTTGGATATTTCTGTGACATATAACAACATTTTTAAGATAATAACTAGAATTATGACTGATAACATTATACCAGGGCATATCAGATTTTTAGGAATTTCATATACGTTTTGGGATATCTATACTAATGACATTTATGCATAAAATATAACCTAAAGTTCATCTCTAATTACTTGACAATGTTTCTCAAGTAATTTAACTTACCATAAGCCCAATTAGTTTGATATTCTCCTCTGAGATGCCTTAGGGGCCCTCTGAAGCATTTTAAAGGTAGCTGGAGGTCAAAAGAACATATTTGTCAAAAATATCAATATTTGTCAATATTTGTCAAAAATATCAAAAAGTTTTAAAACACTTGGTCAAATAAGATCACAGCTTGTTCACTTAACCAAAGTGACAAAAGATTTCAAAAGTAAATACAGATCACTTAAAGGCACAGAAGCTCACACAATCTGCTACCAAAGCAGCACTTCAAGAAAACTTTGTTTTCTTAAGAGAGAGAGAAAGTGAAACTCCAGTCTTGTACCAGCTTACTTTTAACAAGAAAATCCATCCATCTACCTAAATAAATTCAGTCTAAATTCAGCCAATCCTGACCATGAACAAAACTCTATTCTCAGGGTTCCTTTTCCACCCCTTTCTGTATGCATATTATTTTGCCCCTTAATTTTCCCCACATCTAGAAACAACCAGCTCTAGGACAAAATTACTTTCTTTTCCCTTAACAAAAATGCAATTCCATCTTTCATACCTTCTTTTGTTCACAACACACATCTTACTTTCCTACTGAAATGCTTCCTTTATTATTTCTATTAGCTTTAATTACATGTTTAGAATCCTCAACTCTTAAAAACCTTAATTTCTAGTGAAAACTAAGAAGTAAGCAATTATGAACTGTCTTCTCACATTAGCACTCTATAGTTTGGCAAACATAAATACTAATAATAATTTCTAAAAACGTGTGCTTTCTTATAAAAATATCTCATTGTGGCACCAAACATTTATTAATATTTCTAAACACCTTTAGTTACTCTCTAAAGGGAAGCCAAGGTTCAGTAATTGTTTCAGTATCTTATTTTATTTGGGAATGACCTAGCTATTCAACAAACTTTCATCATTTAACTTAATTTAGCACAATTCTAAAGTTTCAAGTTACCAGATATTTGGAGAGATTATTTTCGAGTAGACATTCCTAAAACATAATTATTTCTAAAGAGTTCACCCAAAAACTCTTATTTAATCTACTTATAAGAATTTCATCATACCAAGTTAATTTTTTGTTGTTGTTGACAAACTCTGTAACAGAAATAACATGTATTGACCTTCAGTAAACCTAGGTACAATAAACCAGCAAGCTTAAGCTAGCTTTAATACCATATGTTAATTTAATATTGAATACTTTCTAGATCATGTGAACCCAAAATTCATTCTGGGCAGTTTCTTTCATATTTAGAAATATTTAGTTTGTAAGTACTTACTTTTAAGTCAATTAAATAGAGCTCTTTTATAAGTTTAATCTTGATATTTTCCAGAGGTAGACACATCTCATATGTATAACATGTACACAGACATATAAACAGACAAAACTGGAGATGTCATAGCCTCACTTTAAAAACTTAGTTACGAATTAAATAGTACAATATAAGCTTACTACTTTATAAAGAACAACTGGAATAAATTAAAGTTGCTTGCTCAGATGATTAAGGCTTTACTATTTATGGAAAAGGCTTTAAGATTTGTATTTATTCTTGATAAACCCTTAAGGAGGCTATGAATTAGATTTTGGCTGAGAGAGCCTTCCCAGCAGTTTTGAAACTGAGCAGGACTCGTGGGGCCCTCCTGGGTACAAATCCTTTCCATGTCCCCCATTTCTTGTTTGTAGGAAATAAGCTTCATTCAGCCTCCCTTGACCCTTCCCTTTGTTCCAAAGGGCAGATTCAAACAGCTGCTCATCAGGGAAGTGAGGCAATGCAGAAACAAAGAAGGGGGCAGTCAAGAAACAATAGTGCAGAGATTAAAGCAGGATCCTGGTTCCTCCTTCAAGGGATATACATAACAATGCCTTTGAGTTTCTTCTGCAGGAACTAAGGCCCTCACCCAGGTGGAGGATGGTAATGTCAGGCTGAGCACAAGATTCCTGGGGCACCACCGTAATACCTCACCACCAACCAATTGGAAGAAAGTCACACACCCTGTAGCCCTCACCCCATATTTTGCCTATTTATTTAAAAAACTTCTCCCCAAAAACCATCGGGGAGTTCAGGATTTTGGGGCATGAGCCACCCATTTTCCTTGCTTGGCCCTGCAATCAACCTCTCTCTGCTCCAAACTCTGATGTTTTGGTTTGTTTGGCTTCACTGTGTGCCAGGTGCACAAACTTGCATTCAGTAACAGTTGGAGTTTAAAAGGGCCACTTTTGCCCTTTTTTTGCCTTTGGTTTCCGTTTCTACTTGGTTGAGCTGATTAGGTTCAGTCTCAGGTCATTGTGGGCTGTATTTACATTTCTGATTTGTAGAGATTTAATGCAAGGCAAAGACAGTTGCTTTTAATTCCCCAAAGAACTGGTCACCTAAATGATATTAAAAAATTGATTTGTCCAGCTATATTTTATTTAATTTACTTTTCAGTGAGAATATTGCCAACTGAACTGAAATTTAAGAGTTCTAGGACTTTAGGGTTTAATTTATCATGCCTTTAAAAACTTGCATAAGACCTTCAACAAGGCCCTCTTTCTGAGTGCACAAGTTAAAACCCAGAGCAAAATCACTGATTTTATTATTATTAGCCCTTGAATATTAGTTCCCAGTTTTTACTTTATAAAGTTCAGGTAGCCTTATTGGTTTCCTTTAGTATGTTTAATTAATATTTCCTGAGAGGCAGATCTATATGCCCTGTCTTGTAATACCAAGCAGGGGAAGCATTCCCCAGTGAAACATGTCTATCCCACAATATAATTAAGCAAAAGTTCACAAGCTGGTTTTTCTTGTTTGTTTTAAACTAACCATTAGATATATTTTCCACCCTTTAATTTCCTTCTTTTTTAATAAGTACCAATAAAACGGCTGTTTATAATGAGAGCACTCTAAAAATTTACCAATTCAGAAGTCCAATTTAAAGGAACCATCATCTGGCCATTAATGAGATATATCGTAATAGTGACTCAAACCGATAAGATACAAGAGGCTTCCCCAGAAGAGATGCAAAAGATGCCATCTAAACAAGATCCAGAAAGTTTACTCCTCAAAATAGTTTAAGAAAGTAAAGGCCTTCGTTGTACAGGCTAACGCACCAAAGGTTTAGATGGCAAAAAGCCCCTGAGGGTTCCCACAGCCAGAAAAAAAAAGACTGCTCAGGACCCCAGTCTATTCAATTGGATGGCAAATGTATACCATATGTGTACCTTTTGGTTGTTAAAGACACACACACACACACACACACACACACACACACACACACACGCCTAAAGAAGATCAGGTAGAACATTTACATTTCAAAGACAGAAGAATAGAAATGCAAGTTACCCCTAGAAGGGCTTTTGTTTCTTTAAGGTCAGAATTCTGAAAAGATGTTTTTTTTTTTTTATCAAGCAGGCTTTTTATTTTTTTTTAACTTAACTGAATATGCAATAAAAGAGCCCCATTCTTAGTCATTATCAGAGCACGATATTCCCAGGTAAGTCGGTCAGTTTTGTAGGTATATAAACCTGGTTAGGGTATTTATTAGTTGGAGGCTCGCAATCTGTTGTTCATTTTGCTTTTTGTTTTGAAAGCTTTATTCCCCATTCAGAGGTTGGTTTGTCGAAATAAAATCACTAGCGATGATCATGTGGTGGGCAATGTGCCGCTTGTGAGCTTAACTCCTCTAGGTTTTGCCCCAGAGCTGTTTCAGCTCCTCTTACATGTCTTAGGTTTTCCCTCTAGTGGTATAAGACCACCAGAGTGCTCAGATCATGGAATGGCCAGTTCTTATTTGTGTCCCCAGCAGAGCAAGCTTTAATTAAGATGACTGGGTTTCCCAATGGGCATGGCTACACAGCATGAGGTCATTAACTTTTGTATCCTTTATCCTGTTCTTTCGCATCCTGAGCCTCCTCAGGGCTCACCATCAGGGTGGCAATGTAGGCAGGCAACATTTTTAATTCACACCTCCCTTCATCTTCCCTGCATCTTCTCAGTAGGCCGCTGCACTCTCCCAGAAGGCCATGTTGCACCAGCATCGTGGCAGACTAAAGTTTGAGAACATGTGAAAGCAGGCAGCTGTCTTCCTATCACAGTTTTAAACATCATTTAAGGGGCTTCCCTGGTGGCGCAGTGGTTGAGAGTCTGCCTGCCAGTGCAGGGGACACGGGTTCGAGCCCTGGTCTGGGAGGATCGCACATGCCGCGGAGCAGCTAGGCCCGTGAGCCACAATTACTGAGGCTGCGTGTCTGGAGCCTGTGCTCCGCAACAAGAGAGGCCGCGATAGCGAGAGGCCCGCGCACTGCGATGAAGAGTGGCCCCCACTTGCCGCAACTAGAGAAAGCCCTTGCAGAGAAACGAAGACCCAGCACAGCCATAAATAAATAAATAAAATTAAACATCATTTAAAACTAAATATAATAGCATTTGTGCAATACATGTATAGCATAGGACAGCTAAAAAATATAAACTCATACAAACATGGTCTTATAAAACATTTCTTTTTTTTTAACCTTGTTTATGTAGTTAAAATTATCCTGTTAAGCTGCAGAAATGATACAGTAGAGAAGTTTACATTAAGAAGTAATGAACTGAGACTAAACCTGAACACTTTAAATGCAAGTTCTTCAGTATTGCCTTACCTTTTGCCCTTTTGCTGCCAACAAACTATAGACTTATCGTCTAGATTTTTTTCTTACAGACACTATTATTTTTCTGTGTGATCAATATCTAGATGCAACACCAAAATAAATGTTTTCCTTGGTCAATGTCAAAATATTTTCCTTGACTATAAACATGAATCTATCTACATACCTTTACCCAAATGAATAAGTTGTCAAAACTTAAAGTTCAAAATTAGTTTAACTTTGTTGCAAAACCATGTATCATGGCTCCTCCCTTACCTCTTTGCTGCAGTCCCTCAACTCCAGGAAGGAAAAGTGACTTGCACAGGGTCACTTAGCTGATCAATGGAAGTTCAAATACTTCCAGGACAAAATTCTTTGATGATACCATACTGCTCCCTAAACAATAGTGCGTTTCTGACCACAGTTGTCATAACCAACAGTATGACCTAAGGAATGTCATCAGTTCCCATAGAAATATTTACACAGCTGGGTCTGTAGACGTTATTGGTAGTTCACACAGGAAGAAAGAAGCTTTCGATCTATGCATCATACCTCCAGGGAAATTAAAGAAATACCATGAAATGGAAATAGAATTAGAGTTCAAAGACATAATACAAGAATGTTTAGTGTTGTGTAATTTATAATTGTAAAAAATCAGGGCTATCATAAATGACAACAGGAGGACAGTTCAATGAATCAATAGAACACTGTGCAAATGTAAAAATAATTTAACAAGTATTTGAGGGCATGTAAAGATGGTTATAGAATCTGAACTTTTGATTCTAGAGAAACATGGCTGGCCAAGTGTGGCTTCCAGGTTGGGCTTTAAGAAGCCTTGTAACTTCCATTTTTGTACTCTTGGAATCCAGCCACCCTGTAAGGAGTTCAAGCTGTGCTATAGAATGAGGAAGGCCACATGGAGAGAGATTCTGGAAAGTGAGAGGGCATTTTGGATGTTCTGGCTCCAGTGGATGACACCTGGAGCAGATGATAAATCATGAGTTTTGGGGCCACTATGTTTTGGAGTGGCTTGTTTTGTAGCAATAGGTGACTGAAAAGGTGGGGAAAAATGCAGAACCCCTCTCAATGCAAATGCTTAGAAATGAGAGCTAAACTATAACAAAAATATTTTAAAATATATAGCTCAGCTGACATGAAAGCTAAGGTGTCAGAAGTGAAGAGGAATTTGAACACCAACGCAATAATCTGGTGAGCTGAAGATCCAGCAGTCCCAAGGACTGCAGTTTGGTTGTTGGTGCAGAGATAGGCTCTAAGGCTAGAGACTTGGGTTTTAATGCCCACCTGGGACCTTGGGTCAATCAAGGTAAGGAGCTGAAATTGATAGCTCTACATAAATTAGTCATAACCCAGCTCAAGAAATTAACAAGGAGACTTGAGTCTGCCCAGGGTGCTGCATGGGGAAAGAAAAAGGCTCCCATACTAAGTAGAAAACATATATGCACCATGCGTTTGAAACACAAATTTATGCCATCCAAAGTCATACGTTAATATACAAACTGAGAATTTAATTTAATATTAGATTATAGACCAGTGTTATCCCTGGGAGAGTTAGCAAATGGAAATGTAAAACTATCCCTCGGAATTCCTACAGAAGAATTAAATTTCTGAAGGTGAGTTTACAATTTTAAGACTTACAAAACACAAAAGGAAATGATCCATCATGAATGAGAGTTGGCGGGTAAAATTACAGGATGATTAGCACTATGAGAACTTGAGAGTAGAAAATTTTGAAGATTTTAATAAAATATATACATTTAGGGCTTCCCTGGCGGCGCAGCGGTTGAGAATCTGCCTGCCAATGCAGGGGACACGGGTTCGAGCCCTGGTCTGGGAAGATCCCACATGCCGCGGAGCAACTAGGCCCATGAGCCACAACGACTGAGTCTGCGCGTCTGGAGCCCGTGCTCCGCAACAAGAGAGGCCGCGATAGTGAGAGGCCCGCGCACCGCGATGAAGAGTGGCCCCCGCTTGCTGCAACTAGAGAAAGCCCTCGCACAGAAACGAAGATCCAACACAGCCATAAATAAATAAATAAAAATTTTAAAAAAAAGTATATATATATATATATACATTTAAATGACAGCAAAACATAAAAAGTAGATATAAAACTGTAAGAAAAAAGCAAACTATGAAGAATTAACAACAATTTGGAAGAAGCAAGTAAATATATAGTAATATAAATGACACATGAGGAGACGTAAGGGATAGAAGGAGAATAACCAAGACATTTTGTATTCAACAAGAGCTCTAAAAGGAGCTGATTGATAGTATTTGAAAGATACTGGCAAGGATTTATCAGAATTGATGAAAGTAATAAATTTTAAGTTAAAAGAAGAATAATAAGTTACAAGAAGGACATATTTAAAATAAATTCACACTTATGCACTACGGAACACCAATGAGAAAAAAAATTAAAACAATTAGAGGGAAAGGAGCGTTAACAATAAATAAATAGGTATTGCACAGACAACAAGCTTCCCAAGATCAAGAATTTAGGTCAGAAGATAATGGAATAATTCTGAGTCTTCAAAACATGGATTAAAAAATTGTCAACATAGAGTTCTTCACTAGTTTCACTATCATTTAAGAAAATGATATCTGCCATTTTCAGGAAAAAAGAAAAACTTGCTACTCACATACCTTTTCTCTAAAAGCTACTAAAGGAGGCACAACAGTAAGAAGAAAATTGAGCCCAGAGGAAAGAGTAGTGTGCAGGAAACAACTGCAAGCCAAGAAAAATGGTAAACACAAAGGAACATCAAAATATGTATTGATGATAAATTTATAACAATAATAATTGACGAATGGTTAAAAACAGAGTAAAACAAAATTACTATTTATGTACATTTTATAATACACAAGATGACACTACATACTTCCCACTGTGTCTGTATTGGTAAATATATATGTGTGTAAAGGTGTAAAAACATGCATGTTGCTGATTCACACTAATATCAGGATTCAGTAGTCTCTGGGAAGGAAGAGAAATAGTTTTAATTTATCTGTAAATACTTTAATTTACCCATAATGTTTTATTTTTGTTAAGTAAAGATCACAAGGAAATTTGAAAAATATTAACACATATTAAATCTGGATAGTGAACATATTCTAGATATGTCTTAAGGTTGTCTGTAATGTTCTTCCTGTTTACAATTTTAATTGTTAAAATTAAAATGTATGATTGTGTATATACATATGAAAGATATGGAAAAATAATATAAGGAAATGCTCCATAATATTAACTACAGAAGTTATTGTCAATAGAGGCATTATGCAGGATCCTTGCTTGTCTACTTTTGGATATTTTAAATATTATCTACAATGAGCATGATATTGCTTTTCTATACACACACACACCTCAAAGGATTTTTTTTAAAGATTCATAGGACACTAGAATAGAAAGTTAGCTCAGAGATCATCTCCAATTCTTCCTTGAAGAGATGTAATTTATGGCGATAGAAATCAGATCAGTTGTAGGGTTAATAATTGAAAAGGGAACTTTCTGGGCCAATGGGAATGATGTGGGTTAAATGCATTTTTCAAAACTGTTTGAAGTATACTTAAGATCTATGCATTTCCCTATAGGTTCTTCTAAGGCAGGGTATCTTCTTAGAGTTCTTTCACAAGTGGAGAACACGGCAGATGCCTACTTAATAAGATCTCAAAGTGGTGGGATGACCATCAATGACTTTTGCAAATCAGCGTCATGTAAATTATTATTGTTTCTATGATGAGCCCTGGAAACTGGAGCACATGAAAGGGCTGAGAAGGGAGGACACATTGGTTCAAGATTAGGTTTCTCAAGGAATACATTGAAGAGTTGAGTTAATCACCCCCATCAGCCAAGCAAGTTGTCAATGTCCCGTACATTTATTAGCAGTGATTTATATGCTCTTTAAAGATACCCCGTGCCTGCAATTACAGCTCAGATATCCAAAGCTCTTGGATAGTCAAAGAAGATCTTTCTAGGCACATTTGAAGGGTGAGAAGCATTTAAATGGCTGTATGAAAAAGATATTCCTTGCTCAACCTATGAAGATATCTTATCTTTAATCTAACAAATGGTTTCTCCTTATCTTCGGCAGGGGCACAAGATGAAGCAAAGGAACAAAGAAATGGAAGTAAATGACAGTCCTCAGCATTGCAGGCCTTCTGGCCCCGGGGGGGTGGAAAAAGACACCTGCGCACCCTGTGGGGGAGGGTGGGGGGAGGCGAGTCCCATGGAAGGATAGGGAATCCTTTGCTCTAATTTCTCCAGCCGCATTTTGTTCTGTTTACCGGCAGAAAGAGAAAGAAAAAAAGGAAAAAAAAAAAAAGGTTTTATTTGGTGGGGGGACCCACGTGAATGCATCTTTCAGGCGCTATCCCTGTCATTTCTGTCTTTTCTCTCACGACTCTGCCCCAGGGTCCCAGTGGCACGTGTGACATACATGTGTATCCTGGCTCCTGTCTGCTTTCTCGGTTATTTCACAAAGCTGGTTGATACAGTGGTTTCTTCCAAGAAAGAGAAGGAAGGTGACTGTTTGGTAAGCTGCGGGCTGCATTTCGGGAACCATCAAACCTTGTATTAGTAGAATCCATGGATGAAGGAGGCAGGATAGAAAATAGGCAAAACCATCAGAAATCACTTGGAAAAAGGTCAGGACGATGAGTTAAAAATGGTGTTTTATTCAGGGATTCCCAAGGTACAGTGTTGGTCCGTGTGGTTGTCAGGAGGATTGTGGAAGTAGAGTTTAACCCGGAGCAGAGCGTGGAGGCATCACAAGGAATGTGGGCCCTGGCTGCTGTCGGGTCTTCCTTGGTAGCAGGACGGCAGGTGAGTTCTTCTCTGACACCGACTTTCAGCAGAGTTCACCTGGTTCAGGAGGGCTTCACATGAAGCCCCCCTGGGAGATGTAACTCATGACACAATTGTAAGGGGTGGCGCTTTTCTAGGCATTTTAGTTAAGAGACAGTGGGCTGCTGCATTTAGGATCCAAGCATCCGCCTATGAATATGAAAAGTTCCACTTGAAATCTCTCTCTATATATATGCTTCTCATAAAAGAACATCTTGTCTTTACCCAGGGACTGATGACCCACAGAGCAGATTCTCATCTGAAGTTAGAGGCAATTAGAGGTCTTGCTTGTAGTTCTGGCTTCCTGGTTTGCTTTTACATGGTGTGTTTTTGTTCATGCTGAGTCCAAGGCTAATTTGATGGCTAGTCCCCTCTCCCAGCGCACACTGAAGGGAAGCAGCAGTACTAATAAGCCAAGATGTCAGTGATACAGTGGGCGTGAGGGGTGAAGGGCCCGGGAGGAAGTCAGAAGTTGTCACAAATGTCTATCCCAGGGCCAACATGGACAGAAGCCTCGGGACGCAAGACACCTGATTCCCACAGCCTCCCTGGCTCTAAGACCAGTCTGTTTGTTTCTGGGGCAACTCACATTATTTCTTCCATATCTTCTTAAATCCACCTTCCTTATAAGAGCTTTAGAATTGTAAGTAAGTTAGCTGTATATTTTTTCTTCGTAGACAGAGAAAAGTAATGGATCAGATCGAGCGTTTCTACAATAAACGGGTGTTCTGCTTTCCAAATATTCCATGGAGTTCTTCAGTTTTGCTCTTTCCTCTAAAGAAAATTCATCTTCTTATCTTCCTATGAATTTTGTTTTGGCCTTTCTGAATTTGTTGCCTCTCTGGATGGCTTATTTGGTCTATTGGAGTAATTAACAAGTTGTATTTCTACCTATGTAATATGTTTTAACACCCTCAGTTTTTTAAGCTGCTCATCAACCTAGCAGCAACAATATTTAAGTAAGTGACCTCATGATCTCAGAACATGGTCATTTCCCCTTCTGCCATTATTCCACGGTTTGATACAGAAACTGATATGTCCTCTACTGCCATTAGACATCGCTTTGTAGAAAAGCAAGGAAAAGCCTCGTTTTAAATAATCCAAGAAATGATGCCACGGGAATGCTGACAGTTTCTATATTTCATGTCATCTTTATAACTTAACTGAAAGTCGCCATCATTCTTGTGAAGTACTTGACAAGCACAATCTTCTGGGAGCACATTTTCCTATGACTCCTAAGCGTTAGTGCTACTCGTGCTCAGTAATGAGTTAAGTTGAAAACAACATGAGGAGGCAGGAAGGATGGAGATTTTCTTTAATGGACAAAGATGAAAGAGACCTAATGTCTCTGGTAGGAACAGTTGGGATCAGAATTACTTCAGTCCTGGTTGTTGCCTTTGACATCAATGATAGCCATTGATTCATTTTCAATGCGGGTGGGGTAGGAATGAGAGGAGGGAGGGCTCTGCCTGAAAACTATAGAAAAAGAAAGTCATCAGCTCTGTATCCAGGAAACTGAGTGAGGAGTAAGTATGATCAGCCCCACTCTTGAATTTGTTTACACTTGACTTTACGATTAGATTGTGTTTTCATTTTTGCCTCATTTTGCTTTTGGGTTGCTATTTGGCGGTAAGATTTTATGCTTTAGGACAAATAATGAAGCGAATTTCCATTTCAATAGTAAAATATTAAAAATCTAGTTCTTGGCCAGATCGAAGACACCCACAACACAGGAAACCTTTATTTCACTGATGCTGTCATTGCACAGACTGTACAATGGAAAGTTTGAAAGGCTGATTGAATTCTCCGGAACATGAGTTCTGGATGTCAGTTTCCAACCACAATCCAGCCAGGCTAGGTGGTATGAGGGTTTACAGGAGGGAGAGTGGGATCAAGGTAGGCTTTCCACATAATAGATCTAATTAAAAAGGTACTTGCTGTAGGAGAGACAAAGGGTGTGTCCTCTAGCTGGTAACTATTCAGACGATGGACAAGCCCTCTTTCATAAAACTTACAAAGGCGGTGTCCAAAACACAGTCTATGATACTGGGTCACCTATTAGTCATCCCAGGCTAATTGTACATCTTTCTATGAAACACTGAAAAGCCTCTTTGTGAATTAATACAGTTCTGCTTGATGCAGTTGATTTGAAATGACATGTCTCTGTATGTGGTGCATGTTGGCTTTGCTTTGACAAATAACAAAGTTAGCAGAATATGTTCAATATATTTTCTTGGGGAATAGGGTTTTTATCATACGATTCATTAAGGATTTGCCTTACCCTGACATTTGTGATATAAAGGAAAATCAGAAAAAAAGTAATTTTCTTGACCAAGATATGTTTTTACTTAATGCAAATAAATGTAGTCTGTTGCTTGCAAGGAAAAAAAAAATGTCTTCTGAGATCTGGTATAAACTGCTAAATAGAATAATATGTGCCTCTTTTGTTAAACCAGCATTTAAATACTGGACTGCTTCTAAATATGTTTGTTTCTTTTCATGTGTGCCATACACTAAAAAACTTAAACAACTGTTGCCTTCATACTATATTTGTTAGAGCAGAATATGAATAAAATTTGTTTGAGAAGATAAGGTGGAATTATCTGTATTTTGTGACGTTTGTTCCTTAGCCATGAGCAGTTAATGACTCAAAAATGTTCATTTAACAGTAGATATCTCGTTGCAAATACGTGTATTTAAAATTGCCCCTGCAAGTCAACTGTAACTTACCAATAGTCTTCCCCTGCTAAGACTGGCCAATGTTGTGGCCATGTTTTTCAAAATCAAACTACACAGCAGTTTGAACAGACACAAATCCCAATGTGAAATTTTTCTCTGAATACTATATAGCTAATTACCCTAGCAACAGCCTCTGAGGTGCAAGATATAAATTGTTGAGATGAAGCCCATGGTTCCATGAACATTGGCCCATCCTTTGGAACCCATCATCCATAACTGGAGTTCTTTTTGAGCATCTTTTATGAGCATAGTCACTGTGCTGGCTATGTGACCAGCGCAGACACAATCCTCCTCAGCCTACTGTTGACGGAATTATGATTGAGTTACAAAATTGTTAAGAGTTTGGCAATGGATCCACAAAAACCGCTATGGGAAAAACTCAATGTTCTTTTGAAAATGGAAATCTGTATTCCATCAAATTTAATTCCCTCCATCTCCTACAGAAGAAGTGCTATCGGGTGTATTGCTCTAAAAGGCAAGAAAGAAAGTCAATCCCTTTATCCAACAAAGCCAGGAACTTAATAGTTAAAGGGGTATAACGTTCTTTAAACTGCTGTACCAAAGGAACATTTTTCCAATAATAAACAAGTTTGATGAGAAAAAAATTGTACACAGGACAGTCTTATCTCGCAATGGGCAACCTCAACACAAATGCTTCAAGGTGACAGTAAAGGTAATTTGACATGATTCTAGTATGGCCAGTTTCAGTTTTTAAATCTACATTCAATTTTTCATCTCTTTGCCTGTCACTCTTATGTTTCTCTCCCAACACTTCTGCCCCTTTGCCTTTAAAAGATGTCACTGAACATTGCTTAGCTTTGCTGGTGGTTCTCAGGACTAAAAGAGATAAAGATACTCATTTATAGTTCCAGAACTCTGGCCCAGTGTGGGGCTTTGAGAAACAAAGTACCTCCATTTCTTGGTTTGGAAGATGGAAATACTAAAACATTCCTGAACTCTCTTACGAATTTAAACATGAATAAAGTGCCAAGATATTCTACTTTGCCATTTGGAAATGCACTTGGTAACTTATTACCACTGGATTCTGTTATTCAATACTGTAGGCAAATAGCCCTTTCTCCAGCTCAAGTCTCTACCAAATGAATAAACAATCCTTACAATTGGGTAGGAAATATGAAATCCTTTCTACTGCAGTAGATTTAAATTTTGCCCCTAAATTAAAGACCCATGAGGATAAGAAAAAACTGTTTTATAAAATTTAGAGAAATGGGCGATTTGACATGTGCACACAAAATACTGACACTCGGTGTAAATCTTTTTAAGTTATTGTTTCTCTGATAAGAACTCGAGTGAATCTGTGACTAAAGCAGAAAGGAGGTGTAGCTCTATTTCTTGGTTAAGATGCACAGAAGGATAGAGATTTAGAGGGGGATAATTATACCAACAGACACTTCCTTCCCTTGAGGGAGGAGAACACTTCTTTGCCCCACTGAAATTGGACTTTATTGCTTTGGCCAATGATGTGTGGGCAGAAATGGCATATGTCACTTCAGGCAGAAGCTTGAAGACTCGTGCTCCCTTTTTTCCCTCTACCATAATGCCCAGCCACTTCCCAGATAGGCTGCTCTGTCAGTCTAGAACCTGGAGTGAAGATGTGGAGTTGAGTTTTAGGCAAGCCCCACTGAGAAGGTGACATCAGTGAGAAGTAAACCTGTGTTTTGAGATCTGAGCACCATATGTTACACTAGTATAACCTAGCCTATTCTAATTGATATGTATGCCATCAAAGTATTTAAATAAAAAGTCCAAGAATTGACGTGATCTGCCTCTCCAGCCTCATCTTGTGTGACTTTCAAATTGGCTCATAAAAGTGCCAACACAATGACCTTCTGTCCATTCCTAGAACAGGCCAAATTCAAGGTCATCCTTGAGATCTCAACTGTAATGTCACATCCCAGAGATGCCTTCCCCAACTACCCTATTTCAAAGGAAATCCCCCCTTCCAACGTCCTTGCCTACCTAATGCCATATTTGCTACATCAGAACACATAGAATTCTTTGTAATTGTTTATTTACAGGGCAGAGAGAAACATTCACATGTTTCAACTCAGGTGGGCAACATAATGTAATCCCCCCCCCCCCCACCCCAGTAACTGAGCTTGCCTTATTTCCAAGCTTCTAACCAACTGGTTAGAGGCAATCGTGGGAAAAGAATATAATCTGCCAATTAAAGGTATCTCAGTCTTTTCCAGTTTAAAATGCTAATTTTAGCATTTTAAAAGACAGCCTCTTCAATAAGTGGTGCTGGGAAAACTGAACAGCTACATGTAAAAGAATGAAATTAGAACACTACTTAACACCATGCACAAAAATAAACTCAAATTGGATTAAAGACTTAAATGTAAGACCAGACACTATAAAACTCTTAGAGGAAAACATAGGAAAAATACTCTTTGACATAAACCACAGCAAGATCTTTTTTGACCCACCTCCTAGAGTAATGGAAATAAAACCAAAAATAGACAAATAGGACTTAATTAAACTTAAAAGCTTTTACACAAAGGAAACCATAAACAAGACAAAAAGACAACCCTCAGAATGGGAGAAAATATTTGCAAACGAAACAACAAAGGATTAATCTCCAAATTATACAAACAGCTCATGGAGCCCAATATCAAAAAAACAAACAATCCAATTAAAAAATGGGTGGAAGACCTAAATAGACATTTCACCAAGGAAGACATACAGATGGCCAAGAGGCACATGAAAAGATGCTCAACATCACTAATTATTAGAGAAATGAAGATCAAAACTACAATGAGGTTACTGTACAGAAGAGGTTAATTGTTGCAGAGTTAGCTATCATTAAATTACCTGAGTCACATCACTAGGAACTGGAGGAGGCAGGATTTATACCCAATTAGTCACTCTCAGGAGGATGTATACTCAATCACTACACCATGATGCTTTTTGTTAATATCTCAGTTTGTTTCTCTGCAAAATGGGTGTAATAAAATCCCTTCCTCTTTTATAAAGATAAATGACTCAGTAACTGTAGAGTATTTAGAAAAATGCCTGGCACATAGTAGGACTTTACAAATGTTTGTTAAATAAAATAAATGAAATAAAACCTGCCCAATTGCAGAGCTGGCAATTGGTGGGGCAGAATTCTCACCTACTTAGTGTAAATCCAGATCCCTCACTCTCCACCACTACAACATTCTGCCTCCTGATATTGCTTCTCATTAAAACTGCCTTGCACAGATATGTGACATTATAAATGATATCTGTGGATTCCTAGTACATAGAAAGAAGTTAATAAATAATAGCATTTATTATTGATCATCCCAGCATATATTTGACTTGAGAGAGGCATAGTTTTGATTACCTACAATAATAATATTAATTGACCCTTTACTGTGCACTAGGGACTCTAGTAAGACTCTTCACATGTATGAACTCATTTAATTCTCACTAACTACACTAAAAAAGTACTGACTGTCATAATAAACTAAGGAAGGCATAGAGAATTTAATGAACTTGCCCAAGTTGCCAAAGTTTGTGAGTTGGAGAAAAGAATATGCATACAGACTTGTTGGCTACAAATTCTGTATCCCCTTCATTGTACCACTATTTCACACTTGTGGAATTTATTCAGACAACACAATTTGGTAGAAAAACTACAAACCATGAATTTTAGATTTGGTTCTGCTATTAAATAACTTTGTAATTTTAAACATGACAGCCTTTTTTCATCACTCTCATCTGTAAAATTAAAATTGTTGAACTAGAAAAAAAAAGAAAACTACAATGAGGTATCACCTCACGCCAGTCAGAATGGCCATTATCAAAAAATCTAGAAGCAATAAATGCTGGAAGGGGTGTGGTGAAAAGGGAACACTCCTGCACTGTTGGTGGGAATGTAAATTGATACAACCACTATGGAAAACAGTATGGAGGTTCCTTAAAAAACTAAAAATAGCATTACCATATGACCCAGCAATCCCACTACTGGGTATATACCCTGAGAAAACCATAATTCAAAAAGAGACATGTACCACAATGTTCATTGCAGCACTATTTGCAATAGCCAGGACATGGAAGCAAACTAAATGTCCATCGACAGATGAATGGATAAAGAAGATGTGGCACATATATACAATGGAATATTACTCAGCCATAAAAAGAAATGAAATTGAGTTATTTGTAGTGAGGTGGATGGACATAGAGTCTGTCATACAGAGTGAAGTTAAGTCAGAGAAAAACAAATACCATATGAAAAGGCATATATATGGAATCTAAAAAAAAAAAATGGTACTGATGAACCTAGTTGCAGGGCAGGAATAAAGAGACAGACATAGAGAATGGACTTGAGGTGGGAGGGGGAAGCTGGGGCAAAGTGAGAGTAGCACTGACATATACACAATACTGAATATAAAATAGTTGGCTGGTGGGAAGCAGCAGCATAGCACAGGGAGATCAGCTTGGTACTTTGTGATGACCTAGAGGGGTGGGATAGGGAGGATGGAAGGGAGGCTCAATAAGGAGGGGATATGGGGACATGTGTATGCATATGACTGATTCGCTTTGCTGTGCAACAGAAACTAACAAAGTATTGTGAAGCAATTATACTCCAAGATCTATTAAAAATAAAAAGTAAAAAAATAAAATACTAATTTGGGGATGAAGATTTATTCAGATTCAAGGTTTAAACTCTTGCTGAAGCTATTTCTTGACACTAAAATGACTGTGCCCCACCCCTGTAGATAAAGGCCTTTCTTCTAATCACTAGGCAATAAAACTAGCAATGAACAAATAAATTTTAACCATGTTAAAACAATAGTTACTATAATATTTAAAAAGCAATTTCCTGATTTTTAAGACTTGCTTGAAACTGACAAGATTGTGGAGTAGAAGGACATGAGCTCACCTCTTCTAACCAAAATCACAACTAACTGCTAAACAACCATCAACCAAAAAAATGCTGGAATCTACAAAAAAAGATACCCTATATCCAAAGACAAAGAAGAAGTCACAATGAGATGGAAGGAGGGGCACAATCAAAATAAATTCAAATCACATACATGCCTGGGTGGGGGGGGGGCGACCCACAAACTGGAAAATAATTATAACACAGAAGTTCTCCCACAGGAATAAAAGTTCTGAGCCCCATGCCAGGGTCCCCAGCCTAGGGGTCTTGCAACAGGAGGAGGAGCCCCCAGAGAATCTGGCTTTGAAGGCCGGCAGGGTTTGATTACAGGAATTCTACAGGACTGGGCGAAACAGAAACTCCACTCTTGAAGGGTGCATACAGGGTCTCATGCACACAAGGACCCAGGGAAAAAAGCAGTGACCTCACAAGAGACTGGGCAAGACCTACCTGCTAGTATTGGAGAATCTCCTGCAGAGGTGAGGGGAGTGGCTGTGGCTCACTGCAAGGACAAAGATACTGGCAGTAGCAGCTCTGGTGAGTACTCATTGGTGAGAGACCTCCTGGAGGTTGCCATTTACCCCCCAAGACCTAGCCTGACCCAACAGCCTGTAGCCTCCAGTGCTGGGATGCCTCAGGCCAAACAACCAACAAGGTGGGAACATAGCCCCACCCATCAGCAGACAGGCTGCTTAAAGTCTTCCTGAGGACACAGCTGCCTGATAAGCACACACCCTGAAATGGCCTTGCCCACCAGAGGGACAAGACCCAGCTCCACCCACCACTGGGCAGGAACCAGTCCCTCCCACCAGGAAGCCTGCACAAGCCTCTTATACAGCCTCTTCCACCAGGGGGCAGACAGCAGAAGCAAGAACTACAACACTGTAGCCTGAAGAACAGAAACCACAATCACAGAAACTTAGACAAAATGAGAAGGCAGAGGAATATGTCACAGATGAAGGAAAAAGATAAAACCCCAGAAGAACAACTAAGTGAAGTGGAGATAGACAATCTACCTGAAAAAGAATTTAGAGTAATGATAGTAAAGATAATACAAGATCTCAGAAATAGACTGGCAGTACAGATCGAGTAGACACAAGAAATGTTTAACAAAGACTTAGAAGAACTAAAGAATAAACAGAGATGAACAATGCAATAACTGAAATGAAAAAAACACTAGAAGGAATCAATAGCAAAATAACTGAGGCAGAAGAACGGATAAGTGAGCTGGAAGATAGAATGGTAGAAATCACTGCCATGGAACAAATTAAAGAAAAAAGAATGAAAAGAAATGAGGACAGTCTAAGAGAGCTCTAGGACAACATTAAACACACCAACATTCTCATTACATGGGTCCCAGTAGGATAAGAGAGAGAGAAAGAACCTGAGAAAATATTTGAAGAGATAATAGCTGAAAACTTCCCTAACATGGGAAAGGAAATAGTCACCAAGTCCAGGAAGCACAGAGAATCCCAGGCAAAATAAACCCAAGGAGGAACACGCCAAGACACACAGTAATCAAATTGACAAAAATGAAAGACAAAGAAAAAATATTAAAAGCAACAAGGTAAAAGCAACAAATAACATACAAGGGAATTCCTATAAGGTTATCAGTTATCAGCTGATTTCTCAGCAGAAACTCTGCATACCAGAAGGGAGTTGCATGATATATTTAAAGTGATGAAAGGGAAGAACCTACAGCCAAGAATACTCTACCCAGCAAGGCTCTCATTCAGATATGACAGAGAAATCAAAAGCTTTACAGACAAGCCAAAGCTAAGAGAATTTAGCACCACCAGGCCAGCTTTGCAACAAATGCTAAAGGAACTTCTCTAGGCAGAAAAGAAAAGGCCACAACTAAAAATAAGAAAATTACGAAGGTAAAAGCTCACCTGTAAAGGCAAACATACAGTAAAGGTAAGAAATCATCTTCACACAAATATGACATCAAAACCAGCAACTGTGAGAAGAAGAGAGCACAAATGCAGGATATTGGAAATGCACTTGAAATTAAAAGACCAGAAACTTTAAACAATCTTGTTTATATATAGACTGCTATATCAAAACCTCATGGTAACTGCAAACCGAAAATCTACAATAGATACACACACAAAAAAGAAAAAGGAGTCCAAATACAACACTGAAGTTAGTAACCAAATCACAAGAGAGGAGAACAAAAGAGGAAGGGAAGGAAAAAACCTACAAAAACAAATCCAAAACAGTTAACAAAATGACAATAAGAACATACATATCGATAATTATCGTAAACGTAAATGGATTAAAGCCTCCAATTAAAAGACGTAGACTGGCTGAATAGATACAAAGACAAGACCCATATATATCTACAAGAGGGCCACTTCAGGTCTAGGGACACATACAGACTAAAAGGTGAGGGGATGGAAAAAGTTATTCCATGCAAATGGAAATCAAAGGAAAGCTGGAGTACCAATACTCATATCAGACAAAATAGACTTTAAAGACTGTTACAAGAGACAAAGAAGGACACCACATAATGATCAAGGTATCAATTCAAGAAAAGATATAACAATTATAAATATATATATGCACCCAACATGGGAGCACCTCAATATATAAGGCAAATACTGACAACCATAAAAGGAGAAATTGACAGAAGCACAGTAATAGTGGGAGACTTCAATACCCCACTTTCATCAATGGACAGATCATCCAGACAGAAAATCAGGAAACATAGGCCTTAAATGACACATTAGATCAGATGGACTTAATTAATATTTATAGATCATTCCACCCAAAAGCAACAGAATACACATTCTTCTCAAGTGCACATGGAACATTCTTCAGGATCAATCACATGCAGGGCCACAAAGCAAGCCTCGGCAAATTTTTAAAAATTGAAATCATATCAAGCACCTTTTCTGATCACAGCAGTATGAGATTAGAAATCAACAATAAGAAAAAAGACTAAAAAACACAAACACGTGGAGGCTAAACAATATGCTACTAAACAACCAATGGATCACTGAAGAAATCAAAGAGGAAATCAAAAAATACTTAGAGACAAATGAAAATGAAAGCACGATGATCCAAGACCTATGGGACACAGCAAAAGCATTTCTAAGCGGGAAGTTTATAGCAATACAATCTTACCTTAGGAAACAAGAAAAATCTCAAATAAAAAAATCTAACCTTATACCTAAAGCAACTAGAGAAAGAAGAACAAACAAAACCCAAAGTTAGTAGTAGCAAAGAAATCATAAATATCAGAGCAGAAATAAATGAAATAGAGATGAAGAAAACAATAGCAAAGATCAATGAAACCAAAAGCTGGTTCTTTGAAAAGATAAACAAAATTGATGAGCCTTTAGCCAGACTCATCAAGAAAAAAAAAGGGAGAGAGCTCAAATCCATAAAATTAGAAATGAAAAAGAAGTTACAACGGACACCACAGAAATACAAAGGATCATAAGAGACTACTACGAGGAACTATATGCCAATAAAATGGACAACCTAGAAGAAATGGACAAATTCTTAGAAAGGTACAATCTCCAAAGACTGAGCCAGGAAGAAATAGAAAATATGAACAGACCAATCACAAGTAATGAAATTGAAACTGTAATTCAAAAATTGCCTCAAAACAGGACCAGATGGCTTCCCAAGTGAATTCTATAAAACATTTAGAGAAGAGTTACCACCGATCCTTCTCAAACCATTCCAAACAATTGCAGAGGAAGGAACACTGCCAAACTCATTCTGAGGCCACCATCACCCTGATATCAAAACCAGACGAAGATACCACAAAAAAAGAAAATTACAGGCCAATATCACTGATGAACATAGACGCAAAAATCCTCAACAAAATACTAGCAAACGGAATCCAACAATATATTAAAAGGATTATACACCATGATCAAGATGGAACTTATCTCAGGGATGCAAGGATTTTTCAATATCTGCAAATCAATTACTGTGATACACCACATCAACAAACTGAAGAATTAAAAACCGTATGATAATCTTAACAGACACAGAAAAAGCTTTTGACAAAATTCAACACCCATTTATGATAAAAACTCTCCACAAAGTGGGCATAGAGGAAACATACCTCCACATAATAAAGGCCAAATATGAAAAACCTACATACTTAATGATGAAAAGCTGAAAGCATTTCCTCTAAGATCACGAACAAGACAAAAATGTCCACTCTTGCCACTTTTATTCAACATAGTTTTGGAAGTCCTAACCACAGCAACCAGAGAAGAAAAAGAAATAAAGGGAATCCAAATTGGAAAAGAAGTAAAACTGTCACTATTTGCAGATGACATGATACTATACATCGAAAATCCTAAGGATGCTACCAGAAAACTACTAGAGCTCATCAATGAATTTGGTAAAGTTGCAGGATACAAGATTAATAAACAGAAATCTGTTGCACAGTTCTATAAACTATCAACAAAAGATCAGAAAGAGAAATTAAAGAAACAATCCCATTTACCATCTCATCCAAAAGAATAAAATACCGAGGAATAAACCTACCTAAGGAGGCAAAAGACCTGTACTCCAAAAACTATAAGACGCTGATGAAAGAAATAGAAGATGACATTAACAAATGGAAAAATATACCATGTTCTTGGATTGGAAGAGTCAATAGTGTCAAAATGACTATACTACCCAAGGCAATCTACAGATTCAATGCAATCCCTATCAAATTACCAATGGCATTTTTCACAGAATTAGAACCAAAAAAAATTAAAATTTGTATGGAGATAAAAAAGAGCCCAAATAGCCAAAGCAATTTTGGAAAAAGGAAAACAGAGCTGAAGGAATCAGGGTCCCTGACTTCAGACTATACTACAAAGCTACAGTCATCAAAACAGTATGATACTGGCACAAAAACAGAAATATAGATCAATGGAACAGAAAAGCCCAGACCTAACCCATGCACCTATGGTCAGTTAGTCTATAACAAAGGAGGCAAGACTATACAATGGAGAAAAGACAGTCTCTTCAATAAATGGTGCTGGGAAAACTGGACAGCTACATGTAAATGAATGAAATTAGAACATTCTCTAACACCACACACAAAAATAAACACAAAATGGATTAAAGACCTAAATGTAAGGCTGGATACTATAAAAGTCTTAGAGGAAAACATAGGCAGAACATTCTTTGATATAAATCACAGCAAGATATTTTTCAATCCATCTCCTAGATAATGGAAATAAAAACAAAGATAAACAAATGGGACCTAATTAAACTCAAAAGCTTTTGCACAACAAAGGAAACAATAAACAACACGAAAAGACAACCCACAGAATGGGAGAAATATTTGCAAACGATGCAACCGACAAGGGATTAATCTCCAAAATTTACAAACATCTTCTGTGGCTCAATATCAAAAACAAAAACAAAAACAAAAACACAAACAACCCAATAAAAAAATGGGCAGGAGACCTAAATAGACATTTCTCCAAAGAAAACATACAGATGGCCAACAGGCACATGAAAAGATGCTCAACATCACTAATTATTAGAGAACTGTGAATCAAAACTACAATGAGATATTGCCTCACACCAGTCAGAAAGGCCATCATCAAAAAGTCTACAAACAAACAAAAAAAAAAAAAAAAAAACAAAAGTCTACAAACAATAAATGCTGGAGTGGGTGTGGAGAAAAGGGAACTCTCCTACACTGTTGGTGGGAATATAAATTGGTACAGCCACTATAGAGAACAGTATGGAGGTTTCTTAAGAAACTAAAAATAGAGCTACCATATGATCCAGCAATCCCACTCCTGGGCATATACCCAGAGAAAAACATGGTTCAAAATAATACATGCACCCCAATGTTCATTGCAGCACTATTTACAATAGCCAAGACATGGAAGCAGCCTAAGTGTCCATTGACAGATGAATGGATAAAGAAGATGTGGTATATATAAACATGGAATATTCTCAGCCATAAAAAAGAATGAAATAATGCCATTTGCAGCAACATGGAGGGACCTAGAGATTATCATACTAAGTGAAGTAAGTCTGAAAGAAAAAGACAAATATTATATGATATCACATATATGCGGAATCTAAAAAAAAATAATGCAAATGAACTTATTTACAAAACAGAAACAGACTCACAGACTTAGAGAACGAACTTTTGGTTATGGGGGGAAGGGTAGGGTGTAGTGATAGATTGGGAGACTGATTTTTAAAATAGATAACCAACAAGGACCTACTGAATAGCCCAGGGAACTCTGCTCAATACTCTGTAATAACCTAAATGGGAAAGAATTTGTAAAAGAATAGATACATGTATACGTTTAACTGAATCACTTTGCTGTACACCTGAAACTAACACAACCTTGTTAATCAACTATACTCCAATATAAAATAAAAAATTTTTTTAAAAGACTTGCTAAAAAAAATTAAAATAAAAAAATAAAAAGCAATTTCCTAAATAAAGACTTTGTCAAGGAGGATATCAAGAATAAAACAATGGACTATTTAGAAAATAACAAAAAGAACACTAACTATAAAAATGTAGGATAAAGCTAAAGCTGTACTTAGAGGAAAATTCAGTCTTAAATGCTCTAATTTTTTAAAATGGAAAAAAAAAGAGAGAAAAAACTACAAAAGCATTCAAATTTAGATTTCAGAAAAAGAAAAATATCCAAAGAAAATGAGGATACATATACACATATATATATACACACATATATAAAACAGAAAATTTTTAAACAATAAAATGTTAAAATAAATCTATTGGTTCTTTCAAGATCCATTTAAATAGATAGATCTTCAGCAAGTATCGTGAATAACTTCAAAAGAATAGCAACATAGAAAATTTAAGTACAGTTAAATTAAATTTTATGCATAACAATATAACCAACAAGTCAAAGATAACAGATATTTTTCAAGGTAAAAATGCAACATGAAGCAGAAAGCCCACATAAAACAAATTCATAGCAGATATGAGAAAAGATATCTAAAAGCTCCCAAGCTAAGTATCTATGTCTGTGTGTCTATCCATCAAAATAATATGTACAAATTGTCAAAAGCCTAGGAATGATCCCAGGTAATATTCTCAGTATGCTTTAATTTCATAGTTTTTTCAGAGTAGAATCAAACGGTATATGCTTTGTATACACTGTAATTTCACTTAGTTGTGTCACAAGCACATTCTTGTCAATCAAGGATTTTCCAAAGTCATTTAAAAACATTTCATCTTTTCACTTAAGTTTATATGATCACTTCTCTATTCTATGACACTTAGGTTACTTGATGGTTTTTCCTATTTTAAATGCAACTACACTGAACACTTTTCATCACAAATTTTTGTCTGTATGTTTCCAGGAGAGGACTGCCAGGGTTCAGGAACACTTGATACTTATCACCAAATTACTTTGCAAAGCTGTACTGCCAGCAATTAGAAAACGAGAATTTCCATTTTGTAGAACCCTCAGTGACCTTGAGGGTGGTACAAACACTGACACTAAAAAATGTCAGTGTGAAAAATGGTTTGTCATTATTATTTTAACTAACACTTCTTCACTTACTAATAAGGTTGGACGGATTTCTGTCAGCTATTTATATTTCCTGATGGGGAATTCATCTGTTCATGTTACTTGGTTATCTGTCAATTGGGATTTTGATTTTAATAGATATTTGTGAACTGTTTACCTGTTGAGAGTATTATCCTTTGTCATGTTTCCTCCATATAACTTTCTACTTGTGCTTTGTTTTATAATTCTGATCATGACATTTTCTGACATTCAGACTTCTTATGTTTTGATGCAGTCAAATCTCTCTTTCCCTTTGTACTGGCTTTCATCACTTTTGTAGTTGACATTTATTATTTTTGCCTGCTGAGCATCCATTCCTGTTTCTTTGGGTAATGAAGCATTTCAGCTTGGTAGAAAACTCCTTTTATGCATTTTCTGAAGTTGACCTTCCAACCCTACTCTCTAGAAGGGACAAGGGACGGACATAGATCCAACTGGTCAATCACAGGACTTTATATCCCTGTCCTCAGTGATTGGTTTAGAGAGGCCACGTGACCCAAACTGGACCAATCAGTGTCTTCCCTAAGACCATAGTGGTAACTGGGAGAGAGAAACTCACGAGTCACAGTGAACATGTAAACCTGGAGATTTGGGTAGCTTTTCTCCTGGCTCAGTTACGTGAGCCAATAAATGCCCTTTTTAAGCAATTTTAAGTTAGGTTTCTGGGTCTTGTAGCTGAATGGCTCTCTGATTCTCCCAGATTAAAGAATAAAATTCTTAAAATGTCCTGAGTGTCTCATATGATGTCACGTGCACCCCACCCCATTACCTCTGCAAACATCTCCTCCTACTGTCCCCCATGGGCTTCACTATTCCAGCCACACTGACCACCTCAAGTATACCAGCCATGTTCCTCACCTAAAGCTCTAGCCTAGTCCTTCTAGAATTTTCTTCCTCTGGATATACATATGGCTACTTTGCTCACCTCCTTGGAATCTTTTCAAAATCTTCCCCAGCGAGGCTTATCATGATCCCCTCTCAAATGCTGCAAAGAGCTCTGGCCCTCCTCACAGGCTCTATTTTTCCCCCTTTCCCATGACATGTACCACTTTCTAATAAACCATATAATCTACTTATTTATTAAACAAAGAACTACTGAAAAGCTCCTCTGGCTCCATGAGGAAAAGACAGGAAAAGATGCTCAATGAGGGCAGGGATTTTTTTTGTTCACTGAAGAACCCCAAGCACCAAAGCAGTACTTGGCACATAATAGGTGCTCATTAAATATCTGTTGAACAAATGAAGGAATTATGCTCAATACTTTGTTCTGGAAAAACCTTGGCAAATTCCCTGTTATGAGACTGGTAACCACCTGACTGGGTTATTTTTTTCTTTTCTTTTCTTTTCTTTCTTTTGGGGATAAATATAGAGAAGAGATGAAATTAAACTGTCGCTCTTAAGCAAGTTAATGGCTCTGCATCCTGTCACAGAAGACAAGTATCAGAACAATGGAAGAGCTAAAAGTGTTTGCAAAATTATTGTGAGAACTCCCTTTGGTTCAGAAAGTATGCCCACTCCCTATTTAATGCAAAAAAGAAGAGGACGAAGAAATGGGTCTGTTCATTAATCCTGCCTCAAACAAAGCAAGGATTGTGTTTTGATGTTACCATGATCCATCTTTTTATCCAAGGGTGGGTGACGACAGGGGCCACAGTAGGTGGGCTAGACTACTCTGAGAAAACAACACTATCTCAATGGTTGAACACAATGAAGGTTGACTTCTCACTTGTAAGCTGGGCAGCTTTCCTACAGGCAGTGACAGGGGCCCCTTGCTTCTTCCACCCTGTGGTGCTGTCACCTTCAGCATGTTTTCTCCAAGGTCACCATGGAACAAGAAGAGGGAATGGAGATTGTGATGAGCCAAGCACAGGAGAGCTTGCACAACTGCTGCCCATGTTTCATTGGCCACAAATCAGTCACCTGGCCCCACTCTAACTCCTGGAAAAATGTGGGTTGGCCAAGTACCCAGGAGGAAAATGAAACGTGTTTGACGATTACGTAGCTTTGCTTCTGCCTTGGAAGCAAAACAACTTCCTCCTTTGAAACATAGCCATGTGCTGCCCTCTGTTTCCACTCCCTAAGAGCAAACAAGCCACACTGGCTTAGGGAGAGCGTGAGGTCTGGACATTTTAGATGATCAAAGCAATCCCATGTTGGGAAGAGGACTTAACCACGTGGGGGGAAAAATCAGAATGTTGTTCTGCACTGTCTTGGTTAGAAACGTAAGGATGTAATAGAATAAGCCTTTGACTGACCTCTATCACTTGTTCAAATCAAAAGAAGACCCAGTCTAGGGGAAATGTGTATGTCTGATTTTTCTAGGTCTGAAAATGCACAGCTTTTGAAATGCAAACATCTTTCCCTGCCTAGAGATAGGGAATTGTTCCAAATGTTAACCTATATTTTTTCTTTCTTTTTTTTTTTTTTTTAGATATCCGTTTTTACATCTACATCTTTAACGTGCCTTGAATTTATTTTGGTATTTGTTAGGCGGTAGGAAGTAACTTAATTGACTAACTTTAAAAATATCCCCAGCACCAATTATTAAATAATACATCTGGATCCCATTGTCTTGAGTTTATTTCTTTAAAACACACTTATTTTATGTTTATACAAAAACCTGTTTTCTAGGCTACATCCACCTTTGGTTTCTCTAGTGCCACTTTGTTACTCTTAATGTAGTTTACAATAGGTGCTGATGTCTATTAAGGCAAATTCAATGCCTCCACTGTCTTCATTTTCAAATGTTCTTGCTATTCCTCATTGTTTAGTGTTTCAGATAAACCTCTAAATAGCTTTGTCACATTTCCCTCCTATAGATAGTCCCCCTTTTTCAGTTCCCCTCTCTCTCAACAACCCCAGAAAAATGGATGAGCCAGCCAGGTTAGTCATGCCACGCTTAGTTCAGACAGTAAGGGGAGAGGGCAACTGTTATAAATGCAGCTTCCTGAAATGTTCCAGAGAAGAAGACTCCTGTCCATTGCTGACCTCCTGACAAGGCTGGGCTGTGCTCTGAATAACAATCGGTTTCCAAATATTCTGCTCCGAAGCCTTTTCCTGCCTGCCTTGACATTCAGTCCCCTCCATCTCATCTGAGTCATTTGGTTTCTGCATAGTGAGTTGGGAGGCAAAAGCTAGGTAAATATCACCGAGTCTTGAGTAATCATCACTCATTTTGCAAACAAGTGCTTAAGGGCTCAACCGAGCTGGTGCACAGGACCCTACAGAGTCCAAAGACACAGGAATACAGCATTCGGTTACCAAATGCTCCTGCTGCCACTGTCTGGGTCTGAGTTCTTCCTGAAATAAACTGAAACGCAATTTCCCAGCTTTTGGTTTCCTCTCACTTGATGCCGGGTGTTGGCATTATCCAGCCCAACCAAAACTCATTAGCAGCCTACCCTGCCAGACATCACAATAGTGTCAGAGCTGCTGGGTCCTCTTTAAAGGATCCAGGCCAGCTGGGGGGTAGGGGGGTGGGGAAAAGGTTTTTTTCTTTTTTTTTCAAACTGAAAGTATGATAAATATGGAAAGAGTATGATAAATATAGCTAATGTCAACGTTATTCATTGTTCAAATCACTTTGTATACATTCACTCATTTAATCTTGACAACAATGAGGTAGATACTGTTATTATCCCCACTTCATAGATAAGCCATCTGAGGTACCAAGAGACAATCTTTTGCACAGAGCTGATGAGCCAGTAAGCAGTAGGGTTATGATTTGAACACAGGAAGTCTGGAGCCAGAGATTACTCTTCTAAGCACTGTGCTAGGAATTCTGAAACTTGAGTGGGCATCAGAATCACCCAGAGGCTTAACAGATCATGGATTCCTGGACCCCGACCTCAAAGTTTCTCATTCATAAGGTCAGGAGTGGAAAGGCAGGATTTTGCACTTCTATCAACTCCCAGGCGCTGTTGCCCCAGGAACCACGTTTTGAGAACCACCATCCTGCACGACACAGAAGTGATTGGTAGGTGTGTTCCTGGGAAGGCGAGGAAGATTAAACAGACCTGGAGGGTGATTAAGCTACGCAGCTAATTCTCAGTTTCTAAAGTCAGAGTATCTGTATTCTTCCAGTTCCTAAAGCAACCCCAAAGCCGGCATTGCCTGCAAGGTGCCACCTTCTTCCTATTTATGTTAATTATAGGCAGCTGTCTAAATACTGGAGATAATTAAGAGCATTGGCTGGAGCATCAAAACACCTAGGTTTAAATCTCAGTCCTGTTGTTACACGCTGACTTAACCTTCCTAAGCTTCAGTTGTCATGTCTAAAAAATGACAATTATTTACCACTTAGGATTTTAGTAAAGGTAAATTTTACACCCACACATTGCCTGGCATACAGAAATAATGGTGGTTATGTATTTTATAAAAAGAGGGTATCTGGTTTCCTTCCTTCCTCTGAGACACCAGCAGAGAAATCTAACTTTGAGACGCCACTGCAGTAAGATTTTCCAGGGTCACATCAGGTACCCAGACTCTCTTTACAGCTTCTAACTGTGATAAGGATAAAAAAAAAAAGTAAGTGTGTGTATTTGACAATCTGCTCCCCACTCCTGCTGAGAGGCAATTATTGGCTGACTCGTCTCAGGGGCCATCTTTCCTTGTGCAGAAGAGACAGGGGAACTGGAAAACTGGAAGGTGCCAGAAAGGGAGGCCCAATCTGCACAATGGGAGTCTGGGCAGCTGGTCAAATAAAAGAGAGATGTTAAAATAAATGCACTCAGTGTTATAAATGGAATCTCCTCTCTGTCAATAATTATTTTTTTAAGTTCTTTATCCACTAATACATTCACTTACTCAACAAATATATGTTGAGCCCCTGCTACATATCGGCCACTCCTCGAGGTTCTGGATAAACAGGGGTGAACAAAACAGGCAAAGATCCTCTCCATGGGGAGCAGGGGAGGGAGATGTGAAGACCACGGGGGCAAAGTGGGCAGGATCAGAGAGTAAAGATCTGAAAGAAATGACGATGCCAGCCGTGTGCGCATCCGAAGGAAGAGCATCTGGCGGAGGGAACAGTAAAGGCAAAAGCAGGGAGAACTGCCAGTGTGAGTGAGTGGAAGAGGGCGAGGGAAGAGATGGAGTTGGGGGGAAGGCCAGGTCCCATCACAGATGGCTAGGGAGGAAGATGGGTTGACATTCGCAGGATTTTAAGCAAAGGAGGGACATGATCCAACTTTGAAAGTGGGTCTATGTCAACACAGCATGAGGGAGTTGGGCTGATACCAAGTGAAGCCTTTGATTTGGGACCTGCATATAAAGAGGAAAAAGAGAAAAGAGAATAAAGATCAGAGGTCCAGGAGAAAGGTCTGGGTAGAGACCAAACTAAAGACAGACCCAGGTCCTGTTGGCCTTTATTCTCTTCTCCAGTCCTTGCCCCACGGTTTTCTCATGATCCCAAGGGGCGATTTACTGCGTATAATGATCTTGTCAATCTTAGTTGCACATTAGAATCATCCAGGGAGATTTTCAACATGCCCTGCTCAAAACCAAATTAAGGGACATTCTTCCAAATAACTGGCCAGTATGCTTCCAAGGTGTTAAGGTCAAGACTAAGATGGAGGAACTATCCCAGATTATAGGACTATAGGACACTAAGAATTCTTGATATGACAACTAAATGCAATGTGGGATCCTGGAAAAGGACGTGAGTGGGACAATCAGCAAAATTTGATTAAGGTCTGTAGAGTAGATCACGTATCAGTACAACATGTATCAATGTTAATTTCCTGATTTTGATCATGGTACTGTGGTTACATAAATTATGAACATTTGGGAAAGATGGGTGAGGATACATAGGAATCCTTTGTACTTTTTTTTGCATCTTTTTTGAAGGTCTAAATTATTTCAAAATAAAATGTGAAAAAAGTACCCAGGCCATTGCCCAGGCCACACCCCAGACCAATACATCAACATCTTGGGGACTGGGGACTGGCTACAGTCCATTTTAAAAGCTCTCTAGATGATTCTAAAGTGCAACCTGGTTTGAGAATCACACCTTGGATTTTAAAAATCTTTAGGGGGCTTTGCCTTAAAGTTTTCTTCTGTCCAAAGGGCACAAAAAGGCCCCTTCCTTCTGAGGTTGTGTCAGCTCCTCCCAGAGTGTGTTTGCCACCTTAGACTCAAAGGAACCTCTTCTGGGTAGAATCAGAGATAAGGCTGGAATGAGGGGGATGTGATCATGCAGTCACAAGAGAAGCAGCCTTTGAGACTCTGAAACGAAACTGAGCAGTACCCTGCAGGGCCTTCCCGGGGACAGACCCAACTCACCCCCCGACCATGTCCCCTGCCTCTTGTTTGCAGAAAAGTTTTAGCCTTCTAGGCTTTCCCCCAAGTTCCAAAGAGCAAATTCAATCAGAGAAGAGAGAAAATGCAGAAACAATGGAAGACGGTTAAGCAAAAAAAATAATAGTTGAGCCATAAAACAAAGTCAAGGACATTTAGTTCCTCCTCTAGGGCTATAGATAACACCCTGAGCCATATCCTTGAGTTGTTTTGCAGATACTAAACTCACCCTCCCCACACACCCAGGTGGAAGAAGTTAACTTCAGGCTGACCACCAGCATGTAGACCCCAAACTGGAAGGGACCAGAAGGCTGATGATGGAGATTCCTGAAACATCACCCTGTGACCTCACCATCAACCAATCAGAGAATTGTGCACAAGCTGATCACACACCCTGTGACCCTCTCTGAAAGCCGTTGGGAAGTTCGGGTCTTTTGAGCATCAGCTGCCCATACTCCTTGCATGGTTTCTTGCAATAAATGCTGTATTTTCCCTCACTACAACCCAGTGTCAATAGATTGGCTTTGCTGTGGATCCAAGTTCTGTTCAGTAACAGAAAGATGTTTCTCTAGAAGAATTTGTGTCTTCCTCCTGGAAGAGATCCACACTAAGAAAGGCAATTATAGTTCCAAAAACCCTCACTGCCCCTTGGGGAAAGAAAGGAGATCAGGCAGCATCACAAGGTAATCTCCAACTTCAGACAAGTAGTTACCTCCACTCTCAGCTTTGGGGATGTTCCTTTTTCAAACAATTTATTTTACTGCTACACAGAAGGATGAGCCTTTCCTATGGAAACTGGCAAACACTAAATACCAACCTCTGCCAACAAATGCAGCTATAAGAAAATGAGGCTTAATCTGCTTTGATTAATAAGGAGGCACCAAAAGGCTGCCCGTGGGCTGGAGGCTGCAAGAGGGAAAATGAAAGACGCTGATTAGGAATGTGCCCAGAAAAGCAAAGGGAAAAATCAGAAGGTTAAGCAACATAAAAAGACCTCTAGATTCGGATTCAGTTTTAGAAGCAGCCTCAGAAACAAGGCTCTTGGTTATTTACATATAAATATGCTGGGGGCAGGGGAACCACGGTACTCAGCTGTGCATCCTAAGTTTCTTATCAAAAATCTGTTCCCAAAGCAGCTGCAGAAATCAGCTGCAAACTCCAACTCTAAAAATGAAAGTCACTTGGCCAAACGGGGGTGGAGGCAAAGGAAGGAGGGAGGCAAGGGCACCGAATGGTGCTCCAATTAACCCACGGAGGCCTGCAGCCCATATGCTCCACCTGGGAGCCTTTAGACATGGCAATGCCCATGCTTCACCCTAGGGCAACTAAACCAGACTCGCTGGGGGTGGGGCCCAGGTTCAGTGTGTTTGGCATTTCCCAGGTGATCTGAATAGAGGACTTGATTGAGTACCAGGTTGGGGTGCGGCGGGGCGGGGGCGGGGGGGGGCTGGTCTGCAAACCTTTTCCATCAAGGTAGATTTTGGGCTCTGTGACCCAGATGGTCTCTGCCCCTACTACTCAGCTCTGCCGTTGAGGCCTGAAGGCGGCCATAGTCCGGAGGTAAATCAGTGTGTGTGGCTTTGATAAATGAAATAAAGGAACTTGATTTACAAGAACAGTAGTTTGCAGCCCCTGTTCTAGACCCTTGTTAGCCAAAGTATGGTCCTTGGGTCAGGGGATTCGGCATCCATGGGAGCTTGTTACAAATGCCGAAGCTGCGACCCCACCCCAGAAGCCCCTCTCAACAGAGTTTCTTTTTGACAAGGTCCCCAAATGACTGGAGCACATTGAAGTTGGAGAAGCAGGAGTGAGGTGACTGTGCTGAGGGGTGACCAGCCGAGGGAACGCAGATGGCTAGCCTGAGTCCTGGAGCACCAACTCTTTTGTCCATGAAACTGTCCTTGGCGTTGAGGGTTATTCAGGCATTCCAGGGGCATTTTGCCCGTATATAGGGACTTTGAAAGGCACCAGATGCTGCAGGAATGTGAATTGTGGATTGGTGGCAGCAAGCCCTGGCCTCAGGCCAGCAAGGGAACTGTCCCCTCTGCAGGTGCTCGCCTTTCCAGCTTCAGTCATGATGCGGTGGGAAGGGCGGGTCACACAGGTCCTCACTTCAGAGGCCAAAACACAGTAACCCCAAGTGTCTGCCGCCCTCGTCCCCTGCAACAGCACAACTGCAGAGCCTGGGGGCCATGACCCTGAGTGTGAAGAAGTGTGACTTGGACTAGGCTGGCAAGGCTGAATGCCATCAACCTGACTCATAACCCAAACATGTGGCTCTTTTGCTTTTACATCTCCCTGCCCCGTGCAGGGAGGGGGCCTGTTCCCTGCTGCATCCCCGGCACCTGGCACAGCATCAGAGCTCGCAAATCTTTGATGAGCCAATGACCACAGAGGCTGAGACGCTCAACTGAGTGGCATCCGTCTTTAGGCCATGAGGACATAATTGACAACTGACCTTCATACGTCAGCATGCCGAAGGGTTTTTCTTTTTTTTTTCCAACAGAGCCATCTCCGTGTCCCTTGCACGTAGAGGGTCCTGACAAATGACAACAGAAGCTATTTTTAAATCTGTTGCCAGAAGCAGAAGCCCTAAGGGCCTGTGTCCCAGTCTGTAGAGTTAATGGAGCTCCCAAAGGGGCTTCGAGCTTGTCCCGTTTCCCGCAAGCCCGGTGGTGCTGTGACGCAGAAAAGTAATGAACTGAGCAGCCCTCTCTCTCCAAGTGCCCATCTGCCAGTCAGCTGGGCCTAGCCTGTTGTCGGAGGATGTCTGCCATGTCCTAGAAAAATGCTCTCTCTGAAAGCCCGGCCAGGGATTAGCATGAGAGGAAGCGAGCACACGCCACTCCAGAAAGCCTTGCGCCTGCCCCCGAGGCATCTCCGTGGACTGCAGTTCTGACACATCGTGTGTAGGAGGCTTGGAAAGAGGCGTGATGAGGAATTCACGCGGCACTTGGGAACTGAGATGAGACCCTGGGCAACAGAGCCAGAGAGCCAGCGTGGTGTAGAGAGAGAGATTTCTTTTTTTTTTTTTTAAATAAATTTATTTATTTATTTTTGGCTGTGTTGGGTCTTCGTTTACTGTGCGAGGGCTTTCTCTAGGTGCAGCGAGTGGGGGCAACTCTTCATCGCGGTGCGCGGGCCTCTCACTGTCGCGGCCTCTCTTGCTGCGAAGCACAGGCTCCAGACGCGCAGGCTCAGTAGTTGTGGCTCACGGGCCCAGTTGCTCCGCGGCATGTGGGATCCTCCCAGACCAGGGCTCGAACCTGTGTCCCCTGCATTAGCAGGCGGATTCTCAACCGCTGCGCCACCAGGGAAGCCCAGATTTCTTAAATCTACAGTGCGCATGCATCTCCTGGGCATCTTATTAGACGACAGGCCCCGAGGCTGGGCTGGGATTCTGCAGTTCAGACATGTCCCAGGTGATACTGCTGCTGCCCTACAGGGCACCTGGGCTACTCCTCTCCTCAGGCTTCCCCCCAAAAGCAGTGCCTGTGGCAGATCTATGCTCCAAAGAAGGCCAAATAATAACTCCCATCTGCCAGCTCTTCTTATATTGTGACTTCAACTCTCCTCCCATTGAGAGGCGGGGCCTGCATTCATTCCCCTTAGCGTGGGCTGGCCTTGTGACCGCCAAGGAAGTGATGCTGTGACTTCCGAGGTTAGGTCATGAAAGGCGATACAGTTTCCTCTGGTTCTTTTGGGGTGTTCCCTCTTGGAAACCAGCCACCCTACTGGGGAGAAGACCAAGCATCCACGGAGAGCCCCAGGTGAAGAGGAATTGAGGGGCCCGGCCAACAGCCCCAGCTGAGCTCCCAGCTGACGGCCCGCAGCAACTCGCCAGCCATAGAAGCGAGCTGTACTTTAAAACGCCCCAGGTCAACCCTCCTACACTGTTGGTGGGAATGTAAATTGGTGCAGCCACTGTGGAGAACAGTACGGAGGTTCCTTAAAAAACTAAACATAGAGCTACCATATGATCCAGCAATCCCCCTCCTGGGCATAAATCTGGAGAAAACCATAATTCAAAAAGATACATGCACCCTGGTGTTCATAGCAGCACTATTTACAATAGCCAGGACATGGAAACAACCTAAATGGCCAGCGACAGAGGAATGGATAAAGGAGATGTCAGATAGATAGATAGATAGATAGATAGACAGATAGATATACACACACACACATATACATACAATGGAATATTATTCAGCCATAAAAAAGACTGAAATAATGCCATTTGCAGCAACATGGATGGACCTAGAGATTATCATACTAAGTGAAGTAAGCCAAAGACAAATATATGATATCACTAATATACGGAACCTTAAAAAATGATACAAATGAACTTATTTACAGAACAGAAACAGACTCACAGACTTAGAAAACAAACTTATGGTTACCAAAGAGGAAAGGCCGAGGGGGAGGGTGGGCGGTGGGAGGGATAAATTAGGAGTTCGGGATTAACATACACACACTAGTATATATAAAATAGATAATCAACAAGGACCTACTGTATAGCACAGGGAACTCTACTCAATATTCGGTAATAACCTAAATGGGAAAAGGATCTGAAAGAGAATACATATATGTATATCTATAACTGAATCACTTTGCTGTATACCTGAAATTAACACAACATTGTAAATCAACTCTACTCCAACATAAAATAAAAACTTTTTTAAATAAATAAATCCTAGTTCCATCTAGGAAGTGGTTCCTCTCCTTCCAGTCAGGTTGCCCCATCTGAAAATACGCGGAGTAGAAATAAACTGTCCCCACTGAGCCCTGCCCACGTGGCAGACTCGTGAGCAAAATAAATAATCATTGTTCCTTTAAGCCTGAAGGCTTGGGTGTATTTTTCATGCAAAATAGTGTTTGGAACATGGCTTTTACTACTCCTCAGGTCTTCTTTTCACTCTGTACACCCTCTCTGCACAAGCTGATCACTCCCATTATTTAAATTACCATTTGCTTGGACTCTCCTCTTCTGACCTATAAAGCTGTAAGTCTAATTGCCTACCATATATCCCCAATATATACAAATCTTTATCTCCTCCTCTAGCTCCGTCTCCACCCCAGCCCTAAATACCTTTCTCCTTGTTTATCTGGTGCCACCATCAATTTGGTCAATTGAGCCAACATCCCCTGACCCCAATGCTAACATCAAGTAGGTGATGCCATCAACCTAATTCCCTCGACATCTCAGGTTTACGACCTTCCCTCTGCGTTCTCATGGGCTCCCACTACCCAGTTTATGTCCTCAGTGTCTCCACCCAGAGTTGTTCCAATTGCTTCTATGTGCATCTGTTGTTTCTGAGGCCCACCCCCATCACTATCAAGTTGATCTTACCCCTTCGATTGCTTTGAGAGTAAGGTCTAAGAATAGCATGGAATGCCCCTCATGCCTTGGTCCCAGCCTACTGATCAAACCTTGCATCCTATATTAACTACCTTGTTCTGAGTTTATATATTCTCACCATCTCAGACTTCATGGGGTCCCCCAAATGCACCCTGCCCTTTCATCTCAGTGTATCTTTACACATGTTCTCTCTGGCTAAAATTGTTTCTTTCACCCCCTTCTTCCCATCCTCTCTGTCCTTCTGATCCCAACTCAGACATCACCTCCTCCGGGAAGCCCTTTCCGAACCAGGTTTCTCTCTCTTGCTACTGCTGTACATGGTTCTATTGTTGAACTTCTCACATTTTACTGCAAATCTTCTATTTACATGACTTGTAGACTAGTGTTTCTTTCTTTCTTTCTTTTTGTTTTTTTTGGCAGTGGCATATTTTACGTATTAATAGAGTGGCTTAAATAAGACAGTTGTAGAAGCTGAAAGACAGGAAAGAAAAAAATGAATCTATGTGATATCTCGAAAACACATTTTTCTGTTTTACCATAGGTACCATTTTTTTTCCAAAGGTAACAGTAGTGGGTTTTTTTTTTAATTGCACACGCCTATAAACCTAATAAATAGTTTTTTTTCTATTTTTTTTTTATACAGCAGGTTCTTATTAGTCATCCATTTTATACACATCAGTGTATACATGTCAATCCCAATCTCCCAATTCATCACACCACCATCCCCAACCCCCCACCGCTTTCCCCCCTTGGTGTCCATACGTTTGTTCTCTACGTCTGTTAGACTAGGTGTTTCTTAATGTATGTTAATCCAGACCAACAACATCAGCAACATCTGGGAAGTTTTTTTTAGAAATGCATATTCTCAGGCCCTACCCCAGATATACTGAATCAGACACTCTGGGGTCGGGCCCAGCAATATATGTTTTAACGGGTCCTCCAGGGGAGTCTGGTGCACACTGGGCTTTCAGAACCATTGTTCTGGACCAGTTGGACAAACATTAGAATCACCTGGGGAGTTTTCAAACATCCCAACCCAATTAAATCCAAGTCTCCGGGCATGGGACACAGGTAGCAGTACTTTTAAAGCTTCCCAGGGAATTCCAATGTGCAATAAGGTTGAAAAACACTAACCTACATTCTTTCTATTCAGAGTGTAGTTGCCAGATCAGCGGCATAAGCATCATCTGAGAACTTGTTAGACGCACAGAATTTCAAGTTACTTCCCAGACATACTGAATTGAAATCTTCACTTTAACAAGATTCCCAGGTGATTTAGGAGGGCGGCCAAGATGGCGGAGCACAAAGACCCTAAGCTCACCTCCTCTCACGAGCACACAAAAATCACAACTACCTGCAGACAACCATCGATGAAAATGACTGGAACCTACCAGATAACATCTTCTACATTTAAAGACATAAAGAAGGAACCACAATGAGATGGGTCGGCGGGACGGATTCGCGATGTAACCAAATTTCATACCCCCCAGGACGGCGACCAACAAACAGGAGAATAATTATATTGCAGAGGTTCTCCCACAGGAGTGAGAGTGTTGAGCCCCACGTCAGGCTCCCCAGCCCGGGGATCCAGCACAGGGAAGATGAGCCCCCAGAGCATTTGGCTTTGAAGGCCATTGAGGCTTAATTGAAGGAGCCCCACAGGACTGGGGGAAATAGAGACTTCACTTTAAAAAGGCGCACACAAAATCCCATGCACACTGGGACCCAGGGCAGAAGCAGTAATTTGATAGGAGCCTGGGCCAGACCTACCTGCTGGTCTTGGAGAGTCTCCGGGAGAGCAGAGGGGGTGGCGGATTGGGGCGCACAGCAGTGGCTCACCCTGGGGACGTGAACACTGGTGGCAGATACATCGAGGAACATTCAGCCACAGGAACACTGCTGCTGGAAGCTAATACCTTGGCTCATTTGCACCGAGACCTGGCACCACCCAACAGCCCGCAGGCAACAGGGCTGGGACGCCTCAAGCCAAACAACTAACTGAGCAGGGACACAGCCCACCCATCTGCAGACAGGCTGCCGAGAGACTAAAGAGCCCACACCTGCCTCTGGACACGCCCCTAGATGTGGCCCCGCCCACGCGAGGACCAGGACCCAGCTCCGCCCACCAGTGGGCAGGCACCGGCCCCGCCCGCCAGGAAGCCTGCACAAGCCTGTAGTCCGGCCTCACCCACCAGGAGGCAGATACCAGAAACAATAAAACTATAATCCTGCAACGCAAGCCAGACCCTGCCCTGGGACCGGCTGGGCCCTGGCTCTGCCCACTAGCAGGAAAACGCAAACTTCAGGAAACCCCAGACCCTATACCCAACTGTATCAGGAACTGGCCCCCTACCACCCAACAACAACGATCTGAAACGAGCTCTGGGAATCCCTGGGCCCTGCAGCCAGACTTCAGGAACCAGCTCTGCCTGCCAGTAGTCCGACACTAACCCCAGGACCTGGCTTCACCTGCCAGTGGGCGGGGGCAACACCCTGGAGTCTTCAGTACCCTGACTCCACCCACCAGTGAGCCAGCACTAGCCCCGGGGCCCCCTAGGATCCCGCAACCAGCCACCTTGTGACCAGACCCCACTAAACAGCAGCAGCCAGTGGCATCCACACAAGGCAGGACCTGGCAACCAACTGGACTATAGGCTGACCAAGCCCACCAGACTGCCCACATAGTCAGCCCACCACAACAGAAGGAGCCCTGCAGCCCTCTTAGGGGGGACCCCTAGAGCATCTAGCTTGGGTGACAACAGGGGAGTGTACTGCAGGGACGCATAGGACACCTCCTACAGGGGGCCACCTCTCCAAGGTCGAGAAACGGATCTAACCTACCACACACATAAAAATACAAACAGCGACTTAGACAAAATGAGGTGGCAGAGGAACATGGTCTAGACAAAGGAGCAAGATAAAACCCCAGAAGAAGAGCTAAGTGAAGTGGAGATAGGCAATCTACCCGAGAAAGAGTTCAGAGTAATGATCGTCAGGAAGGTCAAAGAACTCAGGAGGAGTAAAGGTTCTCAGGTGATTTGAATGCACGCTGAAGTCTGAGAAGCACCATCTCATACATCCCTGTATCCCAGCTCCTAGCAAAGAGCTAGGAACATATGAGCCACTTGATCAATTCTAAAAGAAAATATTAATAAAAATGTCAATTCTACTTCTCATGGTTTTGGAGAATAAAATGGGAACGTATAGTAAAGTGCTTTGTAAACAGCTTTATAAATATGAGGTACCAATATTAACTGATACATAAAGAGTTCATTAGGCCATTCATTCCAAAGTGTTTAATAAGTGCCTGCTATCTGCCAAGTATAGCGTTAGGCACAAAAGATTATAGTGAACAGGAAAGACGCAGCCTCCAAAGCCTAGTGGGAAACACAGATATTAAACACACAATTACATACATAATGAATTAATAATACAATTGTGATGGATGTTGCAAAAATGGAGTACACAGTGTTGTGAGTACACTTCTCTTTGATGTGTGGGTTTTGCCTCAAGTTCCCTCTGAGGAATATACCAGGGAAAACCAGTGATTCGAGTCAAGGGGCCTAGAAGGATGTGGATATAAGACTTTGACTTAGGAGGGGAAACTGGAGGCAGGTGGTCCAAAGGTACAGACTTCTAGTTAGAAGATAAGTAATAAGTACTAGGGATGTAATGTACAATGTGATGACTATAGTTCACACTGCTGTATGCGACACAGAAAGTTGTTAAGAGAGTAGATCCTAAGAGTTCTCATCACAAGGTGAAATTTTTTTCTTCTTTCTTTTCTTTTACCTATATGAGATGATGGATGTCAGCTGAACCTATCGTGGTCAACGTACATCAATATTTGTACATCAAACCATCATGCTGTACGCCTTACACTTCAACAGCGATGTATGGCAATTATTTCTCAATAAAACTAGAAAAAGAAGACTTTGACTTAGTTTGGGTTCCCCTCAAAGCAGAGCCTGAGCTGAGGAGTTGGGTGCAGAGAGCTTACGTGTAAGGAGATCCCATGAAACACAAATGAGGGAAAGGGAAAAAGGGGAGCCAATAAAGGGAATATCCATGAGGAGCTGGGGCTCAATCTCACTGGGGACCCTCTGGGAAATTGTGTGGGACATACCTCAGAATCACCTCAGGAATCTGCAGTGTCTATCCAGTACCCCACTGCTTGAGGGCTCCCAGAAGGCACTTACTCTCCCACGCTCCCAGGTTATTCCTTTGAGCCGCTGAGCCACGTCACTGGAACAGTGGTTCTCAGACCACCAGCAGCAGTAGGATTACCTGGGAACTTGTTAGAAGTGCAAATTCTCAGGTCGCATCTGAGACCTAGTAAATCAGAGTATCTGAGGGTGGAGCCCAGCAATCTGTTTCAACAACCTTTAGGGGGATTCTGATGCCCACTGGAGGTTGAGAACCACTCTGTTGAAGAAAGGCCCCCCGGGCAGAAAAGAAGAGAGACCAAGACCTGAGATGGGAAACTGAGACCTCCCTGAGGAGCATCCGTGCCACTGCAGGTGAATTCAGCTGGGCTGTGAGGCTCTGGCGTGGATATCAACAGCGTCTACCACAGGCTACCCGATTTTACCTCATATAATCTGGGTTTTTTATTCACGTATCCACTGAAATTTATGAAACCACTCCACTTTGTCAGGCACACTAGTCCGGGCTCAAGCCATAATGAGAACAAGACATGCCCCAGCCCTTGTGAAGTTTGTAGACTAATGGGGAAGAGAGTTGTATACGATCTGGTCTGAAAGGTAGCACAGATTCCCTGAAGCTTTTCAACGTTAATGTTCATCCGAATCACCTGAGCATTGTGTTAAACCGTAGAGGTGGTTCAGCAGGATTGGGGTGGTAGTCCAGGAACCACATTTTGAGGAGCAAGGCCCTGAAGGATGCTGGAGCTGAGACCTGAAGGATACTTACTTAATAGGTGGCCAGGTTAAAAATAGGTAGGATGTCTCTTCTGGTTTGCCTGGGCCTGAGGGGTTTCCTGGGAGGTGGGACTTTAAGTGGCCAAACTGGGCTGGGTGGCCACCTAGTAAAAAGCAGGGGGAGGGGAGGGTGGAAGGAGGAGGAAGAGTAGGCCAAGTGTTTACGAAGCCCTTGAGGTAAGAACATGCTATGTGACAGAAAAGGAAGAAGCCAATGAGACTGGGAAGATGCAGGGAAGAGTCTTACGAGTGTCTTGTAAGCTTGGGTAAAGCAAACTTTGGTGGATAATCACATTTCTGAGCAATCCACCTGCAGCTGAGACTTCTCCTGCTTCATCTCCAGCTGGATCCTTCACAGGGGGCCTCAGTGCGGTAGCCCCTCCCTACCACAGGGGGCTCTTGTTTGAGTACTTGAAACATGGCTAGGGCAACTGAGGAACTTTTAAATGTATTTCGTCTTCATTGTAAATTTAAATAACCACATGTGGCCTGTGGCTACCATACTGGACAGTGCAGGTGCAGAGAATGGATTGATTGGAGACAGGCGAAGGTGGATACTAGGATACCGGTAGAATAACTCCTTCAGGAGAGAAATGATGTTGGCTTAGATGAGGTGGTGGCAGCAGGAAATGGAGCAAAATATTATACCTGGCTCAGAAAATATAAAGATATAAGGGGTGAGAAGATGAAGTTGAGGATAATTCCTAGGTATCTGCTTTGAACAACTGGATATATGGCAGGGCCATGTACTGTGGAGGATCAGGTTGGGGATAGTGTGAGGAAAAGGTAGTGAGTTTGAAGTGTCTGTGAAACATTCAACGGAGAAAACAGAGTGGGAAGCTGCATGTGCAGGTGGGGGTCTCAAAAGAGAGGTAAGGTGGTGTTTGTTCTACTCAAAATGGGCATCCCCTGACTCCAACCTGCTGGTTCAAACTGGAATTCCATCTTCAAACAGCCCTACTCCTCCGTGGTTGGTGGGGGTGGGGGGGCACATGACAGGTGGGCCATATTTTGGTAACTATGGTGATTGGCCCAAGGGTGGGCATCCAACTCAAGCACAAGTTCTCAGAGCTCTTCCTGAACTTTTAAACTTGGGACCAGAAAGACAGATGTTTAGTGATTCCCAGGCTAGGAGCTCTTGGCAGCCATGTTTCTACCATTTGGAAAAGCTAATGTGGGGTAATTAAGAGGGCACACAGAGAGAAGCAGAGGCAAAAGAAAGAGAAAGAAAGACAGATGTGGAGGCCCTTTCGCGTGGTCTAAGAACTACAACATAACTGTAACCTATTCTTGACTCTTAGTTAATTAATCAACCCAATTTATGGGCATTTCCTTCTCATGAGGCACCATGATAGGCTTTGAGGGAGTCCTAAAAAGGCATAGACCTTTGCCTAAAAGAACTCACTGTCTAGTTTGGGGGACAAAAACTGTGATAAAAGCTTAATAGCAGTAAAATTGGATGGTGCTACAACAGAGGGCAGACTTGAAGACATAATGTGGTTTTTACATTACTTTTTACGTTTTTACATTGCTTTTTACTTCATTTTCCACACCCAGTAAGTTGTCAAAACCTATCAACTCTGGGGGAAAACATCTGTTAAATCCATTTCTCTCATAAAACCTGTAAAAGTCTGTAAATAGCTTTAACTGAATGCTATCACAGTGAAAAATAAAACCAAACATTTTTAAACACCCAAATTATCAAATAAGATTAATAGAAAATGCCATTAAGTAAATAAAGAAATAAGCCTAGGACAAGGATTGCTAGTAAAGTAGGTCTTTCCTACTTAGATTAATCTCTTTCAACTCAAGGCCTTTAAATTTCATGGTAATTAATGAAAAGCTTAGTTTGCATTAACATTTTTATAGAAATAAGTCCCCAGGTTAAAACCCTCTAGTGGCTCCCACCACATTTAAGGGGAAAAAAAATCAGATTCTTTGTCACGGCCTTTAACTCACTTCATCGTTTTTTCTTGCCCTTTTGCTACCTCATTTCCTACCACCTTCCCACTCTTACCCTCACTCTCTCTACTCCACCTACACTGGCCATATTTATGTTTCTAGAATGACCTTTTCACTCACTGGAATATTGTTTCCCCACATATCTTCTGGTCTTGGCTTAAAAAAACAACTTCGCCCCAACCCATCACTCTCTGTGAAATAACCCTGATTTATTTTCCCTCTGAGTATATGACTTATTTATGTACGTGTTCATAGTTTATTTTCTGTCTTTATTACTAGAATATAATCCCCATGAGGGCTGAGATCTTGGTTCTTTCACCACTGTATTCTCAAGAGACCAGAGTAGTGCCTTGCTCATGATAGACTCTCCAAGCAATAGGGAAACAGCATGAGGCAAAAGGTTTTTACCTTCAGGTGTCTCTCATATTTTGTGTGGGAAAAGTTAACTTCCCAGAAGACTTCCGTCTTGCCTTATTGGCTCAAACTGGATCACATGTTTATTTCTGGACCAATCACCAGCAAAGAAAAGTGGGGTTGTCATGATAGGATTCGACCAATCCTAACTCATTCTTGGGGAGGGGGCCAGTCTTCCTGGAAATCGAGGGATTGTCACTCACTACCTGAAAACAAAATTGGAATTCTATTAACAGGGGAAAAGGAGATATGGCTAACGTATAGGTAGACATCAGTGTCAGTTATCATGTCTGGTGTCCTGATATGACTTCAGGTTGAAGTCATATCACTTGGAGACCATGAAGAATGCTTTTGCATGTTGCATCGGACCACGCCTATTGCTTTGCATTCTTTAATTCACCCACTCATTTGTTGATTCATTCTCACAAACACCTTTGAGCACCTATTATATCAGACTGTATAAAAATCTAGGGATACAAAGAATCAGACAGTTCTTATTTAGGGAGATCTCACAGTCTATTGAATAGATGAGCAGTTATACAAACACGCCTATTGCTTTGCATTCTTTAATTCACCCACTCATTTGTTGATTCATTCTCACAAACACCTTTGAGCACCTATTATATCAGACTGTATAAAAATCTAGGGATACAAAGAATCAGACAGTTCTTATTTAGGGAGATCTCACAGTCTATTGAATAGATGAGCAGTTATACAAACACGCCTATTGCTTTGCATTCTTTAATTCACCCACTCATTTGTTGATTCATTCTCACAAACACCTTTGAGCACCTATTATATCAGACTGTATAAAAATCTAGGGATACAAAGAATCAGACAGTTCTTATTTAGGGAGATATCACAGTCTATTGAATAGATGAGCAGTTATACAAACAGTTATAATACCGTATGTTAAGTGCTTTAGTAGCAGGAAGTGGAAATTGCATTTAGACATGGGAAGAGTTACTAAATCTCCAAATAGGGGGGATTCAGCAAACACGTGTTGAATGAATAATGGGTGATTAAATGACCAAACAAAAGAAATAAATGAATACACATACATTAAGAAAGCTTAAACTAGCACTTTGTGTTAATGTCTATATTCTACAGGGGGAATGAATCATAGAGATATATGCCCAGATCCATGTCAATGCCACTTTTATTTTTTCTTTAAACCTTGGTAAAGATAAAAGGGAGAGTCTGATAGGAGAGCTAGAGCATTGCTTGACTAATTAAACTCAAGCTTTGGTTACCTCAGGTGACCTAACTGGAAAAGAGTCCTCAAAGAAAAGAACCTGCTCTATGTAGCGTGTATTTTCTTTTTAAAGCAATGTTTTCTTAAACTTTGAATGGATGTAACAATATCTCCCCAACAACAATTTTCTAGGAGGTGATATTTATACCAGCTAATTATGCAAGACTTTTGTAGCAAAATGCCATAGCAGCATTGATTCACCCACACTTCTCACACTTCATCAATGTAATACCCCATATTAATAAAGGACAAAAATCACATTACAACCTCAACAGATGCATAAAAAGCATTTGACAAAATCCAACATCACTTCATGATAAAAACTCTCAAGAAACTGGGAGTAGAAGGGAATTTTCTCAACCTGATAAAAGGCGTCTACAAAAAACCCACAGCTATAATCACACTTAATGGTGTTATGTTAGAAAATGATGTTACAGTAAAAAGACTAAATACTTTCTCTCTAAGAACAAGACGAGGCTCTCCACTTTCACCCCTTCTTTTCAACATTGTATTCGAATTTCTAGCCAGGGAAATTGGGCAAGAAAATTACATAAAAGGCATCCAGATTGAAAAGGAAAAAGTAAAACTTTCTCTATGTGCAGATGACATGATCTTATATATAGCAAATCTTAAGAAAACTATTAAACTATTAGAACTAATAAATGAGTTTAGCAAAGTTACAGGATGTCAAAGCCATATACAAAAATCAATTGTGTTTCTATATAGTAACAGTAAACAAACTGAAATGATATTAAGAAAACAATGCTATTTACAATAACATCAAAAATAATAAAATACCTAGGAATAAGTTTAACAAAAGAAGTACGAGACTTATACTCTGAAAAGTACAAAACATTCTTAAAAAAATGAAAGACCCAAATAAGCAGAAGGACATCCCATGTCAATAGATTGAAAGATAATATGTAAAGCTGGCAATATACCCCAAATTGATCTGCAAATTCAACTCAAACCCCATTAAAATCTCAGTTGGCTTCTTGGAAGAAATTGATAAGCTGTTTCTAAAATTCCTATTGAAATGAGAGAATAGCCAAAACAATCTTGCAAAAGAAGAACAAAGTTGGAGTACTCACCCTTTTTTATTTCAAAAGTTACTACAAAGCTACAATAGTCAGAACAGTGTAGTACTGGCATAAGGACAGGCTTACAGGTGAATGGAATAGAATTGAGAGTTTAGAAATAAACCCATAAATCTATAGTCAACTGGTTTTCAACAAGGGTGCCAAGACCATTCAATGGAGAAAAGGAGAAAGAATAGTCTTTTCAAAAATAGTACTGAGAACTAGATATCCATACACAAAGAACAAAAAAAAACAAAAACAAACAAACAAAAAACTGAACCCCTACCTCATATCACATTGAAAAATCAACTCAAAATGTATCAGAGACCACCGTAAGAATTGAAACTATAAAAGTCTTAGAAGAAAACATAGGTGTAAATTTCATGACCTTGGGTCAGGCAATATTTTCTCTGATATGAACCTCAAAACACAAACAGCAAAAGAACAAGTAGATAAACTGGATTTTATAAAAATTAAAACATTTGCACTTCAGACGACACTATGAAAAAAAATGAAAGGACAACCCACAAAATGGGGGAAAATATTTTCAAACCATATATCCGATAAGAAATTGTAGCCAGAATACATAAACAGACTCGTAACTCAATGATAAAAGACAAATTACTCAAATAAAAATGCACAAAAGATTTGAATAGACATTCTCCCAAGAAAATATACAACAGGGCTATAAGCACATGAAAGGATGCTCAACATCACTAAACATTAAGAAAATGCAAAAGGCAGACCCAAAAGGCCACATATCACATGATTCCACTAATATGAAGTGTCTAGAATAGGCAAATTTATAGAAACAGAAAGTAGATTCATAGTTGCTTGGGGTGGGGGTGAGGGGTTGTTGGAGGGAGATAGGAATAGCTTGTAATTGGTACGGTTTTTCTTTCTGGAGTGATGAATATGTTCTGGAACTAGATAGTGGTGATGTCGGCACAATTTTGTGAATACACTAAAAAAATCACTAGATTGTACTCCTTCAATAAGTGAACTGTGTGGTATTTAAATTATATTTCAATAATGCTGGGTGAGGGGTTGTTGGGGTTTTTTTTTTTCTTTGTTTGTTTTATGAAAGACAGACAAGCCTGTTTCTTCCATGGAGAGATTATTGACTAAAACAAGTTAAAAGCCATATAGATAAAATCAATCGTATGAGGCAGTCACCATGGTTTGGATGTTAGGGACTTTGGGTTTCACAGCTAAAAGCCACCATTTGAGAAAAGCCCAACCAGTGGAGTGTTTGTTGCAATTTTCAGTAGCAAGAATTGATTTGGACTTGTACGTGCAAACTTCAGCCCCAACTCAGAAATCCTGTCTCTTTCCATTTTTATACCCAAATTCTTGATTTTTATTCAGCCTGAAATACTGCACTCTTCACCAGGGTGTCTCAGCCTTGCAGCCTCCCCACCGACACACACACCAGGGCTGCCCTGTCTGCTGTCCTTGACCTCCTCCTCGTTCCTTATCTGCCGCCCTCCCTGCCCAGCCTGTCCTGGGTCCCGGCCAGCTCCCTGCCTGGCCCACCTGCCTCTCTAGGGAAAGCCACCTTCTAGTTCTTCCAAGTTCTGTCTCTAAAACCCATAGTCACCTGTTTAGCTTCCTTCCTGCACAGTAATTATACTGTATTCATAGCCTGATTTGACATTTCCATAGAAAAATGCAATTATAGCAACCCGAAAGGCGGAAATAACCTGCTGATGATATTTGAGGGGAAAAAAAATCAGTTTTGAGATGTGCTTCAGCTAAATCTCTCAGAACCGTGTTCCCAAATGCTGTTGGGTGCTTATTTCCTTCACCTAAATATTAAACCTTGCGCAACTTTGAGCATTAAGTTTTTAAAACTCCTTTTAGGAGAACTCACACTGATCCACTTAGAACCTTACAAAGAAAAGTGTTTCATCGGAGGTAAAAGATGAGAAGAAGCCTATGAAAGCTCTTATAAACTCATTCATGCAAAAAAACCATGAAGTGCTGATTAGTAGACTATGATTTACATTTTCCACATTTTAAATTAGTAACAGAGGGAACAGAGTGTCCTGTTGATTCATTTCCATTTGCCATCCCCTGCTGGCTAGAAACTTTTCAGAATTTCAATAATGATCTTCTACTATGCCTACCTACCAATAGATAACTATTTTTTGAGTACTTAATAAATGTCAGCATTGTGCTGAATGCTTAATACACATTTTCAAGTCATACGGGCCTGGGTTCAAATTGTGATTTCACAACCTGCTAGTTGTATGACTTTGATCTTCAAGCCCAGGTTCTTCATCATTTCTAAACAACAAAATGTTCTATGAATTTGAAATATTATTATAACTTTGCTTTACCATGAGGCTTTCACATCTGCTTTGCTTGAGAGATATGAAATCTTCCTGTGTTTACAGAAGACCGTTAGACAACAGGGTGTTATCCTTAAAGGTTTACGTGAACTTGAGGATCTGAGTCCTTGGGTGCCAGACTGGGGCCGCAGAATCTTCAACAGACCAGATGCACCAATGCTATTTCCCCTAGAAGCCCTTCCAAGCATTCTTCTTCCTCACCAGGACTTTTGTTTTTCTCTAGCCAATCATCACTTTGGATGCAGCTCAGTCCAAGGACAGCTTTAATTAATGAGCCAGGTTTCTGGCGTTGATAAGAATTGCTAGGTGAAGGTCGAGTGTGGAGGGCAGTTTTCATTAAATACACTAAATATGGTTGCAATTTGAAATGATATTGTCTATCTCTTGCTGAGCTGCTATTTTATTACAAGAGAAGTGATGGCCTTCCAAATTCAGGAGCAACAGTAAGAAGTCTACATGGGGAGAGATGTTTACTTGTATCCCAACTGTTAAAATTAAACAATGCCTCTGCTTGTTTACCAGGGTAGAACCAAGTGACATCCCTGTGGGTGCTCTGCTAAAGGACCCCTCTAAACCTCCGTGTCCCTGATGCTCATTCTGGGACTCTTGATCTGTTCTCATGACAACTGGGTAGCAGACGTTTTGGGTGATGCTCCACAATCTATAAAAACCTAAAATAGAATCATAACAGCATTAAAAAATTTCTTTACTATTATTTCTTTTTTTTTTTTTTTTTTTAATTTTATTTATTTATTTATTTATTTATGGCTGTGTTGGGTCTTCGTTTCTGTACGAGGGCTTTCTCTAGTTGTGGCAAGTGGGGACCACTCTTCATCGCGGTGCGCGGGCCTCTCACCATCGCGGCCTCTCTTGTTGCGGGGCACGGGCTCCAGACGTGCAGGCTCAGCAGTTGTGGCTCACGGGCCTAGTCGCTCCGCGGCATGTGGGATCTTCCCAGACCAGGGCTCGAACCCGTGTCCCCTGCATTGGCAGGCAGATTCTCAACCACTGCGCCACCAGGGAAGCCCTACTAGTATTTCTATTTCCATGTATTTATGTTTATTATTTTTATTATTTGAATTATTTATTCATATTATCTTCACAGCATTTTTAGTGTTACACAGAGCTTTTATTGTTTTAGAAAGGTTAATTTTTTAGAGCTTTTATATGTTTTTCATTTTGTTTTGTTTTTTCTCACCTATCAACATCTCACAGCAGAGTGGTACGTTTGTTACAATCTACATTACACGTCATCACCACCCAGAGTCTATAGTTTACATCAGGGCCCGCTGTTGATGTTGTACATTCTATGGGCCATGGACAGATGTATAATGACACACATCTACCATTATAAAATCATACAGCATAGTTTCTCTGACCTAAGAATCCTTTGTCCTCTGTCCATTTATCCCTCCCACCTCCACCCTGCCAGCCCCTGGCAACCACACTGATCTTTTTACTGTCACCATAGTTTTGCCTTTTCAAGAATGTCATATAGTTGGAATCATACAGTATGTAGCCTTTTCAGATTGGTTTCTTTCTCTTAGTAATATGCATTTAAGGTTCCTCTGTGTCTTTTTATGGCTTGAAAGCTCATTTCTTTTTAGTGCTGAATAATAAACTGTGGACGGCCAAAGTTTACTTATCCATTAATAATAAACTGTGGATGGACCACAGTTTACTTATCCATTCACCAACTGAAGGACACCTTTGGTTGCTTCCAAGTTTTGGCAATTATGAATAAAGCTGCTATAAACATCTGTGTGGAGGTTTTTCTGTGGACATACATTTACAACCCCTTTGGGTAAATACCAAGGAGCACAACTGCTGTATTGAATGGTAAGAATGTGTTTAGTTTTGTGAGAAATTTCCAAACTGTCTTCCAAAGTGGCTGTGTCATTTTGCATTCCCACCAGCAATGAATGAGAGCTCCCGTTGTCCCAAATCCTCACCAGCATTTAGTGTTATCACTGTTCTGGATGTGGCCATTCTAACAGGCGTGTAGTGATATCTCACTGTTACCTTAATTTGCAATTCCTTAATGATATACGATGTGTATATCTTTTCATATACTTCTTCATCATCTATATATCTTCTTTGGAAGGAGCATATTCTTTTCTACTTCTATTTATTTATTTACAATATTTGACAAGTGATTTATTTACACATATTTAAATATTTACATCTTAAAATCCCAATGAGTGAAACCATAGGCACCAAATGAGTGAATTGCTGGAGAGACTATCATATCTTTTAACAGAAGGACCACCAGTCCATAAACATGGGAACCAAACTTCAACATTAGCACTAAATACTGGCACTCCTGAGTCAGTTATAAGATACTGAATTTAAAAAGCAATAGACAGAAAGAAAGCAGAATTGTGATTGTGACAAGACACTTGTCGTTACAGCAAAAATACTTAGGGTTTGCTCCCCCCAGACTTGCCGCAATACGCAACCAAAGAAACTCAACGAACCAGCATGAAACCGTAGCATGCCTCGGGCATGTGGAGGGGAAAGGCAGTTATGATGGGGGCTTTTGACCAGGTGGTCTCAGTGGTGAAGGTCACCATTTTGGTCCAGTCCTAAGCCAAAGGATGGCTTAGTGAGAGCAGGTCTTGTATATAAGGGGATGCAGCCATCCCTGCAAGGTCTGACTTGAGGGAAAAACCTTGTTGTCCCCTTCTGGCCCAGCCAGAGGCATATGGCATTCCTACTCCTATTTGTTAAAAGCAGAAGTTTTCAAAGGAATAGTGCAACCACCAACTCCATCACCAACTGCAGGTTGTGTTCACCAGCTACAGGTGAGGGAGGTCCTAATCTTCCTGCTCCTTCATCTTTGAATGACCTACTCAGTGCTCAGAGTGCCATCAGGAGCACCCAGTTGGCTGGATGGCCCTAAGCCCTATGCTCAGCTCTGGCTGCTAAGATGGTGAGAGAGCCAATATCACCCACATTTTTTTTCTTTCTTAGTGAAAAATGGGCTCTGCCTCTTGTTGATGGGAGGTTCCCCCAAAATTAGGAAATAGGCTCAGAGCAGGGCAGACTACAAACGACAAACATATTGACCATACCTTCCTTTCCTTCCTTGAAAAATGCCAGTTCTATCCCCTTTTCAGGGTCTTTGTTCTTGCAATCCCCTCTGCCAGCTGCTTTTCCCCATTTTAATGTGGCTGGTTCCTTCCCATGCTTCAGGTTTCAGCTCCTCTGACCACAGCGAACACTCATTCTCCCTGAAGTCACTGTGAAGTACTTCTCCCTTTCTTTCCTAACTCTCACCACGCTGTGAGGATTATCCTGAACACCATGTTTCCCTGTGTATCATGTCCTGTTTGCTCCACTAGGATGTCATCCATGAGAACAGAGATTCTGGCTGTCCACTGCTCAGTCCTTTCCCCAGTGTAGACCCACCATGACCACAACTGAATAAATGTTTGGGAAGCGCAAATAGACTTAAGGGCCTCCAGATTCTACCCTAATATTCTTTTGCCCCCGTTTAGTACACATACATCTGCTTCCATTTTTCAGCACCTGCATTCCAGTTTAACAGCCTGACTTAACATCTGGCTCCAGCCACCAGCTGGATATTCCAGCTGTTTTCTTGGTCTTCTCCATCCATCGTTCCTTTTGCGTGATTCCCCACTCCAGACACCAGCCCTGGGACACCAGCCCCAACTCTTTCAAGCACTTCTCCTGTCCATTTTCATCTCAGTTTTGAGAGACGGGGGCGGCAGGGGTGCTGGTGTGAGGAGGAAGGCAAGAGGGTCATTTGGACATAAGATGTGATACTGAGGAGGGGGAAATTTTCCCCTCTACCCACCTGACTTCTTGTGGCTGGTTTAACAACAAAATTGACACAAGATGATGAACAGGAGAAAAAGAAACAAATTTGACTCGTGTACACGGAGGTCTCAGAGAAACGGGACCTAAGAGGTGGCCAAAGCAGGCAGCTTTTATACTTTTTAGACAAAGAAACAGTAAATTTGTGAAGGATTGACAGGACAAAGAAACGTGGGCTTTGAGTGCTTAATTAGTGAACAATCTAAACAGAGTTTGGGTTTGGGGTAGTCAATTAAAGAAGAATTCTCTGCCTGAATTCCCTGTCTCCAGGTGCCTGAGGGTACCTTTCACATGGGAGATTGATTTCCTGCTTTCAGGGAGACAAAGAGGAGTGTCAGAGTGTCCGTCTTACATCAGCCATTTCTTAAGTAACTTTAACTCAGAATAATCAATATGCCATTGAGGCACATTTTGGGGGGGGGTGGCGTGCCCTGGGCCCCAACAGTGACTAGCTTCGAGAAAAGGACAAATTTGTGAGTAGGACTATTTAGTTGATTCACTAGGGGATGGAGATATAGAAAAGCACTGGACATTTCATGGGGATTGGAGCAGGGCCCTCCAAGAAGAAGAACAGTAGGAGAACCGTAAATGGGGGATCAAGAGATTCTGGAAATTACTCTTGCCTTCTGGAGTTTGATGCCAGGACAGATAGGTGGGACTTGGAATTCAAAATACAAAGCAGTAAATGTTTAAACTTCTGTTTACTTAACACCAGCATTGTGCTGGCCACCGCAGGGGTCTGAACGGAAAGACACGTAAAGAACGTAAAGCTGTCGAGCTCCCTCCTCCAGAGTCCACTCAAGACTCCTGATTACAGCGTCTCCCGCGGCACTCAGGGCAAGCAGCTCCGTGTGTTCTGCGGTGCACCAAGGTGTTCCATACATTTGGGCTAAAGTTAATGTAATGGGAAAAAAGCATCACAACATGACATGCCCTTTCTTGCCTGTGGCTGAAATAATAAGAGCTCAGATTCATGGAGCCCTTAAAGAGCATTGATCTAAACGCTTTTCATGCACCATTTCATCGAATTCTCATAAACCATTTGAAGTTATTGTTATTAGCAGCATTTACAGACGAGGAGACTAAACTTTGGGCATGTTCCAAAGGTCGCACAGCTGGCAAGGGGTGAAGCGGGGGTAGTTCCTCTTCAATGCCCTCGTGTCCAATACCTGCCAGCCTTTCGCCACCTCCCTTTCTCTTTTTATCAAAATCGTGCTGCTTCTTCGAGGCTCTGCTCATATAAGACTGCCTTAGTGAAGTCAGAATTGACTTCTCTTCCCTCTGCCCTTCTATACCAACTCCCTTCGACCACAGTTTAGCCTATAGCTAATGCTGCTTTTTATGATAATTAGTTAGTTCACTGAGTAGTTAGTTACATGCAGGAGCCACGCAATCATGGGTTCAAGTCCAACTCTATCCCTTACAAACTATGTGGCCATTACTTACAAGGTGTCCTGGGAAAACACACCAACATGCAATACCCCAGAAGATGCACATCTCCCCATGATACCTAGATCTGTTTTCTAAGTTTCCACGTGCTGCCATAGTCAGGAGTGTCTCCAAATGAGTGAACATGGAGAAAACTGGCGGGGGGGGGGGGGGGGCGGACTGGAAAAGCCAGGTTTGCCCTTGACCTCCTGCCTTGGAAGTTATACAACATCACTTAGTGAGAAGACGCTTCACACAAGCTGGCTGGAAATACATTTTAAGCCAAACCCCTCTTCATACGTACTTAGATGAAAAGAAAGCTTTAATTACAAGATTTAAAGCCAATTTTTTTAAAAAATCAAGCCATGTGCTAACCTGCAGGAAAAGCAGTTCGGCATAGAGAGAAGCAGAATGAACACAGGAAGCAAGGAAGGAATCAGATCATTGTGAATGGGATGCAAGGCACATGTTTATAAAAGAAAGATGAACAGCACGTGTAAACAGTCCCAGCTTGGGGGGGATGGTCTTCACACTTATCTTCTCTCAAAACCAAGACCAAGTTTGCTAGTTTGTGTTTTCTTTCCTACTAGCTCTTAAGTCTTAAAAGAATTGGGCCGTATTCTTGCGTTGCAACAACTTTCCTATTTATCCCAACTGAAGGAGAAGAGGATTGTGTTTCCGGCTTATATGGAATTTATGCATTTCAAAAACTGTGCTTATGTTCTGCTCCTGTTCTTCAGCTTTATTTTTTTAAGCTAATTCTTTTTGGCAGGAATACAGGCTGAGCTGTATTCTTGCCTTCACTCCTTTATACCTTCTGCCCAAGATGCAAGGTCAAGAGGCAGCGTTTAAAGACGCCATCCCACACAGTCTATTTTGGGGCTCTCTTCCCTGATGATATATAGTTTCAGCCAACACAACTTGGAGATATTCACCTGGTACCCTTGATAAGGTGGCAAATGTCACGAGAACTGAGAAACTGTCTCTTCTATGTGATCCCAAGATCTCCAGCTATTCTTTATCTCAAAGAAGACTGCCAAGAACCAGCTTCTTCAAATGCAAATAAGAACTTCCCTTTGTCAGTCTGGAAAGATGAGTTTTTGTAAACACTCCGACCTCACTGCCAAGGACAAAACAAAGAAGGAAGAACTTCAGCTGGGATTATTGAGGGATTTAGGCTATATGCTGGGCAAAGCTTCAGTGAGTAAATGCCATTTACCAGCTGAAGACTGAGCCAAAGCAAAGGTCAGACCAGGGTCTCTTGCAGAAAGAGAGAATGGCACCCACCAAATTCAGTTGAGACAAAGTCAGTGTCAGTTGCCAAGAGCCCTTTGGTTGGTAGCTGAAGTCAAGAGTAGCAGTGACAAAGGGGCTGAAGGAGAAAACACGGGGAGCAGAGGGTGGGTGGGTGGGAGGAGACACGCTACCTCGCCCTCCACAGAGCCCCCATACTTTTCTGACACTTCCTCCAACACTTTTCATCTTCCCTCCACACCCATCACTCCTAGGAACACCAATTCAAGATGAGAACATTTTGATATTCCCAAGGGAAAATCTTAGGGAGGAAAACAGATCAAAACCACAACCCTACAATGCTCCAGCTAAAGAGAAGTCTTGGAGAATAGAAATGTCCATGAAGATTTTAAGTCCTTTGCCTTGGAGAGTGCAACAGAACCCCACTCCCACCCCAATTCTGGTATTAATTATTTAGTAAAACCTATTAGGCCACTGCTGCTTTTGTGAGAATAGATCTTCCAGGGAGATTCAAAGGTGTAATGAGATATGGACCCAGAGAACATATTGATACAAACAGCACCGTGGACAGCCAACCTCAGGGTGCACACCGCTAAGGCGATTAAGAGAGAGTGTTACTCTCATTAAAGGCAGCTCGCAAAGTAAGAATAGAAGCCACCTGCTTCTCCTGCGTGCAGACACCTCCTTCCAAGACTCCTCTTTCTCTCTCTCTTTTCCTCTTTCCCTCCCTCCCTCTCTCTCTCCTGCTTCCAGGCTCATAATACCAAGAGGCAACAGAACAGATTCTTGAAATCAATCACACAGGTGAATTGCCCATCGGGGCAGCCATCCATATCAGAGGGCTTGATTTTCTGACTCAAAGTTAAATCACCTCGCACATCCCTTAAGGTCGAAGTCGCTATAGAGACAGAACATTGCTGAAGTTGAGCCTGACAGTATCAGAGGGTCAGACTCATTGCTTCATCCTCTGAGACCCAGCGAGAGAAGGCAGGCAGCTGGAAGAAACGGGCAGGATGATATCTCTGAGCGATGTAATAAAAGCTGAAGGGGCAGGGTTGCTTTATAAGCCTTTTGATTAAATTCAGTGGTGTTAAACGGACTGAGGCACTTTCATAGGCAAAGCCATTTATGAGTAAGAACTGCCTTTTCTGAATTTGGCTCCTAAAAAAAACCAAAATCCCCGTCTTGGACTAAGCCTCTATATTAAAGCAGACGCACATCACATCTATTGTGGCATTTGATCCTCATGAGATCCTGCCCTTTTTCTCTGTCTTGCACCAGTAAGTGATTCTTCCACACCAAGAAATTGCAGGAGAGTGAAAGGGGAAAACAGCCCAAGTTATCAGTGGGATCGTCTACAGTGATAGAACTTGTGAGTCAATGCTCAGTTCCCTGCTACAAGTTACCAGTGAGACCCAGTCTGTTTTTAAACAGTTTTGAGGTCAATTTTATTTTGTTATTGTCTTTATTTTCAGCCATCAGTAATGGTTGCAATGGAAGAGACCACTTGTACAGTTGATTTCATTTGGTTATTTGCAGTGGTTTTGAAGTAATTGTTCTCCCTTTGTTCACACTGGAATCGTATAGAGAGATTTTAAAAATACTGATGCCTGGCTCTCACTTCCAGAGATTTTGATTTAATTGGTCTGGGGTACGTCTTGGGCATGGGGAGTTTTTAAACCTCTCCAGGTGGTTCTAATGTGCAGCGAAGGTTAAAATCCACTGGCGTAAAGCAATAGCAAAGGTTCTTGAATTCAGCACGCCTCAGACTCATCTATAGCAGGCTTGATAAAGCACAGACTGCAGGGCTGCACCCCCAGGGCTTGTGATTCAAAGGTGCAGGTGAGGCCTCAGTTCTTACTAGTTCCTCAGCAATATTGACGCTCTGAGCTGATTACCATCCTTTGTGAACCACTGGCTTAAAACATTAGTACAAACACTTTTCCCATCCCATTGATCTGGCTCCGGGGAGATGCCCCAAGAAGCCACCATCCAATAATGACAACATCCACTGCAAAGAGAACCTTTCTGCTGCTTAGACCCCATGGTAGTTCTTGGGTTCTGAGCCTCGTTCTTATATAATCCAAGAGAATAGACGAGACTTTGGCAACGAGTATCTAGTAAAGTGGAACTAGGTATAGCGTCTGCTGTAGTTTCTGGCCTTGCTGCTCTCATTTAAGTGTCCTGCTAACTCCTGGAAGGCACCTGAATAAGTGTACCTGTTCTCCAAGCTCATGGGGAAGCTTGGCTCTGGCTCAAGCAAGACCCAGGCTGAAAGCCCCTCTAGACTCTGCAACCCGGTAGTTTGAGCGAGAGAGAGAGAGAGAGAGAGAGAGAGAGAGAGAGAGTGTGTGTGTGTGTGTGTGTGTGTGTGTGTGTGTGTTTGTGTGTGTGTATGAAAGTACAGTGTCTCTGGGACCCAAGAAGAGGACAATTCTAGAACCTGTCAAGACTGGCAAGAACATCACCAAGTAAAGAGTGTCGCCTGGGCTGCCCAGATCCACTCGTGCAGTAGAAGAGGCAGGAGGAGCCATGGTCCCCACTGATCACATTAAAGATGCTCTGAGCGTCGGCATCTGGAAGCAGGTCTGATGCTTTAAGTTCCCCAGGAATAAACCCTAGGAGATTTACAACTCCTAGGGCAACTGGGGGTGGCAGAGGCCCAGTGAGGAATTCCTATATTCCTATATATTCCTTGCTACTTTGGGCATGCCAGGGCTTCAAACAATTAATTTATACAATCAAAAGGATGTGATTTTTAACTTGGCTTTTTCCCAAGCTGAGGAAGGTAGCCCTGCCAGCTGCATGTACATGAGACAAGAGCAAGTTTTTCATTAACATTCTTCCTCCTGAATGATCATAAAACACTAGCAAACCACACCTGTGAAATCTCATTGACCACCTTAGAACAGCAAGGTAGATGATTTAGTTGATGCAAATCCTGTCGTACATTTAGAATAAGGAAGAAAAGACTCAGAGAGGTCACACGATTAACTTAGTGCCGGAGCTAGGGCAGAAGTTCCTGGTTCCCACTCCATGTTGAGGGGTAGAGGGGTTGAGGGGAGGGATCTCAAGGGGCTGCCTTGGAGGCCAGAGCCAGGTGGATGTACAAAGCCCTTCTCCCACTCTAGCCTAAGAATTCTCTTTAGGTCTGCCTATACCCCATGCTTCTAAGATTTTTATTTCAAAGATTTCTGATGGAACATCCAAAACCCCATACTTTGCAAACTGCATGTCACCTCTCCAGAGCTCATCTTCTGAAGATGGGGCTCATCTTCTGAAGTTGGTATTAAAGTAGCTCCTCCAAGAAGGTGTCTCACAGGCCCCATTTCATTTGAAAAATCTGATGAATCAAACTTCAGTGTGTATCAGATTCCCCTGCAGGGCTTGTTAAAACACAGGCTGTGGGGTCTCACCCCCCGGGTTTCTGATTCAGTAGGTCTGGGGCAGAGCCTGGGAATGTGCATTTCTAACTAGTTCCTAGGTGATGTTGCTACTGCTGTGGGTCTGAGGACCACTCTCTGAGAACCACTACGCTAAGACAGTGGCTCTCAGCCCTGCTCGTGTATCAGAATCACCTGAGAGTCTTTTAACTATAAACACCAGGATCACCCAGACCAATTAAATCAGCCTCTCTGCAGGTGGAGCCTGAATATTCATGGTTTTGAAGTTGTCCCCAGGAGCAGCTAAGGTTGCGAACCTCTGCAATAGGGGACACCCTATGTTAAAGGACAAGGTATCCAAGCTCTAGGTTAGGAGGTCTCAAAATGTGGTCCTGAATCAGCAGTATCAGCGTCACCTGGCAACTTGTTAGCACGACACATGCTTAGACCCTATCCCCGACCTTCAGAATCAGAAACCCTGGAGAGGTGGGGGCCCAGAGATCTGTTTTAACAAACCCTCCAGGGAAATCTGGGGTTCGCTCAAGTTTGAGAACTACTCCTCTAAGCCCTTGGCTTCCCCCCAGATGACCCCTTGGAAGCTGGACTCGAGAGCAGTAACTGAGGCAGGGGCCACAGCCAGCCGCAGGCACCTGCTGCTCAGATAGTAGCTGGGCTGGTGGAGGGACAAGGAAGGAGACCATTTATCAGGCTGTCAGTGAGGTGCCCTGGCATGCTGTTAACATCCTTTCAGGGACATCTGGCTTCTAAGCTCAGTGAGGTAAGTTCTGCAAGTGACTTTGTAATGGGTCTCACCCTTGAACGCTCAGATGCAGGTCCAGCTTTAGGCAAAATTGGGAGGTAGCTAAACCCAAGCTTGGATCTTCCCTCTTTGCATTCCTGCCCGCTTCTCCCACGTTTCATCCACTACCACCAATTCCCCGATGAGGCTGCCGTCATGGCCTTCATTGCTATTAAGTGACAGCTCAAAGTGACTAATTACTCTTGAAAGTGTCACAGCCTTCCAACGGTATACTCATTTCAACAGGGACAACTCAGATGGGCAATGCTTAACACAGCAGAATGTGTCTTCAAAGGTGGAATATTGGGAACTTGACTCCTAGTAGGGAAATAGATTGTATAATTCAGATGTTTACCTCTAGAGTTCATTATCTCTGCCCCCTCTTGTTCTCTGTATCCTAAATGTAAGCAGTATGGTATACTAGTGGAGGCTACTTTGCACCTCGAATCTGGGCTGGGCTTGTGACTTGCTTTAGCTAATGGGACGTTAGAAACCATGATGCAGAGGCTTGAATGGCCCTTGAGCACTGGGGCTTGCTTTCTTGCTGAGACAACTGTAAATGAGCCCAAGATGGTGGCTTGAGAACGAGAGGCCGTGTGGAGGGGAACGCAATGTACTCCAGCTGTGAGTGAGGCTGTCCCAGATCATCCAACCAGCCAATTTGCCCAATGACCGCAGAGGAGCAAAGCCCAGCAGAAATCAGCCAAGCTGGTCCAGAGAGAAGAACCACCCACCTGACCCCCCCGAATGGTGAACTAAATAAATTGTTGTTCAGAACCACTAATATTTGGGTTGTTTTTTATGCAGCAAAAGCTCACTGATACTCCTCATTACACTAAAGACTGTCTTCATCACATCTAATGATTACCCGGAAAGAGAAATCACCTCAGAAGTGTTTCCTCTTCTGCAATGCCTTCCCTGACCATCTCTCCCCACATACCCTCAATTGCTACGTTGCTAACCCCTCGTATGTTTTCCTACAGAATCAGTATTTACGTCCGCATAATACTTGCCACTATAATTTCTACTTATGCTTCTCTGCCTGCCCTTGACCCTTGATCTTAGGGGCAGAAACCTTGTCCCAATTGTCTTTGTCTTTCAAGCCCCTAACTCATTTCTTTGTCTTATGCTGAGCTGAAGAAAATGAGATACTTGATTAAGAGGGAGTGGGGAGTGAGGTGGAGAAATCTGCCACGGATGGTTTGCTTTACTCACAGGCTGGAGCCTAGACTCTTCCCCTTGGACAGTCCATACCTACCAAGCTCACAAGATCCAAAAGAACTAATGTTTATCTGGCCCAAGACCCATCAGAACATGGAAGTCTTTGTCGTGTGAGCCAGGGACTATCCGCCCCCCTTCACTTCATAAGAGTTTACAGGTGAAAAAGAGTTTTATTCAAATATTCCAAAGACATCTAGTTTGCGTTATTTTCCTCATTTTACCATCCATAATGGGACAGGAAGAGGCTCTGTTTACCCATAACTATAGCACAAATCCAAGACAACTAATTCGACTCCTTTCTCCAAACACCTGTTTCCCTCAGTCACAGGAAAATCTGGACATAACTAATGATAAAAAAAAACCAAAAACTTGTTTATCCAACTGCCATTAGGACCCACCACTATGCTCTGAGCTCTACATGCATTACTTACAACTCTTGAAGAAGTTATTATGATACGCATTTAACAGTTGAGGGCTCAGAGACTCAGAGATGAAAAGATTGATGCCCAGGCAGAGGACCCAGATTTTCCTGATTCCGAAATGATATTCTTAAAATTATGGTGATGCTGAAATGCATGCTATAAATGCTATATAGCTATAATTTGGTATCTTGTTTCCCTCACCCACCCATGTTGCTGACTTACTCTGCAAAGGAGAAATCATCTCCGGAGTGTCGCTTTGCCAAAGGTCACTCAGCAAGGGGTGGTGACAGTCCCTGGCCAGGCAAGCCTGCATCATTGTTTGGCCCGTTACGAAGATGGGCTGCCTGAAATGGCTTCAGCAAAGCTGCCACTTGAGTACATCATTAGCAGAAAGGGTCAATGGGCAGTGGCAGGCAGTCAGACAGGGACAGCAAGGAAGAAGATTAAAATAATTACTGCTCTAAGAGATCAGCTCTGCTCAAGAGGCGATTACAAGGGAAAAGGCATACTGAAGAAGGCACTCGACATCCACCCTGAGCCAGATTCCATCTGCCGCTGTAGCCAGACCTCCTCCCCGCCCTCCTGGCCCTCGCTCGGTCCAGCAGCCCACAACGCAGGGCCCACCCCACAGCCCTGATGAAAGTCATTCTTCGTGGAAGGCATCAGGTCGTGCTCCCGTGAAGAACTGCTTTCACAAACAGCAGGGAGGAAGCAGCTCCGAGCAGTAGATGGTGGCCTCCTGTTGGCAACCCCCCAGCACTGGGTTGCCAACAGCATGTGGAGAATGGGGAAGCAGATGCCAGGAGCCAGGCCAGCCCGGGGCAGGAGACCGGAGCGACAAAGACAAGCCTGTGCCTTGTCATCCGATAACCTCACACCCGCAGACACAGCCTGGGCTCCAAGAGCACCAGCCCTGGTTTCAGCCAGGCACACTTCCTGAATCAGCTTTTGGCTTCTCGTCATTTGGGAGCAGGGCCAGGGAGCAGTTCTGGCTTGTCCCTGGCACTCTTCTGGAGGATCTGGAGAAGAAGGGCAGCAGCAGGGACTGAGGCCAGGGAGGAAATGAGAAGGCACGTTAGGAGGGAGTAGCAGCAGCCCCGGCCCTTGCCAAGTCCATCTGTTTCCACGGGGCCTGAGCAAGATCAAGAGCAGGAGATGGAAACAGGGGACATGAAGAAACCTCCGGGTTGCCTTTCCCACACGCGTGGCAGGCAGTCACACCTAGAGGAAGGAGAGCTGGATGGAATCCTCATACCTTTCGTTTGGGCTCACTTCTGACTTGTGACGTGATGCAAAGGAGAACAAGCGTCACCAGAGACCAGAAACCTCAAGGTTCACCTTCTATTATAGGAGCTGCAGCAGGAATCTGTGCAGGGTTCAAAAGAGGGCATGGTGGTGGGTCAGGAGGTCAGGGCAGGGTGGTCATTCACCCACCATGAGGACTGTGAAAACTGAGGAAAACCAAACCACTCTCTCTCCTCACTGCCAAGGTTAAGCCAGTGCTTCTCAAACTGAAATGTTCATACCAATCACTTGGATTTTGAAGCGTGGATTATGATGCAGACGGTCTGGGGTGGGGCCTGAGCTGCTGTATTTCAGCAAAGCTCTCAGGTGCTTTGCTGACACTGCTGGCCCATGGATCACAGTTTGAGTAGCAAAAATCCAAGCTATTTTAGAAACAGACAACCTTGGTGGGATGGAAGCCATTTTTTTTTTTTTTTAATGTGATGTATTGTGATGTGATGAAGATTCTGCTGGCTTTGAAGATGGAATGGGGCTATGAGTCAAGGAATGTGGGCAGCATCTGAAACCTGGAAAAGCAAAGCACTCTTACTAATGCTAATATGGGATTGGAGATCACGGCTGGACATAAGGCTACAGTGGCCTTCATGTCTCTTTCTCCCTTCTCCCCCATCAGCTGAGTTGAGGATAGCTGCACCTTTAGAGCAGAGGCCTTCTGACTTGTCTAGGGCCACAGCAGGAGAAAATGCAAACCACAGAGCTGAGAACTGGCTGGGTCTACCAGAAGCTGACCTTGTTTGATCAGCTGTAGCCATTAGGATAGGTTAGGCTAGGCTGCAGTAACAAAAAGCCACAAGTCTCAGTGGCTTCAGAAACAAATGTTGCTTTCTTACTCACATAAAACCTGCTGTGGATATGGGTGACTCTCCAGGAATTTTCAGAATCCCAAGTTGGCATCTACCTTCTGGCACCCCCCCCCCCCCACATCAACCTGAGCTACCGTGGTCTCCATGACAAGGTGGAATGGGCTGAAGAGCCAAGCACTGGTCATGAAATGCTCTCATCTGGAAGTGACACAGGTCACTTCTGCCCACATTTCATTGGCCAAAGCAAGTCACATAGGGAAGACCAGATGAGGAAGAGGAAAGAAGGACGACTGAACTCATTTCCTTCCGGGGGGGAGTGAAGGAGCAACCTTCACTTGCAACCTCCACAACAGTTTGATTTGAGGATGAATCATGGTTTTACAAGAGGCACTTTTTATAAACGGATGTTATATTTTTACCTTTTGCATATTCTAACATGATAGTCTCCTTTTGGGTGACTTAGGAGAGCTTTCGTATTGGGGATTTTTCATATGATTTTATGTTCTAATCAGAGGCGTCCAGGCCAGGAAGCCAGGAGCCCTGATTCTTGGTTCCAGCTCATCCTCTTCTCATTCTATGACGTTAGACGATTGATTCATCTTTTTTTTCTTTTTTCCTGTAAAATTGTACTATATTGAAACCAGGGTTGCTATAAAGATCCATTGACATAACAGATGGGATGTTAAAAATGCAAATGTGCCAGGCTTTTGTTACATGCGTAAGTCTGTCACAAGACATCTCTTTGGTCGTTCTCTCACCCTTTATGTGAGAACACCAGACTGTCCTCAATTATTTTAAAAATAATTCTGGGTTTCCCAGGGATTATCTCCGAAATCTCTTATAGTCTTCAGGCTTCAGCCCTACCATCTTTTTCCTCTCTCCTTCCAGCTCAGGGGTGGAGCAAGAGATGGGTTGCAGCTCACAGGCTGAATGCAACAGGTTGTGCTCATAACCCTGCCACAGCTGAAACTTTGATAACAGATTTTAGGTCCTTTAAAAATGCCCAGGGTTAAAAACGACATGGCAAAATGTCAAAACATCATGTTTTCACGCCTTAACCTGACAAAGGATATTTCATAACAAAATGAAACCATACCCAAAAGCCATCCAACATCATCCTTGATGGTAAAATGATAAATGATTTCCCTTTGAGATGGGAACTCCTCAGAATAAATCTAATAAAAGATGTCTACCCATAAAAGCATGAAATTTTACTGAGAGAAATTAAAGAATACGCAAATAGATGGGTTTGTAAGATGATACTGTATAGATGTAAATTCTAAGTTTGAGAAATTAAAGAATACCCAAATAGATGGGTTTATAAGACAATATTGTATAGATGTAAATTCTAAGTTTATGTATAGATTTAATGCAACACCAAACAACATCCCAACTGTCCGTGTTTGTGTCAAAATTTATAAGCTGATTTTAAAACTATTAATATAAACAAATGCAAAGAGCCAAAAACCCAGAACAGTCTTGAACAAAAAGAATAAAGTTGGATGATTTACTTTCCCAGATATAAAAAAGTACTATGAGCCTACAGTAAATAAGTAAACAAGAACAGATAATAGAACAATGGAGCGTAATAGAGGTGGGACGCTAACTCATGCATAGATGGACACTTGATTCGTGAGAAAATCCGCAGAACAGAGCAGGGGAAAAAGAATGGATTTTCCATTAAATGAGGCTAGATAAACTGAATATTCACATGGAAGAAAATGAGGCCTTTAGACAAAGTATTAAGGAAACAGTGAAAAATGATGTACAAAAATCAATTAATCAATTGCACAGACTGTAAATCTAAATGAGAAAAGTAAAGTAATAAAGCTGTTCAAAAACCCATAAAAGAATATCTTCCTCAACTTAGAGTAAGCCAAGATTGTTTTAAGAGTGTACAAGAAACACTAATCATAAGGAAGAAATTGTTAAACTGACTATATTAAAATTAGGAACTTTGTTCATCAAACGACACCATTAAGAAAATGAATTGACAAGTCACAGAGTGGGAGAAGATATTTTCAACACACTCAACTGATAAGGGGTTCACACTCAAGCTATGTAAAGAGGTCTTACAAATCACTAAGTAAAAGACAGATAACACAATAGAGAAATGGAAAAAATATTTGAGTAGTCACTTAAGGAGGATATTCACACAATTAGTAAATACATGAAGAAGTAAATACCATATTCAATCTCACTAATCAGCAAGAGATGGCAAACTAAAACCACTAAAAGATACCACTACACACACTCTAGAATGGTTAAAATTTTAAAGACTGATAATACCAAGAATTCAGAAGAATATGGAGAAACCAGAATTGGTAAGAGTGCAAACTGGTGCCCTCACTTTGGCAAACTGATTAAAAGTATTCATAAAGTTGACCATATATTTACCCCATGATCCAGTAATTCCACATGGGAAAAAAAAAAAAAGAAAACATGGGCAAGAATGCTCACAGTAGTATTATTTGTAATAGCATAACTGGTAACAACCCAAATGTCTATAAACAGTGAAATGGATAAGTAACTATGATATAGTCATGCAATAAAATACCATATAGCAATAAAAATGAATGATCTACATAACAATATGCATGAATCTCACAAATATACTGTGTACTGGAAAAAAGCCAACCATAAAAAAAGTACATATCACATGATATGTAATAAAACAGATAGAACAAATCATCATGTTATAATTCTGGATAATAGTTACCTTCAGGGAGAAAGGAGAAGAGAAAGTAACAGGATGGGGTATGAGGGGGCTTCTGCAGTGCTGATCACGTTCCTGGTCTTGACCTGGGTGTTGGACATGCAAGTGTCATCACTTTGTAATAATTAATTGAGCCAAACATTTACCATTTGTACACTTTTCTGGAAGTATATTATACTTCAATGAAACATTTATTATTAAACCTTTTAAATAAATTTTTAAATGTTATGTTCCCTACTGGACATAAGAGTCAGGGAGAATCAATAATCTGTGACCAACATCTTCAAGGAATTTTTTCTAATGAAGGGAGGCCAAGATGTACAAAATAATTGGGAGAATAAAATTATATTTTTCAAAAACAGAAAATATCTTCAAGCTTTTGTGACAAATATTATTTGTACAAAGACAATAATTATCCACTGAAAGAAGGTTCCCTGGGCCAAAGAACGGAGTTTGTTATTCTCCAACAAAGAAGATTTAGAGCAGTAAGTGAGTCTCTGGATATTTTTACTTTGGAAAGGTTTATGTGAAGATTCCTCTGGCCTTGCAAAGAGTCAAACAAATGGGATAAGGAATTTGAATCCCCTAGAAGTACATAATTAATTGCTAGATCTCCTGTCTTGTAATTCAGTGTTTCTTAAAAGCATCCTTTTAAGAAACACTGATGATGGATGGATGTCCATCCATCATCCAGCACACAACTCCTGACATTTATTTGTATTGACCAACTTAAAGAACATCACCAGGCTGTGCCCAGGGTGCAATTCCTGTAGAGGAATTGAACAGGGTCAAGGGGAGAAGCCCTTTGTTCTCCTGTCATTGTTGGTGTGTCTATGAGTGTTGAGGAAGCAACATGCACACGAGCATGAATCCTGCATTCTCAGTTCCTTGAGTCTCACAGAACATCCTGTGAGGAAACAGGATTAGGGATGATAAATCTGGCAGACCCATTCTTGTCATTACCAGCAAGTTCCCTCTGTCTATAATCTTAATAGATGGAGGTCACAAATAGGAGCCTCTTGATACTGTTTTGAGAATAATAATGCCTACAACATTTGGAGCGCCGTTCCTCTACAGCACTCCACGTGCTCCTCACTTGTTGCTTTCATGAGCATTCACAGCACTTAGCACTTCAGGTGTCTCAGACACCAACAAGTAAGCATTTCAGAGAAACCACCTTAGGGCAAAAATGATCAGTACTGTTGAATACAGACTTGTCAAACGTTGTCCCACCAGCAACAAAAATGTGCTTTCAAACACTCAACAAAATGAGTTCAACAGCAGACTTCAGTCTAATTGTGTCAGTAAGAAGCCAACCGAAATAGTGCTCTAGAGAGGAGAGCCATCACGCTGCATTTCCACCATGACTGCCTCTCTTAGGGGCCTTGTAGTTCCTCCCCTGGACTCTGCAGTAGCCTCCTAGTTCACCCCCAACACCAGAGCTACCCAATAGAACTTTCTGTGATGTTGGCAATGCTCTATGTCTGCACCACCCAATATGGCAGCCATGAGGACTGGAGACAAGATGGTGGAGTAGAAAGGCCTTGAGCTCACCTCCTCTCACGAACACACCAAAATCACAATTAACTGCTGAACAACCATCAATAAAAAAAGACCAGAACCTACCAAAAAAAGATATTCTACATCCAAAGATATAAAGAAACCACAATATGGCAGCCACGAGCCCCACATGACCAGTGAGCACTAGAAATGTGGTTCGTGTGACTGAGAAATTTTCTAAATGTAACTTAATTTGTAAATAGATACAAACGTTCATGACTGTCATACTGAACAGCACAGCAGTAGCTCCTCCACAGCATTCCTAGTCGATGTCCCCAGCAAGATGGCCCACGGCAGTGACACAAGTGATAAAATGCATGAAAGGTGGGGAGTGAGGGTTGCAAAAAAAACCCCAGAGAAATGTGGCCTGGTACTCACAGATCTCCTTTTTTTCCTTCAAGAAAAGTTTGAAATTTGAATTATTTTTATAATGTTGTCTCTCTCATGAAAAAAATTTATTAAAAACAAAATATCTTGGAATCAAACCAACCCTTCCTGCTGGTCCCATCCAGCCCAAGGGTCACCAAATTGCAATTTCTGTACTAGTTAACTTCCTAGGAGTAGATATAACTTTGTTCCAACTCTGCTTCAAAAATCATTCTCCATCACCTATATATAAAGCCCAAACTGCCAACCTGGCACTTGAGGACTTCCCCGTTGTGGCCTCAACCTTTCCTCCCAGCCTCCCCTGCACCTGGCCATCGATATGCGTTGGATTGATCTGGTGCTTAGTTCTGCACTTCATCCTCTGGAATGGTTTCCCATGTCCCCCAGCCCTTAAATAAAACTCATCTCTTCTTCTCCTAGGTTGCTTACAGTCTACCTTGCCATGGAGCCAGGAATCAGCCCGCTTACCAGGGAAACCATCCTTGTACAGCTCTGCTGTGAGGGCTTTGCCTGGCCTGAAGCAGCTACTTCATGAATGTCTGTCAAAGACAGAGGGATTGAACAGAGATTCCTTCTTTTACCCTTTCATAGTATTTTTCTGAGACCTCGGTATGTTCTAGAATAAACAGGCAATTCAAGGAAAGACAACGAAGCTAACTTAAGCAGGAGCAACTCGTTTGAGTTCTTGGTCACATAGTAGCACAATCCTTGGATTTTCACAGCTCAAAGCAGTCAGGGGCCCAGAAGAAAAGAAATCACACCCTAACCAAAAAAAGATAAAACGATTCAGTTGATACGTAACCCCTGCAGAAAAGGAATATAACAATGGTAGTTCTTTTTTTTAATATTATTTATTTATTTAACATTTTATTTATTTTTTAATGTTATTTGTTTATTTTTAAGTTTTTTTTAAAATTTTAAATGTTATTTTACTTTTAAATTTTATTTATTTATTTTTTTGGCTGCGTTGGGTCTTCATTGCTGTCCACAGGCTTTCTCTAGTTGCGGCGAGTGGGAGCTACTCTTCACTGCGGTGCACGAGCTTCTCATTGCCGTGGCTTCTCTTGTTGAGGAGCACGGGCTCTAGGCATGCAGGCTTCAGTAGTTGTGGCATGCGGGCTCAGAAGTTGTGGCTTGCAGGCTCTAGAACGCAGGCTCAGTATTTGTGGCACATGGGCTTAGCTGCTCCGCAGCATGTGGGATCTTCCTGGACCAGGGCTCAAATCCATGTCCCCTGCCTTGGCAGGCGGATTCTTAACCACTGCACCACCAGGGAAGTCTGGTAGTTATTTTTCTAGAGTAAAGGAATAAAGAATAATTTGAGAAGGAGTTTTATTCTTCCTGCTTCTTAAACATTTTTCATTAAAATGTTATTTCTAGTTAAAAAGCAAGCATGAGGGCTTCCCTGGTGGTGCAGTGGTTAAGAATCCACCAGCCAATGCAGGGGACATGTGTTGGAGCCCTGGTACAGGAAGATCCCACGTACTGCAGAGCAACTAAGCCCGTGCGCCGCAACTACTGAGCCTGCGCTCTAGAGCCCACGAACCACAACTACTGAGCCCACGTGCCACAACTACTGAAGCCCGTGCGCCTACAGCCTGTGGTCCACAACAAGAGAAGCCACCGCAATGAGAAGCCCACACACCACAACAAAGAGTAGCCCCCGCTCACAGAAACTAGAGAAAGCCCGTGGGCAGCAACGAAGACCTTATGCAGCCAAAAATAAATTTAAAAAATAAATAAATTTATTTAAAAAAAAAGCAAGCATGATTATGGAAGAAAAATAACAGGAAAAGAAAATGGTAGAAAAAGGAAAAGACAATCACTCATAATCTTATTATCCCCCAGATAACAATATGACAATAATGCACACATTAGGCTTTTCTACAGCTGTTTTTTTTTTTTGCTTTCTGCCAGTATTTGATATTTTGTTTTTAAATTATTATAATAGGAAAATTTTTCTTATTATACAAATAAATTTTGCTTTTTATAATATTCCCTCAAGTGAATATACTATGAACCATTCCTCTTTTGTTGGCCATTTAAATTATTTGCAAATTGCATTCCTAGAAATAAAATTTAAGGAATATCATCATGCATACAACTTTTCCCATATTTAGAACTATTGACTTTGAAAATATTTTTAAAAAGAGAATGCCTGAGGCAAAGAGTTTGAATATTTTAATGGTTCTTAAACATAGTCCTAAATTCACCACTTTCATGTTGAGATGTCAGATGTGGAAAACAAATTTAGGGAGAGGAGGGGACAGAGCTGCTAACCAGCACTCTCTTCTTCAGGTTTCTTCATGACCCGCCTGCAGGGCAAGCCCACTGCATTGTCCAGTGGAAGTGTATTCTCAGGGCTCAGGCCAGTAGAGGTGTGACCCATGAATTGGCAGACCTTCCTTTGCCAATCGCTTTTGACTTATTTAAAAAAAAATCTTGCCCCTATGACCAAGCCAGAATTTGGCCTCTAGCTATGGTTTCAAATAGATTCACAAAATTTAAAACACAAAATCCACATATGTGAGGCTTGTTCTGTCTTCTTTAGTGGGAGGCATAGGAAGTAACACTAGACCAAGCCTTTGGGATGGAGGGGTGGAGCGCACATGAGGACATGGTGGGAGCTGGGAGGATGCAGCCCCCGTCCCTGCCTTCATCTTCTGGTTTGTTCATCCTCTTCCTCTTTTCATCTGGTTTAGGAGGACAACAAACAGAAGTGACCTGGAGGACCTACTTTGTATATTAATAGTCTCTTCAATAATCCTGAGAAAACAGGAGAGCATTCTTCTTTCAAACTGGGAACCCAGGATTCTTTTGAATCCATATTTATTCTCATCTTTCTATTAAAAAATGAGGGAGCCAGGCTCTTGGGATTAAGCTTTTGTCCAGATGACTGTGACTTTTTTTTTTTTTTAATTTATTTATATTTGGCTGTGTTGGGTCTTCGTTTCTGTGCGAGGGCTTTCTCTAGTTGCGGCAAGCGGGGGCCACTCTTCATCGCGGTGCGCGGGCCTCTCACTATCGCGGCCTCTCTTGTTGCGGAGCACAGGCTCCAGACGCGCAGGCTCAGTAGCTGTGGCTCACGGGCCTAGTTGCTCCGCAGCATGTGCGATCTTTCCAGACCAGGGCTCGAACCCGTGTCCCCTGCATTAGCAGGCAGATTCTCAACCACTGCGCCAGCAGGGAAGCCCCTGTGACTATTTTTTTCTTCGCCTTTTTCTAATTCTGTAAGCTCTGACCAACCTTTTCTAATTTTGTATGCTATGACCAAACTGTTCTTGACCGATTGAGAGAAAAATTTGAGGAAGGCAGGGCAGCAGCCTTGTTACCTTGCCCTCGAGTCTTCACGTGCCTTCCGAGTATTTGGCAATATGGCCTTTCAGTCCTGGTGGCTTAGAACCACGATTACTCCAATCCCTAAAAAGCCACTTTTGCTCTAAACTACTTTTTATGTGTGTGTTCTCAGACACCAACAAGAGATCTGTAAAGTGTTAAGGGAATTATTAAGCAAGAGAAGATACACTCCTCACCCTGACAGCTATACCACATTGGATCCAAGCAAAGCTTTCGAGTTGTTCTCACCTGGTAGCCAGAGCTTGTTTTGAAAAGTCTTGAGTCTGATGTGTCCATACCCATTCTCCCCTGGTACGTTTGCAAGGAGGTAGAACAGATGTTCATCCAACATTAATAAAGAGAACGAAGCTCCCCACAACCCACCCGCCCCCCTCCGAAAAGAAGGCAGGCTCCAAAACATGAAAGAAAGGAAAACATTTTGCTCTTGACATTTGTTTGGAAAACCTTCAGGAAGCATAGACCTGGGGAAAGCACCTTAGAAGTTTGATAAATCAGAAGTGGAGTCGTCTGAAATGAAAATCAGGAATCCTAGCTTGTCTCTTTGAGACCAGCTCTGTCTTAGAGGACAGGGCCTCCTGCGGTCCACACGGGCGGCAACGTGCTTCTGGCCACTTTCTGGCCACTATCTCCTCAATTCCTCTGAACACACCCCTGCTATTCCAGCCAGAGTCCACACTGTTCCCTTCCCACCTCCTGCTTGCATGGCCTTCTTCGGAGCTGGTTTGTGCCTAACACCTCCCTCACCTTGGAGGCTCAGCCGATGTCCCACGATTAGTGAAGCCCTGTTCATCTTCTCCTGCTCTGGACTTCTCTCCACCCACACAGTTCTTTTCCTCCCAGGATTTCACCTGTGGCCACTCCCCCTCAGTTTCCCAGCTAGGCTAGAAGAACCCCTAGGACAAGAACCAGATCTTAATTTAACTATATTTTTATCTTCTGAAAACCTAGCGAAAAGTGGAGTTCATAAGAAGCGCTCAGTAAATGTTCCTACAGGGGGGAGATGAAAACACCAAGGGGCAGAGAGGTTAAAAAGTCCCCCTGAGCACTGGAGTTAATAAATGACAGAACCAGTATTCAAAACCGTACTCTCCAGCTCACAAGCCATTGGATTTTCTCCCCATATAAAGCAGATTTATTTTAAAAGTTCTCAAAATGGAATGAATTATCACAGTTGGTATAAGCAGTTTGATTAAATAACAATACCAATAGTTGTCCTTCATTGAATACTTGCTATAGACCCACACTAAGCAAAATCCTTACGGCCACCGCTTCCATACCTTTTTTTCACCCCAGCTTTACTGAGGTATAATTGACAATTAAAGATTGTATATATTTAAGACGTACAATGTGATTTTTGGATACACAGATATGTTGTGAAATGTTTACTGCAATCAAGGTAATTAACATAATCATCACCTCACGTAGTTACCTTTTTTTTTTTTTTTTTTTAGTGAGAACAATTGATCTACTCTCTTAGCAAATTTCAAGTATACAATACAGTATTGTTAGCTATAGTCACCATACTGTACTTTAGATTCCCAGAACTTATTCATCCTCCATATATGAAGCTTTGTACATTTTGACCAACATCTCCCCATTTCCCCCATTCCCCACCCCCTGGTAACCATCATTCTACTCTCTGCTTCTAAGAGTTTGACTTTTTTAGATTCCACATATAAGTGAGATCATGCAGGATTTGTCTTTCTCTGACTTATGTTAGAGCAAAATATCCTCCCATTTCATCCATGCTGTCACATGGATGAAAAAAATATCCTTCTTTTTTAAGGCTGAATAATATTTCATTGTACATATGTATGTCATATATATCATTTTCTATATCATTCATCAATAAACACTTTGGTTGTTTCCATATCTTGGCTATTGTGAATAAAGCTGCAATGAACATGGGAATGCAGATACTTCTTCAAGACACTGATTCTATTTCCTTTGGATATATACCCAGAAGTAGAATTGCTGGATCACATGGTAGTTCTACTCTTAAGCTTTTGAGGGACCACCATACTGGTCTCCACAGTGTCTGAACCAATTTACCTTCCCACCAACAGTGCAAAAGGGTTCCCTTTTCTCTACAACCTCGTCGGCACTTGTTATCTTTTGTCTTTTTGATAGTAGCCATTCTAACAGGTATGAGGTGATAGTTCATCATGGCTTTGATTTGCATTTCCCTGATTATTAATGATATTGAGCACTTTTTCACATACCTGTTGGCCATTTGTCTTAAGAACCACAAATCTCACCTGCTCCAGGCATGACGAGCTTAGACTTCAGTTACACATGGGAGTTCCCCAGGTTACGGAAAGGTTAAGGTACCCAAGAGTTTTGAATTCCTTTTGGGCTCAGCTATAGTCCACTTTATTATACTTCTTTTACAGACTATATAAAAACGGGTTGAAACTCTTACATGACAATCAAGCTAAGGACAGAAACAAGATTAGAAGCAAGAAAGCACAGTAGATAATAAATGCTTAATTGAGTGAATGAATGAATGAATGAACAATGAGTCAATGACGAAAGGATGCCTTAAGAGGAAGGAAATTACACTTCTCAGTTTTCCCATGAGGGCAGTGTGAATGGATCTTCCATACCCACTGAGAGCAGAATTGAGGAAAATAGACATTTGGGTTAACAACACAGAGGAACCTCTTATTTCAGAAAAGGGACGGCCAGTAACATTCTCCATGAACATCTGAATTTTCTCTGCTCACCAGACTCAGACCAGTGCACATAATAAAGATAAGATGTGGGGCTTCCCTGGTGGTGCAGTGGTTGGGAATCCACCTGCCAGTGCAGGGGACATAGGTTCGAGTCCTGGTCCGGGAGGATCCCACATGCCGCGGAGCAGCTAAGCCCATGCACCACAGCTGCTGAGACTGCACTCTGGAGCCCGCAAACCACAACTACTGAGCCCGCGTGCCGCAGCTGCTGAGGCCCGCGTGCCTGGAGCCCATGCTCCGCAACAAGAGAAGCCACCGCAATGAGAAGCCCGCGCACTGCAACAGAGAGTAGCCCCCACTCACCGCAACTAGAGAAAGCCCGTGCGCAGCAACAAAGACCCAATGCAGCCAAAATAAAAATAAATTAATTTTTAAAAAAACGGTAAGATGCTCTTGACTTAGTTTTACCTGGAGGAAGGAGCTGGACCTTATAACCACTGGAAGTACTTCTAGGTCTGCTTGGCTTAGTGTAAGAGGCAGTAGAGCATAGTGTAAGGGCCATGAGCTCCGGGTTAGAATATCAACCAGTTGTGTGTATCTGAGTGAGTTATTTAACATCCCTGGGCAGCTGGTGACCCTCTGTCAGTGGGGAATGAGAACAGTACCTGCTACGTTGAAATGACTGGAGACAAGGCTCATAAAGTGCTGGATTCATAGCACCTCTCCAACAGCTGGGGGAGGGGGTTGTTAGTACTGCTTGTTAACACTAAAAAGATAAGACGTCATTGCTCCTCAGCCTCTTGCCAAGCCTGGGCAAGAGAGAGTTGACTGGACTTGACACATGCAAAGGTTTCCCTCCTCTCCTATGGGACTTGTGCTGGTCCCAATGCTCAGAAAATGGACCAGAGCATATAAGAGCTCAGGCTGCCAGGTGAGGAGTCCTGCCTAGTTCCTGCCCGCCCACCCCTGAGTGCCCCTGGGAGTGACCCAATCTCAGCCCATTCTACACTTCCTTTCAGACTCACCACCCTTTCAGCTGCTGCAAGATCACCTTTTAGAGGGTAAATTCAGTCTCATGTAACTAATCTTAAAATCTCTTCCCCAGTCCTGGGAGGTGATAAAGGACAGAGCCCAACTTTCTAGGCTGAAAATAAAAAATCAAGTTGAACTCATTGACTGAATTGAGCTCATTGACTCTAAATAGCATCTGTATAAAACCAAACCACCTCTAATTACGTCTAAAATGATGATCTCCTATGAGCTGTTCTTTACTGACTACACTTGGCTCAGTACTAATTGATCATTATATCTAGGATTTCTGCTGCAAGCTGCAACCGATGAGTGAGGTTTCACAATGCTTCATGGGATGTGTGTGGGTGCAGACTGTAGGCTGGAAGGTTGACTAAGCCCAGGCAGAGGTTTCTACCAGAGGTCTTTGATGCATTCCTCTGTGTCCCAGTGAGGCCCAGGTTGCTGGGTCAGCACAATTCTGATCTCCAGGTATAAGGACTCCTTGTGTTCCTGGACCCAAGGGTTTTCTCCAAGGACTCAAAGATTCTGTGTATAGAATATCTACAGCTACATAGTAAGCCACTCAAAACTTCATGGCTGAACACAACAACTATTTACTCATGATGCCGTAGGTTGGCAATTTGGGCTGGGCTCAGCTGGCTGGTTCTTCTGCTTGTCTCAGCTGGGCTCACCCATGAAAGTAATGTCAGCTGCCAGGCCAGCTGGGAGTTGGTTGATTTAGGACGACCTCTGCTGAGACAGCTCACCTCTTCACGTGTCTCTCATCCTCCAGCAGGCTTGTCCAGGCTTGTTCACATGGCTGCTCAACAAGGCTCCAAGAGCCACAGGAGGGAGCAAGTACTAACACATGAGCCCTTTTCAAGTCTCGGTTTACATCATGTTTGCTTTTGTTCCGTTAGCCAAAGCAAGTCACATGGACAAATCCAGACTCAGGGTGGGAGGGCATGACCCACAGGCACGTGGACAAGGAGGCATGAGCAAATCAGGGTCAATTACTGCGACAACCAGTCACAGTAGATGACCCTGATTCTCCAGCACAGCTTAAATCTACCCATAGTCCCTCATTTCTGCGAATGTCGGGGGGAAAAATGACTTGAGTTCCTGACTACCTTCCGTTTTCAAAATACTACCTCTTGATCATCTACCATGTACCAAGCATGACTGGAATCATTTTACATGTGTTACACGATCCACACAGTAGTCCTATAGGGCAGGTATGATTGTGTCCACTTCACAGACAAGGGAAGTGAGGCTCAGACAGTGAAGCGATGAGTCCAAGGTTGTCTCTGTTCCATAAATGGCAGAGCTGATATTTGAACCCAATTTCACTTAAGGCTAAACTTCAGGCTCTTAACTATGAACCATCCCTTCCTATAAGCCCCTAAATATTTGTTAAAATGATTTGGCAGCTCCCTTTTTAATGACGAGGCATTGGATAATTAGCAAAAGAGGATGGTGATTACTATGCATACATTGCCACAAGCAGACGTGTCTGCTTCCAGAAGGTTCTTCCTCAAAGGCAAGGGAAGCCCAGGAGCGAAGACAATAAAAAGGCCCAGCTCTGCCCTCAGGCCTCTTCTGAAATGAGGCAGGTGAGCATTGCGGAGGGAGCCGAGGAGGCAAGGTCCTCTGGTAGCATTCAGGGCTGCCATGGACCTGCCCAAGGGTAGGTCAGGTGCTCCAAAAACAGAAAAGAGGATCATTCTCTCACTTTCCAAGATGTCAAAGCCAGCCTCACGTTTCCTTAAAGTTTCACAGAGAGCTTCGGATAACTGGCCATGATTGGTAAAGAGCTTAGAAGGGAAAGGTGCCAGGTTCCATCTGCAGAAAGAAAGCCACTGTCACATCAGTGCCTCCCTCTAAAGTGAGCCCTTGATGTTTACTTTCTTCTCCCTGCCTGTCCCAGCCCTGTGCTAGCAGAGGCCTGCAGAATTACAAGCCACCCATTCAAGAGTCTGCAAAACCAGACTGGCTGGCTCTGCAGGAAACGAGTAGGGTCTGCCAGCAGAGCAGGTCTGCTGCCCTAATTCATTGCTCTGCAAGGAGACTGATTAGCGCATTGCAGCATGTAATGGAGTTTGACTTACAGCATCTTATTAGACTTTTATTACAGCCCTGGAAGGAAGGCCAAGAAGGGACAACCACCTTGGTTTTGCAGACGAACATGGCACTAAGCTCAGTGGGTAATCTGCCCAAGATAACACAATGATTGTGTGGCTTGGAGAAGAACCACACCCAGGTCTTTGGGCATCATGGTTTATTTTGCTTTAAATTTTCTCTTGTGCTTGGCCTTCCTTGGACACACTGGGTTCTTGAATCATTTGAGGAAATGAGTGTTTCTAAGCATGGCCTCATCTGCCTCCCTACTTCAGTTCCAACAGCTACAAATAAGACCCCAGAAACAATTCCTGCTTTGGCTTTTGGGGCTGACATGGGATATATTGGATATATGAGAATCAACACAACAGCAATTACTTGTTTCTGTTTTCAAAGTAGTTTCAATCATTTAGGATCCCCCTCAAAGACTAACTCACTGAGCAAATTGGCCTGAAGAAGAGAGTCAGTAAGAAGTGTTTAGGGTCTCATTGACTGATTCCCAAGGCTCTAAGGTCCTGTGGCTTGAAGCTCTCCAGTTGTCTCCCTGTGCACCAAGGACAACTGCCATGTTCATCAGCTGGTCTACAAGATCTGTCACCATTTTTCCTGCTGTTTTGTTCATTTTCCCTACATCCTCAGCTTTGACCAACTGACTCCCCAAAGGTCTCCCCAATTCCCCTTTAAATGCGATGGACTTCCCTTTTTAGAATGTACTATATCCTCCTCTTAGGGAAATCCTGTCCATCTGCACAGGACAGCTCAGAACCCACCTCCTCCTTCCGGCCTTCCCACACCAGTCAATGGCAATTCTATCGGTCTTGTGATTCAGGCAAACACCGTGCAATCATCCTGGATTCTTTTCTCTCACACCCCATATTCAGTCCATCAGCAAACCCTGGTGGCTCTCCCTGGGGACTCTGCCATATTCACCACCCCCCTGCCCTGTGGCTGGTCCAAGCATGAAGCCTCCCCAGGGTTGATTATTTGGCATGATCACATGCCATACTTTATGGTCATTATTTTTACTACTTTGGGTCCTCTTTGAGGACAGAGACCAATATTTCTATATCTCTGTATAATAACCCTACTGTCTCACGTCTGTAGCAATTTACAGCCCACAAGCAATTTTATTCTCACATACGGGCCCCCACCATTTCACAGGTGAGGAAAGTGGCTCAGAGGGGTTACCTGCTATAGTCAAAGGCACAGATCCCCCAGGTGACAGGGCAGGCCTTTGGGTTCCAAGTCCATTGCCTTGTACCCTGGAGCGGGCACTCATTAAATGGTCACTGAAAATGTGTCTTTACTTTATCTAAACAAGAGTAGGGAAAGATGGGAGGCTCCACAATGTGAGCAGACTTGAACCCTGCTTCTATTCAGGTATATGTTTTCAAAGTGCTCACCAGGGCAACTTATTAATTTAATTAACATGGTGACCAATCAAGATACTATCCAGAGTTTTGTTTGCCTTTTTATAGACTCCTCAAAAGGAACTGAAGAATTGTTTTCACCCAGGAGTATTCATAATAGCCCCAAACTGAAAACAATGCAAATTTTCATCAACAGGAGAACAGATAAATAAATGATAGTATAGTCACACAGTGGAGACCTACAAAGAAATAATAATAAATATAAATGAAATACTGCTACATACAACAACATGGATGAATCACACACACGATGTTGAGTGGAAAAGAAAAAGAGAGACACAAAGGAATACGTACAGTATGATTCCATTTACACCAAGTCCAAGAACAGGAAAAACAAATATTGATGACAGATGTCAAAATAGTGGTTACCTCTGGATGGATGGGGAGGGTTACTCTCAATTATGAAAGGATACAAGGGAGCTCTGTGAGGTGCTGGGAATATCCCACAACAAGATTCAACAGGCTAAGGCCATGAGCCAAATCTGACCCTCTGCTTGATTTGGTCAATAACGTTTTTCTTGGGACATAGCCACACCCACTTACTTACATGTGGACCTGGCTGCTTGTGCCCTGCAAGAGCAGAGTTGAGTATTGCAAACAACAACTACTTTGCCTGCAAAGTCTAAATTATTACTGCTTGGCCCTCTACAGGAAAAGTCTGCTGACTTCAGTTGCATACCATGATCTGAGTAGTGGTTACATGCATGTTCATGTATGAAAAATGTCATCAAGCTATATACTGTCAATGACTACTCTAAACACTAAAGAAGAAGGAAAGGAAGGGTGGGAAGGAGGGAGAAGGGAAACTTTAAAAATACAGAAATACGTCCTGGAGCAAGTCACTTGTAAAGGTCATGCCATGCATCACACTGATGGATGGGAAGAGATACAACCACGTTGTGAGCGAGAGCTGTGTCTCGAGCTGCCAGGAAGGGGGGAGTCATGTTATTTTCCAAGTGGACTCATTCAAGCAAGGCGTCGCAACCTTTTGTGGGGTCACAGACACTCTTGTGGTGCAACCTGAACTTGAATCCTTGCCCTCCTACCTTCTTCAATGCGCAACTTTAAACAAGTAACTTACTACCTCCAGCCCTCAATTTCTTCATCTGTAAAATGAATATAATAATAATCCCTACCTCAGTGGGTTATTATGAGAATTAAAGGGCATCAAGGTATGTTAAGTGCTTAGAACAGTAGCTGGGAAAAAATCTCAGTAACTATTGATTAGCGAATATCATAGAAACTATGAAGGCTCTTGCCAGAAAAATAAGCTCACTCACATGCGCAGACTTTGACACAGAATAACTGGGGGGTCAGGACTGTCCTGTGAGCCCACGGTGGCCCTAGTTCTTGCTGTTAAGGCATCACAAAGGCATGGCAGGCCCTGGACTGGCTCCAAAGCCCCGAGCATACTCAGGGCTGGCATAGAGCAGCCCCGCTCTCATCTCAGATGACAATCAACAGCCCTGAGGGGGCCTCTGCCCACCTGGTGGCAAACTGACATCTAATTGTACCAGCTTCCACGCTAACTTGCCAGGTGATGGGATCCAGGGAGAACTGCAGGGGAAGCAGTGAGTGGCACCTGCAGTGGGACAAAGCCTGTCCTCCACCTGGAGCCGTGCCTGAGCGTTTGGAGATGCAGACAGTGGAGCCTGCAGCAGCAAGGCTAAAACAGAGCAGCTGGGATAATGGCTCATCAAATTCGTTCATCTCCACCACCTTCGGGGACCATTTGTCATTTGCTGGAGCACAGCTGGCCTCCCTGGAGGTACCTTGTTTGTAAGAACAGGCGGCAGTCACGTGCCAGACAGCTGGAGAGGCCCCCACTCCACCAGACAGATGTGGTGATGCATTCCTTGGTGTGGGAGCAGAGGTTTTCTCTATATCCAGCATGCGGAAGGTGTGAGCAGGTGCCTGCCGGTGTGATGTTCCCTGGCACTGTGGGGAATCACGTGAGGAGTAGGACCACCAGCTGCTCCCTGCAGCCAGGACTCTCTGGCATCTGGCTGAGGGCCCTGCATCAGGTGCCATGAAAGGACTGAGAATAGGACAAACTGCTGTCCAACTGCAGGGAGCAGGTAGAGGAAGCTTTGTGATTTGTCTGTGAAGGACAAGAGGGTCTCTTATCTTCTGTTTCTCCAGCAGGAAGACAACCTAGATTCCTTACTGTTTTCTAACACCTTCTTCATATGTGAGCAGTAAGAATCAGACCCCCTTACTATCTCAGAATATTTATTTCTAAGCAGGGATTATCTTACTTGGTTTATCTGGGTTTGGGGGTTCTCATAAGAGTCATTGACAGCTGATGGATCTGCTTCCAAATTCACCCAAGTTGTCAGAATTTCCTGGCAGCCACACAACAAGGCTGTTGGCCAAAGGCCACCCTCAGCTCCTAGAGGCCTCCTGCAGTTCGTTGCCTCGTGGCCCTTTCCATAGGCTGTGTCGCACCACATGGAAATTTGCTCCTTCAAAACCAGCGAAGGAGAAAAGAGCAAGTCTATGAGCAAGACAGAGTCAGTATAATGCAACGTCATGGGAGGGACATTCCATCACTTTGCTGTATTCCATTGGTTAGAAGTCAGTTTCTACCCATGTTCAAAGGGAGATGATTATACAAAGGTGTGAATCCTAAGAGGCAGGAATCACAGAGCCACCTGAAAGTCTGCTCAATCCCAGAGAACAAAAAGAGAAGTGCCAATCTGGGGATACAGGGGGATCAAGAAGAAGTGATCAGATGTTAGGGATCTTGAGATCCAGAAGAAGAAAAAAATCAATGCATACTGGTATTACTGAACTTCACCTTGAAGCATAGACTAGGGGAAAAAAAAAAAAAAAAAAATATATATATATATATATATATATATATATATACACACATAGAGCTCTTAGAGTTTGCACTGCAGTCTCATATGTCATTTAATATTCCTGCACATCCTGCAGTGGAACTTCATTGGACAGGAGAAAAAGCTTAGATTCTGAGAGGTTAAGTAACTTCCTCAGGGTCACCAGCTGACAGATGACTAAGCCAGAACTGTTCTGCAGGACTTCTAATCCCAAAGTTGAAAAGGTGGAGGAACTGAGAGCGACATCAGCAGGAAAGATGGAATAAGGACCTTCGAAAATCCTCTCTTTCGTAAAAGCAGTAAGAACACTGGCAAAAAATAAAAATAAACTTTTAAGAACTCTGAAAATTAATCAAAGTCTTGGAACAATGTAGAGAGTGTCTATTCAATAAAAATGTTTGAATCTTGGTAAGAACAGAGAGCTTTATGGTGTTTTAACTTGTTCCATACCCATATCCTCTACTCAGCTCCACGGTAGCCTTGAAAACTAACAGCCACAATTACAGGGAAAGCCAGCAACCTAGAGTCCACTGCAGGGCAATACTCCCCAGACTGATCTACAAAATCTAGGTAATCACTGTCAAAATCCCAACTGACTTTTTTGCAAAAATTAACAAACTGATCCTAAAATTCTCATGGAAATGCAAAGCGGCCAGAATAACCGAAACAATCTTGAAAAAGAACAAAGTTGAAGGACTCACACTTCCCAATTTCAAAACTTACTATAAAGCTACAGGAATCAAGACTATGTGGTTCTAGCATAAGGATAGACATATAGATGGAATAGAAGTGAGATTCCAAAAATAATTCCTTATATTTATGATCAATTTTCAACAAGGATGCCAAGACAATTCAATGGGAAAAGAACAGTCTTTTCAACAAATGGTATTGAGACAAGGGAATATCCACATGCAAAAGAATGAAGTTGGATCTCTACCTCACAACATATAAAAATATTAATGCAAAATGGATCAAAGACCTTAGAGTAACAGCTAAATCTCTTAAGAAGAAACCTTAAACATAGATCTTGTGACTTTGGTTTAGGCAATGGTTTCTTAGATATAACCAAAAAAAGCACATCCAACAAAAGAAAAAAGATAAATTGAACTTCACCAAAATTAAAAACTTTTGTGCTAGGATACTGTCAAGAAAGTAGAAAGACAACCTACAGAATGGGAGAAAATATTTGTAAATCATATGTCTGAGAAGGGACTTGTATTCATAGTATATGAGGAACTCTTAGAACTCAATTATATAAAAACAAAGAACCCAATTTTTTTAAGGGGCAAAGGATTTGAGTAGACATATATGCAAGTGGCCAATAGGTACATGAAATGTTGTTCAACATCATTAGTCATTAGGGAAATGCAAATCAAAACCACAATGAAATACAACTTTGTACCCTCTAGGATAGCTATAATAATAATGTTTTTAAAAAACTAGATAATAACAAGTTACGGAAAGAATGTGGAGAAACTGGAACCCTCACACACTGCTGTGGAAGACTGTCTGGCAGTTCCTCAAATGGTTAAAGATAAAGTTACCATAAAATCCAACAATTCTACTCTTAGTTATATACTCAAGAGAACTGAAAATATATGTCCACACAAAAACTTTTACACAAATGTTTGCAGGAGCATAATAGATAATAGCCAAAAAGTAGAAACAAACTAAATATCCATCAGTTGATGAGTAGATGAATAAAACTTGGGATCTTCAGACAATGGAATATTGTTGAGCCATATAAATGAATGAAGTACTGATACATTCTACAACATGAATGAACCTTGAAAACATTATGCTAAGTGAAAAAAGCCGGACCCAAAAGGCTACATGTTGTATCACTCCATTTATATAAAATGCCCAAGATAGGTAAATCCATAGACATAAAATTAATTAGTAGTTGCCATGGGCTGAGGGAAGGGAAGAATGGAAAGTGACTGCTAATGAGTACAAGGTTTCCTTTTGGGATGATGAAAGTGTTTTGGAATCAGGTAGTGGTGAAGGTTGCACAACTTTGGTATTGTACTGAAAACTACCATATTGAGCAGTTTTTAAAGGCTGAATTTTATGGTATGTAAATTATATCTCTGGGACTTCCCTGGCGGTCCAGTGGTTAAGACCCCACACTTCCACTGCAGAGGGCAAAGTTTCGATCCCTGGTTGGGGAACTAAGATCCCACAGGCCACACGACACAGCCAAAAATAAAATAAGATTAAAAAATGAATTATGTCTCAACTAAAAAAAAAAGACTGCTGAACTAATGAATGCGAAAGAAACCTGAAGCATGAGAAATACACAATCATACAAATCCACGTGCTCACTATTAATCTTAGGATCTTTTGTGAGATTGCTAATTAAATATTTGCCTGGATAGACTGTAAGTATACAAAACCCTATCCACAAATGCTTAGAGCATCTTAAACAGTATGTCTGAATGAGATGGGAGGAAAGACATCTCTAATTTTGAAAAGCTACTCAAGAGTCACATACATTTCTACTCTAATTTGAAAAGATACATATACCCCAATATTCACAGAAGCACTATTTACAATAGCCAAGACATGGAAGCAGCCTAAGTGTCCACTGACAGATGAATGAATAAAGCAGATGTGGTACATATACACAATGGAATATTACTCAGCCATAAAAAAGAATGAAATAATGCCACTTGCAGCAACATGGATTGATCTAGAGATTATCATACTAAATGAAGTCAAACAGAGAAAGACAAATATATGATATCAGTTGTATGTGGAATCTAAAATATGATGCAAATGAACTTATTACAAAACAGAAACAGACTCATAGACATAGAAAACAAACTTATGGTTGCCAAGGGGGAAAGAGGGGCGGGGATAAATTAGGAACTTGGGATTAACAGATACACACCACTATATATAAAATAGATAAACAACAAGGACCTACTGTATAGCATAGGGAACTATATTCAATATCTTGTAATAACCTATAATGGAAAAGACTCTGAAAAAGAATATATATATTTAGTGATATATATATATATATATATATATATGTTAAAAAAAGAATCCCATACATTTCTGGTTGGAGTATAAAATGGTACAATCACTGTTTTGCAGATTCTTATAAAATTCAACAATATATATCTACCCTATGATCCAGCAATTTCATTCTTAAATATTTACTGAAGAGCAATGAAGGGATGTGGCCACAAAAAGACTTGTACAAGAATGTTCATAAAAGCCTTAGAAAAACAACTCCAATCTGGAAATAATCTAAATGTCCGTCAACAGGAGAACAGATAAAGACACTGTGGTATATTCATGCGATGGAACACCATTCAGCAATAAAAATGAATGAGTGTCCCACAACGATAAAATTGAATTTCACCAACATTACATTCAGCAAAAGAAGCCAGACCCAAGATAGGCTACACTGTAGGGGAACAAGCTAAATTAATTTATTGTGAGAGAAGTCAGAAAGTGCTGGTCTCCAGGGGAGAAGAGAACTGACTGGAAAGGAGCATAAGGTAACTTTCTAGAGTGACAAAGAGGTTCTTTATCTTACTTTGGCTGGTGGTAATGTGATTGGCTACAATAATCCCAGCTCATCAACTGAATACTTAAGATTTAATGCATTTTATTATATGTCATTTATATCTCAAAACAAAAATGTTACATGAATTATACATTATATATCATTATATACAGTTAAAATTTTTTTACTGTTTTCTGACGTGCAGTCACATTTAGGGAACACTGATTTCCTCTAACAACTCATTTTTCCCTTAAGTTTCAGGAATAGCCTGTACAGCAATTTCTATTCACCAACATTTCTTGGTCCTTCCAAGGCTATAGTGATGGGCTCTCAATAGAATCAGCCTTGACTGCCTAAGGAAGCTCTGTTTTGAAGGGTAAGCTGGGACACAGTGAGAGAGTAGAATTGACCCATATATACCACCAAATGTAAAATGGATAGCTAGTGGGAAGCAGCCGCATAGCACAGGGAGATCAGCTCGGTGCCTTGTGACCACCTAGAGGGGTGGGATAGGGAGGGTGGGAGGGAGGGAGACGCAAGAGGGAGGGGATATGGGGATATAAGTATACATACAGCTGATTCACTTTGTTATACAGCAGAAACTAACACACCATTGTAAAGCGATTATACTCCAATAAAGATGTTTTTTTAAAAAAAGAATTAAGCTGTACATTAATTTATTTTATGATTACCAGTCCAGCTTTCTTCTAAGCCTTTCATTTCAATCATCTGTCTCCTCAGGCCAGAGCCTGGCTAAATTCTGTGCCTATGCTATTTCTCTAAAATTCCTCGTGCAGACGGAATATAGTTGCAAGACGTGATTGATGTTTTAGGGCGCACACTGTCACAGTGTCTGTTTTCTGACTATTGGAGGTGCACTTGGAGTGGAACATGAGGTTTATGTTTACAAGCTTGGCAAAAGAGATCTTCAAAGTGTCTCAGCTAAAGCTGTCGGTCACAGTTATTTTATGGGGAAGTTGGCGGCACTGTCTGTGTACAGAAAATTCCACCTACATCAGAAAGTCCTACATCTCCTGCAAGAGACACCTTTGCCAGCAGAGGCTCGCAGACAACCTCCCAGCCCTCAGAGCTACCCTGGTAGGGGGAAAGATCGAAGAAGCACTGGAGATAAAACACATCCCAGAGAGCACGTGGAGTCTGCACCCAGAGAATTTAAAACCAGCTCCAAGGCTCAATGTAACACCTTTGACCAGAGAACACTGAACAGCTGGAGTGCAGGACCCCTAAGTCTATAGAAGAAGATTCAACAGTCCCTCGAAATGCGAACACGGCACTTGCTAACCCCTGAAGCCATCAACCAGGCATACTCACTCTTAGTTTTCCCTATGTTAAAAAAATAAAAATGAAAATGAAAACAGGATTGAGTATGAGTCCTTGGTACTACAATACAACAGCTTGTGAGTGATGTCCTTGAATACAGTTTGGAAGGATGGTGGTCAACTCATTGTATTTTCTAATAAAAATATTAATAACTTTATTGAGGGCATGCTACGTGGCAGGTACGGTTCCGAGAACTTTAAATACAGGAAATCATTTATTTCCTCCAAACAACCCTATGAGTTCAGTATCAACATCATCGACATTCTGGAGTTGAGAAAACTAAGGCTGGCAGTGGAAGTTAGTGATTCCCAAGGTCAGGCAGCTAGTAAGGGTCTGAGCTGCGTTTTGAGTGGTGTCGGTCTAACAAATTTGGATGCAATTTGAAATGACCTGAGAAGCTTTAAAAAATTCCGATGCACGAGAACCACTCCCAGAAATTCTGATTTAGCTGGTCGAGGGGGCAGCCTGGGCATCTTCAATTTTGAAATCTCGCCATGCAATTCTAATGAACAACCAGGGTCAAGAGCCACTGGTCTGGAGACCGCACAGTTTGTGGCTCTGGTCTGCTCCCTTTTTTGAATCATTGACTCAAATTCTTCTACAGCGTGTCTTCCTAACCCAGGCTTTGCAGACACCCAGGCTACAAACGCTTCCAAAATTGGGTATTTGGGCATGTACAATTTTCTCAGTAAGATCATTTCATCGGATTCCCTGTAATAACCTTGACTCAAAAAATGGTAAAGAACTATTCCAAAGTAAAGTAAAAATCACAATGTATTGTAGCAGATGCCTCAGTGAATATTTAATTTGTTTGGGTTTTAAAAAAAATTTATCTACTTTAGTAGCAGAGGAGCCAGCAAATCACTTAGTTTTCAGGAGAAAAATCACAGTAGAACCACAAAAATGTCCTTTTCCCTGAAGAAGGCAGTAGAACCAGGGGTAGCAATGTGGTCTAGGAAAAGGGGTAAAATGAGAGTTTAGTGTACATGAGGGAGGAGAAGCCATCATTCCCAAGAAGAAGTGGAGTCAAGAGGCTACAGGTTGTGGTGGGTTGACAACCAATCCACCTGCTGGTTTCCTAGGGTCGTCGTTATATTTAGAATTGATAAGCTCAGACTTTAAAACCAAGAAAGAGCACGTTTGGTGCAGCTGGCCCTGATAGGGTAGGTGTCCCCACCCAGGTCCCCTTGCAGCTTGGACCAGCATTGTCCCCCAGGCTGAAAAATTCTATAAAGAGAAACAGTGTCGACCTGGTGTAACGGGGTGTTATCAAAGGATCCCAACAGGCAGGATACAGAGACAGAGAACATGAAACGCCTCAGGTCTTTTGGAGGATCCATAAGGAAAATAAAATAGTTTTATTTGCTGATAACTGCCACCTGCCAACTGCCACTTTGCTGGCTGCCAGTCAATCAGCCTCTTAGCCAAGGAAAGAGAAACAAAGAGGACAATGAGTTTTCCCATGAATTTTCTTATTTGTAAGAGAATAAGGATCAAGAGCATCCTTTCAGCATAAGATAAATCCAAAATCAAATATCTTCTCTGCCACTGACAAGTGATGTTGCTTTGAAAAAGATTCTTAGACTCTCTGATTTCTCATCTGGAAATGGGGATAATAATGCTATTTGCTTCCTAAGATTGTTAGGAACACAAATGAGGTATGCATCTGAGTGTTGACAGTGTCTAGCACACAGCAAGCCCTCAGTACAGGCTGGCTATCATTATTGAAAGGGGTCTGATGAGGAGCCCAGTTGGTACTCAGTAAATGTTTGCTTCCTTTACTTCTTTTCTTTCTTCCCATCCCTTCCTGCAGTAGATTAAAATGGCTGCAATATCTTTGCAGTTCTTCCCACTAAATAATGGAGTCTATTCCCTCACAACTTGACTCTAGGCTTGCCTTTGACTTGCTTTGATGTCATGCAACTTCTGAGTTTAAGCCTCAAGCGGTCTTTCGGCATCTGTTCTTGCCACTTGGATGCTGCTGTCATGTGAAGAAAGCTGAGATGGGCTGCTGGAGAAGCGTGACCCAGCTGCAAGCCAGAACCAGCATGCCCAACCTGTTAGGGAGAGCAACCTAGACCGTCCAGCCCCAGAGGCGCCTCCAGATGACTGCAGCCACACAGTGACCTCAACCAAGACCAGCAGAAGAACCACCTGAATGTGCCTAGTCTAGATGGCTGACGCACAGAACCAGGAACAAATATAGTATTTGTTGTTTTAAGCCACTAAATTTGGGGGTGGTTTTTTACACAGCCATAGATAACTGATACATCGTCCTCATTTCTTGTTCAATACCAGTGAGTCTGCAGATAATTCAAAATCATTAGAAATAGTTGAAAGCTAAGGGTTAAGGGATGATGGGAGAAGCCAGAATTTTCTAACAGCATTTTCTGACTCAAATGCTTTCTGGCAGTTGCAATAGGGCTGCTTCCTCTGGAGCAATAGATGGATGTGTTTGCTTGGTTGTCTTAAGGAAGCTCAGTAACTTCCATCAATATCTCTGCAATTGCCCATTAGCCCAGTTGAAAAACAAAGTGCAGAATTGAATGGAAAAAAAATCAATCTAACTGCACTATATAGACATAACCTATAGATAACAGCAGCAGTTTAAAGAAAAAATACCACAGTATCTCTTAGCATCATAGAAAATGTGTACTGTGCAATTTTTATGTTAACCAATTAAAAACTCAAGCCCACTTAAGTCTATAGCACTCAGTTGCCTGATCAGGAATAAACAGTCTCATTTATCAAGGACTTTGTATCAGGTACTACTTAAATGTTTCCTATATGAGTAGTCATCCTAACTAACCGTAAGATGGAGGTACTGTTTTGTCCATTTTGCAGATTAGGAATGCCTCATTTAACGTACTTCCCAAGCTCTCACAATTAATCGCTGGCTTAAGTAAAATACAAACTATCAGATTCTTTAATGAGAGCTTTTGACCTTCTCTAAATGCTTTGACCTTAAGGTTCAGAATTGAGGTTTTGAAGTTACTGAACAATAAATAATAAAAAAAAAAAGATATTCAGCCTATACCCTCTATAGATGGGCTTGGAAACATACTCAATGGCCACCATTCTATCTCTATCTTTCTGTTAAATACCCAAGCCTAGAGACATCACTATACAAACTTCGCTACAGGACAGGTTGCTGGTAAGGTCTCTGCCTCTAATGCTCCTGACCTGCTGGGATGTGAAGAAAGATTTTCTCACAAAAGAGTCAGCAAGCTCCCAGGAGATCCATTCTCCAAAATGAGTCCCAAAGCTACCCAGCTGATGTCCCTGGCAACTGTGAGTAGATGATGATTTTCCTGGTTCTTTAAGGATTTCAGGGCCTCACTTCCAGTAAAAGTATTTCTTGATCTTGACTGAACATTAGAATTACCTGGGGATTCAACTGACTCATTTTTTTTTTGACAATTCCTGATTAACCTGTTCAACTCTCCACTCCTGGTAATGTCCTAGGTCATGGTCAGGCTAAGGCTTGGTTGCCCACTATAGAGAACCCACACTTGGTGTAATAAGCTCTATCCTTGGAGGTGAGGGGAAAATGTGGCAGAAAACATGGCTATTCTTATAGAAATGCTGTGTCTGGGGAAAGATGCACGTTTTCCTTAGGAGTAACTAAGGACTTACCTGGCAGCACGCTGCATAAGACTAAAGAAGATCCACCTCCTTACACCTTGGCCTGCAGCCATATACAACGCGTGCCTGGTCTGAAGAACTAGAAAGGCCGTATTCTGTTAAGGGACCTGGAATTCATGACTCCCACTAAGAACTGATGGCCGTTCTTCAGACTATATGCAGAAAATTCTGTCGGCATCTGGCTCTAAGTTGATCTCCTGGCATAGATCCTCAACCTACGGGAACACTTTGCTCTAGACCAAATACATGTTCTACATTTAGCCAGTCCCTAGACCAGAAAAATAAAGGCTCACAGTTGTACAAGCACCAGTACAACTGGGCAAGCCTCCAAATACCTCATATATCCTTATTCATCATACTAGACACCTCAGCTCTAGTTAAGGGACACTAATCTCAGTCAAGACCCATTGCCCTACAGCCACTGACCTTGTTCAAGACTCTCCATCTGGTGTCCTAACATATCGAATGGCTGAGATTTTGGATGGTACATGGTATTTCATGGCCATTTGTGAAATCATAAACCAGAGTGTTTTCTGTCTGTCACCCTGTCACACAGTGCCCACAACAGAGTATACACTTCATAAATATTTATGGAAATAAATACTATTGAACGACCACACCACTGGCCTCTCCACAAGCCACAATTATGCTGCCATCAGCAAGGTCCTGAACACAGGCACGGCAATAGCCCCACATGCTTGGTAGAAGCAGCTGCCTATCAGGCTCAGTCCTCTACAGATTCCTAGATGAAATTATCTCAGACCGTGAGCCCCTAATTCATATTATAATTTCACAAAACTTTTTATTTTTCAAAGTCCAATACCAACCCCACCTCCCTCTCTTTACAGAGAAAGCGAGAGAATAAATCACACCTTAGAATGTCCCTCCACGAGTATTACCACTCGCCATGGAATAGTCATGCCACCCCCTTGAGACAACCACTTACCAGCTTACTTTTGGTCCTCCCAATACAGATCAGTCATTTTGTATAGATTTTCCCAGTCTATGAGTTTCCATCTTCTCCATTTTAAAAAGGTATTCAGAGATGCGAAGGATATTTCCCAAGACCACCCTGCTGATCTGCAGCAGGATCCAATCTAGAAATAAGGTCTTTTGGCTCCTGGGCCAGTGATCCTTTTGCCGACATCATAATTAATGATCGCTTGGAGAGTGATAAAATTTAAAATATTTAAGGGGGCAAGAAGCCACACATAATGTGGATTCAGTTGTTATCTCCCCCTCTGTTCTAGAAGAATATTATTAACTATTAGCTCTCCTAACTATGGCAAGAAAATGAACCATCTCATAATTGTGTCTCTTGTATAAAGGAGAAAAGAACGCCAATTCAATGTCTAGCTTGAATACAGGAGAATAAACAAGTCCAATATAGAAGTGATCCATTTCATCAAGGAGATTCACCATGGACCTTTTTCCTCCTAGTTCACTGGCAAATTAAAAGAGCTAATATTTATTGAGTGCCTAAGATGTGCCTGTTTTAGATATATGTACTCACTTTATCCAATGAGTTATCCAAAATAACCAGTGGAGTGAATGCTATCATTACCTCAATCTTATATATGAGGAAACTGAGGCATGGCATACATTGATTAACTAACTTAATAAAAGCCCTGCTGCAAATCAGTAGTAAAAATTAGATTCAAACTCAGTCTATCTGGGTCCAGGGTGGTGTCCTATGCTGATACTGCCTCATCATGTCATAGGCAATATTAAAGTCAACACAGATGAGTTTTTGGAAACGAGATATATTGTTTCCCCTGGATGCATCACGTTCTGGCAACATAGTGAAATATGAGATTTCCAAAGTCTCATAGCCCTAAGACATGAATCAGAGTGGCTTCCATCTGACAGAGCAGATTGCACTGTCATCCAGAAATACAGTCTATAACAGGTTTCCTGGAGGACAGGATAGAAACCACAGATGCCCCCATTCTCTTCCTGCTGCCCACTTGGGATAAATTCAGCTGGTGCCATCTTGTCCCGAGAACTTTTCCAGCTTGGACTTGGACAGGTGCCCACTCACAGAATCAGTCCCGGACACTACCAGGCACACACAGGCCTTCCCATTATTCATTCCTTGTCACTTTTAAGCTTCACAGCTAAAGCCATTGTTAGTTCTTTTATTGGTTGTTAAATATATTGGTGACAAAGCCAAGAGAAAAAAGGCATCTTTCTGAAGGGCAATCCTATAGAATAAATTGGGGATTACCTTGAGAAATCATGGTTTAAGCATCGTGCCACAGATCGAAAAAGTGGCCACAGTCTTGCAATTCCTCCAATCAAGAGGTGGAGGCTATTTCTCCACCCCTTTAACCTTGGTTGTCCATGTGACATGTTTTAGAAAAATGGAACATTAGCAAATGTGATACAAAATGAAGATTAAAGAGCGTAAATTGAGACTTGTCTTCTCTGGTTGAAACCTTGAGACCATCCTGTAAATGAGCCCTAGCTAGCCTGATGAAAATGAAGAATCACACAGAGGAAAACCTAGCCACCCCAGCCAATAGCCACCAAACCATCAGACATGTGAGTGATGCCAACTTACATCAGTCAGCTGTCAGAAGACCCACCAGCTGACCACAGCTGCATGATGGCGTCCAGCAGAGACCAGACCAGCTGGCCCATCCGGAAGAACCTCCTGGCCAACCCACAGACTTATGAACTAAGCATTGAATAAAATGGTTGATATTTTAAGCCACTGAGTTTTGGGGTGGTTTGTTACGTAGCAAAAGCTGATACACATGGCAAACCATGGGAAGCTAGTTTGAAAAACAAAAGTAAACAGTTCAAATCACATCATTAAAAAAGACAAGCAAGAGATGAGAAGGTAGTGAATTTTGTTTCTTTACACCTGGAGCTAAAGTACAGGTAATACATTTTCCGAGGAAGAATGGTAAGACATTTTAGAAAACAGAGGTTTGTTTAAAAGAACAAATGGTCTTTACTGGAATAAACAGAGAAATACCCTACATCCATCTTGCAGATTGTCAAAAGGTCACCTAAAACATTCTAGTCAACATTACACAGCAAATGTGACCCACTGGACCTGGTCCATATAAAGTATAGAACAATCCTTTTCTTCTTAATCACTGAAACCTTGCATATTCTGTTTCATTGTTCCCACTGTCAAAAAGATTCCACTTTAACTCATACAGTCACTCCACAAATACATACCAACACATATTGTGTGTCATAGGGCAGTGCTTGATGCTAAAGCAAAACCAGTCATGGTTCCTACCCTAATGGAGCTTAGGTTTTGAAGGGGAAATGGGAGATAGATAGATAGATAGATAGATAGATAGATAGATAGATAGATAGATAGATAGATGATAGATAGATAGATAGATAGATAGATAGATAGATAGATAGATAGATAGATAGATGTGACAAGTGCCACACAGGTGATTGTGTCAATCCAAAATTAGGGAATTTGACTTCATCAGGGAGGTTGCAGAAGCCTTCCCTTGAAAAAAAATGCTTGAGTTGATATCTCAAGGATGCCTGGCATTAAGCACACAGTTTGAGGAGTAAACACTTATTTGTGCAGAAGGATCCACAGATGCAAGGGCCCTACATTGTGAGAGAGGAAGTGAGTAAGAACAAAGGACTGAAAAAAGACCAGGATGCCTGTGTCGGTGAGGGATGAAGACCACAGCTCAGCAGAAGCTCAGAGAGTAGTATTGACCTTCAATGTAGGTAAGAGAGGCCCAGACTTTAGAAGGACCCACCTTTGGAAGATTGGATTAGTCCAGCCCTATTTTTCACCATGAGGCAAGGAGCTTGTGGGGCTGAAAAGATGTTGCCTTCCCAGAGTTCATGCTCCTCCTTTCTAGACCATTCTTCTGGTACAGGACATACAGAATTCCTTCTCCAAAGAAACCCTCACCTTGCAGCCAAGGCCTGAGTGACCTCTTTCTTGGGTCCATACTTCTTAGGGTGGATCATGTTATTGGGAAGGTACCTCTAGTCCTGAAAAATGGCCACAGGACAGCTGTTGGTGCGACTGTGGACAGATGTTGGATGGGTGGGTGGGGTGTCTATTTGGGCTCAAGACTTCTTTGGTATATTACAGTATGGGACTACAAAGAGTCCAGGAATTCTAAAGGAAAACCAACCTTCTAGATTGTGATGAAGGTGTATTTGTCAATATAGATGGATAGAAAATATTTTCTTTAACAGCCAGTTTGATTTTGTATTTTTAAATATTTAGGCATTGGACTTATGGGCCCCCATTTCTACTCTTGCTCAGGGACCCACAAATATTAGGCAGGTTTACTGGGTAGGTAGGTAGCGGCCAAAGAACACAAAACCTTGCATTAATTGTTAATTATTAATTAACCTCTTAAGCATTAATGTACTTGTGAATTACCTGGGGAATCCTGTGAAAATGTAGGCACTGATTCTGCATTTCTAACAGGAGTAGGGACCACACTTTATGTAGCAAGGTTGTAGAACATGTTAAGAAGTTTTGGTTTTGTTTCTGTTTTGTGGTCTTTTTTTTATCCAAAGAGCCATTCTTTGGCTCATTTTGGTTCTTGAGGGATTTCACGCAACAGAGATTCATTCTGAAAAGAGGACAATAGCTGGGATGTGAAGAACAAATTAAAGGGCAGAGAAATGTGCTGACTACATCGGGCAGGAGAGAAAGTAACAACACTTCGAGATATTTAGAAGGTCTGCAAGACTCGTTGAATTGGATAAGAGAGGGAGAAAGCAATGGGAGAGGGGAAAGACAAAGTTCAAAAAAGTGAATGAGTAAATAAATGGATTAATGAATTGCCTGTCATTCTCTTAACAAGGGTTTCAAAACAGCAGGACTTAGGATAGTCTTAGTTATGTGTGATTTCAGAAAATTGAGAGGCATTTTTCTGTCCCCTTGTAAATAGCTGGAAGCCATCTTCACCAAAATTATCTTTAACCTTCCCGGTTTTTTGTTTTGTTTTGCCCAGAGAGTTAAAATAACAGAAGCGATAGCAGTTATAACCATAACCATCTTCAGTCATCTGCATTCCTTCTGCATTTAGTAAGGTCCTCTGAGCAGTTTCTTCCTTTAACTAAGTGGTTATAACTGGTATATGCTCTTCTCTAAGTGATTTCTCCATTGCCCAAGTGACTGAACATAGAACACTTCTCACTCTACCCTTTCTTGGAGCAATACTCTGGACCCTGAGAGCCCAAGCATCCTTTGGGAAGATGTTCTCTCCCTGGGAGCTGCCCTCTCAAGAGACGCTTGATTGCATCCAGGTTGGGCTCTTGGGAATGTTTCCTGACTTCAGAGGAGCTTCACTTTCTTTGGCACATGGGAACAGGATTCAGGGTCCTCCTGGGTTAATCACTCAGCTGTACCACCTGCAGAAGCACGCTGCCCCAGCGGAGCCGGTGCCTCGAGGGAACTGGTTATCTCCAGCAGCACATGGCACACTGGGATATGATGCCGACAATGGTTTACTGCTCTGCTAATCCCAGCCCCACCTTCCCTTTCTCCAGCTTTCTGCTATGACTCACAGAAGGCACGAGAGGTATACTTGGAGGAACTTCCAGCCTAAATTCAGGGACAGTGTCTTAGCTTTCTCATAAATACCCAAGGAAAATTTTAAATTCAATGCACAGTGCTCTCAGCCTCATGCATCACTTATTTCCCATTCTCATCCTGTAATGGTCCCTCCCAAAGATGGCTGGCTTGACTTGCATACATTTCAAGAACATCTTTATCTTTTTTATCTTTATTTATTGTCCTCTCCCTGTCCTACTTGCTGCTTTAGAACTCTGTATCAGATATTTATGTGTGTTTACTTCCTGGCTTTAACCCACTTCATCATTCCCTTCCATGGAGATTTACACTTCATGAAATCCACTGCCTTCCCTCATTGCCCACGAATACCCCCGGCTTCCTCCCCCACAGTCACCATGTGAAGCTGCCAGACTCCAGTTTCATTCATGGGGGTCCTTGTTTCTCCCTCACTCTATAGTATCCTCAGAAGAAGGCATCTGGGAGATGTGCCCCATCCTCAGTATTTCCTTTGCCTGGTCATGATGACTCCTGGGCAAGGCCAGGTTCCTGGTGCTCACGGCTCCTCAAACATTGTGGAGCCTATGGGTCTGGGGCACCAAGAATGACACAGGCCTGGCAGTGCAGTAAGGAGTGCTGAGGCTTGTGGCAAGCTGGAGAGCACAGACCCCACTGAAAGGAGACCGCCTCTGCTCAGGCCCAGTGAACAATGGCCTGTGAGAAATTATCCCCATATTCCACAGTTTTTCACCAGAAACTGGAAATCCAATTGTAATTTGAAATTTTCAGATTTTTGTCTTCTGGCTCAATTAAATAAAAAATAATGAGATAGCACATCTTCAGGTTTGCAGTGTATGCCCTCTGTTCTGTAGTTCCCTTGACTTAAAGCACCCCATAAACCCCTTCCCACTCACAGGCATTTGGTAGTACATTGTATTAGCTCACCTGGCACTTTTGACTCACAGTGCCTTGGGCATCAAAAAGAAAATTAGTTTAAAAAGCTCAAAATGTTAGCCTACATCTCCCATGTGTCTTCTATCAGATTGTAAGCTGAATATATAACTGGGCAAGCTTGAGGTTTCTCTTTGCTTGCCAATGCATCTAAGAACGATAAAATCTGCCTTTAGAAGCTTGGAGAATAACATTTGCCTTTATTCTAGGTTTCCTTAAAGAGGTGGCATCACCAAGGGCATGGAATTCCTCTTAAAACTAATCTTTAGGTAGCTTTTCTTTTTTCTGCCCAGAGTCCCATGCAGCAGCTGCCAAGCATCTCCGCATCTCCCCTGCTGCCTCTATATAAACCCAAAACAGTCATTTCCCCATTTTATTACCCGTGTGCTCAGCATGTGACTCTCCCACTTGGGGGAGAATACATTGCTTTTTTTTCCTCAATCAAATCAGCCCTCCTGACCTGGAATTGTGGCAAGAAAAAATCATACACCTAGAATGTAAGAGTCATCCTCATTATTCGGATATTCTGATATTCTGCCACACAAGCAAATGATCTCTGGAGAGTCTGTCACCATCATGCAACCATCACTCCAAATCCCCAGAGCATTAGCCATGATCACTCATAGCTCGCAGGGAATCTGTATGGTCTTGAGCTAATTCTCCTTAAAACGTATTTGCTTAATGATTAGTCATCTAATGATCAAGTTATCTAATATTTAATTCTGCTCTGAATCCTTTTCATTATCTATCCTCTATTGAAATCTATTTGGCTTTTTAATCATTTTTAAACAAACTTGGCTGTAGGCACTTCTGAATTAGTCTTGTATTTTAAATACCAAATTTGCACTATTCTATAAATGTGCCCTTTGGGTGTATTTTGTACGCAATTCAATATTTTAAGGATATTTTAGCCAACTGTCTAATGAACTTATTTGTGTACTTAATCAATACTTTACAATTAATATCAGACAGTTTGATGAAAGATATCAAAGAAGACACAAATAAATAGAAAGGTATCCTGTGTTCGTGGATTGAAAGAATCAATACTGTTAAAATGTCAATACTACCAAAAGCCATCCATAGATTCAATGCAATCCCTATCAAAATTCCACAAGCATTTTTTACAGAAGTAGAAAAAGCACTTTTAAAATTCATATGGAACCACAAAAGACTCCAAATAGCCAAAGAAATCCTGAACAAGAACACGGCAGGAGGTATCACACTATCTGGTTTCAAGCTATACCATAAAGATACAGTCATCAAAAGAGTATGTACTGGCATAAAAACAGACAAACAGACCAATGGAACAGAATCAAGAGCCCAGAAATAAATCCAGGCATATACAGTCAACTAATATTTGACAAGGGAGCCAAGAATATTCAATAGAGAATAGACTGTCTTTTCAATAAATGGTAGTAGGATAATTGGATATTCACATGTAAAAGAATGAAACTGGACCATATCTTACACCACTCTCAAAAGTTAACTCAAAATGGATTAAAAACAAATGTAAGACTTGAAACCATAGAACTCCTAGAAGAAAACATAGGAATAAAGCTCCTTGACTTGGGTCTTGGTAATGATTTTTTTTGGTTTGACACCAAGTACAAGTAACAAAATAAAAAATAAACAAGTGAGACTACATCAAACTAAAAAACTCTGCACAGCAAAAGAAATCATTAACAAAGTGAAAAGACAACCAATGGAATATGAAAAAATATTTGCAAATCATGTATCGATAAGGGGTTAATATTCAAAATATATAAAGAACCCATGCAACTCAATAGCAAAAAACAACTCAATTAAAAATGGGCAAATCACCTGAATAAACATTTCTCCAAAGAAGATATACAAAAGGCCAACAGGGACATGAAAAGATGCTCAACATCACTAGTCATTAGGGAAGTGCAAATTAAAACCATAATCACATATAACCTCACGCTTGTTAGAATGGCCAACATCAAAAAGATAAGAGATAACAAATGCTGACATGAATGTGGAGAAAAGGGACCCTTGTGCACTGTTGGCAGGATTGTAAATTGGTACAGCCACTATGGAAAATCTTGTGGAGGATTTTATGGAGGATAAGTATGGAGGATTTTCAGAAAATTAAAATAGAACTACCATATGATCCAGGAATTCCACTTCTGGGAATACACCTAAAGGAAATGAAAACAGTAACTTGAAAAGATGTCCAAACTATGTTCATAGCAGCCTGATTTACAATAGCCAAGATGTAGAAACAACCTAAGTGTCCACTGATAGATGAGCGGACAAAGAAGTTGTGGTGTATATATTCAGTGGAATATTATTCTACCATAAAAAGAGGAAACCCTACCATTTGCAGCAACATGGATGGAACTTGAGGGCATTTTGCTAACTGAAATAAGTCAGACAGAGAAAAACAAATGCTGTATGATCTAGAGAGACGTTGGCCCTTTAATCTGCATCACCCAAAACTCTTCCTGGGAAACGTTATATGTGTTCTGGGGGGCCTAGCACTAACTACCAAAAGTAGCCAGTTTCCCTGCCCCAGTATATAAAATCTCCCCAGACAGCATGGATTTGATGCCCATCTCAATAAGTTAGTAGCTGTTGGCTTTGGCAAAGTACCTAACCTCTAGGAATCTCTAGTCTAGAGTTTCCTTCATCTTTAAATCAAATGAATCATAACCACCCTCAAAAGTTCTTGTAAAAATTGAAAAAAACCATATCCATAAAGTGCCAGATACATGGGAGGCATCCATTGCGGGAGGAGGAGGAACACGAGGAGGGAGGTAGCATTATTTTCTACAGAAAAGAGCATCTGAAACAGAACTGGCAGAAGGACACTGTCTAAGAATTAGGGAAAACTGTTCATATCCAATGGGCCTATAACCTTATGAAAAAATCATTCTTTGACATCTTTTCTGAAAATAGCCAAAAAGAACTATGAAAGCAATCTGTAAAATGTTACTTCCAGCTGAACTAAAATTGTGAAAAAAAAATCAACCTTTAGTCCTGTCCATTGTAGCAGTATAACTCTTTGCTCCATAGCTAATGACCTTGGAAATATTTTTGGCCGTGGTCTCGTCCAGGAAACCCTCTGAATTACTGAGCCCAGGTTGTGAGTGTTTGTGCTTTCCAGGCTCCTTCGGCCAACCTCCTCCCTAACCCCCTCACTCAACTATCGTATTTCCATCTGCAGCTGCCTTAGGCAACCCCTCTTTATTAAAAGATTAACAGGTGATAAAAGAAGGTAGGAAAGGCCAGAAACACCTATGAGGCTTTTGCCCTATTGGGATGGAACTTGAGAGTAAAAATAGAAAATATTGATGGCGAAACATTTGACTCGTGTACTCTGTTTTCAGGGCTCTGTAGAACACCTGTCTCATATTCCAAAGGGAAAATATGTCAGGGATGGAAAAGATAGATTCTTTCTGAGCTGCCTTTAGATGCACCAGTGCCATCTGGTCCCCTAAAAGCTTTAGAAACGGAATGTCCAAAGTTTGGGGCTCCTTCTCCCCGCTCCAAGCCACCTCTAAAGCTGGATGGTTCTCATTTTCCCTTTAACCAAGGAAGCTCACTGTCGTTCAGCTTGTTCCCATTCTTCACTCTCAAGTTCAGCTTCTTACAGAACAAAATTGCCATCAGTCATTGGATGTGACCCATGACTGCTAAGTTTATCACAACATCCAGTCCAATTTCCATAAAACCACACTCTGCTTGCCTGAGCCAGAAGCACCCAAGAGTCCTCAATAGCCCCAGTGCCTCAGGCAAGACGCCTGCTGGGAGTGGAAATGGCCTCCTTGTAGTGTGCTGGCGCAGGCAGCCGCGGCTCTCAGTTCACAGGTGGAGGAGAATCCAGCCAGCCAGAGACTAAGAGCCCTGTGCTACCTGCCAGCCCTGACGCTAACTAGCCGTTTGGCCTTGCACAAGCCACTCCCCATCCGACTTCCTCTTCCCCAAAGCCAGGGCTTGAGGATGACAATTCCTAGGCCCTTTCCAGCTTCACAGGGCTCCTCAGTCTGCCCAACCAGCCAAGCTCCCCAGGCTCCAGAAAGTCAGCTCTGCGCCCACATGTGCAGAAACGATAGCTGAACCCAAAACCTTTTGTGGGCCTTTTGAAATTAGTGCAGATGCTTTCCATCTTCCCAAGCTTCTCCTTCCTCCTGATTGTTTTCCTTGTTACAAAAGAAGCATGTGCTTATTGTAAAAATATTCATGCACACTGATAAGCAGAAGAGAAGAGAAATCGCCCACAACGTCAGATTCTTACACTCTGTGATGCATAGGTAGAGGTTCAGCATGCTATCTGCAGCATTTTTCTACTTAATAATACATTGACACATCTCTCCTTATCTTTTTATATCATTTGAAAACATAATTTTAATGGCTACAGTTACTGTCTTATAAGATTGTGTCATGAATCAATTTGCCGCTTTATATAGTTTTTCTTTTGTTGATGTTTGTTTGTGCCATCCTGTCTTCTCTTCTTTGAATGTGCCTCGTTGCTCTAGGCATATTAATATATTAAAGGATATTAATATGTATATGAAGTGCTTAGGTTTTTTTAAAGCCTGTAAATTTTTTGAAACTCCTCCAGTTGAGAGGTAGAATATAATTCCACTTCTCTTTAATCCAGATTGGATTTATGACTCATTTGTCACTAAGAGAACAACAAGGCAGAAATGGTGCTGTGTGACTACTAAGGCTGGATCAGAAGAGGCCATTCAGCTCCCACTGATTGTCTTAAAAGACTTGCTCTTAGACTGCTTGCTCTCAATATACATTTTCTGGGAACCCAGCTGCCATGCTGTGAGGAAGCCCATGCCACATGGAGAGGCCATGTGTAGGTGTGCTGGTCGACAGCTTGTCCTTCACCCAAGCATCAGACATGCAAGTAAGGAAATCAATGTGGAAGCTAGCCAACCCCCAGCCCCCAGATGTTCAAGTCACCCCCAGCCAGTCAGGTCTCCCCAGCTGAGTCCTCAGTCATCATGGAGCAGGGAAGAGTCCTCTACTTTGCCATGTTCAAATTCCTGGCCCACAAGAAGCTGTGAGCAGATAAGCGTTGTTGATTGACACCACCAAGTTCAGGTGGCTTGAGCCTTGCAATAGTTTTCAGAGTGCCATAGACTAAAACCCATATGATTAAGAGGCATGATGGAAAGCACATTCTAAAAGACAGAGTTAGAATAGGAAAGTGGCTAAATGAATTTATTAACCTTCAGGGGAAATAAAAAGACTACAATTCTTAGACAATTCTGTGTGTCTCCTATATAAATTTGTCAGCTGCGTTCTGTTTTATGTTCGAAACAGCCAATCATGAATGCTTAAAATATAACTGAAGTTCTTAGAAAAAAAGAAGCTTACAATGAGTTTAGATACAAAATAATTTCAGCATCTTGGTTTGGAAGGGGGATCATGGCTTACTCTGAAAGGGGCAATACTGAAAAACTGTTCAGAGCAAAAGTTTTGGGATCAGATTCACCTGGGTTTAAATTATAGCCCTATTGTCACCTTACCAATCCTCTCATCCCTAAGACAGAAAGAAGATCTCACTCCCAAGCTTGCTGTGAGGGTTAACAGATGTAATGGACATCATATAGTCGGCATAGGGCCTGGCAGAGTTGTGCTTGGTCAACAGTCACTGTTATTACTGGTGTTCCTGTTACTGCGACTATTAGAGTTGTTCCAGCCTAGCAGAGGAGGAAGGATGATTGTTATGGTTGGAGACAGAGAAAACACAACAAAGAATATATTACAGCGTTTTATGATTCTGGTCACTGCAGCAGGGAGAGAGTTTATGGAGTAGAGGAGGAGAGATCGTGGGATGGTTGGATGGAAAAAGGGAAAGCGATGATATTCAGTCCATGTGGGATCCTAGGGTAGAGCCCTAAGAGACTTACATTCAAGTCAGAAATGTACCAGAGGACTTGAGTATATTCCCTTTCTTTACTGCGTTGGTGAGGCTTAAAATTCATGTGCTCAACCACTCATCCAGTTAGAAGATACTTGTTAAGTATCCTTATATGCTGGGATCCCTGGAAGGCAGTGAAGACACAGAAAAATTAATAATAAACAGGACCCAGTCCTCTTTAAACCCTCCTTATTCATGGACAAGTTCTGTAGCTCACATGTACTGTGATGTGAGAATATAACAGTTACAAAGTGCCCTGGAGGAAAAAAGAAAGAGAGAAGAAAAAAAACCTATAAAAGTTCCAATAGTCTCTGACACTTTACAAAGCCCTATTCACATTTACCATCTCAATGAGTCTTCCAAACAACCCTGAAAATAGATGATATTATTATTATTATTATTATATTCACTTTATAGGTGAGAAAACCAAGACTAAGAGGCTAAGGAAAGTATCCAAGGTCACAGGGCAAGTAAGTGACAGAGCTGGACCTTGACCTCTGGCTGCTCCACCTGTGCTGGGTTGGCATGTGTGTTGTATCCACCAGCCATACAGCTTTGTGGCACTGAGGCAAAGACACTAAGCTCTAACCAAAGGCTACCTGTGCTTTGAAGCCTCTCTTGCAGTCAGTTTGGGCCACGTGACTAGGATTTTGCGCTAAAGCAACACGAGTACTCCTGGGCTAAGGCAGTTAAGTGCCAGTGTCCCTCTTCCATGGCTCTCTTCCTCTTGGGAAGGTACCATGGAGACCGTGTGTTGAAATGGAGCCTCTAGGGCAAGGAGCCTGGACACCTGAGTGTCTGCTTTGAGGAGAGCCTCTGTCAGTCCATCAGACCTTGCACAAGAGAGAAACTACTCCTTGCTGCGCAAAGCCTCTGAGATTTCAGGGCTTGTTACCCAGCAGAGTCTCTCCTACCTGGCGAATACCAAACCCTATTATTCTGTGCCCAGCATCATGCCGGGTACTGAGTGTAACTGGAATTGGAAGACAGTCTCTGCCTTTAAGAAACTGACAAAGTGATTGAGCTATACGCAAAGGGCAGGGTTTTCTGAACAGATGGCCAGGCTGAGCCAGCAACTTAAGACCCGTAAATACCATTGACAGGCCTTGTCATCACATTTTGCAAGAGTTGTTACGTAGGCGCTGTTAGGTGGTGGCTGTCATTTTTAAGGTGTTGTTGCAGGGTGAGTTGGAAGGTCAGCACTGAATCTGGACTCTTAGAATCAACCCAAGTTGCCTGACTCCCCTCCTGGAGCCCCCGTATCTATCTTTGCTCATTCATGGTTTCGCTTCATTTCAGGTATGTGATGGTGGCATCTCTCTCAGCACCTTTTGTCCAGACACCTTTGTCAAGGCCATCATTTCTCTACATTCCCCTGTTTCATACTTGCCTCTTGTCTTGGAGCCAAAGTTTGCCCATGATGCCTGGTTTCAATCATGCTGTAACCCCTCTCTGGGCAGCCAGTATAAGCACCATGGTCCACACCCTGTTGGCTAAATAGCTGGTCACCTCAGTCGGGAGAAATGGTCTGCCACCTCAGCCAGTGCCTTGTGTATCACCTTTAACAAACCACTTAGTCTGCTCACCTGAAAGTGAGGAAGTCAGATAGGATGGGCACCAAGGTGTCTCCCAATGAAAAAAATAATTTTCATGGTCACATAACTAGTCAGTGCCAGAGAAGAGATGGGCCCGTTGCCCTGTTTCATCTGACACACGGTAGGGCTCAGTGATTACTTTTCATTTGATACATGGAAATTTCTTAGGATGGCCACCCAAAAGCTCAGGACAATCCTTATTACTTCCATAAATAGTGTTTTGAAATACTGATTACTGGTTGAGAAGGCATATCCTCATGGCCTTGCATTTTATCAACCCTGTCTCTTGCTGTTTTCTCTTTACTCTGTAGAATAAAGGAGAGTTGGCGCCATCATTCATTCACTTAATAAACATTTATTGAGTATCAATACTCTTCCAATGCTGTGCTAGAGCTGGAGATACCAAAATAAAACGTGAGCCCTGCTTGAAGGACCAAAGCCTTTATTCAGAATATAGGCCCATGTTCAGGGGCATCATGAGAGCAATAATATTGGGTCCCTACTTCAGAGTCACTCACATAGGGGTCTTGGAGTGTAGCCTTGAAGCATAAGTAAGAATTCACCAACTCTCATCTCCTTGTGAATCTTTTACCTAATTTACTGTTTAAGGGCAAACTCTCAGGTCTTCTAAGGAGAACAAACAGCATATTTACTTTCCTTTTTCAACAGCCTGGTTTTTTCACTTGACTTTTGAGATCCTTGTCTCATCATAGACTCAATAGCATCTATTTAGAATCCCCAAAGCTAAGAATTCAACTTTTACCTGACTCTGAGTAGTTTTGTATCTTCCTTTCTCTGGGACAATCAAACCCAGCTTCTCTAGTTTTAGAAATGCAAGCCCTGTAGGGAAAATGATTTCTAAAAAGAATAATTGCACAGGACAATATGTCAAAATATTACCCCTGTGACAGACAATAGTCCCAAATATCCACGAGGTAGCAACGTGGTCTTTTACTGAGTCATGGAATCCAGTTCCACGTGCTCTGGAACTGCTGCAAGGCCAAAAATTTGCATCTCACTTATGGTGAGGGTGTTAGGCAGGGAAAAGTCCCTTCATGAGAGAGGCAAGGCCAGGACTCCAACATGTCACCAAGATGTCACCAGTGACGTTGTGCTTCTCTCCTCCTCAAATAAGCACTAATCATCATTAAGGGTCTGAAGAAACCATTTACATTTTCAGTAATTTATTGACTTCTCTCACCCCCCTGACCCTCTCACCTACAGCACCAAATGCTCCTCTGCGATAGTGGATGCTGTTGTGATTCCTTGATTCTTAATTCCTTTATCAAAGGGAACGTCTCCATTTTTACTCACTATTTCACCCTCAGGTTTAGAAGAATAGTGACTGGAACTCAAAAAACTATTTTTCAAGTGGATTGCAAATAGAAGGATTTGTAAAATCTTTAAGGAAAATCTAGAGTTCGCCCTCCTCATGCGCCTGCCCCTGGATTCTATCCTTGGGGAAATACTCGAAAGCAAAAATGTAAATATGTTTTTCGAGAGGATTAAGAGATGAAGCTAAAACCCATCAAACCCAAGTCATTATAGCAAATACCTAAGACAGTGTAGATCCTAAATGAACCCCAAAGAGTCGAGGAGCGTATGGGATCTCACGCATAAGGAAAGCCTGCGATGGGCTGGGTAATACCCAAGGGGCAATGGGTCTCCATGGTTCTGGAGATGGGAACAAGGACCCTCACTCAAGACAAAGGGAAGAGGGATGGGGGTTGAGGCAAAGAGGAGAAGTAAGTCGGAAACAACTGCTGGAGAGTCCACATGGGGAAAGTCAGGAAGGTTGTTAAATCCCAGGTTAGGAGTCCAGAGTTGTGCACCAAAGTCTGGACATGAATCCACAAGTCAGAATCTGGGAGATGAGATCAATCCAAAGAAGACTGAGTTGTGTGAGAGTGGGTGGGTCTGCGAGAGGAAGAAGAGAGGTATGAAGAACATTACCAGTGGTGACACCCTTACACCAAGACAACGGGGGTTGCTGCTGCCCTGGGAGCTATGCTTTAGAGCTGCATGGTCCAAGAAAGCTACAAATGCAAACCATGCAGATCATGACAAGTTTTCTGTAACCACATTTTTTTAAAGGGCAAAAGAAACAACTGTAGTACATTTAATGAGATATGTTACATTCTTTTCTTCCTTGTACTATGTCTTCAAAATCCAATACGCACTTTCTAATCAACTTGTTCAGCAGATCTCCATTTGGACTAACCACATTGCAACTGCTCAAAACCACATGTGGTTAGTGGCTACCATATTGGATAGCACAGCCTTAGGAGGATCCACTCTGCTCCTCTTCTGGCTACACCCCTCATCATGGGGGCAAGGAGTCTGTGAGGCCAAGGGGACCTACCTACCTAGATCCCCCACACCTCCTTCTAGATTATACACCAGATATCTGAGGTTTTCAAATTCCCTACCCAAAGGGTCCACAGTCCACTTCCAGGATTTGCATGGATCCTTTCTCTGAATCCATCACAGGGAAGGGGCCACCCTTCTGAGGGTGATCTATGCTGCTTCTCTGTGCACTCCTAGACTTGAGGAGGTCCAAAGAGATGCCTGCTTGTGGGAGAGAAAGAAACAGAGCATGGACAAGTGGATTGAGATTCCTGTGCAAGACAGAGCTGGGGCCAGGAAGAGAAGACAGACAGGTCAGGTACTGGCCCAGGGAACCCGGGCATCCCTCTCCACACCACCACAAGCCAGAAGAGAATTCTGAGGTGTCTAAGAATTCTACGCTTGAAGCTATAATTGACAAGGTAGGAAAATAGAACATATTTTATTATTTAAGAGTCTGTCAGCCTAATTTATAACTTTAAATATTCAGCCATAGTACATAAGCCTCCATTTTTACTCCTGTCCTTGACCCCACAAACGCTGGACGCAAACCTGATCCTCAGTTTTTATGATTGACTGTAATATCTGTTATTTAGTTATTTAATTTCTTATTTGTCTTTAGGGAAAGTGTGAGGACATTGGCCCATCTTAAAACATCACGGGTACAATGAACTCTGTGTAATGCAAGAGAAAAAACAAATTATTTGGCATACGGGTTCAAGGCTCAATTTTATTGAAGGAGATGAAGTTATATTCCTTCCACTGTGGAAATTACCCCAATTCTAATTAGCATAATTAATCACAGCTTTGTTCCCACAGAGCACTTTATTCAAAATTTCTTTTTTGTAGAAAATATTATGTGCCTTTGTTTTCTTCTGAAACACCTGTTATTTGTTTTGGGAAATCACAGATCCTTTAAAGCAGGGGTCCCCAAGCCCCAGGCCACGGACCACTACCGGTCCATGGCCTGTTAGGAACCGGGCCGCACAGCAGAAGGTGAGCAGCAGGCGAGCGAGCGAAGCTTCATCTGTATTTATAGCTGCTCCCCATCACTCACATCACCACCTGAGCTCCGCCTCCTGTCAGCATTATGGTGAGTTGTATAATTATTTCATTACATATTACAATGTAATAATAGAAATAAAGTGCACAATAAATGTAATGCACTTGGATCATCCTGAAACCATCCCTGCCTTACCCCCCTTCTATGGAAAAATTGTCTTCCATGAAAGTGGTCCCTGGTGCCAAAAAGGTTGGGGACCGCTGCTTTTAGTATACTGAAAGCCAAGAGTCCTCTCCCCAGGAAAAAATACAACATATGCACAATGGGTAATACAATTTCACGGAGTTCATGGATTTGAGGTTAAAACCCCTGAGTCTGACTGGGCTACATGAGGGAAGGCACTGATTCCATTCTGTCCCATCTGAAATACAGTAAGTGCCCAAGTCTGAGAGGATGAATAAGCAGCATGTTTCAGGTATCTATTGCTGTTTAACAAACCATCCCCAAACTTAGTGGCTTGAAAGAAGAGTGACCAATTATTGGTCAGGATTCTACTGTTCAGGCAAGGCACAATAGGGATGGCTCTGCTCCATATGCTATTGGCTGAGGCAGCTTGATTGGAGAACAGAGGAGCCAAGATGGCTTTGCTCACATTCTGGTACCTTGGCTAGAACCCCTGGGGGCTGGCTGGACTTCTCTCTGTCTCTCTTTCACTTTCCCTATAGTCTCACTGCCTCCAGGGCATCTCTCCACATGAACCCTCCAGGAGGATAGTCTAACTTCTCTCATGGCGGTCCAAGCCTTCAAGAGGGAGTTTCTAAGAAATTCTGCAATATGTAACAACATGGATGAATCTTGAGGACATTATACTAAGTGAAATAAGCTAGTCACAGAAAAACAAATACTACAGATTTCACTTATATCAGGTATCTAAAAAAGTTAAATTCACATAATTAAAGAGTAGAATGGTGGTTGCCCGGGGCTGGTGGCAGGGGAAAATGGGGAGTTACTAATCAATAGGCATAAAGTTTCAGTTAAGTAAGATGAATAAGCTCTAGAGATCTGTTACTCAATATAGTACCTAGAGTCAATGATAACGCATTGTACACTTAAAATGTTATTAACATGTTAGATCTCATGTTAAGTGTTCATACCACAATAAAACTTAAAAAGAAAAAGAAAAAAAAAAAGAGGGAGTTTCTGCTAGTGTCATGCTTGCTAACATCCCATTGGCCACAACAAGACCAAGTCCAGAGTCAGTGTGGGAAGGGATTGCACAAGGGCAGGAATACCGGGATACATGGTTTACTGGGGGGCACCAGGTAAGCAGTCTACAACACAGCCTTCTCAAAAAAAAAAAAAAGGGTAATTATTGAAAGAGCAAATATTCCCTTAACAATATACTTCTTGACAATGGTGGGGTGTCTACGTAAAATTCCTCCCATTAGACCAAAAGCCTCTTTCTCAGGGCATCTGATTAGATCACATCTTCCTGTTAGGCACTACCCAAGAACCCATGCCTTTCTTCCTAGATACATATCATAGCTTGTAATGATGTATTAGTATGAACATTTGATTTCCTATTACCCAAACTAAATTATGTGCTCTTTGAGGGCAGGGACCATGACTGCTTTGCTTACCACTGTATCCCAGCTCTGGGCACAAGATCAGGCACATGGTAGACTTTCATAAATATTTGAGGAAGGAAGGGGAAAAAAGAAAGAAAAGGATAAAGGAAGAATGAAGGGAAGGAAAAGGAAATTCCGTACGGTATAAGTTACAGGAATTCAAGATATGATTTGATTAACAGTAACATTCATTGCATAGTAGTATGTGCCAGCTATGAGGCTAACATCTCATTTAGTCTACAACAACCCTAAGAGAGAGTTAATATTACTCCCTCCATTTTATGGATGAGGAGACTGACGTTTACAGTAGTTATGTGATTTGCCCAAGACTGAAGAGCTGGCATTTGACCTCAGAGCCCACACTCTTAATCACTCTTAACCGTTATATCACCTCTAAGGACAAGTAAATGTTTAGAAGCAAAGGAGACTATGTAACAATGCAAACTAACCTGAACATCCTCGCAAGGACATTCTGAAAAAGGATGAAGGCATACTGAAAAGAAAATGAAAGAAATGCTTGTAGCTTTGGTGGGGCGGGGAGATTCAAAAGAATGGTGGAGATTAAGCAGGAGAATGGCCTGAAAAGTGAAAGCATCAGGAAGATAATGAGGCAGCAAAGACCGACAGGGAAGGACTCTTGAGTGGGTGGACCCACATTTTCATTAGAAAGGGGGTGATGCAGACACCTCCCAGGAGGTGAGAAGGAGGATTAGCTAGTTAAAGTATTCAAATTGGCTTAGCAAAAGGCAGCTCCCAAGATGAGTCATAATTTCAAAGAATTATGGACAAAAAGTGTGCAAAATGGAAAATTTTACAGCAGGTACAAATTTGTATTAATCACAAAACTGTCATAGGAGACTTCTGGTTTTCTGCTACAAATAGAGATAAAATACATAAATCTTTCTCTACAGAAAAGTTTAAAAGGCCTATAACCCACACCCACCAGAATAGCTAAAATGAAAAAGAGATGAAGAAAACCAAGCATTAGTGAGGACATAGAAACAATGGAAGACTCATACCCTGTTGGCAGGAGTGTAATCCAGTGCACCCACTGAGGAAGCCTGTCAGCATCTATAGAAACTGAACACACATGCATATACTATGACCCAACAATGTTGCTCCTGAGTATCTACCTAACAGAAATGCATCCATGTATTCATCCAAAGATGTACTAGAATGCTTACAGCAGCACCATCCAGACTGGACTCCAACTAGCAGCCACTCAACTGCCCATCACCAGTAGAGCAGATAAATCAATCATGGTCATTCACGCACTGGAATACTACACAGTAATGAGCATGAACAATGCACAATTACGTACAAAACTATGGACAAACCTCACAAACATGAACATTTAAAGTTAAAAAAAAAAAAAAAGAGGCAAACTACACTGTAGGAAGTCAAGATAGTGATTACTCTTGTGGGGAGAGTGAGTTGTACACGAGGGAGACTTCTTGGGCCATATGTACACTTCTCTGTATGGATATTCTACTTCCATAAAAATTTTCAAAGATGTTGTAGCCATGTTCAGAAACAAGATAAACATCATCAAGAACCCCAGACTAAAGGGAGACACAAAGAAATAAGAAGAGTAAATGGAGTGGGCAGGAAAAAGTCAACAGAAGTCATGCAGCATCTCTTAGTCACAACCTGTTAGGGAACATGAGGGGATCATTCTGGACATTCCAGGAGGAATCCTTAGGGTGGAGATCTTGGGAGAGTTCACATCCCTCTCTTGCGATGTCCTTGTTTTAACAGAGAGTACCTTTCTGTTTTTCAACTCTAAGGAAAAGAAAGATACTCTCATCTTTCTTTCCCTAGCTCCATGCATTGTGCCTTACACATGGTGGGTTCAGAGTAAATGTATGGTGAATGAGAGATGAATACACAGAATTAAGCATCTCTTTTCTAAAGGTTGTGTTTTCGGTTGGATTCCTCTAGCAGCAGTCCCTGACACAAGAAATGTATGAGGTTGTGAAGGTGATGTGAAGGTGATGCCCCCAGGAAGCACCTATAGCAGAGCAGGGAAGTGAGACAGAGAAGGGAAGGAGTCGATACAATGTGAGTTAATGGATAGATTCCCACTCTGGGCAACTGGGGCTCAATCCCACTGGGGAGCTCACAGTATGAAACAGAGTGGTCCCACCCAAGGTGGAAGCTGGGGTATTGATCCTCCAGCTTGCATTTGTCCTTGGTAAAACTGTACCCAGAGGGCTAACTCCCTGGCATGCCTTTAGAGTCACGAGTGCTTCATTTAGGATATCTTGGAATGAGGGATGCTGAAGGGAAGAGGGAGGGGCACCAAAAGCATTACCACAGAGGACCATGAAAAATCTTCACTGGAAACATAATGTTTTCCTCCAGTGATGGACATGGGCCATGACTGAGGACCAGAAAGACAGAACTGAGGTTCAAGAGCTAAAAGTAGAAATCATAAAAATCTTAGTAGGAAACAACTTTAGAACGCTCTTCCCTGGTCACTCTTTGATGTTTAAATACTTCCTCATGCTATCCACTCAATGAACACCCATGAAGTAACTTACCTGAGAAGAGTTAAGAAAAATAGCAGCTGAATTCCAAATGTTCCATGTCCTTCCTTGCATCTGTCCACCCCACACTTTTAAATAGTTCGCTCTGAGAACGGACATGGCATGTTTGGTCCCTGTTCTCATGCAATGTACAACAAAAACTACTACAGTTTTCAACGATGAGGCATTGTGCAAATTGGCTGTCTTCTGGTTCTGTTCCAGGATCAGTTAAAGCTCGAAAGAAGGCAAGATTCATTTTGAAATCTCCAGAAAAGTCATTCAGATGCCAAATTTTAAGATCGGTGTTTAGAAGGTCTAAGCCTCAGCTACTTTGGAAGCAGAGACATTCCCACCCTGCTCCCACCCAACCCCATCAATCTCATTAGAATTCTCCCCACCCGTGGCTGTTAATATTGATTCCATAATACAGTAAAGCACTGATGTAAAATTTAACAGTTTCTCAGTTAATCATCAAAATTAGCCTATCATGGTAAAGAAGGGATCTTCCACTGTTTCAGTGCCATGTAATTTCAGATAATAAGTGAGATGATGAAAGAGGATTTTTAACATGCCATAACCCCATAACTGCTTGCATAGAAGTTTTGAAGTGCCAGACAGGGAGGGAAAAAAAAATTATTTATTTATTTATTTATTTATTTTATTTATTTATTTTTGGCTGCATTGGGTCTCCGTTGCCGCACTCGGGCCCTCCCTAGTTGCAGAGAGTGGGGGCCGCTCCTCATTGCCGTGTGCTGGCCTCTCACTGCGGTGGCCTCCCGTGGCAGAGCACAGGCTCCAGAGCGCAGGCTCAGCAGCTGTGGCACACGGGCTCAGTAGTTGTGGCTCACAGGCTCCAGAGCGCTGGCTCAGTAGTTGTGGTGCACGGGTCTAGCCGCTCCGCAGCACGTGGGATCTTCCCGGACCAGGGCTCGAACCCGTGTGCCCTGCGCCAGCAGGCGGACTCTTAACCACTGCACCACCAGGGAAGCCCGAAAAAATTTTTTTAATAAACAGTTCTAAGCAAAGTCCATTTGGACACAATTTCCAGAGGGGAAGGCATCAAGAGCTTGAAGATCTGGCGAGGAAACTTTATTTCGAGATGCTCTTTCATAACCACTCCTTGGAAAAAAACCAAAGTCCATGAACGACCTTTTCGTTTGTGATATGGTGAGAGCTTAAAGCTACCAAAGCTAAGACCAAGTCTGTATGTTGAAAAGACTTATGACTGGTTATGAATCTTAAAAAAATGACATTACAAGGGATACCTGCACAATGAGAGTTACTATCAGCTTCTTAAGGGAGCTGACCATACCTAAGTAACAACAAGTATTATTGTTCATTAATCTTCAATGGTGTCCATCCCAGTATGGGGTACCTAATAGGTTCTCAATAAACTATTGATTAAAATAAATATTTTAAGGTGTTTTGCACGGAGCCACATTTTTAAAACTTTATCTGGGAATAATTTTCAAACTTACAAAATTTTCAAAATGTGCTGCTTCTTTTAGAAAATTGAAATAGTCTGGTAAACCTGGGAGACTGTAGTGACAGCTGCAAAATCCAGAAGCACAGTTGTAAAGGTGCTGGTAAGAGCTGCTTTCTCGTCCTGGATCAGGAGCACCTTGTGATGGAAAGGAAATGCTTCAGAACATGTGACTTGCCCTGACAGCTTACTTCTGTTTCTCTGTCTTCATGCCCCATCTTGTGGGAAACTGTGAATGAAAGCATTTAAACTGTAAGCAGCATCCCCTTTCTCTCATTTTTCTTTTGTACTTAGCTTTTGCACTAGTTGAGCGTCATTTCCTTAGCATCTGTAACCCGAGGGTTTCTAGGAGCTTCATAGACATTAAATCAGTTCCACACAAAAAAGATTTGAAAAATACATGAGATAATGATGTGTACAAGGTGGTTTGATCTGGTTGACCCTCCCAGCTTCCTTCCTCCTCCTGGGAGTAGAAGGCAAAGCTGTTCTGTTCAACGGTTTTGTTTTGTTTTGTTTTGTTTTTTTGGTTGTTGGCTTTCCTCTTACGTCAGTATTCTCCCAGACTTCTGAATTTCCTTGTCTCTTAAACAGATCACAGCTACTGAGTGAACAGCTTAGATCCCTTTGGTTTTAGACAACTTTTTCATCTTTGCCCCTGGCGGTCATGTTGGTTGCTTGGGTTTTACTTTGCTTTGTGACTGACTTCTTGTAGCTGGATACTGATGGAAACAGGTAGTGGGAGAAGGGAAGCACTCACGTGATAACACTGTGTCAATTCTATTAAAGCCAAGAAAACATGGGCCCAAATATAGATCTTAGGTCAAGTCAGAGATTTTTTCTTTGGCCATCTGTGGCTGATGTACTTCTAAAGATAGCCACAATGATATCTCACACCCTCTGCTTTTCTTATAACTATGACACCCCCCCCACTGAGATGTGGTGTCTATCCCCTCTCCGCCTGAGTTGGGGCTTGTGACTGTGGCAGCAGTAATGCTATGTGACTTCTGAGCATAGGTTATAAAAGGACAGTGTTCTTCTGGGACACCGGCTTGGAGTCCTAAGCTGCCCTGTAAGCAGCCTGACTGTCCTGAGGCAGCCATGCTGTGAGGAAGCCCAAAACAGCTCATGCAGAGACCAAGTGAGAAGCTCTGAGACCACACAATGGGAGAGAGACATCTGATGGCCACCAGCTGTGTCAATTCTGTTGTTCCTGCTGTAGCCACCTTCCACCTGCAACCTCTGGACACCTGAGCCACAACCACCCAGCCAGGCCCTTCCTGAATTCCTGACTCTCAGAAACTATGATGATAAAACGATTGTTGTTGTTTCAAGTCACTAAATTTCTATACCCAGCAATAGATATCTGGAACACCACCCATATCTTTCAAAGTTTGACAATTCTAAATTGAGGAGGAGATAGTAATTAGATGAGACCCCATTAATATTATATTATTTTCTTAGTGAGAATTAGTGTAATACTTTTTTGAAAAGCTGCATATGGTTCATCAACCATGTGATTTTAATTCTTCTCAACTAACTTATTTCCAAAGCCTTGAGTTACAAGACCATTTTAGGAAAATAAACCTAATACATCTAAATCAGGTAAACCCAACAAGCCAAGCTATGATCTTGGTGTGTAGGGAGGAAATTACTTTAATTCAACCTGTCAGACATCCACAAACATGGTAACATGTTATATAATTGGTTTTCAAACAGGAATTATCCCCAGTTTTGATAGTCTGATCTTACAAAAGGCTAACTCAGTAGGGACTTCGTTTACTTGAGTCAGATGCACTTGACTGGCCTTGATCTGTATTGTGCAAGGTGAAAGAACGGAGCTGACATGTGTACTGAATGATGATTCAATGTCAAAGGGGGCCTTAGTGATGTCATTGATAAAAACATATGTCTTGAATGGAGAGGAGCTAACTTCGTGGAAGCCAAGTCCTTCAGCACATGGATTTTCAATGATTCAGGAACTTCTTGGCTTAAAGTGTACCTCATTCAGGTAAGCTGCAACATGTTTTGAGAATAAAGGAGTATATCAGTTAGCTTCGGCTGTGTAACAAACCACCCCAAATTTTAATGGCCTAAAACAACCATTTTATTTATTTTATGAATGATTCTATGGGTCATTTGGGCAATTCTTCTGGTCCAGGTTGGCTCAGTTTACCTCTGCTGGAGTAAACAGAGGTAAACTGCTGGACTCTCTTGTGTGACTATGGTCATTTGGCAGGTTGACCAGAGGCTGGGTAATCTAGAATGGCCTCACTCACATGCTTGGCAGTTAAGAGGCTGTCAGGCAACTGGGGGTACTTTGGTTCTTCTCCTCATGGCCTCTCATCCTCTGAAAGGTTAGCTTAGGCCAGGTAACATTAAGGGTCTCAAGATTCCAGATGCAGCAAGAGAGAGCAAACCCCAAAGTACAAGTACCCTTCAAGCCTCTGCTAACATACCATTTATCAAAACAAATCATGTGTCTAAGCCCAGATGCAAGGTGTGGAGTAGAGACTCCACTCCTGATAAAAAGAATGGCAAAGTCACATTGCAAAGAGGTGTCCATTCAGGGAAGGGAGGAATTTGGGGCCATTTTTGCAATCTGCCATCGGGAGCTGCTCATCACCTTACTCTAAACCTATAGCAAAAAATTCTGAGAACCGCAGCTTTCATTCATTCACCAGTTGCTGCCAAGAAAGCGCAAGAAGCAGCAAACAATCCCACCACCCTGGAAAGCTCTCTAACAGCTTGTCATATCCCCAAAAGGGGTCAGAATATTCAGTTCTGGACAGTTAGCTCTGAGACACAGAGCATAATATTTTTTTAAACACATGCGTTTTTAAACGCATAATGATGCAATATAACAGCTATGAAAAGATCATAAAAGAAGAAGTTAGGGAAAGCCCCATCAGAAATAAGATTAGAGATGATATTTTAGCTCTGCAGATTTCACTGGGCCCCAGGAACAGAAAAACAGAAAAAAAAGGTTAGTTAACTTTCTCCCTCCTAATGAACATTATGAGGACAAATATTCTGTTCACATGGACCCTTTTGGCAGCCTGGTTAATTTGTTAAGCCCAACTGGACACATAAAGAGAGCCCTTTATCTTCATTAAACCCGATGAGAATGAATGGCAAACTGCAGCATCATTAATCTGGCCTGATGGGTTCCATCAAAGGATATGGAAAGCTCTTGAAAATCCAGATGACTTTAGGGTTGGCTGGGTTAGGGCTTGTTCATCTCCTCTAACATACATTGGTTGCTTTTAACTCTATCCGTAGACACAGACAAGCCATAATCAGCTTCCCAGGGCATACAGCAGAGAAAGGCATGGGTGCACAAGCACACATGAGCGCATACGCAACCCCTCACATACACAGATCAACCAGCATGATAACTGGGATGGAGGTATAAGAGAGAGAAGGAAGACCTCTGTTAGTATGATAACTAAAAGTATGATAGAGATAGTATGACCTGTGTTCTCTCTCTGGCCATATTGACTGGATGTGAGCCCATAGGAGGAGCCATCAAAGACAGTGGTTAAGAGCATGGACTTTTGAACAGACTGCCTGGATTTGAATCCTGACTCTCCCACGTTCTAGCCGGGTTCCTTAACCTCGCTGTGCCTCAGTGTCCTCACCTGCTAAAACAACACAACAACAAAACTCATGAGGTAATTGGGAAGGTTAAAAAGTTACTATTCCTTCCTTAAAAAATTAAAAATAGAACTATCATATGATCCAGCAATCCCACTCCTGGGCATATCTCTGGAGAAAACCATAATCCAAAAGGATACATGCAGCCCGATGTTCACTGCAGCACTATTCACAACAGCCAAGACATGGAAGCAACCTAAATGTCCATCAACAGAGGAATGGATAAAGAAGATGTGGTATATATATACAATGGAATATTATATACAATGGAATACAATGGAATACTCAGCCATAAAAAAGAATGAAATAATGCCATTTGCAGCAACATGGATGGACCTAGAGATTATCATACTAAGTGAAGTAAGACAGAGAAAGACAAACATATGATACCATTCATGTGGAATCTAATTTTTTAAAAAGAGATAAAAATGAACTAATTCACGAAACAGAAACAGACTTACAGATATCGAAAACAAACTTATGGTTACCAAAGGGGAAACGATGGGGGGAGGGATAAATCAGGAGCTTGGGATGAACACACACACACTACCATATATAACATAGAAAACTAGCAAGGACCTACTGTATAGAACAGGGAACTCTACTAAATATTCTGTGATAACCGATATAAGAAAAGAATCTATGAATGAATATATGTATATGTATAACTGAATCACTATGCTGTACACCTGAAACTAATAACATTGTAAATCAACTTCCAATAAGAGTAAAATTTAAAAAGGACTTACTATTCTTAAAGTACTTAGAATAGTGCCTGCCCCGTAGTAAGCACTATGTAAGTGTTATTGAAGAAGTCTGACTACCAGGGCCAGCATGAAACTGCTAAGGAGTGGCTTTGTAACACTCTGAGATGCTTTGGAGCCCAAGTGACAAAGGGGGCTGAAATCTGGAGATGCAGTTCTCTTCCTGTCTCAATGCTGAATCTTTACCAGCTCTGGAATGTACTGGGAAGTTTTGGAATCATTCTTCCTAAACAGGACCTTGAAGTGAGAGTTGCAGAGTTGGCAAAGGGATGGGGTATCTCCAGGCAGCATCACAAACAGGAGAAGAAAGATAGTGATGATGGACCATGTGACAACAGCCAAGACAAGAGACAGACTGATTCGTGGGTCCTTTGTGGACCTACCAGAAATATGCTGGGGGTGACTTGATGGTTGGGGTTTGGAATCATCAGGAAGTATCTTCATCCACGTGTCTGGCAATTGATGCTGACTTTCTCCTGGGGTCTTCTCTTGGATTGCCAACTGGAACATCCACAGATGGCCTCTCCATTGGCCTGAGCTTCCTCATAGCATGGTGACCTCAGGTTATTCCCTGATCTCTGTGGCAGGTCAGTGCTCCAAAAGTGTCTCAGCTAACAAGGTAGAAACTGCATTGTCTTATGACCTAGCCTCAGAAGTCACACAGCATTCATTCTGCTACTTTCTGTTCATTATTGAGACACAAGCTTGCCTAGATCCAAAGGAAGGAAGCGTAGACTGCACATCTTGATGGATGACGTATCAAGGTCACATGGCCAAAGAACACGTGGGATGGGAGATATGGTTGCAGCTAAAGTGTAATCAGCAACAGGCGTTATCAAGCCAGAAGATATTTGCATTATTCATTTTCATTTAACTTATTTTAACTTTATCTGGATGAGTAAATTATCCACTTAGCCTACACAATCCTTTTCTTTTTCAATGTCAATATTACCAAGGGCAATCCCGATATTATGCAGCTATTATGTGCTTCCTTATGGAATGGAAATAGAAACCTCAGAGTCAATTGTGTCTTTTGAAGCATAGCAATTCTATAAGGTAAAGGGTTGACAAAACTTGGTCTATTAGTAAAACTGGGTTAGCAAGCACAAAAGGGAATGTAAGGGCTCAGTGTATTGGCTTGTGTAGGCAGGAAGGATGCTGAATGGCTCACAGAAATGAAGGGAAGACCTCCATGACTCAGGATCTCCAGGATAACAACTGGGGTCCCAGTCCTACAAGCACCTCTTTCTCTGCCATCTGTCATCTCTGCTGTCTCTTTCCTTTTTGTATGTCACCCTTGTTGTCTCCTGCTAAAGACATGGGACCTTCTCCATGAGGCTGAGAAAGTGACCAACCAGTAAACCACATGCTAAGACAGAGATTTTTTCTTCCAGTGTCAGTGTATTAGTTCCAGGGAAAGACTCTGATTGGCTCTGCTTGAGTCACATGACCTCACCTTGGAATTACTATTGCAAGGGCATGATGCTCTGTACTGACCCCCCGGGGGTTGCATATTTACTTCTTGGCTCAGGGGTCAGGATCTGTTGCGTCTACTGAGTACATTTCTTTATCTAAATATATGTATGTGGGCTTCCCTGCAGGGGACATGGGTTCCAGCCCTGGTCCAGGAAGATCCCACATGCCGCGGAGCAACTAAGCTCATGCGCCACAACTACTGAGCCTGTGCTCTAGAGCCCGCGAACCACAACTACTGAAGCCCGCACACCTAGAGCCTGTGCTCCCCAACGAGAGAAGCCACCGCAATGAGAAGCCTGTGTGTAGCAATGAAGACCCAACGCAGCCAAAAATAAAAATAAATTTTAAAAAATAATATAAAATAAACATATGTATGTATGCACATGCTTGGCCATGAAAATAAACAGTAACTCAAAGCTCTTATTTGCATACATTCTAATGTATTCTGTTGTCCATAGGAATCTTGATTGGGAAAACAGCTGGCTATCTTAGCTGTAAAAGCAGACCAGTATACCTGTCTGGCAAGGACTAGAGAATATACAGACATGCCAGGTGCTAGCTGGAATTCACAAGGAAAGGAATTTTGTGGTGTTCAAATCTTCTATTTTAGTACCTCGAATCTCGGAGGGTCCCTTGTCCTTTGGAAAGATGACGCTGGGTGCAATGTCATCCCCTCCTTCTGGATCAGAATATGCTTCATGTCATTCCCACTGGGTACAGAGCACTTCTCTTGGAAGACTAAAATCAAGATTAATGAGCTGCTTTTGTGCCGGGCTGGGCCATGCCATTCAAATCCAACCCTTTTATTTGGTTCTACAAATTTTCCAGTGGCCCTTGTGGGATCAGTGACCACCCTCAGTTTTTAGAGTTTCTTAGTACCATTTCAGCAGCCCCGAATCTCTTCAGCCTGTTTCAATCTTCTTACGGAGCTTGACAAACGGCTGTAGACAGAAAAAAATTTTAAATATGAGATTTGATCTCTCGCTGGCTAGAAATCTGCAACAAAATTTCTATCAGATACCAACATGAGCCTTCAGACTGCTGGACTAATTGTTTCCTAGTTAACGCCTCCGCCCCAAAAGCGATCACTTCTGCCCATCTGTCTCCACGGACTGAGGAGAACTTTCCAGCAGCTTGGGCACATCCCCTCATGATCAGGTGGTCTGTAGATCATTTGCCTCGGTGCATTTTACGGTTGCCCAATCGACCAGCATGATAAAAGTTTGAATTAGGTAATGCTCCTTTTTATGATCAGAAATGAATTATCTCATGGGGCCAGCAGATACACAAATGCAGCGTGCCTTTCCCCTAAGTGGAAGGCTTTTTTTCAATCAGTTTCCAACCGATGCAGAAGACAAAAGCAAAATAACCACATTCCAAGATTGCTCAGTATCAATACTGTAGGTTTCTTTTTCTGGATTTATTGCTGCTCGTCATTCAATAATAAACAATATCATAATTTCCATAGCAACCATGGCATACCATTAGGTCAACATTAAACTCCAAACTTTCAGTGTTTCTTCTGAGCCCAGAATGGGAGGCTTTCTGCAGGGCATGGTGAAACGTTCATACTGGAATAAAGTTCCATTTTTGTTCCCAGTAGACTCTGAAATGCTGGTAAAATAGCGCATTATGCTAATAAACATACGTAACACCAGCATCCATGTTCACCATAAAAGAGAATATCATACTTGGCTATCTGAGTGGTGGCATATCCCAGCGACTTTGAAAGCTCACGTTTGTTTTTAATTTTTATTTTTTAATATATTTATTTATTTATTTATTTATTTATTTATTTATAGCTGCATTGGGTCTTCGTTGCTGCACGCAGGCTTTCTCTATTTGCGGCGAGCGGGGGCTACTCTTCGTAGCAGTGAGCGGGCTTCTCATTGTGGTGGCTTCTCTTGTTGCAGAGCACTGGCTCTAGGTGCACGGGTTTCAGTAGTTGTGGCACGCAGCCTCAGTAGTTGTGACTCGCAGGCTCTAGAGCGCAGCTCAGTAGTTGTGGCACACGGGCTTAGCTGCTCTGCGGCACGTGGGATCTTCCCAGACCAGGGCTCGACCCCATGTCCCCTGCACTGGCAGGCAGATTCCTAACCACTGCGCCACCAAGGAAGTCCCCATTTTTAACTTTTAAACAAAATTCATCACATAATGAGTAAATGCATACTGCAAACGAGGGATGGTCCTCTAATTTTCTCTCTCTTGGCAATCCACGGTCTTGGACCAGGACCCTTGGATATCCAGCCTGTATGTTCCTCAGGGGTGAAGCCTAAGTGCATCTATCCTGATGCCACCTGAGACCAACAAGGTGGAAGAAAGTAGCTCAGGGCCCCCTTCTTGGGGCACTCCAAGTCCTGGATGCTGTGTTTCAAGGGGGCATTTTGTCCTGGAGTAGCGCCCTGCCCTCCTCACTCCCCCTCACCCCCGCCCACATCCTCCCATTCGTGGGCACAGCCAGGAGGATGGCAGGGTGGAGATAGGGGATGAAGTGTTGCCATCTCTTTCCCAGTCTCGACATTTCTGAGGACAATCCTCCCTCAGGGGACCAAGGGTCCTGGTCCCAAGCCAGCACTGAGAGGACAAATCTTAAATGGATGCCTTTGCCAACAAAGAGCTTTCCACCCATCGGGGGCAGGAAGCCACTTTCCTCCCTGATGACGACCATTAGAAACAGATCCAAAGTCACAGGCGTTCAGGTTCACAGACTGTCCCAGACCAAATCACACTGCGAACCCACTTGAGCGCCAGGCATTGCTTTCAAGGTGCTTTCAAGAACACTGTAGGTTTTGGAAGCCAAAAGACCGAACCCTGTGCTGTTTTGTAAACATCAGAAACTGCTTACCTGATGTGGGCCCCTTCCAGGCTAATCTATGAAAATAGAAAAAGGTTTCTGAAGAAATAGTCAAGAAATCAAAATGGCTCAGACTAAGCCGAGAAAATTGTCTGCAAGGACTCACGACACCTTTGAATCCAGGTTGCTGTTCTTCTTTTTTTTTATTTAGTTTTATTTATTTACTTTTGGCTGTGTTGGGTCTTCGTTCCTGTGCGAGGGCTTTCTCTAGTTGCGGCGAGTGGGGGCCACTCTTCATCGCGGTGCGCGGGCCTCTCACTATCGCAGCCTCTCTTGTTGCGGAGCACAGGCTCCAGAAGCGCAGGCTCAGTAGTTTTGGCTCACGGGCCTAGTTGCTCCGCGGCATGTGGGATCTTCCCAGACCGGGGCTCGAACCCGTGTCCCCTGCATTGGCAGGCAGATTCTCAACCGCTGCGCCACCAGGGGAGCCCAGGTTGCTGTTCTTTATGGCAAAGGGAGTCGAACTGGTTTGCCAGCTCCATCAACAACCCAGATAAGGAAACGTGCTTGCTTTGCAGCAGATGGATTTAGTTTGAACGGAGAGAAAACGTACTGGTAGGAAAGGTTGTTAGGAACTGCAGTGGATTACCGAGAGCCCCTCAAAGGCATGCCTTCTGCAAATTCACTGAGCACCCACTACATGCACAGCTCTATACAGAGGGAATTTACTCACCAATAGAGCTAAGATGCCTGCCCAAGTGGAGCTTACATTCCAGCTCCGTGGGATCTAAGGGGGACCAAACCAGTGAGGCTCAGTGTGACTGAGAGATGCCAGGCACCTGAGCCCAGTGTGGGACAGTCCTGTGAGGGTCCAGTGGATACAGCCAGGTACGGTGATGAAGAGGACAGGGCTTTCCTCCAAGAGAACCAGGGTGTGAAGAAAGCATGTGTATGGGCTAAGAGTGAATGAGTGTGAGTCTGGAAATGAGGTTTTGAGTTTCAACAAGGGCAGAACAGGAAGAAGCTTGCAGCCACACTAAAAAGAATGGACTGCACCCTGGAAAGAAAAGCATTCATGGTGAGGTGGAAGAGGGCTGACCTGATGAGATGGGTAAAGGATGCTTGGAGAACGGCAGGGCTCAGAGCAAGAGACCAATGAGGCCACTTTAGCGATGACACAGGTGAGAGATGATGGGACCCTGAGTGAATGGCTAAAAGGATAGGATGCAGTTGCCATTTGGGTGCAATCTGTGAGGAGCAGTGGCCAAACCTTGTGACTGGAAGTCAGGTGGCGCCATGAGCCCACGTGGGGAGGAAGGCAGGAAAGAACACATGTGCTGAGCTGAGCTCAGTATCACTCGGATGTGTGAGCAGACAGGGCCCCAGCACAAGTCTGCACCAGGAGAGGCAACTCAGGCAACCACTTGCTGGGTCTGCCGTGTGTCCTGGGTATGGCCCCAGGTCAGGAGGCTCAAGGTATATGAGGACCACAGATGTGGGTAAATGAGATGCCACGGCCTCAGAAGGGAGTCGTGCAAGCCTCGCTCGGGTTGACCGTGGGAGAATCAGTGCAATGCAACCTTGCTCACCGCCTGCTTGCCTGGCTGATGCTAGCTCAGTTCTGGGGTTCAGCCTCATTACTCTTCAGAATCCTTTAGAAACGTGGTCTCCAAACCCCTCACCTCCAGTGACTCTGCGTTCTGACTTTCCCTGGATGTCTGACAATTGATTCAAACCCAGGTCCTCTGAGAGCTTGAAGGGGGACTTACCTGAGTAGGGGAAGCTTATCCACATCCCTGCTAATCCACCCGGCCAGTGATTGGACTAAGCCCTCTTGACACCCAAGCTCCCAGAACAGATCCCTGGTTTGGGCAACCCAAGTTCTCCAGCCCCGCCCTCTGTCCTGAAGGCAGCATGATTTATGGCCAGGGCTCCCCACTCAGTGGTCCCCCTGGAAGAGAAGCAGTGGCTGCACTAGACTGAGCTCCTCTCCAGCTGCCACCAGCAGACTGGCCACTGCGGACTTCACGGCTGCTTGTGCTGCGGAAGCAGGTCTCTACCAGTGTCTCCAAGCCTGGCCAGGAGGCAGCCGCATTCACGCACTCCCTGGCTTGGCTCCAGGACACTGTGGTTTTGCTTCCTTGCTTTGTGATGTCGGAGGGGTAGGGACAGTCCCAGGCAGGTCAGCAATTCTATTACCCATAATCGGAAAACCTCCTGTTCTTCACGGATCCCTAACAGGGACCTGTGGGGTGTCACTGCGGTCCACTCACACACATCCACTCAACATGAGACAGTCCAAGGCATCATTTCCCTCGAGATGCTCAATGCACTTTCACAATAACCAGGACCTGCTCCACCTGGAAACACCGTGTGATCTCAATCAACAGCAGACACCAAAAGATAAGATGGACAATGCAAGCATGAGGCACACTGGAGCCCTTTTATCCCTGCACGAAGGGGCGACCAGAGTCACGGGGTGTGGGTACATGAGCACAGGGGTTGGCAAACGCCTTCTATAAAGGGGCACATAGTAAACTTATTAGACTTTCATGGACCAGATCTCTGTTGAAGCTGTTCCACTCGGCCACTGACAACACAGAAGCCACTGGGTGTGTTTCCTGTAAATCTTTATCAATAGAAGCAGGCAGTGGACCACATGTGGCCTGCAGGCAGCAGCAGACCAGGCAGTCATTTGATGTGGTGCAGAGAGAGAGCAGGAGGAAAGAGAGGACAAAGCCTCAAAATAGCGAAGTTTAAAGGATGAGCAGTGTAGAAGCCAGATTACAGTGGGTTAAAGAGTCATGGTTACATATGTGTGTGTGTGTATACACACGTATAGACATGTATAAAATATGTGTATATGTATACATGTATGTATAGACATGTATATGTATACACACATATATTTCTGTGTGCGTGTGTATATACACAATATAGACATGTATAAAGTATGTGTATATGTACACATGCATAGAAGTGTATATGTATGTACTCACACATATTTCTGGGTGTGTGTATGTGTGTGCATTACACATATACATTTGAGGATTCTTGTCTCTGGCAGTTCAGAAGATTGCATATACTGAATAAGTGCCCTCTCGAAAATGCAATTCTGGATAAAATAATGCATCTCTGACCTGGATTGGGAGGAAGGAGTCCTCAGAAGAACCCAGAAACAAGGTGAAAGGAGGAGCCCTGTGTGTTTGCAGCAAACCAGGAAAAACATTGAGCTTTTCCTGGGCCAGCTGCCTGGGCTCCAGAGAAAGGCCCAGAGTCTCCCCCAAGGGACGTGGGGAACCTGATAGGCGCTCCCACTGTGTGTACCACACACCAGTCACCTTAGGTGTTCCACTGCTGGAAGGACCCACAAGGTTCAGTTCACACTCACAGAATAGCTGACAAAGGACTCAGCACAGGGGCAGCAGCAGAGATATGTACGTGGAAAGGGATCAGGAGACCACAGGCCACAGTGCCTATGTCCTCCCATAGCTGGGTCTCGTAGAAAAGCCTTATCTCTAACAAGCACTGGTGTGTGTGTGTGTGTGTGTGTGTGTGCACACTTGTGGCACTTGCGGGTGGGTAAAGCACCTTGGTGCCAGCAAACCAGTTCAAGCTGGGCATCTCTTATAGACACATTCTAGCTACATGAGCAATCTTAACCACTGAAACCCAGCCCCACTCCCTGGCCTCCACCAAAACCAGGAACAAATCATAAATCCAAATATCGTTACTAATCAACACTGACAGGCTCTTACCTTCTGCTCTGAGATGCTCCACGATTCCAGATCACTGTTTATCATTAATGAACAGATGCCGGCGCCTTGGCCCAAGGTCAGTAGCTCGGGAGATAAGCATGTGCCAATTCCGGCCAGAGGAGGTGACCCCATGATATGCACCACGCCCAGCTGGGACGCTTCAGTGTCAGGAATACCTCTGTGGGCCAAGAAACCCCCCAGAGATCATTTGACTTAAAGTGGCAGCACCCCAGGGAACAGGCAGGGACACACAAATCCTCTGTGGAGAAGCTCTGCTTTAACCGGGCCTCAAAGAACTCACAGATCAAGTTCCAGGGAAAGTGGGCAGTTCACAGACAAGGTGCGTGAGCAGGAACAGAGATGTAGGTTAGGTTTAGTAAATCCAGACCAGCTGGAGGAGTTTAACCAAAGAGACTGATAGTCTAGGAACAAATTGCCCTTGACCTTTAGCCAAGGACATTGGAGTCAGGGAGTTTCTGTAAAACCAAACTGAACCTTCATTGTTACAGCACTGGGACAGTGGACGCACTAAGTAAATAAAATATTGGGATGTTGGATCTTAACACAGCTATGATAACATCAGTATCATCAGAAAGAATCTTGCAAACATTGTCTCTCTTGCTGTCAGATAAGCTGACAGATGTTTCCTGCAGGAAAATTATCCTTAAATATTCACCGAAGGATTGATGGGAATCCTCGAATGATGTGATAAGGAAACAGCTTTTCTAGTGCTGATTTCTAAAAGAAGACTGTCTATAGTTTAAGAAGCCAGAAAACAAGGAAGTGGCAAGCAAGGGAAGAAGAAAGAGGGGGAAGAAGGGAAGAGAATGGATAAAATATCATCCTGATGCTTTGAAAAGCACTAAAAGGTGGCAAAATGGATCCTGGGCCTCAAGTGAAAAAGGTGATACCATTCATGAGGTCCTTGAGAACTTCCAGATGACCTGGCATCACAGAGAAAGCAGAGAGATCTGGGTTCACAGCCACGTCTATTCCTCAGGCAAGGAGCTTACCTCTGAAGACCCCATCAGCCTGCCGCCCTTTGTGTATGGGGCACCCAGCCTGGCGCCCAACAACGAGGGCTCCATAAAGGCCTTTTCTCCTGCCAGCCTAGCCCTCCTCATACCTGGGTGTTTATCTTTTTGTGTGCTCATTCTCAGCTGCTCCTGACCTCTCTTTTCTGCTCTTTCAAAGAGCCAGCACTCCATGTCACAAGGCTGTGACTTAGGATGGGGATGCATATTTGATCAAGATCTATGTAAATTCCACTCACCAGCAGAGTGAATATTTTCCTTTGCTTTGAAAATACAGTTCACCTCTGTCTGTATTTGTATTTCTATAAGCAGCAAAGCCTTCATTTACTGTTTTCAATCACCCTTTTATATTCAACCTCTCTCATTTTAAATTCCTTCTTGAAAAAGTAATGTCTCCCCCAACAGATACAGACCTTTACCAAAAAAAAAAAAAAAATCACAACATAATTCTTTTCTACCTTGTATCCATATGTGAGATGTTTTCAAGAGCATCCTTAAGCCAAACAAATCCCAGTGCTTTCCATTTATCTTTGACAATTGTCTTGACTACAGTTTTGAATCACATTTTGCCTGCAGATGGTAGCCTTTTGAACTTAAAATTTTATTTTAAGTATTTAAGTAGTTTTTTTAAACATATACTAGTGTGTAATAACACAGGAGTCATTTTCACTTTAATTTATCACCTTAAGGCAAAAAAATATAAATTGCCTTCTTTTCCCTCTTTTTTTCCTTCTTCTGAGAAGCCTTGTTACCAGATTGTCCAAAAGGACAGTAGGAACTACATGGGGATCTTGTTAAAATACAATTCTGATTCAGTAGGTCTGGGGTAGGGCTAAGGTCCTGCATGTCTAACCAGCTCCCAGGAGAAGCTGAGACTGCTGATCTGAAGACCACATTTGAAGAAGCAAAAGGACCAGCGCAGTGGTTCTCACCTTGGCTCCACATGCAAATCCCTTGAGAAGCTCTAAAAGCAGGGTTGCCTGAGTCCCATCCCACAGATGCCAATGGAATTGGCCTGAAGGGTGGCCTGGCCTCAGAAGTAAGTGAAAGCACCTGGGCGATTGATGCCAAAGTGCAGCTCAGGTGGTTCACAGTGGTCTAAGGCCAGATCCAGCTGGCGGGCATCCCTCATCCTCAACTGTGCGTGTAGCGTCTGTGGCTCTGACATCTCTTCCTCCAGGAAGACTTTATATCTAGATCATTATGGAAGTACAGCTTGTTCTCAATACCATCCATGTGCTTAAAATTAAACCTGACTCCCATGAGTGAATGATCAGGTTCCCTTTCCCACTTACATTGAGAACCAGCGAATTTGGGTGGGTAGCTCCCGTGGACACAATGTGAGTGGCCCAACGCGAGAAATCTTGGGGTCCTGTATCTTTGATCTCATGTAAGCACCACATACAAAAACTCTGGGAGGAAGAATCAGTCTTCTGCATTCTCCAGATAGGAAGACTGAGGCCAAGGGAAATGAATTATTTGGATAATTAGGGGCTCATCTAAGGTTGTGTTTCCCAAGAAGAAGTAGTATTCTATCTCCACCCGTAGAACAACCTAAGCACACTAAATGCTTTGGCAAAGACTTAAGGTAAGGAACTTAAGTTCCTGAGGACTTCAGAATCAGCTTGTAATTCTCAAAGAGGCCCAGGCTATAGCTGCTCTGATATTAAGATGGGCACTCTGGGTTATGCCCCTGCCTGGCTTAACAACCCACCAGGCTGTCCTCACACTTGCAGAGACCCCACCTGTGTAGATAGATACTGTGTGACTATCAAGGTTCCAACATAGGTTGAAAGAAAGACAAATACAAGAAATGCACTGTGAAAAGCAGATTTGGCTGAGGACACAGGTAGAGAAGGGATGCAAGATGCAGAGCATTTCTTGGGCAAATTTAAAAGGCCTCTAGGCATCTGGAATTGGTGACACCCTCACTGAGTCACTTTCGGAAACCTGTCTCGAGTCTACAGTTATAACTCGTCACTTTACTACCTATTGGCAACTGGACCCTAGGTTCTGGTGAATTTTTCTAATATAGTTGAACTTCTATATGAAAGATCATCATTTCCTCCATTTATTTTTATCTCCTCCCTATGACGTCTAGGGAATAATTCACAAATGCCATTGTATAATGAGATGACTTTGAGGACACCAGATGAGCACTCCAGTGGCCAGATTCTGCTGGGTCAGAAAGATCCAGTGGTTACATTCACGGCAAGTTTCCTACTGCACACATCTCTATTCTGCCATATTGATGCATTGGTAAAACAAACCAGTGAAAAAGGATTGTTTCAATGGAGAGTCCAAATCCGGGGCTCATTGTGAAAGCCAAGTGTAACCAATCATCACCAGCACATGAGTGCAGACGGGGATCATAATGATGGGGTGACCGTCAACTTGCGTTCAGACTTCAGCAAATCTATTCCATGTATTTCTGAGACTCCCGGCTGGGGGCGTGTTCTGGTATGTGCTCAAAAGTCTCAAAAGGCACTGCTGCTGTCCTGCCAGGACCCACTCCCCTCTGACATTGAGCCACTAAATACTGCTTGTCTGCAATCTTGCCCAAAGGGCACCAAGTTAATTGCACCTTAGCAAGGTCCCCAAGTAGGGATGCTTGTGCCCCAGTGTGTTCCAGTGTTTCAGTCTCTGAATCTAGAACCCAGTATCCGTGGGTCTCTCTGAAACAAACCAAATTTGAGTCCCAGCCACCATGTCTATTCATGATGTCTACTCCCCTCCCACATCATCCAAGAGTCTTCCTACAGCCCTTTTTTGATGGTGAGTTTCCTTCCAGAAGACTCCAAGCAAATAAATGTCAGCTGGGCTCTCCCACTAGTCCACGAGTCATGCCCAAACCTTCTGGACACAGGCAGTGGTCACAACTGAGATTAAGAAAAGATCATAAAAGCAGAAAGGTGTCTGGCCATAGATCCAAAGAGATAAATACAATTTTTGCTTTTGGCTCCTTTTCAAAGCCAGCATGTTTAAGGTGACAAATGGTGGGCCGTTTGCTGTATCTGATATTTGAAATGAAGCCCCAAATTTCCAGAACAATAGGAATCTACCATGTGGTCTAGCTAGAGACGTTACTGGGATCAGAAAAAACTTACCAAATGGGAAAACCCAAATCAAATTATTATTCAGGTAAACAAACTGAAAATGAAGGCATTCCCAGGTGCTTTTGACAAGGGGCAAATGGGCTCCTAAATCAAACATTTCATAAATAAATTAGCAAAATGCATTATGTAACACTAACATTAATGACACACACCAGATTGCCAAGGTTCTTAATCAAATATTTTCAATCTAGGCGCTTATATTGTGAAAGGCTTGGTTCTTACAGACAGCTCATAACACAAAGCAAGTCTCTCCAATGACGTTTCTGCCGTCACGAAATGTTTTTCTTCTGATCTGTCTCCAGGCCTGACATTTTTGCAAATTAAACTGGATTACATTACCCACGATGGCTGAAATTCAATTATCCAAATAACTAACCAGCCAGCTCCATGACTAAACTATTCACCTGCTGCCTGAACTTTTGGGGTTTGACAGCATTGTGGGTTCATTTTGGCTTTGAAAAGTAGAAGTAGACCTGGATTTCTCTTGGAAAAGAACCTAGGAATTGTGTTTCCTTCTAACATTACTTTAGGGATCATCGTCAGATTCTCTCCGTAAAAGATAAAACAATTCACACATTTTCAGACGCAAGGGCTGAGGGTTCTCACTCCTCGGATCCTCCCATCGTTATTCCTCTGATCTGTTTTTATGCCCATTTATCACAGTTTCCAATTTTACACAATCTCAAACACCAGAATAGACATCTTTATCTTTGTGCATATCTTTAGGTCAAAAGGAAGTCACATTTTCATTTATGAAAATTCTGTCATCAATACTGTCATATTGCCTTTCCATAAGATGCTTTATATTCTCTGTTTATCACACTCATCAACGCTTCATCATACACATCTTTTAATTTTTGCCGTTATGACAGGTCAAAACAACTCATTGTTTGTACTTACATTTCTGTGGTTACTTGACGTTGTACAACTTTTCAGGTTTATTGGTCCCTTTTATAAACCTGGCATAGGGAGTTAGAACAGTCTTTTAAGGTGTAAACAAAAATATATCATAAGATTAAAAACCACCAAAATATTCGTTGGTAGAAAATTTTTAACGAACGGATGGAGATTTGAGAGTCAGATTTCCAGCTAATACTGAATAAAAGGTAAAAGACATCAGAGAAATATAATTTCAAGGTTATATTTGAGTAAAAGACTAGAAATAGAGAAGATGGTTTCAGATTAGGAGGCAACTGTGCAAAGAAGAATGTTTAAAGATGAGGAGAGACTTGCATTTTGATTACCGCATTTGTTTTCTGTTGCTGCCGTAACAGAGTACCACAAACTCACTGGTTAAAGAAGCACAAATGGATGGCCTTACAGCTCTGTAGGTCAGAAGTCTGGCAGGAAGGGTTCTCACTAAGGCTGAAATCCGGGTGTCAGCAGCTGCATTTCTTTCTGGAGTCTCTAGTTTCTATGGAAGAATCTGTTTTCTGTCCATTTGGGTCGTTGGCAGAATGCAATTCCCTGAAGTTGTAGGACCAAGGTCCCTGTTTTCTTGCTGGTTGTAACTGAGGGCTGTTCCCATCTCCTAGAGGCAGCCATGTTCCTCGGCTCAGGCCTCTTCTTACATCCTCAGGTGATGAGATTGAGCCCATTTAGGTAATCCAGGCTCATCTCTCTATTTGAAAGTCAGCTGACTGGCTGCCTTAATTCTATTTGCAACCTGAATTCACTGTTGCCAAGTGATGTAACACATCCACAGGTTGTAAGGATTAGGATATCTTTATGGTCAGGGTAGGGGCGGGGGAGAGAAGCATGGTCCTGCCTACCACAATTAGCTTACTGGAATGCTCACGGAAGCCCCAGAGAATGATATACTCCGTGTTTTTCTGGCTTTTGTCCTTAACTACTAAGTTAAAAACAAAAACAAAAAAACTCTGACCTTCCTTAAAGCTTATTTGAGGAAGCCCTTGATTCAGACAGCTGCCACCTGGAGACTATATCTTTTTCCTTTTCTCTTTCTCTAGATGCCCTCCCCTAATTGCCAGGCACTGGACACCATTCTGACTTTCCCTGTGGCTTTCCAGCATGCCAGAGCCAAGTCCGGCTTTAAGAGAATGTAGGGGACATAGCCCTTCCCTCAATCCGTGGCATCCCTCATCACCTGGTACCCCAGCAGCCCTGCCTCCACTGCCAGGTCTACCAAGATCTCTTGTGAAAATAGCTTCTCCTGCTTCTTATGAGTCTTGGGAGGAGCTGGATGACATATAAAGATCCCTTTATGTCCTCTCCTCTCCCCTTTGGTGAGGGAAAAATTCAGGCAAATTGACACCTGGTAGCCCACAGCTCATAAGATACATACATAGGGATCTGATTCTCTTATGTATGTACACACCTATACATATGTATGTGTGTATATATGTGTGTGTGTGTGCATATGCACATATGAGATACAGATACACACACATGATGATACAAATAATCCACTTTTCTCCCAAGGAGTTCAAAAACTATTTTTATTCTATTATTTATTCTAAATGGGTCTTTGTAGGCTACATATAAAACAATAAATAGTTTCATTGGCCAGACTGCCATACTTAGACCTGAGAATAAGTCTTTCTCTCAAGCTCATCAAGACAACTACAGCCATCAACCCTGGCACAGGGCAGTCCTGACCAGAAATTGACTGTCATTATGCTTTATTCAAAGAGCTTATGCTCTCAGGAGACAACATATACTACAGTAAGTCTTAGGTCTGCAGGTGAATGGTATGGGGTGTGCAGGCTACTGGGAAAGTATAGATGAGGAGATGCACGATTACTGTGGGCCTCCATCAAGCACGAACTCCAGCTGGGGAAGCCTCCAAGGCAAGCCTCATTAACTTTCCTGAAAAGCTTCCACGGTCTACTTTGGAATCTGTATGTTGAGAAGGCCAAAAAGAACCCACACGCCACAAGATCAGTTGTATGTAGGAAACTTCCCCCCAGGAGCTACCTAGGTTAAGGCTGGCCTTGCTGAGACCAACATGGCAGAAGTCCCAGCGGATCTCCAACAGAGGTCTCAAATGGAATCATCATGAAGACCATTCATGACCTTAGAAGTGTCTTACTTGGGAGGTAAATTTGTCCTATCCTAAGAACATTAGAAGACCCAGAACATTTGGGCCCAGGCCCATCCTTTAATAGCCCATCCTAGACCCTAAAAGTTGGGAGGTACTTTCATGCGCATCTGTCTCAACCCTCCTATATGGGATGTGACTCTGGAAGAGCCCAACACTTATCTTCAAATACTTAAACACTGCTATAGGACAAAGTGACAAAGGACCAAGCTGGCATCCCAGCTCTGTGTTCATGAGTGGTGTGATCTCAGGTGAGAAACTTCACTTCTCTGGCCTTGAGGTTCTTCATCTATAAAAATGGATATAATGAATACACACAGAGGGTTGCTGTGAAATTGAACAAGGCAATCATGGAGAAACCAATAGCATCATAATTTTTCTGTCCTTTCTTTGTGGTCTTAGGACCAACAGTTCTTCCCTCGCTACTCTCTGGACTCATTCCCCACAATCATCTTGGAAGAAACCAAAAACACTGAGTTTCTGAGTCTGCAGTCCTAAGTCTTGATCTTAGAACATACCCATCACACCCTCGAGACCCAGAATAAAATATCGCTGGTGTCCCACAACAGCCTGCTGGCCTTGCAATAAAACTCATAGCCTGGTCCACAGAGCAGAGGCAGGAAAGATCAAAGCCCCAGGTCCCAGCCTTGAACACAGTGAAAAACAAGCTGTCTTGAAAGGATCAGCTTGTTCGATTGTGTGTGCTTCGAGCATGTTAAACAGGAACCAAACAGCAACAATGGAAACAAGACTCAGGGCAACGAAAGTGCAGCCATTAAATTTTCATGATTTCAGAGCTTAGTACATGCGTGTTCATCACTATGGCACTTTTTATGTCCGTGAGTTTATAATGAACATAGCTGTTGAAAATCAGCGCTATTCATGGCAATAGCTTAAGTGCATAATGCTGGCATTTTAGAAATTGTCATCAAAACCATTTCACTATAAAAACGAATGAAACCTTTAATAAGGAAAGAAACCAAAATGCCCTGACACCATTTTCCATAGGCTAAGAAGGTTCACGGCTTTCAGCTAACGCTTTCATACCACGGCACCTTGGTGAGGTCAGTCGGGCCATTTATTTTCAGAAAGAAACTCGATAGAGAAAGTTTAGTGGTTTGTTTAATTCACAGGTAGCGAAGTCTAGTTCGTTTCTAACTTGTATCCCCCATCCAGAGTCATTTCCATAATATTTCAATCTCCAACCCACCATCTCTCTCTCTCTTGCTCTCTCTCTCTCTCTCTCTCTCACACACACACACACACACACACACACACAGATGAAGAGGCACTCTTCAAGGGGCCAACTTGAATTTTTGGTTTTTCACTGCCTCTTTCCTACCCCAGGAGCATCACTCTGACTTGCCAACTATCGGCTCCGCAGTTTGAAGACCCTCTTTTCCGGTTGGATTCTCCCATACAGCAGATCCTGAGACGAGGTTTGAGTGTGAGGGGTTTATTGGGGGAAGGGTGACCTCAGGGAACACTGGAAGGGAGTGGGGAGTGAGAGAGACGGAAGCAGCTGATAGAGGGAGCTTTGACGAGCAGGTTACCACTGTGGACAATGGGGGCTCCATCCCATAGTTGACCTCTGGGAGACTGTATGGAACACATCTCACAGAATCCCAGGGGCGAGAGAGCTGAGGTATTTGCTCCAGGTAAACTCCTCTGCACTCCTGTCTGCTCCCCACACAAACCAAGCACACCCCTGCAGCCAGCAAAAGCCCCCAGGCATTTTCAGGTGCCAGCAGTGGGACGCCATCTGCATGGCACACAGGAGTGGTGAGTGGCAAGCGAATATGGGCAGGGCACTGACAATGTCTGCTTCACGCTATATATAAACCTCCCCAATTCCAGACTCTTCCAAGGGGCCTTTCTACCACTTGTCTTCTCCCTCCTAAGCGGCCATTCAGAAATGGACCCTGAAGGCTCTCTCTAGAGGATCCTACCTGTGACCTGCCTTTGTGCACAGTCCTGACCAACGCTGGCAAATAAAACCAGCTGGCAAATAAGACCAGGACCAACGCTGGCAAATAAAAGAGGAGCCGATGCAGACAGACACCCAATGAGAGGCAGCATATGCAGTGGTTAAGAGTCTGGATGTTGTTGCCACACAGCCTGGGATTGGAGTCCAGACCTCCTATTTCCCACTCCAAAGTTATTTCAACACAACCCCATCTGCCAGATTTCTAAACGCACCCCCCCCCAAAAAGCAGCAACAAATATGTGTCATATTAATACTAGACTTGTCCAAACATGATCGCAAACCCAGTGGGAGAGACTTGGAGCTCAAAGAGCTGAGAAATGCAGCAAGAAAAGCCCATTGCTTTCTTCAAGAGCCTGCAGCCACTCTGGGAGGGAGCTGGAAGGGATGAACTCCAGCTTGGCAAACGCACAGCGATGGCAGAGACTCACAGCTTCATTTTAATCCCACCGCCCACCAGCCAGGGAAGGAGGACCCATGTAGAACTGACTGGGCATAAGCAAGGTCCAGAAGATTGCAATTCAAAAACAATTTAATTATTAAAAAAAGAAGCAGGCCATGAAGGGGGAAGAAATGGTGGAGGGTGCATGGGAGAGAAAATTCTAGTGTATGTACATCTATGAAAAAGACGATGAGAGAAAAGCACAGAAACAGAGAGAGAACTAAGTGGGGAGGAGAGTGAATGAGAGAAAAAATAAAAGCGGGGAGGAGGGAAATAATTCGTGCCAGACAACAGAAAATAATTCTGGTTGATTCACTTGTAAAATTACCTCTTGGAAGAATAGTTCGTAAGGCAGGAGGGGGAAGAATCAAATAGGCAGCCCTTGGGAGAGGCAGCTCTCCAGATGCAGGAAGCAGGAAGAAACGGGTCATCTCTTCAGGGGTCTGTACCCAATACTCACCATTTTCTGTCAATAACCCCACTGAAGACTAAGTTCCCAGGAAAAGAGTCTGGCTTATTTTTGATTACATGACCCACCTTTGGTTGAGGGTCTGTGGGAGGGGTCTTGATTGACAGTCTCAGATCACGGAGAATGAGGGACGGGTGTCTCCATGACAGCGCTGAAACAGAGATCAAGAGATGCCAGGAACCCGAGCATCAGATGTCCACCACCAACAGGGAAGCCCAAAGAGAGGAGAAGAGTTAGGGAAGGAACAGCTAGAAACCTGGGAAAGACTGGGAAACCGGAAGAGGAAGAGATGAATGGAGAGGGAAAAAAAGGCATGGCTGTAAGAACCTGATACAGAGGAGAGAAGCTAGATTAAAAAAGGAAGAAGTCCAGCTTCTACATATATAAGATGTAGGAGCCAGACAAGGGGAAGGGAGAGAAGGGAAAGTGACACAAGGATGGAGATGATGGCAAGGAGTCATGTAGGGCTCACTCGTGACTTCATAGATCTGTGACGATGTTAACTACAGGCAAACTACTTCCTACGCCGTGAAGCTGATGGCAAGTAGGAGGGGTTCCCGACCACCCCGAGAGAGTGAACACTGACATCCACTCCACTCGGTGTGGACATCCACTCAGTGATGCAGCCATGATCAGTGTTGTTCCAGTTTCTCTACTCTTGCACAACAAACCACCCCAAAACTCAGTAGCTTGAAATCACTCATTATTATCTCTCAGGGTTCTTTGGCTTGACTGCACTCAGATGAGCAGTTTCCATGTGGTATGTCTCATGCAGTTTATCAGATGTCAGCTGGGGCTGCACCATCTGAAGATTCACCTGGGCTGGAATATTCAAACTGATGCGTTCACGAGACCGGCAGTGGACACTGTGGCCCAGGTGAGGCTGTGAACGGAAATACCTCCGTGGGGCTTGGGCATTTCACAGCATGGCAGCTGGTTCTAAGAGGAAATCTCCCAGGAGAGAGCATTTCAAAAGGTAGGAAGAGGAAGCTGTCAATCAAGCTAAGCTAAGCCTGAAGCTGGTCCAGCATCACCGCTTTCCTGGCCAAAGTGGACACAGTGGAATTTCAGGGATGCTCGAGTTCCATGCTCTGCGGGGCTCGGACATGCTGTGCGTCCCCTGGCCCTGCTTGCTGAGCTCTTCACACTTTCCTTACTCCTAATATGGCTGGAATTCTTGTTTTTCGAATTCCCATATGTATTCTTTCAATAGATCCATTACTTGAAGCTTATGGAGTTCTTTAAAGAACCCCAAAATATCTTACTGGCAAATATAATTATTAAAAAATAATAATGGCCACCATTAAAGAGTGTTTACTACATACCAAGCCTTCACTGTCTCATAAATTCTCACACCAATTTGAAAGAATTTACAGGTGAATAAACTGTTTGGAGAGAAGGTTCAATACCAGGGTGGATCAATTATTCAAAGTCAAGTCAAAACGGCTGAACTGGATTCAAAACTAGGTCTACCACATTCTAAATCCCAAACCAGTCTGATTCTCCAGCATTGTTTTATAGTGGCTGAGGTCTTTTCTGTCATAATAGGTACCATCTTTACCACCCATGGGAGCAAGACAAGGCGTTAGGAGGGGCATCCTACACCATCATGAACATCACAGCTTTACTCTTGGTTCTGAGTTGGAAGCCATGGGCTGATCCTTGGTGGATTCCTGGAGGCCACCACTCAAGAGAGTTTCCCTCCCATAAACTCCTTGTCTGAGAGAGTAATAAGAGGACTGCTGTTCAGACAGACCCCGAGGAAGGAGAGCTGTGGATTCTTAAAGAAAACCAGACAAGACTGGACAGCTACATGTAAAAGAATGAAATTAGAACACTCCCTAACACCATACACAAAAATAAACTCAAAATGGATTAGAGACCTAAATATAAGACTGGACACTATAAAACTCTTAGAAGAAAACAGGAAGAACACTCTTTGACATAAATCACAGCAGGATCCTTTTTGATCCACCTCCTAGAGTAATGGAAATAAAAACAAAAATAAACAAATGGGACCTAATGAAACTTCAAAGCTTTTGCACAGTAAAGGAAACCACGAACAAGACGAAAAGACAACCCTCAGAATGGGAGAAAATATTTGCAAACGAATCAACGGACAAAGGATTAATCTCCAAAATATATAAACAGCTCATTCAGCTCAATATTAAAGAAACAAACACCCCAATCCAAAAATGGGCAGAAGACCTAAATAGACATTTCTCTGAAGAAGACATACAGACGGCCACGAAGCACATGAAAAGATGCTCAATGTCACTAATTATTAGAGAAATGCAAATCAAAACTACAATGAGGTATCACCTCACACCAGTTAGAATGGGCATCATCAGAAAATCTACAAACAACAAATGCTGGAGAGGGTGTGGAGAAAAGGGAACCCTCTTGCACTGTTGGTGGGAATGTAAATTGATACAGCCACTATGGAGAACAATATGGAGGTTCCTTAAAAAACTAAAAATAGAATTACCATATGACCCAGCAATCCCACTACTGGGCATATACCCAGAGAAAACCGTAATTCAAAAAGACACATGCACCTGAATGTTCATTGCAGCACTATTTACAATAGCCAGGTCATGGAAGCAACCTAAATGCCCATCAACAGACGAATGGATAAAGAAGATGTGGTACATATATACAATGGAATATTACTCAGCCATAAAAAGGAACGAAATTGAGTCATTTGTTGAGACGTGGATGGATCTAGAGATTGTCATACAGAGTGAAGTAAGTCAGAAAGAGAAAAACGAATATCGTATATTAACGCATGTATGTGGAACCTAGAAAAATGGTACAGATGAACCGTGTTGCAGGGCAGAAGTTGAGACACAGATGTAGAGAACAAACGTATGGACACCAAGGGGGGAAAACTGCGGTGGGGTGGGGATGGTGGTGTGCTGAATTGGGCGATTGAGATTGACATGTATAAAGTGATGTGTATAAAATTGATGACTGATTTAAAAAAAAAAAAGAAAAAGAAAACCAGACAAGAGACTGGAAAGAAAAGTCATCCTGTCACTTGCTCTGTTAGGCCATATGGATAAACAGAACCCACCCCACGGCAAAGTTCCTCTCTCTCATAGGCAATGGAAATATCTATTTACCTAATTGTGCTGCTTTTTTGCTCACATACATATATATTTTACAACTGTGTCATCTGTGTTATCATAGTTATGGTCGTGCCAGCGTTTCCATAAAACTGATAGTAAATCTTGGTTTTCTGACTTTCAGAAAGAGCCTATAAAAAGTGGGTCTGGGCTGAAACTCATTCCCAACAAGTTCCAGCCAAGACGCTAATAGATTTGTTGGCAAATTAAACAAATATCAATTTATTTGGCAGGTTAAAAAAATGACAGAAGTTTACTATTTCCAGAGGCAAATATGCATTCACAAAGGAGAAGAAAAAACTAAATCCCAATATAAACAAGATGATGGACTTAACTTTAATTTCAATGTCTGTAGGCCGTTCCTTTGATTCATTTAAAACCTTAAGAAGTCAGGTTAGTACTGTAAAATCTACACATGTTTCCTGATTGCATTTGCAGGAGATCTTTTGATAAAAAGCAGCAGAAATGGGCCATGGCCACCTTAGGCAAGAAGGAAATTCACCAAAGAGCTTTGCAAGATCCCACAGGATTGCAAGGAGGAAGGGGAGGGGTGCTGAGGAAGCAGGGTTGAAATCGAAGAAGATCCAAGCAGTCTTCGTAGCACAACTGCTTGGCAGCACCATGTCCAGAATGAAGGCCCTCTAGCCCTGTCATGCTTCTCCATATCCTTTTGGTCTAGATTCAAAATTCCAGCAAAGGGTGTGGTGAGCCAAGCCTGTGGCTTTCTCCTTATTTCTACTGTACCTGCTCCTTGGGGCTGCACGGTGGTGGGCGAAGCATTCAGCAACATCATTTATAACTTGCAAGAAAGAGAGAGAAAGGAGGAGGGGGGGAGGGGGAGGAGGAAGAAGAAGAAGAAGGAGAAGGACTGGGAGGAGGAGGAGAAGGAGGAGGGGAGAGGGGGAGGGGGAAGAGAGGGAGGGGAAGAGGGAGGGGAAGAAGGAAGGAAGGAAGAAGAGAAAGAAAGAGAAGGAAAGAAGGAAGGAAGGAAGGAGGGGAGGGGAGGGGGGAGGGGAGGGGAGGAAGGAAGGAGGGAAGGAAGGAAGGAGAAAAAATACAGAAAGAAAAACAGAGAGAGAGTCACACGGGTGTCAAACACTATGGAACTGGCTGGATAGATTATGCTACAAATATACAATGGAATATTATACAATCATTTAAAGTTATAGGAAAAAATATTTAATGACTTGGAAAGTTGTGCTCAATAGAGTTTTAAGTGAAAAAAAATAGGTTACCAAACAGTATGTGTAATATAGTCCCATTTTAGAAAGGAAGGAATACATAAATAAATAAACAAGCATGTATGCATGACAAAAACTGGTGATGGGATTTCAAGATACTTTTAGTTTCTTATTTTAGCTAATCTCTGGGACTGATGTTTTTAAAAACAGATGTATATTGCTTTTGAAAGGATGATAAAAAACAAGAGCAATTTTCAGGTTTCAGAACCTCCTTCTATCTGCACCCCCATGTTCACTGCAGCATTATTCACAATGGCTGAGACATGGAAACAACCTGTGTCCATTGATGGATGAATGGATCAAGAAAATGTGGTGTAGGAACTTCCCTGGTGGCGCAGTGGTTGGGAGTCCACCTGCCAATGCAGGGGACACGGGTTCAAGCCTTGGTCTGGGAAGATCCCACATGCCGCAGAGCAACTAAGGCCGTGCGCCACAACTACTGAGCCTGCGCTCTAGAGCCCACGAGCCACAACTACTGAAGCCCACGCGCCTAGAGCCTGTGCTCTGCAACAAGAGAAGCCACCGCAGTGAGAAGCCCACTCCCCGCGATGAAGAGTAGCCCTGGCTCGCTGCAACTAGAGAAAGCCCGTGTGCAGCAACGAAGCCAAAAATAAATAAATAAATAAATAAATAAATAAATTAATTAATTAATTATTTTAAAAAGAAAGAAAATGTGGTGTATATTACATAGTGGAATATCATTCAGCTGTAAAAAAGGGAAGACCTGCCATTTGCAACAACAAAGATGGATCTCGAGGGAATTATGCTAAGTGAAACAAGTCAGAGAAAACCAAATACTGTATGATCTCAGGTATGTTCAATCTAAAAAAAAAAAAATCAAACTCATAGATAGAACAGATTGGTGGTTGCCAGAGGTGGGGGGTGGGGAGTGGGTGAAATGGGCAAAGGTGGCCAAAAGGTACAAACTTCTAGTTATAAGATAAATAAGTCCTGGGGATGTAATGTAAAAAACAACAAACAAACCAACAAAAACCACCTCCTCCTGAATCTCTGAGGTATATCCAGCAATTAGTACTATTATCCCATTCTACAGATGGAGAAGTTGAGGCCCAGAGAGGCTATTGTCAGGCAGAATCATAACAGAGCTGAGACAGGAACCTCAAACCTTAGTCTGTCAGCCCCAGTGCTCTTTCCCTCTCCCTTCCACGGGGGCTGGAGTCACAGGACTCCAGGATGTGACCCTTGATAAGGGGGTAGAAGCTGGCAGTCGGCACCCTCCTTGTGAACCAGGCCAGCCTCCCTGCTTTCTTTAGCTCCTAGAGCTGCCACCGAAGCACATCAAACTGCAGCTATTCCTCCTTTTTTGAGAGAGAGGATCATTAAGGTGTTATTGGAAATTCTGCACGTCGTATCGGAACGGCTGAATGTTATCTTCCACGGGCCATTTTGAAATCATCTCTGTGTCTGAAAGGTCACTACTGCTGGCTAAATGGCATTGATTTTCAGGCATTTACAGATGTACATGACAACTCCTGCCAGGGCCTTTCATGGATTGAGGAACCGAGCCAGTGGGATGCGAGTGGCAAATATTTCCTCTGAGTCAGAGTCATTATAAGAGAAGATCAACCCGGAGGCTCCAGCAGTTGTGACGTGGACCACGCCTTCCTGAGACTCCGGCTGTGGCTGCCGCATCCTCACAGCCCAGCCCACCTGGGCCGCAGCTTGGGGGCTAGCGTGTTGCTGATGTGACACCAGGACGCCCAGGAGCTCCTGTCTGCAGCTGCTCCCTCCACGCACCCAGTGACTCATGTTCCACCAGAGAAACTCAGACCCTAAACTAGGCTTAGGGTCGGCGAGGCTTGGGCTGAGGTCCACAGATGCTGCTTTTCACCAGGAATTCTGAAAGCTCTTAGAAAGAGCAGTCAGGTTTCATTTTTTTGGGTAAATTTTGGTTCTTCTTTCATGTTTTTGCTTTCTTCATCTTTTAAAAAATTTTTTCTGAAGTACAGTTGATTTACAATGTTGTTAGTTTCAGGTGTACAACAAAGTGATTCAGTTATACATACATACATATGTATGTATATATATATTCTTTTTTAGATTATTCTCCGTTATAGGTTATTACAAGATATTGAGTAGAGTTCCCTGTGCTATGCAGTAAATCCTTATTGTTTATCTATTTTATATATAGTAGTCTGTATCTGTTAATCCCAAACTCCTAATTTATTCCCTCCCCCACCTTTCCCCTTTGGTAACCGTAAGTTTGTTTTCTATGTCTGTGTGTCTATTTCTGTTTTGTAAATAAGTTTATTTGTATTATCTTTTAGATTCCATATATAAGCCATATCATATTTGTCTATGTCTGACTTACTTCACTTAGTATGATAATCTCTAAGTGCATCCATGTTGCTGCAAATGGCATTATTTCATTCTTTTTTATGGCTGAGTAATATTCCATTGTGTATATATACCACATCTTCTTTATTCACTTATCAGATTTCATTTAAATGCTTTTAATTGGAGAGACTTGTGTCAGTGCCAAGGGCTCACAGTAAAGTCTGATGTTAGGAAGGCAGGTGCATCATTTCCCAGCATCACTGCAGTGGCATAAAGTCAGCAGTGAGTCTGGTTCATGGTGCCCCAGTGCCTTTGCTTGGTGCCCCCACCAGGCCCCATAATAAGCACTTTTTGAGAGGTTCAGACTAGGCTGTGTGTGAGGACAAGGGACACCTTCATCCCAGGGAAGAGACCAGATTGTAAGCCCAAAGCAAGTAGTTTGCTCATCCCACAAACCAAACACATATGCCAAGTTAATCCAAAGAAATCCATATTCCAGTAGAGAATGACTCCCACCTACCATGTGGACTTCTATTACTTGCCCCTTCCAGAGGCATTTAGGCGAAGGTAAGATCCTGGATTCTTTCCTATGAAATGTCAGTTTCTTTATAGGGATGAAAGGAACATTGGATCTACTGACAGACCTGAACTGAAATACCAGCCGCACACTTAGCAGTCACATCACCTCAGAAAAGTTATCGATTTCAGTGGTTCTCAAAGTAGAGTCCAGGATCCCCTGAGGGATCCCTCTCAGGGCTACACAAAGTCGAAACAATTTTCATAATAATACTACAATGTTCTTTGCCTTTTTCACTCTCTTCCTCTCAAGAATGTGCAGTGGAGCTTTCCAGAGACTATGTAACCAGAGATGTTATCACGCTGATGGCTACTGGAATGTGTGCCTGTGTATTCTTGCATCTTAAATTTTTCTCTTTTAATGTCTAATGAGATAAGTATTGATATAAATAACCCACATAAGCAAAAGCTCTTTGAGATCCTCAGTAAGTTTTAAGAGTGTTTGAGAATTGCTGACCTAATCTCTTTGCACCTCTGCTTCCAGTGTATCACTGGGCTGTTGTGGAGATTAAATCAGATGAAGTACATGACACTGGGGGCCACACACCAGAATCTACCCCTCCCTGCTCAAACGCAGGCATCTTCCCAGCGTGCACTCAACTTTACCCTTTATGGGAATGAGTTTTATGCCTGCTTGGAAACACCCATTGCCCCCTCTCCTTAATGCCAGGCCCTTGACAGTCTCCCAGGCCTTCCCCGTAGATCCAATTTCCTGCCTCAACCTCCCATCCCTGGCTTCTCTGTGTATCATCTCTATAACATGTGAGGTTCTCTGTACCTTACCAGGTGTATGTGCTAGACATTATAAGACCACACCTCTGTGGGATGAAGGCAGGGTCTTTCTTAAAACAAGTGGTCAACCACTCCAGGAAGTGGAGAGTTCCAAGACCGCACCCAGAGATTAGAGGGGACCCCTCCGTAGTGTCTCTCTGGGTCTCATTCTTGGGCCAGGATTGGGAGGAGTGTAGGTAGGCTTGTGGTACCTCCTGGAAGGAAAGACAGACCCTGGTACCTGGAGAGACCAGGTGTCTGACAGAAAGGACTCCCACATTGGCAGGTTTCATACCTGTTAATCCCTAAATCCCCTGTATTAACTTCTCAGGGGCTCACTGGTTCTTCAGAAAAATAAAAACCCCACATTTCCCCATCCTGCCCTGTCTGAGAGCCTGGCAGACCCATTTCCTCTATAAGAGATGGACTCCGGCATTCTGTGTCTGATGAAATAGAGCAGGGAAACTTTGGTGGTAGGAAAACCCTCCAAGGAGAGGGGGGACAGAGAAGAAGTGTGGGTTGAATAGATATTTCAGGATTGAAATATCAGGATTGATCAGATGTGGGGAGTGAGGAAAGGGAGCAACTGAGGGTAACCCCAAGGATTCTGGCTTGGAACACTGATGGAAGAGCGGCCATTCACTGCGACAGAGAGCAGTGGGCAAAGAGGTGGATTAGGAGGGAAGGGGCGTAGCTGGAAATTCTGCTCTAAAGCTCAGGCAAGAGGTTGGCCAGAAGGTCACAAAATGGCAGCTGAATCCCCCAGGGATGGGGCTATGCCCGGGAGACATTTCTGAAGCAAGCACAGCAGAGCTTGCCGCTGGAACAAGCTGGCAGAGAAGCAGCAATCTGTTTTGGAAGATTCTCCAGAGTCCCTGTCACTGATTTTTATTGTCAACTCCCTTTCCTGACTGCACTTCTGGTCCCCGACTTGATTTCCCCCTCAGCCTTCAGATCTGCTTTTGTAACTCCCAAACCCTGGCTCTCTCCCTCTGCTCCCCAAATCATCCCTCTTTTCAGACTCCGGACTCCTGAATCCACCTGGAAGGCTTTACACATCCGCAAATACCCCACGGCTAGTCCTGCAGCGCAGTTCAGCACACGCCCTTACTTTTTGCACAGCAGCCCAGGAAATCTTTTATTCTTGCTTTGCTGAGTCCCTTTATTAGAAGCTGAGGGAGGGGTGAGGTCACAAAGGAAGAACAGAACATGTAGAGCAGGAAGAGAGAAGGATCCCAGGAGAATGAGAACAATAAAGCAGCCATTAGCAAACTTGAAAAACTCTTTTTTCCTTCCACACTGTGTATTTTCAACTCCTGTTTTCAAGGGAATTATTTTAAATGGCTGATTTGGAGAACTAGTGTCACTTGGGTATATTTGGATTAGAGCCAGACCGCTCACCCTCAAAGTGATTCAATTCATTGCAGCAAATGTTATTCCATTGAAAAGTCATATATAATAATAGAAACAACAACAAAAATATCTACAATCTGCACAGTGGCTTGTGGGTTTGTAACAATTGTTTATACAAACAATCTCTCTTATTAGAGAAATGCAAATCAAAACTACAGTGGGGTACCACCTCGCACCAGTCAGAATGGCCATCATTAAAAAGTCTACAAATAACAAATGCTGGAGAGGGTGTGGAGAAAAGGGAACCCCCTACACTGTTGGTGGGAATGTAAATTGGTACAGCCACTGTGGAAAACAGTATGGATGTTCCTCAGAAAACTAAATACAGAGTTGCCATATCACTCAGCAATCCCACTTCTGGACATATATCCAGAGAAAACTCTAATTCAAAAAGATACATGCACCCCAATGTTCATAGCAGCACTATTCACAATAGGCAAGACATGGAAACAACCTAAATGTCCACTGACAGATGAATGGATAAAGGAGATGTGGTACATGTATACAATGGAATACTACTCAGCCATAAAAAAAGAATGAAATAATGCCATCTGCAACAACATGGATGGACCTAGAGATTATCAGACTAAGTGAAGTAAGTCAGAAAGAGAAAGACAAATAACCGTATGATAGGACTTATATGTGGAATCTGAAATATGACACAAATGAACTTATCTACAAAACAGAAGCAGACTCACAGACATAGAGAACAGACTTGTTATTGCCAAGGGAAAGGGAGGTGGGGGAGGAATGGATTGGGAGTTTGGGATTAGCAGATGCAAACTATTATATATAGACTGGATAAATAACAAGGTCCTACCATATAGCACAGGGAACTAGATTCAATATCCTGTAATAAACCACAATGGTAAAGAAAAGAAATAAGTACATAATCTCATATCTTAAGAATATAGGCAGTCCCTTGTAAGTCACTACTGACTGAAATTTGTTGTTTACTAAATATTTTGCAGTAAGATGAGAAACGATACTAGCTGGGGCTAAAGGTTTGTTTAGTTTGGATCATTTGCAAGCCTTTGCTTAGCGATGGGTAAACTGAAGGTCTATGGCAGCCAAGTTTCTTCCTAGGTGGTATTACAGTGTCAGAGGTATGGTTCATCTGTCGATTCTAACCTCGGTGACACTTAGTAAATTCCCCCAAATGCTACTTGTCGACTACTTGAAATGGATGAAGGAAGTTACACTAGTCCGGATAGGCTAGGTTATGCTGCAGTGACAAACAAGCCCCAGATCTCACTGTTTTGAACAGAAGTGATTTCTTTATGATGCATGTTCATTACTCATAAATAGAGGGGTTTGTTTCACATCTTCACTCAGAGACCTAGGCTGGTCACGGTAGCAAGAGAGAGTGCAAATAAAGAATCATCATTCACTCTTAATCCTAGAAGTGACATAGTTCATTCTTCTCACGTTGTTTAAACCCACAAGTCACATGAGTTGGTCTAAATTCAATGGAGAATTGAAAATAGAAAATTAAGTATTTATGAACAATTGTAAAATTCATCAGAACAGGAATACAGACATCTTCATTTTTAAACTCCATGCTCATTAGCAAGATATTTTGCATGAAGACAAAAGCAAAGAAAGGAATAACATGTAATCCCAGAACACATGTTGCAAATTTGAGTTATACAATGTTAGGAACAAAATATTTGGGGAAAAAGTCATATAATTCATATCTTACAACGAGATTCAAGCACTTTAAGTGACTTGCCCAAGATCACACAGCTAGTTTGCAGTGGCCTTCTCACTTCTAGTCTAATAGTCTTTGAAGTGGGAGCTCTGCAAAGATAGAATTTAAAAACCACAACAGTAATAAAGGCGTAGCCTGCAAGCCAATTCTTTTACGTTAAAAAATATAGATTATTTCTTCATTATATTGGTAAGGAACTAATTGCCACTTATTACGATGGGGATAAAGTCAAATCACCACTCAGAGACCCCGTGTTCTCTGCTGTAAACTTGGGCAATTTAGACAGATTAGCAGTTGTCTGTTACTTTCTCCAAGAGCTTATCTTTCAGTAAAGCCTCAGGGTAAAACCCTGAATACTTCTTAGATAGCTAAGCTATTTTGCCAGTCAAATTAATGATGATATCTTTTCTTTCCTCTGCTGAAAATATTCAAGCATTTCCTGAACAACGGTTATATCACAGATGTGAGTAATTTGCTGTAGAAGTTCCGGTGTCTATTTAAAGAAGGAAAATAAAAACAATAACATAAAACTATTCATAATAACACCAATAAACACAGTAGCATATAACTTATTTCTTTAAGTTTCCTACAGGACTGAAATGCAAAGCCATAATAATATATAGAAAAATAACTTGAAGTTTGGAGTACATACACAAAAGTTTATTAACAGGAGACAAAACTAATGTACAACTGGACATGAGAACCAAGTTATAAACACATGCATAATTTCTTAATTTCACTTGCTTAACCAAAAACTGCTTATATCATGTACATAAGCCCCTAATGGAGACACAGCAAGGAGCTAGGCAGAGTATAACGGATTAACTTTGGGATTGCTTAGTAGCCATTGGCCATGAGGGATATATACAAGACAGTGCCTATCCTAAGAGTGGGTATTTCCTGGAAATGGTCTCCTTTATGCCTGTTCTCCTGAAAGTCCCATTATTAACTACATACCTTGGCCAGCAATAAGTGGATCAGTGGTGCCTTTCAAAGTAGATTAGTGTTCCCTATGTACTTAATTAAAGTGGGCTTCATTCCATCATCCTTAAGAGCAAAATTATGCAGACAGAAATTCCTTAGGTGCAGACATTGACAACAAATATGTCTCCTACTTGGGTCCTTAAACTGATTCAGTTGACCACAGAGTTCAGAATTTCTGGAATAACATACAAATTGAGTGTTTTTTCTCCTGAGAGCAGAAGGGTCAGCCCTTCCATGAAGGGGAAGGAAGTGGGAAGGGTCATGTCCCTGATATAATGTGGATCTCATGCTTTCTAATAAGGTCCCACTTGCAAGTCATTTGTTAGATGGTAAAAATATTAATGTCTTCCTTAAGTTAATAAACTTGCAAAGAGAGACGTCAAATCAGGATGTCTCTCTGGCTCATAGACAGACTTGGGTCATTAAGCATGGTCTCATCAGACAGCCCCATCTCAGGACTTGTTAGTGCCGTAAACATCAAAAGAAATGATTTCATAGATGGGCTGACAATGCTCTAGTCTGTAGCTGGGTTGCCTTTTTATGTAGCTTATCTCACAATAGCAAATGTTTCAGCCTTGAGCCCTTTTATGTCCCAAAATGCACTTACTGCCTGATTTTTTTCATAAGGACTTTAGCAAATGACCACAAGATTCCTACCCCAGTGGTTTGCAACTATGGCTATCCATTAGAATCACCTCAGAGACATTTTAAAAATTGCATGCCTGGGCCTCACTCTCAGAAATTCTAATTTAACTAGTCTGGAGTGGGGCCCAGGCATAGTATTTTTCTTAAAGCACCCTAGGTAATTCTGCAGTCAAGGTGGAGAACTGTTCTCTCCAATTATCTCTCTGTCTGGGCCTTGCAAAAATGAGCCTCTGAGGGTTCCAAGAAGATAAAATCGTTCTTTCTTGCCTTTTTGTTTTAATTCCCCTAAAGAATATTTGTGCTTAGACTAAAGAGAATATCTAGCTCTTGCATCTGACTTTGCCTCTGTCTCTTGGCTTTCAAGATGGTGATGGACAATGTGTGAAAAAAGGGAGCAGAGAGCCAGAGCCGTTGGGAGGAGTCAGCTCACCTCATTCCTGTGGCTCTTTGAGCTGTACACACACGTCAAGAGAATGACAGGTATACACTACTATGTATAAAACAGATAACTAATGAGAACAGACCGTATAACACAAGGGACTCTACTCAATGCTCTGTGCTGACCTAAATGGGAAGGAAATCCAAGGAAGAGGGGATACATGTATACGTGTGGCTGATTCACTTTGCTGTACAGCAGAAACTAACACAACACTGTAAAGCAACTACACTCCAATACAAAATTAAAATTAATTAATTAATTAAATTTTTAAAAAAAAGATAATGACAGCGGAAGAGGAAGGCAAGAATGCAACATCTTCCATCCTAATGGGCACCAGAGGAGACCATAAGTGGTCTGGGGGCTGGTGGGGGCTCGTGGGAGGGGAAAATCCAACAATAAAGAGTGACCATATGTTGGTAGGAATGTAAATTGGTACAGCCACTATGGAGAACAGTATGGAAGTTCCTTAAGATACTAAAAATAGAGCAATCCCACTCCTGGGCATATGTCTGGAGAAAACCATAATTTGGAAAGATATATTCACCCCTGTGTTCATTGCAGCACTATTTACAATAGCTAAGACATGGAAGCAACCTAAATGTCCATTGACAGAGGAATGGATAAAGAAGATGTGGTACATTCCATGTGGTAACATGGAATATTACTCAGCCCTTAAAAAGAATGAAATAATGCCATTTGCAGCAACATAGATGAACCTGGAGATTATCATACTAAGTGAAGTAAGTCAGACAGAGAAAGACGAATATCGTATGATATCGCTTATATGCAGAATCTTTAAAAATGATACAAATGAACTTATTTACAAAACAGGAACAGACTCACAGACATAGAAACAAACTTATGGATATCAGAGGGGAAGGATGGGAGGGAGGGCTAAATCAGGAGTTTGGAATTGACATATACACACTGCTATACCTAAAATAGATAACCAACAAGGACTTACTGTATAGCACAGGGAACTCTGCTCAATATTCTGTAATAACCTAAATGGGAAAAGAATTTGAAAAAGAATAGATACATGTATATGTATAACTAAATCACTTTGTTGTGCACCTGAAAGTAACACAAGATTGTTACTCAACTATACTCCAATATAAAATGAAAATAAATAGATAAATAAAATAAAACAAAGGAATAAAAAAAAAGAGTGACCACATGGAATACCTATGGCTGTGGACATTGGTGACCACGCCCTCTGCATGGACCAAGTGATGACAAACCCTCCCAAGAGCTGTCCCTAACTTGCTTCTCTGATTATAACTGAGTCAGCAAAGCCCAGGGGATTTCCTTTCTCACCCAGCTCCCTAGGCCTATGTGCTAAGACACCATTTTTCAGAGTCTATCTTTATCATTTGCTTTGATCTCACACATACACAAAATCTTTACCCTAAAGATTGGATTGGGTTTTACAGGTGCCTCCTTAGTCATCCTCAGAAATGATGCAGTGCTGATGCCTTGTCTGTGTGAAAGCCTGAAGAGAACTCAAATGAGACTCAGCTGGACCCACTGATGACCAACAGTACCGCATTTACCTCTGATTCAAAGTTTATCGGAAATAGCCAAACACAGCCAAGCAGTGTTCCCTCACAAAGATCCAAGACTATCAAGAGTTCCCTCCTGAGTTAGGGCTGCTCCCACTCAGATTTACACTGGGAGCGGGGGAGGGGGGTTGATTGTGGTGGTTCAGCCCCGCATCTTGTACGTTGCTTGAACAAAGGTGCCATTTCAGTTACGGAATACCTCCTTTTTACACCTATACCTTTACACCTATGCCCTCCTATACCTCACCTAGGATGGCACCTGACATAACACAGAGACCATACAAATGAGAGTCAACATGAATCACTGATCAGACCAAGTGCCAAATTTACCTGTGATTCAGTCTACAAGGAAGAACAAGACACAGCAATTAGCAAATAAATGACATAGGTTACCGGACATTTTCCACTGAGATGTGTCCCATAAACCCATAAATTTCAGGCTTATTTACAATAGGCAACTAGCACAGACTGGGTTTATCCTGCTAAAAATAGCTCACAGACAATGATTCTCCCTTATCTTTTTGCTGGTGAATACCATCTGTGTACTCAGGAAATCTGGTTACCTGTGAGTTTGCAAAGGAATTTTTGTCTGGTTCATCCCTCCTTTCCCAAATGCCCCAAGTAGAGGCCAGAAATAGGCAGCAGGTTTTCCTTTTTAGCACTCATACATTTTAAAAATTGCTTCCTTACCATTGCCACGTTGACTCCCCAGGAAACTCCTGGAACAGGTGGGGCAAGGTTCTTCCCTGAGTAGACAGGGGAAATTCAAACGCAGAAAAATTGAGTGAGACACCCAGAACCTTAAAGCAAGTTGGGAATGAGGCAACTTGAGAAATTCAGCCCTTGTTCCTTAATATTCTGTCTTACACGTTTCCTTCTTGGATCCTGATTCTTTGTCAAGAACAATACATGAGGGACTTCCCTGGTGGCACAGTGTTTAAGAATCCGCCTGCTAATGCAGGGGACACAGGTTCAAGCCCTGGTCCGGGAAGATCCCACATGCCACGGAGCAACTAAGCCCGTGCGTCACAACTACTGAGCCTGCGCTCTAGAGCCCACGAGCCACAACTGCTGAGCCCACAGGACACAACTACTGAAGCCCGCTTGCCTAGAGCCCGAGCTCCACAGCAAGAGAAGCCACCGCAATGAGAAGCCTGCGCACCGCAACGAAAGAGTAGCCCCTGCTCGCTGCAACTAGAGAAAGCCCGCCCACAGTAATGAAGATCCAATGCAGCCAAAAAATAATAATAACAATAATAAAAGATAAAAGAAAGCAGATCTCTACAAATCAAAAAAAAAAAAAAACAATACATGAGTCACACCTGGAACTCATATATATATAAAGGCAGAAGAAATTTCTGTTTTAAACAACGACCATTGGATAATGTCCTATGTGTTGCAGTAGCTACTGAGAGCCACAAATCTGAGAGCTCTGAGCTGCGTGGGTGGTAGAGGCACCGACAGATGTCCTTCTAGCCACTGCTTCCAGGGAGAAGGGAGCAGCCCCAAGGTAGCAATAATAATGATTTGCTCTCTTATGCACACAGAATGTTCCATCATTTAAGCATATGCAGCATGTTCTTGCTATATTCGTCTTTGAATCTTGGGTGCCTGGCCAAAAGGGCTGTACACATAGTAGGTGTACAGATGTTTTTGTTGGACTAAATCATCTATATTTGGAAACTCACAATATGCTTTCAAAACAGGCAGTTCAGAAATAACTATCTTTACTTTGCAAATGAGGAAAATAATACTTAAGGAAATTAAATGGCATGTTCAAGTTTACAGTTGGTTAAGTATCCAAACCAGGGCTTATCCCCGGATCTCAGTGAACTCAAAGAAGATTCTCCCCTCTCCCGGCTTATGTGAATTCTATGGGAATGCCTTCTTGTCTCTTTTCACAGCCAAGGTCAGCACTGGTACTCAATAATCTCCTCAATGATTACGTAACATTTGTCCCCTAATAATCTCTGGTCTGATTCTTGTTATTCAAAATGCAGACACCGAAAACCTTCTCAACCCTTGTAGTCAACGGGGTTGCAGCGTGAGGAATGAAAACGGGGTACTTAGTGCAAAGGTCCTTGGCATCAAATACCTATGTGCTTGAACAAGTCCCTTAGCCTAATAAGCCTCCATTTCCTTAACTGTAAAAGAAAGCAGTTAAAAGAGTTTGTCACTCTACCCACTTTGAGTTCCAGAAGTCGCTAATAACTCTCCTTTGGCTATTTTATTCCTGCATCGTGTACCTATTACCCACCTATTTAGGTGGGTCTTAAGAAACTGGAATTATATTTTCTTTTACTTTCTATCCGCATGGTGAGACAGTATAATTTCACTCCCTGTAAGATCCCCCAGGTGAGATGCTTGACCATCATCTTCAACCACTTTCTGGATTCATCCAGAGTAGGGCAACGAACCTCATCTTGACTCAGGGTGTGACTAACTTGGTAGTGAGTCACTCCTGTGCCTTTTAGTCATGTTTCCTTCACCCCAGAAATTGCGGGGGACCGGAAGACACATTTAACACAACTTTCCCTTCAGGATAAGTCAGAGCAACCTGGAGCTCCCACTGACTAACGAAAACCCGTTTAAAGTTTACCGAAGAGATAGAACAAATATAAAAGCATCACAGAAACAAAGAGGAAAAAAGAGGGAGAGGAATGAGCAATGGGGCAGAAGAAAAGGGAAAGCAAGAAAAAAGGAAGAAGGAAAAGAAAGAGAAATGAATTGAGTTCAAGAAGTGCTCACCCCACGCTGGGCATGTTATTCACATTGTTGGCTTGGATTTTCACCACAATCCTGTGAAATGGCCTCATTCACACTTGGTGATGGAGGAGAATGGGGCTCAGGGTGGCTGCAGGCTTACCTCACTCCAGGGCCAGTCAGACAGCAGCCGTCAATCAAGTGGGCCAGAGGGAGTTGAGGCACGGGTGAGGACAGGAGAATATAGGGGACCAGAGCGGGCTTGCTGCACCAAGAAGGAAGTAATGCCAGGCTCTCTGCAGCTAAACCAAACGTGGCCAGAGTCAGCCATGGATGGCCGGTGATGATTGACTTCAGGTAGGAGAAGCTTGGGATCCAGGGGACTGCACTCCCAGTGTGGGCTTTGGCCACTTTAGGTTGCATTTTTCAGCAGCAGGACCCAGATCAATTTTGTCAAGGCCTGTTTTACTTCTGTCCCTGTTCCTGGCAGTCCAGCAGAGTCAGCACTTCCAAATCCGGCAAGTAGTCCATCATGGACTTGCGCAGACGCTCAGTAAGTGATGGGGGCGATGTAAACACAACTATTGTTTTTGAGGACCTATAAGTACTGGGTCCAGCATGTGGGATAAGAAATCCAGAGCTTTTTAGAGATCCTCCCCTGGCCCACTTAACTCAATCCTTAGGGGCGGGGAGTGGTTCTCCCCTAAGACCACAGCTTACATTGACTGCCTCTCACAGCTACTGGGAAAGGAGGTTAGGATGGACGACAAGACCTTGACCAGACACACTCCAGTCAACCCCTAACTCCTTCCTCCTTAGCCAAGAGCACTAGAGTCTGGGACACGCCCTCTACTGGTTTAATTTTTCAAAAAATGCATACGACTCAGCAATACGTAATTACAGGAATGCTTTGCTTAGCTAAAAGAGCCACTTTTGGATCATTCAAGTGACAAAAACAAGCAAAAGCCTGCATGAGAAATCCTATAGGGCTCACAAAATTGTGACTTTCTCTGGAAATTCTAGTCGCACAAGAATCTGGGAGGTCACGCCCCCCCACATTCAGCCACGGTAGTGATTATCTACCTAGAGGTATCATTAATTCCAGATACATACATGTGAGTATTTATTTTTATCAGTTTACTTATAATCATCAGCAATTCAGGGTAGAGGAGAGAGACCTACGAGTGTCCTTTGGGATAATTTCCATGTCCCGTGCAAAACTGATGCTCAGGGCACCAGTCCTAATACTCTGATCTCTCTTTGGTGGTCTCTGTCTTTTGTCCTAGTTCTGGGTCCAGTGTGAAGCCTCATTATTCTATGTGATACATCCGATTGTTGTGACATTCCTTCACCCCCTTCCCACTATTCAATTCTATGTCCACACGCTTTGTCACATGACTTTGGAAAGCCTCCCACTGTGCTAGACAGAGTACATTCCCCCACCTGCTTGGTGTTGGGTTTGGCCTGATGATCCCTTTGGCCAATGTCACCCGAGCAGAGGCTTTGCATGTGCTGCCCGGTTGGGCCTGGGACCACCGTGAACAGAGGATGCCCACGGAGCCACCACCTCTGGAGTCTGGGCCCCAGAATGAAGACACACAGGCAGACTTGAACCCAACCCACAGCTAGAAGCAGAGCCATCCATCTGACCGGAAGTCACACAAGCAAGAAAATAAATCTCTGTTGTTGTAACTGACTGAAGTCTGGATGTTTTGGGGGGGCACTATTACTGCAGTCCTAGTGATTCATGCACATTTCCAGGAGACACACCTTGAATCTGAACCTTGTGAGACCTCTGATCAAGATTACAACCAAAAGCCATTGTTACCTAGAAGACAAGGGCAGTTGGACACACGTAGAAAATGAATCTGAGTGGCCCTCAAACCAGCAGCCAAGCAATTCCTGCCAAAACATTAAGTATTTGTCTGTGAGTCTGAAGGTGACAGAGCCCCACCAGAACATAAAAATTCATAGACACGGGTTCCGTATTTTGTGCTGTCATCATTGAGCAAGTTGCAGAAAACACGGGTCCTGAGATCTTCCCTTGATCCCGTCCTGATTAGAGGCGCAAGACAAGAACTGTTTAGCGAGCAGGCAGCTTGCTGGAATTCAAGTATACGCTGATACACATTGACATGCCAGCTATATTTTCTGCAGTCTCCTGCCTTTTCCCTCTTGCTTACCATAAGCAAAAACTATTTGTAATTGAGCTATTGAAACACATGGACCATTATCAAATACTTACTTACTATTTGCCAAACTTTGCACGCACTATTTCATTCAAAAGTCACAGCAATTCTTTAAAAAGTCAGCAATTCTATAAATCAGGGACAATTGAATTCCCATTTTGCAAATGAGGATGTGAGGCTTAGATGTGTTAAGTAACTTGTCTGAAGGTACACATCGAATTCACGAGCCAGGATTTCAATCCAGGTTTTTCTGAATCCAAAGCCATCCCTGTCTCTAGCATCTGCCCATCTTTTGGCTGTCACTCTTCTCCCCTCTCCAATGTTGGGTAATTTATTAGACACCTAAGGCCAGTGCTTGAGTTCTATCAGGCACCCAAAGTTTATCTACCTTTGGGTCCAACCAGTTCCTTTGCAGGCAGATAACAATGACAGGATCATGACAGTGGTGGCCTGACTCTAGCTTTCAAAGGAAATAAACACAAACCTATCATGCCTCACGATGACGTAGCCCATGTGCCAGTACCATGTTGGCACAGGAAATAATTTGGGCATAGAAGAAGCTACACATCTACCTACAAGGATGGTGTCTTTTGGGATAATTCTACTTGGGTAAGCCCATTGACTCTTGGGGTCAAATTTTAGCAAAAACTAAATGAAATACACCTACTAAGAAATCCTGACAAATCAACTGCATTCTTCCCAACAGTTGCTGCTGAAGCTGTCTTGAATTTTACCAACTCTTGATCCCAAGGGCAAGAAGCACACCTAAAAGGGAACCAAAGAATGGCAATGAGCATGAACTTTCCTCCCAGTTGTCCATACACAAAGCCTTCCCCTTTGGAAGTGGGTTCTACAAGTGATGTAAAGAACACGGACTCTGGAGTCAGATAGGACTGGTTGTAAATCCCGGCTCAGCCATTTACTTGAGTGACCCTGGGCAAGCGAATGACTTCATCTCACTGTAAGCTTCAGTTTTCTATCCTACAAATCGGGGATAATGTCTTAAGTTAGGTTCCCCAAAAGCATATCCCAAGATGAGGATGTGTAGGATTAAGGAAGGGCACCCAGGAGAAACTGGAAATTGGGTGGGGGAAGCAGAAGAGGAGAATAGAGGAAGCCAAGCAGGAGAGTAATTTCAGGCCAAAGTTCTGCAGAGGGTAGCTTCAGCCTAATCCAGGAGGGGCGCCCTGGGCTGTAAATGATGCCTCGGTGTTAGCTCCACCCAGAGGTGCTTTCATATCTCTGCACCCATTAGCCTCTGGTTAAGGGCGGTGGGAAGGAGGGTGGATGTAAATTCTGGGGCACTTTCATCTCTGCAAAGCAAGCTCCACCAGCACAAGAGAAATCCTATGAAAAAATAGTCTCATGTGCTCACCATTGGAAGCAAGAGTGCACCCAAGCCTGGGGTGCACAAAATACAAAACGGGTGAAAAGCCAGAAAACAAACTTATGGTTACCAAAGGGGAAAAGAGGGGAGGGATAAACTAGGAGTTTGGGGTTAACAGATACACAGTATTATACAAAAAATAGATAACCAACAAGGACCTACTCTATAGCACAGGGAACTATACACAATATTATGTAATACTCTATAAGGGAAAAGAATCTGAAAAAGAATGTATATACACACATATATATATGTATAACTGAATCGCTGTGCTGTACACCTGAAACTTACACGATATTGTAAATCAACTATATTTCAATTTTTAAAAAAGGGTGAAAAGGGACCCAAGGTGATCTGGGTGAAGCATCATTTTTCACCACAAATAATAATACTTCTTTCTGGATCATTATATATATATATGTATCTCTTGACTTGACACATAGAAGATGCTTGATAAATAATACGTGTTAGTGTTGTTGTTGTTGTTATTATTATTACTGTAATTTTGCCCTGAATTTCGCCCATGACATCTTCCCCAAAATGGCCTCACCAGGTTCACAGCCAGAGGGCCCGTTTACTCTCCGTTGTGAAGCCCACGTGCTCCATCTGCCAGCCAGGCTGATGCCTAAATGCTGATCTCACACCATCGGCTTTCTCTAGTTGGCACTATGTTTGTCACCCAGTCTTTCGGGGATTTTCTCCGTCCTTTGGGACCTCCTCTACTCGGGGTGGAAGGACCCCACTTCCTGTCACTGTGTATGAGGAGGCAGGTGGCCCAGGCCTCGGGTTTGAATGCTGTGTTCTCTCTCTCTCAGCTGTGCCCTTGGGCCTCCAGCAGGACTTGCCAGCCCCCAGATCCTCCTCTCTCATTAAATAAACCCTTGGCCTTTTTAACTTTTGCCTATTCATCTTCCCCCGTTAAGGGCTAGGGATTTCTTAGAATCACCCACAGTCCACAAAAGGGCTTCTTTTCCCTCTATTCCTAAGATCCTGCCCCCAAGAGTCCTGGTGCGGCCCTCTCTCCTTAGGGGGCCTAGGACACCCAGGAACAATGCCGCCTGGGCTTTATTTAATTAATCTTCCTTAACAACCAGCCTCTTCCATGTGCCAGCCAGGCGAGCTCCTGTGCAAAGGAGCCGCCCCTCTGCGACTAATCCTCTAGGTTAAAAGATCGTGCTTGGCTCCAAAGCCACCCCTTCCATTCATCAGCTTACAAGAGCTGCATCTTCTCAAGGGGCCAGACAGCCCCCTTGGCCACGCTAGTCCGGGCCTTGTTTTCTGGGCTGCCATCATGACTGAAATTAATCTAAGCGGGGCCCCTTTTACAAGAGCGGCAGCAAATATCCAATTCAATTTGCTTTCACCCAAGATTTCCCAAGAGTCAGGCCGAATGAGATAATCGATGACGATTAAAGGGCTTGGCCTGCCTGGCTGAGCCACAGTGTTAAAAGGGGGGACGGTTTCTGCTTCGGTGCTCACCCAAGTCAGGTGTTAATTCAGGCAGGTCCATTGCTTTTCTCAGCGGCTCTCAGCCGCTGCAATAATCATGCTGGGGAGGGAGAGGCGACCAACCGGTCCTTTTACCCAAGAAAAGAGAATTCATTTTTGCTTCTCCTCCCACCCCTGAACAACAACAACAGAAATGTATAGAGCATCTGGAGCAGAGTAAGGAGACTGTTGGAACCAACGATGCCAAAGAGATTTAATTTAGACGGGTTAAACCTTCCTCCTCTCAGCAAGAGACTAGTCAATGCCTTTGCTACTAATCCAATCAAAAGAAAGTGTTAAATTACTTGTTGCTACCACTTTAACCTGGAGAGGACTGTTTTCTGCTTGGCTGATTGCTCCAAAAGATCATGACACCCCAGGGCAGGAAAGTAGGGGCAGATGGCTCAAGGGGGCCAAAGAGAGCCTCCAGATCCCCCATGCCCTCCCTGTGGCTCCTCTTTCTTGCCTCTGCTAGTCTTGTACCAGCTCACTGGGGGTGGGGGACTCCCCTGGGCTCTGAACACTTTATAGAGGCTGTGGCCCAATGTGGGGATGTGATTGTGTATTAGCTACCCATTGCTGTGTAACAAATTACCCCAAACGTAGGAGCTGGAAACCATGTACATGTACAATCGCCCAGTTCCTGTGGGTCAGGAATCCAGGAGCATCTTGGATGTGTGGTGATGCCTTGGGGTCTCTCATGAGTCTGCACTCTGGCTATCAGCCAGGGCTGTGTTATCGCAAGGGTTGGCTTGAGGGGCTCAGGCCCTGAGCTCACACACTCATGTGACCTCAGCTTCTAGGCTCACCCATGGAGGCCTTTGCACAGGGCTGCCTCACAAGCTGGCAGCTGGATCCTCCCACAGTTTGTGACCCGAGAGAGAGAGCGAGAAACCACCCATGATGGAAGCCACAGCCTTTTTATAATCTACCCTCAGAAGTGACTACATTGCTTGCCATATTCTATTTGTTAGAAGCGAGCCAGTAAGGCCAGCTCCCACTCAAGTGAGGAGGATTACACAAGGGCACGAATACCAGGAGGAAGAAAAATGAAAATGGAAGGGTGTTGTCCTGTTAGGCACTGAGCCCACACATGTCTGAGGCAAACTCCAGTGGGGGGTTCATTTCCATGGGGGCAGTGTTATCTCTGACTCCAGGGAAGAGGGAAGGGGTGTGTGCGTGACACAGAATTGGTCCAGATGCTCAAGGTCGGGATCAGAGCTGGAAGCAGGGCCTGCCTTCCCCAAACTTCACCGAGGGCAGTGCGCTAAGGATGTGCTACCTGGGTCCAGTGTCCAGCAGCCATGGTCAGAGCACACCCAGGATGGCAGGCAGGAACCACGCAGAAGTCAAAAGGTAAAGGAGGAGACACAGAGGACCTGGGCTAAGGAGGTCTGGTTGGTGATCTCTTCTCTCCTGTGCAAGATGGTGACAGCCATGGCCCAATGATCACACCTCCCAGTGTCACATCTCCTCCCACACTGTCTCTGGGCTTGCCCATGAGGCTCGCTTTGGCCAAGTCAACGGGATGTAAGCACTTGATAAGGGCTAAACATTGGGGCTTACCCTCTGGGATGTTGCCCTGAGCCCATCAAGCCAGGAAGACTCCTCCTGTGAAGAAACTGGGATCAAAGACCACATGGCAGGAAGTTCCAGCTATCCTAGGCAGTCATCCCAGCTGGGCCCGGCCCCAGCCAACATGCCCCTCCAGCTGGATGCAGTCTCATGAGTGATCCCAGACAAACTGGCAGAGGACAGTTCCAGGCCACTCACAGAATTGTGAGAAGCAGTAAATTATTGTTTGAGGCCACTAAGTGTAGGAGTGATTTGTTATATAGAAATAGTTATCCGATATACTCTTATTACCACCAGAACTGTCAAGCTTACCAGGGCAGACAATGGTAGAATTGAGAACAATCTTATGATCCCAGAGGTCCCCAAGCCAAAAAGTAGCACCTGCCCAATGCCTTCTCTCTCTCTCTCTCCCTCTCTCTCCGTTATGTCACAGATGTAGTTAACAAACATCAAATATCTGGCTGTCCTTTTCTTCCCCAGAGGGTTTCTGGACTTAGCCAAAACAGCTGAACTCCACCATAGACAATTCTTTGACTTAAAGGAGATTATCCTAAGAAATGACAAACCAAAGACCCTTTCCATGCCTAGGCTTCCTGAGAGTCCAGGGGAAATGAAATACAGAAGCACACTGTATTCTGAAAAGGATTTGTGGGGAAACAGGGCACCAACACATCCCATCCTGCGATTCCCATAGACGGTGCTCAGTACAGTGGCCACAGGGCCATAAGGTCACCTGCCCAGGTTCTCTCAAGGGAAATTGTTTTTCATTTACCAGCAGATGAGCAGACTGGATCACCTGGGTGACTTGAATGACCTGGGATGCCACATCCTTCTGTCTATTGAGAAGGACGTGCTGTCTGGGCAATATGGTTGTCACAAATAACTTCTTCTCTGTATTTCCTTGGGACCAAGCCTGCCCCCTCAGCAGTACACAGAGTGAAAACCTACTAGGATTTGAGGGGCAGCTCTGCCACCCTGCTTCACCGCCTGGTAAAATTCCACGCACTTGTAAAGATCCAGCCCCAGCATGGCCTGATCTGGGGAAACATCACTTGCTTTAATTCCTCTAGCCCGCGTGGTAGAACAAGAACCCCACGGGCTGTATCGTGACCACATCACACTACATTTGGCTGTGCCTCCAACCCAAGGACTCAGGGCCACTTTAAGAGACGGGATTTTGCTGAGATCATCTTGATACACTTAGTAGGCCCCTGGCCAATGGTACACGTTTAGTGAAAGCTGACAATTTCATTCATTCAGCAAGTATGTATCAAATTCTTACTTGGTGCCAGGTACTTGCTCTGAGGTCACAGCGGGGACAAGACACACAAATTCCTGCCTTTAGGTTGCTATATTCCACTCAGAGGAGACAAACAATAAACAGAAATAAGTAAAATATAGAGTATATGAGAAGGCAGTAGATGCTATGCAGAAACATCACAGGAAAAGGGCACAAAGAGTAGCAGTTTTAATAGAAGCTGATATTTGAGCACAGACTTGAAGGCAGAGAGGGATTTAGCCAAGTGGACCTGAGGGAGGAATGCTCTAGACACAGGAAACAGCCAGTGCAAAGGCCCCAAGGCTGGGGCACGCCTGGTTCATCTGAGGAACAGTAAGGAGGCCAGACTGGCTGTAGCCATGTGAACGAGGGAGCTCCTTTTAGAAGATGAGATTGAACAAATAGTGGGGGGGGTGCAGTTTGTAGAGGGCTTTGCAGGGCAGAGTACAGATTTCAGATTTTTCTCTGAGTGAGATGGGAAACTAGGGGATTTTGAGCAGAGGAGTGACAGGGCCAACTTAGGCTTTAAAGGGGTTGATTTGACTATTCAATTCAGTGAGCGAAGGACTGTGGGAAGGTATGAGTGGAAGCAGTTAGAAGGCAATAATAACCCAGGTGAGAAAGACCTGGGGCTTGGAACAGGTGGTGAGAAGTGTTTAGACTCTGGATGGCGTTTTCTAACGGATTCCGCATGATGTGTGAAAGAAGGCAGAGACGTAAGGAGTCACGAGTAACTCCAAGATCTGCAGTCTGAGCGCCTGGGAGGGAGGACTTGCGTTGGCTGAGGTTGGGGGCGTATGGAGGGGGTCGGGCGTGTGGATGGACCAGGGGCCCTGCTGGACGTGTTGACTGTGGGATTTCTGTTAGTGGAGATATTGGGGAAGCCGGGGGACATTCTAGGTTAGAATCCATGGGGGAGGTGTGGGCAAGCGACATCAATTTGAAGGAATTAATAAACTTGCGTGCCTTATTTTACTCTTCTGATTTTAGTCTCCTCCACAGTAAATTGGAGTGAGAGAGAGGATATTAGTGAGATAGTAAACTAGATGATCTACAATCCTTCCTGGTGTTAACATCAGTCTTTTATCTCAAAGACAATTGAGCAGCCCACACCGTTCACCTCATTGGCATCCTGCCTTGGCTTGGTCTCTCTACTTCTGATTCCGCTTTTCAGGTTCCTGGAAAACTTCAGTCTCCCAAACAGAGAGCCCAGTGCAGCAGGAGAGCCAGCATATGGCTGTGGGTGAGCAGCCCAGCTCTCAGGGACCCCGGGCTTCCAGATAAAGAGAGGCACAGCCAGCAAAAGGAGGCACAATCAGCCCATCACCCACGGGACAGCAGTGGTTGCCAAGGGCAGGCACGCAGCTGCCTACGGGGCAGAGGCACAGATGTCTTGATCTTTCCAAGACTGAACAGGAGGCACTTTGCAGAACTGCCTTGGAAGTAGGGTGAATATGTGTCCTGCTTTGCCCAGGACAGCCTGGATTGGGGTCTTTTATTCCAGCATAATTATTAAAAGCATCCCCTTTCACTCGCAAAATTACCCCAACTTGAATCATAAATCACACGATCACCTGTCTTATAGCCTTTGGACATCTTTTTTCCCCAACAAACCCCAGCATCATATTACCCTGATTGATGACTGTGAACTTTCTGACTTTTGAGCATTTAGGAATTCATTCAAACTCTGTGGGCCAGTCCTGGAAACATAGCAAGAGCACTAAACTATCGTCTCCTGCTGCCCCCAGTGGAGAGGGTTGACCAAGTACCCAGGCAGCAATCTGCACATGACCCTCCACTTAGGAATCACAGGGGTCACAGAAAACTTCAAGGTGCTCGGACCTGCCTTCTTTGGGTCTGAGCCTCCTAAAGGTCCTCAGGCTGACAGTGTGAATGCTCAAGTCATCCATGCAGCAGGGGGATGAAACCACACTCCCTGGTGCTATATCCATTCATATAATTATCGATAACCTCCTCTTGCCACGCATGCAACAAATACTTATCAGATGCTTCCTATGTACAAAGCATAATGGGAGACACAGAAGCAATTCGTACATTAACCTTACCCTTGGGTCGAGCACAGAACATAAACACGTGCAGAAATCACGCAAACCTGACATAGCAAGTGAAAATGACAAAAAAAGGTCCAGCTGATTGGAAGGCAATCTGATGATATAAAATCCTCCCGGCCTTCAACCAACAGTCTGTGCATTCTGTTCACTCTGCAAACATTTGTTAAAGTGCCACTTACCGAGGCCAGCCACTCGACATACTTTATCTCATTTAATCTTTACAGCCCACACTCTGAGGTCGATATTATCATTTCAGCTTTGTAGACGGGGAGCCTGGGGCTCCGAGAAACTGGATGACTTGCTGAAGGTCACATGGCTGCAGAGCAAGAGCTGGAACCAAGGTCGATATCTGTGCTCCTTCCGGATGTCACCTCCACACCAGGCACTGCTGAATCCTTCTGCCCCGACTCTGCTAAATGTGACAGTCATTTCCCTGGAACACACAGCTGAACCCTTGGGCAAGGACCCCATCCACTTCCTCGCTGGCGGAAGGCCACGCTGGGAGTAGGATGAGGAGAGGGAGGCACTGGCCACAGGTGCAAGATTTAAGGGAGCTGGGACTTCCCTGGTGGCGCAGTGGTTAAGAATCCGCCTGCCAATGCAGGGGACATGGGTTCGAGCCCTGGTCTGGGAAGATCCCACATGCCACGGAACAACTAAGCCCGTGCGCCACAACTACTGAGCCTGTGCTCTAGAGCCCTCGAGCAACAACTACTGAGCCCACGTGCCACAACTACTGAAGCCTGCATGCCTAGAGCCCACAATCCACAGCAAGAGAAGCCACCGCAATGAGAAGTCCGCGCACTGCAACGAAGAGTAGCCTCTACTCGCCGCAACTAAAGAAAGCCCGCGCGCAGCAACGAAGACCCAATGCAGCCAAAAATAAAACAAATAAATTGATGAAAAAAAAAAAGATTTAAGGGGGCACCTAAAACTTCAATAATCAAGAGAAATAATATTTCAGTGCAATATTTTTTAAAAATATACTTAGCAAACTACAGTGCTTGGGCCGGCTGCCTGTTTTTATAAACAAGATTTTATTACACTTTACATGTCAAGACAGGTCACATCCACTGGCCGTACCGGCCTGGTTTTACTTGTGGAAAAGAGACTTTCCTTGCCTTTCTAGCCTGGAGGACAGAGCGCTTGTCTGTAAATAAAGGCCACGTGGGTTGGGTCCTGGACAATCACAAAGAGTGACACCAGGAAGCAGATCGCTCTCTAATTCCTCCTCGGAGCCAGAGTGACCCTGATGTGATTTTCAGACACGAGTAGGAAACAAGCAGCTGGTGCTTGGAGAGCCAGGGGGGATGGCTCCAGTCCCGGCTCCCTGGAGGGATGAACTTGGCCACGTGGTTTGCACATAGAGGGACCCTGTGCCACGTCTCCGTGCCATAAATGCGATGGGAGCTGTAATTATTTTTAACACACATACTCTGCAGTTGCCTGGGCTCCACCATACACAGGCAGAGACTCCGGCGCCAGTGCTGAGCAATTGTTAATGGAAAAAAAGATGCTGGGGCCCCTAACAGCCATTTTTAACTATGGACATTATTGCTCCATTTTGAGCTGCACCCAGGGACTCGTAAGAGGAAGACATAATGTTTGTTTGTGAAACTTTTATAGCTAATTGACATTTTTTCAGTGTTCCCCCGGCAGCTGTAGTTACTCCTGATTGGAAGGGCCACAGAAAACATAAAGTTATTCACTGTCTCCAGATGGGGCCATATTTCTGATATACCACTGGAAAAAAAAAAGAGAGTAAATAAAAAGCTGTCAAAATAAACACACTCGGAAGTGATAAAGAGGAACTGAAATGATTGGCAAAAGCAGTTCTCTTTGTTCAAAAATAATGCATACTGTATTCATACTAATTGATGATGTTTGACTCTCTGGGACTGTCAGATCTCCTCCCTTCTTGGGAATAGTTTCCTCCCTCCTATATCTGCTCTTGGCTTTACAGACAAAGGGGAACACAGAAGTAAATTCCTCCTTTCCCAGTCTATGTGCCTCTTTCTACTTACAGGTTCCCAGACTCTGTCCTTGGTGCTAGCAGAAGAAGTCAAGCATTGAATTCTGGCTGCTCTAAGTCAAGCTCATGAGACAAAAACAATTAGACTCAAGCAGAGAAATCAAACCAGTGCTGGGAATTCCACTTTGATCTCTGGACATATTCATGTACAGATTATCCAGGAAGATTGGGAACTAGGATAGCACAAGATACACCAACAGAAGTGAGGAATCACTTGGCATAAATGCCAGTTTGGGTTCGTAGAAACTAATGAGTGTCTGCATGGACCCATCTACCCTAGGCTTCAATCTAATTTTCTTGACTCAAAAAAGTCACTGATTCATGTAGAATGAATTCATTTGAGAACATTATTTTCAAGATAGAACAATACGCCAGATGGAAACTACCGTATGAATCCAAATTTTCTGGTTTCACAGATGACTATATCACATCTTGCTGACATGGAGGTCTCCTAGCCCATACATTTCCTGATTGAGAACATGTATCATGACAAGTATAAAATCATAAAATGCAATTGAATGGCTTTATTTAATATCCAGTGTCCATGTACCAAAAACTTACGCACTTTAGGCATAGGGGAGACTGCAAGACTGCTCAAAACCTATGTTCACTTACCTTACACACAATTCAGATGAACTCAGAGACCAGATTTCTAAATCAAAGCGGCAATTAAAGAGAAGAAGAGGGATTGCTAGAAGCAATTAAAGTTGACAGCAGAGAGAAATACCAAAGAGTAACAGCCTGGAAACAATGGGAAAGATTTTTAATTCAATGTAGAACTCAATGAGCCCTAGACACCAAGTCCACCTGACACAGAAGAAGGAGCCTGGGGTAGTAGCCCTGTGGGCCTCAGGGTCAAATGCCTGCCAGTATGATAAGGAATGTCCCAGAGCCACTCAGGGAAAAGTCATGTTCTGGAGCCCTCTTCAAGAAGCAAGAAAGGATACATCTTAGAAAATTTCTAATTCAAAATGTTCATTAGGGTTGTTATTATTATTAATCGAGGGCAGCTAAAAGGCAAACCTCTGTATCAGAAAGGACTCTTTTGGCCTCAAATAAGAGAAACCCATCAAATTAACTTAAGCGAACAGCGAATGCATTCACTCCCCAAGTGAAATTCATAGTTGACCTGGGTTCGGAACCAGCTGGATTCAAGTGGTCAAACGATGTCATCAAAAGTTCTCCATCTTTTCATCCCACTTTCCTCTGAAACTTTCTTCCGTCCATCAGTTAGCATTCCAGGACAAAGAGAGATTCTTTGTCTCAATGGTTGAAGCATGAATCCTGGGGAGGGTTCTTACTGATCCAGCTTGAGTCCTGGCCATCCCTCAACCAATCACTGTGGCCGCAGCAACACAGTGCTCTGATTGGCCAGGACTCAGTCACACACCCACACTCTGGGCTGGGGAGGCAGCACCGGCTGAGAGGAGGGCTCTCCGCACAGCCAGAGGAAATCTGGAGGTTGATCAGCAAAGAAGGAGGTAAGGATGCTGTGCTGATAAAAACAAATGATAGGGCTTCCCTGGTGGCGCAGTGGTTGAGAATCCACCTGCCAATGCAGGGGACACGGGTTCGAGCCCTGGTCCGGGAAGATCCCACATGCCGCGGAGCAACTAAGCCCGTGTGCCACAACTACTGAGCCTGCGCTCTAGAGCCCACGAGCCACAACTACTGAGCCTGCGTGCTGCAACTACTGAAGCCCACACGCCTAGAGCCCGTGCTCCGCAACAAGAGAAACCACCACAATGAGAAGCACGCGCACTGCAACGAAGAGTAGCCCCCGCTCGCCTCAACTAGAGAAAGCCCGCGCGCAGCAACGAAGACCCAACGCAGCCAAAAATAAGTTTTTTAAAAAATGATGTTCATTGCACCGTCAGCTATCATAAAAGCACAGTTTTCTAGAATGACTCAATGTCTGAGAGTTTTTGAGTCCTAGGTTCCCTAGGAAAGAGACTGAGATGGTGAATTAGGTGCAGGTAGATTTTTGCAGAGGGCTCTTGGGACGGCATCACAGAAGGAGTGAGGGAAGCTGGGTGGGCAGAGGGAGGCGTCAGGATGTCATGAAGTTGCAACAGCAGCCTCAGCCCTTCCCACAAAGAGCTCTGAGCTCGGACAGCCCTTCCAAGTTCCCCTGAACCCTGAACCTTGGAAGGGGCCTGTCCTCTGTATTGTTCCTCCTGCACTGACCAGTCATTGCATGTGCACTGCCCACGGGGAAGTGTCCTAGTCTTGGCGGAGGGGGCTCCCTTCCGCCAAGTGCAATTCTGGGGGGTGGGACTCAGCTGAGAGTCATCCCTGGGCAACGTTCCCAGCATCTAGGGAGATGGGTGCCTCCTGCCGAAGGGGAGGTCCGGCTGGAGGGCCAGATTGAAGCTGGAGCCAGTGTAGTGAAGCAGTCAGAGTAACTCTCCTGAAGGTGAGGCCATGGGCTTCAGATTCTATCTCCCTGGTAGAGCCACCAGCATGGCCTGAACACACCGGTCTCAGGAAAAGAGGAAGACAGCACCTGCAGACAACTGGGGCTGAGCTGCAGTCAATCCCGGGGAAAGGAAAGACTCTGCCGTTTACTGAGCACCTGCTGTGTGCTGGTTCCATGCTAGTTTCCTTCTGTTGCACATGGGATTCTATTCAGATGATGAGAATGAAGACTCTCTGAAATTAATACTCTACAGTTTGAAAAAAAAAAGGTGTGAGAAAATTAAATGCTGGTTCTTGGAGCCTCATATTAAGAAAATTCTTTCCAAATGATTCCAGAAACGATACTAATAGCAAAAGAAAGAGGAACACAAGGCTTATACTAAATCAGTTCAAGGACAAGAAAAAGAGTGGTTATTCAAAAGTAAGTACCAGGGGTGAGCAAAGTGCGCTTCTGAAAGCGTGTCAGGGGAAATCAATTCCCAAGAAGAGGTAGGAAATTTAGGGAAGTCTTAAAAAGTGTAATCACATAATTAGTCTACTTTTTGAAGCCTTCTTTTTAAAGGAGAAAAAGAAGAAAATTAGTTATAAAGAAGGGTGAGGTGGTCTAAAACAAAGAACAATGAGATAAATATTGTAGGAAGTGGCCAATTATGTAAATTTCTAAGAGGGAATGATGTGAGAAATAAAGTCCCCTCATTTGCCCTTGACTGTTTACCATTTTTTTGTTTTACAGGAATTAGTAACCTGGAGTTTGTAACTGAGCCGAAGAGGTCCGTGGATGCCCTGAAATTGAATATAAAAGTGTGTGTGTGTGTGTGTGTGTGTGTGTGTGTGTCTCCACGAGAGTACATCCTTCTGAGGAGAGGTTCCATAGATTTCAGCAGATCTTTAAAAGAGACTATAATTCCCTATATGTTTAAGAACCAATGTCCCAGCCCAAATGGCGACTCTAGTGAGTAAATTGTTGTGACAGGAAGAGAAAAGGTTCAGGAAATAATTTCCTTTTTGAGTAGATTTCTCATTTTTGTGGTTCAAAATTAGAAGTATGTAAACAGTATTCAGTGAAAAGTTTCCCCCCTTCCCCTGTCACATCCATGTAATTTTCTGCCACACAGCAAATAATGTTACCAGTTTTTGCACAGCTTCCCAAATGATGTATTCTCTGTACATTTGTGTGCGTGTGTACATCATATAACAGGACCTACAACTGCAGACTCAGATTCATCACATCTGTAAGCATGCAGTAGTCGTAGGCACAGCCCCTGACAAGGTCAAGTGTTCCCACGCTACGGCCGCCAATGGAGGGTGCCGCTGTCTTGTCAGAAGATCTGCCTCTGAATTTTTAATTTTTTAATTTAAAACAGTACGTTTTACACAGATGAAGCCATTAAAGCTGTATGAAGCAACACGAAAACAAGTCTAGGCATAGCTTGTTAGGGCAGAATTGACATATGTGGTAATTATGTCAGGGCTTCCACAGGAAAAGGAACAAATAGAGACATGACCTTGGCTTTGCTCACTGCTCTCTGAGGCGGGTAAAGCTCAGGGACCCCTGAGCATGGAGGCTGACCAGGTGGGCCTGGTGGGGAGAGGCCAGCAGAAAGTGGGAAGAGACCAGCAGACATTTCGAAACACACACTGTGTCCAGAAGTGTGTTGGACTTCCAGCATGTGTTATCATATTTAACCACCAAAACAAACCTGGGAGGGCCTCCCCCCACTTCATAGGCAAGGAAGTAAATGTACCTGGCGTGGATGGCTCTACAAAATATGGATGCAAAGCAGACCCGCCATCCCTTCCCAAAATCCCTTCAAATTCAGAATTGGCTAAATTCAGTGTTTCAGATTTGGAAAAGATAACATAATGCAGTGATGCTAGATTATGTGACACCCCATCAGTCTGAGGTCAAACTCCATCATCATCTAAATAACAGGAATACTTCTGCAGCAAAACATAGGAATATTCTCAAGAGGGATCAATGAAAATTATAAATACCATAGCCTCATGTCACTTCTGGTCAAGTTTTGCTGCCTAATGAGATGCACCAATCTTGGCAGAAACAAAAACAAAAAGAAAAAGAAACAAACTCTTTGATTTCAGGGAGTTCTTGGGTTTGGAATCATAAATTAGAAATTATAGACCTTATTCATTTTCTTTCTGGTGTCATTTCCTACCTTCCTTCCTTCTTTTATTCCTCCCTCTCTCTCCTCCTTCCCTCCATCCTTTGGTCCATCCAGAAGAATGTGTTCTGTAGAATAACAATAGGTCTTACTTCTATCAACAATCACCTCCCTTCCTTTCCCAAGCAAATTGCCAAACAAAAAGATTTCATGATCAAATGATTTGGGGAAAATTGGTGGTAAAAATGTTTCTTTACTGAAGCGACTAAAGGAAACCTTGAAATAAGAAAATGCCTTGTAAATTTCCAAAAAAAAAAAAAAAAGGGCACTATGGTGTGTATCTATTCACAGACAATCACGGTAGGCTTTACAGACAGTGCCCCTCTCTTAGATGGTCCGTGGTGTGAGTCCTCTACACACTTAGACCTTCCTTATCAATTTATCTCTAGAACTTCAGGCTTATCTCATGTATTAACTTGGGGAAAATTAGCTGAGATGTCAAGGATCCCTGTTGTAATGCTGAAAACTAATCCTCATGCTTGTCCAGAAAGATCTCAAATTTTAGGGATATTTTAGCACTAATATTATAAATGTCTTAATATATAATAAAGTAGAACTACTTTATTAAGGTAAAAACGGATTTGGTCTACTTGTTTTTTACATTTTATGCATCACAAATGGCAAGGATTTTTAAAAATGGTATGTCCCATTTCCATAAGCAACTTATCACCAGATTTAGGAGAGATGAAATACTCTCAAATGGATTCTAGTTGAAAGGACAGATCCACTCAATGCTTTATGAGCAGTGTGTTTAAATCAACAATACTGGAGCTTCTTATCAGTGGGGAGGGTCCCTTTCTTTGGAACGGCAGCATTTTATGTGAGGAACACACACACACACAAACACACACTCACACACACAGTCTAGGGAAACTCCATGAACATAGCCAAAATAAATTATCAAGAAGTGAAAAAAACAGAATGCATTCTTGCTTTGCTTTTTTAAATTTAGAAATGGCTATAAAAAATGAAATATATAGCTCACCATAAAAATTCTGAAAATAGAAAAAAGGGTAAGGAAGAGAATAATTCTCTGCTAATTCTACCATTGTGTGTGTGTGTGTGTATGTGTGTATATAATATATAGTCTATTTACATATAAATGTATATACTTTTTTAACAATATAGTTTCTGGTATTGTTATTTATTACTACTAATATGATAGGATGACTATTAAACAACAAACTAATGTTAATATTATACTAATAATTATATATTTTAATAATGGATTATGATCATAATATTAGCTACCACTAATAGCTCCTACTATGAGTTAAATGTACACACACCATTAATAAGCTGTTTACTTAATTACCTTCGCTTACTTCTTGTAAATCTCAGGCAGGTGCTATGATGAATCTCCATTTTCCAGAGGAGAAACCTGAGAGCTCAGAAAGGTACAGTGCCTTTCCCAAGGTCACACAGCAGGTTGATGGTGAGGACTACTGTTCAAACTCAGGCTGGCTCTGGAGCCTGCATGTTCCATCCATGGACTATTAACACTTTCCTGTAACCTGCTTTTTCCATTTAATGGATCACATTTATATTTCTATGTCAATAAACACAGACTGCATTCTAATTTTTAATGGAAATGCATTGCATTTTACTGTACTAGAGGCATGTTCATTTATTAAGCTATTTATAGACATCTTTTCAGTTTTGTCCCAGTATTTTTGTTGTTACAAGACTGCAGTAAGTGTTCTTGTACATTTTTCTGCATCTGTCTGATGATTTTTGTAGAATTCTGAACACATATGTCAGGTGTCTATCACTATCCTAAAACGTAACACCTTGTAACAGCAACAATTTACTATGTCTCACCATTGTGTGGGCTGGCTGGGCTCAGAGGGGCGGTTCTTCTGCTTCTTGAGGTATTGGCTGGGATCATTCATACAGCTGAAGTATCTGTTCCTTCATGTTTTCAGAAACCTCTTGCAACTTTTGTCAGTCTGAAGTGTCTCTCGTGATAGTGCAGTGATGACATAATTTTAATTTTTAATTTCCAGTAAAGTTGAACATCCATTGGTATGTTCATGGGTCACAAACTTCGTTTATTGGTTTTAAATTGTGTTAATATCTTTTGCCATTGTAAAATCAAAGAGTCTTAAAAAGCCATTAAAAAAATAGATTGTGTGCCCCTTTTATTAATTTGAAAGAGTTCTTTACTCTTATTTATATTATTAATAAGATAAGCTCTTATATTATTCATTGTCACATAGGTCACAAAATTTTTTTTCCAGTTTTTGTTCTCTGGTGTTTCTGATGCAAACACCATTTGCATCCTTTCATACTAGCATCCCTGCCACGTTCAGACCCAGTTAGCCTAGATTCTCCTGGGCATCCCATCTCTTCAGGCACATCCTCGGGGCAAGTTCCTGGCTGACCATCCACCCTGTAGAGTATCTAAGATGCTAGTTTTGGAGGCCCATTCAGGGGAATACGCCAGGTGATGGGGCACACCCTGGGCTGCGTTTCTGGAGTCAAAAGTTCCCACCACTCTTGTTGGGTACTTTTATAGTTCAGACTGGATCTTGGAAAATAAATAGCAAGCTTAGGGCATCTCAGAAATGTTATCACAGCAAACCAAGGGTTCTCATCATCCAGTGGGGAACCGAGGCTTCTCATTATGCAGCGGAGAATCAATTTTAGCTTGTTCCTGAATCCGTGGAATGACACCACTACTGTTTCCGTCCACACTTATAAAGTTGTACCTGGAAACCCGCAGCTTCCCTGCCGCGGCATCAGAGCCCAGCCCCGGGCACCTCAGAAGAACGTCATGTGATGGCCTGCAGAGAAGTCAGGCCTCTGAGCACTTTTCCAGGTTTGGAGCAGACGGAACTGTGGCTGGACGAGCCTGGAAGCTCTAAATTGAGAGTCAGGCCTCTTTGACGGGGTTGGGATGCTGAGACTACAGTCCCCAATTATTCAATCAAATGCTCACCCAGGTGTTGCTGTGAAAGTATTTTGCGGATGTAATTAAAACCCCTAATCAGTTGAGCTGAAGCAAGGGAGGTTGTCTTGGATAATCTGGGTGGACCTGACTGACTCCTTTGGAAGGAAGGCCTTAGAAGCAGGGCTCAGATTTCGGAGCGAGGAAAGAGAGAGAGGAAATTCCATCTCTGGACAGTAGCTTCTGGCCATGCCTGTAGGGGTCCTCCCTACGGGGGTCTTCCCTTCATTAACGCTGCCCTGTGGACCTCAGACCTGCTCAGACAGCCCACGAGGGCATGAGAATCCTCTCTGTGAGATGAGCAGAGTTCACTGAAACAAGCCCGATGGCCCGGAAGCCTCAGCTTGCTCCTGTACCGGGGACTCCGTGGGTCTGGGCTGTAAATTCTGCCCCTGGATGGAGCAGTGGAGGGAAAGAGTAGAAAGGGGAGAAGAAGTGCAAGGAAGCAGGCTTCAGGGGCTGGGCCAGACCTGAGCCTGCTGAGGGCTGAAGGGAAAGAGGAGGAAGGACCCATGGACCCAGGTCCTGTTTGATAGTGGGTCACACGTGCGGGATGAACTGGGGCCGTGGGAAGACTTGGCACGAAGGCCCCCAGTGCACATCCGCCCTCACCCCACACCTGCTTCGTTCTTTGTAAAACTAGGCCAACCGTGCCCGAGATCCCACGCAAACCTCCGGCTGAGACTCCCTTCCCCAGGCCTCTGCCAAACCACGCCCTCTTCTCCTTCCGAAACCTGACTTCACGCTCCAGTGTGCCATGATGGTCCCCCAGGTTGGGGCCATCTGGCTGCCGTTTGCCGTCTCCAGACTTCCTGGAAACCCAACTGTCTCCCTTCTTCCATGTCCCACAGACACACGTGGGCATCTGTCGCATCTGAGATGTCTGTGGGCCTCTGGTTACAAACCTCCCCTTTGCTCTCCGCTCGGGCCTTTTACTAGAACAAGAAATAACGGCACCTCTTGGAGCCTGGAAGCAGCTCTCCACCCCCGTGGGGTTTGGGGTAGCACCTGCAGTCTGTTCACGCTGGAGCAAAGAAGGCCGATCAACCGCAAACTTGGCTTTTCCTTTCCTCTCAAATACAGGAGGCCCAGGGATTTAGGCCAGAACCGTTTTAGAAGGGAGCAGTCTTTCTCACCAGCTTTGTTTGGGAATCACATTTGACGCCCGTCCACCAAATCTTGTTGGTCCCCCTCTGGGGATGCCCGCTCTCTCTTTCCATCCCCACAGAGGCTGCCCAGCTAAGGTTCCTGTCCCCCACCGTCCCCCTACGTTTCTCGCTTCTTCCATGTCGCACACCCCCCCAACCCCGTCCATTTCCAGAAGTAGCCTGAGGGATCTTTTTAGAAAGTTCGTCATCACTACCCCAGCCCCCAAACACACACTGATTCAATTTAATCCCATCGAACACGCCAGGCACTGACCGAGGGAACCAGCAGCGAACTGAGAATGTAGTACTGTCCCCCTTGAACTCAGCACGTAGGAGGGAGTCAGATAGAGACATGAAGCTGCCCGACAGCTGTTCAGTGTCCTGTTTTCCCATGGAGCTGGGCATGAAGTCTGACCCCTCATGGGGGGCTTGTCTAACTTGGCCCCAGGAGCCTCAGCATTCAGCCCCTCCCCACGTAGCCACAGCACGCAGGCCCCTGCTGGCCCCTAACACACCAGGATCCTCCTCATCGGCCACTCCTGCACCCCGTGATGCCCCTGGAGAGCCCCTCTGTCACTTTCCTGGTGAATTCCTTCTCCTGTTTCCAGGTAAGCTCTGATATCTGCCTCGGGGAGTCTTCCTGAAGAATTGTGAGGCTGGGAAGAAAGCCATCTGGATCCCTTTTCCTCTAAGAATCACACTGACCTCATCTCGACCGATGGTCTTTTAGCCACGAGTCGGTGGAAACACTTTAGACACTCGTAGGGGCTGGGGCTGGGGAGGGAGAGGGAGGAGGGAGCAGGAAGGGAGGGAGGTGTGGGGAAGGGAGGGCACTCTGGAGCTGGTGTGGGTGGTGAGCCAGCATCTCCATTACTGATTCCGCTTCTATCGAGCACCTGCTGTATGCTGGATACGCCATGGAATGGTCCCTGCCATCTGCATGCCAACGGGCTAGCGGGAGGAGACAGATTTACAGACAAACCACACCACGTCCATCCCCGTCAGACTCTGGCCCTAAACTCACCTACTGGACTTGGAGGTTGCAGTTGCATTTTTGTTTTTCTCCCACAGGACTTTGTTAGCTGTCTCTGACACAAAGGAAGCAGAAACAGACATGGTATGGAATAGAGTCAGCACACTTCACTGACTGAATTACTGAATATGTATAAGGCATCACTTCTAGGTGGTAAAATTCACTCTTTACCTTGCACAGCTTTATGAGTTCTGACAAACACATACAATTGTGAGGCCACGCCCACAATCGTCCCCTTAACCCAAAACATCCCCCCAGCTGCCCCTCTGTGGCCGACCTGGCCCCCATCTCACCTGAGCCCCTGGCAACCTCACATCTGTTTTCTTTCTCTGTAATTTTGCCTTTCCGAGATTGTCATAGAAATGGAATCTTATAGTAAATATATTAAAAAATCATTATTGATGTAACTGCTTGACTCCGTTCTACACTTGTTCTTCCCTTCCCCTTTTTTTTCTGCCACATTTTCTTGGATCACTTCCGCATCAAACAATGATGTGACATCATCTTTAGAGAGACTACAAAGATGGGCTTTTGGTGGGCAGTGCTTCTTGCCTAAAGCACCAGCTCTTTGATCTCCCTACACCAGCCCCCCAGGGCCTTGGCCTTGGTGGTGCTGGTTCAGCTCAGCTGGGTCCTTCTCCTCCCCCGCTCCCACCCCCCTACAGCTGCTGTGGGTGACAGTGCCTGTAGGACCACCCGGTATGAGGGGTGATGCCTAAGCAGGGACAGAGATCACCCACCCCACCCCCATCCCATGAAAGGCTGGGCTGCTTCTTCCTCCCAGGAGAACCCAGGCACCTTGGAAGGAGCCTGTACATGTGAGAGGCTTAAGCCTAAACATCTTCAAAGTAAGTCTGTCTCTGCCCTTGAATTTCCCTTAGGATAGCAGATGCAATGGTGGCGTATCAGGCCCTTTAGTCCTTGGGAGACCTCTTCCTGCTCCCAGAAAAGGAAAAAGGACACAACGTAAATTAGGAGATTCTGAACTAGGGACTTTCGTTAAAAGGATGGTGGAAAAGAAAGACGAACCTAAGTGCCTGAACACGTTTTCTGAATTACCTGTATTTTGCCATTTCCTCTTTGCAAAGTGGATGATGGCTAGTTACAGAGATTGCTTAAAATATGTTTTATCTATTCAGACTTCCTCACTTTTAATTGAGTTCCCTTGCATTTGTAGGGATGGTTTGGGCTTGTCTCCACTGATAAGCTTGTGACAGCCTATTTATCAAATAGCAGAGACTGTTACAACTCATGCTTCTGGCACCTTCGCAAGATGACGCTTTCCTTGTGTGATCAGATGTGTTCTCCACCACTTGTCAAACCCCACACTGATAAAGCTGATCGTCTGTCACTGATACCAGGAAATTTAACGAAAATAAATTAAATTCTTTGAGCTTCCTAGACAGCCTTCATTTTGAGAGGAAGACAACCACCAGCCCACCAGTGTGGGCTGGCTGGAGGGGTGAGATAGGAAAGCAAGCAAGTATTAACTGTTCATTTCATTGCTTGAGGATCTTATCATGGTATTGAAATAAGTTTGAGCCCCAGAGCCAGAAGGCTTTTGGGCCAATCACAAGTTACTTCTTCTGATCCTGGAGTCCCGAGCCAGGGCTTTTTCAGAACTCCTTTCCTACATGACTCCCCTGCTATCCAACCTCGCCCACTTCCCTTTGATCTACCTCTTGGACCTCCTGGCACAGGTGAGCAGAAAGGCTCCAATGGGAAGACAGCTCTTGGATTCCCTGGCTTAGCAGACACAGCCTCTGCCTTAGAAAAGTAGTCATGAGGCCTACCACACACTGGGAAAAACAAAACCAAGACTCCACCTCCCACGTCTTTGCTCACGGGATGTTAAATCTTTTTAGGAAATAGCTATTCCCAAGTCCTGAAGTTCAGAACAGCCAGGACACCAGGCACTTCAGGTCTCTGAAAGTCAATGTCATGGCCAGGTACTGGGAATGTTATGGTTGATCTTGCCTCACAAGGGGATAAACACAGAGATGTAACTTCTCAGGTGAGTAGCATTTCAGATCACTGGGGCAGAAGGGATGAAGCTGGCCACCTTGAATGGAGAGTCCACGGGGAATAGAGGAGATTCCAACACAGATTAGTAAGGGCACTATTGCCAGCTCCCAAAAGACCACAAGAAACCACTGGGTTTACGCAACAGCACATAAGCTCCCTTGCCAGCTGCTCTAGAAACAACCTCATCTACACTTGCAGGGTCTACCCAGACCGTAGCTCTGCCTTACAGGATCATGGAATTAGAGCAAATACTCCCAAAGTAATTTTCTTGGTCCCATAAGAACAGAGAAAAACCAACTCTTTCTGGCCCAGGAATGGGTGTCCTAGAATGTTTTGGCTCCTTGCCTTTTAAAACAGTCTTTCAATAATCCTTTCCATTTCAAGAAAGCTAGCCTGTAGCTAAGTCCGGATGAGGCAGGAGATACTTGTGGTGTCATTTCCCACATGATGAGTATTGCACTGAGCAGGTACACGGCTGTGGCTGCTTCGAGAGAGGAGCGTCCAAGTCTCTTGACCTCCGATAAAGGTTTGGAACAAATTTTACCTTTGCAGGTGAGCTCCTGGAGGGCAGAGGCCATGGAGATCAGCTCCCAGCAAGTGGCAGAGACAGCAACCCAGGGATGGGTTGTGCGGGGGTTTGGGGGGGAAGGTTTCTAGATTGTTCTCCCAGAATCAACTGGTAGCCGATGAGTGTTAGGTCCAGGCTTCAACTGGAGCAAGAACTCAGTGTACCAGTTAGCGAGCACTCACCTCCGGCTCCGAGCCCACGGGAGTCTGGACACCCAGCTGGACTTCCGACGGTCTGGGGAGATCACGCGTCTCAACGGCAAGGGCCTCTGAACTCTCAGAACCCCGAACACGCCAGAGGTCAAAGTTCCCATCGCAGGACAGCCAGCCTCTCGATGGCGCAGGACAGGAGAGGAGCCCTGGGCCCTGATCTTGCCCCTTGGTTGTTAACACTTCATCAGGAAGTTTGTTTCTCCCTCTTACACGCGGCTTTGAAGGCTGAGTCCTAGTTGCTACATGCTCTTATCTTCCTCCCCCAGGAATATCCTTCCGAAACAGTGGAAGCTGATGGGAAGCATGATCCCATCTGCAGAATCCTGGCCGGCAGCTCTCAGGTGCCCCAAACCTGACAGCTGTCTCCCTCTGACATATTCCCTTCACGCTGCAGCTCCTTCCTCCCTTTGGGGCCACCTCTCCGCTCACACATCACCTGCTCAGGGAAACCCTGGAGCCCCCCAGGCAAGACTGTTTCTCTAGTACATCCTCCCCTGGCATCCCCTGCTCTGCCTTTGTAACATTTATCCCAATTTGCGGTCACGTTAACTGCAACTATTGGTCTGGCTCTGGGTGGCATGAGAGCCCCCGAGGGCAGCCCCTTGGCCACGCGGCTCACCCCTGTGCAGGGGCACCTGGCGAGAACAGAGAAGGTGAAGCAGAAGAATTTGTGCTGGACAACCAGCTGGTGGAGCGTGGGGCACTGATGGGCAGGCCAGGCCCCTGAGGACCAGGAATGAGGAGGGCACAGCCAGCTTTGAGCACGCTCTGTGCCTCTCTCTCTCAGCCAGGTCCTCGACACAGCACGTGGCCCGTGGGGTCACAAGAAGCGCCAGAGTTTGGGCTGACCCTCCCTCCACCCTCCCACTGCCGGAAGAGAATGGACAGGTGGCCATGACATGAATTTGTACCAGTGGCTTCAAGTAGGGCAAGTGCCATCCTTACCTTATGGACTGTCCCAGGCTCACCTCCCTCCTGCCTGTCCCCCACCTCCCAGCCCCCAGAGGGTACAGAGCAGCAGAAGGGCTGGCGCCCAGAGATGGCTCACCCTGTGTGCTAATGAGGTGGAGACAGACAGTGGCCTGTGGAACTGGTTTTTCTGATCAGCTGCACACATGGCAGCACATCCCACAAGAGCGAGCCCAGGGACCACTGACTCTTCAGGTAAGCCCTCTGCTTCAGACCATGAGGGGAGTGCGGCGGCTGCCCTTGTATCTGAAGGCATGGGAAATCCCTTATGACTGTAAACTTGACCTTCTCCATCCACTTACAGGGGATAAATAACCAGTATCCTAATATTACTCCGCAACAGAAGGCTTGCGCCCTCCGTGAACTGACTTTTCTTATTACATTCATTGAAATCAGGGCTCAAAACACCATAGGAGAAAAAAATCATATATGACAGCAAGTCACCCCCTCCTTGTCCATGGCTTCTCATTTGTTTGGAGGAGAAAAGCTAACAGAGTTTGGCATCAACCAAAGTGCAAATATTCAAAAAGTTCTTAATCACCGCAAATTGGTACTCTTATTCACTGTGATTCTTTTCTCTGAAGATGGTCCGTGATGCTTTGAAAAAGCAGGTCCCTCCTTCCCTCCCTCCCTCCCTCCTTCTTCCTGCCTGGCAAAGAAGTGAAGAAGGAGCCACCCTCGGGCTGTTTACTTTAGCGAGCAGCTCTCAGGCACAACTTGAAGGGCTACTGGAAAGATACAGAAACTTCCGCAAATGTTAACTGTGCATAAGGATTCCTGACACTTGGAGGAAAGTAACTGCTTTCGAGCAGTGACGATATTTAACAATATTTTTCATTTTTTCTTTCTTTTCTTTCCAGATTTAAATTCTGGAGAACGGTTTCTCCTTCTGGTGACCTGACTTTATGGTACCCAAGAGCTTTGTGATGCTAGCCCAGCATGGGGCTTTCTACTGACGCCATCTTCCTCCACGTGTTTCAAATTTTGTACCAGCGTACCTTCCCATCTTCAACGCTTAAAGAGAGATGCCTTGTGCATCTCTTTCGCAAACACATCCACCTGTCTCCCTCTGAATGGGGAAGAGTCTGCCTTTCCAGCAATGGAGAAGGAGCAAACCCAAACTGATGAATCTCAAATTCCCACAGAAGAGTCAGTGTTGGGAGAGATAACCCTTAGGAAAAAAGCCTCACTATTTTCAAATACAGGGGTACCAAATGAGTCTAGTTAAAGAAAGGACATTTTGAATTTAGTCATTCAGCGAGAGATACACAGAAGGGAGACCCTTCTAGAAAGGCACGGGGTAGCCTTAGGTGCCAGAGCTCTAGTCGTCTGTAATTCCACAGTGAAAAGTGGGTGCGAATGCTATTTGCAGGGAACAAGGGTGAACTCACAACCCTTGAACCCCTTCAGGTCAGTCAACTGCCCTTCTGTCCCTCCCACCATTTTACATGTAACTGGTTCTACTGGATTCCCAAATAAAGAAGCCTTCTGAAGGTATCAGCCTGGCCAATTCCAACATGACCCTGCTAACTCCCGGGTGCCATCATAGGATCAATCTGAAATATGATGCTGTAGAAATTTACAGTAAGGAACTGGTAGATTTGTTTCAACTTGGAAATAACGCTGTATGTGCAAAGTTTAAAATGTGAGCATCACAGAATCATTTTTCACCTACTATATTAGCATCAGAAAAAGCACTCGAAACCAAAGGAGAAAGTCAATAGTCAGGTCCTCTTCTTGCCTGTGGCAAGAGCCCTGTCATAAAAGGAGGGCTATACAGGCTCAATTTGTCAAGAGTGATTCACCTTAGATGGTCTTTCTTTAATTAGTTTCTCCAAGACATAAACGACCTGTCATGATTATGTAAATAAAATGGAAGCATTTGATTTTGCCACGGAGTTATTTTACCTAAATTTCCTTACTCCCTTCCAAGAACAAAGTCCAAACTGAACCACTGCTGCAGGGTGTGTAGGATATGGGAGGACAGGGTCTCCTGGGGCAGAAACATTCAACTCTGGACTCATGAAACCTCCAGGCACCATTCTAGGCATTTGTAAAAGACAGTGAATGTAAAAACCTCTTTCCAACACAACCCTTTGGAAGCAAGACGTCACTGAATATTCTCTCTTGCATCAGGCTTGAATCGTTACCTGCGTTTTCTCTGAGGGGATGCGGCTTGCCTGTGGGTGCAGAATGAGTAACAATGAGTAACAGTGAGTAACAATCAGCCACATTACGATGCCACACTGCTCTCCGTCTCCAAGAACAAGCTGGAGGAAACCGTGGGGCAGGCGTGGGACTACGTGCTGGGGGATGTGTCCGGGGCGGGGGGGGGGAAACCCCATCTGTCAAAGTTGAACCCAGAACACCAATGTGGCCCAGCTCTGAGGCTGGGGACTGCATGCCTGCAGCAGCTACATTTCGAGTTCACGGATGCTCTAGGTTGTGAAAGCTTCTGGTTGCTTCTGTTCAGACTCATGAAAGTTGCTGCCCAGAGCTCTGAGTGGGTAGCTGGGGGCCAGACTGAGCAGAACTAGCTCCTTCTGCAAACAAATATAAAGAGAAGTGCCCTGGGGCCTGGGTACCCTGTTCATGAATCTTCAGAGCATCTCTACATTGTGGGCCAGGAATCTTCTAGATGTCCATCATTAAGGAGCCAGCGTGGCTTGGTTACCCCCTACTCACATGCCTTGGTTAATTACCGGGCTGAATTTGAATCTTTCTGCTTCAGAAACAGCAAGGTCTGGGTGGGAGCCAGGCTGAAGGGCACACTACTACTTGTGAGCCACACGAGTTTGGTGCACATATTTCAGTGTGTAAGCAAGATCCAGGAGGACATGCTAAAGCTTCCTAAATAAAGAATTCCGTTGAAGCTCCTTCGATTTGTCCAACTGACTACAAAAGCATGTATAAATTGATGGCACCTCACTCTGAACCGCCTTCAGTGGTCAGCTTGGCATTCCTTTGTTATTCGATGCACTTGAAAGTTAGAAGATACATACTTGCTAATTTTCTGTTACTCCTTTGAATTCGTCCAAATTAAAGCAGCTTCAGTTTTGTCATCCTGCCTCTGCCATCTGTCTTCTCTTCATCCCAGAAAGGGATCCCATTCCTTGTTTAGAGGAGATTTTTCATTGGCTTGCCAACATTCCCTCAAGTTTTACTCAGATTAAGGTGCTGTTTGAGTCCGATCAGAAGTTTTCAGTTGGCATCCACACACTGGTGACAGCGCCTCTGCCTGTCACTCTGGGCTGGATCGGAACCGAGAGGTCACCCTGTGCAACAGTGTCATTCTCAGATGGGGACTGAGGTTCAGAGAGGTGAAATGATGCCCGTGTGTTACAGCCGGATTTACCCCAAGCCGGCCAGTACTTGAACCCCCAACTCAATACTAAGTACCTCAGGTGAGGATTGGAATCAAAGAATCTTCTGATTCCTGCGCTTCCTACAAACACACGTCTATTTATTCTTGCCAAGTTGTTCTTGTGCCCTGTGTGATTCTAGTGAAACACCTGCCAGGAGCCTGGCCTCGGATACGGGTCCAAAAGGGCAGGAGACAGATTATCTGGTCAGTTGAAGAAAACCATTTCGTTTACTCAGCAAACGAGGGACAATCTTCAGCGCTTTGACTCTTTTTAGATAAATGACCTATGGTTAATTATTAGCTCCCAGTTTTTTTCCTTTAATCTCTAGGTTTAAATTCTCTAGTCGTAATTACCCCTAACCTCTCCCTGTAATCACAACTGCACTCAAAAGCAAGTCTTCCTGCAGCAATTAAAAAAAAAAAAAAAAAAAAAAGCCCTCATTTTTTTTCACGCTAAGCTATATCTAATTAGTACAATAATAATTCTCCCCCTTATCGGGATAATTGCATCTTTAAATATATTTTTCAGACTGCAGAGCTCGGTTGTGAAGGCATATTCTCGAAGGTTGAATGCAAGCATGTTTTCTTACCCATTCATTTGTGACTTCAGTCGTAACTGTAAGGGCATCTTCTACTACAGGAATGCTGAATTATACATTATGTATGTTTCCAAGAACGTTAGATAAGTTTTTAAACAGACCGGTAAGAATGATCACGTCACATACTTAAACTGAGCTACAGGGTAGATTCCATAACTTCATTTAATATTGATAGCAGCTCAATTTAAATCTTGAAAAAGACAAATACCTTTAATAAATTTGGTGTGAATGATTACATATTTTGATATAACTATCATACAGGAGTGTGTACATATATAAATCTATAGGTAGAATTATATACATTTCAATATATACCACATATATATTTTTTCTTCTCACATTTTTCTCTTTAGTAAAACAAAGCGGTTTTACTGTACATAGATGTGTGATGCTACATTAAGTCCTGAGTGATTTAAGGGATCGTTAATAAACTACAGTAAATTCTGGTCTTTCAGCTAAAGATCCAGTAGATTCAGTAACAAAAATGTGAACAAAATGTTTAAAAATATGCATTCAGCGAGGCGCTCGTCTTGTGCTTAGCGGAGGAAGCTTGAGAGTGCACGGCCGCCATTTGGGAAAAACTTCTTGAATATTCAAGATTAAACAAATATCCTATTTGAATGGATTTATAGAAGTTGATGTCACCTACATCCAATGTGTCAAGCATGGAAGACTCCAGTCATGACTGGGCCGAAAACCCCTTTTGCAGAATACGAAATTCTGTGTAAACATCAGTGCTTAGGGATTATGTAAAGAGTTCAGACTCAAATGGGGAAAAAGCAAAATACAATGAAATTAACTTAAAATGCTTTTCTTGGAAGCCAGCCACATGGAGGGACTATAAAAAAAATAAGAGTGTATTTTGGTGAAAGAGGAAACCAGATGAGAGTCATTAGGGAGGTCTGGTCAGCCACCCACCTCGGGAAGCCCCAGGCTGGCTCGGCCCCCGGGGGCCCAGGGTGATGGAGCCATGGGGACGTGTTCTGCGCGCAACAGGGAGAAGGCCACATTCACCCGCGAGGGGCAGGGACGGCCGCCGTCAAGGTCACCGTCAGCCAGCCCGGCCCCCCAGCCCCGCGCTCCGCTCAGGCACTAGGAGGAAGCGGCGAGGGGTCCGGGCCCCTGGCTAGGGGGCCGCTCGGACGAGAAGGCACTGCGTGGCGTGGCCCCATCACCGGCCCTACCCCGTCCCGTGGCTGCTGTAGTCGAAGACGCCCTTCTTGAAGAACGGCGAGAACTCGCACACGGTGTGTTTGGACAGCGTCAGCGCCACCTTGTCGATGTGCAGCGGGGACGTCGCTGACTGGAGCATCACGCTGAAAAAGTCCCTGAGGTACCTCTGGGGAAGAGACAAGAGGCAAAAACACGGTCAAGACACTGTGGGGCGGGGGGAGGGGGGAGGAGCGTCCCGTGGAGCGTGGAGGGGCTGCCACTGTCGTTAGAAACAGCGCAGGGACCCTCCGCTGCCGCCTTTGCCCCCCATCAGACCCACCTGAGGAGCAGCCATGGTAGCCGGCATGCAGGCGACACTTCCTGGCTCCTACGACACGGATTGGACCCGTCTGCACACAACGCCCAGAGGGATGGTGGGCAGTGGCGGCTGGGCGTGGGGTCTGCGTTCCAGCAACAGTGTTGCTAGTTAATGAAGTCATTCCCGCCCCCCCCCCCCCCACATCAATCATTAAAAGGCAACTAAGAGGAGAACAGAAAGGCTAGCGGTCTGCAGGATGCTAAACGTGCATTTTTAAAGGGCACAGGCCTTCTCTGCTTTGGATCCTTCTCATAAACCAAAGGAAAAGCAATACTGGGGACGAGAGGGTCCGTAGCAAGCACTGATATTTACAGACCCCTTTACAAATCCTACGATCACCAGTAAAAGGAAGTTGTTGCTAAGATTAATTGCTCTGAACCCCGTGTTCGCCCCTCCCCCCTGCACACGTTCGTCACAGCATCGGCCACCTCTTCTAGCACCAAACATGCAAAGCACGTCTGAGACCAGGACCCGAGATGCTGGGGCTGAAATCAGACATGGATGCCGGCAGGATGTGTTAAAGGAAGAGAGGACACAGAAATAGTTCATATATTTCAGGTCAGGCAAACGTTTTCTATAACAGAAAATACGGATGGGAGCAGTTTTAGGCCTGAATCTTTATTACTGTCTCAGTTTGTTTAAAAAGTATAAATCCTGGGCTTCCCTGGTGGCGCAGTGGTTGAGAGTCTGCCTGCTAATGCAGGGGACACGGGTTCGAGCCCTGGTCTGGGAAGATCCCACATGCCGCGGAGCAGCTGGGCCCGTGAGCCACAACTACTGAGCCTGCGCGTCTCGAGCCTGTGCCCCGCAACAAGAGAGGCGGCGATAGTGAGAGGCCCGCGCACCGCGATGAAGAGTGGCCCCCGCTCGCCACAACTGGAGAAAGCCCTCGCGCAGAAACGAAGACCCAGCACAGCCAAAAAATAAAGAAAGAAAGAAAGAAAGAAAGAATAATTAAAAAGTATAAATCCTGTAACAAACTCAGAAATTAAACATAGTAATTAGGGACTCTGAGTAACAAAAAAATTTGTCTATGAAACATGGCCTGGAACAGTGGTCCCCAAGCCAGGGTGATCTGCCCCGTAGACATTTCTGATTGCCACAGGGGGGGTGGTGTACCTAGCGGGTGGAGGCCAGGGATGCAGCTAACATCCTACAATGCCCAATACAGCCTCTGTGCAAAGAATTATTTGGTTCCAAATGTCACTAGTGCCACAGATGAGAAACCCTGGCCTGGGGGAAGTCGAATTCAGCTGCCTGAACGAATTGCCAACCTCAAATTTACCTCTGAAAGAAGACATTCTGCTTAAGGAAAATGTTAGCTACTTTCTTAAAAACAGTAACAAGGATTCCTAATAATTAACATTTGTATAGTAATTTACAGATTCTAAAAATCTCCAAACTTCTAATTTTTTATGCTTTATGGATGTATAGCTGATGCCCAATAACTGCATGTCCTTCAAATGTACTCATCACTGAGGAGTGCTGGCACACGTAGACGCCTGTGAAACCTTCACCAAAGCAAGGTGACAAACATTTGTACCACACCCAAAAGTTTCCTAAGTCACCTAATTTTACCTTATCTTCATAAGATAAAATACCTTCATACTCTTCATAAATTATCTTCATAAGTTACCTTCATACTCTGCCTAGAATTACCTCTTTTTATTACTGCAACACCCATCATCTGGGGAGCAAGGCTGGTAACCAAGAGAGAAGACTTGAAAACAAGGGTTTTTAACTCAGACTCTGTTTCCTTTGTTCAATATTCCTAACTTCCTGGTCTCATGGCAATTGCTCAAGAAAGGCTCTTGAAATAGAGATCCGGTAGAGGTAAGAAGGTGCCAAAACCAACTGCTGGAATATGAACACCTTGCTCCAGTACTTATTTGCATCAGAGAAGCAAAAGGGAACCTGCCTTGACTTTTCCATGGGGGAGGAAAGCTGAGAACATTGACCTAGAAGGACCCTAGGTCCAGCAAACACAGTTACTAGGAAATATCGACCACACCCGACCAGCCAACGCTCACGATGAAATGCATGTGTGCAGCTAACTGTGCAAGATGCAGAGAGAGCTGATCTGGCACAAGGAGGACGGGGAGCTCACTGCTGTGTGTGAGCCACACCCCTTCGTGGCGAGAAGCCGGAGCAGAATCGTCATCTCAGCAGCTCCTGTGCAGCCCGTGTCCCCATGGCCGCGCTCAAGGGCAGACTAAGGCGCAAGACGAGCTTGCCTTCCAGATGAATTCTGACTGGATGGAAGGTGTTTAAATCTGGCAACAGATGTTGTATCAACATCTGTCATCATTAGTTCATGAAGCAGGGGCCCTTTGAAGGGCCAGTAAAGCCTGAAGGGATAATGAAAAGGGACGTGAAAATAAAAACTAGAAATAAAAGGCAAAGAGAACGTATTGGAGACCCCCTTCCCTGCCCGGGCAGCACCATAAAGACAGAGCAGGGAAGTAGCTGCAGGTGATGGCTTTTCTTAAAATGAACGCATCAGTACACCTCGATGAAACCACCAGATAGAAGGATCCGACCCAACTGATTTTAAGCACTACAGAAGAGCTTTTTCTTTGCAAGACAAATCTCCACTCAGCAGAACAGGGCAGCCTTGGCTCCCTTTACCTAGACTGCTTCCTTGGTCAAAGAAATGCTGCGATTAGGAAGTGATCTTCGCGGTGACCTCGGGAGGCTCTAAAGTGTATAGGGTGAGTTGTCTGTGTCCAGAGCCACAGGCTTGCGGTGGGCTGAGCAAATTCTTTCTGGTGAATGACAAACCCAAAGGGCTAGGGCTGGAGCCGGGGACACCAGACGGAACTAAATTTCCAGGAGGTTCTTGAGGTCACAGCATCTCACTCTTCTCTGTAATTCCCCATCATCCCGGGCACACTGCCGAGCTGGGGAAAAGTGCTTACAAGCAACCTTGATGACTGATTTTGATGAGTTAATTTTTTAAAAATTGAAGTGTACAAAGAGAAAACAGCAACCATCATGAATGTGCAGCCTAATGACTTTTCAAAAAGTGAACACGCTGGCGTGCTCAGCATCGGAATAAAAATATCACAACATTTTTGGAGCTCAGGCAGCCCTCTGCACACTCTTTCCCTCCAGGGTAACTGCCATCTTGGCTTCTGGCACCATCGATTAGTTTTGCCAGGTTTTGAACTTCATATTGATGGGATCCCACGGGGTGCACTCTTCTGTATCTGGTTTCCACTGCTTAACATGATGTTTGTGAGATTCGTGCACCCGGCTGGGTGACCTGTGTTCTGTTCGTTTCAACTGCTGCATAATATTCCACGTGACCAGGCCCACCCACTGACTGGAACAGAGGGGTGTGCAGGGGTGATGAGTTCGATTCTTTTGTCTGCACTTCTTCAGTAATGACATCTACTTCCATATAATGGTGTCGGGTGAGTCAAGTTTATTGCTATTCCTCCAATAAAGACGTTTCCCCTTAGGGCTTCAGGCCTCGGTCCAAGACCAGCCATTGTACTAGAAGGCTGCTATTGCATGCAGTCAATATACATTATAAATATATGTAAAATACATACTTAAATACATACATTTATATTAGTAATTTTTGCTGCCTGTGCCCCCAGTGTTTTCCACAGCACCTGCGGCTGCAGGGAGAAAATTAAAGTCAAAGCTTTCTGTCAAAGCTCCCCCCCTACTGTTGATCCACAGACACCCCCGCCCTCCCTGGTGTGTGAAAACAAGTCCAGAAGCCGAGCTGCCTCCCCAGGGCAGTTCACTTTATAGGAGAGTATTACAAAAACTCAAGGACATCGGGAATTTCAGTGGCTTATCAGGGTCAGAAGGGCAAAGCAGGAGAAGGATCTGTGAAATCCAATATCCAATTTCTGTTTCTTTCACATGGCATCTTCTCCATTAAAATCAGAAAGAAAAGCAGGCAAATTTAAATCTCTGTAGCCATTAGGGACCACACAAGGCCCTCAACCCTTGCCCGCCCTGGTGGTGGTGGGGGGTCACACCTGAGTCTCTGCTCTGAGAAATACCCTGGGTCAGGGCCACTGAGAAGGTTCGGCAACATTCCAGCCCTGCCTCGGATACTTGGAGGACGAAAGTCAGAGGATACCCAATCTTCTTTCAGGAAGATTGCAAACTGGGAAGTGGCAGAGCAAGAGGGGGTCTGGAGATGTCTGAGAGTGAGCAATTGAGGGAAAGGGAGGGACCAGGAAATGGAGCACAAAGACACGCAAGGGGCCGGCTAGAGGAGGGCGAGAGAGGATGGGATGGGATACAGGGGGGAAGAGAAGGTGAAGGGAGAGAAGGAAAACAGCATGACTCTGCCGGTGATGGAGGCCCGTGAGTTGTTTTCCAAGTTGGCAAAAAAGGTTTGAGAATAACAGATATATTTGACATCTATCTAGGATTTTTACTTTTAGCCTCTTGGACCGGCACTATAAAATATAAGGTATTTTCTTATCAACGCTTTCAGAAAATCAAGTGTAGGTGGCTAATCTTTAAGGCATGCTTCAGTACTGATGCTGAATACCTTGACTTCATAAACTGTCCTTCTTCTACAGGCTGTGGGCATGTTTTATTGTTTTTTTTAAAGGCAATCTACACAGGGGCAGTGAGCCGGGTTGGGGGAGGCAGAAGTCACTGGGAGAGATGGGCCCCCGTGGGTCTGTTCCACACAAAATGTGAAACTGGCATGTGCTTTGTAAAGTCCCCTCAGAACAAAACTTAAATCCTGCAGGGGACCATGAGCTTTCAAAGGGGAGGCCAAGAGAGACCAGCGGAAGGATGAGGGGTACAACGATTGCCAGAGACACCCCCCACCAGGCTCCTGACGCCTTCTTTCCAAGGTAGTTGTTTATTTCCTTTAACCCTTACCTGTACCACCCCTCCGAGTATCTCCTTGGGACTGTCCCCCACATGCACACACCAAGCTGACCAGCTACCTCCTTGCTCCTCTCACGGAGAGGCCATTCATCAAAGGCTTGCAATGTTCTAGGCACGCTGAGAGCTTTTAATGGTCTACCTCATTTAATTACCACGACAACTCTTATGAGGTAGAGACTATTATCATCTCCATCTTCTCGACGCAAAACCTGAGGTCCGGGAGGCTTAAGTGATGTCCCAGAGGTCCCAGAGCATGGAAGTGGGAGAGTGAGGGCTCACACCCACATCCCCCATCCAGAGGCTGGTCTCAGTCACCAGACTGCCGTCCACAGCATCCACCAGCCCCCTCTTCTCTGGTTGACCCCCGTCTCCGGGCACTGCGCTCACTGGGCCAGGCCGATAGCGCTGGGCATCTCAGCTGCTTGGGCCAGATGCTGCCTTTCCCGGCCTGACGGCGCTCTCATGGGGACAGGGACACGGGGTTGTCTAGAGTGAATGTTCCACACAAGCCTGGGGCAGAGACCTCTTCCCTGTGAGGCTTCTATTCTTCGACACGGAGTCCTACGCAGCTCTGCTCATGCTGCCGTATCTTCCTTACTGCGCTTTGCTGGGCACTGGCCATTTTTTGACTGCCCTTCCTCTGCTTCCCTTCCCAAACAGCATTCACATTCCCTTCTGAAAAATACCTTCCCCTTCTTCGGGGATTGGTTATCCGGCTGACTTACGGCAGAGGATTGGTGATTTTTTTTCCCATTCACAGTCTGGGATGGGTACCTCATACCCAAACTGCTAATCAAGATACCACTTGGGGCCTGCTGGGACCAAAGGGTCCTCTGGGGCAAGCCTCTTCCAGACTGCAGAGCTGGTGCCATAGAGCATTTCAAGAGTTTACGTAAGAAATTCAGGGCAGATGCAGAAGAGTTTCTGATCTGCCCATTCTGTCTGTGGTCTTTGTAAGGAAGTGGGCTTATGAAGTCATTTTCTACTGTTTGCCACAAAGTTAACTGACAATCCCCCGGGGTGTTGGCAGGTACCCATCAGGAATCAGAGGAAGCCTTCCATCTACACCACATCCAACTCCTGGGGGGCCAGTCTGTTGTGGGATCAAGGCATCTGCCCAGGGCACTTCTCTTAGGAAGAGGTCAATCCTAAGAGGCTTTCAGATGGGTCAGTGCATCTCAGAGGTCCATTCCCACCCAAGCATTCAGCTGGAAGCCTCCTGCCCCAAACCCAGATACACACAGGGGCCAATTTTTAAAATTCCAACACCATTTCAAAACACAACCACCAAACATTATTAATCTTTGAGCCAAAACACAGGCTAGTATGGTCTGTTGGCTGTGTTAATGAGTTCTGAAAGGCAAAACACACTCTCTACAGCAACACAGGGCAATTCAGCAAGAATTTAGTCAATTATTTTAGAGCTTTAGCTTGGTACTTCAATCGACACACTGCATTAAGGGAAAAAAATGAAAATATAATGTGTTGCTACATGCTACTTCACTTTAGACATTCTTGACGGTCATAATATTAACATGATTCACGTGTGACTTACTATATGAATGAAAGGAAAAGTACTTGAGTTTCTGGAATAACCTGGGTAAAAGCTGGCCTTCAGGTAGCCTCTGCTGGGTTTTTCCTTTCAACTTGGGAACTTCTGGATAAAATGCTAGTCTGCTCATAGGGATGACCACGTGCTCTAAAGCCCGTCCAGGCAAGAACCTGGGACCTCAGCAGGGCGTTAAACAGTGTGGCCACTCCCATCTTGCAGCCATTCCCTTTCAAGTCCGGGATCTGGAAGGAAAGGAAGGTTTGAGATCAGGGAAAGGAGGGAAGGTGTGTGGTACCCAAGCTCAGTGAAGGATGTGAACAGGGAGCAAGGCCAGCGTGTGGAGGGCTCAGCCTGGGGAAAAGCAGGGCTTGAAGGAGATTATGACGGGCCTTGAACCTGGCTATGGGTCTGCTGGTACCTGGTACTGATACAAAGTGCCCTTCCTGGCTCAGGAGCTCCTATGACCCGAGACACACTGAGGAAGAGGAAGACAGGTGTGTGGGTCCTCTGTTTACAGATGAGAAGACTGAGATCTCAAGGGACTTAACCAAGGTCGACGACTGTAAGAGGCTGACAAAACGACTGCCTCTTCAAATTGGGAGAAAGTCCTCGAAATTCTTGAGGAAAATCCTTTAAGCCTGCAACGTAAGGTGTGAATGTAAATGTAAATGCAGCCCCTCTCTCTGGGGCGTTCACACCCCGCTCGTGTAGGCTCTCAGAATCTACCTTGAATTTCAATCAAACACCATGTGCGCACGTGCGTGTGTGTGTGTGCGTGCGTGTGTGTGTGTGTGTGTGTGTGTGTGTGTGTATAAGAGATGGGAATGAGAATAGGGCCTCAGAAGCATTTGAAAGACCTTACCTTTTTATCTTTTGGCTTCCTTCCTTCTGTTTTAATTAGCAGGGGGATAAAGTCATGACCATTTTATGTTATTAAAAAGTTTCCGTTTTAATAGGGCTCACGGCTGTAACTGTAACCTACTACTTATTTCACCAGCAATATTTCACCCCAGCCATGTCATCCTAATGATTTTCCGGACATCTCATTGTTGTGGAGCTCTCTTCATTTTACAGAATTTTAACATCAATCCATAATTTAATTTAAAACTATTGAAATTATTAAAATTGAAATGTTCTTTAAAAATGTAACAGGGCTTGAGCCACCTTTCCACTGTGACATATTAACAGGGAAGACAGTTCAATGGCATTCCTCATTTCCAGAAGCCATTAGCCATGGTGGCAGCTTAAAGACAACTCTCATTCCAATAAGACTTAGAGGTTTCATTTACCTTGCAGTACTTGGAAGCTGCATCATTGACTGGTGGGCTCTGAAGATGGATCCGGCCTGGATGGAGGCACAGTGGGATACTTCTAGACCCCAGAGAAGTCTGGTCACCATTGGCCAAGTGTTATGAATTGACCCAGGCAGGTCGACACTATTCACCCCGTCAAGTCTTCCCAGTTCTAAGCTCCCATACGTTCTAGTCTGAACACTTCTCTCTGAATATTTAGGAATCCTAAAATTTGTCTCCACTGGATCAACTGGTGGAGATGCTGGGTTCCTTTCCCAACATGCCCCCAAATGTCCTCACACTCTGATAAAATTGGGACAGTTTGATTCAGGCAGGTCACTCATCCACTGCGTGGTTACTGCACACCTGCTCCCCACGAAGCAGCGTGTGGGTACTGGATGTCCAGCGCTGAATATGACAGGCACGGAGCCTGCCCTTCCAGGGTGCCTGGGCTGCCCGCACCACACCCTCGTGGTTCAGAGTCATTCTTACTGGTGCTGTGCTTCCATCGTCTAAACCCTGCTTGTCCTTTAAGGGCTGAATCACGGATTATTCTCTGTTGATGCCTCTCTTCAGACCCCATTCATGAATCCCACAAATATTTACTGAGAGCTTTCCTCCTGCCAGCACTGCTGTGGATTCAGTAATGGACAAGCCTCATTTCCGTCCTGAGTAACGCGAAGCCCTTTCAGGGGGGTGGGCAGGAAAAGCAGGAATTAAAATGTGGCCCCAAGAAAACAGGAATGAGATGCTTTTGGAGCACTAGGAAAGGCAGCCAGCCTCGTCCTGGGAATTGGTGACATTTATGCCAAGACCTGAGGGGTGGGAAAGAATCAAGCAGGGGAAGATGCTGAGGGAAGCCTGTTCCAGGCAGAGGGCAGAGCGTGTACAAAGCCTCATGGTGGGGAAGCAGAGCTTGGGGCACGGCCAGTGGTCCAGCAGCACTGGACTGTGCACTATTCAGCGTGGGGGACACACTTCTGGAATGCTCTGCCCCTGGATCAGCTCTCACCCAGGTCTCAGACCGGGGGTCCAGCACTGTGCTCTGGCAGCCTCTCTTCTCTCTCATCCGTGGAGTCCTGCCAGGCCTTCTGGGTGGAGCCTGTGACTTGTTTTAACCAAGAGAATGCACTGGAGGTAATGCCAAGAGTGAAGAGGTCACCTTGCAGGTTCCGGTGCCCCGGCTGAGCCCAGTTCTTAGTGGAGCTGTAATCTGAATGCAGCCATACAAGTGGCCAGACCTGACAGAGACACTTGGAAAAGAGGAACCACCCAGCGGTTGGTTCCACCACCCTGCCCACGTTCCAGAACCACAGCATCATAACCAATAAAGTGGTACTTTCTTTAAGGCACTAAGTTTTGGGGTAGTTTATTACTCAGTGATAGATTACCAAGATACACGTATTTGGGAACAAGGTAAGAGATGAGGGAATAAATGATATTAGTCAAAGCAGAATAGATAAAGTTTCTTTGGTTTCTGATTTATGCTTCATGCCAACCTCTTCCAACCTTTTCTGTATTTCTAATAATTCTGTCTTTGCAGGTATTTCTTTTCTATCCTAGGTTTTAAAGTAAATACTTGGAATAAGTAATCATCATTTGAAATATGGCACTTATTTCTTGATATTATACAGAATTCTGAGTGCTCCCACTTAAAATTCATCAGGGTGAAAATGCTAGCCTGTGATTACAGAATCTGAACTATTCATTACAGCTATTCAGAGACTCTTCTTTATGAGTTTAATGACATAAGCATATTATATTGAATTATTATGGTACTGCATCAATTGGACTCATAAATTTAATATACTCAGTCTGGTTCACATATTCTAATAAAATCCAGCAAGCTTTAAAAATTTTATAAGGGATGTGCATTTCAAGTCCATGTAATATTCAATTTTTACAGGTTGACGTTCTTGCTTGGGGTATTAAGCGGCTTCAACGATCCTGATGACCCAGCCTGGCCAACCAGCAAGGTCAGGGTGAAACCCCACAAACAAACAGGCCACATCAGAAAGCCCAAGGTCTGCCTGGACTAAGAAGCTGGTTAAGCTTTCCTCCAGAGCACAAGTCACCAGCAGTCCCATCTTTCCGTCTCACAGAGGAGGAGAGAGGAGTTCAGTGTATGGTGTACCTGTGAGCTGGAAGTGACACCACTTGTCAGCTGTGAGGGGGGAGGAGGCAAAGAGCTTCCAGACCGGCTCACAGACCCCGCTGTCGACTTTGTTCCGTTAAAGCAAAATATGGGAGGACGCTGGGAGGAACCCAGTCCCCAGGGCTCACTCTGGTTCTTTGACTTTTGCTTACTGGATCTTTGTAAGAGATTGGTAACCGGCTAAACACAGATGCAGAGCAACTCAACACCCGGAGGGGAGGTTGGAAGAGAGGGGAGGTTGGAAGAGAGGGGAGGTTGGAAGAGAGCCCTGGAGACACACCTCGGCCGTTGAGACCACATGGGTGCTGAAGTCCAACTCTGCTCTGCAAGCCAGCTCCTTGGGCACTCGGTCATTCTGCAGCCACCACGCTGGGTGCGGGGACCTTACAGCACAGGGGCAGAAAGTCCCCGAATGCCTCTGTACCTCTGCTTCCTCATCGGACGATCTTTTAAGGATCAGAATATTAAATGAGCTACTGTCTGTCAAGTGCTTCGGGCAGGGCCCAATTCACAGTGAGTATTTATTAAGTCATCGACACTATTATCTATACAGCTTTGTCCTCTGGGAGTTCGTGGGCAAATATGTTAATTTTCTCCTCTTTTGGATGTTTAGAAACACATGGGCTTAAAGCATGAAGTATTGAACTTTAATGTTTTCCCCTTCAAAGGAAAGTAGAGGACAGCAAGAATCTGGAATGTTTTTTTCCAAAGTCACCTCATAGCAGATACTGGCAGACCCTTTATTTCAAGAGTTACTTTAAAGGAAGGAAGATTTAACATGTTTTTCAAAATGGAGAATTAAAAAATTATAGTATTAAAAATAAAATTAATTAAAAATTTAATATAATATTAAAAATAAGAAATCTAACTATAGCAGGTAAATTAACTATCCTCTGAAAGATCTTTTTTTTTTTTTCTTTTTTTAATGTTGAGTTTCTTTTAGGACTTTTTGTTTAAATTCCTCTACTTTTTTTTTTTAATTTCTTTATTATTATTTATGGGTGTGTTGGGTCTTCGTTTCTGTGCGAGGGCTTTCTCTTGTTGCGGCAAGCGGGGGCCACTCTTCATCGCGGTGCGCGGGCCTCTCACTGTCACGGCCTCTCCCGTTGCGGAGCACAGGCTCCAGACGCGCAGGCTCAGTAATTGTGGCTCACGGGCCTAGTTGCTCCGCGGCATATGGGATCTTCCCAGACCGGGGCTCGAACCCGTGTCCCCTGCATTGGCAGGCAGATTCTCAACCACTGCGCCACCAGGGAAGCTCCCAGATCTTTTTTTTTTTAAGTAAATGCTTTACTGGGAATTTTACGTTTCAATTTTATAATTTAACATAAAAAAATGACCTTATTTATCCCATAAATGGTTGGAAATAGCAATGATGTTTATTTATTTATGCGTAAGAATTTACTTTTCAAAAAAAAATAAAGGTGTTCAAATAGCCCCTTGGAAACCTTTCATCTATGGGTTATAGAGAGAATTCAGCTTAAGCCTTGATGAAGGCTAAACTTCTGTCTGATTATATGATTCACTGCTTTTTACTTTTTTAAACTTTTATGAAATAGGTAGCTATTAGGCTCAGTTCTTTTTTTTTTTTTTTTTAAAGGATTTTTTTTTTTTTTAATTATTATTTATTTATTTTTGGCTGTGTTGGGTCTTCGTTTCTGTGCGTGGGCTTTCTCAAGTCGTGGCAAGTGGGGGCCACTCTTCATTGCGGTGCGCAGGCCTCTCACTGTCGCGGCCTCTCTTGTTGTGGAGCACAAGCTCCAGACGCGCAGGCCCAGCAGCTGTGGCTCACGGGCCTAGTTGCTCCGCGGCATGTGGGATCCTCCCAGACCAGGGCTCGAACCCGTGTCCCCTGCATTGGCAGGCAGATTCCCAACCACTGCGCGACCAGGGAAGCCCTGATTCACTGCTTTTTAATGTAAGCACAAAGCAAATCTGCAACACAAGTTCCTTAGCACCAATTTCAAAAATTAATCCTTTAAATATAGGAACATAAGAGGAAACTATTTCTAAGAGAATCATTCCCATTTCCATTTAATATGTTATTAAATAAATGGTAAATTTTAGTTCTAGTGTAGTTTCAAATCTACTAGTCTTCTTTAAAAAAACAAAAAGCATGACTCACTATTCATAAATCAGGATTCAGAGATTGAAGATACTCTGAAAATATGTGAAACCAAAAAGCTACAAATCATAGATAAAAATCCATACATTTCCCTTGTTGTAGATTCCAAGTATAAAAGATCTTCACCAGGAGTAGATTCTATGTCAAAAAAAATCACTTTCCCTGCTCATCCACAAGAAGCAACTCCTTAGCCTTATAAAGTTTTATCATGAGATTGCATCAATTCAGTCACATGAAAGATCATTTTAAGATACATTTTGGATACTGAAATTCTGTAAAGTGCCATCTGGGGGGGAAAACAAAAACAAAAACAGAAACAGAAACAAACCAAAAACCCTATTCTTTTCTTTGTTTCTAAGTTCATGATTCCTCCTGGCACTGTATAAACCTTCAAAGAGGTTCCTGACATTTGGAGAGAGAAGGACAGCTCCCAGTGACCAACATGACTGACAGACTTTCAAATGAGAATCTTGCTGTGTGGCACCTCCTGGCTACAATGCACTTAAAGAACCAGGTCCTAAAACACTTGAGAATCAAGAAGCGGTTGCACATGAATTACTGGCATCCCAAAGTCTCCCTTCTAGTGGAACCCAGGAGCTGGATGCAGTGCGATGCTTCGGGAACCCGGAATGACGAACTCGTCCCTTTCCACCGGCCATGCCTGTGGGTGAGCCAAACGATCCTTCCCTTTCGAGTCTGACCTAAGGTCATCTGTGTATTGATGGCAAGTGCTCCTTGGCTGGCCTTGAACTGGGCCATCACTGAGTAACACTGAGACCCTGAATTCAGGGTAAGAGGGGAAGCTCTGGAGACTCTTGGGGGGGAGACCCACTGCCCCTTTTTTGTTCTCTGGGTCAGGGGCTACTAATGATCCCTGTGGGACTATCTGCCTGGCACGTTATCCTCCTGCCTCCGGAGTTACTCCTCAGGGTCCACACGGCCCTACGCCCCGGGGAGAGCTGCGGTCACGCCCCAGGTGTGAAGAGGACCGTGGCCCCGAGTGGCGGGCCTGTGACCCTGCCCCACAGAGAGGATTAGCTGGGGATTTGGATTATCTGCACCAATGATCCCCTTCACAGGGGACAATGGCTGAGGCTGGACGAGGTCAGGGAAGGTGGAGGATGGGAGAAAAGCCAGATCAAACCTTCTCTAAATGTAACACCTCTAATTTTCAAAAGGGATAGATTTGTATTTTACATAGGGAAATGAAAATAAATTCCTTTACCAAACAGATATTATCTACAGAATTAAGCATCTAAGTTAAAAAATACAGACACTGAATCCGTGTACTTCCTGAAAGACACTCTCCATTAGATGACTGACACAAAGATGGCCATTAGGTAATTAGATCTTGACAAAGGCTTGAGTTTTCTTTCCTTAGGACCTTAGCTTGTAGCAAAATGTCATGGGTTTACAGTATCTTCTTTCTCTCAAACAAGGGATATTTACTTATTTACTATACAGAACGACGTCCATCAAATCAACTTATAATTCAAAGCCAAACTTTGGAAACGTTTAAAACTGTCCTGGACAGGTCTTAAAATCTGAGAAGCTGCTGCAGAAGAGAAGTGATGGATGCTCAACCAGGAGGATGAGGACATGTGCTCTTCTGGACACTCGTGTCTGGCTGTGTGAAACGCCAAATGAACCCCAAGAGTTTGTAAGCATCAGTCTTTCAGTTGTCAAAACCTGTAACATCCATGACTGTTTTCAACTGCAGGGCTGGGCAAGAAGTGCAGTAAAAGTTAAAAAGCACTGACAAAATGTGGGTGGATCCCTGACACCATGCACAAAAATAAACTCAAAATGGATTAAAGACCTAAGTGTAAGGCCAGACATTATCAAACTCTTAGAGGAAAACATAGGCAGAACACTCTATGACATACATCACAGCAAGATTCTTTTTGACCCAGCTCCCAGAGAAATGGAAATAAGAACACAAATAAACAAGTGGGACCTAATGAAACTTAAAAGCTTTTGCACAGCAAAGGAAACCATAAACAAGACCAAAAGACAACCCTCAGAATGGGAGAAAATATTTGCAAATGAAGCAACTGACAAAGGATTAATCTCCAAGATTTACAAGCAGCTCATGCAGCTCAATAACAAAAAAACGAACAACCCAATCCAAAAATGGGCAGAAGACCTAAATAGACATTTCTCCAAAGAAGATATACAGATTGCCAACAGACACATGAAAGAATGCTGAACATCCTTAATCATTAGAGAAATGCAAATCAAAACTACAATGAGATATCATCTCACACCGATCAGAATGGCCATCATCAAAAAATCTAGAAACAATAAATGCTGGAGAGGGTGTGGAGGAAAGGGAACACTCTTGCACTGTTGGTGGGAATGTAAATTGATACAGCCACTATGGAGAACAGTATGGAGGTTCCTTAAAAAACTACAAATAGAACTACCATACGACCCAGCAATCCCACTACTGGGCATATACCCTGAGAAAACCATAGTTCAAAAAGAGTCATGTACCAAAATGTTCATTGCAGCTCTATTTACAATAGCCAGGACATGGAAGCAACCTAAATGTCCATCAACAGATGAATGGATAAAGAAGATGTGGCACATATATACAATGGAATATTACTCAGCCATAAAAAGAAATGAAATGGAGGTATTTGTAATGAGGTGGATGGAGTTAGAGTCTGTCATACAGAGTGAAGTAAGTCAGAAAGAGAAAAACAAATACAGTATGCTAACACATATATACGGAATCTAAGGAAAAAAAAAAAAAAGGCCATGAAGAACCTAGTGGCAAGACGGGAATAAAGACACAGACCTACTAGAGAATGGACTTGAGGATATGGGGAGGGGGTGGGGTGAGATGTGACAGGGTAAGAGAGTGTCATGGACATATATACACTACCAAATGTAAAATAGATAACTAGTGGGAAGCAGCCGCATAGCACAGGGAGATCAGCTCGGTGCTTTGTGACCACCTAGAGGGGTGGGATGGGGAGGGTGGGAGGGAGGGAGATGCAAGAGGGAAGAGATATGGGAACATACTGTATGTGTATAACTGATTCACTTTGTTATAAAGCAGAAGCTAACACACCATTGTAAGGCAATTATACTTCAATAAAGATGTTAAAAAAAAAAAAAATGTGGGTGGAAAGATCTTACGGATCAAAAAGAAATCTCACCAGCGAGGGGATCCTGGAGAAAGCGATGGGGCCATTTAATCGAAGAATCGGTGGGCTCATGTGACATCCGCAGACTCTGCCACAAGAAAACTGCCTTTCCAAGTAAGGAAGGTCAGTTTATAGGGACTGCGCTATTACCTGAATTATAGCCAGATTCTTGCAAATGAGAAACTTCAAATAAATGCAATTTTTGTAAACTGGAAGATAGCACTATAAATGGGAAAGGAAAGGGGAATCGCAACAACATATACCAAGAAGCATAAATACCCCAGACTGTGGAGATGGTGAGAGCAGACAGGGCCCCTCGCTGCCCACAGCACTCACTGCAGAGCCTCAAGTACGAGCCTTATGACCCACCGGCTTCCGCTGCCAGCTGGTTAAAAAAATCCATTGAGAAAAAGGCGATGGCTTCATTTACTGCCATTTTCATCTTTGATTAGCACTTTTTTTTTCTTCCTGATTTCAATGACGGTTTCTTAATTTTACTTATAAATAATATGAGACAGGTGATCTCAATTAGAAAACAGACTAGAGAAAGTTTTTTTTTTTTTTTCTGGTTGCCTGGAATGACTATTAGATATGTAAATGTAAACACATTGCAGTGAACTGCTGGGAATAAAAATAAGGCTATCTAAAAATGGATGGGAGTTTTACAAGGGCAAACAATAAAGATAAAAAGTCGTATGGAATTGGAACAAACTGATGTTCTTCTCCACTTGTTCCCCCCAAATATTGTCTCAAAGGGCTGCTTCATTACCACTATGAAATGTATGTGGCGTGTACAGAAAAGGATTGCCAAGGGGAAAAAATAACTGGCGGAATTCAGAAATAAAGATGCAGCTTACGAAGGCAACAAAGGAGGGTGTGGAGGTTGGCTGGCACAGGCCACGATGAGCACCTTTCATCTAAGAAAAGCACCACTTACCTGGAAGACAAATCTGAACAAACGGAGTGAAGGGAACCGAAGCATCTTCGGAAACGCCTAACACCAACTGGGAGGGGCTTTATAGGAGAGAAAAGATCATTCCCCAATGTTGATATAAACAGTGAGCAGAAAACTTGGTGGAGACAGGACAGAGACAGCAGTTCTCAAACAAAAGCGCAGAAAGAATTCTGATCGTGTCTTTCGGGCTGCTGCAGCAAAGAAAATGTTTGAAGAGGAGCCACACTGACCTCAATGGAAATAAACAAAATTGACTATTTCCGGAAGCAAGAAGCTAGGCCTTCAGCTTTATAGCAACACTAGAAGATACAAAAGTAACCAGCGTAATGTTAAAGCAAGGGAAGGCAGGGTGATGTGGGACACATAGCACAACGCTTCTCAAACAATCTGCGGGGAAGGACTAGTTAAGGAGGGAGAAATGGAAAGCAGAGGAGAAGAAAATGAGAGGGTGACCAGGCCAGGAGGCTCAGCACAGGCAAATGGGATTCCAGAAAGAAATGGAAAAACCTTAAAAGAGGAAATGATCACAAAAATCTCCCAGAGATGAAGGATGTGAGAGAGAGGGTCCATGCAGATAGAAGCCTGCAGAAGGAAGGGCTGATCACCAAAGCAGAAGACCCGTGAGCACTCTGAACGCTGGGGACAGAGGGAGGGAGGGAGGGAGAGAGACAGAATCATGTCGCATCCAAAGGATCAGGAATCGAAATGGCTTTGAACCACTTGACAGCAGCACTGGAGTCAGAAAACAAAGAAGCAACCCCTCTGAACTACAGAACGAAATGGTTTCCAACTAATATATTCTATCCAGCCAGGAGGCGGGTGAAGAAAGACCTCATCAGACGTGTCTCTAGAAATGTACCTCCTACACGTCCTTTCTTATTTAGGAAACTACTAGGGATGTGCTCCATCAAAACGAGGGAGTAAGTCAAGAAAGAGGAAAACACGGAGCACAGGAAGCACGGGAAACACCTGGAGAGACATCAAAGGAGGATGGAGAAGGGAGGTCAGGGTGGATGTGACCCAGGCTTACTCCAGCACATCCATAACTGATTTAAAACAAAGTTTCAGAAACTATATACACACACACAAAAGAGCAATAGGTTCTCTCTCTCTCTCTCTCTCACACACACACACACACAGCAAAATGGTCAGGAAGGATATACACCCAACCCATAAGAGCAGTTTGAGATCCTCCGAAAGCAGAGACTGGGGTCGCTTATTTGGGGGTGATCTCGGACACAGAAGCAAAGGGGTGGGAAAGCAAGAGAGAGAGAAAACAAGAAAAGCCAACGCAGGGGGGTGCTGCCGAGCAGGTCACCACTGTGCACGACTGGGCCAGTCCTGCTGGGGACTCTGAGAAACATGGAGACTGTGCTTCGCATCGTCCCTGGAAAGGAGGGGTGGCCGGCAGGTTCACCCACAGACTTGCAACCCTCCCTGCGTTCCCTCCAGAGCCTCACCTCCCTCCGGCCCTGGACTGGCATTGGCTTTGGAGGAGGCCGAGGGGGAAGAACTGAGAGACCCTAGGGGATGCCCCCAGCACAGGCTGGAACTGCCAGGCCGCGGCCAGTGTCACAGGGGGTCAGGGGCCCGGGAACAGCACACGGCATGTATCAGCTGTGGGATGGGCCTGGGGCTGGCGGTGATGGAGGGGACCCTGGCCGTGGCTGTAAGGAGGGGGCCCAGCTCAGCGGCCCAGGCTACCCACGCTGGGAGCCTGGGATGCGGAGTCGGTCTCTGCTCTCGGCTCAGCTGCTTTTCCTCCCAAGCGCTCTCACCGTGTCTTTAGCGTATGGCTTTCTGTTGAGGACTTTTTGATTACGCAGAAAGCTTACTCATTATTTTCCTAAGGCTCAACAGGCATTTTTAAAGGACTAAAAATACAAGTTTTATTGCAACCTTAGGAGATAACTCAGGCGAATGTGGCTCACGCACTGGGCCCAAGTGAATCTACCATCAAATGACTGCAAAGCACTCAGAAGACAGAGAGGCGCCCATGAGCTCCCCACCCCACCACGGTCTCAGCTGACACCCACCAAGCGGGACTGTGGCATCTCAGCAGGAGAAGCCGGGACGGCTGCCAGGGCAGAGCCCCGGGCCTGGGCTGCTCTGCAGTCACTTCCAGGAGCTCCTGTGCTTTATGTTTTTACAAGAGTGGATTCTTATTTTATTCTCTTACATAACTCTATCTATAGAATTCTATCTATACACAATATTGAATTATATCTAAAACTGACATCTCTACACACTTATTACTTATACAGTTATAACCTACGTTTATAATCACCTATATAACTATACTTATAACTGCCTATAATTATATCCACATAATATAATCTACAGTTAAATCTATATAATATCTTATCAGATCATGCTTTACCCTATTTGTAATTAATAATTTATCATTGCATGTCTCCTCCTCAGGTGATGATTAACAAGATTGTGATGCGTCTACAACAACACCATCAGGGGCCCTAAAGGACAATCTGGTTCCCAGGAAGGGACCAGAACCTCACGGGGACACCCCTTTATCTACACCCAGGACAATGTGTACTCTGGGGGAAAAGAAAAAGTAGCAGCTTCTGGCAGCAACGAGCACGTCTAACTGAACAAACATGCACACTGCTAGAAATTAATGATATAAACATGACACTATCGTACACATGACTCAAAAGAGTCACTAATTCCAAAACAATTTTAGTAACTTGGCGTCACCGGAAGGAGGCAGGTGTTCCTTCCACCATCCATCACGGCTGTTCCTTCCCTCTACTTTTAGCTGTGTTTCCATCTGACACTCCCCCTGGGGCCCAGGAGCTAATTAAGTGCTTCGGTTTAGAAGACCCTTCCTCCCCATGCCTGCTGTGCCGCAGCATGAACGTGAGACGGCAGGGGCGGCAGAGGGAGAAAAGATGAAACAGCATCTCGTGATGCAGGGTAAACAGTGAGGTCAGCAGGAACTTGGAGCTCACACCTGTGTCCGAGCAAGGCGGGCCAAGCTACCTCCAGGTACGGGGGACGGAGGAGGGAGCCCAGGCCGCCTGCCCCATGCATCCACGCCACTCGTGATGCCTGCTTCTGTTTCAGAGGCAGGGAGACATTTAATAAAAGAAAACAAATAGCGATGCCTTGCTGTATCTAGGAGGAGATCAGGAACAATCCTCCAGCTGTGGTTGAACTCTGCAATATTCAAGCTTCGTTTCATTTTGCTTTTAAAGGTAACCCCAGGAAATGAAAAATGTTCTGTACTGAACTCCACAGCGGAGCACACCCAGCTCTTAAGCTTCCCGTATTGAGCTGCGATGCGTTCCTTTCATCTGACGCTGTTTCCATAAGGAGGAAAGAGCTGGAGAATCTCTGTTGTATTTGTCAAGCCCCCAAACACCTTGTAAGCAAACATGGGCGCCAGGAAGATGACAGATGTTACTGATCTAATGGGGACTGCACATGAGGTGGTACTGTAATTGGGACTGATATTAGAATATCAAAAGCCTCAAAAATGGAAAAATTACCACCGCAGCTGTATCTGGGGTGAACGGAAATGGCTTCCGTCGTGGTCAGTTTTATGTGTCGACTGGGCTGGGCCATGACGTGCCCAGATATTTGGTCAAACGTCATTCCGGTGTGTCTGTAAGGCTGTTTCTGGAGGAGATTAACATTTGAGTCAACAGACTGAGTGGCGCACGCTGTCCTCCCTCACGTGGGTGGGCCTCATCCACTCGGCTGAGCAAAAAGGCAGATGCTCTCCGAGTAAAAGGAACTCCGGCCTGACTGCGCTGAGCTGGGACAGAAACGTCAACTTGCACCGGCTCTCCTGGTTCTCAGGCCTTTGGGCTCGGACTGGACCCACACCACTGGTCTCCCTGATCTCCGCCTGCCGATTACACATCTTGGGACTTCTCAGCCTCCATAACTGCACGAGCCAATTCCTTATAACAAATCTCTTCCCACATACACATCCTGTTGGTTCTGTTTCTCTGGAGAATCCTGACTAATACAGCTTCCAAACCCTAAGTTAGTGAAGTGGTAAAAAAAAAAAAAGCACTATTTCAGTACCATGAGTTGTGTGTAGAAACGCAGAATCCATAGATGTATTTAATACTAAATCTCACCGTCTTGTTAAGATTAATGTTGAGGGTCTTGGGCCTACATGCTCATTTCATCACTGCCCTCAGCTCTCATTCAACTGAGTGGCAAGTCATGCTGACTCTAGCTCCTGTGTATCTCTCTAATCCTTCCACTTTTCTCCACCCCAACTGCCATCACATCCTTCTTCAGGCCACAGTCATGTCTTATCTGGAGGCAGTAATAGCCTGGCCATTGCTCTTCCTGCCTCCGCCTCCCCTGCTCCCGCCATTCTCTCCCCGGTAGTGAAATCTCATCCCTCCACTCCTCTGCTCAAAGCACTCCATGGGCCCCTCCCTGTCCTGTGGTTCAGGTCCAAAGTCATGAAGACGGCTTTAGGGTCTGGCTTTTCCTTCCCTGTCTACGCCCACACCAGTCTCATCTTTCCCCAGCAGATTCCTGGATCCCACCTTAGTCTTGCTGAATCAGAATATACTAGAACAATGTCTGAGAATTTGTATTTTTCAAAAAGCTCCTCGAGATAATTTCAAAGATCGGCCAGACAGGCTTGGGAACCACTGTTTTGGGAGTCACGTCCTCTGATAACCACGGAGGTGGTATGTGACTTATCTGCGTAGTTCCGTGATGAGTCATCTCTGCTCCGACAGGACCGTGAGCTCCTTGAAGACAGGAAGCATTTGAGTGACACATGCAGGACAGGCTCAGTCTGGCACGGGAAGTGGTCCTGAGCGTGGGCAGTGACTGCCAGAGTCACTGGACTGCTTTAATACAGACAGCAAAGACCATCAGAGGGAGGCCACCAGACGCCACGTGCTTCCTCTGAGATGCGAGGGGACAACAGCACTGCCTCTACTGTGTTCCTGCCCCAGAAAATCAGCCCTGAAACTCGATCAAGCCACTCGATCTAACAACTGGTTTTCAGAAAACGCAGGATTAGAGGCGCACGGTGAATGGCACCATGGGATGCAATTAGCAAAACCTCAAATGTGAGAATTCACTGGATAAATGACATGGTTTCATCAACAAACAGATGGTGAGAAAAAAAGAGGGAAGGGAAACCTATAGATTATAAGACACTTTAGAGACACATCAACCAATACTATGTGTGGATATAAAGTGGGTCTTGATTCAAGTACATCTATTAAAAAAAAATGAGAAAATTGGTGTGGCCTGAACACTGACCGGGTATTTGTTTATATAAGAGATTAGTTAACTTCTGGTGTGTGTGTGTGTGTGTGTGTGTGTGTGTGTACGTGATGACAACGGCACTGTGGTTATGTTTAAAAAAAAACCCAACAATAAAGGGTGACCGTATGTCAGTGGGAATGTAAACTGGTACAGCTACTATGGAGAACAGTATGGAGGTTCCTTAAAAAACTAAAAATAGAGCTACTATATGACCCAGCAATCCCACTCCCAGGCATATATCTGGAGAAAACCATAATTCGAAAGGATGCATGGCACCCCAATGTTCACTGCAGCACTATTTACAATAGCCAGGACATAGAAGCAACCTAAATGTCCGTCAACAGAGGAATGGATAAAGAAGGTGTGGTACATATATACAATGGAATATTACTCAGCCATAAAAAGGAACGAAATAATGCCATTTGCAGCGACATGGATGGACCTAGAGATTGTCATACAGAGTGAAGTAAGTCAGAAAGAGAAAGACAGACATATAATATCGCTTGTATGCGGAACCTAGAAAAATGGTACAGATGAACTTGCAAAGAAGAAACAGAGTCGCAGATGTAGAAAACAAACTTATGGTTACCAAGGGGGGAAAGCGGGGCAGTGGGATGAATTGGGAGATTGGGATTGACATATACACATGACTATATATAAAATAGACAACTAACGAGAACCTACTGTATAGCACAGGGAACTCTACTCAATGCTCTGTGGTGACCTAAATGGGAAGGAAATCTGAAAAAGGGTGGGTATATGTATAACTGATTCATTTTGCTGTACAGCAATAACTAACACAACATTGTAAAGCAACTATACTCCAAAAAAAATTAATTAAAAAAAATAAAAAATAGAGTCTTGCTTTTTAAGAGATACATCCTAAAATATTTATGGATAAAATACGATATCTGGCATTTGTTTTAAAATAATCCTGTGAGTGTGTGTGTGTGTGTCCAGTGACTAGAGGTAGAAATGAAACAAAACTGGTCACATGCTGACAATGATGAAGCTGGGTGACGTGAGAGGGTACACTGGGTTTATTACATTATTCTTTCTGGTTTTGTAATATACACTGTCATAAAAAATAAAGTTTAAAAAATGTATAAGTCATTAATTTCTATATCGTGATATCTCAAAGTTCCTTTAATGCACTGAAAGCTGGAGATGGTTGTATAACCCTCTGCAGAGCAGAAATTTGCTAATATAATAGGATTGCATTCTTTGATTCTAAGAATTCTTTGAAACACCTGCTGTTAACAAACCCGACACTCTTAAGTAAAGGCAATTTCTCTTTTGAGCCAGAATGGGTTGTAAAGGATTGCCAAAGAAGATCCCTCTGCACAAAGGAGAACTGGGGCCATGTCCTGAAATGAAGGTGTTCTTCTCTTTTCCACGGAAATTCTAACCTTATTTTGATGCTAAAATAATATACTCAAGTCCTTCGGCTTCTTCACACTAACTCGACAGAAGATCATCTCAACTTTTCTGTCTGACAGAACGAAGGGGAATTTGGTTTTAGTACAGTAGAAAGTGGTAGAAAGTACAGAGAGAAAGGAGAGGAGGAAGAGGCAACCCATATTGAGATTTCGTAAGTGACCCTTGAAGAAAAAAATCTTTACAAATCATACCGACGGTGTAATTAAACGTAGCAACAGGTCACTTAGAATATCCTAAGTGATACTACAAGATAGATGAACATGAAGGTCCTCCGAACCAAGCATCAGTGTGGAAAAGTCTTTGTGGTAATACATGAAAATTAGAGGGGAAGAGGATCTTTACAACTGTTTGTCAATTACATCAGTATTCCACCTGGCCTCTCACCTATTTTATGGTTATGTGTGATTACAAGAGATTTCCTTCCTGGTTTCCATGTTCAAATGTTTTAATTTACAAAGGTGGTCTGCTGGGTGGGTACCTCATTAATTTGCATACTCTGAAAATCACTGATTCATAAAGACAGACATCTACCTTGAGTTTGGAAAGAACAAGTGAATAAAAATGGTGCTTGGTAAAGATAGATAAAATGGTGACTTTCAAATTTCAGAGTAATGAGTGAGTCACTCTTAATGAAATATACATTATTATATGCTCAGCAGTGGAGAAAATACGTATGAAAAATATAATTTGTTTTGATGATGATTACCTTCCTTTTAATAATAATTAAACCTCACACTCTTAAGAAAAATGTATACTAGTGCCCAATCGACTCACCCATCCATCCATCCATCCATCTATCTTTCTTCCCTCCTTTGTTTAGCAAAGCAATTAAGGGACAATAGAAAAATAAGAAGATGGAGGGAGGACAGAAGTGAAAGAAAAATGAAGATAGAAAAGGAGGAAATGAAGGAGATTATAAATGCATGATGACTGCATTTATAAAAAATTTTTAAGATTCTTAAATAAACTTTATTTTCAAGAGCAGTTACAGGCTGACAGAAAAATGGAGAGGAGGGTAGAGAGATTTCTCATATCCACCCTTATCCTCACATGCACACAGTCACTATTAAATTCCCACACTAGAAGGTTCGATTTGTTATAATCAGTAACCTACACAGACATCATTATCACCCAAGTCCGCAGTTCACATTAGGGTTCACTCTTGCTCATTCTATGGGCTTTGACCAATGTGTAATGACATGTACCCACCACGACAATATCATACAGAGCAGTTTCATTGCCCTAAAAATCCTCTGTGCTCCACCAACTCATTCCTCCCCACCACTAACCCCTGACCCTTTTACTGTGTCCATAGTTTTGGCTTTTCCGGAATGTCACATAGTTGGAATCATACAGTATGTAGTCTTTTCAGATTGGCTTTTTTCACTGAGTTTTATGTATTTAAGTTTCCTCTCTTTCTTTTCATGTCTTGATAGCTCATTTCCTTTTAATGTTGAGTAGTATTTCACTGTCTGGATGTACCACAGTTTATTTATCTAGTCACCTACTGAAGGACATCTTGATTGCTTCCAAGTTTTAGCAATTATGGATAAAGCTGCTATAAACATTCATGTGTAGGTTTTTGTGTGAACATATGTTTTCAACTCATTCGAGTAAATAGCAAGGAGTGCAACTGCCAAACTGTATGGTAAGAGTGTGTTTAGTTTTATAAGAAACTTCCAAACTGTCTTCCAAAGTGGCTGTATCATTATGCGTTCCCACCACCAATGAAGGAGCGCTCCCATTGCTCCACATTGTCACCAGCACCTGATGTGCATGGTGTTTTGGATTTTGGCCATTCTAACAGGTGTACAGAGATATCTTATTGTTATTTTAATTTGCAATTCCCAATTGACATATGATGTTGATTAACATCCTCTTATATGCTTATTTACCATGGGTATATTTTCTTTGGGGAAATGTCTGTTCAGGTCTTCTACTTTTTTTAATTGGGTATTTCATTTTCTTATTGTTGAGTTTTAAAAGTTCAAAGTTCGTTTTGGATAAGCGTCCTTTATCAGATGTGTCTTTTGCAGATATTTTTTCCCAGTATGAGGCTGGTATTCTCATTCTCTTGGCATTGTATTTTGTAGAGCAGAAATTTTCAATTTTAATAAAGTCCAGCTTATCAACTGTTTCTGTCATGGATCATGACTTTCATGTTGTATCTAAAAAGTAATCATCATTCCCAAGGTCATCTGGGTTTTCTCCTATGTCATCGTCTAGGAGTTTTAGAGTTCTGCATTTTACATTTAGGTCTATGATCCATTTTGAGTTACTTTTTGTGAAGGGTATGAGGTCTATGTCTCGAATCTTTTTCCTTTGCATGTGGATGTCCAGTTGTTCCTGCATCATTTGTTGAAAAGACTATTTCTGTTCCACTGTATGCCTTTGCTCCTCTGCCTAAGATCAGGAGACTATACTTACGCGGGTCTATTTCTGTGCTCCCTATTCTGTTCCATTAATTTATTTGTCTATTCTTTTGCCCATAACATACTGTCTGGATTACTGTAGCTTTATGGTTAAGTCTTTTTTTTTTTTTAATTTTTGTATTTTATTTTTTTATACAGCAGGTCCTTATTAGTCATCAATTTTATACACATCAGTGTATACATGTCAATCCCAATCGCCCAGTTCATCACACCACCACCCCCGCCCACTGCCGCTTTCCCTGCTTGGTGTCCACACGTTTGTTCTCTACATCTGTGTCTCAATTTCTGCCCTGCAAACCAGTTCATCTGTACCATGTTTCTCAGTTCCACATATATACGTTAACACACGATATTTGTTTTTCTCTTTCTGACTTACTTCACTCTGTATGACAGTCTCTAGATCCATCCACGTCTCTACAAAGGATGCAATTTCTTTCCTTTTTATGGCTGAGTAATATTCCATTGTATATATGTACCACAACTTCTTTATCCATTCGTCTGTCGATGGGCATGTAGGTTGCTTCCATGACCTGGCTATTGTAAATAGTGCTGCAATGAACGTTGGGGTGCATGTGTCTTTTTGAATTATGGTTTTCTCTGGGTATATGCCCAAAAGTGGGATTGCTGGATCATATGGTAATTCAATTTTTCGTTTTTTAAGGAACTTCCATACTGTTCTCCATAGCAGCTGTATCAATTTACATTCCCACCAACAGTGCAGGAGGGTTCCCTTTTCTCCACACCCTCTCCAGCATTTGTTGTTTGTAGATTTTCTGATGATGCCCATTCTAACTGGTGTGAGGTGATACCTCATTGTAGTTTTGATTTGCATTTCTCTAATAATTAGTGATGTTGAGCAGCTTTTCATGTGCTTCTTGGCCATCTGTATGTTTTCTTTAGAAAAATGTCTATTTACGTTTTCTGCCCATTTTTGGATTGGGTTGTTTGTTTTTTTAATGTTGAGCTGCATGAGCTGTTTATATATCTTGGAGATTAATCCTTTGTCCGTTGATTCATTTGCAAATATTTTCTCCCATTCTGAGGGTTGTCTTTTCGTCCTGTTTATGGTTTCCTTTGTTCTGCAAAAGCTTTGAAGTTTCATTAGGTCCCATTTGTTTATTTTTCTTTTTATTTCCATTACTCTAGGAGGTGGACCAAAAAAGATCTTGTTGGACTTCCCTGGTGGCACAGTGGTTAAGAATCCACCTACCAATGCAGGGGACACGGGTTCAATCCCTGGTCCGGGAAGATCCCACATGCCGTGGAGCAACTAAGCCCATGAGCCACAAATACAGAGCCTGTGCTCTAGAGCCCACGAGCCACAACTACCGAAGCCTGTGTGCCTAGAGCCCGTGCTCCACAACAACAGAAGCCACCGCAATGAGAAGCCCACTCACCACAACGAAGAGTAGACCCCACTCACCACAACTAGAGAAAGCCTGCACGCAGCAACAAAGACCCAACACAGCCAAAAATAAATAAATAAATATATTAAAAAACAAAATAAAACAAAACAGATCTTCCTGTGATTTATGTCAAAGAGTGTTCTTCCTATGTTTTCCTCTAAGAGTTTTATAATGTCCGGTCTTACATTTAGGTCTCTAATCCATTTTGAGTTTATTTTTGTGTATGGTGTTAGGGAGTGTTCTAATTTCATTCTTTTACATGTAGCTGTCCAGTTTTCCCAGCACCACTTATTGAAGAGACTGTCTTTTCTCCATTGCATATCCTTGCCTCCTCTGTCATAGATTAGTTGACCATAGGTGCGTGGGTTTATCTCTGGGCTTTCTATCTTGTTCCATTGATCTATGTTTCTGTTTTTGTGTCAGTACTATATTGTCTTGATTACTGTAGCTTTGTAGTATAGTCTGAAGTCAGGGAGTCTGATTCCTCCAGCTCCATTTTTTTCCCTCAAGACTGCTTTGGCTATTCGGGGTCTTTTGTGTCTCCAAACAAATTTTATGACTTTTTGTTCTAGTTCCGTAAAAAATGTCATTTGTAATTTGATAGGGATTGCACTGAATCTGTAGATTGCTTTGGGCAGTATAGTCATTTTCACAAACACTGATTCTCCCAATCCAAGAACATGGTATATCTCTCCATCTGTTGGTATCACCTTTAATTTCTTTCATCAGTGTCTTATACTTTTCTGCATGCAGGTCTTTTGTCTCCCTAGGTAGGTTTATTCCTAGGTATTTTATTCATTTTGTTGCAATGGTAAATGGGAGTGTTCCCTTAATTTCTCTTTCAGATTTTTCATCATTAGTGTATAGGAATGCAAGAGATTTCTGTGCATTAATTTTGTATCCTGCAACTTTACCAAATTCATTGATTAGCTCTAGTAGTTTTCTGGTGGCATCTTTAGGATTCTCTATGTATAGTATCATGCCATCTGCAAACAGGGACAGTTTTATTTCTTCTTTTCCAATTTGTATTCCTTTTATTTCTTTTTCTTCTCTGATTGCCGTGGCTAGAACTTCCAAAACTATGTTGAATAATAGTGGTGAGAGTGGACGTCCTTGTCTCATTCCTGATCTTGGAGGAAATGCTTTCAGTTTTTCACCATTGAGAATGATGTTTGCTGTGAGTTTGTTGTATATGGCCTTTATTATGTTGAGGTAGGTTCCCTCTGTGCCCACTTTCTGGAGAGTTTTTATCATAAATGGGTGTTGAATTTTGTCAAAAGCTTTTTCTGCATCTATTGAGAGGATCATATGGTTTTCCTTCTTCAATTTGTTAATATGGTGTATCACATTGATTGATTTGTGTATATTGAAGAATCCTTGCATCCCTGGGATAAGTCCCACTTGATCATGGTGTATGATCCATTTAATGTGTTGTTGGATTCTGTTTGCTAGTATTTTGTTGAGGATTTTTGCATCTATACTCATCAGTGATATTGGTCTGTAATTTTCTTTTTTTGTAGTATCTTTGTCTGGTTTTGTTGTCAGGGTGATGGTGGCCTCATAGAATGAGTTTGGGAGTGTTCCTCCCTCTGCAATATTTTGGAAGAGTTTGAGAAGGATGGGTGTTAGCTCTTCTCTAAATGTTTGATAGAATTCACCTGTGAAGCCATCTGGTCCTGGACTTTTGTTTGTTGGAAGATTTTTAATCACAGTTTCAATTTCATTACTTGTAATTGGTCTGTTCATATTTTCTATCTCTTCCTGGTTCAGTCTTGGAAGGTTATACCTTTCTAAGAATTTGCCCATTTCTTCCAGGTTGTCCATTTTATTGGCATACAGTTGCTTGTAGTAGTCTCTTAGGATGCTTTGTATTTCTACGGTGTCTGTTGTAACTTCTCCTTTTTCATTTCTAATTTTGTTGATTTGACTCCTCTCCCTCTTTTTCTTGATGACTCTGGCTAAAGGTTTATCATATTTGTTGATCTTCTCAAAGAACCAGCTTTTAGTTTTATTGATCCTTGCTATTGTTTTCTTTGTTTCTATTTCATTTATTTCTGCTCTGATCTTTATGATTTCTTTCCTTCTGCTAACTTTGGATTTTGTTTGCTCTTCTTTCTCTAGTTCCTTTAGGTGTAAGGTTAGGTTGTTCATTTGAGATTTTTCTTGTTTCTTGAGGTAGGCTTGTATAGCTATAAACTTCCCTCTTAGAACTGCTTTTGCTGCATCCCATAGGTTTTGGGTCGTCGTGTTTTCATTGTCATTTGTCTCTAGGTATTTTTTGATTTCCTCTTTGAATTCTTCAGTGATCTCTTGGTTACTTAGTAACGTATTGTTTAGCCTCCATGTGTTTGTGTTTTTTACGTTTTTTTCCCTGTAATTCATTTCTAATCTCATAGCGTTGTGGTCAGAAAAGATGCCTGATACGATTTCAATTTTCTTAAATTTACTGTGGCTTGATTTGTGACCCAAGCTGTGATCTATCCTGGAGAATGTTCTGTGCGCACTTGAGAAGAAAGTGTAATCTGCTGTTCTTGGATGGAGTGTCCTATAAATATCAATTAAATCTATCTGGTCTATTGTGTCATTAGAAGCTTCTGTTTCCTTATTTATTTTCATTTTGGATGATCTGTCCATTGGTGTAAGTGAGGCGTTAAAGTCCCCCACTATTATTTTGTTACTGTCAATTTCCTCTTTTATAGCTGTTAGCAGTTGCCTTATGTATTGAAGTGCTCCTATGTTGGGTGCATATATATTTATAATTGTTATATCCTCTTCTTGGTTTGATCCCTTGATCATTATGTAGTGTCCTTCCTTGTCTCTTGTAACATTCTTTATTTTAAAGTCTATTTTATCTGATATGAGTATTGCTACTCCAGCTTTCTTTTGATTTCCATTGGCATGGAATATCTTTTTCCATCCCCACACTCTCAGTCTGTATGTGTCCCTAGGTCTGAAGTGGGTCTCTTGTAGACAGCATATAGATGGGTCTTGTTTTTGTATCCATTCAGCAAGCCTGTGTCTTTTGGTGGGAGCATTTAATCCATTCACGTTTAAGGTAATTATCGATTTGTATGTTCCTATGACCATTTTCTTAATTGTTTTGGGTTTGTTTTTACAGGTCCTTTTCTTCTCTTGTGTTCTCCTCTTAGAGAAGTTCCTTTAGCATTTGTTGTAGAGCTGGTTTGGTGGTGCTGAATTCTCTTAGCTTTTGCTTGTCTGTAAAAATTTTGATTTCTCCATTGAATCTGAACGAGATCCTTGCCGGGTAGAGTAATCTCGGTTGTAGGTTCTTCCCTTACATCACTTTAAATATGTCATGCCACTCCCTTCTGGCTTGTAGAGTTTCTGCTGAGAAATCAGCTGTTAACCTTATGGGAGTTCCCTTGTAGGTGATTTGTCGTTTGTCCCTTGCTGCTTTCAATAATTTTTCTTTGTCTTTAATTTTTGCCAGTTTGATTACTATGTGTCTCGGTGTGTTTCTCCTTGGGTTTATCCTGTATGGGACTCGCTGCGCTTCCTGGACTTGGGTGGCTATTTCCTTTCCCATGTCAGGGAAGTTTTCGACTATAATCTCTTCAAATATTTTCTTGGGTCCTTTCTCTCTCTCTTCTCCTTCTGGGACCCCTATAATGCGAATGTTGTTGCGTTTAATGTTGTCCCAGAGGTCTCTTAGGCTGTCTTCATTGCTTTTCATTCTTTTTTCTTTATTCTGTTCTGCAGCAGTGAATTCCACCATTCTGTCTTCCAGGTCACTTATCCGTCCTTCTGCCTCAGTTATTCTGCTACTGATTCCTTCTAGTGTAGTTTTCATTTCAGTTATTGAATTGTTCATCTCTGTTTGTTTGTTCTTTAATTCTTCTAGGTCTTTGTTAAACATTTCTTGCATCTTCTCCGTCTTTGCCTCCATTCCTTTTCTGAGGTCCTGGATCATCTTCACTATCATTATTCTGAATTCTTTTTCTGGAATGTTGCTTATCTCCACTTCATTTAGTTGTTTTTCTGGGGTTTTATCTTGTTCCTTCATCTGGTACATAGCCCTCTGCCTTTTCATCTTGTCTATCTTTCTGTGAATATGGTTTTTGTTCCACAGGCTGCAGGATTGTAGTTCTTCTTGCTTCTGCTGTCTGCCCTCTACTGGATGAGGCTATCTAAGAGGCTTGTGCAAGTTCCCTGATGGGAGGGACTGGTGGTGGGTAGAGCTGACTGTTGCTCTGGTGGGCAGAGCTCAGTAAAACTTTAATCCAATTGACTGCTGATGGGTGGGGCTGGGTTCCCTCCCTGTTGGTTGTTTGGCCTGAGGTAACCCAACACTGGAGCCTACCTGGGCTCTTTGGTGGGGCTAATGGCGGACTCTGGGAGGGCTCATGCCAAGGAGTACTTCCCAGCACTTCTGCTGCCAGTGTCCTTGTCCCCACGCTGAGACACAGCCACTGCCTGCCTCTGCAGGAGACCCTCCAACACAAGCAGGTAGGTCTGGTTCAGTCTCCCCTGGGGTCACTGCTCCTTACCCTGGGTCCTGATGCGCACACTACTTTTTGTGTGCCCTCCAAGAGTGGAGTCTCTGTTTCCCCCAGTCCTGTCGAAGTCCTGCAATCAAATCCCACTAGCTTTCAAAGTCTGATTCTCTAGGAATTCCTCCTCCCGTTGCCAGACCCCCAGGTTGGGAACCTGACGTGGGGCTCAGAACCTTCACTCCAGTGGGTGGACTTCTGTGGTATAAGTGTTCTCCAGTCTGTGAGTCACCCACCCAGCAGTTATGGGATTTGATTTTACTGTGATTGCGCCCCTCCTACCGTCTCATTGTGCCTTCTTTTTCTTTGGATGTGGGGTATCTTTTTTGGTGAGTTCCAGTGTCTTCCTGTCGATGACTGTCCAGCAGCTAGTTGTGATTCTGGTGTTCTCCCAAGAGGGAGTGAGAGCACATCCTTCTACTCTGCCATCTTGGTTCCTAATCCTATGGTTAAGTCTTGAAGTTGAGTACTGTCAGTCCACCCACTTTGTTTTTCTCCTTCAGTATGGTACTGGCTATTCTGGGTCTTTTGCCTCTCCATATAGACTTTAGAATCAGTTTGTCCATGTCCACAAATAACTTGCTGGGGGACTGCACTGAATCTATAGACCAAGTTGGAAGACCTAATATCTTGACAATATTGAGTCTTCCTATCTATAAACATGGACTACGTCTTCATTAGTTTAGTTTTTTGATTTCTTTCATCAGAGTTTTTATAGTTTTCTTCATACAGATCTTATACATATTTTATTAAATGTTTACCTAAGTATCTAATTTGGGGAGTGCTAATGTACATTCTATTGTGTTTTAAATTTCAATTCCCCTTTTTCATTGCTGGTATATATATATAGGAAAGTGATTGACTATGATATATTAACCTTGTATCCTGCAATCTTGCCATAATTGCTTATCAGTTCCAGGAGACTTCTTGTCAGTTATTTTAGATTTTCTACAGAGACAATCATGTCACGTGTGAATAAGACAGTTTTATTTCTTCCTTCTCAATCAGAATAACCTTTTATTTCCTTTTCTTATCTTACTGCATTAATTAGAACTTTGTTTAATTTTAAAAGCATGCTGTAAGTCACCACACAGCGATTGGAATGTAGCAATTTTTAAAAGAAGAATGATCATTTCTAGTGTTTGCTACGTACCCAGCACCTATCCAAGTATTTTACATGTATTATCTCATTTAACCTTCACAACAACTCTCTGAAGTGGGTACTATTATTATCCCCATTTTAAGGATGAGAAAAACTGATCCACAGAGAGGTTAAGAAACCTGTTTAAGGTTACCCAGTCAGTAAGTAGCAGAGCAAGGATTCACAACTAGGTCTGCTAGGCTCTACAGTGTATGTTTTTAACCATTATCCTGTATCAATTTGCGATATATTACAGGCTAGGGCTTATGTCTTCTACAGGTGTTTCTTAAACACCACTCTCCTTTGATCCCCTCAGCAACTCTGAAAGTTAGCTCTTCTTATCCCTGTTTCACATTGAGAAAGATGAAGCTCAGAATGGGTAAGTAACCAGCCCAGTGGCCTACTGCAAAGTGGCATTTAAACCCATTTAAGCATGTGCTCTCGTTTTGAAAATGTTTTTTGTCAGAACAAATATGTGCTATCTGCTATTCAGTGCAGCTTTAACTGATCATTCAACAAACACTTACTGAGGGCCTGTTAAGGGCCAGAAACTGTTCTAGGCACCGAGGAGACAGAAGTGAACAAGGCAGCTGGAAACCCTGTCCTCAAAGAACTTACCTTCTAGTAAAATATAAAGCATTTAAAAACAAAACAAACTGACAAACAAAAAAATCCCACCAACCACTGCAAAGTGCTTGACCAAGAAGCCACAGAGGCATCTGGTGGGGAGTGAAGGGGCAGGGCTCTCCGAGGAGAGGACGTCTGAGCTGAGGGAGGTGCTCCAGCCTCGGAGATGCTTCTGCTGACTTAATCCCAAGTCAGTAATGACATGAAGACCCTGACTGCCTGCTTAGAGCTTTAGATTGGGAGCCCAATGATGGAGAAGAGTTTTCCCACTTGCAGTGAGTTTTGAGTCCCTGAGTTGTTAGCCATCAGCCCACAAAGGATGCCACCTGGGGAAGGGGAAAAATGGCAGAGAGTAAAACTGACAGTATGGCGGGCGCTTCCCTTGTCCCTCCAGCCTCCATCTGGGTTTGGAAGTTGATCCTTTCCTTGGAAACATGTGTTTCAATTTTGGCTTCTTCTTAATTAAACCAAAGACTCTGCATGGAAACCAAAGTGGGATTTTCCCTCCAGATGGGGACTCACTCTTCTGATGTGACCATAAAGTGCCAACTTACATTGATATAGAAGGACTTCTGTTGTGTAAAATGATTTCTTGATGGGCACTTTGCCTCTGGAGTTCATTCTTTCTCAGACTTCCTTCTTCCCCTTATGGCACCACTTACTTACAGTATACACACTTCATCATGTAATTCTAACAATTCCATGGAGCAGATATTATTTCTGCCATTTAACAAGTAAGGAACTAAAGTTTAAGGAGGGAACTAAGGTCACAGGACACTGGAGTAGTCTCACAGAGCTGGGCTGCAAGTGCAGGTCTGACTCTAGAACCTTCTGCATTATTCCAATACCACATGGAGTTTCCCATCTCTTTCCTGAATCTTCATCCCAGATCACAGCAATTTCAGCCCCTCTGACTTCACGAAGCACCACAATGAAACAGCCCCCAAAGTCCAGCTCAGTCTCCTCCCACACAGCAACAGCCACATAACCCCCTTCAAAAATGCTCTGTGATCAACAAATCACAGAAAACAGTCACTGCTAATACGAATGACCACATAACCAGAAAAAGTAAAATACATAAAAACATAAATGAGGAGGGAAACAGTTCTGCGAGGTATTTCTCATTCTCTGCCTACGTTTGGTAATGGTTCCGCCATTATCCGTTCTGTAAGATCAGCACAGAGTAGATGGAAAGAATGTTCAATTAAGCACAGAACTGCCAGATACCTTTCAGGTAGCCAAACGAGTGAGAAAATGCAAGGATTTTCACCTCCTGAAATTTATTGTGAAACTGAAAGGATTCAACCTATACAATGTCTAAACCAAAATGATTCTATTGTTGGAAATCAAAGGTTTGAAAGTAACATAAAACTGAAGTATCAACAGAAGGAGACACTGCTGTTAGTCAGAAAAGCTGGGCTGTGCAGGGAAGTGGCAGCCGGTGCTGGGCAGGGGGACGTAGCACTACGGCAGCCGCTATAACACCCACGTTGTAAGGCAGGTAAGGCATGGGAACTACCAAGACTTTGATTCTGAAAACAACTCCTCATTTAGTTCACGGTTCCCGTTAGAAAAGACGACACCTGTGAGCTCTGGGCATCTCTCTTTTGTAAGAAAAAGTGACGAGACGCAGCTGAGGGCCGGCCTGGTGCTCACAGCTAAGCTCGGTATTCTCCTGTCAAGAAGAGCAGACAGCTCCAAAGGACACCAAGACCAGGCGAGGCTACTCTGTGACCACGAGCAAGACAGAAAGAAAAACAAAAACCAAAAAAACACTCCACAATCATGTCTGAACACAAAAACATGAACACTGTACAAACCGTGAAAATGATCAAATACCCGCCCTCCTCTGGCTAATAGGATGACTGCTGTCATTTTTATCAATCCTAGTTTTAACCTCACTCTGTTCTTCTTGCCTTCCAGATAAGAATTATTAAGACACCCAATCAGAGAATTAGCCCAACATCCAACCCAGAGCAAAGCCCCGCTTGCTTGCACTCTGCCCTGAATCACCTAACCCAGGGCCAAGTCCTATCATAAGGTCTTGGTAACACCTTGCTGAGATGCCCCCTGCTTCCCACGGTATCTGTTCTTTCTTAGTGCAGGGAATTAATAAATCTAACACACTGTTAAAAAAGTAGGTGTATGTCTGGGGGTCACTGGCCGAAAGGCACTGACATTTGTCAGGCAGAGGCTTGGGGTACATCAGGTGTGCTGGGGACGCCACAGTGGGCAGCCTCACTGTCAGCGACTCGGGAGACATGCAAAGAGAGCCGACCGGCTGTGAACAACAGCTATGTAAACGCAGAGGAACTGTGCTCATTTCATAATGATCCTAGGCCTCTCATCTTTCTCACACCGGACAATAGCTCGACCGTGATTCAGCCATCAGAAAGCATTTCTACATTTCAGACGACAATTTTACAGGGTGAAAGAAAGGCTGGTGTTACACCATGAGATTCCTGGTATCTTCCAGGTATCAACATGAATAAGAATAGTCACATAATCTTAGTGTCTTTGCCCTCAGAAATTGATTTTGCAAGTAGATGTAACAAACTGAGGTGCTCACATTGCTACACTTCATGACTGCAGGTGGGGGGCGTTCTTTTGTCCTCCCCGGGCTCTTAAAGCAGATCTGAAACGTGCTGGAAGGCGCCATCACTGTGGCCAGCTGTCCTCATCACCACCACCACTTTCATTCACCACGGTACCACCTAACATTTCGGAGTGCTTCCCTCTGTACCAGAGGCCCTGTGATGTCCATGATCTCATTTAACCCTCAGGTCAACTCCTGGAAGATGGTGGTATTATTTGTCTTCATTTGTCAGTGATAAAGGACACTGACAGTGACATTAACTCCTAAGGAGCAAAGCCAGGATTCAAGACCAGGATGAAGCGCCCCAGGCCCGTGCTCTAAGCTTCCACACTATTTTTATCCATCTTAATAATGCTCTAGGCCAGTGAGGTGAAAATGGGGAAGAAGTGGTCTTGGGCTGCTGCCTGCTCTAGTACTTTCAAGAAAGCGTCCTAGAAACTTCTCAGGTTCTTACTTCTAAAGGTGGTGGTTTTATTCTTGAAAGCTTTACTGTTTTAGAGGATTTCACTTGTTTTCATTAATTACAGTTACTCCTTGAAATGACGGACTACTGAGATGATTAGCAGAGATGTTTCCAAGTAGATGATAACATTCTCTGAAATGAGTGACCCAAAATGCACCTCTCATCAATCAACAAAACCAAAACAAAAAACTCATCTATTTGGGGCTAATACTGGCAGATTTTCTGAGAATTCAGTGAATAATACAGTGAACGTGAAGCACGTGTGATATCATGGGAGATGAAGAATTCAATTAGACGTTGATTCTGTTGCCTTCAAGTAACTGAAGAGTATAACAGGGGAGATCTGAGACATAAACATACCTTTTGATACAAGCAAGAAAGTACCAAGAATCTTAAAAGAAGTGGAGGTGAAGTCTCAAGGACATTCCAGAACAAAGTGTGCAGAAGACCCAGCTCTATCTCAAGCTCAGAGTGTGCTGAGGATTAAGAGAAGGAGCCTGGGGGCTTCCCTGGTGGCGCCGTGGTTGAGAATCTGCCTGCCAATGCAGGGGACACGGGTTCGAGCCCTGGTCTGGGAAGATCCCACATGCCGCGGAGCAACTAGGCCCGTGAGCCACAACGACTGAGCCTGCGCGTCTGGAGCCCGTGCTCCGCAACAAGAGAGGCCGCGATAGTGAGAGGCCCGCGCACCGCGATGAAGAGTGGCCCCCGCTTGCCGCAACTGGAGAAAGCCCTCGCACAGAAACGAAGACCCAACACAGCCATAAATAAATTAAAAAAAAAAAAAAACTATTAAAAAAAAAAAAGAGAAGGAGCCTGCCCTGAAAGACATTCTAGTATAGACTGAGGCTTTGCCACTCACTGGCTACATGACCGTCTTTATCCTCCCCAAGACTTAACCTTCTCACCTGTAAAATGGAGATAATAATAGAAGTCACCTCAAAAGCTGGCTGGAGGAGTAAATGGCATGATATATCAAGCCTTTCACTCATGCCTGGCACTTAGTAAACACCCAGTAAATGTGAGACAGCAGTAGTACTATGCGAAAGCCTACGGAATTGCCAATATTCCACCATTTTTGACCTATGACAACGACAGGTTCAACCTGATGGTAATGGTATCTGGCTTCAAGCACAGGAACAAGCACCCTTCTGCTCCACGTAACTCCTCAGACAGAGACTGATGGGATCATTTCCTGTTACCTCCACAGCCTTTTCTGCTGGGCTGTCGTCCGCGTTACAAGAAGGGCTTGGAGGAGCTGAGCAGCATGTCACACGCGGGGAGAGCCGCTATCAGAACCCTCTGGCTGCCCGATAGCAGGCTCTGCCCACGATGTGCACATTTACACTGAACGGTTCCAGCGGGGCCGGGATGGCGGCAACAGGCGGTTCCGCCCACGTTAGAAACCTCCAGAGACTCTGGCTCTTGTTGAGCAAAAGTGCTTGGCAGCATTTGGGCATGAGATGCAAAGCAGTAACAGGCCAGATTCTGGAAAACCTGGCTCCAGGTTAGAAGCTAGAGTGGTCCTGATAACTCTTTGTGGGTGGAGCCTATACACGTTTATCAATAAGAGTGAGTTCTGGAGGCCAAATGTACACTTCGCCACGGCACATCACCACGTCCTGACTCACTGCTGCCTTTTCCTGGTGCTACACACCCCAACCCCACACGGCTACCACCACACACACCACTAATCCTCTCTCCGTGGTGATTAATCTCTAGAACATCTTGTGACACGCAGAAATTTCTGTTGTAACCCATCATTTTTACAATAATTATTTTAACATTTTTATAAATAGGATTTAACCTTACATAAGTTAGAAAGTAGGTGTCTATGTCTTTCACGTGGAAACATTTGACACTTTTTGTTGATAAACCCAAACACAAGGTCAAATCTTGCCGCTATTTTAATAGGAAGGAAGATTGAAACACAACTGGATGCTTGCTTAGAACACTGCTCTATGCGGCTCAGTTGGCATGAGGAGGTTTGTAAAGCTGTGTTTCTGGATTTTAAAATTCAGCAGATAACTCCTTTTGCGCAAACACTGTGTATATTGGTGTGTGCCGGTACAAATGTGTCCTACTGAAATCCACCTTTCTGTACATGCCTATGTATTTAACTATACCTCCAGGTAGAGTTTCATACAGCAATGTAAACATATGCGCTTTGAAGGCAAGAAGTGTCTCATTCACCTTGATATTTTATATAACATCTAGCACTGTCCCCAGCATGTATCAGGAATTAAATAAATGTATATTGAATTAAATCAAGTAGGAAGTTCAGGGACAATAAATGTTAATTTTCACATGAAAATGCACTAAATCAGTGACTCTTGGTTTTAGATTGAAAATAAAAATCATAATAGTTGCAGGAAATTAACTCAAGAAACTCAGGTTCACTTTCCAGTAAAGTGAAGCTGAATTACACTCTCTCCTTGACAAGAACATAATATTCTAAGATTTAACAGTCAACATTAGATGAAATACACTTAATTTAAAATATAAGCCCCTATATTTCCACAAGGTGTGGGGAATCCATTCCTTATGGGTTAATGCCACAGGTAAACCACAGTCACGGGCAATGGGAGGGATGCCTGTATCCGCAGAGATGTTGACATAAAACTCTGTCTGTCAACAGCTGATGGTTCGGTAGGGCTAAGTGATTAAGCAGGAGATCCTGAAAAAACAAACATGGGTTCCACCTGAAAGTACCAAGAATGAAAAGGTGCCCTGAACTTTGCTCTGACTCTGGAAGCTGGAGTGGAACGACAAGAGTCCCCAAGAGCAGGGCTCACAAACGCACAGCACACAAATGCCCAATCTGTGGGGCACGGCTGGCACCATGTGCATTTAATTAGAGCCCTGAGTAAGCAGGAATGACAACAGCTATTTCCTGTTACTTTACAAACTTGTTTTTATACACTGTCGTTCTGCAGGTTTCCGTTAAAGACAAGTCTGGATAACTGACGCAGGTAAGGGTTCGGGAAAGAAAACCATCACTAGTTCTACTGTGAGTTTTAAATTGTTTGCATGATACAATTAAACCTTTAAGAGAACTTGGTCAAGCAGGCTCACCACGATAACCTTTCCCTAGAATGTAAGCTCTTCAGTTGGGTATCAGGGTCACCCCACCTCATAGGCTGATTTTTAGAGCCCTGCAACGACCCACCCAAACCTCAGTCGTAATAGTTCCAGCACCTTTTCAAAGGTGTAATTCTATAGTTTAACTCACGGGCCTGGAAGCATGGCCACACCCTGAAGCTCTTCTTTCCTCAGAGCACTTCTATACTGAGGATCTCAAGTCTCTAAAATGCCCCTCGTGGACCACAGTCTCCTAGTCTTCAATTTCTCCATGGTCCCCACTCCCCCCCTTTTGCTCTCACTGCAACCTCCAGCCTCTGGATGTTTCCCTAAGGCTTGGTTCACTGGTATTCACTGGACTCCATGGGCAGCCATTTCAAACTGGCTGTCTCCAGGAATGAGAAAAACACCGCCGTTCTATGGAGACTTTCACAATTCAGAAAGGGCTGTCTCAGGCCTCCTCTTATTTGATTTCATTTGCAATAGGTCTTATTTTTCTTCCTCTTAAAAGAGTAGCAGAGGGGACTCTGCGAGGCCCCCAGGAAGCTTGCTGGCTGGAGTGAGCCATTTGTCATTGTGTCCTGCCTGCCTCAGTGGCTCACAGCGGCAAGAGGGTAGCCCATGCCTGAGGGCCACCTGCGACCATGCCTCAGCACACTCTGCCTCGGTAGCACCAGATGCCAACCAAACAAGCAGCTCTAGCCTGCAAAGCAACACAAGCTCTACGGAGCAGTCAACGGTACATGCCAGCAGGGAGGCAGTCAGAAAAACAACAGTTGTGTTGAACCAAAGCTCTCCACGGAGCTGGCTCAGAAGATCAAGTTAAAATAAGTCCAACAAAACCTAACCATGACTAAAATAGGCATGCGTCTTTTTGCTTCCAGGCCACCTTGAAAAAGTAACAACGATGCAATACTACAAATCTTCAGTTAATTAATTCAAGTTTTTGGCAGCAAGCTTCGTACCCCCAGCCTGCATTGCGGTACCATCTGTCTACGTGAATATTCAGTTCTCACCCACAACCTGCTTCCTAACCCTTGGAATAAATGTATCTCCTCAAAACCCAGGAAAACGCTCTGTTGGGGGCGGGGGGAAGGACTTGTATTTTAAATAAACTGATCTCATTACTTTACAATCCGCTGCTGCCACCTCCCGTGTTAATGAAGCACCATCTCTCCATCCGTGAACAAGAGTTTAGTGTCTAAGAGGAAGAATTCTCACCGGTCAATCAGATGGCAAATGTTCTGCACACAGAGAAAAAAAAGCTTAATTCTGTTACCTCTAACTGGCTTCGCCTCTCAGCAATCACACGTTCATCCTTGTTTCCAAATAGTTTCTTTGGAGGGAATTCAAGAGTCGCGAGCTGAAATACATATTTTATAAGAGATGCATTAATATCACACCTGTGATCTTTGGGCTATTATTAATCCATTATTTGGAATCTCTTATCATGGCGGGGGGTGGGGAGAGAAAGAGGTTGGAAGTTTAAAGATGGTAGGGCCTGCCTTGCTGAGCCACCAACCGTGTGACCTTGAACAGACTAGGCGAGGCTCCACAAGGGTCACCCGAGAGGCAGGATGATGGGGCCTCAAAGGAAGGACAGACTTGAGTCTCAATGTTTTGTCCCAGACGACATAGTAGACTCTTGGCCAGGTGGTGTTTCACATGTTTTATTTTTTAAAACACAAGTTTGTTCTTCTTTTAGTCCCCTTCTAATACTAGTATTCAATTATATTTGTGTTGACATAAGAATTTGAAAACTCAACAAGCATACTGCCTGAACATTTTGTAAAAGAGTTCTGTAAACTTTCCATATTGCCTTTTCTCAGCTACTACTGCAAATGCAGATGGCCCATGTGAAAAGAGGGTATCTCTTTCAATCTTTTCACCTTGTTTCCTAGAGAATAAAGGTTTAGAATTTGTTGTAGCCAGGTCTTGGAATTTCATAGGTATTTTCCTTATGCTTCTTTTCTTGGAAGTATAAAAATCATAACAGAAAGGTAAGTTTTCTTATAGCTGCCAAGGCAAGAACGAGCTCTATAATCTGGCGGAAACCTGACCAGCTCATGTGGCTTTGGTTGAATGAACGCTGAGCAGCAATAATCGCTGGTGTTGATGAAATTCACTATTTCCTTCCTTCCTCGCCCTGTCAGGTTCAGACACACTGAGAGGCCAACAAAGCATTATCAAGAAAAAAAAAAAAAGAACATTTCTCCCACAATATAGGTCACAATGTGCCACAAAATTCCTATTTTATACATATGCAAACCTTGGCTGATTTAAATTTATATTGCCACAGTGGGAATCAAAAATTAAGAACACCTGTATGTACAGGACTTTGAAAACTTAGTATTAAAGGAGAACATACATACAGAAAAATGCACATATCCTAAGTGAACAATTGGTGAATTTTCAACATCTCAACACACTGTAACCACCTCCCAGATCAAAAAAGAACACCCCCAGCCGCCCAGGAACCCCTGGCACTCCCTTCCTGACCTATAAAAGGCTGGCGCTGGCCTGACTTCTAACAGCATGCTTTAGTTCTTCCCATTTTTGAGCTTCATCATATGGCACGAACCCTTTTGTGTCCACCGTCATCGCTCTGCCTCATGCGTGCGAGGTCCACCCATGTTGCCATGTGCAGCAACAGTTTGCTCGTTCCTGTGGCTGAACAGTATCCCACCATGTGACCATTCCACCACTGGTCTGTTCAGTCTCTGGTTATTGGGCTTTTGGCTAGTTTCCAGTTTCTGGCCCTTAGGCACTGTGCTGTTATGAACATTTTCCTATAGGTTTTCCATACGTTTCCTATAAACATATGTAGGGATTCCTGCTGGCCAGAGTCTGAGGGGTGAAAATGCTAGGTCATATGGAATGCCAAGTGTTCAGCTGCACCTGAAGTTATCAAATGGTTTCCCAAAGCAGTTTTAGTACCAACACTCCCACCAGCAGTGACTGAGAGACCCAGTGGCTTCAGATCCTCACCAACACCTGGTGCTGTGGTCTTTTTTTCATCTTGGCAATGCTGGTGGGTATGCCGTGATTTCTACTGTGGTTCAGATTTGCATTTTTCTAATGAGCCATGATGTCGAGCATCTTTTCACATGCTCATTGACCATCTGGTTACTCATTTTGAGGAAGTGTCTGCTCAACTCTTTTGGCCATTTTTTATTGGTATATGCCTTTTTCTTACTAAGAGTTATTCTTCCTTTTCCCTCTCTTCGAGGTGTCTTTGATGACTTTAGAGCCCTTTTTCAAAATTAGTGGAAGTGAGAGGTTTGCTCCTTTCAAACTCAAGTGCTCTTTCTACCCCAAACCTTGGAGTGGGTGGGGTGTGGGACCTCTTTCTCCTTCTCTCACCAATGTTCCAATTTGGTTGCTTACAGGCAACTTTAAAATCAGTTCAAGGTAAAGTGAAAGACCATGGGCACTGAAGTAGGACAGACCTAGTTTGAATCTTGACCACTAACTAGCTAACTACTTTGTTTCTCTGAGCCTGAGTATTCTCTGCTGAAAAAAAACCACAGGCAATGGTAGTAAACGTTACCGGTTATCTGTGAAGAATTAGTGAAGCAATGCCGAACGGGCCTTAGCTACTCTTATTATTTACTAGAGATCTGGTAATTACTAAGAAAGCAGCATGCCACATGCCTGGTTCCCTCTCCCCATCCCTGGAATGGTCATGTGGCTTCAAGGAGCAAAGGGTTTTCTGGAACCCTGACTTCACTGGCACGAACACACGTCCCGTATGTTGCAGGTGAGAGAAGACAGGTACCCAGAACGTGTCTTTTGGGCTTCGTCCGGCCTCGATTTCATCTCGTACAAATGTGTTCCCCCACCAAATGCAGTGATGCTGAAAGCTTGGCAAGCGTGCTTTCACAGTTGGTTGTTTTGTCATTTTCTTGTGTGGCTGATGAGGTGAGATGGTTTCTGTTGGGGGAAATTTACAGTCATACTTGCATGCTCGCTCAGAACTGGTGCACTGAAAGGGCCTCTGGCAGCTGAACTAGGTGGGAAGCAAGCATTTAAATTTCCTCGTAGTCAATGGTAGTATGTACTCCATCCTGGGATGGAGGCTAGTAACTTGTGCTACGACGATCCACCCTGTGAAATAACTGTGTATAAATTATCTATAATACAGATTTTAGGAAGAAAAGGGCAACCTTAAATGGCACTGAGGCACATAATCATAGGACTATAATATTCAACAATTTAACTTCAGAGATAAAGAAACACAGGGTCAGAGGTCAGTGACTCAGAATGGTTCCAAGTCATGGGGTGGCTGAGTCAAGACGAGGAACCAGGACTGACTCTAGGTTTTCATAACAAGGCTGTGAAGTGCGTCCGCAGAGTATGCAAGACCCTTCTGAAGTCCTTGAGAACCTAGGACCCAAATAAAAGACAGCAACCCCTCCCAGTGTGTATTAACCAGAAAAATGACGGACAGCTGCTAGCGGTAGTCAACAGGCCCACCAAGAGCTGTCAACAAACCTCACGGAGGACCTGCACCAACTAGGGAACAGGAAAGTGACAGGGGTCAGTGACCACCGTGGGGATAACAGGACCGGGATGGTCTGGAGGCAGGGTCCCGGGAAGTCTGTCCTGGGATTATTAGCTCCTGTCAACTGACTCCTCACAAAATAAAACATAACAAGGATGGAGGTGAAGTGTTGGAGGGAGGGAGGGAGAGAAGGAACGGGAGCAGAAGTTCCCACGTGATTCATGATAAATGCACGCAACGGGGTCCATGTCCTTTTGATGGGGCTGGGACGTGAACAAACTGAAGTAGAAAGGTAAGGGCATGAGGCAAGGTATCCAAAAAAAGTATTGCCTCCATTAAAATAATTATATTTACATCAGAAACAGCTTTCCAACCTCTTCCCTCTGACAGAATGGAAACTACCTCCATTTCCCCTTTTTAGAGAATCTTGACAGTGCTGTTTAGGCTTCGCTATCTGTAAGCTCTTAGGTTGAATGAGATGAAATTGCCAGTTTTGAAGTTAAAAATGGTTGAATGTCAGCAATTCCATAAGGTTAAACCCCTTATAAAACTTCTGACATATTTTTTTAACATCTTTATTGGAGTACAATTGCTTTACAGTGGTGTGTTAGTTTCTGCTGTATAACAAAGTGAATCAGCTATACATATACATATATCCCCATATCCCCTCCCTCTTGTGTCTCCCTCCCACCCTCCCTATCCCACCCCTCTAGGTGGTCACAAAGCACAGAGCTGATCTCCCTGTGCTATGCAGCTGCTTCCTACTAGCTATCTATTTTACATTTGGTAGCGTATATATGTCCATGCCACTCTCTCACTTCGTCCCAGCTTACCCTTCCCCCTCCCATGTCCTCAAGTCCATTCTCTACGTCTGCATCTTTATTCCTGTCTTGCCCCTAGGTTCTTCAGAACCTTTTTTTTTTTTTTTTTAGATTCAATATATATGTGTTAGCATACGGTATTTATTTTTCTCTTTCTGACTTACTTCACTCTGTATGACAGTCTCTAAGTCCATCCACCTCACTACAAATAACTCAATTTCATTTCTTTTTATGGCTGAGTAATATTCCATTGTATATATGTGCCATATCTTCTTTATCCATTCATCTGTCGATGGACACTTAGGTTGCTTCCATGTCCTGGCTATTGTAAATAGAGCTGCAATGAACATTGTGGTACATGACTCTTTTTGAATTATGGTTTTCTCAGGGTATATGCCCAGTAGTGGGATTGCTGGGTCGTATGGTAGTTCTATTTTTAGTTTTTTAAGGGACCTCCATACTGTTCTCCATAGTGGCTGTATCAATTTACATTCCCACCAACAGTGCAAGAGGGTTCCCTTTTCTCCACACCCTCTCCAGCATTTATTGTTTGTAGATTTTTTGATGATGGCCATTCTGACTGGTGTGAGGTGGTACCTCATTGTAGTTTTGATTTGCATTTCTCTAATGATCAGTTGAGCATCCTTTCATGTGTTTGTTGGCAATCTGTATATCTTCTTTGGAGAAATGTCTATTTAGGTCTTCTGCCCATTTTAAAAATATGGAACGCTTCACGAATTTGCGTATCATCCTTGCACAGGGGCCATGCTAATCTTCTCTGTATCGTTCTAATTTTAGTATATGTGCTGCCGAAGCAAGCACAAAACTTCTGACATTTTTAAATGACCACTAGGCCGAAGATACATTCCCAGCTGCTTTTACCTGCCAAGGGTAAATATTCTCAGTTGAGGGATTGTTGATTGGCTACATCTAAACCAATATTCTTTCAAAAGAATATTTTTCTTCAAGCACTCAAAAATAAAACAGAACTAGAAATATCTCATATTTAAAAAATGCAACACTAAAATAGCCAAGGAGTTGGGGAAACAGTAACAGTACAGGTGGCACGGAAGCCATTTAGGGGCCAACAGTTGTTGACACAGAAGGGATTAGGTTGCCACTCTCAACCACAGCCCGTCTTTTGAAAAGAAAAAAAAAAAAAAAAAGACCATCATAGTCTTTACTTGGATTAGAGAAAAGAGGGCAGGAACTGCTGCTTCATTCTTACTATAAAATCCTTATAATCCTTTGTATATTTACTATTATATAAATCCTTAGAAGGGTTTAGAAATCTGGGGTAGAAGAGAGGCCTGAACTTTTTCTCTCCCCAGGTACAAAGTGACCACCTCATTTATTTTGAAACAGAACAGCAAAAGCAATCCTCTGTGGGTTTCATTTCTGGATTGTGAATTATTTAAACTGTCCACATGTTTTTAAAAATGTACAATTTACCAAGATAGAAAGAGCCACTGGTCAGGACAAATAATGTGCCTGGAGAGCCAAAAAAAGGAAGAGATCTCTTCTATTTTTCAGAAAGCGCTGCTGTCTGAAAAGTAATGTTTCCAACAAATTAAGAATACAAGAGAGGCTCAGAGAGGGGGTGATTGTCCCTGACTTTTCCTCTCATGTCCTACATACACTGACATCTATTGTTTATTTGTTTGTTTGTTTGGCTTATGTTAAACAGCAAATTGAAAATAAAATCAATGATATAATTTGTACATTTACATTTCTTCTCAAGTTCTTTATAGTTAAATTTTTTTCATTTTTATCGCTTCACTTTTGAATCTAGCAGATGGTCGAGATCTGATTTCCATGAGAAATGCTGTCAGGAACAGTAAACGGCATCCGTGGGTGGAGGAGAGATTCCTCTTTGATTTCCTTTGTAACCTCTGACAAAGGAAATACAGTGTCCTACATTTCTAAAAATTAAAGTTCCTGAAGTTCTATATTCCTCACAACTACTCAATTCTAAAGGAACTCAGATAAATATTTCTGTATATAAAATGATCAAGATACTTGGGATTCAGTAATGAGGAAAAAATAATTTTCTTTCTTTTTATAAGATTTCATTTTCTGTCAGAATCAGCTTGCTAGCTTCTACCAGAAGAGTTATGTTGGGATTTTTATCGGGATTGTATTGAATATACAGGTCATTTTGGCAAGAAGTGACATCATAAAGTCTCAAGTTCACCATTCCATGAAAAAGTAAAAAGATTCCATTTTCATAAAGAGCAAAACCCATCATTTCCCCCTTATAACTTTCACGGATAAAGTCTCATGTTAAAAAACTGTGATTGCCACGGAAATAATCTTTCTACAAACCATAACACTTGATGGAACAGCTCTGGTTAAAGACGGTGGAGTAAAGCCTTTATTTGCATCCCTTCACACCTTCAGAAGCGCCAAAAACGACAAGAGATGAAAAGCAGAGTTCCCTGTCAATCCCTGAAACTAACACAACATTGTAAATCAACTATACTCCAATAAAAATTTTTTTAAAAAAAGTAAAGACTCTGACGCCAAAGTAGGAAACCACTGCAGCCCACACACAGGCCAGCAGCCCCAGGGAGCCCAGCCTCCCCGTCCTCCTCTCCAGGCCACAGGCCACAAGCCGTCCACCAGGGTCGGCATCCAAACCCCCAGGTATTGCATGACGCTGATGTTAAAGACTAAACCTGGGGACAAGGAGAAGGTGGGGGGAACCCGCAGCAAAGAGGAGGGCAGTGGGGGCCTGTTGGGGGAGAACCCAGAGCTGCTCAAGGTGCTGGGAAAGAAAACAGGCCAGAGGCAGGCACCTGGCTTTACTGCCACAGACAGTGACCCCACTGCCCCCACGAACACCAGAAAATAAGATGTGCCTCGATGCGCACGGAAAAACTGGTGGAAAAAAATTCAGAAAAATTCCAGGCAAAGGTTTAGGAGTGTGGTAGCTTGCTGCCTCCCCCTCTCCAGGGTCTGTCCCTTCCTTGTCCCCATGATTCACTGGTGTTTTCCCCTAAAATTAGTCCATTTCACTTAAAGATGAGAAATAATTCGAAGGAACTGAAACTGAACTATGAATAAAAAGGGTAGGTGAGGAGATACTGAATAAAAGAGAAGCAAAAGGCAGATAAAGAAGATGCACAAGGACTGACCGAAGACAAGAAGAACTCAGGCAAGAAATTATCCACAGTCTTAAGGAACCACAAACACCCATAAAAAAGAACCAAAAGCAGGAAGCGATACACAGGTTGAAAGAAGAGACTACAGTGGGGGGAAAAGGGCAGAAAAGTGAGCCAGCTCATGGAGAAATGGCTGATTCCAGGACTGGGATGGGGACCACGTAAGATGAGCCCGAAGCATCTTGTAGTGCCAGAGATCAAGGAAGTGCTCAAAACCAAAAGCACGTTGGGGCTTCCCTGGTGGCGCAGTGGTTAAGAATCCGCCTGCCAACACAGGGGACACAGGTTCGAGCCCTGGTCCGGGAAGATCCCACGTGCCGCGGAGCAACTAAGCCTGTGCACCACAACTACTGAGTCTGCGCTTTAGAGCCCACGAGCCACAACTACTGAAGCCCGTGCACCTACAGTCTGTGCTCCGCAACAAGAGAAGCCAACGCAATGAGAAGCCCACTCACTGCAACAAAGAGTAGCCCCCCGCTCCCTGCAACTAGAGGAAGCCCGCGCACAGCAACGAAGACCCAACGCAGCCAAAAATAAATAAATAAAATAAATAAAAAAATTTTAAAAAATTAAAAAAAAAAAGAGATGGAAGATGTATTTAAAACCAAAAGCACAATGATGGGAGTGTGTCACAGGGACACAGGTGCCGACACAAAGAGCTGCTGCATATGGCCTAAGTTGGAAAAACGTGAAAAACAAAATTTTTAAAAATGTATTGGCTTAAAACCCAAAATATGATGAAATAAACAAGCAAATAAATAAATGGGGAAGAAGAAACAAGCCATCCATTCAGAAGAATTCCAAGTAACTAATGTAGACACTTCACCCTCCAGGAAGTTGGGGGCATCTCTCTCCACCCCTAAAACGTGGGCTCTGCAGAATGTGTGCTGTGTGCAGTGCCTTCTTTCCCAAGAGAACAGTATAGAAAGGGGGAACCAAGGAACCTCACAGGGGAGAAACCTCAGCCAGGAGATCAAGGTCGTTCTCAACAGTGATAAGTCACACTGATGGTGTGTGTGTGTCCTTCATATGATGTGATGATAATGACACTTTACCTCCGTGGTTTTTCTCCCCAAAACCCAAATGTCTAATCATGAGAAAAACAGGCATATCCCAACTGGGAACATTCTCTAAAATACCTGACCATCATTCCTCACAATATCAAGGTCATTAAATATAAGGAAAGTCTGAGAAACTGTCACAGCCCAAGGGAGCCTAAGGAAACATGACTGAATGTAATGTGGTATCCTGGATGGGATACTGGAACAGAAAAAGGACATTAGGTAAAAATTAAGGAAGTCTCAAAAGTACAGACTTTATTTAATAATAATAATAATATTGTATCAGTGTTGGTTCACTAGTGGTGACAAATGCCCTATACTCATGTGAACTGTTAACAGGGAAAGTGGGTATGGGGTATATGAAAACTCTGTATTACAGTCACATTTTTTTTCTGTAAAACTAAAACTATTCAAATAGGATTTCTGGTTTCTGATCTGATACGTAAGGAGCTTAGAAGTTGTGATGTCTGTCCTCACAAGAAAAAAAAACTGAAAAAACTGAAAATCAAGAGCTCTTCCCGGATCCATCAGCGAATTAAGGTCACAGGGCAAACTACTGTCCCCCATCCGGAGAGACAGACAGGCAGAAACAGAGAAGCACAGCTTAGCTGGTGCAGAAGCTCACAACTGGAGCCAGTTTTGGTAGAACACTTTAAACTGCAATTGATGAATTGCCGGAGGCTCAGTGTAGCCTAGTATGAGCGTTAAAAAAAAACTCCAAAGGAGCTGTGATTTCCATAACTTTTGTGACGTTTACCTCCAGAAGTCCCACCAGATTCTCACTGTGAAGAAAAATCCCTTTGGTTCTGCAGAAGGTGTTGGGGGCGGGGATGGTGGGGTGGTAAACTTCTGAAATACACCCAGAGTGCTCTGCCCTCAAGGGAAACTGTTTTCCCAAAATCTAACCACTTTGGGTTTTACCAAAGCCCAACCGTTCGGGGGGGAGTAGAATGCCCCCTGCAGGTTTCACTAAGAGACTGAGACCTAATCACAGGCCTACAGACCCTCCAACACACACATCCCACCACCGCGCCAACAGGGCTCCTGCAAGACAACAGGGGATTGCAGCTAAAGGAAGCGCGAGCCTCAGGCTCTATTTAAGCAGCTTCTGGGAAAACCCAAAGACAATAGCGGAAACACAAAGAAGGGCACTTGAGGACACTTTGGCCTCTGACACCACAGCCAGGGCAATTGTAGCCTATATGGTAGCCAGATAAATATAAAACTGCACGCTAAAGGCCTATCTACCTCAGCTCCACTCACATGACACACCATGTCCAGCTTTCAACAAAAATTACAATGCATGCTAAAAGGCAAAATACAGTCTGAGACTATTCTAAAATGAAAAAAGCTGATTGAAAAAAGAAAATCCAGTGCCTCCACACCCTGCACCCCTGCCCCCTCCTTCCCCACTGTCTACCTGCTCGAAGGAAAAAAAAAAAAAAAAGAGCAAGAAGAACTCAAGAAAGAGACGAGAGAAACTAAAACAGTAGTAGAAAGTCCCAGTAGAAGAAACAAAAGTAGCATGAAGACAATAAAAACACAGGTTAGCCTGTGGCATATAGAGCAGAGAAAATAACAAGGCAAAATGAAAAATGCTAAGGGAAAGAAAACGTGACCCAAGAGGTTTACAAGTAACACAGAAATGTCTTTAAAGTGTGCAGTCCACAGGCAGACGTTCTCAAGCACATAAGAACTCAGGTAAAACACATCAAGGTGAACCTTTCAAAAACATACTGGATGACCAAAAATATCCAACCAAGAGACAGCACAATACAAGGATCTCAGGAATGAAGAAACCACTGTAAATACCACCTCTAGTTAAACCCACAACTAAGACAGAATTATGCATAACTTATGTATAAAACAATGTGATATATCTTGACTTTATAAAATATAATTTTTAAAATTGGGTAGGTGGGAGTAAATAAAATGTGATAATCTTATCTTTGTTATATGAGTCCATTGATCATTTTTTTAATTTAATTTTATTTTTTTATACAGGTTCTTGTTAGTTATCTATTTTATACATATTAGTGTATATACGTCAATCTAGTGTATATATGTCAATCCCAATCTCCAGATTCATCCCACCACCACCCCACCCCCGACTTTAACCGTTTGGTTAATACGTTTGTTCTCTACATCCATGTTTCTATTTCTGCCTTGCAAACCAGTTCATCTGCACCATTTTTCTAGATTCCACATATGTGTGTTAATATACGATATTTGTTTTTCTCTTTCTGACTTACTTCACTCTCTATGAGTCTCTAGGTCCATCCATGTCTCTACAAATGACCCAATTTGGTTCCTCTTTATGGCTGAGTAATATTACATTGTATATATGTACCACATCTTCTTTAATCATTCGTCTGTCGATGGGCATTTAGGTTGCATCCATGACCTGGCTATTGTAAATAGTGCTGCACTGAACATTGGGGTGCATGTGTCTTTTTGAATTATGGCTTTCTCTGGGTATATGTCCAGTAGTGGGGCTGCTGGGGCATAAGGTAATTCTATTCTTAGTTTTCTAAGGAACCTGCATACTGTTCCCCATAGTGGCTGTATCAATTTACATTCCCACCAACAGTGCAAGAAGGTACCCTTTTCTCCACACCCTCTCCAGCATTTGTTGTTTGTGGATTTTCTGATGATGCCCATTCTAACTGGAGTGAGGTGATACCTTATTGTAGTTTTGATTTGCTTTTCTCTAATGATTAGTGATGCTGAGCAGCTTTTCATATGCTTCTTGGCCATCTGTATGTATTCTTTGGAGAAATGTCTATTTAAGTCTTCTACCCATTTTTGGATTGAGGCGTTCATTTTTTTAATATTGAGCTTCATGAGCTGTTTATATATTTTGGAGATTAATCCTTTGTCCGTTGATTTGTTTGCAAATATTTTCTCCCATTCTGAGGGTTGTCTTTTCGTCTTGTTTATAGATTCCTTTGCTGCACAAAAGCTTTTAAGTTTCATTAAGTCCCAGCTGTTTGTTTTGTTTTGTTTTTATTTCCAACACTCTAGGAAGTGAGTCAAAAAAGATCCTGCTGTGACTTACGTCAAAGAGTGTTCTTCCTATGTTTTCCTCTAAGAGTTTCATGGTGTCCGATCTTACATTTAGATCTTTAACACATTTTGCATTTATTTTTGTGTACGGTGTTAGGGAGTGTTCTAATTTCATTCTTTTACATGTAGCTCTCCAGTTTTCCCAGCACCATTTATTGAAAAGACTGTCTTTTCTCCATTGTATATCCTTGCCTCCTTTGTCACAGATTAGTTGACCACAGGTGTGTGGGTTTATCTCTGGGCTTTCTCTCCTGTTCCACTGACGTATATTTCTGTTTTTGTGCCAGTACCACACTGTCTTGATTACTGTAGCTTTGCAGTTTAGTCTGAAGTTAGGGAGTCTGATTCCTCCAGCTCCGTTTATTTCCCTCAATGTTGCTTTGGCTATTCGGGGTCTTTCTTTTGGGTCTCCATACATATTTTAAAATTTTTTGTTCTAGTTCTGTAAAAAATGCCATTGGTAATCTGATAGGGATTGCATTGAATCTGTAGATTACTTTTGAGTAGTACACTTATTTTCACAATATTGATTCTTTCAATTCAAGAACATGGTATATCTCTCCATCTGTTTGTGTCATCTGTGATTTCTTTCATCAGTGTCTTATAGTTTTCTGAGTACAGGTCTTTTACCTCCTTAGGTAGGTTTATTCCTAGGTATTTTATTCTTTGTGTTGCAGTGGTGAATGGGACTGTTTCCTTAATTTCTGTCTCTGAGCTTTCATTGTTAGTGTACAGGGATGCAAGAGATTTCTGTGCATTAATTTTGTATCCTGCAACTTTACCAAATTCATTGATTAGCTCTAGTAGTTTTCTGGAGGCATCTTTAGGATTCTCTATGTATAGTATCATGTCAACTGCAAACAGTGACAGTTTTACTTCTTCCTTTCCAATTTGTATTCCTTTTATTTCTTTTTCTTCTCTAATTGCCATGGCTAGGACTTCCAAAACTATGTTGAATAAGAGTGGCGAGAGTGGACATCTTTGTCTTCTTCCTGATCTTAGAGGAAATGCTTTCAGTTTTTCACCATTGAGAATGATGTTTGCTGTGGGTTTGTCATATATGGCCTTTATTGTGTTGAGGTAGGTTCCCTCTGTGCCCACTTTCTGGAGAGTTTTTATCATAAATGGGTGTTGAATTTTGTCAAAAGCTTTTTCTGCGTCTATTAAAATGATCATATGGTTTTTATTCTTCAATTTGTTAGTATGGTGTATCACACTGATTGATTTGAGCATATTGAAGAATCCTTGCATCTCTGGGATAAATCCCACTTGATCATGGTGTACGATCCATTTAATGTATTGCCGGATTCTGTTTGCTAGTATTTTGTTGAGGATTTTTGCATCTATATTCATCAGTGATATTGGTCTGTAATTCCTTTTTTTGTAGTATCTTTCTCTGGTTTTGTTATCAGGGTGATGGTGGCCTCATAGAATGAGTTTGGGAGTGTCCCTTCCTCTGCAATATTTTGGAAGAGTTTGAGAAGGATGGGTGTTAGCTCTTCTCTAAATGTTTGATAGAATGCACCTGTGAAGCCATCTGGTTCTGGACTTTTGTTTGTTGGAAGATTTTTAATCACAGTTTCAATTTCATTACTTGTGATTGGTCTGTTCATATTTTCTATTTCTTCCTGGTTCAGTCTTGGCAGGTTATACCTTTCTAAGAATTTGTCCATTTCTTCCAGGTTGTCCATTTTATTGGCAGAGAGCTGCTTGTAGAAGTCTCTTAGGATGCTTTGTATTTCTGCAGTGTCTGTCGTAACTTTTTCTTTTTCATTTCTAATTTTGTTGATTTGAGTCCTCTCCCTCTTTTTCTTGATGACTCTGGCTAAAGGTTTATCATATTTGTTGATCTTCTCAAAGAACCAGCTTTTAGTTTTATTGATCTTTGCTACTGTTTTCTTTCTTTCTATTTCATTTATTTCTGTTCTGATCTTTATGATTTCTTTCCTTCTACTACCTTTGGGTTTGTTTGTTCTTCTTTCTCTATTTCCTCTAGGTGCAAGGTTAGATTGTTTATTTGAGATTTTTCTTTCTTGAGGTAGGATTATCTTGCTATAAACTTCCTTCTTAGAACTGCTTTTGCTGCATTCCATAGGTTTTGGATCATCGTGCTTTGTTGTCATTTGTCTCTAGGTATTTCCTGATTTCCTCTTTGATTTCTTTGGTGATCTCTTGGTTATTTAGTAACGTATTGTTTAGCCTCCACGTGTTTGTGTTTTTTACGTTTTTTTCCCCCTGTAATTGATTTCTAATCTCATAGTGTTGTGGTCAGAAAAGATGCTTGATATGATTTCAATTTTGTTAAATTTACCTAGGCTTGATTTGTGACCCAAGCTGTGATCTATCCTGGAGAATGTTCCATGTGCATTTGAGAAGAAAGTGTAATCTGCTGTTTTCGGATGAAATGTCCTATAAATATCAATTAAATCTATCTGGTCTACTGTGTCATTTAAAGCTCGTGTTTCCTTATTAATTTTCTGTCTGGATGATCTGTCCATTGGTGTAAGTGAGGTGTTAAAGTCCCCCACTGTTATTGTGTTACTGTTGATTTCCTCTTTTATATTTGTTAGCAGTTGCCTTATGTACTGAGGTGCTCCTATGTTGGGTGCATATATATTTATAATTGTTATATCTTCTTGGACTGATTGATCCCTTGATCATTATGTAGTGTTCTTCCTTGTCTCTTGTAACATTCTTTATTTTAAAGTCTATTTTATCTGATATGAGTATTGCTACTCCAGCTTTCTTTTGATTTCCATTTGCATGGAATATCTTTTTCCATCCCCACACTCTCAGTCTGTATGTTTCCCTAGGTCTGAAGTGGGTCTCCTGTAGACAGCATATAGATGGGTCTTGTTTTTGCATCCATTCAGCAAGCCTGTGTCTTTTGGTTGGAGCATTTAATCCATTCACATTTAAGGTGATTATCAATATGTATGTTCCTATTACCATTTTCTTAATTGTTTTGGGTTTGTTTTTATAGGTCCTTTTCTTCTCTTGTGTTTCCCACTTAGAGAAGTTCCTTTAGCATTTGTTGTAGAGCTCGTCTGGTGGTGCTGAATTCTCTTAGCTTTTGCTTGTCTGTAAAGCTTTTGATTTCTCCATCAAATCTGAATGAGATCCATGCTGGGTAGTGTAATCTTGGCTGTAGGTTCTTCCCTTTCATCACTTTAAATATATCATGCCACTCCCTTCTGGCTTGTAGCATTTCTGCTGAGAAATCAGCTGTTAAACTTATGGGAGTTCCCTTGTATGTTATTTGTTGTTTTTCCCTTGTTGCTTTCAATAATTTTTCTTTGTCTTTAATTTTTGTTAGTTTGATTACTATGTGTCTCAGTGTGTTTCTCCTTGGGTTTATCCTGCCTGGGAAGCTCTGCACGTCCTGGACTTGGGTGGCTATTTCCTTTCCCATGTTAGGGAAGTTTTCGACTATAATCTCTTCAAATATTTTCTTGGGTCCTGTCTCTCTTCCTCTTCTGGGACCCCTATAATGCGAATGTTGGTGCATTTAATGTTGTCCCAGAGGTCTCTTAGGCTGTCTTCAATTCTTTTCACTCTTTTTCTTTATTCTGTTCCACGGCAGTGAATTCCACCATTCTGTCTTCCAGGTCACTTATCCGTTCTTCTGCCTCAGTTATTCTGCTATTGATTCCTTCTAGTGTAGTTTTCATTTCAGTTATTGTATTGCTCATCTCTGTTTGTTCTTTAATTCTTCTAGGTCTTTGTTAAACATTTCTTGCATCTTCTCCATCTTTGCCTCCATTCCTTTTCCAAGGTGCTGGATCATCTTCACTATCATTATTCTGAATTCTTTTTCTGGAAGGTTGCCTAGCTCCACTTCACTTAGTTGTTTTTCTGGGGTTTTATCTTGTTCCTTCATCTGGTACATAGCTCTCTGCCTTTTCATCTTGTCTATCTTTCTGTGAATGTGGTTTTTGTTCCACAGGCTGCAGGATTGTAGTTCTTCTTGCTTCTGCTGTCTGCCCTCTGGTGGATGAGGCTATCTAAGAGGCTTGTGCAAGCTTCCTGCTGGGAGAGACTGGTGGTGGGCAGAGCTCAGTAAAACTTTAATCCGCTTGTCTGCTGATGGGTGGGGCTGAGTTCCCTCCCTGTTGTTTGACATGAGGCGACTCAGCACTGGAAGCTACAGGCTCTTTGGTGGGGCTAATTGCGGACTCTGGGAGGGCTCATGCCAAGGAGTACTTCCCAGAATTTCTGCTGCCAGTGTCCTTGTCCCCGCATTGAGCCACCGCCACCCCCACCTCTGCAAATCCCGCTAGCCTTCAAAGTCTGATTCTCTGGGAATTCCTCTTCCTATTGCCAGACCCCCCCCCCCCCCGCCAGGTTGGGAAGCCTGATTTGGGGCTCAGAACCTTCACTCCAGTGGGTGGACTTCTGTGGTATAACTGTTCTCCAGTTGGTGAGTCACCCACCCAGCAGTTATGGAATTTCATTTCATCAGGATTTAGCCCCTCCTACCATCTCATTGCAGCTTCTCCTTTGTCTTTGGATGTGGGGTATCTTTTTTGGTGAGTTCCAATGTCTTCCTGTCGATGACTGTTCAGCAGTTAGCTGTGATTCTGGTGCTCTCACAAGAGTGCACGTCCTTCTACTCCGCCATCTTGAACCTGCCCATCTCAATTGATCATTTATAAGAGCGAAACAACACTGATAATTTATAAAATGGAAACACACCACATGAAAACTAGCAACTACTGTTTTAATGTTTTTTATAATCTTTGTTCTTAAAGTCACATATATTTCAGAGGTCGTGGTGGAGAAAAATTTAATTTGAATTTCATCAATTTCTTCAGTTTTACTTGATTTTCTTTCACCTCTGTTAAATTCAAGTAAAATTAAATTTAATGTTTGCAATTAAAAATAGCACATCTAGTTTGAACCCAATGTTATAAAGTTATTTCATTCTTTCTTCCTATTCTTTTTTGTCTCATTTTAATTTCTTTGTATCAATCTACATAACCATCCTGTTATCTGTGCCTATTCATTTAAGTACTTAAAATAATGTTCATTAAATGGTAATTTAATTATATTTAGAGAATGATTTTGAGTAATCTGTTGCTTCTTATATTATGTGAAACTTTTATAAATGAGCATGCATCATTTGTATAGAAACAATAAAAAGTGATTTTTTTTTTTACGTATTTAATGGAACAGTTAAATTAACACCATATGGCTTTTTCTTTTAATAACCTGGGATTTGGGGCAATCAGATTTCAAGTCTCAGCTCAGCAAAGAGCTGGTTGTATAATATCTCTAGTTCTTAGTTTCATCATCTGTTAAAAATGAAGGAGTTGAACTGAGATATTTGTTTCCAGCTCTGAAATTCTATATCTCAGGTACTGATGATTAAAATCTCTCTATGCTGAGCTACAAGTAGCACTGTAGATACCATGGAGGTATTTTACCTATTAACTTGGCTATATTGCTTTTGAGGAGTGTACCTTTCTTCCCGTAAAATCTTCACAGCCTTCTTATTTGAAGTAAGGGAAACATGTACAGGGAAAATAGAGCCCAATATAATAATGAAACGTTACTTTTCAAAGGTTGTAGAATAGAAAAAGGGCAGAAACAAACGGGAATGCAGTATTCATGAGAAAACCCGTAAAACTATACCACTTCCTGCTATAACCATTATCCTTACAGCAGGAGTGGGAAATGATGCAAAGACAATTGAGCTCTTATGGTAAAACTGTACATTAAAGTTAACAATGATGACTGAGGTCAAATATATTGGATATTTGTAAGAGACATGATAGGCCTAGAGAACACTGGAAGAAAACTGAACAACAGCCCTAAGGGCTTACTTTGTGTAATTATGAAATTTGATTATGCTGAGTAAAACATAGGAAACAAGTGAGAATTAAAATAGCACATTTCTTTGGTCTACGAGAAAGAATGACAAACTTATTCTGCAATTCAGTAAAGAAAACATATTCTAAAGACAAAAGGACTGAAACAAAAGCCATTAAAAAAATGAAATCGGTAATTCTGAGGCACACTGATTTCCAATGAAATCTGTCTTGCCCTTCTTTGCTGCCTGTGGAGTCTAAAAATCCAAGTGATCAACTTTATTTTGCATGTTCGAGAAACAAGCCCATAACTTTCAGGCTGAACAATAGCTCTATATGAAGAATTATCAATGGAGTAAGAAAAGACAGTGGCTCCTTATAGAACTAGCATAGCCAGTTTATGGAATTATTTGTGAATCTCAGTTTTGGGAAAATAAAAGCATTGAGTATCCATTTATTCATCAAGTTGGCTAGCTATACGTATATGTATATATATTAGAAATACAGTCAGCATTCTCTGTTGCTTTATAATATTTCTTAATGATCTTAATGATCTCAGAGTGAAATTTTCATCTACAAGCTGGCTTTTCCCTTTCTGATTCCCAGTGAACTGACACAGCCTGATTTCTTCTAAGAGTCACCTCGCTCAAATCCTGACTTCAATGTTTATTACATCAGAATAAGATAGGTCGGCCAGTCTGTTGCCATCAAGGAGACAAATTAAATGTAATGGAAAAGTCTGTTTTTATTAAAAGTCTTTTTCTCTTAGCCAAGTTCACTTTTTAGGTTAGCCAGGTGGTCTTGACGGCAACAGACAGCATAGGTTTCGATATATGGCATCGTTGTTCCTTTGTATATAAATAATGGCAGCTCTAATATAGAAAAGAAATTAAAGTGAGCAATAAAAAGTCTTGCCTATCTTTTATGATTTTACAACAATTAAGCAGCTAAAGCTGGATTATAAATCACTGAAGGGAAACTGAGAACAATCGAGAACAACAACAGTAATAAAGTATGGAATCTTTACTAATGAAAGGGAAACATCTGACTTCTGTTACCACCTAATAAAAGTGCACTTTATTGTCGTTCCTCATTTACTAGGCATTTTCTTTACTCCTGTAATACTTGGCTACCTAACCAGTATCCAGTTTTTAAAGATGAGAGAGAAAAATTCTATACGGCAAATCTATATGGTCAAATCAGATTTAACCTGTCTTTTGCCAGTAGATGCACCTACCTGACAACTGCCAGCATTTGAAACACCCACACTCTACAGGTTTGTGGTTGTAAATTTCAGCCACTCCAGCTTTTGAGGAATACAAATAATGAAAACTCATCAAAGCGCTGTCATAACTCTCCCAGCTGACTAGATAGAAGCATTTCTGACTACTCAAAATTAATAGCAGCTCCCAAGGCCTTATAAGAACAGCTGTCATTGAGAAATATACTCACAAACAAATAAGTAATTCTCCCAGTTTGATCTGTTAGAGGCATGAAGCGGCAACTCTTCAGGGCAACCTAGATGGGTTATCAAAGGAGCAATGAGCTCCCGTAGACCTCTGATATGGTCATGTGAGCGTACCATGCAGTATTTATCAGCACGTGCTATGTGCCTCGCCCAGAGCTTGGTACATTCTAGACTCTCATTAAGGATCTGCTCAATGAACAAGGCAGAATCCTTTGCTGGTGGTCCACGTGGAACAGCCAGCAATTATAATTAGGACATTCCACCAACAGAAGCTGCTGTCCTGTCGTCACTGAAGTGCTAAAACTTGGCGAGATCCTAGGTATAAAACCACAGTTGGAAATGGATCAATACTAAGGACTGCACTGACTTTGTTATATTTGGTATAAAATACAAAATAAAATAAAATCCCACTCCTCCCAAAGCCGGTATCAATTTTATTTAGGTATGAGCCAGTGAAGACAGATTTGAGAACATTAATATATGTCACAACAATTTTTCAAAGTGAGAAACATTTCAGATCTGTGAGAATTTCATACTGCATTTTTACGAATAATTATGCAGTTGAATTAACTCAAATGCTTGTATTTTCCATCCGTTACTGTGAGGTTAATTGTCCCTTTCAGGGACTGAGACGTGACAGGAACCTGTCATTGCCATGACATTCAACAGAAGGAACCCCATTTCTAGTTTTCATCCATGGGGTCTCGCTATGTAACAGATTTTTATAGGGAAGAGATTTTCTTCTTTCTGGGCTCATCTGGAGAACTCTGAAAACTCCCCCTTCTTGAGTGAACATGGTCATGGAGACTCAGGACAAAGAAGAAGGACTAGGAGTCAGGAGACATGAACCTTGCCTGGGCCCCAAGTCTTGATGTAACTTTGAACAAAACTCTCCCTGGGGATTTGATTCCTCATTTCTAAAATGAAAAACTGGACTACCCAATCTTTAAGGCCCCTTTGGAGTACTTGATGTCTCATAATGTGCAAGTGGTTCCAACCCATTGTTACAGAAGTTTCCCTGATGGTTGGAGAGGAAAGCCTGTACAAGTCTATGTTTCATAGTCTTTGGTGATCAAAGAGGCCATCAACATGTTTTCATTGTCTGGGTTTAAATTCGCCTGTCATTAATTTTGACAAGATTATTTGTCACTGGAAATCACCTTTTAGATTTGGTGATCTATAACAATGACTGAAATAATGAAAAATCAATAACGCTCCCAAGGTGGATGCAAAAGAAATGACACACAGCATCTTAACCAACGGTCCAGAGAACATCATTTGGGGGATATATTTTCCCCTAACTACACACACTCTCAGATCCCATGTCAGATTTCCTGAATTAGAATTTCCTAGCTTGGGTCCTGGATCCACATGTCTTAGAAAAGCTTCCCAGCTAACTGGTGCCTTTTGCTCCCCAACCCACCTTTGAAAGAAGTGATTTAAATACTGATTATCTATCAGGTAGAGAGTATCGTATGATACAAGCCATACAGTGAGGTAAGTGGGCCTCTGATAACGTACCAGGTCAGGAAGCTGGCAGCATTCTATTTTTGCCTACATAGCTGTGTGCTATTTAAAAATTCAAGGAGGCTGAGCGCTTGGTGCGGTTGAATTTATCTAAGGTTTACTGAATGCTCCCTGTGGCTGTGGTTGGTAGCATTATAATTTGGGTGGTGAGCAGATTTGCAATTTTTATATTAAATTTGGAATGCTGGTTATAAAACTGTTTAGAATGCATTTCAGTGATGGATGGTAAATGGCTGTCTAAGACAAATACAAGGCCAATAGCCAGTTTCTTTTCCTTCCCTTTTTTGGTGCTACTTTGGGGAAATTACTTGGGAAATGAAGAAGGTTAAAAATGGTTCTATCAGTACAAACTGAAAGTCCATATACAAATTACATAAGCTCTTGCCCTAATCGTTTTCTTCCCTCCCAATGGTATTTACTGGGCACCCAGAGACTGCCAGATGTGAGACTGAACAGTTGCTCTAACACAGCAATCTTTCATGTTTTACTCGAAGGCTCTGAAAATATTTTTCTCCCTCAGCTCTGTAACAGGGAGAAAGGAGCCCCCCTGGGGATATGGCTGATGGAGGCTGATCCTGTCTGACACTTGGGGACTCTGAAGACTCACTGTGATAACTCAGTTATTATGCAGACAGGCAACACACCTGTTCCCACTAACTTAGGCTCCCACCACACATGGGCAGTCAAGTTCCCTTAGCATTTATTTTGATTGTACATTTTAATACATAAAATATCCCATTTTCATGGTTCATCCTCCTGCCTCTGGGCAGAAGCACAAACCTGCTTCAGAATCACTACTAGGTAAGATTATAAAAGGGACCTCAACAATCGATTCCAACGCGTAACTGCTTTCACCGTGAGATGATTCTCAGGAGTCCATTAGGCTCCAGCACTCAGGAGGGAAGGCTCCTTGTTAACTGTACTAAAACAAAGTCTTCTACAAATCAGAACAGGGGTTGGCATCTCTGGACCTCCTAGAAGGAGCAGCTCTCTCAGTGACCCTCTGATCTTCCAGCCCCATGTCCTACCACTTCATGAAATACATTCAGAGCCCACCAGACCACTCATCCAAAAGGCGGGAAGGGGATAGGACACTAGGTCTTCACTATTCATTCATTCTAATGGTTGAAAGGGGATGTGGTTTTAAAATAGTCCTTTCTTTTCAGCTTCTTGATGAGCTATGTTTTTGTCTTGGCTGACTCTCAGATTATGACCTGGATCCACAGGTAAACTTCATGGACACTAGACACCAACAGTAACTCTGCCTCATCCGTAGAGAAAAGAGAAGACGACACTTACTGGGGCTCTGTTTCTGGGCACATAACTTGATGGATATTTAAAAGGATTATACCGATTTTAATAGAGTGGAAAATGTATAGTTTTCATACAGATAAAGAGCACTGCGGCAATGATTTGCATGACCAAATTTCAAAGGCATGCTCTCCGGCAGACGCTGCACAATACTTTGTGGTTACTTTCAATAACATATTTCATCTGAGGCTTTCACAATCTTTTACAAACTAGCTGTGGCATGATCATTTTACAGATGTGGAGTCTGAAAACACAGGGTTTAATCTGATGAAGATTCCACACAAGGTCAGCGCACGGGCACAGAGAAGGAAAGCCAGGAGGAGCTATTGTCTTGCACAACACATGTCAGCGTATAAAGAGGACAAACTAATTCAAAACAGAAGGCGAAGCTATTTAGAATCCAGAAGAAAATGCTAAGCTGAAAGAACATAAATAAATAAAAATAAAACAATTTTAAAGACCTTGAATAATGCAGCACCTCTAGTGAGAGCTCAGCCCACTCACACAGTGAATCTGGAAATAGAACGAGCATAACACTTACATATGAGCCCAGTCGCCGCAGGCAATCTGCTCTTCTTCCAGTATTATTCAGGACAAATAATTTAGTTTTCTTTATTTATTCTGAAATTTGTCACCATACAAAATAATGCATTATATTTTTCTTTGATTTCCGCTTTTTCCGTGTCTTCAATCCCCACACCCCAGAGTTTCAGGGAATCCACTGACTTCTCATCCTTTCAATTCGTAAGTTCACTTTGCCTGTAATAACCCCTAGGTTCCTTCTATCTTCTTCACAGACATATGTTACACCTAATAATCAACAACCCTGCCTGTTTTAATTGGTTCACCACCAGAGTGACTATAAAGTATCCCTTGGAGACCCTTCAGCTGACATCATTCTCCTTAAGGAGACATTACAGTAAATAAATAAGCAAATGAATGTGCGTCAACAGGGAGATTAAAAGACTTAGCTGAATGATGGTTAAGGAATTCTTAAAACCCTCTCACTAATGGGGGTGAAGGCCCTCAGTGCTCTCAGCACACCCAGTTTCTGTGTGTTCTTTCCTAATCTTGTTTTTTTGTAAATTAAGTCTTTAACGACAGTTGAGGAATTACGAAATTTCTTCATGAAGCAAGTCTGCACTTGCAGACATGTTGGTATCTTCCAGAATGTCCATAGCGAAGTACTCACAGCAGCAAAACTCTGGAAACTACTCGTATGTCCATCAAGAGGATTCTGGGAACCTGATCAAGTGTTATGCCAACTTGGTACCATTGCTCATGGGAAAATGATAAATTGCTTGATAAACCGATAAATTGTTTGTGGACCAGGGAAACGAGAGCTATTTGGTAGGAAGCCATAGCGTAAGGCTTCTCTGAGTGAGGTGACTCCTGTAACTCAGCATGCCCCTCACGGGGACTCTGGAAGTTCTGCCCATGGAGTTGTGCCCAGAGAAAGTGGCTCTCCTGCTGCATAGGATTCTATGGCAGAGTGGTTCTCGAATCTTCCCCACGTGGGGCTCCTCTCCTAGCACCTAAGCTATTACCTGGGAGAGGTGGCGCAAAGAGAACAGCATCCGGACAGCCGTGTGGACTGCAGTGGACGCTGTTGCCAGACCCCCTCCGTGCCTCGGCCCTGCCAGGAAGCAGTGATCTCTGTCTTACACATTGTTCCTGGGTCACCCGGTGCTAAGCGTGGCCTACGGGAGTCCTGTGAGTCTGAATGTTTAGTTGGATCCAAGAAGACCTCCTGAGGGCATTGCAAATGGTTACTTCTGAGGATCAGATTAAGAGAAACTTTCACATTCTATGTATATATTGAATAATTTCAGCCTTTAACCATAAACATGTAACTTATTATCTGGAGAAAAAAAGCCTACTGAAAGAAAAAAAAACCTCCATAAAAGGAACTGTCACATCAAACTCCTTTAGAGGTCTATGCCCAGGAAAACAAGGCTAAGATTCCACAATGAAATGGGAATGAATAGGATGTAACTTTAGACAAAGTTCCAAAAGATTAAAAGCTATAACCAAATCTACAGTTTTGAGGTGAATAAACATTCTCTATCTTGGTAAGTATATCACAAATTCTGGATATACTGAATTCAAGTGTGTTTTTTCAATATTTTTTCAGCTTGATTAAAAATTTGGAACCTTGTATGACGAGATAAATTTAGTATGTATCATTTAAAAAATGATCACCAACCATTTTGTTATGCAATTAAGACAGCAAGAGTAGTTTTCTATTTTCTACTTCCATAGAAATAATGAGTCCCATGTGGTGAAGGGATGAGGTAAATAAAACTTGTTCCCACTTGGCTATGAAACAGCCAATTCCCTGAGAGGAAACTTTCAGCATCCTTCCATATGAACCCTTTGGCTTTCTTTCCTGAAGAAATTCTGTCTTTAACAAGTCCGATAATTTCCAGGATGTTATCAGGCCAAACAGCTACCCCATTTGGAGGTAGCTAATTACTTCAAGAAGATTGACATTATATACAATCATAAGAACAATTATAAGATGAATCATAATTGATGAATACCTATACACAGATTATTGATCTCAAGTCCCAACAAACACTTGGCAAGTAAGACGATGTGAAGTGAGGCTGCACAAAAGAAATGTCAACTTAACGAAAAAAATAAACCTGATATTCATCTTGATATTTAAGCTTCATCTTGAAAATGTTAAATGGATGATGCTGCCCTCTCACTGAAATAAGATTTATCACCATCTAGAATGACACGCTACTGTGTGTTTAGAGATAATGTTTCTTCCCGGTTCTGTTTCGATAATATTGTTTGGTTAGACATAGGAAATAGAGATGAACTGCCTGGGCTTCTGCTCACGGGTTGTGTCACAAGAGGCGAGTCTCTCGTTCCCACCACAGAGACCATGAATGTCAAAGGCGCAGCACAGCCGGGCAGGAAGCGCTCAATGAATTGGGAGGAGTTCATCAGAGCTGTGGCCAAGGAAACGCTCCGTAGCATCCGGGCAGCCCTGCAGGGTTTGTAATTAGCTCAGCTTCCTTGTCTCCAGAGGGTACTTGTTTTAGGATCTCACCACATGGTTTCAACCACTATTCACATTCTCTCTTCTCTTTCAAATACATGCAACACATGTCTGTAGTTTCCCTTTCATAATGGGTTTTTTGTCCTTATAAGAAAGAAACTGTAAGTCACAAAGCTGGGCTCAGTGTGGAAAAGCAACTTCCCATCTTTGTTATCATTTAGATCACGCGTCTGTCTTCAGAAAAGGGGTTTCTGGGAGAAGTCCTCTAAGAACAGAATGGAAATTCCAGCTGGGTTTCAACGTTCAGACCTTCTTGAATATCATCCAGTGGTTTCCCACAGCACTCAGACTCAGGTTCACGGTGCCACGTGGTCAAGCCCCTGCCCTCCTCTTTACCACACTGGCCACTCTCCCTGGGTCTTCTCATTCTGGAAACATGCTGAGCTTGGTCCCATCCCAGGGCCTTTGCATTTGCTGCTCCCTCACCTTCAGCTGTGCTCACCTCCAGATCTTCACACCTCTCTTCTTTTCAGCATTCAGATCTCAGCTCAAGCTCACCCCGAGGTCACCCTTCCTACCTGCGCATCTAAAGCAGCCCACTGCCCAGCTCTCAGGCCACACTCTCACATTGCCTTGTATTTTCTCCATGGCACCTAACATTACCTAAAATCCTCTTATTTACTGGGCTTTGTTTGTCTGTTTATTGGTCATTCTCTCTGCTTCATGAGAGGTGGGATGTCGTTGTCTTGCTCACAACTGTATGCACAGTGTGGGGCTGCTCAATACAGATTTATGACCAAATGAAGGAGGAAACCAGCTCAATTTTCTTCATTTGAAGGCCACTTAATTTTTTCAGCATGTATGCAATACACCCTTTTTCCCCTTGAAAATAATTTTACATGTGTCATAATCTCTGTTCATTAATTTTGTCTGGTAGCAGACAACCACTTCAGTTCACAGGTTCACGTCATTATTAAACTCAGGTAAGTTTTCTTCTATTATATCTTTAAAGACTGCTTCTGTCTGCTCCAAAGTTTTCTTTAAAAACACTGATTAGACCTGTCTATTATTGCTTTGCAAATTTATTTAAATATCTCTCATCTCATATTTCAACTAAAATGCCATTTTGTCAGAGAGCCCAACCCTGAAATGTCCTTATACTAAAGTGTCCAACATCTTCTGCCCATCACATTTTATTGATATTTTTCCTATAATGCATATACCTCACTTAAAATGGTAACTGCAACTTAGCAAGCATACTTTTTAACTGTTAGTTATTATTATATTTTCCTGGTTTATTGTTAGTCTGTCCTGATATAAATTTAAGATATATAAGAGAAGACACTTTTTTTCTTCTTGTCCACTACTGTATTACTAGAGTTTAGAAAAATGTGCCTATGTAGAATGGCATTGAACTAATGGCACTGAAAGAACTGATATAAAATAAATCATGGAATGAATTTATACATACATACATATATAGATAGATAAATCCTGGTAAAGTTTGTATCTTTTTTTTCAAGTAAATTGTTTTTTTCCATCTACACTGTGGGAATTTAGCAAATTAATATGAAAATCTGTACATTATTAAAGTACTGACATAGTAACTTATAATCAAGCAGTTAATGAGCTGCAAAGCTCACTTTAAAAACCAGTTGCTCTATACATTTAATATGTATACAATTACTTCTTGTTATTGTCAAAATTAACTTGGGACATGAAGAGTTAATTGCAGAGACAAACTTAATAAATTGACTTTGATGTAGTTGCTTCTGGAACTGAAGCCTCTTGGGAACACTGAGCTAAAATTCATACCTGAACCTTCTTCAATTTTTAATCAAATACTATTATGATAACTTAACAACAGAATTTCAAAGATAGCTCAATTTTTCCTGGACTCTAGATTCTTTTACACATCAAGGAACCACTTTATCTACCCAAAGGTATTTCTCTTTATATTGTGTATCAGATAAGGGAGCTTAGAAGCCATGGAGATGTTAAGGAAACATTATGTAATTAACATGAAACAAATCAGGGACACACGTCTGACTAAACTATTTTTTAGAATATCATAAGACACTATAAAAATGCACTGAAAAGCCATACTTAGGGAAAGCAGGCTAAACAGACAATGATTACTGACTGATTTGTAGTCAGTTCAAATCAAAATGCCCAAAGAGCTGTGCCTATTCAAGGTTTCCTTTAGTTGAAGCAAAAATAAACGAACAAAAAAATAATAAGAATACATTCACTTGGAAGATACACATTAATTTTAGGAATACCTTTCTTTGCTTAAAAGTATTTTAAAAACCAGTCTTTGTCCAAAAATTAAAAAAAAAGATTACTAATGTATCAATACACTCTGGATATCTTATCAGATGAAATGCCTCCTTGCTTCTAGATAATTCCGTTTTTACTGTCTACCTCCCCTCCATGTGTGAGGGCAAATTAACTTTTATGACTTTATTCCTCATTATGTGGAAATCTAAGCATTAATGCAATCTTTTTTAAGAGAAAAAAGGGCAAATCTATACTGAAAAATTTATCACGATTTTATTTTAATAGGTCTCACTCATGGCTGAGAAGTTGTAAATTGATTAAAATATTTACTTACAATACACTGTAAAATTTATGAAAAAGGTAGAATTCATTTACTGTTGCTTTACTATCACTCAAAATTTTGTGTTCAAAAAATGTCTGAATTGTGTAGAATACAAATGGAACAGAGGACAAAAATTAAAAACCTATCTTTGAAAGACGAGTAATTGAAATAAAACTTGGTGACACTTACAAGCTAATACCTAAAGAGAAGGGGGGGGGGATTGATAATGCAATCAACTCATTTACTTTATAAAACAAATGTTCTTAATTGGAGATAATTATTTCTTAACTCACCTCTGCATACTTCAACTTCAATGTTTTATGCATTTCTCGGAAACGACTGTAACGCCTGAATACGGTCCACGTCTCATCCAGGACAGTGATCTATTCACCAGGAAAAGCAAAATAAATCAGCATTAGTTGGAGGAAAAATTTGTTTCCTCTTATTTGTTTAATGTATATACACTGATGTGTATAAAACTGATGACTAATAAGAACCTGCTGTATAAAAAAATAAATAAAATGAAATTCAAAAATTCAAAATAAAACCAATAAAACAATCATATAATTGTTCTTAAAAAAACAATTTAAAAAATTGTTAATTAAACAATTAATTAAAACAATTAAAAAATGCATCTTAAAAAATAATTTGCTTCAAATTAAACAAATTGTTTAATTTGTTTAAAATAATTCAAAAATTTGTTTAAATTTGTTTAAAATAATTTAAAAATTAACGAAAAGTGATTAGCATGTAAATTTCTCCAGAAGGGAAAATATTAATCTAGCGGCACAAATAAGACTTACAAATAATAACTGTACTCTGCTTAAGCATGCAACTCTGCTTCCCAAATATGATTACGAGCAGCATGTGACTCTGTAAAGCGAAGGACACAGAGTTTCACGGCTTATCAGAAGTGTCCCTCCACTCTCCACGTGGGGTGCAGACAGGACATCCCACAGCGTGACCTTTCTGTTACAGTGATGTGCCTACACGAAATGTTTACACTTTTATATAAAATGTCAGTGTTGGTTTCCAGATGCCACCGCAATGGACAAGAGAGAAGCAGCAGCAGAGAAGAAAAAGAAGGATGAGGAGAAGGAAGAGGGAGGACAAAGGAGAAGGAGGAGGACAAAGAAAAATGAAAAAAACAAACTCTCTCTGCATCTCAATGATCATTAGTATCAAAACCCACACTGTATTTTGCTTTATTTCGGAGGAGGAATTCTCAGTCCAGCCTCTAACCAGTAGTGGAACTTACTGTTCCTATTGGACAGCAGGCGGACACTGGTGCCCATCAGTCACATACGAAGGTCACGGTGACCGAGAGAGGCTGGGAGACACCACCAGCCTCCACGGTCACACCTGAGGCACAGGCTCCTGATCAAGTTCCCATCTCATTCCCACCCTTCTTCCTCCAAGCTCCAGACCCATGTCCCTAACTGGGAGACGTCTTTCTTTAGATGCCACACACCAACTTCAAGGTCAGCTTGTGTGAAACATATCCACCCGTTCTCTCCAATCTCAACTCTACTTCATCTCAGTGCATGTCACCACCATCCACCAAGCCACACCAGACAGACGCTGGTCCCCAGGTCCCCCCAACACGCCACAGTCAGACAAGCACCAGGTCCTGCACCTCTCACCTCCTAGACCTTCCTTAGCGCTCTACCCTTCCATCCTTCACTGCCACTGCCATCTCACTCCGGGCCACCAGGTCTCACGCGGCCTCGGCCAGGCCTCTCCCAGTGTCTCCATCCGGTTGCCCCTCCAATCCCTTCTCTGCACAACTGACGGGAGCTTTTTAAAAACTTAAGTCTGATCATTCTACATCCCCCCCCTTAAGTCCCCTAGAAGCTTCACGCTACTCCTAGAAGAAGACCCAGATTTTATATTTCTACCCGACCGCGTGCAGCCGCCTCTCCTCCCGCAAGTGTCTCACTCCCTGGAAGCGCACACTCCTTCCCACGCTGGGCCTCTGCAGGGGCCGCATGTCTGTACCGGAAACCTTACCCCGCACATTAGAGAAACGCCCTTCTCAGGCTGGTGATTCAGCTTTTGGTTCTCCTGCATGTACACCCCAGGGGTGAGCAGGAAAGTCAGGGATCAGTAAACCACAGAGATCAGTAGGGGGAGGACACCCATGCAGGGGGCCTCGGGAGGAGGAGGGAGTCCTGAGTCTCAGCCATCCGCAGGTTCACTCACTTCCCCGAGTGGCAAATGAGACGATTTTGGGTTATCCAAGGAAGTACATATTAAAACTTTCACTGTTCTGGCTCTATATTCATCATTTACAATAATGTTTTAATTGTGGCAGGTTTCTTCTTGTGAGTTTCTTTTAAAAAGGTATTTCTGTAAGGAAACAAAGGTAAGTATGTTTACCAAAAAAATCATTTAGTAAAAATAGTACCAATGTCACCAAAGCTTGGGAAACACTGCTGCTGGCAGCTCAGCTGGGGGCTTTCTCCCCGGCTCTCTCCTCCTCAACAGACCCCATTGTGCACCATCAGCAAGGGGGTGAGGGCTTCCTTAGGGCAAGAGCACAGCAATGTGCCACCTTGGCTGGATGCAACCCAGGTGTCAAGGAGAGACCTGGACAGGAGTGGGCGTGATACTGCCTGCTTGCCAAGAAAGCCCAGGAATTAAGAGAACCACACCCGTGACCCGGGAGTAGTTTTCTCTTCTCTCTCCTGCAGGATGCTCACAGGGAAACTATCCTGTCCTGGGACTTTGGAATCCAGAGAAAGTCACAGAAGAAGCCTGGGTCTCCCTCCTCCCTCAGACTGTAATGCTCCCTGGATCTCCGACTGCTTCCACTGTTCCTCTTGAACCCACAGTCAGTCAAGTGCAAAATCTCCCCATCCTCAGCCTCTTCTGGGAACATCCCCTTCACCTTCGCTCTAACTGAGAGCTGGCTCTCCCCGAGGGACCCCTTCCCCTGTAGCCATCTCAAGTAGGGACTGTGTTCTCCCCACACTCTTCATCCTGTTGTGCTGGGAGGTTGGTAGACGCTCTTGTACTTCCATCCAACTTTCACACCACTGCTCCTCTGCCGTTCCTAAAACCCCACCTACGTGAAGCCCACACCTTCGGATCCTACCTGTACCCATCCTTCTCGCAGGCAATTCGCCGTAGTCACATCCCCGACTCCTTGAACGTCTTAGGTTTTGCTCACTGTCATCTGCTCCAACGCTATGGAACTCCTGCTATGAATCTTGGTAATTTCATCAACCAACAGACGATCCCTCCAACACCCCGACCTCCTGTTCCTTGACCTTTGCCCTGGTTCCTCCCTCACCCGACTTGGAAACCATGGGCGATCACTACAACCTTTCCCTTGCATTCAACCTCAAATCTCTTTGCTCTGCTCTTGAAATTCCCTTGACTAAGCTAAACCACGATCTTGGTTAAATCCAACTGTCTGCTTACTCCCAGCCTGTACCTGCAGGATGGGGCTGAAGGAAAACATGCCACCAAATGGCTGCCTCGTCCTATTTTAAAGTCACAGTCACCACTTTGAGGTCAGCCTGGATGCCTCCAAACAGTCATACCACATTTCCCCATTCCATCCATTCTCCCATTCTCTTAGATAAGAGTTTTCTAAACAGTTTACCCCATCTTCCTTCTCACTCTCCGATGATAACCTGAGTTCCTATTTCACTGAGAAAGTGGAAGCAATCAAAAGAACACTCCCACAACCACCCTCAGCCCACCACGGCCACCATCGGCCTTGTACCTCCTCTTCCCTCCTGCTACCGGGCGTGGGATGTACACCACTGCTCCTGGTTAAGGCCAACCCCTCTTCCTAAATGCTGGATTCTGGACTCCACGCCCTCCTGCCTTCTGAAGGAAACTGCAATCAGCAATTTTCTCTTCTCTCTCCTGCACCAACACATCCCCAGTCTCTACTAGATTATTCCATCAGCATCTAAACTAGCTAGGATTTCTCTCACCTTAAACTCCCATCTTGGCCTCCCTTTCCCTTCCCACTGCCACTCCATTTCTGTCCTTCCTATTATAAACAACTCCTTGCAAGAGTTTATTCTTGATGTCATCAATTTCCTTCTTCCCAGGATCCCTTCAATCCAGCCTCAGTTACTCACATTCCACTCAAGCTACTCTCATCTACTCTTACCAAGGTCATCAACGACCGCCACAGGTTACCTCACGCTAAACCACGGGTTCATTCTTGGCCCTGATCTGACTTGACCTATTGCAGGATTTGATGGAGCCGACAACTCCTCCTTGAAACATCTTTTTCATCTGGCTTCCAGGCTGCTGCCTCTCTTACCTTAGTTTTCTTTGCTTGGATTTCTCTTCATCCCCCTGACCTCTAAACATCAAAGTGTCCCAGGGCTTAGTCCTTGAACGTGTTTTATTTTCTACCTGAGCTCACTCCCTTGGTGATCTCATCCCATCTCATAGCTTAAACTTACACCAATGATTCCCGGGATGCTCATCTCTCTCCCTTGAACCCAGACTCGTACATCCTACTGCCTACTTGATATGTCTGCCTACCTAGATGTCTAACTGCATCTCAAACTTAACATGGCTAAATTTACCAAAATTAATCTCATCCAGACTTGCTCCCCCATCTCAGTCATGACAATGCCGTTCTTCTATTTCTTCAATCCAAAAACTGTGGCACCATCTTTGATGTTCCTCCTTCTCTCACGTCTCACATCCAATCAGTCAGCAAATCCTTTCCACCACACTCCAAATATAATGAGAATCTGACACTTTGCAGCATCACCACCATTGGCATCTTGGTCTAAGCCACCGTCACCTCTTGCCTGGACTATGTTTAACAGCCTCCTACCCGGTCCCCTCGCTTCTGCTTCTGTCTCCCTCCCCCCAACATTCCCCTCATTCCTTTCTCAACACAGCAGCCAAAGTGATCTTGTTAAAAACTGTCAGATGAGGCCATTTCTTTGCTGAATGGGACACCCTGCCAAGGCGTCCCATCTCGCTCAGGGTACAAGTTCAAGTTCTTGTGCTGATCTACAAGGATCTCTACAATTTGTCCCCTCCCTGGCCTCATCTCCCACCACGTTTTCCCTTGCTCACTCTGCCTTCCTTGCTTACCTAGAACCCATCAAACATACTACACAGTAAGTGTGGCCTCAGGAACTTTGTCTGTGATCTTTCCTCTTTCTGGAATGCTCTTTCCACGTGACTAGCTCCCTCACTTCCTTCAAGTCTTTGCTCAAAAGCCACTTTCTCAGTGATGCCTTCTCTGGATATACCATCTAAAATTGCACCCCCTTACTCCCCATCTCCACACTACTTACTTCTCTCTTCTTATTTTTCTACTAAGCACTTCTTACTACCTAACATGGTACGGTCACACCTCCGAGATATCGTGGGTTGGGTTCCAGACCACCACAGTACAGCGGATTGCAATAAAGTGAGTCACACGAATTTTCTGGTTTCCCAGTACATATAAAAGTTATGTTTGCACTATACTGTAGTCTATTAAGTATGCAATAGCATTATGTCTAAGAAAACAATGTACATATCTTAAGTAAAAAAACACTTTAATGCTAAAAAATGCTAACCATCATGTGACAATGCAGGGTTGCCACAAACCTTCAATTTGTAAAAATACGCAATATCTGAGACGTGCAATAAAACAACGTAACCTGTATATATTTACTTAATATGTCTTGTTTTTGTCTCTCTTCCCCACTAGAATAAGCTCCAGGAGAACTGGGATTTTTAGCTGGTTTTCACTACACCTTAGATGAGTACTTGACATATCACGGGCATCCTGATGAAGAGCTGGAGGATGGAGCCCCCGGATGGGCTTGTCCTAAGTGTACTCAGGCTTAGCAACAATGAACCAGCAAGGCCTTTGTTCATCTCTCTGGTAGAAGAGATGGCCTCCAGCAAAATCAGGATACAGATACGGATAACTGACACCAGCTCGTGAGGCTTTGGCCTGTGGTGCCTTCCTCTTTTTTTTTTTTTTTTTTTTTGGTCACACCACATGGCACATGGGATCTTAGTTCCCTGACCAGGCATCGAACCCACATCCCCCTGTATTGGAAGCACAGAGTCTTAACCACTGGACCACCAGGAAAGTCCTGCTTCTTCTTCTTTGTTGCTTTCACAGCTCATTAATGTCAGACCATATTTTGAAATCTCTAATTAATTCAACAGCTACTTCACACCCACCTCATAATTTGGGTTTCACTCCTCTTTCCCAGGGTGGCCCCAGAATAATGCCTTTATAAGGCATGGCAATTTCCCTGACAACTTGCACATACCAAGTCTCTGGAGGACAGTTGCGGCTGAGTGATTTCCCGAGCAGCAGAATCAGGGCATTTGGGCACAAAATGACAAGACAGCAAGGGGAAGATAAAGTCCCTGAGAGAGCCCCCAAAAGCATCCAATCCACTTTTTCCTGCTTCTCGATATCAGCCCCCAGTGCTCACAATGGGATGCAGGATGCAGGGGGAGAGCGGGGGTGGAGCTGGGAGGAGACAGAGGAAGATGGCCTGACGGGGAGAGAGCTATCCAAAGCCGTGTGTTCCTGTGAATTGGGCTCAACGAGGTCTGTAAGGGGATCAGAGGAATCTTTGTCTTCACCATGTCACACTGGTGTCTCCAAGAGTCCCACATTAATGAAGAGGGTGGGGACTCTCTGGAACCATTAACACTGTATATAATTTCCCCAAAATACTGAAAAAAGAAGATCATTATGGGTACATTTTGGGCAATGGTTCATTTTGTTTCCTCGCGTCTTGATATTTTAATAAACTCACATTAATAAACCCACATACAGATCTCAGCAGCTTCTGCCTTCGATATCTCAGTCCATAACCTAAACCAGCGGTTCTCAAAGTGTGACGCCTGACCAGCAGCAACAGTTTCACTTGAGAACTTGTTAGAAATGCAAATCCTGAGGTCTCACCCACACTTCATCTGGAACTCTGGGGTGGAGCCCAGAAATCTGTGTTTTAACAAAATCTTCAGGGGCTTCCGATGCAGGGTAAAGTTTGAGCAGCCTTGCTGTAAACCTCTGCGGGTTGCTGCCCCCAAATCAGATGTGGTGGCTTGTAGAGAACAGGGTGCATTCTCAGTATAACTGCAACACAAGCTTATAGCGAGGCAGAGAGAAATTCTCCAAATTCTTTACCCTTTCACAAGCTTCCTGCTTTCCACTCCCCTCCATCCACTCCCCTCTCAAGGTCAAAGCCCTTAGCATGGCATTCAGGACCTGTTCCCGGCTGACCCAACACTACCTTTCTAACCCCAGCTCCCAGTGGATTAAAAAAAATCTCACACTTCAGACAACTGGTCAACACAGAAATGGGGCACATTTGTCGGTCTCTGGAAGGGTCTTTCGAATGGCCTCCTCAGTGTCCACCCGTTCCGTGGCCTCCTGCTCAGCCTCCAGGGCGCGTGTCCAACCACAGTCCCTCCCTTGGCAGCACCCCTGCTTCCACTCCGTTCTCCCTGGAAGAATCACTCCCTCCTCCGTGACTCCCCGGCACGCAGCTCACACTCTGATCAGAGCACACGTCACAGGACATTAATGATAGAATTAAACTTATACTAGTTAATTTATATAACCGATATTAATTATATAAACGTCTCTCTAACCTACACGATTGTAAGCCTTCTAAGGGAGTGGGCCTTTGGCAGTAGCTGGGGTGGTGGTGGGAGGCCTCTCATTGAAGGAATAAACGTTTATTGAGCTACTACTATGTGTCGGCACCATATCAGGTGCTGGTAGTTCTCCGAGAGATGCACTTAAGGTTATTTTGCTTTTCAAAGAAGGTAAGGCTCCACCATCTTGGTTCCACTAACTCTGTTCTGGTAATATCTTTGAGGTTCATCTGAATCAAAGATTATTTTCATTAGTCACATAATGGTATCATTTTTTTTGTTTTATCTGCACTGAGAACAGGGTGCATTCTCGATATATTTGTAACCCAAGTTTATAGTGAGGCACAGAGAGATTTCCAAATACTTTACCCATGAAGTTTTCACCTGAATCCAGGTTAAATACGAGGATTACAAAGGCTCAAGTTCCTGCTTTGTATATAAAACACTTTACATCTCCCCTTGCCTATCAACACGTAAACAAGCTGAGGACAAGGATGATGAGTGAAGACCATCACGAGCACCACAGAAATGGTGCGCAAGGCAACCACGTGGTCACCTCCCCACAGGAAGACAGTCAAATCCCTTCTCTGTAACAGAGACAACTCCACTTTGAGAGCTGGGGAAACAGCGCACGTGAAATTTGGGAAAACTACACAGAAAGTGGAAATAGACATTAAAGTCCTATTTTGCCCCAAATTAAAACTGGGCATAGGATGAGGTGCTGATGCAGAGAAGAGGCACAGAAGGTCAGTACACCCAACACATCAGGTCAAAACACTCAACTGTTCTCTTCCATGCTGAAAACGCAGGGCATCATTGCTCTGTGGCTTTGAGGAGCAAATTCATTACTTCTCGCTCACTGAACAAGTCTGCTGATACAAACTCCATCTTTTCTGGACCATAAAATGATCAAGTGCAACTTAAACACCATAAACGTGTCCACAAGATGAACTGCATTCACTATGAACAATTCTCAACTGAGTGCTTTCCACAAATTTATGTTATATACATATTTTGCTGGTTTAAGGAGTGTTGATTTTAAGACCTGTCATCAGTATGTATTTGCTTGTGTATATCTATCTGTGTAAGAAGGAGAGAATCAACAGTTTTTCACCCAAAGAAAAACACTCTAACTGGCCCCAGGTAAATAAGCAGTTACTCGTAGAGGTCTCCTCAACAACATTTATTTTTAAACAACATTTGGAGGAGCTACATCAAGTATATACAAACGAAATTCCCTGTATTTAGTAATAGCTTGGAGGAAATGGTCTAATACCACCCTAAGATATACTAAAACAAGTTTTGCCAGATTTCTGCAAAATACAGTCTTGTGCAGTAACATAACTATGAACATGCTTGAGGAAATATGAATAGATAACAAATATCTGAATCTGTATAAATAGCAAGCATTAATACATTAGATTTCATTAAAATCTCTACAGACAAATGTTGCAAACAGAACTACCCAGGAGGTGGGAGGAGAGGCCAGCACCCCAGTAATCACAGCTCGCCACCCAGTACCCCTCGCTCTGGTCCACCTCTAGGACGGCCCAGTCCTTCCGAGGACAGACAGCCCAGCGCTCTCAGATTTCTGATGGGGACGCTCACACCAAGTGCGCCGCATCCAATGTCCGTCTCCAGCGTGATGCTCTAACCTCTCTCTGTTTCCCAGCCCCTCTTCCCTTCTGATCACTCACCGAGGGCTCAGGCTGGATTCCAGGTCACTCCTCCTGCCTCAAAATCCCTAGCTCCCTAGACCTTCTGGTGGGACCCTGTCGGAATAACCCCCTTCTGTCCTGTGCGCTACCCGGAACTGCTGCAGAGCGCCCTCACTACCCCTCCCCAGGAAGGCGGGACGCACTGACACTAAATGTACGCTATTTTAACTCTGTAGGGTCACTCCTACGTGGAAATCCTTCTAAATTACATTTTCTGTGATGAGTATTTCCAAACACTCTAGATCTTCAATCCTCACGGACAATGCCGTTTTACTGAGATGTTAAGGTCGCCCACACCCAACTCCAGAGCAGCCTCTCAGCCCATCTCAGAATGACGCTGCTACCGCATTCTTCCCCGCTCCCTTCGAGACCGCTTCAGCTTCACTTCACTGTCCTCCTCCGCTTCTACCAGAAAGGAGCTCCTCCCCAGGGCTGGCCGCAAGCGGTACTACTTCCTGTTACCAAAGCATCATCTGTACCCGTCCACCCGCGGCCCTGTCCCGGTGCCCTGCTGCCTAGAATGCCCTCTCTCACTCCCACCAAAACCTGAAGTCTTCCCAGGTGCCCATCATGACCCCCTTTGCTCCGCACTGTTCTATTTTCTGCGTGTTTCCCTCCCCCACTTCACTGACCCCAGAGTACGTGAACTGCTTATTCATCTCTTCTGTTCCTCAATATCTTGATACTTCTAGTGTGGTCTTTTAAAAAAATGTTACAGGTACCAATAAATACTTGTTAAATAATAAGTGAATGAATAATAAAGAGAGCGGAGCCCAGAGCCTCTTCAGTAAACACTCTCCTGCTATTTTTCTTATTCCCTTTCTGGCCTGAAATGTGGGCAGCAGAATGATCTGCATTTCAGGTCTTTTCTGATTTACCCGTAAATGAAGTTTTTGGACAATAGGTGTTAGAGGAGACAGGGAGGGGGTAAAGAATTGTAAAACAAAGAAAATGTCATTTACCAGATTCCTTTGGGAGAGAGGAGTCTTGATTTAGTGATAAACAATTTGGGGGTAAGAATGAGTGCGGGTAGGTGTGTGAAAAAAACTCCTGAAAAAAACACATCAAGAAACAAGCAGTGGTCTCTGAACTGCCTTTACAGGGTGGGTCCTATTAACTGAAGAACCTTTTGTTTCTGAATGTCATGGTCCCCTGGGTATGCAGGCAGGTGTGGGGATACAGGCCAAGGAAGGGGGCTGGAGCTGACACCCCACCACTACCCTTAGCAGGGGGGCAGCAGCTGGAGTTCCCAGGGGAGATCTAGAAAGCGGGGGTGACACTGGTGCTTTGGGGGAGAACACAATTGTCTAAGGGGGTATTTTCAGTTATTTGCTCTGAGATGTGCAATGTATTTCCTTCTCTGGTTCCCTAGGAAACTGCAGCAAAGTTTTCTTTCTGGGGAACCCAAAGGAGTGCTGAGCTCTGTAACCAAGTGGACACAAAGGAAAAGACACTGTGTCAGCAACCATCCAGGGTACTGGAGGCGAGGGGACAGCTGCCATTTGAACTGTGTCCTCCAACCATGTCACGAGCTCCTGAGCCAAGCTTGCATCCCCTCCACTGTAGTGGGCTCTGTGAACTTGAACTAGAGCTCCACCAACTACAGAAATCCCGTCTCCATGCCACCTGTGGGAAGAAGACGGACCCTGGCAGGAGGAGATGCAGGGAGAGGGGAGACTAAGGTCCAACCCTAGATCCGTCTCCGCCTGCTGGTAATGTGGAAGCGTGGTTACGGGGTTCACAAAGCCAAGCAGGTATAAGATTATTCAGCCTTATTATCTAGGAAATGCCCCAGACATCCTCTGTGTAGATGCATCACCAACAAGGGGCCTTGGAGTCTCTGGCTCCTGAACCTGGTCTGAATCCAGTGCACCACGCAGACAGGAGCCCGGCGGCGGACTGCTGGTTACGGCACCCTCCGCATAACAGGAAGTGATGCAAGATCAAATGGGGCTTTCTAGCTGGCCCAAATCTCAGCCTTCTGCAATAACTAGAGAGAATGGCTTCTTTATGCTTCAATCTCAGCACCTTCAAAATAGGGATAATACCGTTTATTTTAGTATACTTAACTTTATATGGTAATTTGAAGGTAAAATGGAAAGAACGTACAAAGACCCGAATATTCTGGTAAGGTGGATGCCTTTCAAATCTAAGATCATTACTAAGGAATACTTCTTCCTTCCCCTAACAACTCGGTAAAACAGGAGAGGAAGTGGGGGATTATTCTATCTTAAAATTGTGAGAACTTGGGAGGATGACAGCCTAAGCAATTTTCCTGCAAATTACTCAGATACCCAGAGGCAAAGCATGGAATGCAAACTCTCTACCAGTCATCGTTGGAGAATGCGATCATGTAAAGCTCTGGATTAAGACAGCCCTGGATCCTGACTTTAGCTCAGTCACTACTTAGCTGTGTGACTTTGGCTAAATTATGCAACTCCTCCAGCCTCAGTTTCTTCATCTGTAAAATGAGCTCATGACACCTAATCTATAGCTGAACTAAAAAACGTGAAGCAACGAGCAGAGTGCTGGGGTACTCAGTACCTGGTAACTCCTGCACCGCGACCACATTCCTAAAAAAGCCCTTTTATTACACATATTGAAAGGCCAGGGTACCCGTGGGCAGCAACTGCAAAAAGGGGAGTTCAAACCATTTTGTGATTTCATTTAAAACAAATTTTACTCTAGGAAGAGATGTAAAACTCCCAGAATTCTGAAATGAAGGAAAGGAAATATTAATATATTCTTACGGCGGAAAAACAAACTTGAAATGGAAATTCAAGGTAGGATCACAAGGTGATGACTGCTTTTCTCCTGTGCTTGTGACTCAATCTCATTTCCTCTTCACCATTTCTCATGTCTGCAGCATTACCTCTGTGAAGATAAACAACTGCCCAAGTAACAGCAATATAAAAGCTGAGTTGTTTTGTGTAAAAATAGGGGGAGGGAAAGATGTTTTTTCTTATTTTTTTAGTGAAAGACAACATTCTCAAAGAGATGGGAGGAGTGCTTAAAAAACAAAAAACCTTAGGATAAAATATGATTCTTTTAAGGTTATTTCTTCCACTTGATATTTATGTTTGAAAATAGTCCACAAACTGAGTATTTGAATCTAGATGGATGGACCACAGCTCACGCAAGCCTCCATTTGTCTCAGCTCTGCTAATGCACACGCGGGAGAGCATCCATCAGTTACTAATAAGCAGAGATTCAGACGCCAACACACAAATCCTTCTGAACATTTATATTCTATCAAGTTGGGAATGTTTCTAAAAGACGTATGTGTGCATAGTTTATCTAATAGACTGAAATGGCTCTTATTTCTGTTCTGCCAAATAAAAAGACATCTCCCTGACTATAAATGTGATTTCTTCAGCTCCCAAACTGCACATTTTCTGGGCATTTCCTCCTTATGCTTCCTGGCAGGACTATCCACCATCAAATTCTCCGGGTTTGTCAAAACGTTAATAGTGCCAATTTATGAAGTGCCTGTGACTTGGCCAGAATTCAAGATAAAAGTTAAAGCACACACAAAAATAACAGTAACATTTGAAAACAAGTGAGGATTTGGAAATGGCCACGTTGTCTAGGGCAACACTAGGGCCTCAACTTCCAAAAAGTGCAGAAAGTAGTGATATTTAGAAGGTACAGTAAGATGAGTAAGCAAGGGAACCGGGATGGCTCAGAGGACTTAGATCCCATGGACATCTGGTACCTAGATCTACTTAGTAGCTGTGTGGCCCTGGGCGAGTCACTCATAATTTCCTCGTTCATTAACTGTAAATAATATCCTCATTTTGGTACATCTACCACGCTTGTGGAAGGGTCTGGCAAAGTGCCTGGGACGAAGAAGGTGCTTGATAGATGTCAGTGTAAAACATTTTACGGAGCTTGGGAAATCTGGATTTCCACGTCAGATTTCCCAAGTCTGAAGTGTTGACAACTCACTCGAAAAATTTTAAAGTCTGTTCAGGCCAAATAAAGCACATCATCCATGGCCAGTGTGCTCCTGCCGCTGGAAGTTAATGCTGTTCCACGGTTTGTCGTCCCTGGTCCCTGGGTCCCTGCACGTGGTCCTTCAGATGTAAAAGCAAGATTCCAACTTGAACCTCGGCTGCCCTGAGGTTCTACCACTATCCCATCTCACCTGCAGGGTCTCTTCTTTCGAGGGAGGACCCGGCAGATGGGAGAGCGCTCAGGGCTAAACCTCTCCCGGGCTCTGGGACGGGACAGACTGAAATTAGGAGGCAGGACTCACAGACCTAAAAACTCAAAAAGAAAACGCCCACCACCACCTGGGGTGCTCAGGGATTACCCGCAGGGTCTACAGGTCTGCGTTGGGCGTGTTCCCTGAGGTTAGACTTTCTCGCTGTCATTCGTTCTCCTGTCTTCTCTGCCTCTCCTCCTCAGGCCACCGACCAGGACTCAGAGAACATGAGCAGGCACGTGGGGACAGGAGACTGCCACCGCGGTGCCTTCAGCAAAAGCCCGATGAGCACGCTGGCACGGGCTGCTTTTTGGGCGTCGTGTGTTCCCTGTAGACCGTGGAGTCTCGCATCCCTTTGGTCTGCGAGTGGACACGAGGGCTGAGCTCCTGCAGCCACGTGACAGAAGGTGGGGACCTGTCCTCTCCTGAACAATACGAGGTGCCAGAAGCCTCCTTACAGGAGACGACACCACCACATGGGCTTCCAGGAGCAGGGGCTGGAGAGTGCCCGGGGGCCCAGATGAGGAAGGGAGGGCGAATCAGTGATGAACCTGTCGACAGATATGGAGCACGAGGGGCCCCCGAGGGGCTGATTACAAAGGACACCCAGCCACGTAACCCCTGAAGCCCCAAACAGGCTCTGCCCCATGACAACACCTGTGGCCAGGCTTGTGTGGGTCACGTCACAGTCATCTGTACGGGGGCCCATTCCCAGCCCGGCCCGTGTAAGGGCTGGGGCCTCACGGCTGCACAGGCTGACGAGGGCCCGTGGAGCTGACACCTACGGGAAAGACTGGCGATAAACACGACAACGACCGAGAAAAGAAAATGGGACTGTGGCTGTGACGGGAGTAAACCGGGTAACAGGGGTGGGGTGGGGGTGGAGGCGGGGGGACACTGGCGTACATGTCAACACTCGCCAAAGGAGACAGGAAGACAATTTCCTGTGAAGATGACTTCCGGTTTTAGAGGGATGAAAACTCTCAGGAAACAAAACATTAAAAAGAAAATTACCAGCGTTAGATTATTTCTTTATATTATCATTTTAACACATAAGTTAAAAGGTAGGGGATTTAAAACTATGCTGGAGACATCAGCTTATTTCTGTGACATCAGAGTATGACAGCCTCTGTTAGCCGTAAGCACAGATTTTGTGTCATGCTGAAATGCAATTTAAAAATTAAATTCTACCCAGTCTGGTCCTAGCTAACTGAGGATGGCAAGTATAACGCAGGGTAATTGATTTCACGTATCATTCACTGAAAAGCAGTGGAAGCAGGAGTTTGAAGATAACTGTTGTGGTCCGGGTGGGGTTATTACTTGTGACGCCTATAGCTCCGCACAAGCACGGACTGTGCAGGTATGCTCTGCTGACCAGCAGGCCACGTTCGACCACGTTCAGCACAGAATGTGCTCTTCTCCAGGAGGAGCCAGCCTGCACACCCTCAGCTCCTCTGTCTGTCTCTGACATCAGCTGGCGGGATGCACCTCTCTCAACATAAATGCGTACACAGTTCCAGAAGGTTGTGCTACTGGCAGACACTGGCAGGTATAACTGCAAGGGTAACAACAGGAACAGATACCCTGACCCAGGGGTTCTCACATGAGTCCTTCAGGGTTAATAAAGGCAGAGGTGACGCTGAGATGATAGCTTTCTGTATTGTCAGAAGCAAACATCGAAACAGACACCAACCCACAAACTGTGATGTATCCACACAGTGGATGCTGTTTAGTAATAAAAAGAAACAAATTACTGTTACACTTAACCACATGGATGAATCTCCAAAAGGCATGTGAAGTGGAAGCAGCCAGACCCAGGAGAGTAAATGCCACCTGGTCCCAGCCCCACCACACGCCAGAACAGATCCACGTAATCTGTAGTTACAGAGAGCAGGTCAGTGCTGGAGAAACTTTCTGGAATGGCTGAAAAGTTCTAAATCTTGATTGGGCTGCTGGTTACAGGGGTGTACACATATGTCAAAACTCATCAGACTGTACTTACAATGTGTGTATGTCACTGGATGTAAACTATGTCTCAATGAAGTCGATTTAAAAAATTAAATATGACCCAAACCCAAAAACATTACACTTACCCATTCTCACCGTTAGTTCACAAAAGAAAGTTGTTTTTAATCCCCCAAACAGAGAAGATATAAAAGACAGTCCTTTTGAATTAAAAACTCTATTTTTCTCATTTTAAAGCCCAGCGATGGAAACCTCCTTGGGACTCATCGGGGACCAGAAGACAAGCATTTGGGAAACACTCTTCTCTCCCTCTCTCCCCGCAGACCCCCTCCCTGCAGCCTACCTTGAGCATCCCTTTAACAAGGATCATGACTGCTTCATCTGGCAATGAACGGACCGGATTGGAGGACTGGAGCTACCAGGTTGGGATTAAAATGAAATTGCACAGGAAGAAGGAATGATCTAAAGAACTAATCAAGTCTATCTAAAGCAGGGTGGGTAGGGAAGGGCAGGAGGCAGAGGGAACAGGAAGGGTGAGGGAAAAGCTGAGAGACAAGTGCTCTGGGGCTGCCACCCCTCCACAAGCCAGCGTCTTCCTGGGGACCTGTCACCTCAGCGACTGGGGAGACTTGCACCCAACAGGACCTGCGTGTGCCCGAGTCAGCTCAGCCCCTTAAATGAACCAGATATAAAATATCTATATACCTTATCATCATATTTTCCTTCAAAGAAGATCTAAGACTAACAGAACAGACTTTTCTAAAAATAATACTTTCTACCTTCCTCTTCTTAAAGCCATTGGCTCACCAAAAGAATTCAGTAGCAGCCAAAATATGACCCGAAGTGTGACTACTTGTTCTAGAAAACATTGCCTGTGCATGAAATAAAGTGATGGAAGGAAAAGGCTGGCATAGTTCATTTTTAAACTCAGGACACTAAGAGGAAATAAACAACCAAAAAGCGAAGAAAAAGACAAAACGAAACTCCAAATCCTCATAAAGACACAATAGCACATTGAACGTCATGAAGGGGATTCCAAGGGTAAAATCTCACTCATTCCCGACACCTTATGCAGCACTTAGGATGTGGCCGGCACTGCTCCAAGCACTTCACGTGCAAAAGCTCCTACAGTCCTCAAACCAACCCAGCCTGCGGCTTTCCTCAGCCCCACTGCGCAGATGAGGCACAGTGAGGTTACCTGGAGGAGTAACACTCCCCCGACACTTTTCAGACAGCTACGCTTCTGCTGGAGCTTGGCTACTTTTGTCTATTTTGTTAAGGGCGGGACAGTATATTCCCAGGATTTTTGTTTCTAGTACTGGGCCCTGATGCTTCTGTTGACGGGGTGCTCCACCCACCACGGGAACGTGAGACCATCAGCCCACCTCCCTGTAAATGCACAGGGCAGCCCTTCCTACTTGGAGAAGTGGGAATTCTCCAGGCAAATGCTGACAGTCCTTTCCTGGTGCTAAAGATGGCAATACCTGGCATGAGAACAGAAGGAAGCAGAACAATGACATGCTTTCAGACAGGGCTTCGATCAGTCCAGAGAGGGCCAGCCTAGACTCTGAAAGGTGCCAGATAGTTCCCATATTTGGTTTCTCTAACTTGCCTTTACAGTTGCATCTTCACAATTTTAGCCAGATCTGCATATGGCCAGGTCTATAATTTGCTTGCAACTTTTATTTAAATCGACTCAGTTAAAAAAAATTAAATATCTTCTTTATTCATGACTGAAGTTCTATGCATGAAATCGATTTAATAGTCATACTTTATTAATACATTTATCTATGGAAATAAAATAAATCTATGTACCAACTAAAATCACTGCATGTCCTCCAGTGCTGTGAGTTCTATGTTTTGAAGAATTCAAATTCTGAACTGGTGAAAGCCAGTCTTTATCCTCTAATTTAAAAATACGGAAATAATACAAACACGCCTCAGGAAACTGTCTCTAAATATGTATAAATGGAACTCTACACACACACAGTTTCAAATGGCTGACAAAAGAAACTGGGCAGGAATCAGGCATTAGGTCAGGAGGAGTAGAAGCACCGGATCACAGACATGGTGCAACATTTTAATAAGAAACTGCAGGATCGGGCTTCCCTGGTGGCGCAGTGGTTGAGAATCTGCCTGCCAATGCAGGGGACACGGGTTCGAGCCCTGGTCTGGGAAGATCCCACGTACCGCGGAGCAGCTGTACCTGTGAGCCACAACTACTGAGCCTGCGCATCTGGAGCCTGTGCCCCACAATAAGAGAGGCCGCGACAGTGAAAGGCCCGCGCACCGCAATGAAGAGTGGCCCCCGCTCGCCGCAACTAGAGAAAGCCCTTGCACAGAAACGAAGACCCAACACCACCAAAAATAAATTAATTAATTAAAAAAAAAAAAAAAAAAAAAGAAACTGCAGGATCTGGCCAGTCAAGTTCAACCACCAACAACGGCACACAGGAATCATGTCTTCTCAACAGAAACCTCAAATATATAAATTAACGTGCAAGTTTTGTTAAAAAAAAGGGGGGGGGGCTCAGTAGGCAGAAATGAGAATCTAAAACCTTGATTAATCAGGAAAGTTATTTGCATTGTTTCTCCAGGAAGACTGAAAAGGAGCACCCGTGCCTAAGGAGGGGGATCCCCCCGAGCCCAGGGGTCCCCTGAGGTGCAGCCAGGAAGTGGGGAAGCAGCGGGGGCGGGGGGGTGGTGCTGGCTTCAGGATCCCTCCGCCCTCCCTCCCCCCACAGCAAGCAGCTCCACGCTTATCTGCTTCTACAGTGTTCTTCCTCCTATGAGACTCCCTGACCAAAGGGGTTCAGCTAAAAAGAAATCTGGAAACCACTGGTGAGGCCCAATTTCCTCATCTTACCAATGAGGTAACTGAAGCTCAGAGAAGGTAAAGACTTTGGGTCACTCAGCAAAGCAGGATCCGAGTCTAAAGAACTCAACATCCAGATTCTGGCGTTTATCTGACCAAAACCACCTCTAGGAATGCCCCCCTGGCAGACAGATGCTGGGGACCGTAGTGAACACCACACGACACCCTCGCCTACCCTCGAAAATGACGTGCGATTAACCATCAATTCCTCGAGGAGGGGATGGCGGCCAGCAGGGTTTAATGAAGTGTTATGAGTCAATGGAAGTCAATTAGAAATAAGATGAAGACATTATTTGGGGAAGTATGAGGTAAGGAAACAGGCCCTTCTCTTCCTGAAAAGCTGTATAAATCAAATAATGTGTAAACAGATTAGGAAAGCTTCCTAATTACAAACAACAGAAACAAAAACAATGAAAATAGCAGTAGAAATAACAGCAACAGCTATAATGCATTCTTTATTATCTACCAAACACTGGAGTCAGCACTTTATACGCACTTAATATCCCTGTGACATAAATATTATTATTCTCACTTTTATAGATTAAAAAACTGAGCCTAAGCCCATGGTAGGGTGACCAACTGTCCTGGTTTGCCTGGCACCAAATGGTTTCCCGAGGTGTGGAACTGTCAGTGCCGAAAGCAGGAAAATCCTGGGCAATTTGGGGTGGCTGGTGACATTACCTGGGGGGCTGGTAGGTGACAGTAACTTCCATGTCAGCCGGACTCCCCAGCCACCACTACCTTCTATGGGGTAACTTCCCTCCATGTGCTCCAGCCTAGACTTTCACATACTAGTTTAAAGAAGGGCATGACCAGTATCGTACAAAACAACACGTTCATACGTAGCTGTAGCTCCATTTAGAAAAAAGACAGCACTGCAGAGCCTCGAGCCTCCATCCTCCAGAAGAGTAAAGAAGGGACACTTACCTTGACCTCAAACTCGAAGTGCTCGTCCTTCCCTTGGCCGCAGAGAACATAGCGTGGAATACTAATTTTGATGGGGTCCTTCAGGTTGTCTGGATTTGCTCCCAAAGAGCGAGACACCATCCGCTATCAAAGGCACATCAGATGGGAGAACAAAGAGAGAGACCAAGATCACTGCACTGCAAATACCCCGCCCGGCCAGGCGGAGGAAACGCGTTTGAAGCAAAGAAAAGAGCATCAGACCGGTAGAGTTTACTTAGAAAAATGATGGTTTCCTTTGAAAGAGAAATGCTAAGTCTCTCTCATGACAAAAGACCATTTCTTTAGGGATACTATTCTAAAAAGGTAGGGCGAAAGCACTTCCAAATGTTGTTTGGCTTTGATGTTCCTTCCAATTTATAAGAACAAGTGAAAAAAAGGACAGATTATATATCCTGACTCTAAAAAAAAAAAATCTGGTATAAACCACATTCTTTTCTGAAAAGTCTTGATCACTGAACAACTTCTTTTTTCTTCACAGACTACCAGACTGCTGTACATAAAGCTCCAAAGCTGGAGATTTTATTCAAATGCACTTCATTTTTAACTTCTAGGCATTTTTATAAGGCAGTGTAGTGTGGAAAGCTCTTTAAACCACAATTAAAATGAATCCCCAGTGTTTTCTTTAGGCTCCATCTGATTAATAATCAACTGGGCTCTGACAAATGTCTACGGTCTGGATGGTGGGAAGACGGAGGTGCTTGAGGAAGAGGCATTAAAAAAAATTAGAAAGGAATTCTCTTGAGTGTGAATGGGAGGAAATCTCCGAACAATCCTTATCATTAACACTAACGGAGGGCTTTACAAAACATAAGATGTGTTTTTGAAGCAGTAACAGTAATAAAATAATTAAAATCATAATTATAGTTAGCATCATAATTATAGTTAGCGTTTATTGAATACATACTATTACCTAGAACTGTGCTGAACAGTTTATGTGCGTCGTTTTGTTTAATCCTCATGATTCTCCCCAGGAGGCAGGAACCATTATGAACCCAATTTATCAGATGAGAGTCCCAGGACTCAGAGCTTAGGTAAATTAGAAGAGTTTAGGTAACTTAGAGGTAAGTGGTAGAGTCAGGATTCGAACTCAGGCTAACCGAGAGAGCCCACATGCATCACCACTATACTGCTAGCGTGACATTTATTTATCAATTTATTTTTTAAAATTTTTTATTGGGGTATAATTGATTTACAATGTTGTGTCAGTTTCAGGTGTACAGCAAAGTGAATCAGTTATACACATACATATATATCCACTCTTTTATTTTTAATTAGAGTTGATTTACACTATTGTGTTAGTTTCAGGTGTAGAGCAAAGTGATTCAGTTATAAATATTTTTTCAGACTCTTTTCCATTGTAGGTTATTACAAGATATTGAATATAGTTCCCTGTGTATGCAGTAAATCCTTATTGTTTATCTATTTTATATATAGTGGTGTATATCTGATAATCCCAAACTCCCAATTTATCCCCCTGCCCCTTTTCCCCTTTGGTAACCGTAAGTTTGCTTTCTCTGTCTATGAGTCTGTTTCTGTCTTGTATATAGATTCATTTGTATTATTTTTTAGATTCCACATATAAGTGATATCATATTTGTCTTTCTCTGCCTGACTTACCTCACCCAGTAGCTTTCATGAAATTTTAAAGTAAGTCCATCCACCTGAGATAAACTGAGCCAATAAACACCTCAACATATACAGAATTTAAGAAGATGGAAACCCCATGGTTATACAGCTAAACTCACTGATTTGACCAAAAAGACAACAGGGCAACAAGCTCCCTTTCCCTGAGGCCGAAAGGGGTCCTGGACCCTTGGATCCTCGGCCAGGTGTAGCACGGATGGTCCAGGTTTGCTGTGCATGGGAAAGCTCAGGTCTCTGGATGACAAGGAGGCACGTGACTTGCCTCAGGTGGCTGCTTTCATCGAGCTGACAGTGTAAACACATTGGCACGATATGAAGTTACCAAAGCCTTTTAGAGCATCTTAATTTTTCACTGTGTGGCTGGTTACCCCAAACAAGCACCATTCCTTTTATTGCAGTGGTGCACCTGTTTAGCTGTCCTTGGTGTCAAAAACCATAGCGGAAATCCCTAAAAAGAGAGTTTCTCAATACGTGTATTGCCAAAGACCTTTCAATCCACTAACAGTATTATTTCCAAATTACTATGAATGTAGACATCTCCCGAAACATGGGATAGGTTTATCTATTTGAAGGTGAAAAGGCAGAGAAATAATCTAGTGCTTTTATTTATTTTCAACAAACACATTTCATGTTAAGAAATGTCTTTGACCTCAAAGCCTTCATGGTTTGGCCATGCAGTCCTTGCTCTGCTGCCTTAGCTCTGAAACCTTCTATGTCATGCTTATAACTGTATTTTTCAAATAGGAACATAAACTCTCTTCCACATGTGACACAATCACCTGGGAACGCCACTGCTACAGTGTGAGCACGTGCACGCGCGTGTGTGTGTGTGTGTGTGTGTGTGTGTGTGTGGAGTTGGGAGTGGAGAGCTGTGGTGTCAGGAAGCGCAAAGGAGCTTAGAACAACCTCAGCAGAAGGGCTGCTGCTGCCGGGCTTTTAAGCAAGAACTGGTAACACTAGTTTAGAAGACCCACTCGCTCTACCTCAGGAGGAAGCCAGATCCTCCCTACCAGTTACAACAACAGGCCCTCGCGGCAGCTGACTGGGTGAGGAGCTCTCCCTGCACGGCTGCGGGCTCCCCCCTAAGGGGCAAGAACGGGGAAAAGGAGGAAGGAAGAAGAGCGATTAAATTGTTCCCCTTCAGGCTCGGTCGACACACAGAGTGATAAACCAGAGCAGTGCTGTTAGTGCCGCCTGGGCTAGAACAACGCCCTAGGGGTCTGGTGCTCCTAAATGGAGAGGCAGCAACCCCAGCTAGGGGATGGGAAAGCCTCGTGGAGAAGGGGCTCTGCAGCCGGGTACACAAGGATGAATAGGAGTTTTCCAGGAGGAAGAGAAGGCTCGTTCTGGCAGAAGAAAGGGTGCCCTCGTTATAAACCTTTAGTTCACTGAGAAAAGTAAAGAAATACCTGGGCTGATGTTTGGCACAGAGTAGGTGCAGAGAGGAGGGGGGGACGGGGAGAGAGGGGGGGAAAAATGTTGCCCTCCAATCGATTAGGAACAGTGTGTTACCACATGTGTTATGGGTTCTCTACAAGGTGCAGAGGACAATACCAACACGTTTAACACACTTGGTGGAGACTCCACCACCGTCTGCTTCCCTGAAGCAATCACAGAAGAGGGACTTGGATTCCACATGGCCGTCACCTGGAGGCAACTCAGAATTCAATCCGAGCTTTCGGAGCTGGTCTCTGAGGAATAGTCACCCACCCTCTCTGAACCTCCATTTTGTCGTCAGTGGAAATGGGCACGATGTTTGCCAAATCTCCTCTACGTGGCAGGAACCCAACTGCGACCAAGGCCGTGTCCCGCCTTGTGGGACAAGTAAACTGATAATTACAGCAGGATGAGAAAGTTATGATGGGGTCACTGAGTGAAAAACATATATACAGATATTGCCATCCAAATACCGTGAACTTTCCTGAGGAAGAACTGCAGCCAAAACCACCCAGGTACATTGTTAACCGAGCAGTGGAGACTTAACTTTCTAAACACCTTTCCCTATAGGCGCCCCTAGGATATAGAATCAAACATCGATGTCTTTTACTGAGCGCCAGCTATGGACCATACACAGGGCCAGGTCCTGGGAATACAAAGTAACTTTGACAAAGTATCTGTAACTTCTAAGACCTTTAGTTTTTCTCAACTGCATTAAGTTTTAAACAAAGACAAGGTTTTTCTACTCTAGATGGATTATAGGCTAAAGTTAGCAAACGCTACCTTAACCTTCTTTTTTCATATGTCAGCTTTCAAAGGGCGTTAAGACTGTAACTGATGGTCTGGTTATTACACAGGCATTTTAAGACTAGAAAGTTCTCTACTTCTAAGAATGCATAATTGTGAAATCAATTGCTAATGAAAAGAAAGTTGCTTGATGCATAGGCTCATAAATCCCTTACAGAAAAAAATCACTGCCTTTGATAATTTAACTGGGTATATGAATTACGTAGAGACCAGTTACCTAGGAGAAACTGGGTCTTATTATGTAGCTCGCCTAAATCCAGGATGGCCCTTTACATCCCAGCACACGCACGTGTACCTCAAGAAACTATTCTAGATGGTACACAAGAGCCACTGCTCCATTCAGGACCAGAGAGTGAAGAATAACTGAACCCATTGCTGAGAAGAGGATATTTCTCTTCATTATTTTTGCACGTTGGGGATTAGAAATATTGTCAGAGTTCCCACTAACATCTGGGACCACAGTTTACTTCAATCTCACTGATTTCACAGTAACTAAATATTAACAGGTGTAGAGAAATGAACACCTGCAGAAATGAATAACTGAAGAATAAGCCAGGGATCTGAAGACATTTGAGCAAAAGTATAGAGAAAAATCAAGAGTATGTGCTTCCATCAAATCACTGCCGCAACGTAATTTTTAGACACTATGTTTTTAAGTCAATTTGATGAGAAATGTCGAATTCTCAGGATATACTGTGAAAGGTTCCTGACATTCTCCTAAACTATGTTTATGTTGGGCAGGAAGGAAAACTAACATAAATGTCTCCTAAATTTATTTTTTATTTGAAAGGAGCTATATTTTGAATATCTTGAGATTTACAGTAGACAAGCAAATGTGTGCTGTATCATATATCCCATTATTTATGAGAGCTTTTAAATTTCTATGGAATTATTTATTTTGGAATCAGTCACAGTTTCTCTACATGTAGCGAAGAAGATTCTTAAACGTGGAAGGGGAAGCTGGTGACACATCATGCTAGGAGGTAAAGAAACATGAAAGGCTGTATGTCTGGAAGCACATCTCGCAGAAGATCTGGATAAATATGTAGGACAGGTCAAGGAATTTTAAATGTACCACAGAGTGGCTCTATTTAGAAATAAACGGTCAAGGAAAAGTACATAATTAGCAACTTGGATTACATTCCTGTACATAAGAAATATCTTTTAGGGACTTCCCTGGCGGTCCAGTGGTCAAGACTTCGCCTTCCAATGCAGGGTATGTGGGTTCGATCCCTGGTTGGAGAGTAAGATCCCACATGCCTTGCAGCCAGAAAAACGGAAACATGAAACAGAAGCAATACTGTAACAGATTCAATAAAGACTTTAAAAATGGTCCTCTTTAAAAAAAAAAAAAAAAAAAAGTCTTTTAAAATAAGATACAGAGAAATATTTTTCTGATAGCTTTTAACAAAACAACGTCCTGTGTCAACAAATTCACTATTTTTCCAGTGTTGGGGAAATATTATAGTCCAGTCCTCAGCCAAAAGAAACAGACAGAACACAGGCTACGTTTTGAATATTCAGATTAGAATCTTTTCCTACTCAGGCTGTCTCCTTCAAAAGGAGCAAATTAAGAAAATTAATAGGAAGCAGCATTAACATCCACTAGGTTCGCTGTCGGCACTGCAGAGGGCACGGAGTGAACCGATTCCAAAGGGAGTCATCAACGTTCTCCCCTAAACGCTCTAATTACATACCAGATGGCTGAATTCAGTATATGCTTTAACCATGACAAGGTCAGGGCTCAGGACGGCCGGCTGATCTCTTAGCCAAATATCCAAGCTTTGCTTCTAAAATACAGGCAAACCTGGGTTTTTATCAGATTTAACAAAACTAGTAATTCCCCTTTCTCTGTTCCCAGCATAGCACATATTTCGAATCCCTCTTTTTTCAACCACACATGCCACAGTAATAGTTCTAATTAGAGCTATTTGCATCAAGCTCCTACTATGACCCAGCAGTTTGAAAATGGGGGTCTGGGGCAGAGATGGTGAGGACCCACCACCTTCTCAAATATGAGCCACGTCACAAGAAACGGGGCATAAAGGTAACCTGTGTGAGCAAATGTAAGTTACAAATGTGGCAAAAAGCCAAGACATGCTTGCATTCCTCTCCAGAAGGTGAAGCCTGCCTGTGCTGTGAAGGGACCCAGGGCTGGTCCCACGCCACCTTTGAAGGCTTAGTACCTACAACTGACCTGGATTTGCTAAGACACATGGCACATCTGCTCCAGGTCAGGGTCAGGACTTAACAACAGCTCGACATGTAGAACCACCATGAACTGCATCTCATTTTAAAGTGAGTTTAAAAGACGCACATCAGGAAACAGAAATGTGGGTTTTCAAATAAAGGAGTATTTCTTTCCTTTTGATATGTATCTATATCTATATGTTATCAAGGATAAATTACCCAGAAAATGACAAACTGTGTTGGATATAAATGCTTGTGGAATATCCTGAGTTTACTGGCCTTCCAGTAAATTCGAATCTGCAATTCTCACTAAAAGCAGATTATTTCATCCATGTAGATCTGAGTTGATTGATCAACACTGTTTCAAGGTTTGGAAATACTGAATGATCTGATGAATGTTTCAACTTGAAGCTATTAAAAATGTCCCCATCTTTCTCTAGACCAAAAAGAACTTTAATGGTCATTGTCTCTGGATAACCCATCATTAGATGGATGATTTTTTAAAAGACTAAATAACAGGTCTAGTACGAATGTGGCAGTAGCTGTCATGTAGCTCTCATTACCAAACATGAGTCTAGGCAGTTGAGGACCTGAGGAGGGAAAACCAGCTGATTTCCCTCCTGGTTCTACAGTGTCTTTAATGACCCAAGAAAAATACCACTCATCGTCACTCACTGATTTCTGCTGAGCCCTAGTTTTGGTTCAAACTGTACTGAATTCTCAGGTCTGGGCAAAACTGAAGTGGGGGTAGGGGATTGGCGGGGATTCTCTTTATCAGGTTTCTGTAGAGCATACTGTTTAATCTTCCAACTAAAGCAGCAACTTCGAGCACACAAGGTTATCTGTACTGTACTGCCACAATGATTATACCCAGGCTTTTCTTCTGTAAGAGCTAAAATGTAGAGCGCAAAAAGGAGACATAAGGCGTACGAAGAAACGATGGAATTGCAAAGAAACTTGTAAGGCAATTCTTGAAAAACAAAACTCATAAGAAGAGAAATAATATTTAATGTCTAGAAATTCCAAGAAAAAAGTTACAAGTCAGAAAAAAATCAACAGTTCTTCCAATCAATTATTCATTCCTACAAAAAAAACAAATCAACAAAAAAAAATGTATTCAGGCAATGTCAAGAATAACCAGGACCAGAAGGTGACTCTGGCATTGTGGAAAGAACATACATTCTGGAGGAAGGTCTGGGTTTGAGTTCCAATTCCCAATCAGCGATCCTTTCAGATACAAAATGGAAATCGATAACAATTCGCCCATCCTGGGAGGATCACTGTGGGGCTCCAAAGAAACAACACATAGGAAAGAACTCTGCACACTGTAAACCACGATATAAAGGGTGGTCAGGGCTGCTACCGCTGAAGTCCACTGCATCTTCAGCAACAGAAGAAAGAAGGTGGCAACAAGATGGCAGAAGAAGAAAACGTGAGTAGTGATTTATAATAGAATCTCTTTCCTTCTCACCAACTGGATTATTCCATTCCGCTCCTTATAAAGGAGGTTTTTTAAAAATTACAAGGGTGCATCCTTAAAAAGAGATTGGACGGTGGTGGTTTGGAATCTGTGTTGTGTAAGAACCAGCAGGGGGACCGAAGAGTGCTGGCGGTAAAGAAGAAAACTCCGAGGAGGTGAGAGAGCGCACGCTGTGTTCTTGGAAGGGCTGTGATATAACACGGTTGTGGAACAGACTTGTTCTACTCTGTGACTGAGGGCGCCACGGACGGACGGACTGCAGATGGAGGTCACATTAAGGAAGATTATGGAAACAACGGTCTAACAACGAGAGCAGATCCCAATGGATAAGCTGCTTCAGAGGCAGGTGATGATCAGCCTGTGGAGGTGTCAAGCAAAGACTGAACTGGAAAATAAGTTCAACTAGTAACTAGGACTCAATACTTCCATAAGGGAGAGGTCCTACAGGTTTTATCTGAATTTATCTTCAGTAGAACCTTGGGAACCCTGACCCAATGCATCTGTGCGTGGTCCCAATTCTCTCTCCCTTGTAGCCGTAGGAGGAGGAGGAGGAGCAGATATTCTTGCCATGGCTTCTTGGTGAATGGAGGGTACACTGCCTTGCCCCTTGACTTTGGACTTGCATGTGTCACTTGCGTTGGCCAAGGGGATGTTAGCAGACATGACGCAGGGTTGCCTTTTCGTGCTTCTGTCATCCACATGATACGGCCACTGCGCCTTCCACACAGATCCAAAATGAGGCAGGTGGTGCAGACCAAACTAGCTGACCTGCAGATGACCTTAGCCTAAAGCAGAGCTGCCTCGATTTACTTACAAACCATTAGTGAGAAATAAAGGCTTTTTTTTTGGTATGTCACTAAAATTTTGAGGGTTGCTTGCTATTTGGCAATAGCTGACTGATATAACATCTATCACAAAAGATACGTTAAGGAAGGAAGCAGTATCAACTAAAGTGAATAGTGGAAGCTGGGTAACTAAATTAACAAAACAACCTCATTAGAAACTGGTTTGTCCAACAAGACCATCTGAGAAGCATTAATAAAAGTGCTCTAATCTATTTATCATTCAAAACTGTAATTCATCAATCATCTAAAGAATGTAAATAAAAATTACTGTAATTACTACCACTGGAAGGCATAAGCATTCTCTCCAAAGGATGCACACACATTTTTTTAAGTAATGAGAACAGGGAGACAAACTGCTTTGAAATGTTTTTCAACAAAGACGAAATAAATTCACCCTGCCAACCACAAGTCTGCACAACAGGCAGCTGTGAGCAAAATGGATTTTAATCAAATTCAGATGAAATCATGTTTCAAAAGGCCTCAAAGAGGTATTGTCTAGAACGCATTAACAAGCTCCGCCATCTGAACGCTTACGCCTATATTACAACAGTGCAAGATGCCACATAATAGAGTATGTACGAACCTATTTCTTTCTGATACAGGAACTCGTTACAACTGAGAAGACGGTACTTCAGGCTGGACGCTGAGGCTGCCACGCCTGCTCCGCCGCAGCAGTGCCCCAGCTCAGAACCCCAGAGAATGAGCCCATGAGCCAGAGAGGCCCTAGGACTGAAGCCACGGAGGACAAGGGCACGCACACCACCCCACTGGCTTCTCCAGGCATCATGACCACCTTAATACTCACTTCATGATGGCTAATCAAATTCTCATATCAGGACCATATTTGATCTCAAGGTAAAAAGTATGCTTAGGTGAAAAGAAGTGACATGTGAAATCTGAATTGCCCAGAGGCCAGCTGCTTCTGTTTTGTAGTGAGAGCAGAATGCAGCCCTCATCTCGGGCTACTTGGACCATAAAGCAGACTAAACAAGTCATAACCGATAATATGCTCTGTATGCAATGCCCACTTTCGCTGCATACTCCATCTACGGACAGTATTAAAGAACATCATTTATAACACAGGATTCTGCTTCTTTACCTATGAGGACGAGCAGGTCAGTCTGTTTAATATGTATCACTCTGTTAAGATTCTGGACTGCTCATGTACTGTTTCCTTTCCAACCAAGGTATCCCTCTGCTGGCATCTTAAACCCCACTCTCTCCACTCTTCATGATCATTCATTCCGTTCTTCTTATCCAGAACATATGAGAAAATACTCAATTTAAATTAGGGGCAATATTATTGATAAGATATTAGAAGACTATTGTGGTTCATTTTGGAAATTTTTTCTGTGGTAGAAGATCCACCAGCCAAGCATGTGACAAGCTAACTAACTGTCATAAAGTCCTTTTCACAGACTCAAAAGCCTCCATGTGTAAGGCAATAGGGTGTGTGTGTGTGTGTGTCTGTGTGTGTGTGTGTGTATTGGGGGCGGAGGGTGTTGCTGAAGAGGTAAAAAAAGGCTCCACAGGAAAAGGTAAAAACATTTGAATTCTACCGCCTCAAAAAGACAAAAAGCTCCGCTTGGCCACCGCAAAGCAGGCTGCGGCCAGCAGTGTGGACCCCGACGCACTCTCCCGGGTCCTGCCTCTCCCCGCTCACTTCCCCAGAACCTGGGGAGAGGAAAACCAATGCTGAAAACTTGGAGCAAGTTCAGTAGCTTGTTGGCCAGCACTGATGGGGAAGAGAGGGAAGACCTGCGTTTCCTGACCAAAGGGAGACGGTCAGTCCCTGGAAGGGTCAGCCCTGGCACTGGCCCTATCACGGACGAGGAACAGAAGTGAAGGGGGGCTACAACATTATATTGCACATTATGTAAATATCTGACCAGAACACAGAGTGGCCCCTGCAGGCCAGGCTAAAACGAAGGCCTTAGTGGAACGGCCGAGTCGCTAAGCCCGGACGCACTGCAGAGCAGCTGCCGTGACCCTGGCTGAAGTGAAGGACAGGGCCAGGGGGAGGTGGCCCCCTTCCTCCTGGAAGAGACTCTGGAAGCTAGTAGGACATTCATACCTGAGAAACAGGAGAAGGCGCACAGAGCAACCCAGGGTCAGATGCAGTAAAACATCAGGACAAAACGTGTAACCCGACTCCTCACAGGAATGGGAACCGCCGCGGGTGCAAAGGAAGGGGTCAACCAGAGAAGGGGGAGACTTCCGAAGAGCCCAGCCTCAAGCCTCTTACAAGGAGGAGGGCAGCCGGCTCCTGGGTGGTACCGGGGGGGAGAGGAGCCCGACCTGAGGTAGACACGGGCATGAGTTGCCCTCAGAAGCGAGGCCAGCAGGACCCCGTGGTCAGAGGTGAAGGGGGAAGCGCCGGACGCCATCGACGTGGTCTCTATCGGATAAGACAGCACACGGCAGCCTGGAAAGTTACACCAGGGCTAAGAGTCTCTCTAGGAGAGGACCACCAAAGCTCAGAGAAAGGCCTGGCACATTGGGGGCATGTGGCCCAGGGGAAGGGCAGTCAAAGCTAAGCCAATGAGTGAGGAGCTGAAGTCACAGGCTGGAAAGGAACAGTCCAGAAGTCTGAAGAGAGGAGGGAAAAGGCAATGCCCTGAAGAAGACCCCACAGGGCAGGGGCGTTGCCTACGTCCTACATGTTACGGGGAGGGGAGGGCGTTGTAAACCCCCAGGTCCTCCGGGGAAGCCTGATGTGTCACTAACGTGCTCTGCGGCAGAGCTGCCCTAACCTTGGCCAACGGAGGACGTCGAGAAGGTCACTGCCAGACCAGACACCTTTTCAGGCAGCACAAATCCGCCTGCCGGTGTCCAGCAGAAACAGACAGACTCCAAGGCACATAACCACAGGTCGACATGATCACAATCTGAAATGCTTCCAGCACCTCACAAATAATGAGGACCCAATTTACAAGGCTGAAGTTCAAGAAAGTGAAGCAAGGTGGTGATAAAGATATTTCATCAGTGCTCTACTATCACCAATTTTTAGTTCAGTGGCAATATTTAAAATATTTACATTTTCAATTTATAGAGGCCTGCGTTTTTCCAGTTTCAAATCAATTAGCTACACTGAGATATTCATAGCCCTGGATGACTTTCATCATGTTTATTTTATGAAAGATCTCAAAAAATATGCAGAGTGTTTTCACAAGTCTCCTCCCTAGAGCCTTGTCAAGTGTGCGATTAGCCACAGAGCCTCGTCCTGGGAGTTGAGGGTCAGTTTCCAGACCTCAGGGGCCACATTGCGGCCGCCCTCCGGACACAAGGTGCCGGTGCACAGCTGAACATGCTGGGCTTCCTGAGGGTGCTGGGCGGCACTGCTTCCTGAATCTGATGGGTGTCTGAGTTTCGGGAAGAAGACGAGTTCGATGGTGGATGCTGTTTTCATCTCTGGGACAACAAGACACCTGAATTCACTGAAAGCTCGGCACCTGACCACATCAAACCGTGTCCCTGGAGGCGGCGAGCTCAGAGAGCCGCTCTGAGGGTAGAACACGCGGTCTTCCCTCACCAGGGCAACGTGGGTGTTCAGAAGGACCAGCGACTGGCAGTGGCCTGGGCCAGAGCCACCTCGACTCTGACCGTCACGTAGAGCAAGAGCTGAACCTCCGCCAGAAACGGGGCGTCCATGTCCAGGTTTCCGAGAAGGAAATAAATCAGGTCGACCAGGGTATTCTGGAACCTGGATGACAACTGAACTCCGTTCACCAAAACTAAATCAGGGATTTCCGCCTTCCAATCAAGGGAAAGCTGGAGCAGATCTTGCTGGAACAAAGGATGGCTGGTGCAGGCGGCGGCATCGGCCTCGGACGTCAGGACACACGGGAGGTCCCGGCATATCTACTGGCAGAGGTGTCTGCTGTAGGTAAGCGCGGTGAGCAGAGACTCTCTGCAGAGCCCAGGAGTCAAACGCTCTGCCCGCCAAAGCCGATCTGAATCTCCTGTAGCCCAGAGAGGGGCAGAGCACGAAGCAGGCCCACGGAGGCTGGGGATTCAGAACCAGCGCGTACAGGGCAGAGTTTAGCAGCAGCTCACACGCGGGCCAGGGGGCGGGCTCCGCGCAGTTGGTGACAGCGCGCCAGTACACACCCTGGGCCTCACTCGTGTCGCCGGAAGTCCTGGTAGGGAACCGGCCACCAGTTCAAGGAAGCCTTTCAAAGGGCACTCTTGAAGTTTCAGCATTTGGTCTGGGAATTGCACGAGCGTCTGCTTAAACACAGAGCCCGTTCTGGCACCTTCCACCTCTAGGCAGAAGACGGAGCCCGGAGAGGAGCCTGGAAAGTCGGCAGCTGCGGGGCCAGCAGGCAGGCCCGGGGCTCTGTAGGGCACCAGGCTCCCTGCCCGCCTGACGGCCCCCGACCCTTCCCTGCTGCTGCCAACCTGAGCTTCTTCGGGAAAAGAATGAGCTTCCGGTGACACCCTGGGTGCCTCCAAGAGCATGTCCAGGGGTAAGAGTTCCAGAAACAGCAGCCTCGCGATGAATGCTGCCGCATGGGAGGCGAGCCCCCAGGGTCCCACAGGCTCCCCACGTGCCTGCCCGCAGCAGGTGGTTACTGGTGTCTCTGTAAAGGTCTGAGACCCGCCGGTAAAAAAATCCCAACCCGCTGCTTCCCTCTGGCCTGACACTCATGGGTGACCCCACTGCCTTGGCCGCCACCTCCTCCCCGGCTTCCTGCTCCCGGCAGAGCTAGGAGGCCGGAGCCCTCGCGGGGGGGACGCTGTGGCTGGAGACACTTTCAGAGAGAACGAGGCAGAGGAGCCGGCTCTGCCTGGTCTGCTCGCTCCCACTGTGCACGGACACTTCCTGGGACGCGCGTTGCAGCCAAGTCCAGCTGGACGTGACCCCTGGGCTGTGTTCACCTTCAGGAGTCGTCGGTTCACTGAAGTTTTCTGACTCACCCTGAAAATGTCCCTCCCCGCTGGTGCTGCTTTTGCTCAGAAAAGAGATTTTAGTCAGATCGACGTGTTCTGGTTGAGAGCCGCCCCTGTTACAATCGCTGCTACGCGACGGCTCGGGCTCCGAGGGCTGAGACCCCCGCTGGCGGGCCCCTCCGCCTGGCGCTGAGGAGCGGGCAGAGGGACCTGAGATGCTCCGGGTCGCGGGCCGGCTGCAGTGGTGGTTCTGGTCCACCTTCCGCCTCTCCTCTCGGCCGGGGGCGTCAGTGACTTCTTTGGACAGCAATGGGGCAAGACAGCTCTTCTGTCAAAAACAGGTGAAATGGGGCTGTGGCACCTTTTGCGATGCTTTTCCACATGAAGATTCTTGCGGGCATTGGTTTCATCATGTGGATTAATGCAGAGGTTCAATCGAAAGCCTAAGCCATTCGTGTTGACTGATTCATGATTTCAGAATAGAGGACCTGATTCACACACAAAGCATCAATTTCCATATTTCATATCTTATAAATCGCCAGGTATTTTGATCGAAATATGTTGTATGGGATTGATCCACAGTATCCACTTCTTGGTCTAGTATTTTATTTACTCTGAAATAAACCCTAAGATCTTTGATGCAATTTTCCAATGGGCAAGTAAGAGTAATCGGGGCAGACTTAATGCAAATCAGAAACTGACAAGTATTCCAACCTCATGCATGTTTCTCTGGCCTCTTGGTTTGTTTCACTGGAATCCTTCATTATAACTGCCCCGCTTAGATCGCCATGATGATATCTACAAACCAGCACCATGAAAGGTTCACTGCCAGCCTGCTACAGACCAGGCACGTGGACACAAAGAAATGAAAGGCAACGTCCTTCTCTTCACAAGGTTACCTGCTGAGGAAACGGACGTCCACAGGAAGACAGTGTCATTCCTGGATGGTTGGGATGGAGGGCAAGGTGGTGGCCAGTCTCCCATGGGACACCCACCCCTCCGCCGCTCGCTCTGTTCAGTGATGTAAGATTTCTACCACCTCGTAGTTTTGCTTCTTTGCTTTTTAATTTAGGAGTGTATAGGAAGGACAAGTCCCTCAGTGGAGGAAAATACAGGTAAAGCCTTACAAATCGTATGCCCAAACAAACCTTGGTTTGACAACCCACCAGAGGAATAAGCTACCCAACCAAGAGTATTTCCTCTGCACCGTTGCCAATGCGGTCTATAAAACACGCAGGGTTTCTAAAACATCAAGAAGTACCCAGTTTCATTTCTAAACCCCCTATCTGATTCTGATTATATAATTCAGCCTTTTAAATGCAGACCAAGGGAAAGGATACTGCTACGAATGAAAAACTGGGCAAAGGGCCTCCACCACAGCTACATGCCATTCAAACAAAGTCAAAGCAGTTTACAAAAAAAAAAAAAAAAAACACACACACACAAAAATAACAATAAATTAATTAATTAATTAATTTATTTATTTAAAAAGCAGTTTGCAACCAGCAGGATTCCATTTAATTTTAAGTCATATAATAGCTTGCCTTGCTTATTAGCCATTAATCTCACTGGGACTTTGAAATTCTAATTATACAACTAAACATTAAGAAAATTTAATCACACAAGCATGCTGTAATTTAAGGCAACCTTATCAACCTGAAAAGTCATTACCTACCTCATATTTTAGCTTACGCTGAATGGTGCCATTGTGAAGTTTCTCATCATCCTGAAAAGAAAATAAAAGCGCTCTATATTAAATTATAGCATGTTCATAAAGAGGGAAAAAAATGATTTGATTAAAATATTTATGAGAACAAAATTCTAAGGAAACATACTTGTCATTCCACAATGACAACCCTTCTTGAGAATTTATATTCCCAAGGTAAATGGGACTCTATTGATACATCTGCCTGTAAGGGAACTGAACCATTTATTCCTAATCTTAAAATTCGAAGAATAACATTAAAGGCAAATTTCCTTAGGACACTTCTTAATTTGCAGGGTAGAAATGAAATGACTTTATTTTGATAAAAATCAACTTGTCACAAGTATGTATGTTCTCAAAGGCAAAATTATATTTCTACTTGGGATAATTTATCGAGTGAATTTAAATACTTAATGGAAATTGATTATATTTTTGGAGAAAACAGAAAGGTGTTACGTGTAGAATTTTTATAAATCAAACAAAGTAAATAAAGCACTTCAGGAAACTTCATATTCACTTAAGAATTTCCCCCAGAAGTTCAAAATTTTAAAATAAAGTTACCCTTGAATTAATACTATATATAAACTGTTAAGCTCCACCCAAGCAATATTTAATATTTCTACAACATTTTGCATCTCAATTTTCTGAGAAACAGTACATAAAAGACCACCACCCCCAGCTCCTTACTGAAAGGTCATCTTCAAAACAAATAACCAGATCACCTGCTCCTTCACTCACCTTCACAGTCTCGGCAGGTGCACCGCTGCCATCGCCAACCACACGGTGCAGATCCTGAAGGCGCCTCTGGACTTCTTCTTCAATGTAAGCACTGATCCTGGAAGCAAAAGAGATGGGGGTCTGTGACCGCTTCTAACCACACAGGGCATTCTGAGATCTTTTTGTTACCATGCCCTTTGCGACTGGGAACCTTCTCGTTCTAAATGCCAAATGTAATCACAGCTCAGGATCTGGAACATTTGTCAACTTTCTAAGAAATCTAATGCCATGTGTTTACTATCTGGGTTTTCCCCAAACAAGAGAGGCCTGGATGAATAAACGAATCTTGGGAACAGAAGGGAGACTCAGTGATCCCATCCAAATCCCTCCCTATGTCCTGAGCGGAACCCCTGCTGCAGGACAGGGGAGAGTCACAGACTTGGGTTCCAGATGACTCTGCGGTCTCAGAAGGCATCACTACCCAACACTTCACTCACCGAGCCTCCGTTCCTCACACAGAAAACGATGATTCTTATTTCTCACAAAACACAAAGTCATTTCAGAGGATTAAAAGGAAAAACAAAAAGTAGATGCACTCTCCACAGACCTTCACTACTGGACGGAACAATGTCTCACATCATTCCTGCTCTGTCTTTTCACTGCACCCGGCCATGAGATACCACATTTTAAAGGTCTCTAGACCTTCCAAAATGCCTGGCGAAGGGTCAAGATGGCTGAAGCCAGAAACAGTTGTCAACCGAATATCTGGTACCCCACTCGATACAGGGGAAACAGGTGGTACCCAATACGATACAGGGGAAACTGTATGAAGTACAACCATCCACCCAGAGGAACCAGGGAAAGAGAGAATTTGGGTTCCGTCAAAATCTTTCTAGTGGCTCAGGCCGCCCAAAGGCAAGGCTTTCTCAGTCCTAGGCTCCCTGCCCCAGTTCTACAGACAATGAATTAGACGGATTATTTTAAATGAAGTGTTTTGCATGTTTACATCTTAGCACACTAAAAAATAAAAAATCTGGTTGCATCTTTCTAAGCCCGTGCAAAATCCTATACACATTTCTGTACTACTGACCATGGCTAAATGACTTTCTGATATGCTGGGTAAAGAGATTAATATTACAGGTAAAAGAGCCCCAAAGAATGGAACTAGGGTAATAAAATATGGTATTTACCTTTCAGTATTTCAGTAAAGAAAATCATATGCAACTGAATCTGAGCCAAGGCCACTTACAAACAAATCTCCCTGGACCTTAAATTTTAAACGAGCACCACAGAAGATGCAGACCTAGATTTAAAGGACCATAGAGGCTCATGCCATTCTGAGTACATTTTGATATCTGAATACCTATCTCGTACTAGCCAGGGCTTAGGACTGCCCAATTTGAAATGTCCCCATGATGTAGATGGGGTTGAGAAAAATAGTCAATTTTCTTATAGGCAAAGAATGATTAGGTTGATTTATCTGAGGGCTCTAAGCCACAGGGCAATTCATGATGCCACCCAAGTTGAAAATCATTTTCCTATAGTAACATCAGATTTGTATTTATGCTATTCATGATCATTCTGAATATACTGGTACAGTCTTTGTGACAGACTTCATCTATTTGTAATCAATGGCTTCTATAAATTATTTGTCAGCACAAGGTCCTTCTTGGTACAATTCAATTAACTCTACTTTGTTCCTCTCAACCTAGCCTTGTATCACTTCTTTCTGGATGAACTGGTTTCCCTGAACCTTTTAATTCTACCTTCTCACACAAACTACTTGCACCAGTATTCCTTAGATTTGGCTGGTCAGGTCTCGGGTCTCGGGCCCTTTAAATGACATCTCACCCACCACGGGCCAGGCAGCAGCTGATCAGGACAAAGCATGTTGTAGGGACAAGTACTGCTTATCACCTTTGATAGAGCTCTCCATATGCAAACTGGCCAATATAAGGTACTGTGAGCCATTAAATCACATCAGAAATAGGCATGGCATCAGTTTAGTGTCCACTACCTGGCATCCATCAGGGGGACCAGGTGAGACTTTTCAGCACTGGATGGCAAGCTGGAAGAAGCAGGTTTTCCCTCCAAGGTCCCATGATGCCCTTTTTGAACACCATCGACCTCACAGATCTTCTGCTTCAATTGCTGGATTTCATGTTCTAACCTACAGAGATGGAAGTTACGTGAATTCACTCATTAACAGTATCTCCTGAGAATCTTCCCTAGAAACCATGGGAGATCCAGACCAAAACTGTGCAAAGAGCTTTACCTTCCAGTAGAAAAGGTACCACATACCTATAAGACAAGGTATAAGGTGATAACAGGCCACAAGAGCGGTGCAGGACAAGTGCTACAGGCACCCAAAAGTTGGACAGAGTTCTACCATCAAGGGCAAAGATATTCCCACTGTGCTCAGCAAATCCTCAGAGTCCCAAACCCAGCTTCAACAAAACAGTTGGTTGTAGCCTACATATCAGATCCCAATAAGTATTTCTATTTGACAAAAGAGATCTTTGCTTTAAAGAATTCTTTAAAACTGCCAATCTAGGAGAACCTTCATGGTCAAGGCAGTTCTAAGTTGAGTCTTCATGGGTCAGTGGGGATTTGGCATTTGGAAATGACAGTGGGTGGTTTTCCAGGTGCAGACACAAAGGGACTAAGCCACAAAAACCAGGAATCCGCTTTGGCTAAGGCAGTGGGTGTGGAAAACAGAAACAGGCGAGAGAGACCTAGGAAAGCAGGCTGAGTATCTAGAGAAATTAATATAAACCATGAGCTGTGGAACCAAACATTTATTTCCCACGACAGATGATACGTCTAATATGAGGTCGAGTGTGTGTGTATGGCTGGTCTCCCACTGGCCCAGGCACGAGTGAATCCAGGGCCATCAGGCTAGAGGGCCAAACTTGCCAGTAAATTTGGCCCACAGAACACCATCTAGGGGCTGCAGCCCTCTCACTGTTAATGACACCTGGGTCTCAATTTCTTCATGTATCAAATGAGAGAGTCAACTAGTCTCTCCAAATTCCTTCGGGTCCAAAATTCAGAGAGTCTGGTTTCAGATGCTGACACGCCACAACACTGCCAGCTCTCTGGTGTCGCCAGCAGTGATTTGACTGCTCTATCCTGAATGTGAAAGCCAAGGTCTTGGCTCTCAGAAGTGTGATTATGGGATCACCAGGATAGGCGCTCCTGGGTCCGCGGGAGACAATGCCCAGCTGAACTCAGCCTTTCATCTGTCTAACGATTACTGAGCACCAGCCTGCAGAGCACGCAGTATTCTTGAAGGAGGAAGGACTGAGCACCGAGGAGTGATGTCAGGGGCCAGGTGGTGGGCAAAGAACCAGGGAACAAAGTTAACACAGAATCTCAGAGATGGTAAGGAAAATGAGCCAACGCAAGTAGGTGGTGGCCAATGTTTCTAATTAAGATGACGCCCACGGAGTTGTTCAAAGACATCCTTCAGGGCTGGGCAATGGGAAGGACTCCACAGGGCAAAGAGGCGCCAGTGGGGCCCTGAAGGCTGAGCAGGATTTCTATACATGGCAAGGGACAGCAGGGCCTTGCATGGAAAGGGTCGCAGCACACGAGAAGAACTGGTCTGCCCAGCAGTGGCTCTGTCGTCAGCAGATAGGAGGACAAAGTGGGCACAAGCTGGATTCGAGATGCAACTCTACCACTTTCTAACTGCCTGACACTTGTCCCATCAACCATCAAGGAGAAAGAAGAAAGAAAATGATTAAATCTTGCTCATAAAGCAAGCTGACAGGGAAAGCCAAGTGCAGTGCACCGTTGGTCCAATCTGGCTCCACGTGAATTTGATATTTGGCACTTTGGAAATTCACAAGAGGTCAGCTCAGGGTGCACAGCGGGCCCTGGCTCAGCCATGAGAACCCAGAGAGATAATAAGACACAACACCAATACCCCCAGAAAGCTGCAGGATCATCAAAGCCAGAGCAAAGTGCTCAGAATTTGCTGGCCTGAATTAGGGCTTTGCAAAGTCTACTCCATCAAAACACAGGAAGCTAAAAGCCTCCTTTGCGTGGCTTCTGGAGAAAAGCTGACATTGGGAAATCATTACAGTGTATCCACTATAATCGAGTATTAATACTAAATGGCCAGGGAGCGAAGCCGGTTGACAAAAGCCAGGACATCAGGCTCCAAGCCCCTGCTGCATTCTCACTGTACAGCTCAGGATACAAATCGAGAGCGTGCCCTCCACTGCTTTAAATTTCCTGGGGCTGGAGATTTGTCCAGCAATTTCATTTACATAACGTACCTACAATCATTTTCTTAAACCACAGACCTATTTCTCTGAAGTCACAGCATTATGGTTTTTGATTGTCATCTGTCACCGTTTTGCCTGGGGGGATTACTGGAGAGCTTGGTAAACAGAATCCAGTTTAAGCAGATTGTTTGACAGGAGGCTGTCCTGACCTTTTCAGGCAAGATGGTGGGCAGGGGCTCAGGCAACACCTCCCAGTAGGTCTTGCCTTGACATCAGCATGGATCCCAAGCCTCTGCCAATGTCAAGCTGGGCTCCTAGAGGCCAGCAGTCTGGGCTTCTGCTGCAGCCCCTCGGGAGGTGCTGTGAGGGGAGGGTTCCTGGGGAGGGGGCAGCATTCCAGGCCCCCGTAACCTGGGCTTCAGTTAAGATCTCAACAGACCAAAGGGTCTGGAACTAAAGAAAATACACAGGCCCATGCCCTCCTCATGAGGGTAAGGACACTGCGGCCCCAAGACGGAAGAGCCTGCCCAAGGCCAGCAGGGCAGAAAGGGGTTGGGAAGGGCACAAAGCCCCCTTGCAGGACACCAAATCCGATGACGTTTGCACAATAGGCGGCCGCCAGTCTCTCTTGGCATCACGTCTGCAGGGTTAGCAGAAAAAGCATCCTCCAGTTCATGTATTTATTTGTCTTGAGATCCTACCTCCGAGAAGCACGGTGACAGGCAACAGGTAGAGGAAGAGAAATATCCTTCCTTTACCATGAAAACAGCGCTACTTCCTAGTTCACAACATTGAAAATAATATCAGTGAATCATGACCTAACATGCCTGGATAGACCACCATGTTCGGAACATCTAGAGAGCTTTGCTTGTTTATTTTTTAATACAGAATCTTGAGGTCTCCCTCTGGATTCTTAAACATTGAGAATCAGCAGGGGTAGGGGGAGGATTGTTTTCCAGTTCGCTGCCAGGTGTGGAAATCAGTGTCTATGGAACCTGTGAACGCAGGGGCGATGCTTCACCAGAACAAGTGCTGGTCAAGGTCCCACAGAAGACATGAGGGGGAGGGGAGGAGAGAGGGAGGAAGGGGACGGAAGGGGCAGCAGAGGGAAAAGGAGTCAATGAAACGGAATGGGGTCGGGGGAGAGCACCGAGGGAGGGAGGGGGAATCCGGCTGGAAGCTTTCTCAGTCTTCCCTGCTTATCAAATATTAAACACACAGTCACAGAGGTCAGTGAGGTAACAGACAAGGGCTTTGTTTCTGTTTGTGTGTTTTTTTCAACTTTAGGCCAGTGACTCTAAACCAAGGATCCTAAAGAAAAAGAAAAGAAGGCTAAGCATTTGCCGGTGAATCAGAAAACATAAAGGCTACAGAATTACTTTTTAAAAAAACAGTGAGAGACACAGCACCAGGGATAGAAGCCGCGCCATCACAGCCGGAGGGTTAATACCATGGGGCATGGAGGGCGTGGCAGGCGTCCCCTCGGCTCGGCTCACCTCTCCCGGTCCTTCTCCAGGGCTTCCTGCTCGGCCCCCAGGCCGGCCCGGAGCCTGGACAGCTCGCTGCCGCCGGCGGTCAAGGTGGCCGGCTTTGGCCTCTGCTCCTCGGCCGCCAGGCCCCGGGCGCAGCGCCGCTGCAGGGCAGAGTGCCTCCTCTCCAGCCGGGCCAACGCCCGCTCCAGCGCCTCCCTCTGCTGCTTCTCCCGGGATTCCAGGATCTCCTTTTCCTTCCGCCTCACCTTCTCCTCCTGACGGGCCACGTTGGCCGTGAACTCGAAGGTGGCCTGGAGCTTCTGCAGCTGGCTGGCGCTGGCCTGGTACTGCACGAGCTGCTCTTCTTTTTCTTCCATCTCTTTCTCCACTTGGTAGAGAGTGTCGTCCAGGCCGAGAGGACCTCGGTCGAGGATCTCACAGGCTTTCTGTTTCTCTTCCAACAGCCTCGGCAAATGATGCTGCAGGAGATACTGGAGTTGGCGCTCCTTACACTGCAGCCTCCCCTCCGCCGGCTTGATCTGCTCCACATCTCCAGCCGCGTGGGGGACATCTGCGACACCACCGTCCTTCTTTAACAACAGCCTCGATTCTTCCTGGCTGCCAGATTTTAAGCGCTCTAGGATTTCACGTTCTTCCTCCGCCTCCTTTCTCAGGAGGTCCTTCTGCTGAACCAGCTCCTTCTCCAGGGTGGCCAGCGCGGCCAGCTGCCTTCGCTTGAACTCTAAGAAACGCAGCTGCGCCCGTTCGAGCTCCCGGCCGCCGTCGTGCCCCTCGGCACCGGCCTCCTTGGCCCGCAGGAGGGATGCGCGGATGCCCTCGAGGTCCTGCCGCTCCTCCTCCGCGCGCTGCGCCTGCCCGTGCCGCAGCGGCCGGACCAGCTCCCGCTCCTCCCAGAGCTGCTCCTCCAGGTGCGCCACGCGCAGGACCTGCTCCTTCTCCTGCTCCTCCAACCGCTTCTTCTCCTGCTCCAGCTTGACACACTGCTCCTCTTTTGCCCTTCTGAGCTGCTCCAGCTCCTGAAATATCTGAACCTTCTCGGCCTTCTCGTGGCTGTTGAGTTCCTGCAGCCGCTGGAGCTCTTCCTGGACGCGGAGGAAGCGCTCCTCGTCTTGTTTCTTCTTCTGCAGCTCGATCTCCTGCTGCTCCCGCTGCCTCTCCTCCTCGAACCGCTCCTTTTCGGCCAGCAGGTCCTTGAGCTTGCTCTCCAGGTGGAACCTGCGGCGTTTGAGGCTCTCCTCCTGCTTGCGGATCTGCAGCTGCACGATCTCCGTCTCCTTGCGCTGCGTCTCCACCTCCTGCTGCATCCGCTCCAGCGCAGCCTTGTCGGACTTCTGCTTTTCCTCCATCTCTTCTATGAGTTTTCTGAAATGCAAATCGTTGACTGATCGTTATTTGATCGCTAGGTTCAAAGGCTGCTCTAACTTCTCCCTAAACTGGTACCTCCTAGAAATGGACATACACCACACACCCTTCACTAAAATAAAATTTAAAAAAAAAGAGGGAGAACAGCACTTTCCTTTTAATATCCAGCAGCATGCTATTTAATTTTTTTACTCTGTAACTGTCCAACATATCATTTGCCTAATCTCCTGAAGTAGCTTCTGCTATCATTTCTTTGCAGAGCCTATAAGCATAATGTGTTATGCATGATATAATTTTTAAAGCCCCCTGAGCTCAAAGAGAAAGAGGCATGCCCAATTTAAATTTAAATGTGAATAATTTTATTCAGCCCAAAGGCTAAATCTCAATGGAAATTCGGTTACAAAATGACATTAAATAAAAATGCTTATGCTGTCCTCAACTCATCAGGGTCAAATATCAAAGTCAAGATAATCGACACTTCATTGTTTCAGCTCAAATAACTACACGCTATTTAGCATTTAATCACTAGTTTAGGACAAATGGTAATCACCAAATGACCCAAAATATTAGTTTATTAATGCATAACATTGAAAATAACGTCAATCTCCATTAGAATACTTAAGTGCATGATTCCGGGGGTTACATGTCATGTTGTGTCTTAGAGAGCAAAGGGTCCCCACTGGGTGCTAAGTCAATGTTTCGAGGTCAGGGTGGCCTTCAAAGCAAGAACACAGGGAATGTCAGAGTACGGATGCACGGCCTCCATCTCCTGACCCACCAAAGACCTACTATCGTACATGATGCTGCAAGCTAAACTAATTCATCTGTAACATCCAGACTCCACACTCTAGAAAATAAATATCCAGGGTGTAGATTTTCTGTGGCCTTACTTTCTAATATCTATCCTTGGTCCATTTCTTGGCTTGTTAAATAGGACAGGAAAAAAAAGAAAACTACTTAGTTTTATCAAAGAATTACATTCAGGAGGACATATAAAAAACGCTCTCCAAATCAATTAAACACACACACACACACACACACACACACAAAAGAAAAGGGAGCTGAGAACATGCAGAGGCAGATTAGAAAAGGAAATACAAATGGCTGATCAACATAAGGAAAGATGTTTAAAAAGTGAGGAGGCATAAGAAGGGGAAGTGTCATTCTTTTGGCTTTTTTAAAACTCAGGATATTATTAAGGAAGAAATACTTTTTAGTTAAATTTAAACAAGTCTATATTTGATGTATTATATTTAAGGAGTATATTAAATTTGCCTACTGACTCTATTCCCTGGTCTCACAAGTATTTGAAGATGAGCTATTTAAAAAATTCAAACGTGAAGTAAAACTAACCAGCTAAAGAGAAAGGAGCTACAGTCATCAGACGTGTAAATGATGGACACGGAACCAGAGGGAGATGACACAGACACAGGTGATCTCAGTCTAGGACATCAACACAGGCACCCACCCACTATGTGGTGTTATGACTCCTACCACGTGGCTTACCTTTTACTTTCTAATTTCTCAAGTTCTTCACGCTGTTGCCGCTCAAATTCAAGTCTAATAAATCAAATGACAATGAGTCACTTTTCTGAAAGAGCTTTTTTCACTCTCTTATTCTCTATATGTAGTTATATATTACAAAGAACATTGGTTTGTCAAGTACAATTTTTAATCATTATGGATTAGCAAGTTTAAAATGTATTCTTTGCTCTATGACTATGATTATAAATTAGTCATACTTTAGGAGTGCTTGAATTCAGGCTGAAAAGAACATATTTTACTTGAAGGAAAGCAAACAAAACACCACTGTACGGGAAAAGCAGAGTTAAAGGAGACTTCTAAATGAGAAGCATGCCTACCCCATGCAGCTTAGCCACTGATTAGTACATAAAAATGGAGAATCTCTACCTTAGACAGATGGGTCCTTTTATAGGGAAAAGACTGCCGGGGAGGTAGAGAGAGAGAGAGAGAGCACAGACATCAATTAAGAAAAGAATTAACTGTGGGAACATCAGGAGAAAAGCAGTAAGGTACTTAAAAGCCAATAGCCATGCACAAATTGAAACGTCTTTTTATACAGATCACATTTTCCAATCATTTCTTGAAGCAAATTCTCCAAAGAGTTAGCTATTATGTTTTACACGCTTCCCATGATAACTAGAGCACTAATAATAACTGAGTACCAATAATAATTGCCCACAGAAGTCAAATTCATATTTTTACTACTTTATAAATGGTTATACTGTATGGAGGTTTCTCAAGATCCTCCTGTAGTTAGTAGTTATATGATACTGGAGCCATGGGGGCTACAGAGATTATGAACAGATTGACCATAGTGGTAGCAAAATAAAGGGGGCTAGGTCACTGGGAATTTTAAAACAACTCGCTAAAATACTGATAACAAGTTGACTTTTCTCAAATACTAGATTGAATTACTTCAAGGTTTCACTATACCTTTTAAACAGCATGAACTGTAATTCATAAACGTTTCCTGTTGTGCTGGATAGCAAATACAGCTAAGAAGCTGAACTATGGAAAAATTCATCAGTCAGCTGTTTTCCTTGGATAAGGTAAACCAGGTTGGCAACAGTTACCTTTACAATGAGCTAACAAAATTTCAAATAGATCTGTTACCAATTTAATTTGGGCTAAAATTGAGAGTAAGATGTCTGAGGGGTTTTGCAAGCAGAACGGAGGGCAGTGCTGAGTGATTTACACGTTTGCTTACTCTGCCTTCCCAGCAAATCCTGAAGATATCACATAGTACCTGATCCATTTAACAGATGAGAAACCCAGAGCTCAGAGGTCTGAAAGAACTTGTCCAAGGTCACGATGGTTAAGATGTGGTGGAACCAGGACTTGAACCCACGATAGCCTGCTTCCAAAACATCCTCAATTCATTCATTTTATGAGCAATGCTCCAGTTTGTGATATATAATAAGAATATTAAACCCTTCGTTGAAACTTATCATTTAGGGTTATATTTACCTTTCTATCAAATGAAAATGACCTGTGGATTACAGGCACTGCCATCCATGAGAAATCAATCACATAAATATAGTATACGGAAGCTATTTGCCAGTTCTGGAGCCCAATCCATATGCCATTACACTAAGCAGATACAGGGTTTCATTTAAGTTCATATATGATCATTCTCTTTTATATAACGATAAACAGAACTTTGGGAATGCTTCCTAGTACGTATTTTTAGACTTCGGTACAGTTTAGTCTTTCTAGAGATAATTACAGTCAAAAAAAATAAAATAAAACACCTTACCGGATAAAACACTTTCAAAACCTGAGGATTTTCCTAATAGAACTGTCTTTATTCTTGATTTACACTTTCTGTGAGCATCAGCTCGATGTGACCATCAGCAGACAATGTTGCTCTGCTCTGACAGTGCCACAAGGGCACAGTCAAGGCAAATGCTGCTCTGAGAGGTTCGAATGAAAACCTGTCACCGGACAGTTTACAACGTGCAGGTGCTTGGCCGGGCACTGAGCATGCAATACCCTCACTTTGTTCTCCTAACCCTAGCAGGTCTCACCCCCATTTTATAAAACAGGAAACTGAGGCTTAGATGAGGTAAGTAGCAGAGGGAGGGCTTGAATCAGTTTGGTACTAAAATCTGTGCTGCTAACCACTGCAATTGTTGCTAATGAGTTGTGTGGTCTCAAAAAGTCATGAAATGTGAGTTTTAATATCTTCATCTCCAGTGTGACACTCTGAGCACCTACGTATTTTACTGAGCACAGTGCCAGGCGCTGTGCAAGGCACAGGGGATACAGAAGTCCGGAAGGGAGATATGTCCCTGCCCCCATGGGGCTCCCAGTCTGTAAGTGACAGTGGAATAAACATGAGGGGCACACCCAGTGTGTCACGAGCCAGGATGAGGAAGGACACAGTGTTGTAACACACCGAGCGGGTGCTGGTCTCAGAATTTGGTAGGACCTAGAATCAAGGCAAGCCTCCCAAGGGAACTTCCACCTAGGCTGTGCCATTCTTCCTCGTGCATGATGCAGACCTCAATAAAGCCAGGTCTTGGCTTCCTATGAGGGGAGGGGCAAGATGTGAAGCTCAACGGGACAAGAGAAGCCACATGGTGCAGGGCCTTGGAAGTTATACTGAGGACTCTGCACTTGACCCCAAAGACGGTGGCAGAAAAGTGTCTTGGAACAGGGTTGTTAGAGAGCCCACAGAGAACAGATGAGAGGAGAAGCCACGAAACAGATCAGGAGGCCTGTGTCGTCACGGAAACAAGAGATGATGGAGGCAGGACCCAGGATCACTGGGATAAGGAAATGTCAGTATCTTCTGATACGCAGGGGTTCAGTTGAGAGAACCTGCTAATGGGCTGGATTTTGTTGGAGGTTGTGATGGGAAAGAAAGAGTCAAAGATGACCCTCAGGTTTCTGGCCGGGTCACACAGTGGGTGGGGAAGCCGAGCTTCACGGCCAAGAGGCTGTGCTAAAAGGTCAACTGGTCCGAATACAAATGCTAGTGGTTGTGAGGCTAAGCATGAGTTACTTAATCTTGGATGCTTAATTTTTACAGACTCTGAAGAAAATAACAAGCCCTCCCTCAAAGAAGACAAACATCCATCTCATCAAACAAGACCGTACATACAAAATATCTGTATCAACATCCACGAAACATCTGTATCAACATCCACGGAAGAGTCGTTCTACACCTGGGTCTGAGGACTCGCAATTGACTCTCACAATGGTCCTGTGAGGTAGGTGCCATCTTTCCCCCATTTTACACACGAGCAATGGCCACGACTCCAGTAAATGGCAGAATCAATCGACTCCAGAGCCCACAATTTATCTCTATTCTGCCTTCAAGAAAGTAAGCTCGATTTTACACATGTTGAATCTAATGGTTCCAGGGTCAACCAAATAGAGAAGTCCAGCAGGCAGGGGATACAAACGAAGATCTAGCACTTGGGCCGTCATCAAGGATGGAGATATAGACTTGGAATTCACCAGCATCTAGATAGGAATTACCCAGGACATAGGTATGGAACGTGAATAAAGGAGCTTAGTGCAGAGTCTGGAAGACCACACACACTGCAGTGACTGGCAGAGAAGGATGGGCCCTTAAATGAGGCTGAAGATGAGCAGCTAAAGACAGAGAGAGAGGATCCCCTTGATAAATAATGATTCCCATTTCCTCAAAATTAAGAGTTTAAAAAAAAAAAGAAAAAACAACATAAAGACGCTCAGTCCCAAATAGTCTGAGGAGAGAGCCATAATTACAAAGTCAGGGACTATATTTTAAATATGAGGTGATATCAGCTGTTGCTGGTATTGTTTAGCTTCTATTAAGTATTACATATTTACTGAACATACTTTAAAATGCACCTCCTTCCATAATCAATGATAATATTTCAAACAGCAAACCTCAATAGACTGTAAAATATAAATGTGTGTTAATATCAAGGAAAGAACATCAACTGTTATTGTATTTTAATGTGGCTTCATTTTAAATAAGTGTAATTCACTATCTTACTTTACTGGAATCATCTTGGCCCCAAATGCTAATTTCCTAAATGTTATAATGAAAAGGAAAACCACAAAAGGATATAATTTTGACAGCCGCTTTTAGCATTTTTAAATGACAGTTGGAAGTAACACACACTGTGTTAGGGCCAACAAAAAAGCACAGCATACAACCTATTTTTATGAGAAACGGTGTCTTTTTTTTTTTTTTTTGCATTAAAAGACATCTACCATTTTTCAGCATAACTGCACATCTTGCCATCTATGTTCCTGTTATCACTGGCAACGAAAAAGCAAGGGGGTGGGAATTTCTCCGTGCACACCATTACATTGAAAGTGAGACTGTGATTATCAAGAAAAAGGAAGAGAAAGAAATTTTAATGAACTGAAAGCATATATTTCGAGTCCCTGTGTCGTCCAAATGGTGATGAGTTTGGAACTTCTCATTTCACTTTCTAAAAGGAGGAAAGTGGCTACTGGAGTCCAGCCCACTCTTGAGTGGCAGCTGTGGGGGAGGTGGCTGGGGCGTGGATGCTGATCTACAGACCGGGGGGGGGGGGGTGGGGGGGGGCGCTCCCAGCCGACGGGGGTGAGCCAAAGCGGAGGCAGCTCCCACACGGGCATTTGCAGCAAGTACGCGAGCAGCTAAGGGAAGTTTCAGCAAGTACGCGAACAGCTGAGGGAAAAGTTCTTGGTCAATGGGGAGGCCTGGATTTTTCCTACGCGGCTTTCAGGTTACCATCAAATCCGGATATGACCTCGTGGGCGGGCAGCCCATGAAGGTGCACAGGGCCCTGCACTCACGTGATACTCCACTGTGGTCACCCTGAACTTCTTAATATTTGAACAAGAGGCCCCACATTTTCATTACGCACTGAGCCCTGCAAACTGTACAGCTGGTTCTGATCACGTATGTGTCATTTTTGAAAGAATCCCCGGCCTGTTGCCTGGGATGTTCAGACTCAGTCCAGAGTCTGGTAAGGGACAGATGGAAAGGATCTAGAAAAGACAGAACTCAGTGTAGAGGGTTCCCCTCTCCCGCATCCTTCACGAGGGATTAGGGTTTGACCGCAGTGGGTCCTGTAATGGTTGGGCCCAGAATGGCCGAGCTTCTTACCACCTTACCACCCTCGGGAACTCCTTTCCAGCCAGTCTCAAATCACCTTACAGAGAGCAAATCCCAAGGAGACCGGGGGGATCTTGGAGACTAAAGAGAAAGTTTGGATTTGGGTGCTAGAGTTTGTGCAGGTCCTATCCAATCATCTCCCTGACCTTGAGAACCTCGACATTCTAGATATTCTTTAAAGGCTGAGCAGAAACCAGATGCTACCCCAAGGTAGGCAAAGGGGAAACTCATGAAAGAAGAACCCGGCCATTCATCCAGACTCGGACTCTGCCTGGACAGGCCTTGCAGTCATTCCTGCGTGCATCAGGGTTCATGCAAACTCGCATTAGAAAGCTAAGAATAGCTGCTTCGTAGAGACAGTTGAAACTGCCACACTACCCACTCCCAGTCTCCCCATTTTTCCCCTCAAATCAAGTTATCCTACAGCAGAGTGACTTCCTACAACTGTAATTCAAGGTGCTTATATCAAGATGAGGGTCGCACTATGCAATTTGATCTAAGAAGGTGTGAAATTAAACCTCTTTTAGGTAAAAGAGTTTATAACAAAAATATCCCTAGTACTCTGGGAGTGGTTTTCTAATTAACTTTCAAATCCCTAGTCTAGAAAGTACTGGTAAAGACTTCCCAGAAGCCAGTCTTAAGCCTTTCGCATTGCAAATGAAAAGTGCTCAAAGAAACAAAGATTGCTTTAAAAAAAAAAAAATAGTAAAATTTGATACCACAGCATTTTAAGTGAGTTTCTCCTCAGCCTATTTCTCACAACAGTGGTATAACCTTCTCCAATAAAGCCAGCCAGGACCACCGGTAAAACCCAGGAGACCTACCTGATCGAACATAAGACCAAAGGTAGTTAGAAGTACACGGCACTCGAGAGATCATGCAATCAACTCGGCACACACCCCCGTACCCCACCCAGACACCCTGCTCCTGCCCTCCCACTACTTTACAGGCCAGGAGACTGAGGCCTGGTTGGGCAGGCGGGGGAGCGGATCAGGGAGAGGCCCAAGGTGACCTCCTCTTTAGAGAAGTCAAGAGCAAAGTTTACCTCTTCCTACTCCTCCTCCACTCCTACTTCAACTCTGGAATTCCACCTCACCTCCTTAACCAAACCACGGCAACGTGTACCCCAGAAACAGCCTCCCAGAGTTGAATATGATTCACCGTTCCCAGATGGACCTCTCCCCTGTGGACAGACCAGAACAGTGTGCCACAGGGAATGTTCCTGCCACTTCATTCAGCCATGCCTGCCACACGTCCAACAAACCTTTAACAAGCACCTACTATGTGCAAGGCAGTGTGTCAGACATACAGAATGGATAAACTGTCTTCAGGTCTTAAGGGTGAATTGTAAGTGAAATATGGATGCATACGGATCACACAGAACGTGAGGTGCCCAAGGAGAAAGTTCCAGTTTTTCCTTGCCGGGGTGGAGGGAGAGCATGTATAGCTGCATGCACGGGAGGAGGCCTCGCTGTCTGTCTGAGCTGGGCCTTGCTTGACAGACGGACAGAACAGTGGCCACAGCGTGGGGAGTGGGAAAATCGAGTGGAACAAACATAGAAGAAGGAAGACGAAAGAAACAAGCAAGGCACTGAGCACGGGGAACAGAAGCTAGTGGCTCACGCAGCATCAGTTCATTCGATCAACAAGCCATTCACGTGCCCGGCGCTGTCCCAGGCCCTGAGACTCAGCAAAAGGCACCAAGCCCCTGCCGTCATAAACCTTCCATTCTAGTGTCGGTGGGGGGAGAAGGACAGCTAACCAACAGTGAAAATGTTTCGTGATTCGTGCTGTGAAATAGCCTGAAGCCAGGAGGGAGGGTGGAGAGAGAGCTGATCGAGGGCATGACCAACACGCGGGGGAAGCCAGGCCAGTGACCGGGGACAACATGTGGCACGTGGGAAGCACAGCAAGACTGGAATGGCGAGAGCAGGTGCAACCAGGGGACAGTGATGGGATGAGAGCAATTGTGGCCCAAGAAGGGGCCGTGGCCCAGACCACCTGGGACCCTACAGGTCACAGAGGACAGGCAGAGCCCTGTCCACCAGGGCTCCTGGAGGACAGAGACCCAGCTGAGCTGTGTATCCTGAGGGCCTTCTGCAAGGCACACAGTAGGTGTTCAACCAATGACTGCTCCGGGTAGAGCTTTGAAGTCAGCGACATGAGGCTGAGAGTCAGACCCCAATTACACAGAGTCACAGAACACCTGGGCGAGGAGGCGATGATGTCAGCCAGGGCAGAGTTCTCTGTGCCCTAAGAAATAACAACCGGCGGTGCTTCCAGCCTTCTCAAGATGAAAGTAATTAACTGCAGCAAAGGTAGAAAATACAGGGGAGTAAAATACAGTCAAGTCCCTCACCACGATCGCGGCATCTTGGTAAACAGCCTTCGGCCTCACAGCCAAACACACACGCACATGGATGAAAGCCGACCACAGAGTTTATTGTGTAGACTTTTCCTCTTAATACACACCTTGGACAAATCCCCAAATCATTAACTATCATTCCACAACACAGTTTAATATCATGCCATTTCAGAATACAGATGCACCATGCTTTATGGGAGCAATCTCACATGGCTGGAAATGTACATGGCAGATGCTCCTGATGAAGCGGTTTGATGGGATCTACACGGGGTAGCCCAAGAGGAGGTTCGTTTAGGAAAACAGAAGCTGTGCATATTTGTGGGCAGAGAAGGGGGGTTTGAAGACATGAAAAAGACTCGAAATGCACCACAGCTCCTCTGCCCTGGCAAGACATTCCTGAAGTGAAGAGCTCTGCGGGTCTGCTTCGCACACCTGTACTCCTTTGATACCGCGTGCTGAGGGACACGATGCTCACATGCTCAACCAGGCAGGGCTTGAAACATGAGCCTCACATCACGGGGCTGAGGGAGGTCTCGGCAGCGCCTATGTACCTCCACGGGGCTGGCCGCCCTCCCCCAGCCCTCCCCTGCCATCGCCTCTTCTAGGTCTCAGGCCTCCCTTCCTGATTTCTCTCTGACGTCTCTCTCCGTCCCTCCCCTTGTTGTTTTAATGTAAGCAGCAGATATTGTCAAATAAAGAATTCTGGGGCGTGTGGATTTAGCTGACAAATAATAAAGTGGGAAAGATTTATATAAGCTGTTTAATTGCAATGTGGGCATTGCAATTTATGTGGGCAAAAAGAAGAAATAGTTTCAAGAGTCCTCAATGATGAAGCAAGAGTTACATGATGATATAAACATGGGGTGAAGAAGAGTGTTGGATGGCCTGGGGACAAGTTCCCAGGAAAACAGTAAAAGAAAAAGCAGAACACAGAGCTGTATATCGAGTGAGAGCTCAATGTTGTTTTTTTAAAATACTTTTTAGAATGCATGATTATAGTACCTGATGTACAATTAAACATATATAGTATAAAATATAAGTAAATATTACAAATATAAACCAATCATTATTTCTTGGTGGAAGGATTGTGAATGCTTGTGATTACTTTATTCGTTTCTGAATGTTTTACTTTTTTGTAATAAGCATTTCAATTTATAATGAGACAAACTACCTGTTTCAAACATTTTTCTCAATCTACTGTGATTATAGCAACCGTTTTACTTCCTTTTTGCGTCTACAAATCTCTAGTTGATTTCCATTCATCACCAGCAATGACGATGATTAACCTCAGTAGATCATAAAATTTGGGGGTTGCTGATGGTGACTAAATATCTGAGGTCACTGATGTGGGACACGGCTGTTCGAGGTTAGGATTACGGTCTGGGATAAAAGAAGGGGGTGGAGGGTCCTCATTACGGCACAACAATTCACACACACATACAGACACACACACACACACACACACATTCAATCAACAATTGCTTCCCAAACACCTACTTAGAAGCAGGGGTACATTATTAAGAAAATCAAACCTTTTCACTAAATATACTAAAAATATTCCATTAAATACCCAGACCAAGAGTGGGCAAATAGTTGCACCAAAACCCACAATTTCAGCAACTATTTAAAGTGCTACCACAGAGACAGGATGCTACGTATAAAGAGCCAAGGAGATGAAATCTGGGCTGGGGTTGGTAGGGCCTCCCCGAGGAAATGACACTGAAACTGACATCTTAGAGAGAATGTGGGATTTAGCCACGTGAAGAGCCGGCGGACACACGGACGAGCGGTCCAGGAGGAGGAAACAGCACGTTTCCAGCAAAGGCCTGGAAGCAGGAACAGATACGTATGTACATCAGGAACCCTTGCCTGAATCAGCAACAAGCTCTAATCAAATGAGTCGACAAATTACAGAGAGCTCACGGCAGGTAATCGAGTTAATACATGATGTTACTTCAGAGGAAAATCATGCTGTCATGTAGGACGAAGAGGAATCTGCTACCTTCCACCCTTGCCCATAACTGCTATCCATCATTGCACTGGGCAAAGGCTCGCTTCCTCAGCTGGCCCATACAATTCAGCTTTAGATCATGCAATTATACAATGAGGGAAGCAGAAATGCTAACCCTGAGCAGACAACGCAAACCTGAAGGAACAGAATGAAGACAGATTGCACTTGGAATCCTACAACTCATTGCTCTGCTCCTTTTTTTTTTTTTAATTTATTTATTTATTTTTGGGTGCGTTTGGTCTTCATTGCCGTGCGCGGACTGTCTCTAGTTGTGGCGAGCGGGGGCTACTCTTCATTGTGGTGCATGGGCTTCTCTTGCTGCGGAGCACGGGGTCTAGTTGCATGGGCTTCAGTACTTGTGACACACGGTCTCAGTAGTTGTGGCTCACGGGCTCTAGAGCGCAGGCTCAGTAGTTGTGGCACACGGGCCTAGTTGCTCCACGGCATGTGGGATCTTCCTGGACCAGAGCTCAAACCTCTGTCCCCTGCATTGGCAGATGGATTCTTAACCACTGCACCACCAGGGAAGCCCCCATTCTGCTACTTTGGAAACAGGAAACAAAGAAGCTCATCATTTAAAGTGGCTCACAGTGGAGTTATATTCAAGGACAAGAAAGAAAAAGCTGAGTCAGTACAGACAGACTTCACTTTACTGCACTTCGCAGATATTGCTTTTTTTTTTTTTTTTTAACAAATTGAAGGTTTGTGGCAACCCGACATCGAGCAAGTCAACAAGTGCCATTTTCCCAGCAGCATGTCTTCTGTGTCACATTTTATTTATTTTTTTTTAACATCTTTATTGGAGTATAATTGCTTTACAATGGTGTGCTAGTTTCTGCTTCATAACAAAGTGAATCAGCTATACATATACATATATCCCCATATCTCCTCCCTCTTCAGTCTCCCTCCCACCCTCCCTATCCCACCCCTCTAGGTGGTCACAAAGCACCGAGCTGATCTCCCTGTGCTATGCGGCTGCTTCCCACTAGCTATCTATTTTATATTTGGTAGTGAATGTATGTCCACGCCACTCTCTCACTTCGTCCCAGCTTACCCTTCCCCCTCCCCGTGTCCTCAAGTCCATTCTCTACTTCTGCATCTTTATTCCTGTCCTGCCCTTAGGTTATCAGAACCATTTTTCTTTTTTTTTTAGATTCCATATATATGTGTTAACATACGGTATTTTTCTCTTTCTGACTTACTTCACTCTGTATGACAGTCTCTAGGTCCATCCACCTCACCACAAATAACTCAATTTCATTTCTTTTTACGGCTGAGTAATATTCCATTGTATATATATGCCACATCTTCTTTATCCATTCATCTGTCGATGGACACTTAGGTTGCTTCCATGTCCTGGCTATTGTAAATAGAACTGCAATGAACATTGTGGTACATGACTCTTTTTTTTTTTTTAATTAATTTATTTATGGCTGTGTTGGGTCTTCGTTTCTGTGCGAGGGCTTTCTCTAGTTGTGGCAAGCGGAGGCCACTCTTCATCGCGGTGCGCGGGCCTCTCACTGTCGCGGCCTCTCTTGTTGCGGAGCACAGGCTCCAGACGCGCAGGCTCAGTAACTGTGGCTCACGGGCCCAGCTGCTATGCGGCATGTGGGATCTTCCCAAACCAGGGCTCGAACCCGTGTCCCCTGCATTAGCAGGCAGATTCTCAACCACTGCGCCACCAGGGAAGCCCACATGACTCTTTTTGAATTATGGTTTTCTCAGGGTATATGCCCAGTAGTGGGATTGCTGGGTCGTATGGTAGTTCTATTTTTAGTTTTTTAAGGAACCTCCATACTGTTCTCCATAGTGGCTGTATCAATTTACATTCCCACCAACAGTGCAAGAGGGTTCCCTTTTCTCCACACCCTCTCCAGGATTTATTGTTCGTAGATTTTTTGATGATGGCCATTCTGTCTGTGTCACATTTTAGTAATTCTCACTATCCTGAAAACTTTTCATTCTTATCATATTTGCTACAGTGATCTGTGATCAGTTATCTTTGATGTTACTATTGCAAAAACATTGTGACTCTCTGAAGGTTCAGATGATGGTTAGCATTTTTTAGTAATAAAGTGCTTTTAAATTAAGGTATGTACATTTTTTTAGACATAATCCTACTGCACTTAACATACAGTATAATGTAATACTACAGTATAAACATAATTTTTAAATGCACTGGGAAACCAAACACTTCGCATGACTCTCTCTATTGTGTATCTGCTCTATCACAGTGGTCTGGAACCCGGCCCGCCACATCCCCGGGGCCTGCCTGAAATTGACGTTGCTCTCTGTTAACGGAGGAAGAAGCTCACTTCTTTCAGCTGCGTTCACCGCAAGTTCCCCAAGACTGTGCAACTTCACAAGCTATTTAAGGCTCTACAGCAACTGCCAAGTGAGTAAATGGTCTATGAAAAAGCGACACCACTGAGACCAAAGACTGGAGAGGAAGTCAGCCTTGCAACAAAGCAAACTTTTGAAAGATGGAAAGGCCCAATAAAACAAACCAGCAGAGACAAACACAGTAAATAACCATCAGCTAAAACACAGCCAAATCATCAGCAACATAAATATTGCCAACCACTATATGTATAAAACTTTCACGCTCAAGGTCAGCAAGAAAAAAAAAGGATAAAACAATGTGTAAAGCCCCAGAAAGTGAGAGAGAAGAGAGAAAAGTGGGGCTAGCAGGGCACTGTATCCACGGGCAACACAATCTTTCCTCCCAGGACCTGTAGTGAGGACATGACCTCACCTGACGGTGCAGGTCTTACCAAGAGTATCTCCAGCTATGACCAGGCTCTGTTTCTGAAGCCCCTTTTACATTGGTATGAATTAAGGAGAAGAACTGAATTCACTTAGTTCACATGTATTACATGGCTATTAAGTTCCAGGTGCTATGCTGGGAACTGAGTGAACAGATTAGATCCTGTGCCTGTTTCCTGGAAGCTGACAGAAATCTAGAGGGAAGCTAATAAGCTCAGTACAGCAAAGGACGCACCTGGTTACTGATGTTTTCTTACTCTCTCCCCGGTGTGATGTATTTATCCTTCCAGTTGAAGGAAGGGAGAGAGGGAGGGAAGGAGGGAAGAAATAGGGAGGGAGAGCCTAAGGAAGAAATAGGGAAGGGGTTGGAGAGAGGAAGGAAAATGAAACTACTTTCTTTTCCTACAACTGTTGTCAGCTGGTAAGAAGTCCTCACCAGTACTGTATCTTGGTGCTTTCGGCTTTCTGCATCGCAATGCCGGAACTCCTTATGCGGAATATAGTTCCTTCCGGCTTCACATTCCGAAACCCCATCCCTACTCTAAACCTGAAGGAGCTGGAAGGCTGGAGCGAACCGCACACAGCACGGAGCTCTGCACGGGACAAATGAGGTGCCTGATGAATCCCGGGTGATGATGAGGATGCCCAGGACAGGCTTCCAGAGAGAGCCACTGTTAGCAGGATTGCCTACACTCCAGCTGCTGCGAATACAGCTTAGAGCTGCATCCAGGAGGGTGTGTTCGTATCAACACAGTCTATGAGTCAAGAGGATCCCTTTCCAGTTTGCAAGGAAAGGGAAACTCTCATGTGGTATTGGTGGGAGATAAATAGTGGCGATACGTACAACCATCCTATAGAACAGTTTGTGAACATCTATCAAGAGCCTTAACACTATCAATATATACACCCTCTGGCCTGGTAATCCCATTCTACTTTTTCTCACCTGAGGAAGTAATACTCACGGATAAGCACAAAGATTTAGCTACAAATGTGTTCACCCCAACTGCCTGCCATAGTTCAAAGCTAGATAACAAAACACCTACCAACAGAAGATAAGTGAGGTATGGCATATCCATACAACGGAATCTCACATGGATGTTAAAATGATGTAGGTTAATACATATGAATGGGAAAGATACATAAGTGCATAAAACTGTTACAAGCCCAGTGTGAACCCATCCCGGTAACAGAACACATATAAATGGATATAAGTATAAATGTATGTATGTAAATGTATGTACCTATACATGCGCACACACAGAGAGAGAAACAGAGATGGCTAGATGGTGGGACAGAGGTATAGACTAGAATATTGAGCAACATGTTCACTGCCGTAGTTTCTTCTTTTTTGCTTGTTTGTGATTTCTAAATTTTCCATAATGATTAACACATGAAAATTAAAAGTTAGGTTAAAAATAACCATCACTCATCCGTCCTTATCCCCTGATTGTTGATGACTTCAGACAGTCCTCAGAGTCAGGGGCCTTGCACTGAGCCCTGAGTTGGCCCTGACGCCCATCAACCCCATCAGCGCTACGTTCCATAAAGCTCCTTGGATGGCTTGCCAAAGAGAGGTTTGATTTTTGACTTCAGATATTTTTGGCCCAACCGCATTTGAAACCCAGGCATTTCTCCTCTTCAGAATTTCTTCAAATGCAGTATATCCCTTTAAACAGGCTCGCCACTGGTTAGTGCTTAAAGGAGGATAACGCACAAATGAAATTTTCTCCCTTTATTTTTAAGACTGAAATGAACTTGGAATGTATATAATTTTGCTCAGAGCACTTTGAAAAAGCTGTGAAAGCTCCAGCTTTCTGCCAAGTTAGCCGCCTGTTTGCAGCCTCAGAGCAAGACAGAGGATGCCTGAGGAGTGGGCTTGGTTTCTTCTTAAAGACACTGGGCCTTGAGGAGGAATGTTTCCCCTGCAGCGAAACTGTTTCCTGGCAAAGACCCTGGCTGGGCGCTTCTCCAAAGCGGAGCTGACTCCCAAAGGAAGTCACCAGGCTGCTTTGCCTCCTCCAAAAATTCTCTGGCACTAAGTACCACGCATGTGTGCCTACAAATCCTGGTTTCCAGAAAGCCTACGATGTGGGCCAGCAGTGAGTTCCTAAACTACCTTAGAAACGATACATCCAACATGACGTGCCCAGTGGGGCTGATAAAATGTTCCTGGGTAGCAAAGACTTCACCTTTAAAAAGTCCAAATCTTACTATGATTCAGAGCATGGGTTTTTTCGGAGAAAAATTCTCTTTGGAGAATTACTAGGTTGCCTGTTGAGACCGACTGCTTTGAAGATAAGTTGGATCTTACTGGATACAGTAATTTGCAAACCCGATGTAATTCTTTCAGAGAGCTTTGCTCTAAGAGGAACTGAGTACTAAGTAGCATAAATTTTCAATCTGCTGCCAAAAAACATACTCAGGTCTATAGGATACCAAGGAAACCAAGAGATGTGAATGTGCAACAGTCAAGAAAGCCACAAAACGTGCATGAAGTGCACCTGTGTGCGTCAGAGCCTCACAAAGATAAGGCCCAGCTAGTCTGGAGATGCTAAACAGCGCGTAAGGACCCACCTGAAGCACGAGGCACCTGGACACCGAGGAGCTGACACATCTCCCGCGCTGAGAGCATTTCGGCTGCAAACCTACATCTTGGTGAACGTCCGTGAAGTGCCCACTGCGTGTGAGATGCTGGAGGTTCAAAGAGGAGCAGGGCACGGCCCCGCCCTCAGGAAGCCTAGTGGGGAAGCAGGCACCAGCATCAACTAAAGGAATCGGGAAAAAGCTATGATGATAAAGGTGTGCACCAAACACCTGCCAGAGGACGAAGAGGAAGCACTTCGCTCAAACTGGACATGCACAGAGTGCTTCTGAGGAGACAGTTCCTACACTCACCTTGAAAGATGAAGAGGACTGCCCACGGGAAGAAGAGTGGGAGGGTTCTATCGACAGTCTTATAGATGGATTTGGCCTGGAGAGAGGTGTGAAAGACGTTCTGTCCACTTAAACCGAAGCCTGAAGTTCAAGGTGGAAAGTGGCAGAAGATAATGGTGGGAGATAAATGGGTGCTTATGTCGGGGCCTGGAGGGCATCCCAGAGGCACTGAGAGCCGGGCCACTTGCTGGGAAGAGGAGGGGCTCCTGCAGGAAGAAGGGGTCACCACGAAGGGCTAAGGGGGTACGGTGAGCCCCACCCTTCGGCTCAAGGCCAGACAGGTTCCAGGGGCAGGTCCGCGAGTCCCCCCTGCGTCGCCTCGTAGAGGAAACCAGGAATCGCGTGCAGGGTCGCAAGAGCCCTGATGACTCCAGGGCATCAGGGGCTCCTCACGGACGGACCATGTCGGCCACTTAGAGAGGAAAATCCCTCTGGCTCATTCCCCCACGATGATGGGCAGCAAGATTCTCAGAGTGAACTTGCTCGAGGTGTGGGTGGGCACAGGAAGAGGGAGAGAGCTGGGCAGACAGAGTCCCTGGGTGGAGCCAATTCAGGGAGAAAAATTATTTTCTCCAGGGATACTGTGGGCCGTGACTTCTATTAAGTAACTGGAAAGCTGGCTGGTGCTTAAGGGAAAGGAGCAGCTGACACTAAAGAAGAGTCCCAGCCTCTTAAAAAACACGTGTTCATGAGGGTTTTGTTTTTTTTTTAAATAAATAAATTTATTTATTTGTTTGTTTATTTTTGGCTGCGTTGGGTCTTCGTTGCTGCGCGCGGGCTTTCTCTAGTTGCAGTGAGCGGGGGCTACTCTTCTTTGCGGTGCGTGGGCTTCTCATTGCGGTGGCTTCTCTTGTTGCGGAGCACGGGCTCTAGGCATGCGGACTTCAGTAGTTGTGGCACGTGGGCTCAGTAGTTGTGGCTCGAGGGCTCTAGGGCGCAGGCTCAGTAGTTGTGGCGCACGGACGTAGCTGCTCCAAGGCATGGGGGATCTTCCCGGACCAGGGCTCGAACCCATGTCCCCTGCATTGGCAGGCGGATTCTTAACCGCTGCACCACCAGGGAAGTCCCTTCACAAGGGTTTAATAAGAGAGGAACAAAGAAGAAGAGAGGAGGTTTGGGGCAGGGCAGGGGGCGGTGCTGGGGGGCAGCTAACATTTATTAAGCCAATACTTAGCGTCAGGGAATCATTAAGAAGGCCAAAAGCCAGTTCGCCTAAGGGGGAGAAAGTTTTAAAAGCAGGAGAACGCTGATCCCAAACTGGTCCTAAGAGAGGTAAATACGGGGTGAGGGACCCCATACTCTGCACTGTCACCAGGGCCGGGCCACCTGCTGAAGCCTGTGAGACCCATCGCAGGGTAGGTGGATACAGACCCCCTACGGTGAGGAGCGAGGCGCTGCGGCCAGGGGCCTGGGTGGAGCTGCACAGCTGCCCTCACTCAGAGTCAACCCAGAGGAGTCCAAGCGTCACGGGCAAAGACAAGGCTCCCGGCTCCCTGCTTTCCGCCAGGCTTTACCACAGTCTTCCCTGTACACTGACTCACGCTCCAAGGGGACTGAGCCCCAGCACAGGCTGGCCAAACAAGGGCCCTCACCCAGCAGCTGAGTGGATGCGGAAAGAGCAGGAGGACTTGTCTACGGGGGACCCGCGTTCACCCTGCGCCTGTGACAGGCTGCAGAGGCCCCTGCACGCCCCACGGGGCGCCTGGCGGCTGATCCTGTGCTCACGTGCAGTCACTCCCAGGAGGAAGTTCGCGGCCCGGGGCCCGGTTTCTCAAGGCAGTATCCTCCCTGCCTCTCGACAAGCTGGCCCTCCTCCCGTATCTGTATTTCAGCTGGAGAGCATGCGACACCGAACCAATTATTTAAGCCAGAAAATGGATGTCACCAGCTTTTCCTTCTTCCCCTCCCACATCCCACTGTCCACTCGGGCCTCATCACTTCCTGCCCTGGGCGCCTGTGCAGCCCACCCCTGCCTCTAGCTTCCTTCCACTGCTGCCTCAGTTCAGGCCTCACCTCCACGTCCTTCTCACAGCTCCCTCGGTGCCCTCACTGTTCCCTCTCGGGGCAAATATGATCACATCTCTCCTTGGCTAGAAACACCTCCTGAAGCCCCTACCCCACGGACTGGGCATTGAGATACAGGCGAACGAGCGGGTTGAACTGAACTTGGCAGGGCTTGAGGGAGGTCATCAGGAAATGGATCCTTGTCAGATGGACACTTATCAGTTATTTACTAAACTTACTGGGGGAGCTGAATTTCAGATCTTCCATCCTTCTATATTTACAAACACTATTTTCCAGATTGGAAATTCTTAAGAAAATGGAAAGAAAACAAAGAGTGAAGAAAAACCACAGTGAGGTACCACGTCACACCCATTTGGGCGGTCACTATCAAAAACAAAACAAAACAAAAGAAAAAACTAACAAGAAAAAAACCCAGAAAGTAACACATATTGGTGAGGATGTGGAGGAACTGGAACCCTCGTGTACTGTTAGTAGGAATGTAATATGGTTGTATCTAAGATAGAAAACAGTGTGGCAGTTTCTCAAAAAAATTAAAAACATAATTACCATATGATCCAACAATCCCACTTCTGCATATATACCCAAAAGAACTGAAAGCAAGGGCTCAAAACAGATATTTGTGCACCCGTGTTCAGAGCAGCATTATTCACGGTTGCCAAAAGGTGGAAGCAGCCCAAGTGTCCATTGACAGATGAATGGATACATAAGATGTGATATATACATGCAAATGGAATGTTATGCAACTTTAAAGAGGAAGAAACTCTGATACTTGCTACAACATGGATGAACTCTGAAGGCATTACGCTAAGTGAAAAAAGCCAGTCACAAAAACGATAAATAATGTATGAATCCACTTATATGAGGTACCCAGAGTAGTCAAATTCAGAGACAGAAAATAGAATGGCGGTTGCCAGGGGTGAGGGGGAGGGGGTTGGGATATTACTGCTTAATGGGCGCAGAGTTTCAGTTTTATAGGAAAAAAGTTCTGGAGGTTAGCTGCAACGATGTGAACACACTTAACACTACTGTACGCCTAAAAATGGTTAAGATGGCAAATTTCATGTTAAGTGTATCTTAGCACAATTTAAAAACAAGAGTGAAGAAATGAGTTAGCAAATGCTTATAAGTATACAGAAAATAATTCTCTGTTGTATTCTGGGCCGTACATTTTATTCATAATCATATATTCTAAACACACTAACCAGAACTTATAAAAACGTTCCATGTACACAGGTGCTGTGAATGTGCCAGCAGAACCTGAGATGCCATCTCTCCTGCTCCATCCTCCCAAACCCCAAAGTGCATTTCCTCAAAGAATAGACATCTGTTGATCAAAGCAAACTGCTCACGCCCAGGCACTGCTTTCAGAGCGCCCCCCAGTCAGGCCCCAACCTGCGGAATCCTCTTATCTCTTCCCAAGTTCAGCATGACTCTGGCCAGCACTCACCGTGTTTGCTCATAAAATGTTCCTTCCCAGTACATCTCTCCAGAGGAAAACCTCTTCCTGCAAACATCTCAGGGCCCAGCACAGAATCCAGTTTTTTTTTGTGAATCTTGAACAGAATTCTCAAGTGGAACAGAAGGGAGTGATTTGGGGTTCCTACCTGGCGGGCATCCAGGGCTAAATCTCTGGCTGGTGTTCTGTCCGCTTTGTTCTCAGAGATAAGGCATCTTAATAGACTTCTAACGTCTTCATATCCTCAACTACGGAGAAGAAAGTGCTAGACCAGGGACTTAGGAGGGTTACTACTTAAGGCTCCTCACAGCCCTGCTATGCCCTCCACACCACCCTCCTCTTGCCATGGGCCCCAGCTATTTACTACAGGCTGCGCATTGCTATGGCAATGACAGTTCACAGAAGAGGGGGAGAACTGGTGAGGATGTTACATAGGGGACAAGGCCTGGTCTCCATAAGCGTTGAGGACAAGTGGGTTCCCGTTATTTAGGCTTATGGCACAGATCCCATGATGCTGGCTGGAGGCGATCTCAACGTCAAGAAAGATTCTTTCTGAAAGTCTCTGGTTTTCTAAATCACCCAACACACTACTAAGGCATGGATACCGGAAGAGGATCCCTTCCAAGCACGTCAGTTTGCACCACTCCCTTCCCATTGGCCCTCCCAGGTCACAGGCTACTAATCCTGAATCATATAACTTCCATGACTTCACGCTAAGTGGGTTCACACCCATGTGTCCGTTTTCTTAGGCAGAGAGAACACGGCACCTGACACTTACGGACTCCCCTCGCCCTCAGTAAATACGCGCTGCCCTGTTGAAGCATCTCAGCCCTACGTTTCCATCTTGAGAGACTAACACACTCTGTGTGCAGGCGGCTTATTAGATTTAAGTAACAACTATTCAGCTAGTGTCCAAGCAGTGAACATACTTCTTTCAACGTTCTTCCCTTTTATCGCGTGGTGCTTAATTTAGGCCACGGATATTTACACCAGTAACATCAAAAAAGGTAAAAACAGCCCAGCTTAGCCTTAATCCCGCTTTGTTTTGCCGAGTTGCTGGAGCACAGAACTTTACAAGGTGTCTGCTTCCCATAAATCAGAGGCAGTAACTTTTCTCCAATTATGTTTTAATTCATGGGTAATCATTCTCTATAGCAGGTGGCAAGTTGGGGGCGGGGCCTGGAGTCGGGGGAATGAAGGTATGATGAAGTATTAAGTCATTTGAATTTGAATTTGTACAAATGAGCATTGCAAGGGTGGCAGATAGGAAATGTGTCTGCTAATTGAAGCCAGATGAACAGGATGCATCACGGCAGCATCCAACCCATCCAGAACCATCTCCCAGGCGACTGCAGAGTGTTTCTCATTGAATTCTCTGACTACCTTGGCCTAAGTCTTCACTTCGTCATGAGGCCCTCTTCCCACCTTTTGCCTGAGGATCCTGAACATGAACTCGAAGTTATTCAACCAACTGCAGTGTCATTTGGAAACCGACTCGTGCACAGAAACACATTCCTTTTCATGATGTGCCATTTCCCACCATTTAGAACACCCATGCCCAGAGGAACTAGTGAAAAACCTTTTCCCCCCAAAGGACACATGTGTCTTACTAAAATTTCATTCTTAATCTGTTTGCTAAACGTTCATCAAGCATGTTACGTGAATGACACTCTAGAATACAGAAATCAGTAAGATAAGCCTCTGACCTCGAAAAACTTCCAACCTAATAGGAAAGATACACAGACTGAACCCTCACCCCCACCGCCAGCCCAGGCTGCTCACCCCTGCCTCCCGCACCTCAGGAGCAGGTGTATCACCTGCCCAACTGTTTAAACCCGGAGCCTGGAAACCGCCCTTCATGCTCCGTCACTATGGTGACCACCCAGACCCAAGCCACTGGTACCTCCCACCGGGACTAAGGAAGTAGCTTCCTAAATGGTCTCTCACTTCTATGCTACATTCTCCAAATGACACACATCCTAATATTTGTAGTAAATTTATCTTCACGTTCCTCTACTGCTTAAAGACCTCAAATGGTTAGAAAACAGTCAAACTCCTTCCAAGGGCCTCCAAGGCCCCACGTCGGCTGACCCCGCCACCAGCCCTCCCTCCCCTCATCCTGTGTCGTGATTATAACAAAGTTAAAGGATGTCCATACACAGCAAGGGCTGGAAAGGAACCTGGAAAATGACTACAGCTGATTTGATAAGGAGGCCTGACTGCAGAAGTTTTATTTTATTTAACTGACTTCTTTTTTTAATTAATGACTTTAATGGGGTCGACACGACAAACACCACAACAGTGACAACCCCAGGGGAGGCAACGCCGCAGTCCACTCACCCTGGGTTGTACAGCATGACGGCAGAGAGGTTCTCGCAGGACTTGGACAGGTCGGTCATGGACAAGCTGAGGGAGGACAGAAGGCCACTCTAAGAGCAGACACAGGGCAGAGCGGTTACCTCGGCAGCAAGAGAAGGCCGTGCTCTGTGCTCCCCGCTCTCCACTGGGGAGAGGCAGTGAGGGGCTCACGCCCCCCCATCAGCCTGCACACAACCGGTCTCTCTGAGGATGCACGTCAGGGGTCAGGCCAGGGATCCGTCTGGAACCCAAGCCCCACGCTAAGGCCAGCAGGGCCCCAGGGCGCTCGGACGGGAACTGCACAGCCCTGTGGATCTCCCTGACCCGGCTGCTGCATTCAAGTGGAGGGTAGGGGTGACAGCATCTGTGTCAACCCTGTCCCCTGGCAGGAGCAGCCCTCACACTTGCTGAGTGACGAAGAGGGAGGCAGAGAGGTGAAGGGGGACCAAGAGAGCAACAGCCCAACCTGTTCTGCTTCCACGGAAAGTTACCAGCAAACCTGTTTCCTTCCCTGCACCTCTGTCCTGAAAAGGGCCCTCTAGGGCGACTCTGGGCTGTAACAGACAAGAGGCTTCACAGGCTGGAACTGGCAGCCCTGGAGAAGGCTGGGGTTTGCGGTTTTCTCGTTATTCCGCATTTAAGGCACTGGCAACTCTGGGCAGCCCCGGCAAAAGCAGGCTGAGATGAGGGGCTGCATAACTCAGGGTGAAGGGCCACACGTCCGGGTCAGCGGTCAGGGCTGCAGCCCCGGCTCCCCGCTTGCTGGCCACGGGACAGGCCAGCCTCAGTTTCTCATCTCGATCATCTGTGATGTGGGTGTAATAACAGCCTCTGTGCACATAAACTGGTACATGTGGAGGTTCTGCACAGTGCCTGGCTCACAGAAAACTCAGCTGTGACTTCATTCTCTTCCTCGGTCTAAGGTCAACACCGTGTCCTAGACAGATTTCTCTCCCTTCCATTTCTTCCCGTCTCTTTCTGGTCCTCTGCCCACCTCCCTCATCCAGCACTTCAAGTGCCCTCTGGTCATCCCCATCCAAGCTGAAGTCTCTTCCAATCGTCCTAAGCTCACCCCCTCTCTGCTTCACACCCTAATCAAAAATCCAATTTACTGTGAATGAAAATAAAAAGTGAGCCAACTTTTGGATGAAAGTGATTCTGATATGGGGTTAACTCTTAAAACAGATGCTCTTGAGTGGAAGGCACTCTCCACTTAATGTGAAATGATGCCCACCTCCTTTCAGGGGATGCAGGGCTCAACAGGAGGGTCGAGAAGCAGTGTCTCTCCTCCTGCTCTGGATCTGACTTGCTGGCCTATTTCACTAGGGAGCCATCCGCTGGGAAACAAACCCTCTAGAATCAATCCAGGCTATGGGTTGGTTTGTGCTCCAGAAAGTTAAACTGCTGGAACCAGAGTGGAGACCCCCCTCTTCCCCCACCCCAGCCCCTCCCAGAGCGGAGTTGGCTACAGGAGATTCCATGCTGCTCACCTTCCTCTTCTCCCTGAGCCTGGCGGCCTCCTTCGGATGGTTAAAGCGAAACATATTGGTTCTTCCCAAGAGTATCACGGCACCTAAGAACACACAGAAACAGCAATGAGCTTACAGTGAGCAACCTGGTTAGCTGGTGACATTCTAACATGGAATCCTGCAGCTGAGATGTGATTTCCAGTGTACTACACAACAATAGAGTAAGGGGGGGCTTTCATCGCAAAAGTCTGCTTACATAAGCCAACTCTAAATCTTCAAATGCTTTTATTTTTAGAGCCGAGTGTCACAATACTCATGTTACCCAGGGCAGAAGTGAGGGATCTAAGCATTACAATATCGTAAGAGATTTAAAACTCAGTATACAGATAATTAGACTTTTGATTGTTGAAAAGAAAAACAGAAATCAGTTAACCAAAGAGATGTTAGAATATCAAGCAAAGCGTATGGTCACCAATTTAGGAAATGTTTCTTAATGCCGATAAAAGTAGAAACCTCAAAGGACAGTGCTTTCAAATGAAAACATGGTGAAACTGCCAGAATAATAGGTTTTTAGTAATAGGTCACTATTACTAAAAACTCCCTCAGAATTCGAAAAGAATAGGAAAGAAAATACGCATATGCAGTGACTATTTCCACGTAAAAACACTGCTTCTTGTGAAAACCCTGTTTAGATGGCTACACTGGACACACAAAAACAGCTCCTTTGGACTGACTAGGGTCCTGCTTGTTCAGAAAAGGATTGTACAAGGGGCAGAAGAATTCAGTGTAAATGCCCAAGGGTAACAAAATCATTAGGTGGGGAGGCAAATTTCAGCTTGATTAAGCAAACAGATGCGTTCTAAGATAGGAGCTGTCCAAAACTGGCATGGATGTCACAGAAGGCAGCGAGCTCCCTGTCCCTGGAGGCATTTAGGAGATTCACTATCTTTTCTGGTCCCATTCTCACCTGAGAGTCAACCAAGCCTCAAAACAAACCACCCCCCACCCTAACCCCATGTTCAATCTTTGTCCTCAAAAAGAATGCAACTTATTTGTGAAGAAAAGACATTCATCTAGAAGTCAACCATGACGGATCAAAGCGACGAGTTCAGGGTGCAGGAGGTGGCACCAAGGACCTAAGCTGGGTCTCACAGGACAAGAGAGACACTCCATGTGAGGGTGACGAGGGGAGGGGCTGAGCCTGAGACAGGAGATGGACCTCCTGGGCCTGGAGAAAGGAGAGAGTCAAGTCCAGCCAAGATGCAGGCGATGTGAAACAGCAGCAGGAACCCAGATTGGACAGATGAGGGAGAGAGAGACTGTGAAGAACTAGCAGCCAGGATAAAGAATCTGCAACAAAGGTCAGAGAAAAAAATCAGCTCATGGATGTGTTTTGCGTATCCCGCGCAGATGTCAAAAACAAAATCCTTCACTGTCAACAGTTAAAAATCTGTAGTTTTCACATAAAAGTCTGAGTTTCTGGCTTCCCTTCAAAAATTAGAAGATGTGGTATCAGTAGATCTGTGCTGTCACTGGGCTACTGCTGGCTGCCTCCTCTGGACAGGGCACGTGACCTCTAGTTGGGTACCAGCTGCACCTGGACCCTGCAGGTAATAGCAATACCCCACATGGCCACTCTGGAGCTTCAGACCAGCACATCCACCTGCCTATGTGACATACTGTCACAGATTCTCAAAGGAGCTTCAAATTCAATACGGTTAGAACCTAACGGGTTTAGTCATAACCACAGCGAGCAACCGAAGGGTTGGTTCTGGTGGCTGTCGTTTTTTAGCAGAAATGGAGTCAACATGAGAAGCAGCACACGGTTTTGGGAGATTCAGAAGGGCAGCAGTGGATATTATCCACCTACAATCTGCTTATCCCCCTCACATAAAATTGCGTTTGTATATTTCCCAATTATGGAAAGGCACCATTACCACAATGAAGAAAGGTGTTTCCCATATGCCTTTTATGACTAGGACTCAAAACTGTGTGCCATACAAAAGTCAAAAGTTAAGTAGCCATGTCCAGGACATATGTGTATTTAATGCTCTTAAAATGACATTAGAGATTAACAAGGCAATCTCATTTGAGGTGTTAATTATACCTAATCCAATTCTTTTTTTTTTTTTTCTGTTAATCAAAGGCCCAGCCACACAAGTTGAAAATTGCTAAAATATGTTAATGGAAAAATAGGAGAGTATTTCAGAGACATATTTCATATCATGTTAAATCACTGAAAAACATCTTGCCACCCATGTATTTGCATGAAATACACATAAAAATCCCTTCGAGGAGTTATGAAAGAAAACAAAACTACCCATGACCATTCCTTCTTTCCATCCAAATAATGTGTATAAACCACCTGGCACATAAAAGGGGCTCTGTTAAGGCTGGTGCCTTCGCTTTCCTCTATCGTATTCCTTTATGGACAAACCTACTGGCTTAAAAGATGTGCTTCATTTTTTTTTTTTTTTACATGCTGCTGCTGTGTGTCCATTCACTCAGCAGATACTGAATGAACACTTACCGCGCTATGGTAAGAACTGGGGGTGGGGATGCAGAGGTGGACGAGTGGGACACACACCTTGTCCTTATGGAACTTGTAAACAAGCAGGAGGGAGAGGTCACTAACCAAACGATTCCACAAATAAACGCAAAGCTGCAACTGAAGGAGAGATACCCTGCCCCCGGCTCACGAGCATGCTGGCTGCAGGGGAGGTTAGGGAACGATGCCGTGAAGGAGGTGGTGCTTAGGACAAGCTCTTGCGGGGGGGGGGGGCGGGGCATATCCAACAGACTGTGACAGGAAAAAGTGATGATGATGATGGTGAGTGATGGGAGACACGGCAGAGGAACCAGGGAGAGCACTGCACAAGGTGAAGCTGGAGAGAGAGGGGAGGACGGAGCATGTAGAGTTGCTCAGGATACAGTAAAGCATCTTGTACTTCACGCAGGGGCAACAGCAAGACCCTGAAGGGCTTTGCGCAACAGCAGCATCACGCAATTAGACGTGAGTTTCAGGAAGATCATTTTTTCTACTGTTTGAAGAATGTACCAGAGGGCAAGAGGAAATGTAGAGAAACAAGGGAAGAGATTACTGCAGTGGTCCAGGTCAAACATGATGGCGGCTCAGACCTGGAAGGGAGGGGTAAGAGGCCAATAAACAGATCCAGAAGATACTTGGGAGATAAGATCACCAGGACTCATGATGGGCTAGATAGGGGGACCAGGGAGGTGAAGAAGATACTCCCGGGCTTTGCTGTAACTAGTTGGATGGGGAGCTGTTCACACTGCTTGAGAACACTGGAAAAGGACCAAAATCAGGCTGGGGGAGAAATCCTGAGTTTGGTTTTACACATAATGAATTTCAGATGCCTTTTGCGGATAGAAATATGGGCCTGAAGCTCCAGAAGAAACGCCTAGGAGATCTCTCAATCCATCTGTCCATCTACCAACCTACCCACTTTCCTACCTACTTTACTCTCAATTATATATATATATGCATAACTTTTGATAATTTGGTGCTCTGTGATGAGAAGATATGGTGCTGAAACAAAGCATATTTTGTTTAAGATGTTCTCCTGATGTTGGCAAGTATACTTTTGAAAGAACGCCTGGTTTTTATCAAGTATATTCTGTTAAATGATCAAAATGAAGAAATATAGAAAGTTGGAGGATTAAGAATTGCTTATTAATCCTGATGGTAATTCAAAAAAAATTTATAGATGAACTATATATCTCAAAATATACAGAGAGACAGACATACACACATATATATGTGTACATATCTACCTAAGATCCATGTGTATATACACATATACACACACATCTCTACAGATATAAGGTAGAGATGTATACATATGTATGTGCATATACGTGTGTGTGTGTGTGAGAATGTGGTATCTCTCTCTATATATTTGAGAGTCATCTCTAATAAAGGAAGCCACAGGTGTGGGAAAGAGGAGAGAACAGAGAGGTGGGAGAAAAGAGGGCCCACCCAACACTGGGCACCTTGAGGAGCTTGGCTTTTAATGGCCCAAGGAGAGGAAGATGAACCTGCAAAGGAAACAGAGAAGGACCCTCAGAGGGGGAGAAGGAAAACCTCAGAAGCCCAGGGAAAGCACAGTTGAGGTCTCCTGAGTGTGGACAACTCATGCAAGAAGTTTGTGTACTCTGCTGTACACCTGATACTAACGCAATATTGTGAGTCAACTATACTTCAATAAAAAACAGAAGAAGAAAAAGAAGTCTGTTTATGAAGAGAAAGACAGAGTTGGTAGTAGCTGGAGCCGGGAGTTGACAGACCCTATGGGATATTTTGTGATATTTTTGTTTAAAGGAGACTCGTGAGTATATTTAAAAAGCAAAAAGCTGAAGGGGAAAAGGCAATGAATGAATGAATGAGAGTGAGCGACGTTAAAAGGCCTTCAGAAGAGACCCAGCTCGTGTGTCCTGCCTGACGGGGTAACCCCTCCAGGGCTCAGCTCCCTCACCGAGTCGTCAACGCTTCCTTCCAGATCTTAAATTCTCCTTAACTATGAGCGACTCCTTGATCTGAGGTTAATGTGATTAATCACAGCACATGGACTTTCTGTGATGCACTTAATTTGTCATTTTTAGAGTATATCTAAACCTCCTTGAAATATATGATGGCATCTTTGAGATCACTTGAGAGCCTGTTGAATACTTGAGGACAGACAAATTCCAGACGATCTTAGAAGGGGATGGAGGGGAAACAACATTATAAAAAGGTAGACCAAGACACTTGGTAACAACAACAAAAAAGCTTTACTTAAGTCTCTGTGAATGAAACCACTGATTTTCTATTTTAATATTTCAGGCACACTGAAAAAAATTAAACATGTAAAGATTTCTAGTGATTTCTAAGGAGTGTAGGGATAATAATCATTAATATCACTATTAATTACAGTCCTCAAATTTTATGCGAGGTTTTCTAATTCTGCTACTGCACAAATAAAATCAACTGTTTTAAATTAAATGTTGTCATACGAATATTTCTGAGGTAATGATGTTCGAATTATTTCATTCTGAGTTACCATTAACACGAACGTATAAAACAACTGTATTCCCAAAAGGGTATGGTGCAATGTAATATGAGCTTACAGGCCAAAAAACAGGAGGCCTTTAGAAATTCTGCTTCAGGGCTCCACATTCTGAATTTAATCATACTTTAGAAAGGCCCTCCTCTACGCCCCACCACACACACACACACACACACACACACACACACAGGATATATAACGCATTGCTCCCCTCTCCCTAAGCACCACGAGTCTCCTACCTTCATCAACTCCTTCTCTTTACGGCCCACCCCCAAGCCTCCCCGGGCTATAAAAACACTGTGCTGTCCTTCACCTCTGCGACCACATTGCTGATCTGCTGAAGGGTGAGCACATCCCACAGAAAATCCACGCCACCAGTCTGGGATCTGGGAGCCGTACAAACCTGCCAAGATTCAGCGGCCAAGGCAACTTGGTCTCCTGCTACTCCTGCCCCCCACCTCACCCACTTTCCAGCCTTTAGATAATTCTGTATCTAAGTCACTTTTTTTCCATGGACCATTATGACAAACACATTCATTCATTTTGGAACTCGGCTTCGGGTAAATCTCTCCTTTCCCATCAGTCTGAAGCCACGCTGGGGGAGAAGTTTGGTTCTGCCCGAGGTGGGACAGCATCCCCCACCTGCCTCTCCCTCTGAATGCAGCTACACCTGACAGCCTGGACAGAACACATGCAGCAGCTACTTGAGGGGTCTGAAAACCAACAGAAGCAGGTGAATTGAGAGAGACCAAGACCTAAAGCACCACGGACCAATGATGAATTTACCATTGTTTTCCTCCAGTGTCCCCGGCTTCATCTGGGAAGAAACCCAAAAGTTGACGTTAGTGTAAAAGAGAGAACTCCAGGAGAAGCTTCTAGTTTTGGTTCCAGGAGGAGGGAGAGGGTCCCCTAGCAGCAATAGTGGCAGCAGCAGGGGGCCCACAGATGCCTAAATCTGGGAGGCAGGGGAAAATCTCTCTCCAATCCCAGGAGCTGTGGACCCAGGAGGGTGGGCAGACACCAGTTGTTCTCCTCTCTGTCCTCTCACTGCTCGGCCCAGACATGGGCACAAGCACAGGAAGAACATGAACGAGTAGTATAAATAAAGCTCTAGACGTCTAGCTGGAGGGCAGAAAAGGAAAGACCCAAGGACCCAGAAAGTACTTGAGAGATGGTATAGAGGGAGAAGTTCAGGAAGGCAACCTCATGGAATTGTGTATGAATTCCTGGGCCACCCCCAACGGTGCACACATGGAGGTGACCCCCAGCAGCACACAGAGACTTTCAGAGTTAAACTAAGAGCCAGACCACTGCTCAGCTCCCAGGCTGGCCACTGGATGGCACACACATGGGACAGACTGGAATAGCACACACATGGGACAGACTGGAATAGCACCACAAAGGCCTGGAAAACTGAATGGGCCTTGGAACTAGAATCACGACCCACATACTGATTCTCACTTATGCTCTAAATCCGACCAGGTCAACTGCCTGCTAAAACAAACAGGCAAAAATCAACATTTCCAATGGAACTGAAACAAGACCCTCAGTCTAAACAAGACCCTCAGTCTTACAATATAAGATAAAAATGTCCAAAATGCAATTCAATATTACTCAGCATATAAAGAACTGGAAAAAAAAATCTCAACTTGCATAGCAAAACACAAACAACAGATGTTAATGCTGAGATCACAGAGATGTTGTACTTATTTGATAAAGACTTTGAATCAGCTATTATAAAATTGTTCAAACAATTTATCCTATAGGATGCCCTGAAAAATGTGTGTGAGGGGGTGGGGTGGGGTCAGGGGAGAATGCCTAGATGAAAGAAGATAAGCAAAAATGTTAATAATTATTGAAACTGGGTGATGGGTACATGGAGGTTAATTATAATATTCTATATTTTGTATATGTTTGAAATTTTCCATAATAAAAAACTTTTAGTTTTCTATATCAGATGACTTAGAAATAAAAATGATGGGCCCTTAAAAAAAAAAAAAAAAAAGAGGTCAAACATGGGTGAACACTCTTGAAAAATAAGAAGTTTCAACAAAGAAATAAAGTATACAAAAAAGAATCAAATATTACAACTGAAAACACAGTAATCAAAATTTTAAAAACTCATTGGATGGGCACAATAGCAGAATGCAGATGACAGAGAAAAAAAAAATCAGTGAACGTGAAGACAGATCAGCTGAAATGAGCTCATCTGAAAAGCGAAGAGGAAAAAAGTTTACAGAAAGATAAAAATAAGTAATTAGAGCCTCAGAGCTCTGTGAGACAATACTAAAATATTAAACGTTCATGTAAGCAGAGTGTCAGAAAGAGAGGAGAAAGAGTATAGTGCAGAAAAACAATTTTTAAACAAATAATGGCTGAGAACTTCCCAAATCTGGAGAAAGATAGAAACGTACAGATTCAAGAAGCCCGTTAAACACCAAACGGGTGAACTCCAAGATATCCACGCCAAGACACACTGTAAAGTCACCCTATGGGGATGTTGGGCTAAAAATGAAACTTAAAAAGGAGTGAGAGATCATGAAAAATAGATGCAATGATTCAAACAGGAGATGAAAGGGGTTTAAAGAGACTGACAAATGGTTGTCTCCTGTGCCAAAGGCTGGGGCAAGAATTTGTGGTTAGCCTTGGTCCTCATACTGACATGTTCTGATACAGGTGCATCAGAATCACCTGCAGGATTTATTTAAAAAAAAAAAAAACCCAAAAACTAGATTGCTGGGCCCACCCCCAGATTTTCTGATTTGGCGGGTCAAGGATGGGGCTTGGCAATTTGCATTTTTGAAAGGCCCCCAGGTAATGCTGACGTTGCTGACCTCAGGACACGCTAAGAACCACTGGCCTTGGGTACAGTCTTTAAGAACAGTTAGGGCTCTGACACTCAACAGTCTCTGCTGAATGAATCATCCATGCGCAAGTGACAGGTGTCAGCTTTGCAGGTCTCAAATTTGAGGAAGAAATCTAATGAGTGCTTAAGGGCAAGGGCAGGTAAGTTAAATGGGAAGTTAGACACCACTATCTGCTGGCTTTTTGTAAAATGTGAAAGGGCTCTTCTGTTCACTAGACATCTTGGCTAACCTGTTGGAAAATCTATTTCTGTTTCTAGTTCCACTAAAATTCTTTTTTTAATTTGTCACTGAACAACTCGAGTATAGCAGCCCTTCAGCAGATGAAAATTTTATCAAAGGCTCCTCAGCTCCACTCCCTACACAATCACCTGTTCCCTCTAAGTGCTTGAATAGATGCAAATATATTTTGGCACTCAAGCACGACACATTCAAATGCACCTAAGTGTAAATTCCCCAGATGGAGTTTCTGCAGCACTTCTAACAGGAGAGATGAGCATTCAATGGCTCTGACAAACCAGCAAGACCAAAGGAGTCCACTGATTTTGAATTTCCTTAAAACATTAATTACATTTAGCAACTATCAGCTTTAAAATAACATATTAGAGTAAAAAGAAAAAATAATAATTAAAATAAGGGAGAATAGTTCATAGCAATTATAGGGCAAAGGTTGAAATACAGTTTTAATGATAACGCATTTGATTTTTTTACATTTCATATTAAATATATGAAAAAAAGAAAAATCTAGGGTCTGAGACTCTGCCAAAAACAGTTCAAGGCCTACAGACTAGACACCACGGTCAATGCATACTTTCTTCTCGGGGAAAGGCCTCTTCTTTCTATGGAATCATTCTTTGGCATCATGGGAGTGAGGGAAACTATGCTTCAGAGAACACACCCACTGAAAAACAAGGTTAGATGCAATGTTGCAAATCCTATGCACTGTTCCTGGAAGAACCCAAAAAAGAGGAGAAAAGCTTCAGGTGCCAGGCTTTAGACAACTTACATTATAGATGTCAGCACATTTATTTCTCACAGTATTAGCAAATGCTTTTCTTTTTAGTGACTTTACCAGATGAAAACATTCCTGTAATTTAAGGCAGAGGAAGTACTATTTATGCAATCTGAAAGAAATTAAAGCAGTTAACTGATACAGGTAAAAAATTTCCCCTGCAGTGGTGACAATCTGCTAAACACAGATAAATCTCCTATTAGTTGACATTCACAAGTGATATATAAGTGACTTTTATAAGGAAGTGGTAATTACTACACGTGCTTTTTAATGGCACAGCCTAACCAACACATTTCCAAATGAACACTAATTTACTAATGAAAAGAGACATTTAAATACCAAGTAGCAGCAATATACTGGAGAAAGGCAGCGAAAAGAGAGGAAACTGCTGGTGAGCCAAGAATCCAGTCAAATATGGAGTTAACATGGTTAGATCATGTTATATTATAATATCTACATTCTCTGTTCTTGATACCTATACTTAAAAATGGTTTCATGGGTAAAAGCCAAGGCAGCTTTTGGAGTATGAACATGCTGCTGTTTTTTATCATGTTTCCCTATTATTATTATGGGTTTTTTTAAATTATGTTTTAATAAAGTGCATATACCTTTTTTTTTGGTTTAGTCTTTTTTTTTTCTTTAAAAAATAAAATCTTACGGATACAGTTTAACATCTTCCTGTTTCCCTGCCTGATCAAGCCCTTCCCCACTTCCTCTCTAAAGGTTAACACTATTCTAAAGTAGGCATGTGTCCATATCATCCAGCAATCCCACTCCTGGGCATATACCCAGACAAAGCCATAATTCAAAAAGATACATATGCACCCCAATGTTCATAGCAGCACTATTTACAGTAGCCGAGACATGGAAACAACCTAAATGTCCATTGACAGATGAATGGATAAAGAAGATGTGGTATATATATACAATGGGATACTACTTAGCCATAAAAAGGAATGAAACAATGCCATTTGCAGCTACATGGATGGACCTAGAGAAAGACAAATACCATATGATATCACTTAATACGTGGAATCTAAAATATGACACAAATGAACATATCTACAAAAAAAAAGAAGACTCACAGAGATAGAGAACAGACTTGTGGTTGCCAAAGGGGAGGGAGGATGGGAAAGGGAAGGACTGGGGAGGATGGGATTAGCAGATGCAAACTATTACACATAGGATGGATAAACAACAAGGTCCAACTGTATAGCAAAGGGAACTATATTCAATATCCTGTGATAAACCACAATGGAAAAGAATGTGAAAAAGAAAATATACATGTATAACTGAGTCACTTTGTTGTACAACAGAAATTAAATACAACATTATAAATCAACTATACTTCAATAAATTTTTTTTTAAAGTAGGTATGTGTAAGTCCCATTCACATCTGTTTATTTTTGCTACATATTTTCGTAACCACAAACAATGTATCATATTGTTCTGTGTTTAAAAAAAACTTGCTCCAGTTCTCATTTTAGTAATCCTCAAAAATCAAGACAATTTAAGTGGAGAATTCTAAGCCTTAATTTTTGAAGAACTGTACACGTTTTTCCCTTGATGGGATCTTCCAGTCTTAAAGTGTGTAGATTTAAAAAAAAAAAAAGTTCCCATCTTGCTCCTCTCACGTAATGCCTTGGAACACAGAGTCGGCTTACATTTCACTGCCCTATGACCTGCTATGACATTTATAAAATAAGTGCACTGTGTTTTAATGCTATAGCATTTTTCTGCCAATTTCATTGACAGTGACACTGAGAAAGCTGTTGAGCAGCACAGCAGAATTCCAGAGGAACTCGAGCCCATCCGGTCTGAAAGCCATGGCACCACGGTAATGAAACAATTAAGAGTGCCCTGCAGGGAAAGACAATTCTGACAATTAACCTTGAGTGACAATTAGGACTACCACTTTCTTAGGACAAATCATATCTTCAATAGGAAGATCAAAAGTTCAGTTCCAGCCATCACTAATTTGAATAGGCATATTTTTCAAATGGACTTTAAAAGTTTAAGATAAAAAACCACTTAATAAAAATACCACTCAGGAGATACATTTATTATTTATCTACCATGCCTCAATCCACAGGAGAATTAGAGACAATCATCGCTACATAAGCAGATGGCAATGGAATGATAAGCAATTTCTCTGAACTAAATAAATAAGCTAATAATTTCTGAGGGGTGATGGAAGGATAACCCCAACATTAAATATTAAATTCTAGGAGGTTCCCATGTTAAACAATACATGCTCTAAAAGTTCCTTTTTCAGAATTTAGTTTGGACTCATTTTCTCACAAGAACATTACACATAACAGCTTCCAGGCAAATCCACAAGAGACTAACCCATAACATGGCAGGAGCAATGGTCACTGGAAACCACCTGACAGCCTTCTCAGCATCCAGTGGCCAAGACTGTGGGTGGTGTAAGTTCCAGAAGCTCCAGAGAAACACAGCTGGAGCAGGGAATGCACAGGGAGGAAACAGTGTGATGGCCGGACAACAGAGCCAGGTAGATCCAGCAGCTGATACTGACATTTGTGGGCTATTTGTGATTCAAGCACTGTTTATGCTAAAGAATGTCCCCAAGTTAACCCCAACTGTAACTTCCTCTCTAACTTCCTGTGAGTGATTCCACAAACACACCAGGCTGCTTTGGGGTATTTGGAAGAACAATGCACAAGACTCAGAAGTCCTGGATTCCAGACACTGAATTCTTTGGGCATCACTTTCCCATACGGTTTTAAATCAACATCCTCAAAGGTCCTTTGTGCTCGAAATAATCAAAACAGATTATTACAGAATATATATATAAAAGAAAGGGTTTTTTCCTTTCCATTTTTGAACAGTTAATGTATATAACTATGTTCAGAATTTTGTATACATGAATAAACACAGTTCAACAAGCACATAAATTAAAAGTCTTCAAAGTTTTATTGGAGGAAATAGACGAAAATTCAAATATGAGAAGAGGCATACTGAATAAATATAAGTTCCAAGATGGAAATTTTTTTTTTTTAATGTGAACACGTCAAATGAAATTAGAATCTAACTTCTCAAAGAATATTTTAGCACAACAAAATGATTCTAAAATTTCTTTGAAAAAAATTAATAGGCATGAAAAGCAAAAACCCACTCAGAGAAGAACAAAAATTAAAGCATATTATAACACAACAAGCATTAAAACTGTGTGATATAGGCACAAAAGTAGAAATACAGAGTACTGGAACAAACTAGAAAGCCAAGAAACAAATACAGTACTTTGTGTGACTTTCTTATTTTTTTGGTAAAGTAAGTTTCTTCGAAAGGGAGGTGATGGGAAGGTTATGATAATGGTATACCAATGTGGGAGAAAATTAATTAAATCTATACTTTATATACCAGTGAACCCCAGATGTATTAAATATTTCAAAATGAATTCGAGTTCTACTCATGCATTAATGATGATATTGAAAACCAGTACAAGCCGCTTATAAAATCCTGTAGCAATAAACAGTCATCATCACAAGGTCACCTCCCTCTGACCTAACTGAGGGAGACACAGCCAGTACAGAGATCTCTGCTAGACAAGGAGACACGTCTCTCACCTCTCATCATGACCCCTGCAACACCCCTGCTGCCTGAAGAAACAGCAGCAGGGCCCCCACCTGAGGCGCTAAGAGAGGACAGACAGGTGGTCTGGCTGTGGTCCAGATCCAGTTACATAATTCACTTGTGGGGTCATCTGTCAACTGTCTACCCTCCAATTACACCTGTTGTTCACACAAAGGCCTGTGTGTTCCCAGGCAGGGACCACCACTGAAGAGCCTTACATAGTGGCCTCTTGTCTGCCAATCAATTATGGTGACTTTCTGGGCTCAGGGCAGAGACAGTGTCTCATCATGATCAATACTGCTGCCTGGAAAGAATCAGATTCTCCATCCATTATTGCCAGGGCCATTGTCCTGGTTGCAAAAAAGCAGGTATGTTGCTTTGGTAATGGTCACTGGGTGCTCACTGTGTCCTTTTTTGGGCTGGTCACCTGCTACTGCTGACCTCTGACCTTTCTGGCCAGCTCCAGGGCACCAGATGTCTCCCAAGCTCAACTAACCTTGAAACTGAAAAATACTAAGAGTGAAAAACTGATGGAGAGATCAATGCATGGGTGGATGGGTGGATGGTCTGGAGATGGTACATGGGTGGGTGCTCCATCAGTTGCTTGTAGAATGTCTCTGATGGACGCTATGCACCTCCTATGAAAGCATGATCACCCTGGTCCATGCTGCTGTCCTTCATTTCTGAGATAACTCCTTGCAACTGATTTCTGGCATGACTTCACTAACACCAATACACTACATCCTTTCCAGTCCCCATCTGTCCAATCCCACGTCACAGCAGATACAACATTATAGTATGTAAGCATGAAAAACTGTAATTATGAAAACTATGTATAATATACCAAAAAGGGCTTAAGAGATAATGTCAACTTCTTTCTTTCCTTCCTTCTTGCATAGCTCAGTACAAAAGCCATTAGACAAGGCTGGGCAAAGTAAGCATCAGGGTAGGAGTGGCAGGAAGTTCTGGCATGAGGTGAGGAAGGTGTCTGCGCTAGGAAAAGGGTGAAGGGAGACGTGGCCCAGCATGGGGCGTCACAGCCTGAGCAGGAAGAGGAGGGTCCCAAAATGAGGAGGGGGCAGAAGTGACAGGATAGTGGCTACATAACGGGAGTCAGGTTCATCATTGTCAGAAAAGGGGCTACAAATAAGAAGAGGGAGAAAACTAGAAAGAACTCTATGGTACTGGACTGGAATTAGAGGTACTGGTGTGAACTCCTGGTTAGCAATATAGACACTGAAATACAGATATTTTAACATACTAATATAAACAGATACAGAACTATAGTTGTAAATGTTGTATACACACACAAACATTTTCCCTAACATTGTTGACTGACAGGATCTGTGAGCAAGCAACACTTCAATAGCAATGAGCACACCTAGTGCCCAGATGTTGGTTTCTAAATCCCATTCACTAAAAGGAAGTAGGGCTCCTTGGAGAACTGGCTGATTCGAGAAAAGTAAAAGATGAGCCTGGAATACCTTGTTCTGTCAGAAAGTAAGGAATTAATCACACACAATATAGACAAACCAAAAGAACACAAAAACCCACTGGCCAAATCTGGGACAATTTGGGCATCAAAATAAGCAATCATAGAAATGGACCAAAACCTATAAAATAGCAAGACATGTGGCCCTGTTGATTTAGATAAATAAATGAATACATGGCAAGAAAAGAAAGCTCTTTCTCACAGTTAAAAAGCCAACTGGAACTTCCCTGGTGGTCCAGTGGTTGAGAATCCACCTTCCATACAGGGGATGCAGGTTCGATCCCTGGTCGGGGAACTAAGATCGCACATGCCGCGGGGCAACTAAGCCCGCACGCTCTGGAGCCAGCACACCACAACTAGAGAGAAATCCGTGCTCTGCAACTAAGATCCCGCGTGCCGCAACTAAGACCTAACGCAGCCTAATAAATGAATAAATAAATATTTTTTAAAATAAATAAAAAGCCAACTAATAGGTGTAGAAGGAAGAAAATCACCACGTGGCAGCCACTGGAATAATAATTAAAGAAGACCTCCCTCCCCGCAAAAAAACACCCAGTGGATTCTAAAACCAGTGGGTTAAAGTATGGCAAAGAATAGGATATTTATGATCCTGAAGTACCTTCCCAATAGCCTTATTAATAAGAAAGGGTGAAAAGATTAACTTGACAGTGAAAAAACCTAGCACACTGCTTCTTAATTAAATGATCAAAGTGAGCATCCTCAGTAATGGGACAAATAGAAACCATGTAATGAAACATGAGAAAAATGCAGCATCATTTCTCTGACATTCGTGTCAAAAACTGACATTACTCTAAACACGAGGAAGCGTCAGATAAATTCTAAATTTCGTAGAAGAATGTAGAAGGACATTCCACAGCATATCTGACCTGCAGTTTTCAAAACTGCCAAAGTCATAGAAGTCAAGGAAAGACCAAGGGACATTTCCAGACTGAAGGAGACTAGGGAGACGTGGTAACCAAATACAACACAATGCTGGACCGAATAATGGACACTGTTGGGACAAACGGCCAAACCTGAAGAGGGTATGAAATCACGTGGTAAGAATACATCTATTACTTTCTTAATTTGGATGGTTGCACTGTAATTATGTAGGAGAATGCCACTGTTCAAAGGAAATAGACACTGAAGTATTCAGGGGTGCTGGAGCATCATGTTAGCAATTTACTCTCAAATATCCTGAAATGAAAAAGTTCTTGAAGGACAGACAGGAGAAACAAGAAGAACCACAATCCTGCAGCCTGTGGAACGAAAACCACGTTCACAGAAAGATAAACAGAATGAAAAGACAGAGGACTATGTACCTGATGAAGGAACAAGATAAAATCCCAGAGAAACAACTAAATAAAGTGGAGATAGGCAAACTTCCAGAAAAAGAATTCAGAATAATGATCGTGAAGATGATCCAGGACCTCAGAAAAAGAATGGAGGCAAAGATCGAGAAGATGCAAAAAATGTTTAACAAAGACATAGAAGAATTAAAGAACAAACACCTAGAAGAATTAAAGAACAAACAGACAGACATGAACAATACAAAAACTGAAATGAAAACTACACCAGAAGGAATCAATAGCAGAATAACTGAGACAGAAGAACAGATAAATGACCTGGAAGAGGGAATGGTGGAATTCACTGCTGCGGAACAGAATAAAGCAAAAAGAATGAAAAGAAATGAAGACAGCCTGAGAGACCTCTGAGACAACCTTAAACGCAACAACGTTCTCATTATAGGGGTCCCAGAAGGAGAAGAGAGAGAGAAAGGACCCAAGAAAATATGTCAAGAGATTATAGTCGAAAACTTCCTTAACATGGGAAAGGAAATAGCCACCCAAGTCCAAGAAGCGCAGAGAGTCCCAGGCAGGTTAAACCCAAGGAGAAACACGCCGAGACACAGTCATCAAATTCACAAAAATTAAAGACAAAGAAAAATTACTGAAAGCAACAAAGGAAAAACGACAAATCAGATAGAAGGGAACTCCCATAAGATTAACAGCTGATTTCTCAGCAGAAACTCAACAAGCCAGAAGGGAGTGGCACGATATATTTAAAGTGAGGAAAGGGAAGAACCTACAACCAAGATTACTCTACCTGGCAAGGATCTCATTCAGATTCCATGGAGAAATCAAAAGCTTTACAGACAAGCAAAAGTTAAAGAGAATTCAGCACCACCAAACCAGCTCTACAACAAATGTTTGAGGAACGTCTCTAAGTGGGAAACACAAGAGAAGAAAAGGACCTACAGAAACAAACCAAAAACAATAAAGAAAATGGTAATATGAGTGTACATATCTATAATCACCGTAAATGTGAATGGATTAAATGCTCCAACTAAAAGACACATGCTCACTGAATGGATATAAAAACAAGACCCATATATATGCTGTCTACAAGAGACCCACTTCAGACCTGGAGACACATACAGACTGAAAGTGAGGGGATGGAAAAAGATCTTCCATGCAAATGGAAATCAAAAGAAAGCTGGAGTAGCAATTCTCATATCAGACAAAATAGACTTTAAAATAAAGAACGTTACAATAGACAAGGAAGGACACTACATAATGATCAAGGGATCATTCCAAGAAGAAGACATAACAATTATAAATATATACGCACTCAACAAAGGAGCACCTCAGTACATAAGGCAAATGCTAACAGCTATAAAAGAGGAAACTGACAGTAACACACTAATAGTGGGGGACTTCAACACCTCACTTACACCAATGGACAGATCATCCAGACAGAAAATTAATACGAAAACGCAAGCTTTAAATGACACAGCAGACCAGATAGATTTAATTGATATTTATAGGACATTCCATTCAAAACCAGCAGATTGCACTTTCTTCTCAAATGCACACGAAACATCCTCCAGGAAAGATCACAGCTTGGGTCACAAATCAAGTCTCGGTAAATTTAAGAAAACTGAAATCATATCAACCGTCTTTTCTGACCACAACACTATGAGATTAGAAATCAATTACAGGGAAAAAAACCGTAAAAAACACAAACACATGGAGGCTAAACAATACGTTACTAAACAACCAAGAGATCACTGAAGAAGTCAAAGAGGAAATCAAAAAATACCTAGGGACAAATGACAATGAAAACACGATGATCCAAAACCTACGGGACACAGGAGAAGCAGTTTGAAGAGGGAAGTGTATAGCAATACAATCCTACCTCAGGAAACAAGAAAAATCTCAAATAAACAACTAAACTTACACCTAAAGGAACTAGAGAAAGAACAAACAAAACCCCAAGTTAGTAGAAGGAAAGAAATCATGAAGATCAGAGCAGAAATAAATGAAACAAAACCAAAGAAAACAACAGCAAAGATCAATAAAACTAAAAGCTGGTTCTTTGAGAAGATCAACAAAATCGATAAACCTTTAGCCAGACTCATGAAGAAAAAGAGGGAGAGGACTCAAATCAATAAAAGTAGAAATGAGAAAGGAGACGTTACAGCGGACACTGAAGAAATACAAAGCATCCTAAGAGACTACTGCAAGCAACTCTCTTCCAATAAAATGGACAACCTGGAAGAAATGGACAAATTCTTAGGAAGGTACAACCTTCCAAGACTGAACCAGGAAGAAATAGAAAATATGAACAGACCAATCACAAGTAATGAAATTGAAACTGTGATTAAAAATCTTCCAACAAACAAAAGTCCAGGACCAGATGTCTTCACAGGTGCATTCTATCAAACAATTAGAGAAGAGCTAACACCCATCCTTCTCAAACTCTTCCAAAAATTGCAGAGGAAGGAACACTCCCAAACATATTCTACAAGGCAGGCCAACATCACCCTGATACCAAAACCAGACAAACATACTACAAAAAAACAGAATAACAGACCAATATCACTGATGAATACCGATGCAAATATCCTCAACAAAATACTAGCAAACAGAATACAACAACACATTAAAAGGATCATACACCATGGTCAAGTGGTATTTATCTCAGCAATGCAAGGATTCTTCAACATATGCAAATCAATCAACGGGATACACCATATTAACAAATTGAAGAATAAGAGACATATGATCATCTCAATAGATGCAGAAAAAGCTTTTGACAAAATTCAACACCCATTTATGATAAAAACTCTCCAGAAAGTGGGCATAGAGGGAACCTACCTCAACACAATAAAGGCCATATATGACAAACCCACAGCAAACATCATTCTCAATGGTGAAAAACTGAAAGCATTTCCTCTAAGATCAGGAACAAGACAAGGATGTCCACTGTCGCCACTCTTATTCAACATAGTTTTGGAAGTCCTAGCCACGGCAATCAGAGAAGTAAAAGAAATAAAAGGAATACAAATTGGAAAAGAAGAAGTAAAACTGTCACTGTTTGCAGATGACATGATACTATACATAGAGAATCCTAAAGATGTCACCAGAAAACTACTAGAGCTAATCAATGAATTTGGTGAAGTTGCAGGATACAAAATTAATGCACAGAAATCTCTTGCATTCCTATACACTAACAATGAAAGATTAGAAAGAGAAATTAGGGGAAAATCCCATTCACCACTGCAACAAAAAGAATAAAATACCTAGGAATAAACCTAGTTAAGGAGGTAAAAGAGCTGTACTCAGAAAACTATAAGACACTGATGAAAGAAATCAAAGATGACACAAACAGATGGAGAGATATACCATGTTCTCGGATTGGAAGAATCAATACTGTGAAAATGACTATACTACCCAAAGCAATCTACAGAGTCAATGCAATCCCTATCAAATTACCAATGGCATTTTTTACAGAACTAGAACAAAAAGTCTTAAAATTTGTATGGAGAAACCAAAGACCCCGAATAGCCAAAGCAATCTTGAGGGAAAAAAACGGAGCTGAAGGAATCAGACTCCCTGACTTCAGACTATACTACAAAGCTACAGTAATCAAGACAATATGGTACTGGCACAAAAATAGAAATATAGATCAATGGAACAGGAGAGAAAGCCCAGAGATAAGCCCACACACATATGGTCAACTAATCTATGACAAAGGATGCAAGGATGTACAATGGAGAAAAGACAGCCTCTTCAAACAGTGGTGCTGGGAAAACTGGACAGCTACATGTAAACGAATGAAATTAGAACACTCCCTAACACCATACACAAAAACAAACTCAAAATGGATTAAAGACCTAAATGTAAGACTGGACACCATAAAACTCTAAGAGGAAAACATAGGAAGAACACTCTTTGACATAAATCGCAGCAAGATCTTTCTTGACGCACCTCCTAGAGGAATGGAAATAAAAACAAAAATAAACAAACGGGACCTAATGAAACTTAAAAGCTTTTGCACAGCAAAGGAAACTATAAACAAGATGAAAAGGCAACCCTCAGAATAGGAGAAAATATTTGCAAACAAATCAATGGACAAAGGATTCATCTCCAAAATATATAAACAGCTCATAAAGCTCAATATTAAAAAAACAAAGAACCAAATCAAAAAATGGGCAGAAGACCTAAATAGACACTTCTCCAAAGAAGACATACAGATGGCCAAGAGGCACATGAAAAGCTGCTCAACATCACTGATTATTAGATAAATGCAAATCAAAACTACAACAAGGTATCACCTCACACCAGTCAGAATGGCCATCATCAAAAAATCTACAAGCAATAAATGCTGGAGAGGGTGTGGAGAAAAGGGAACACTCTTGCACTGTTGGTGGGAATGTAAATTGATACAGCCACTATGGAGAACAGTATGGAGGTCCCTTAAAAAACTAAAAATAGAACTACCATATGACCCAGTAATCCCACGACTGGGCACATACCCTGGGAAAACCATAATTCAAAAAGAGTCATGTACCACAATGTTCACCGCAGCTCTATTTACAATAGCCAGGACATGGAAGCAACCTAAGTGTCCATCGACAGATGAACAGATAAAGAAGATGTGCCACATATATACAATGGAATATTGCTCAGCCATAAAATGAAACGAAACTGAGTTATTTGTAGTGAGGTGGATGGACCTAGAGTCTGTCATACAGAGTGAAGTAAGTCAGAAAGAGAAAAACAAATACCACATGCTAACACATATATATGGAATCTAAAAAAAAAAAAAAATGGTTCTGAAGAACCTAGGGGCAGGACAGGAATAAAGATGAAGACGTAGACAATGGACTTGAGGACACGGGGAGAGGGAAGGGTAAGCTGGGACGAAGTGAGACAGTGGCACTGACATATATACACTACCAAATGTTAAATAGATAGCTAGTAGGAAGCAGCCGCATAGCACAGGGAGATCAGCTTGGTGCTCTGTGACCACCTAGAGGGGTGGGATAGGGAGGGTGGGAGGGAGACACAAGAGGGAGGGGATATGGGGATATATGTGTACGTATAGCTGATTCACTTTGTTATACAGCAGAAACTACCAAAACATTGTAAAGCAATTATACTCCAATAAAGATGTTTTAAAAAAATCACTAATTATTAGAGAAATGCAAATCAAAACCGCAATGAGGTATCACCTCACACCAGTTAGAATGGGCATCATCAGAAAATCTACAAACAACAAATGCTAGAGAGGGTGTAGAGAAAAGGGAACCCTCTTGCACTGTTGGTGGGAATGTAAATTGATACAGCCACTATGGAGAATAGTATGGAGGTTCCTTAAAAAACTAAAGATAGAATTACCATATGACCCAGCGATCCCACTACTTGGCATATACCCAGAGAAATCCATAATTCAAAAAAACACATGCACCCCAATGTTCGTTGCAGCACTATTTACAATAGCCAGGTCATGGAAGCAAGCTAAATGCCCACTGACAGATGAATGGATAAAGAAGATGTGGTACATATATACAATGGAATATTACTCAGCCATAAAAAGGAACAAAATTGGGTCATCTGTAGACACGTGGATGGACCTAGAATGTGTCATACAAAGTAAAGTAAGTCAGAAAGAGAAAAACAAATACCATATGCTAACACATATATATGGAATCTACAAAAAAAAAAAAAATGGTCATGAAGAACCTAGGGGCAAGATGGGAATTAAGACATAGACCTACTAGAGAATAGACTGGAGGATATGGGGAGGGGGAATGGTAAGCTGGGATAAAGTGAGAGAGTGGCATGGACATTTATATACACTACCAAACGTAAAATAGATAGCTAGTGGGAAGCAGCCACATAGCACAGGGAGATCAGCTCGGTGCTTTGTGACGACCTAGAGGGGTGGGACAGGGAGGGTGGGAGGGAGACACAAGAGGCAGGGGATATGGGGATATATGTATGCACATAGCTGATTCACTTTGTTTGTTGTACAGCAGAAACTAACACAACAATGTAAAGCAATTATACTCCAATAAAGATATTTAAAAAAAGAAAAACAAAAAAGCACATGCACCCCAATGTTCATTGCAGCACTATTTACAATAGCCAGGTCACGGAAGCAACCTAAATGCCCATCGACAGACGAATGGATAAAGAAGACGTGTTACATACATACAATGGAATATTACTCAGCCATAAAAAGGAACAAAATTGGGTCATTTGTAGACACGTGGATGGACCCAGAGACTGTCCTACAGAGTGAAGTAAGTCAGAAAGAGAAAAACAAATATCGTATATTAACGCATACATGTGGAATCTAGAAAAATGGTACAGATGAACCGGTTTGCAAGGGAGAAATAGGGACACAGATGTAGAGAACAAACGTATGGACACCAGTGGGGGAAAGCAGGGTGGAGGGTGATGGTGGTGGGATGAACTGGGAGATTGGGATTGACAATATATATACTAATATGTATAAAATAGATGACTAATAAGAACCTGCTGTATGAAAAAAAGAAAAAAGAAAGAAAAAGTTCTTGGGCTTCCCATGGCTCAGTGGTTAAGAATCTGCCTGCCAACGCAGGGGACATGGGTTCGAGCCCTGGTCCAGGTAGATCCCACATGCCACGGAGCAACTAAGTCCGTGCCCCACAACTACTGAACCCATGCTGTAGAACCCACAAGCCACAACTACTGAGCCCGCGTGCCACAACTACTGAAGCCCACACACTCTAGGGCCCGTGGTCCACAACAAGAGAAGCCACCGCAATGAGAAGCCCGCGCACCGCGACGAAGAGTAGAGAAAGCCCACGCCGGCAGCAACAAAGACCCGACACAGCCATTTAATAAATAAATGGATAAATGAATGAATGAATGATTTTTTTTAAAGTTCTTGCAAATATTCCACAATACTGAAATTATTTCAAAAGAAAAAAAGATATGACACCAGATCCTGTATGTATAACTATTCATAAAAAGAATGTAAATAAGGTAATAAAATTATTAAAAGAAGCCACTGTGTTACGGTTTTGCGTCTGAAGAGCACATCCTGAACTTCACAAATTCCTTTAAAGTCTTATTTCCGTAACAGCAGTAACTTTTAAGTCAATATATAGATGTTTAATTCAACAAGACAACGGGCATTTTATAAAGAAGTTCTCCAGGGCTTCCCTGGTGGCGCAGTGGTTAAGAATCCGCCTGCCAATGCAAGGGACACGGGTTTGAGCCCTGGTCCAGGAAGATCCCACATGCTGCGGAGCGACTAAGCCCATGCGCCACAACTACTGAGCCTGCGCTCTGGAGACCGCGTGCCACAACTACTGAAGCCCGTGCACGGAGAGCCCGTGCTCCACAACAAGAGAAGCCACCGCAATGAGAAGCCCACACGCTGCAACGAAGAGTAGCCCCCGCTCGCCGCAACTAGAGAGAAGCCCACGCAGCAACAAAGACCCAACGCAGCCAAAAATAAAAAATAAATTAATTAATTAAAAAATAGAAAAAGAAGTTCTCCAGCAAAAGAGAAAAGAGCCTAATGAAGCAAACAGTCTTCATCCGTTTTACACCTAAAGTGTAATTAATTCTAAGATGCACGTGTTCCCCCATGACCTAACCAACCTGTTTTCTAGAAACGACACATACAAAGAACTCAGAACCAAAAGCCAATACCTTGATTGAGGTGTGTGGCCTCCATGATCTGAACACCGTTCACAGAGCACTGGGACCCACTCAGGGGAATCAGTGTCACCGTCCCCCCAACATTTTCAAAGATGCAGTGCTCACTCTCCAAGTCGAGGCCGTGAAGAACTAAGATGGGAAAACAGAGGAAGAAAAGATTTCCTTTGGTATCTAGTGCAATGATTCCCAACCTTCATTTATTTTCTCATATTGAATATTCTTTCTTTTCCATACAAAACTGAGAGGTGAACATTTATGTTTAGTGAGAAAACTGAACTTCAGGAGTTCCTGGCATCAACTGACAGAACCATCCCTTGATTGTTACTCGGGGGGTCTGGACATCCCCCGTATAAGGGGGTAAGTTCTGGCACGTTCATTTATTTCATCTTCGGGGAGAAAACAGTTGAGTAACTTGTCTTAACTGAATACCACTGAGTCACTCCTGCTTCAGTCTAAATAACTTTCCTCCTCCAGTTACCCAAAGGTCACAATAAAATGGAAGAGAAGAAAAGGGCCCCATGGTTCAAGGATTTACTGTGACCTCCACACTTACCGCCACTGCGTTCCAGGAGCACAAACCAAAGGTGAAAGGTGAACACGGCATGGCATGGATCTTGGGAGGCCCAAGGAAGTCTCCAGAAGTCCTGAGATGACCCAGCCACAGCCTGTGCCGATTCTGAGAGAACCTGACCTCCACAGATCTCTCAGAGCATGTGGTTGCTAAGGGCTACCGACTCCCATCCGACCACCCTGAGCTGCTCGTGTGTGATGAGTGGCCAGGCATGGACATGAATGCCAGTCACACAAACCTACATGATTTCAGGCACAGTTCTTGGCCAGCTTCTCAGAAGCACAAGCCAAACGGCTCCCACTGCTCTCCACAGAACTGCACTACTGAACTTTTCGGTTCACAGAAAACATGTGTTCTTAGCCCTTACCACATTTATAACAAACCCAAAGGTCACATGTATTGATAATTTAATGTTGAGAGGAAGAGGCCTGACACCTAGTTCCACCCAACAACAGCTGAATCCAAGGATTCAATGCCAGGAACTGGTTTCCAGCTCTCCCAGATTCACGATAAATAGTAAATACACATAGGAAATGGGAGCCTTGGCTTGATTAATAGCTTACACTTGGCATGAAAGCAAGCTCATCGCCAGCAATTCTAAAACCAGCTGAGAAGATATAATTCTTCCCCTGCCAATCCCCACCTTGCCACACACACACGCACACGCACTCTACCACCGCCGCATGCATCCCCTAAGTTATGCTACAATATAAAGCCTGGCAAGACCTCACCTGGGTACCTCACAAAGACTTTGGGGAAAGCCAGAAGTCTGTGTGTGTGGATGCTGTGTACGTGTGTATCCTACTTTCTGTCCTCGTCTTTGCACAGGTTAAGTGTCGACTGGGAAGGATTTCCCATCAAAGGGTCTTATATCTTTTATCTGTACCTGTTGGCATATTTCCACTGTGACAAGAGTAACGTGATTTAACTAACAGCACACTTGAAAGGCGTGACCTTTCAAGGATAGAAGGCATGCATGGTGGGGGAAAGGATTCACAGTTCCATTTTATTCACTAAACTAACTGTTCTGTGTTAGTCATTTGAGCTGAGTTCAAAATTACAGAAATACACGTTCTGATCAATATTGTATTTGAAACATTTTCTTTTTTATAATTACTTCAATGTCAGTCATTCAAAAGAAATTCATTAAATGATTTTTAAAAAATCATTGGAGGACTTCCCTGGTGGCGCAGTGGTTAAGACTCCGCCCGCCAACGCAGGGGACACGGGTAAGAGCCCTGGGCCGGGAAGATCCCACATGCCACGGAGCAACTAAGCCCATGCACCACAATTACTGAGGCTGCGTCCTAGAGCCCGTGAGCCACAACTACTGAGTCTGTGTGCCACAACTACTTGAAGCCCGTGCACCTACAGCCCGCGCACCACAACAAAGAGTAGCCCCCGCTCGCCGCAACTAGAGAAAGCCCGCACGCTGCAACGAAGACCCAACACAGCCAAAAATAAATAAATAAATAATTGCGAAGAGGAAATGGATAAAGATCCTCACCAATATCTTGTTCTGTTGAAGCATCTTCTCTACCAACATATGTCTGACCTTCCTAGGGAGAAAAGTCAAGCAAAATTTATTAATAAGAACATGAGGAATGATCTGTTTCTCCCTCTTCCATTGAAGCCCAAGCAACCTGGTGACGGATGGGCGAGCTCTGTCCCGGGCAGGCCACAGCCTCAGTGCGACTGGAGTTCACTGAGGTTCTGTAACAACAGCCCGTGGTGTCCGAAAAAGGACAGGACTCCTGAGGCTCAGGGCTCGACAAGGGTTGGGCTCCTGTTTTGCCATCAATAACCTGCCTGTGACAGCAATCTCACTGATGTTCCCAATCCTTTCTGGCAAGTCTCTCCTCTAGTGGCCAGGGGTTTCTTTGTATCTAAAGATATGGCTTAGGATATACCTAAAGGAATTGAAAGCAAGCGTTCAAACAGATACTTGTGTGCTGATGTGTATAATAGCCAAAAAGTGGAAACAACCCAAATATTCATCCACGGACAAATAAAATGTGGTACATACACTGGAATATTATCCAACCATAAAAAGGAATGAAGTACTGATACATGTTACAACATGGATAAACATTATGCTAAGGGAAATAAACCAGATACAAAAGGAAAAAAAAAAAAATATATATATATATATATATATATATATATGGTTTAGGGGAGCCTTCAAAGCACAAGCGTAATACCATTCTCATTTGAAGTCATGGATCAGACAGAAGATACTAAAGTCAAGGTTACGGAGGCCACCACTGATACTGATGTGGAAATTCTGCTCTCTTGACAGGGATACCCTGCTCGGGACCAGGCCCAACGATGTAGGCAAGAGACACAGCTTTATCATTAACACAAGGGACCAGGAAACTGTACATACAACAAATCCCAGTTCGGGTGCTGGTAACTTTTCTTCCTCAGTCTGTCTGCCTTTTTGTTCCTTACCTCCCTCTTGCTGAGTCTACAAATTAGAAGGCAAAGTGAATGGATCTTCATTTAGCTTTAGGACTACATAAGACAGACATTTCTAGTATCACAGAATCCCAATGAACCGCTGAGTATCCCCAAAGGACTCAAGGATTTGTTGTATATTCTTCAGGGTCGTGGCTGCGTTCGTGGACACGGAGTATGACACTAAACCTTGCCAGTGTCCACACGGAAAGCTGAAACCAAAACGAGAGTGTTCCAGGAAAGTAGTTTCTACCTTCAAGTGATATAAGATGATTCCAGTGCTCAGAAGGTCGTCATCGATGCCAATTAAATGGGGCAGCTCGGAATCCAAAACAACCCCAATCCCTTCTTTCCTCAGGGCCAGAGTTTGTTCCTGAAATCAGGAGGGAAAGAAAAGGAAACGGTTACTTTGAGGGAAAAAAACTTCGTATTAAGTTCTCTTTAGAGTGTGAAAATGAACGTTTTACTTCTCACCAAAAAAAACTGCAAGAAAAATGGATTGTAAGCTTCATGTTGAAATCCTGGCATATGGTGGGCAAAGTGAGCTTGGAACATACAAAAAGCTCATAAAACGAAATAAATTTGTTGCCTGATACAGATTCATACATATATGTATACATATGAATACACACATGCACACACATATATATATATATGAAGCTAAGCTCAAACCCTGCCTTCTTTAGGAAAGGTTCTAGGACCACTAGACCAGAAAGCAATCTTTCTCCCTCTTCAGAACCTTTATTTCACTTAATACCTAGACGTCTCCTGACTTGTTGGTTCTTCTTGCCAGTTACTAGAGTCAAACTGCACATGGCCCTGAAAGCAACCCTTTCCTGTGCATTCGCTACCGTGCACCAGAGATACCTGACCCGCTGTGCCCTGCATCACCTTGTATCCACTGATCATTCCCACCTACACACAAATCTGCTACAGAGCTCCCATCAACCACCACCACCACCACCACCTCCCTTGGCCCTGCATCTCCCTCCAGCTACCACCAATTTCTCTGTGCCCCTTTAGAGAAAACCACCTCCAAAGAGTTCCCTACTTGTGGTCCTCTAGTTTCCCCCCTCCGGCTCTCTCTTGAACCCACTTCCACGGAGTCTTTCATCCCGGGGACTCTAGTGTCTACAGTCACTCCCTTGATGATCTCATCCTGACTCCTGACTTTACCTGCAATCTACACAATTGTCCCTGGGTATCCATGGGGGATTGGTTCCAGGACCCCTGCGGATACCAAAATCCAAGGATGCTCAAGTCCCTTATATAAAAGGACATAATGTGCATATATCCTACGCAATCCTCCCCTATATTTTCAATCATCTCTAGATTACTTATAATACCTAATACAACATAAATGCTATGTAAATAGTTGCAAACATAGTGAAAGTGCTATGTAAACATTTGCTGGAGCATGGCAAATTCAAGTTTTGCTTTTGAGAACTATCTGAAATATTTTTTCTCTAAATATTTGTGATCGGTGGTCGGTTGAATCTGTGGATGTGGAACCCGCAGACACGGAGGGCTTGACTGCATGCCGACAACTCTCAAATCTAAATCTCCAGGCAGACCTCTCCCTTAAAACTCCATCCTCGCGTATATAAACCTGCCTACCTCGGTATACGTGTGGGGCTACCAAGGAGGCAGCTCAAACTTAACACCCTGAAAGACCAGCCCTGATGCCCCCTGCCTCCCAAACCTGCACACTAGCCCTTCTCGGTAAATACCAATCTTCCTTACAGTTGCTTGGACCAAAAATCAGGCTGTCCTTTGCTCCTTTCTCTAAACCCTACAGCACTCGGTGTTGACTCCACCTTCAAAATATGCCCCCAATCTGACGACAAACCACTGCACCACACTGCTGCCTGGCCCCAGGCATCACCACCCTCGCGGGGGTGGCCTCAGTAATCCTGGCCACACCCACTCGTGCCCCAGCCAGAGTCCACGCTCTCCCCGGCAGCCAGACAGACGGCAGGGCAGGCCGCTCCTTTTCTCGGGTCAATTACACGGCCTCCTCTTCTCTGAGTAAAACCCAAAGTCTCTGCAAGGGTCTACAAAGCTCCAAGTGACCTCACCCCTTGCTGACCTCCTGCCGCTTGGCCCCCTGCTCACTCCTCTCCCGGAAGCCCGGCTCCTTGCTGTTCCTCAAACTTGCCAGCCGGCCCTCACCTCAGGGCTTTGGTCGTTGCTGTTTCCTCTGTTCCTGTCTACTCCTTCTCTTCCCCTAGAGCGGGGCTTCCCAACCTTGGCACCACTGACATTTTGGAGCAGGTGATTCTCCATTGTGGGGGGCTGCCCTGGGCACTGGAGGATATTTAGAGCATCCCTGGCCTCTACCCACCAGATGCCAGTAACACACATCCCTCCTCCGAGGTTGTGACAACCAAAGATGCCTCCAGACACCGACAAGTGTCCCCTGGGGAACAAAATGTGCCCCAGTTGAGAAGAACTGCCTTCAATTCACACGTAACTCAGCCCTCATTTCCTCTGCTCAGAAGCCACCCTCCCCATCGCCCCATACAAGACAGCAGTCACCAACCTCTCTTGTCCTGATTTGTTTCTCTCTTAGCAATTATCACTCTATGATATGTTATATACAAGTTTATCACTTGTCTCCTGACTAGAATGTAACCCAATGCCTTATTTCGTGCCTGACACAGAGGAGCTCCTCAATTAATATCTGTCAAGTGAATGAATGAGTGGGTAGATACTCAGAGTTCAGAGAAACGCAGGAAGGAAGTTCAAGAGCAACCTCGCAAGGAAGAGACGGAGAGGCCCTTCACCATCAGGCCCATCTGCCCTAAGACAAAAAAAAACCCTCAGAATCCAGGCTTTGAGGCGATTCCCAGGTGGAAAGCAGACAAACCCCGGAACAGTGAAGGTGTAAACTCCAGCCTTGAGGTCGGGCTGTGCTGAGTTGAGACGGGGGCCCATCCAAGAACAGGACACTGTGCTGTGTGACCACAGGCTGATGGAAGCAGCAGAGGAAACAGCCCCATGCTGCTAACGGGGGCTCCGGGTCAGGGATGTTCCGAGCGAGCCTCTCCCTCACCCACTCCTGCGACGGGACACGCTGAGCACAGCACAGCTCTGGACTCCAAAGCCCAGAGCTGCCCGAGACAAAACCGGAACTCCTCACATTCCTGGATCAAATAAATGGATTCTGTATCATTTAAATATTAAAACAGTCTACGAAGCCTGCCATTCTCTCGCTGAAGAATTCAGAACCTCACAACCTTGCAGACAAGGGGCCCCTGGGAGGTTCTGGGAAAGGGCCGGGGGGGAGAGAGAAGTCCCCAGCCTTCACCTCTGCAGACACTGGGGCCTCCACCGCACACACACGGAGTTGGAGTCGGGCCAGAGGGCAATGGAGCGGAGTAAGAAAAAAAGATGGTTTCGAAAATAAATAAATAAAAATCACCACTTGAGGGAAAGCAATTTAATTTAACAACCATTAAATAGATACACAGAGAAAATGACCAATGCATAACTTAAATTCAAGAAAAGGAAATGAAGTGTACCACTGTTCTTCAATTACTTCTCTTATCAGACGGGCTTCCTCTCCGGGGCCCAGAACCTCAGGCTTGGAGGCCGGAGACTTCGTTCATCCTGATATGCTACACCAAGGCCCTTGCAAATCCTGGCTAAAATGAGCCCTCTAAATAAACTAACCCCGACTCCTGCCTCTCCGATGTTGGTAGAATTCGTGCTTCTCCTCTTGCCCACAGAGCTCAAACTGAAGTGGAAAGTCTGTGATTTTTCTTTTTAAAGATATATATTACACTGGAGAGTTTAATCATACAGCCCCATCTCAAGAAACAAGGCCTGCTAGCTCTGAACTGTGACAGCACTGCACACACGGTAGGTGGCGCCTGGCCATGGATTGCTCCAGGCTTCCAGGTCCGGGTGAAAAGGAGAGGAACTGTTCTCCTAAGTCCAGAGGCATATGTATTTTCTTTCTGCATAAAAGTGGACAATATCCCAAAAGGGGGCGGGGGGGTGGGGGGAGGCAGTATTTTAAACTCTAATAGCTCCCACTCAAACTAGAGAAACTGTTTTGGACTACATCACAGTTTAGTTTGATATTCTTTTTTTTTTTTTTTTTTAACCCATTGAAAAGCACTTTTTCTTCCTTCCTTAAAATAAGTCTCATAGACTTAGAAAATCATTTGAAATTCATAACTTCAGAGCCATTAGGTCAAAAGCATTACTTGTCCCCACCCATCCCCAATACACACACACGCACGCGCACACACACACACACACACACTTCCATACATAGAATGGGTAAAACCTGAATTAAGAGAAAGTCTCTCAGGATTGGGAATGGGGGCATATGAATTTATGATTAATGCTGCCCTAAAGCTCTATGACATTCAAGCTGCATTCACTATATGATATTATAAAAGTGTCACCTCATAAAACTAAAAACGGGGGTTTAAATCATTGCTCGAGTGAAAAAGTAATTTCAGACAAAAATATCTATCACTTATAAAATATTTATTGAGTGGCCCCTACTGTTATACATAATTGATGAAACACCTCTTTGATAAGATGGAATATTTAACAGAGCAGAGCTGGCGATCCCTTTCCCAACTCCAGGCACACGGGCTCCCAAAGAAAGAAAGTGGTCAAATATGTATAGCTGCACATATTTTGTATTCAAACAAAGCTTTTGGCAACCAATATTTGTATAAAAAGGAAACTACCGCCTGACAAAAAGTATAAAAAGACAGTATCCGCTCAAACATTATGTTCATCACATTTCCAAAAATATGTTCAATAAGTTTTTTTCAACCCCTAAATCTAAAACCTGTGTTGAGGGCTGAGATGGTGGCAGCAAATCCTCTGGCACATGCCGGCGGCTCAGGTGAGTGGCAGGCAGGACTGCCCAGATCAAAGGGAGAAGCCACAAGGGCCTGGCTCAGTGGGCGTGTCCCATATAACCCCCATACCCCTTCATCAGACTCAGCAGGAATCCTCCCTTCTTTTCATCACAATATCACATCCTTAAAATCCCAGCACTGGGGACTTCCCTGGTGGCACAGTGGTTAAGAATCCGCCTGCCAGTGCAGGGGACACGGGTTCGAGCCCTGGTCCAGGAAGATCCCACATGCTGTGGAGCAACTAAGCCCGTGTGCCACAACTACTGAGCCTGCGCTCTAGAGCCCGGAAGCCACAACTACTGAGCCCGCGTGCCGCAACTACTGAAGCCCACGCGACTAGAGCCCGTGCTCTGCAACACGAGAAGCCACCACAATGAGAAGCCCGAGCACCGCAACAAAGAGTAGCTCCTGCTCGCCACAACTACAGAGAAGCCTGTGTGCAGCAATGAAGACCCAACGCAGCCCCCAAAAATTATTAATTAATTTAAAAAACAAACAAACAAATATCCAGCACTGTGTCTGTCAAAATGCAACAAACTTCCTGAATAAATAGGTGAAAATCAAGACAAAAACTTGTCAATAAGAAGCCTATGTTTCCCTTTCAAGAAGCCTTCCTGAGAGCTAGATCTTCCTTGGGAAATAACGGGAAAATTTTGGCGACGTGTCTGCCCTACCTGAACTAAGAGCTCTCAAAGGGCAGAAACTGTGCTTCCTCACACGGAGTACATGGGGGGAATATGGCTGCACCAGGCACAGAGCAGTCACTCAAGAAGTGCTGATTATTCGGCACTGTCAGTTGTAAGTGATTTTTACATGAATTTTTGTTGTTATTGTTGTTGCTAGCCAAGAATTAAAAGTCAGAATTTTTCTGGTGGAAACTCAGGCTAGGAAGAACCATGTGCTTCGCTAACTAGGAGAGTTGTATGGAGTTGCCTTACAGCAGAAAGAGCACTTAACTTCTGCAAACCCAAGGCGGACAACACTGATCAGAAGAGGAGGGGTCACCACAGCCAGGGCTTAGAGCACCTGCCCAGTGCGGGTATGCGGAGGAGGGAGGGGGTCAGGCAGACAGGAGGACTTTCATAAAAAATGAAATTATCCTTCCTCTAGCATGAATGCTTTTTAATTTAAAAAAAAAAAAATTTGCATGTGACTTCATTTGAATTTAACAGAAGGAAAAGCAACTGAAGTATTTGTTGAATTTCAACCAAATGTTTCTTCACAACAACAGACACTTCCTAAAATATGCTTCTGAGTTAAGACATTACGAAACATATTTAGAGGTTGACAGCACTGTGTCTGTATTTTATCCTCTTTGTTTTGGTTTTAAGTACCATTCCCCAAGCTTATAGATGTCTGAGAATATCCACCTTCTGCCCTTGCACCTGAACGACATCGAAGCTGTGTCACTCTGGGTCGTGTTCATACCTCCTCACTCAGAATGTTGAGTTGGCTCCACTCTCTTCAGAAATTAAATGCTGCACTAAGGAAATATGAAGCTAGTCTGACTTTTGGTCTATGGCAGATAATTTGGTTTTCTGCCTGGATGTCTGAAGATTTTTTCCTTTACCTTTGAAACTCAATAGCTTAATTAGGATAGGTATTGGTGTTAAACATTCTGTCCTCTGAATTTTCCCATAACAGGATACATTCTTCTAATCTGCAGACTCAGTTCTTTTGTTTGTTTCTTTTTCATTTCCTGAAAGTCACCTTGTTTTATATTCCAGTTTCTGTTTCATATGTTGACTGTCTACTTCAGGGAGGCCAATTATCCTTATAGTACATTGTCTTTTCATCTCTTAGCTTCTGATTGCTTTAATGTCATGATCACTTCACTTGTGTTCACTGAGACTATCAAGCCTTTAATTTTTAGTAATTTGGTTTCAGTGGCATCTATTCTTTCCTTTGGTATTTCTGATTTTATTTATTGGTCCTGCGATGGTTGTTGTTTGGGACCTCAGTCTTTCTGTAGATCTGCAATCTCTCTTTTTTCATCTCATTCTCCTTTAATCATCTTGCTGTGTTTACTGAATTCACATTTCTCATTAACTTGTTCCACAGAATGAAACAACTTGAAGGACTTGCCTTCTATGCCTTGAGGTATGGTTTCATCTAGCTCTGGATGTTTTGTCTTTTACATGCTATATCCCCTTTTTTTCTTTCTCTTCGTCTATCCATCTGCCCGTCTATCCATCCATCCATCGCACTTATGTTTATATAACCGCCTCACTTTTTTTCTTCATCTGTGTGTGCTCAGGTGTTATCTGTCCAGAAATTCTGCTGCTCTAACACAGGATGGGCAACTCCTTGACTCTTTTCCTACTGCTGCCCCATCTGTGATCTCTCTGGTTTGAAGACTGAGTGGGTCTGTGTTCTCTCCACCGTTCTCTAGCCAGACTGAGTGACAGGGCCAGGAGGTCTCCACCGAGGCGCGGTAAAGGCTTTGTTCGAATTCCTGGGCTCTGGCCTCTCTTAAGAAAGGTCATTAAATATCCTCCACCGGGCGCCTTCCTCCTGCCTGAGAGGAGAGCCCACTGCAGTGGGGACACTGGCTCTCAGGTTCCCTGGTCTCAGAGACTCAGCTCTGCTTTCCACTTCATCCCAGTTGCCACCAGCAGCCATTTCTATGACTCCTCCGTAAGAAGAGGAAAAGCACCGTGTTCCTCCCCAGATCTGAGGGTGTGGGGAGGGCTTCTAGAATCCTCACTGACTCAGCTCCTGAGGTGCAGGCTTAGGAATCCCACCCCGGCCTCCCCTCCTCAGCGGCCAGCGCACGGCCCTCTTCATCCGCTTCCTGTTAGTGAGTTCGTGGAGGTGTTTCTGCTGCGGGGTGGGATGTTTGCTTTTTATTATTATCTCTTCATTTCTTTGAAACGTGTGATGTCATCTCCAACGCCTATTCTCCGAAGTCAAGAACAGGTATTCAGCTGGCTACAAAAAGGAAGAAAACAAGGGTGCTCCAGATTTGGGGGGAGGGGTCTCTTGAGCAAAGAAAGGTACGGTGGCAGAAAACATGGGCACAGACACAAGGGACCATTGGACATTCATTTAACTGATAAACCTGGTCCGGAAAGCCAAGCTGATGGTCAATATTTGATTCAGAAACCGGGAAGGCACTGAGAATTTTGAAAACAGGAACTGGCTGATACTCAGAAGATGAACCTGGCAAGGATGTGTGGGATGACGAGGAACAGAGGGAAGAGGGAGGCGGAACTGGGAAGGAAGGACTAGCTTGGTGGACGCTACGCAACAAATAGTTTAGACTGATGAACCTTAAGTAAAGACACCCTTCTCAACTGTTTTACATACTCCTCTTAATGAGAAATAAGGAAACTGGGGCATTTACAAGAGTTGCGGAAGTCCGATAAATATCAGAAAGATCTTTATTGCTAGGAAAACAAAATCCTGAAGGTTCCCAGTAACACTTTCCAGACAGCTCACCAAGTGGATATTGTTGACATTAAAAATCGCTCACCAATTTGACTAGCAAGTGTTGTCAAGTAATTTGCATGTGTCTTTTATAATATACAAATGGTAAATAGTCATTGTCAACACAAACCAATTAGCTCTGAAATCCTGAAAGTACGCACATTGGCATTCACCCAGAAGCTACAGTCTCTCGTACATTCTCGTGCACAAAGAAAGAATCCTGTCCGTCTAACAGATGAAGGAAACAGCCACCAAGATTACCAGAGAGTCGATGAAGCTGTGCTTCAACCACCATCCCACCTTCCTCCACCCTTTGTTCATGTAACCTGAGTCAGCGGTGATGAAAAGGAATAAGGATCTCCCCTTGACTTTCCTCCAGGAAACAACTTTTTATTCTTGCTATGCTCCCAGAGAGCATGGTGGGGTGGAGAAAAACAACATTTGCTGGCTAGACATGTTCCATGTCCCTGCAAGGCTGACTGGTAACATGTAAGCCTTCGTGTGAGAGCTCTATTAATGCTCTTGGAATGGTAAAAGATTTTCTTAAATTACAAACACAGGGAAGGGAAAGAACAGTCTGTGAGAGTTCAGGACTGGAAATCTACCTACATTGAAAAGGTCTGGCAGGTACCACAGACCCAGAGAGGCCAGGGAGGACCAGGAATCAACCTTCATCAGCATGAGGATTAAGGAAGGAGATGGTTCTGGTGAGAAGGCAGAATTAGCAATCCACAGGTTGAAAAAAGAAAGGAAGGATCAAGTGGGTCAACCTAGAAGTCACCCTGTTCTTCTCCTTGCCTCTAACCCCAGAGCCAACCATCAGTGGGTCTACCCGCATGGCAGCAAAATCATCCAGGACCTTCCGTCTCCACCGCCACTGCCATCACCACCTCCTGCCTAGTCTCTGACATCCCCCAACTGTCCTTCTGCTTCCTCTCTTGCCAACCTACAGTCTGTTCTCCATGTGACAGCCAGAGCCTTCTTTCCAGAATGTCAAGAGGTCACACACAAAACTCTACAATATTCTCATGCGTTTGGAATAAAGTGGCACCGGCAGCTCACTTCGTCTGGCCCCTACCCACCTCTCCTACCTCACCCCCTCTACTCTCCACATGTCTCCCAGCGCTCCAGCCACAGTGGCTTCCTCATTCCCACTGCAGGGCCTTTGCACACGCTGTCCCCGCTTCCCCGGGAAAGTCTCCCCTAAATCTTGTGGCTGGGCCCTTCTTGTCAGTCAGCTCTTACCACACATGCTGCCTGCTCTCTAAAGATCAAAGACACCAGTAAGGTGGACAAGGTCCTTGCTCACGTAAAGCTCACCTCCTAGAGAGGAAGCGCACCCCTCTTCCCGCCCCCCCCTCCCAGGGACATTCCATCACTCCACCTGGCTTGCTGTTTTCAGAGCACTCCAGTCTATCAAAATTACGTATTAGTGTAATTGTCTGTCTGCTCCTCCAGAAAGCAAACAGTGGGTCCAGGACAACACGTCAAGGCCAGGGAATGAGAGAGCAGGCTGCGGTCAGTGAAAGGCAAACTACCGCTCTGACTCCAGGGCTTAGACTGTCTCCCATCAGTCCTATTTGTACGTTCCCTGCCAGGCGAAAGCAGCTCCTGAACCTCAAAAGAATGCTTAAAATGGCCAGAATAAGTCAGAAGTTTACAAGGGAATGTTGTTTACATATGAATGGATTCCAAAAGATAATCATCATAAATAATTTAACAAGTGTCCACGACATCTGTACCTAGCAAGCATCAGGAAGTGGATATCAGATTGGCACCTATTACAGCATAAAAACTGAAGTAGGAATGCAAAAGCCTTGCTTTTTACAAGACTTTCAAACAATCCACATTACAGTACCCGCGGTCAAAAGAGACACACTTAGGGCCTCCCTGGTGGCGCAGCGGTTGAGCGTCTGCCTGCCAGTGCAGGGGACGCGGGTTCGAGCCCTGGTCCAGGAAGATCCCACATGCCGCGGAGCAACTAGGTCCGTGGGCCACAACTACTGAGCCTGCGCGTCTGGAGCCCGTGCCCCGCAACGAGAGAGGCCGCGACAGTGAGAGGCCCGCGCACCGCGATGAAGAGTGGCCCCCGCCCGCCGCAACTAGAGAAGGCCCTCGCACAGAAAAAACGAAGACCCAACACAGCCAAAAATAATAAATACATAAATAAATTTATAAAAAGAGACACACTTAGAATAGACGGAGGAGAGTCCTGGACTCATCCGGGCAGAAACAGGAAGGGAAGAACCTGACTACCTCCTCACCTCCCCGGTACCAGCAAGCCGACATTTCCTGGCATTGTTGGAAGTCAGCCCCTAAACGGTAAATAGAATTAATATCGTCCTTTTAATGAACAGAAGCTCTTGGGGCAGTTCAATTTCCACTACCCCTCCCACTGCAGGGACATCGTTCTTTACCTGACGCTGAACAGCTAACTGCTGGCAGGCAGCTCAGAGAGAGGCTACGTACCCCTTTCTGATGAAACGGTCCTCCGCTGGCTGAGCAGGTCACCCGGATGTCAGTATTTAAATTATGCAAGATGCATAATACCGGTTAAAGAAAAATTACGTGTGAAAATATGCAAGAGCAAATTTCCTCACATTAAATATTTAACTAGACTTTGTAAGTGGAGCAGGATCTTGTGCACACACGTACTTTGGTATATTTGACCTAAATGGAAGCCCAAAATGCTCAGGAGGGTTCACCAGAAGGTTCTACAAGGGCATTTTTATCTAGTACAAACTTTAACCCCAAGGTAAGAAAGCAGAGTGGAAGGATCACTTTAAGGGGCGTGCTGTAACCCAGAAAGCTTCACTCTGACATTGGCCTTAAACTTCGGCCTTGTAAAGCTGGCTTACTCTTGTTTCTCACCCACAGAAATACATCACACTTGTCTCCGCCTCCAGCCTTTGCTCAAGGGATCATAGCTTCTTGGGACAGCTCTCTAGTTCTTTCCCCTCCTGAATCTTACCCGTCCTTCCCCTCCCCGGGGAAACGCGTAGAGCCACGGTGGACCCTTCCTCTCAATGACCACAGTTACCTGGCCTGATCACCTGCATCTTGGTCAAAAATGACTAGTGCCTTTATATCCACACACTGCCTGTTTCAACTGCTAAACCAGTAGGTCACTCAAGGAGTTTCTAAAACACCATGCCTGAGCCCTGCACTGGCCCTTTAAATAAGCATCTCATTTAAAGATGGACCCGGGTATGGGTATTTTTTTAAGCTCCCAGGTATTTCACATCCATAATTTTCTGTATCCCCCAAAGGACTGACACCTCTGTTCTGCTGGGTGCACCCTGAGGATGCCCGAAGGGTAAGTGCTACAGTTTATCCTCCAGCCAGCTTCTTCTGCAACTCATTCAGCCCACACTTATGAGCATCTGCTACTACTTGCCAGGTAAACTTAAAACTGTCTGCTAGATTACATAGAAAACGACTTCAGTTTCTGTTTAAAATGTGTATGAAGGGTATATACACATTTGATTCGACCGTGTGTGTGTGTGTGTGTGTGTGTGTGTGTGTGTGTGTGTTAGCTTGGGCTGCCACAACAAAATACTAGAGACTATATGGCACAGACAACAGAAATTAATTTTCCACAGTTCCAGGGGCTGGGAAGTCCAAGATCAAGATGTCGGCAAGGTAAGATTTATTCTGAGGCCTCTTCTCTTGGCCTGTAGGAGGCCACCATCTCACTGTGTGCTTACGTGGCCTTTCCTGGGTGTGCGCACACAATGGGGGAGAGAGAATGATAAGGCTACAGGCCTTTTGGATTAGGATCCTATCCTCATAACTTCACTTAACCTTACCTTAATTTCCTCCTAAACGCTCTAACTCTAAATACAGTCACACACTGAGGATCAGGGTTTCAACATATGAATTTTGGAGGGAAACAATGCAGTCCACAGCAGGGTGTGTGTCTGTCTAATATATACATCATACACTTATAAATGCAGAATATATCATAAATACAATAATTATATATGAGAAAGAGAGAAAAGACAAACAGAGAGATTCTGAGCCTAACAGAGACATCGCAAGTTAGAAACAGAGATTATTATCTCTGGGTAGTTTTTTTCTTTATACTTTTTCACTTCCCAAATTTTCTATAACAAACACACTTGTAAGTAAAATAATACAGGTAATAGAGACTTTTAAAATAAAATAAAGGAACATACTTCCATATGAAATTTTTTAAACTTATTTCACTTAATTTATTCCAATTTATTTTATTTAAAATATATTTTACACAATATCAAGTAATCTCCAAGGCTGAGTTCTATTGTATGTTATATAACATTCTGAAGATGGAATTCTAAAATGATGAAACAAAAATGCATCAGCCAAAACTGAAAGCCCAGAAACCATTTCTCCAAAAGCCCTCAATATGGAAAATCTGCCCACAGCTAACATCATATTCAATAGTGAAAAGCTAATAGCTTTTCCTCTAAGATCAGGAACAAGACAAGGAAAAAGAAATAAAAGCCATCCAAATTGGAAAGAAAGAAGTAAAACTGTCTCTACCTGCAAATGACATGATATTATATATAGAAAACCCTAAAAACGCCACTGAAAACGTGTTATAGCTAGTAAATAAACTCAGTAAAATTTCAGGACACAAAATCAATATATAAAAATAAGTTGCATTTCTATACCCTAATAACAAACTATCAGAAAGAGAAAGTAAGAAAACCATGCCATTTACCTTGCATCAAAAAGGACAAATTAACTAAGAATAAATTTAACCAAGGAGGTGAAAGACCTGTACACTGAAAACTACTGATGAAAAAACTGAAGATATAAATAAACGAAAAGATATCCCATGCTTGTGGAATGGAAGAATATTATTAAAATTAAAAGGTCCATTCCAACCAAAGCAATCTTCAGAGGCAATGCAATTCCTATCAAAATTCCAATGGCATTTTTCATAGAAATAGAAAAAACAATCCTAAAATTTGTATGGAACCACAAAAGACTGAATAGCCAAAGCAATCTTGAGAAAGAAGAACAAAGCTAAAGAAGGCATTATGTTTCCTGATATCAAACTATATCACAAAGCTATAGCAATCAAAACAGTATGGTATCGGCATAAAAACACACACTTAGATCAATGGAACAGAACAGAGAGCCCTGAAATAAACCCACACACATATGGTTAATTAATTTATGACAAAGGCACCAAGAATATGAAGTGGGGAAAAGACAGTCTCTTCAATAAATGGTGTTGGGAAAACTGGACAGTCACATGCAGAAAAATAAAACTAGACCCATATTTTACATCATAACACAAAAATAAGCTCTAAAGACAAACATAAGACCTAAAACCATAAAACTCCTAGAAGAAAGCACAGAGGATAAACTCCTTAACATCAGTCCCGGCATGATTTTTTGGATATGACAACCAAAACCAAAGGCAACAAAAGCAAAAGCTCAAGATTTCACCACGCTACTCAGAACAGCATGTAACTTAAAATTTATGAACTGTTTATAACTGGAATTTTCACTTTAATATTTTCAGACTGAGGTTGACCGCAGGTACTGAACCTGTAGAAAGCGAAATCGCAGATAAGGCAGGACTACTCTACATGAAAAGGTGCTCAGCATCACTAATCATCAGGGAAATGCAAATCAAAACCTCAATGAGATCACCTCAAACTTGTCAGAATGGCTATTATCAAAAAAAAAAACAAGAAAAAATAAAATAAAACAAGTGTTGGTGAACATGTGAAGAAAAGGGAACCCTTGTGCACTGTTCATGGGAATGTAAATTGGTGCAGCCACTATGGAAAACAGTACAGCGGTTCCTCAAAAAATTAAAAATAGAACTACCATATGACCCAGCAATTCCACTCTTGGGTATTTATCTGAAGGAAGTGAAAACAGAGTATTAAAAAACATCTGAAGCCCATATCCACTACAGTATTATTTACAATAGCCAAGATATGGAAACAACCTAAATGACCATCAGCAGACAAAGGGATAAAGAAAATGTGATAGACAGACAGACATATAAACAGACAGACAGACAGATGCGCGCGCGCGCACACACACACACACACACACACACACACACAATGGACTAATATTGGCCATAAAAAGAAGGAAATATTGCCATCTGCAACAACATGTATGGACCTTGAGGGCAGTATGCTAAGTGAAATAAGTCAGAAAGAGAAAGACAAATACTACATGATGTCACTTATAAGTAAAATCTAAACAAACCCAAGTAATAGATACAGAGATCAGACTGGTGGTTGCCAGAGGTGGGGGTGGGGGTGAGGTGAAATGCGTGATGGTGGTCAAAGGGTGCGAGCGTGCAGTTATAAAATAAATATGTTGCAGGAATGTAACGTGCAGCCTGGCGACTAAAGTTAACAATACTGTGTCACGTAATGGGAAGCTGCTAACAGAGTAAACCCTAAAAGCTCTCATCGCAAGAAGAATGTGTACCCAAGTTGAGGCGACAGATGATAGCTAAACTTACTGTTTTGCTCACTTTGCAATAATACATATATCAAAATCACTATCTGTACACCTAAAACTAATACAGTGTTTCTGAATCAACTGTACCTCAATAAAACTGGGGGGAAAACAAGCAAACAAAAACCAAACAAACAAAAAGAAGGAAAATCTGCAGGTGTCCAGAAGCCAAAGGAACTTTCACTCTCCAGAAAATAGGCATAGAGGGGACTTACCTTAACATAATAAAGGCCATATATGACAAACCCAGAGCCAACATCGTTCTCAACAGTGAAAAACTGAAACCATTTTCACTAAGATCAGGAATGAGACAAGGTTGCCCACTCTCACCACTATTATTCAACATAGTTTTGGAAGTTTTAGCCACAGCAATCAGAGAAGAAAAAGAAATAAAAGGAGTCCAAATCAGAAAAGAAGAAGTAAAACTGTCACTGTTTGCAGATGACAAGATACTATACATAAAGAATCAAAAAGATGCCACCAGAAAACTACTAGAACTAATCAATGAATTTGGTAGAGTAGCAGGATATAAAATTAATGCACAGAAATCTCTTGCATTCCTATACACTAATGATGAAAAATCTGAAAGAGAAATTAAGGAAACACTCCCATTTACCACTGCAACAAAAAGAATAAAATACCTAAGAATGAACCTACCTAAGGAGATAAAAGACCTGTATGCAGAAAACTGTAAGACACTGATGAAAGAAATTAAAGATGATACAAACAGATGGAGAGATATACCATGTTCTTAGACTGGAAGAATCAACATTGTGAAATGACTATACTACCCAAAGCAATCTACAGATTCAATGCAATCCCTATCAAACTACCACTGGCATTTTTCACAGAACTAGAACAAAAAATTTCACAATTTGTATGGAAACACAAAAGACCCCAAATAGCCAAAGCAATCTTGAGAAAGAAAAACGGAGTTGGAGGAATCAGGCTCCCTGACCTCAGACTATACTACAAAGCTACAGTAATCAAGACAGTATGGTACTGGCACAAAAACAGAAATATAGATCAATGGAACAGGATAGAAAGCCCAGAGATAAACCCACGCACATATGGTCACCTTATCTTTGATAAAGGAGGTAAGCATATACAGTGGAGAAAAGACAGACTCTTCAATAAGTGGTGCCGGGAAAACTGGACAGGTACATGTAAAAGTATGAAATTAGAACACTCCCTAACACCATACACAAAAATAAACTCAAAATGGATTAAAGACCTAAATGTAAGGCCAGACACTATCAAACTCTTAGAGGAAAACATAGGCAGAACACTCTTTGACATAAATCACTGCAAGATCCTTTTTGACCCACCTCCTAGAGAAATGGAAATAAAAATTAAAATAAACAAATGGGACCTAATGAAACTTAAAAGCTTTTGCACAGCAAAGGAAACTATAAAGAAGATGAAAAGACAACCCTCCGAATGGGAGAAAATATTTGCAAACGAAGCAACTGACAAAGGATTAATCTCCAAAACATACAAGCAGCTTATGCAGCTCAATATCAAAAAAAAAAAAAAAAACCCAATCCAAAAATGGGCAGAAGACCTAAATAGACTTTTCTCCAAAGAAGATATACAGATTGTCAACAAACACATGAAAGGATGCCCAACATCACTAATCATTAGAGAAATGCAAATCAAAACTACAATGAGGCATCACCTCACACCAGTCAGAATGGCCATCATCAAAAAATCTACAAACAGTAAATGCTGGAGAGGGTGGGGAGAAAAGGCAACCCTCTTGCACTGTTGGTGGGAATGTAAATTGATACAGCCACTATGGAGAACAGTATGGAGGTTCCTTAAAAAACTAAAAATAGAAGTACCATATGACCCAGCAATCCCACTACTGGGCATATACCCTGAGAAAACCATAATTCAAAAAGAGTCATGTACCACAATGTTCACTGCAGCACTACTTACAATAGCCATGTTGTAGACATGGAAGCAACCTAAGTGTCCATCGACAGATGAATGGATAAAGAAGATGTGGCACATATATACAATGGAATATTACTCAGCCATAAAAAGAAACAAAATTGATTTATTTGTAGTGAGGTGGATGGACCTAGAGTCTGTCATACAGAGTGAAGTAAGTCAGAAGGAGAAAAACAAATACCACATGCTAACACATATATATGGAATCTAAAAAACAAAAAAAAGGTTCTGAAGAACCTAGGGGCAGGACAGGAATAAAGATGCAGATGTAGAGAATGGACTTGAGGACACGGGGAGGGGGAAGGGTAAGCTGGGACGAAGTGAGAGAGTGGCATGGACATATATACACTACCAAATGTAAAACAGATAGCTAGTAGGAAGCAGCCGCATAGCACAGGGAGATCAGCTTGGTGCTTTGTGACCACCTAGTGGGGTGGGATAGGGAGGGTGGGAGGGAGACACAAGAGGGAGGGGATATGGGGATATATGTGTACGTATAGCTGATTCACTTTGTTATACAGCAGAAACTAACCAACACTGTAAAGCAATTATACTCCAATAAAGATGTTATGGAAAAAAAAAAGTTTAGGAGAAACCATAAAGGCAATTCCAATGTTGTTTTAATAAGAACAGTGTTGAACACTAGCCGATTCCAACCTCAACAGCCCTGTGGTCTTATCAAAACCCCAGATCGGTGTTAGATTTTACTTTAATTAATCTAAGGAACCAGTTGTCTGGCATCAGCAGACATTTTTTAAACGTCATGGCAGCCCTCAGGACTGTGACGGAGCCGGATGGCAGCTCTCCTGTACCATCTTGATTCCATTAACGCTCGCCCATGGGAACATTCTACATCTGCAGCCTCATATGCCATAATGACGCCGTCAATTCATGCTTTATTAACCCAAGTAAAATACAGAAGGGTAAAGCAACGTAAATCTACAACAATTATTACAATCTCTCAAAATACACTGTACCCTTAATTTAATTCAAAAAACACAGAGAGACAGACAGAGAGAGACAGAGAGAGAGAGAATATGGCTACCAGCCTCTGGTTAGCTAAAAAGTCCATGGATTCTAAATGCTATACAAGGAAAATGTTGACCTAATTCCCAGAGATCATACTCCTTAAATCCTAGGTATTGTATCAGTTTAGGCTTAAGGCATCAGTAGGCACGCTAGGTAGAATGGTGGATTCCTGAAGACTTCACAGGCAGGGCAGCAAGTGCTCTCAAATAAAACTTGCAGGCGAACTTGAGAAAATATTAGGAGTCAAAAAAAAAAAAAAAATCACCCCTACACTGGATTAAATCCACCCACATTCACCAACTCTGTTCTCACATTACCTCTTAAGAACAAGAACCTGGACTTTTTAAACTAGGTGTTCAGAGTTCCAGCATGGGGCAGACACTCAAACACAAAATATATCCTCCCTTGGAAACTAAGCGGCACTTTAAATCCTTCAAATCATGGACTGCACTTGAAAACGGGAAAAGAAAAAAGCGTTTAATGCATCTCTTTAGGGGCTTACCTGATTTACATTAGATGTGGGCCACTTAGAACATCTTTTCATTTTTTCTTCCTCTTGTTCTAAAAGATTTACTATGACCTAAAAATTCTACTCTTCAATTAGACAGTAGAAGAAAGTTGCAGATAAGTAATAAATCACAGAGAATCGTCCTGATGTGAATATATTCCAATGTTTTTGATCACCTTCTTGAATTAAGATCAGAGACCTGCCCCCAACTCACTAATCATGGCAAGAGGGGTGAAGGGGTCCTAGAGGGTAACCTGCAATTTCACTAGAGAAAGAAAAGGTGTGCTGAAACCTACACTGGAAAAGTCCATTAAAAATGTCCACCCCAAGTTCAAAGCTCTAACAAAGAGCTCTGGCTTCTGATGCAACTGCTAAAGCCAGGGGCTTCCACTCTCACTTACGTCCACTGTAAAATGCAAATGAAAACACAGAAAGAAATGCAAACTAACAAACACTTTGGAATTCAGAAATATTGGCGATAATGGGTCACATCTTGAGAGATAAACTTCTATCAGTAAACTATGCACAGGTAAGTGTCTGAGAAAAAACAGCAAGGTCAGACAGAAAGATTGCCTCTCCATTCCCCCACGGCCAATCCCTGGCAGGAGGAACCTCCTTTCTGAAGTAGCCTAGACTATTTCACCATCCCAAGCCAACCATCCCCATCACTAGCTCTCCTTCTGCATCAGTTGTACCCACAGCCAGGATGGAAGGAAGAGCCATTGCACACTGTGTCTTGGCACATGACGGAGGTGACAGGAGAGACAGAGGGAGCCAGAGCTTCCCATGCAGTGTCATGCTGCGTTTCTGCCAAGATGAAACACGCAGATGTTTCCATTTATTCTGAATAAATCTTCCTTTAAGCCATCCCATAAAACACAATGGGAATATGCCATCCCTCTTCAGAAAGGCAAGCTCAGCTAGGACAAACAACTGAAAGATCAAAGAATTCAGCAAAGGGCAGTCCACTCAGACCAGTCCTTCAGCTCGTGTCTGGCAAAGAATTCTGACAAGGAAGAAGGCAGGCAGTGTTGGGAGCCAAAGAAAATCCCCAACCAGGTAAAAGCAACAACAAACAACAAACTCAAGTAACCGCAAACATAAGCAGCAACAACATCACAACGTAAACCAACACAGACCAGCATCACAGACAACAAACAAGCAACAGGAGTCACAACGAGAGCCAACACCAGGGACCCTCCCTGCAAAATGTAAAGAATGAAGAGATGAAAACAGTGTAGGGAGAGATGACAAAGACAGAGGGGGGAAATGGAAAATTTGCGGTAAAGGAAGTGGGTATTCCAAAGGAAGAGAAGAGAACAGATGAGACAGAAGCTACAGAGTCAATGGAAACAAGCTGAAAGGAGGCCAGCATCTACAAGCAAAAAAGTCCCTCTGAGTAAGAAGGCAAAGGAAGAAGAAGAACTGTGTTAAAATTTTTAATGAAAGGGCTTCCCTGGTGGCGCAGTGGTTAAGAGTCCGCCTGCCAATGCAGGGAACACGGGTTTGAGCCCTGGTCCGGTAAGATCCCCCATGTTGCGGAGCAACTAAGCCCGTGCGCCACAGCTACTGAGCCTGTGCTCTAGAGCTCGCGAGTCACAACTACTGAGCCCACGTGCTGCAACTACTGAAGCCAGCGCGCCTAGAGCCTGTGCTCCGCAACAAGAGAAGCAACCGCAGTGAGAAGCCCGTGCACCGCAACGGTAGCCCCCGCTCACTGCAACTAGAGAAAGCCCGTGTGCAGCAACAAAGACCCAATGCAGCCAAAATTAAAATAAATAAATTTTTTAAAAATTTAATGAAAGAAATAAACTTTCTAGTCCTACAGGTATCAAAACAAAAGGGGAGAATATTTACAAAGGAAAAAAGCATTAGGCTGATAATAAGAATTCCCCGTGGCAATAATGAACTCCAGAACGTAAGAAAGTGGCATTCACAGCTTCTCAAGGGGAAAAGATCAAGAGCAAAAAAATTCTACACCCACATGGTTTTTTCCATTTGCACAAGTAGCAAAAGCACCAAAAGACAATCTGCAAACTCACTCCGACATGGTAAGTCAGAGATGATCTAAACACAAAACTTAAGACTGGATGTGGGCAAGGGCGATTGTGGGCTAGAACGAGCAGCAACAAGCACGGAAACTGTTTCAAAATCAAGACTGTTCTTATCGATTGTTGGAAGTCAGGTGATAAAACTGGATGCGAATGTCACAATAGAGAGGTAAATTAAATAGAATTATTATTAATAATGGAATATAAAATCTCTCATTCCATCAACAGCAGTAAGATGGATGGCAAATGGGCAAGATAATTACCAGAAAAGTAGATGCTAGAACTGACCTGAGTTCACACAATTTGGGTCAACAAACATTCACAGAGCAGCACCTCTATGCGCAAGGCCCTACAGCGCACGAAGGTGAACCAGAAACATAGTCTTCAGTGAGGGTAACTATGAGGCTGAACTGCAGAAATACTATAAGAAAGTTTAAATAATTAAGGGCGAAAGAAAAGCAGGAAAATGTCTACCTTTCAGAAAAGCAAGTTTTATAACGGATATACTGTGGAAGGCTGGGCCACGGTACAGGAAGGGCAGACAGAACTTTTTTTAAATTCTGAATGCAATCCAGCCTACTTCCATATTAATCTATGGTAAAGTTCACTTGTGTTTGAATTTTAACCTCTTCCTATTTTACAAATCTTTGCTAATTTAAACCACAAAGGAAATATCAATAACTATGGAGCCAGGAGAGACACTAATACCTACACACACACCTTGGTGTTGGTGCTCATACAACGTGGGACCAGCACCACGACAGAAATGACTTTACAGATAAGCCCCAGCTCTACCACTGAACATTTGCACACAGAGCTCAAAGATCCATCAGGTGTCCTCCAGCTAAAATACCTAAACACTAGGTGACTGGCTTAAAGGTGGCAAAGTTCTACTGCAGAAGCTTTCCCAGGATGAGGCAAAGGACAAGAGAACCAAAGAAGATCTGGGGACAGTTACCACATTTACAAACACACCTGCAAGACGGGCCCTTCCCTCTGCTCAAGTGCCCCACGTTACACATGCTTCATGATTAGTACTATCATTCCCATCTGACTGTCTCAAAATGATGTGCTCTCTCTCTCCTTGGGCTGTAAGGTCTTTAAGAACAAGGACAGGATTTCAGTGGGGTTTGTAACCCCAGCACTGAACACTGCTTGATATATGGTACATCCTCAACGGATGATGTGGGGCTGAGCTGAGCTTTAAGTGAGAAGAGACACATGACATTTGGAAACAGAAAGTATTTCAGGTCCATTTTTTGACTGACAGGAGTTCAATTCTGAAGAGACCTGAACGTGCCACTCTCTGGAGAGAGAGAAACAGGAAAATGGCGTGAGCAGGTTGCAGCTTTCTGTTTTCCACCAAAGAACACCGCAGTTTGTTTTTAGTAATCTGAGGATGAGAACAGCGTGCCGGGCAGTCTGGATGGTGACTGTGTCATCTTCTGCTTCCCTGCATCTTCTCAGGCAGCTTTGGGTCAGTCAAAAAGAATCTCGATATCCATGTTTCTTCCACATTACACAGAAAATAAACCTGTCAGCAAATATTCTGCAAGCTGCCTTCCAAGCTCACACAGAAAGAAAAATACAAATGAGAGAGACTGAAATAGAGCAAGTCAATTAGCATATCATGTGGCTCATGTCTTTAGGGAAAACATTTCTATAATTGTAACTTCCTTATTTGGCCTTCTGATGGGAGACATTTATAGCAGCAAATGCAAGATGCTGCTAGACTTGAAAGACATAAAAATACATTTCCTAGAATAATGAAGAACAGGAAGAACAACGCAGTTCCTCTCACCACTTGGAAAGTTTATGAAGCATATACAACTGTGCTTCTCTTGGTGTTTAAATTTTCACTGACGGTGAGTCTTGATAAATCATAAATGACCCCGACTCGCTCTCCAAAGTAACTTGAAGACTTCTTTCTTTGGCTCCGTATGCCATTGGCATTAAACTGAAATAATTACCACCATGTCAAAAAAAAAATCATGATTTCTCAAAATATTTTAGTCAAGTTCATTTAAATCCCTATCTTGTGAACTGGGCAAACAGAAGTAAAAATAGGGAGTAATGATTAAACAAACTTTGTCTCATGTTCACACTATCCAGCGCTCCAGTTCTGGTGAAGACTACACACCCACTGCACACGAAACATCACCATAGATATCTGTAGAAAAGGCTAAGAACCAACATGTTTTTATTCAGACCTTGGTTTCATTTTGCTTTAACGTTCAGTAGCTTAAAAATAAGCTCATGTTTACCTATTTTAAAAGGAATACGTGGGATTTATCTGGGTTCTGGGAGGAGTATGGCAACTGCCCGTAAATGAATCCTCCCGCTTCCCCTAAAAACCATGAATGGCAAGTAGAACAAACAAAGCCTCTTACGATGCCTACTTCAAATAATGCGAGGATGTCGGGGTGCCAGCAGAACTGAGGCACCGAAGTGACATCTATGTGCAGGGGACAGGATGCAACAGGGAAGGACGGGGGAAGGCAGGGGTGAGGGACGTGGTAAGGAGCAGACCCAGAAAAACAACAAAACAATGTTTCCGGGGCTTCCCCGGTGGCGCAGTGGTTGAGAATCCGCCTGCCAATGCAGGGGACACGGGTTTGAGCCCTGGCCCGGGAAGATCCCACATGCCGCAGAGCAGCTAAGCCCGTGTGCAACAACTACCGAGCCTGCGCTCTAGAGCCCGCGAGCCACAACTACTGAGCCCACGTGCCACAACTACTGAAGCCTGGATGCCTAGAGCCCTTGCTCCGCAACAAGAGAAGCCACCGCAATGAGAAGCCCTCGCACCACAACAAAGAGTAGCCCCCGCTCGCCGCAGCTAGAGAAAACCCGTGGGCAGCAACGAAGACCCAATGCAGCCAAAAATAAATAAATAAAATAAATAAATTTTAAAAAAACAAACAAACAATGCTTACCACCAGAAAGAGAGGGGCTCCCCATTACCTGGAGCTGCTCTGGGCAGATCTGAGAAAGAGGAGGGCAGAGCAGGCAGCACCAGTGAAGGCAGAGAGAAAAGGCGTGGAAAGTGACAAAAGAGCCAAGAGTCGGTGCCTTGTGGCAAAGAAACCGCCCTTCTGGTAGCAGCAGCAGAAGATATGTTTTGCTGAAAAACCGGAAGGCTGCTCTAAGCCCCCACCCTCACGGGACCCTGATGCTAGTAAATAATTCAGGAAAACACACATAATTCCAATAGGAACAGAAAAGCAAGTAAAACTACCATATCCACTGCAGTAAAAAAATTATTTCTCAGCAGAAGAAAATTCACCAGAAAAATCCAGCTGCAAGGCTAGAAAGTCACCATAAAACATTCCAAGAATTCAAGGAAATGACTAGACAACGGTAGGAAGGGAGAAGAAAATGTATGGAACTCAGGAAGGATGAAAAAGAAAAAATATTTAAGAAATTAAGACAATTATTTGGCCCTTAAATAAAACATTCTCTTAATGTCACTCATAAGAGAAATGCAAATCAACACGACCATGATCTATTTCCAATCTATCAGACTGGAAAGATTTTAGTTTGACAACACACTCCGTTGAGAGGCTGTAGAGAAAGCAAAATGGTACAACCCTGAAGGAAAAGAATTTAGCGGTATCTTCCCCAATTACAGATTAATTTATCCTTGACTCAAGAATCTCACTTCTAGAACTCTATCCTATGAATTCAAAGGAAAAAGAGATGATTTTCTCACACAGCATCCACACACACAAATGACTCAGTTATTCCTTACAATATTGTTTATACTCCAAACGACTGAAGAAAAAAGTGCTCAGCAATAAAGAACTCTTGCGGGGCTTCCCTGGTGGCACAGTGGTTAAGAATCCGCCTGCCAATTCAGGGGACACGGGTTCGAGCCCTGGTCCGGGAAGATCCCACTTGCCACAGAGCAACTAAGCCCATGCACCGCAACTACTGAGCCCACGTGCCACAACTACTGAAGCCTGCGCACCTGGAGCCCATGCTCCGCAACAAGAGAAGCCACCACAATGAGAAGCCTGCGCACCACAACAAAGAGTAGCCCCCACTTGCCACAACTAGAGAAAGCCCGCGCACAGTAACCAAGACCCAACGCAGCCAAAAATAAATAAATAAAATAAATTCATTAAAAAAAAAAAAGAACTCTTGGGACCAATCCACAGTGATACAGTATATCCATCCACACAATGATGGACTGTGCAGTTATAATAAAACAAATGAGGAAAATCTCTTAAGGAGAACTAGGATATATTGCTAAATGAATAAAAAACAAGATATAGAACAATGTATATATTTTCTTATTTTTTTGTAGCAAGTGTGGAGAATAAAAATATATATTCATATTTGCTTTCCAAAAACATAAAACATATTCATATATTCTTATTTTCCAAAAGGAAAACTTGAAAGATAAACAAATAACTAATAAAAATAATTACCTATGGGAAAACCAAGACAAAGGGGCAGTAGACTAAATTAAGGAGTGAGGACAGGCTACAAACTGCCTGCGAGGAAGTCCTGCATATTCTCTCTTCTAGGGCAGGACAAATTCTGACCTTAAATGCATCTGCCAAAACACACAGGGGACATGCCTGGCTAGGTGATTCAGTGTCCATGAGTTCAAACAAAACCCTTCCTCAGCACAGTCCCACCTTCCCTGATCCCAAGAGAGCTGTCCCCATGGGGTCTCATGGAGACGCAAGGACAAGGCCTTAACAAATTCTCATATTAAACGTAGCAACCTGCTTTCTAGGGCATTTCTTACAATGTCCTTCAATACAGGTTAATGGGATGTGGCCAAAAATCAGTTCAATTGAAGCAGTTCTACTGGGAGCTAATATGATCCAGTCCAGACATATAATTCTGAAGGTCTGACCTGATCTAGGGAAAGATTTCTGAGGATCTAGAATCCAACTCACCACATTTCACTCAGATAAACACATGGCAGGTTCGCATTTCCTATGGGAGGCCCAACTTGAAATTCACAGCCCTCCCATGCCTAAATCATCAAATTCAAACCAACATTAACGTCTTTGCAGTAGATTGCTTTTCTCTCTTCAAAACAAAAATGCAAACAGAAAAGGCCTTCCCTGATCCTGCTAAAAACAGTCTTGCTTTTTTTCTTATTCCAGCTAAAAGCGTGCACACGTGCACACGTACACACATACACACACGCGCACACACACAAATCCTTTATTCCAAAACATACATACCTTGTGCACTCTTTAAACAATATGGTCTTGATGGAAAGTGGGGCCCCCTGAACCCCAGACAGTAATCCCCAAAAAAGAAAAAGATAGGCACTAAAAGAGATCACTAATATCCTAATAGCTAAAATGTAAGTAACCTGCCCAAACTACACAACTAGTAACTAGAGCACCTAGGATTGGACCTTAAGTAACCTGACTTCAGAGACCATGACATTCAACTCTACATTGTACTACTTTCAACAGCACACCCTCCTCCAGAACCATGGATGCTGTCCCACAGCGGGCTTGGGGAAAAATATAAAGATGAGACCTAACTCGCTTACCAAATAGTGAGCTATGACCGCTGCGGAGAAGCCAAGGCTCAGCCAGCCGAGGGAGCACCTGCCTCACCACACAGCTCTCGGCTTCAGGGGGACAAAAAGCCTCAAGGTAAGAACAGATCTATGACCCCTGAAGATTCCAACCACATATCAAATAAAACAGAGACACATAAATGAGGATAATCATCCTCCTCACCCTATTCCCCAACTGCTCTCATTTACAGGCCAGCCCAAGCACGACAAATAAAAGGGGTCCCGGGTTAGAACCCCAGAAACTTCTTACTCTTGCCGACAACACTGATAAACAACGCTTTACTTTGGTACAGGTTCTGGATGACCTTTGGTCAAATTACACTTTAAAGCTAGGCCTGCAAGAAGTGTTTCCTTTTTGGTGAGTGTATGTGTGTGTGTGTGTGTGTGTGTGTATGTGTATACACACACATACATGCACACACTAGCAAACTGTGCCAGTAACCTAATTATTTCTAAATCTGCGTGCACGGTTGCCAAATGACAATTACACATATTCTGAAAGGACAGAAAACACATAATGCTGAAAAATTTCTGTGGGCAATATCTCAGCCCAGAAATCACATTCACTGCTGTTTACCCAATAATGAAAACTCAACGGCTACCTTTGTTCAAATGAAGTTATAGACTTATGATTTCATGTCCTTCATTTCTGCTCCATGAGATGTCAAAAAAGGGGGAAGGGGGGTGAGTACTGAATGCCCCTTGCCTTCTGAAGCCTTCACCTGCTTCATCCATGAAAAGCCTGGCTGTGGTTTGTAATCCAATATCAAACAGCTGAGCAGGCCATGTGTGAATGCTGCCCAAACTAGAAACCAGAAAGGACTATGAACAACACCTTGAAAGGTCTTTGCCTCATGCAATCTTGAAGCTTCCAGCTCAAGGTGTTTATAAAGAGTAAGGCCTCCCCCAGATAGGGACTGACCCCTGACACGGACAAGGACCTGAAACAGGGCAACATAATAATCAAAGGAAGCTTCACTGCTCAGCCATGCCTGCATCACTGGTCCAAGATCACAGTAAAAAGGATGGATGTGAAATCCTTTTATTCTTTTGAAAAGAAAAAAACTAACCCGCACTACCCAAGTAAAGCACCACCCAGAGGAAGGTCCAGAACCAGTGCTTGGTGGGAGTGGGAGTGGGGGTGGTAATAGTTTTCTTTGGGCTTCATGAGGCCCTTCTACTTTTTTATTTTTATTTTTTGTCTGCAAATCACAATTTTATTTCATGCCTCACAATCACCGTATCTTTTATTTTATTTGTTCATTGCATTATGGTGATGACTAGACCTCCAATGCAATTTGGAAGTCATTAGAACAGACATCCTTTCCTCATTTCTGGTCTCAAGAGGAAAGCTTGATTTCAGCATTAAATATCATGTGTGCTGCAGGTTTTGTTTTGTTTTTTTTAATTACTGAATTTTATTTTATTTATTTTTTTATACAGCAGGTTCTTATTAGTCATCAATTTTATACACATCAGTGTATACATGTCAGTCCCAATCGCCCAATTCACCACACCACCACCCCCACCACCCCGCCGCGTTCCCCCCTTGGTGTCCATACGTTTGTTCTCTACATCTGTGTCTCAATTTCTGCCCTGAAAACCAGTTCATCTGTACCATTTTTCTAGGTTCCACATGTATGCGTTAATATACGATATTTTTCTCTTTCTGACTTACTTCACTCCGTATGACACTCTCTAGATCCATCCACGTCTCAACAAATGACCCAATTTCGTTCCTTTTTATGGCTGAGTAATATTCCATTGTATACATGTACCACATCTTCTTTATCCAGTCATCTGTCGATGGGCATTTAGGTTGCTTCCATGACCTGGCTGTTGTAAATAGTTCTGCAATGAACACTGGGGTGCATGTGTCTTTTTGAATTATGGTTTTCTCTGGGTATATGCCCGGTAGTGGGATTGCTGGATCATATGGTAATTCTATGGTTAGTTTTTTAAGGAACCTCCATACTGTTCTCCATAGTGGCTGTATCAATTTACATTCCCACCAACAGTGCAAGAGGGTTCCCTTTTCTCCACACCCTCTCCAGTATTTGTTGTTTGTAGATTTTCTGATGATGGCCATTCTAACTGGTGTGAGGTGATACCTCTTGTAGTTTTGATTTGCATTTATCTAATAATCAGTGATGTTGAGCAGCTTTTCATGTGCTTCTTGGCCATCTGTATGTCTTCTTTGGAGAAATGTCTATTTAGGTCTTCTGCCCATTTTTGGATTGGGTTGTTTGTTTTTTTAATATTGAGCTGCATGAGCTGTTTATATATTTTGGAGGTTAATCCTTTGTCCGTTGATTCGTTTGCAAATATTTTCTCCCATTCTGAGGGTTGTCTTTTCGTCTTGTTTATGGTTTCCTTTGCTGTGCAAAAACTTTGAAGTTTCATTAAGTCCCATTTCTTTATTTTTGTTTTTATTTCCATTACTCTAGAAGGTGGATCAAAAAAGATCTCGCTGTGATTTATGTCAAAAAAGTGTTCTTCCTATGTTTTCCTCTAAGAGTTTTATAGTGTCTGGTCTTACATTTAGGTGTCTAATCCATTTTGAGTTTATTTTTGTGTATGGTGTTAGGGAATGTTCTAATTTCATTCTTCTACATGTAGCTGTCCAGTTTTCCCAGCACCACTTATTGAAGACACTGTCTTTTCTCCATTGTATATCCTTGCCTCCTATGTCATAGATTAGTTGACTATAGGTGTGCGGGTTTATCTCTGGGCTTTCTTTCTTGTTCCATTGATCTATGTTTCTGTTTTTGTGCCAGTACCATATTGTCTTGATTACTGTAGCTTTGTAGTATAGTCTGAAGTCAGGGAGTCTGATTCCTCCAGCTCCGTTTTTTTCCCTCAAGACTGCTTTGGCTATTTGGGGTCTTTTGTGCCTCCATACAAATTTTAAGATTTTTTGTTCTAGTTCTGTAAAAAATGCCATTGGTAATTTGATAGGGATTGCATTGAATCTGTACATTGCTTTGGGTAGTATAGTCATTTTCACAATGTTGATTCGTCCAATCCAAGAACGTGGCATATCTCTCCATCTGTTGGTACCATCTTTGATTTATTTCATCAGTGTCTTATAGTTTTCTGCATACAGGTCTTTTGTCTCCCTAGGTAGGTTTATTACTAGGTATTTTATTCTTTTTTTTTGCAATGGTAAATGGGAGTGTTTCCTTAATTTCTCTTTCAGATTTTTCATCATTACTGTATAGAAATGCTAGAGATTTCTGTGCATTAATTTTGTATCCTGCAACTTTACCAAATTCATTGATTAGCTCTAGTAGTTTTCTGGTGGCATCTTTAGGCTTCTCTATGTATAGTATCATGTCATTTGCAAACAGTGACAGTTTTACCTCTTCTTTTCCAATTTGGATTCCTTTTATTTCTTTTTCTTCTCTGATTGCCGTGGCAAGGACTTCCAAAACTATGTTGAATAATAGTGGTGAGAGTGGACATCCTTGTCTTGTTCCTGATCTTAGAGGATATGCTTTCAGTTTTTCACCATTGAGAATGATGTTTGCTGTGAGTTTCTCGTATACGGCCTTTATTATGTTGAGGTGGGTTCCCTCTGTGTCCACTTTCTGGAGAGTTTTTATCATAAATGAGTGTTGAATTTTGTCAAAAGCTTTTTCTGCATTTATTGAGATGATCATATGGTTTTTATTCTTCAGTTTGTTAAAATGGTGTAACACATTGATTGATTTGTATATATTGAAGAATCCTTGCATCTCTGGGATAAATTCCACTTGATCATGTTGTATGATCCTTTTAATGTGTTGTTGGAATTTGTCTGCTAGTATTTTGTTGAGGATTTTTGCATCTATATTCATCAGTGATATTGGTCTGTAATTTTCTTTTTTTGTAGTATGTTTGTCTGGTTTTGGTATCAGGGTGATGATGGCCTCATAGAATGAGTTTGGGAGTGTTCCTTCCTCTGCAATTTTTTGGAAGAGTTTGAGAAGGATGGGTGTTAGCTCTTCTCTAAATGTTTGATAGAATTCACCTGTGAAGCCATCTGGTCCTAGACTTTTGTTTGTTGGAAGATTTTTAATCACAGTTTCAATTTCATTACTTGTGATTGGTCTGTTCATATTTTCTATTTCTTCCTGGTTCAGTCTTGGAAGGTTATACCTTTCTAAGAATTTGTCCATTTCTTCTAGGTTGTCCATTTTATTCACATAGACTTTCTTGTACTAGTCTCTTAGGAATGCTTTGTATTTCTACGGTGTCTGTTGTAACTTCTCCTTTTTCATTTCTTATTTTATTGATTTGAGTCCTCTCCCTCTTTTTCTTGATGAGTCTGGCTAATGGTTTATCAATTTTGTTGATCTTCTCAAAGAACTAGCTTTTAGTTTTATTGATCTTTGCTATCATTTTCTTTGTTTCTATTTCATTTATTTCTGCTCTGATTTTTATGATTTCTTTCCTTCTGCTAACTTTGGGTTTTGTTTGTTCTTCTTTCTCTAGTTCCTTTAGGTGTAAGGTTAGATTGTTTATTTGAGATTTTTCTTGTTTCTTGAGGTAGGCTTGTATAGCTATTAACTCCCCTCTTAGAACTGCTTTTGCTGCATCCCATAGGTTTTGGATCGTCGTGTTTTCACTGTCATTTGTCTCTATGTATTTTTTGATTTCCTCTTTGATTTCTTCAGTCATCTCTTGGTTATTTAGTAACGTAGTGTTTAGCCTCCATGTGTTTGTGTTTTTTACGTTTTTTTCCCTGTAATTCATTTCTAATCTCATAGCGTTGTGGTCAGAAAAGATGCTTGATATGACTTCAGTTTTCTTAAATTTACTGAGGCTTGATTTGTGACCCAAGATGTGACCCATCTTGGAGAATGTTCTGTGCGAACTTGAGAAGAAAGTATAATCTGCTGTTTTTGGATGGAATGTCCTATAAATATCAATTAAATCTATCTGGTCTGTTGTGTCATTTAAAGCTTCTGTTTCCTTATTTATTTTCATTTTGGATGATCTGTCCATTGGTTTAAGTGAGGTGTTAAAGTCCCCTACTATTATTGTGTTACTGTCAATTTCCTCTTTTATAGCTGTTAGCAGTTGCCTTATGTACTGAGGTGCTCCTATGTTGGGAGCATATATATTTATAATTGTTATATCTTCTTCTTGGACTGATCCCTTGATCATTATGTAGTGTCCTTCCTTGTCTCTTGTAACATTCTTTATTTTAAAGTCTATTTTATCTGATATGAGTATTGCTACTCCAGCTTTCTTTTGATTTCCATTTGCATGGAATATCTTTTTCCATCCCCTCACTTTCAGTCTGTATGTGTCCCCAGGTCTAAAGTGGGTCTCTTGTAGACATCATATATATGGGTCTTGTTTTTGTATCCATTCAGCAAGCCTGTGTCTTTTAGTTGGAGCATTTAATCCATTCACATTTAAGGTAATTATCAATACGTATGTTCCTATGACCATTTTCTTAATTGTTTTGGGTTTGTTTTTGTAGGTCCATTTCTTCTCTTGTGTTTCCCACTTAGAGAAGTTCCTTTAGCATTTGTTGTAGAGCTGGTTTGGTGGTGCTGAATTCTCTTACCTTTTGCTTGTCTGTAAAGCTTTTGATTTCTCCATCAAATCTGAATGAGATCCTTGCTCGGTAGAGTAATCTTGGTTGTAGGTTCTTCCCTTTCATCACTTTAAGTATATCATGCCACTCCCTTCTGGCTTGTAGAGTTTCTGCTGAGAAATCAGCTGTTAACCTTATGGGAGTTCCCTTGTATGTTATTTGTCGTTTTTTCTTTGCTGCTTTCAATAATTTTTCTTTGTCTTTTATTTTTGCCAATTTGATTTCCATGTGTCTCGGCGTGTTTCTCCTTGGGTTTATCCTGTATGGGACTCTCTGCGCTTCCTGGACCTGGGTGACTATTTCCTTTCCCATATTAGGGAAGTTTTCGACTATAATCTCTTCAAATATTTTCTCTGGTCCTTTCTCTGTCTCTTCTCCTTCTGGGACCCCTATACTGCGAATGTTGTTGCATTTAATGTTGTCCCAGAGGTATGTTAGGCTGTCTTCATTTCTTTTCATTCTTTTTTCTTTATTCAGTTCCGCAGCAGTGAATTCCACCATTCTGTCTTCCAGGTCACTTCTCCGTTCTTCTGCCTCAGTTATTCTACTACTGATTCCTTCTTGTGTAGTTTTCTTTTCAGTTATCATATTGTTCATCTCTGTTTGTTTGTTCTTTAATTCTTCTATGTCTGTGTTAAACATTTCTTGCATCTTCTTGATCTTTGCCTCCGTTCTTTTTCCGAGGTCCTGGATCATCTTCACTATCATTATTCTGAATTCTTTTTCTGGAAGGTTGCCTATCTCCACTTCATTTGGTTGTTTTTCTGGGGTTTTATCTTGTTCCTTCATCTGGTACGTAGCCCTCTGCCTTTTCATCTTGTCTATCTTTCTGTGAATGTGGTTTTTGTTCCACAGGCTGCAGGACTGTAGTTCTTCTTGCTTCTGCTGTGTGCCCTCTGTTGGATGAGGCTATCTAAGAGGCTTGTGCAAGTTTTCTCTGCTGCAGGTTTTTAATAGATACTCCTTTCCTGCAGATTAAGCAGTTTCCTTCCTATTTCATTGTCTTCTGGCTTCTATTGTTCCTGTTGAAAAGTCAGTTGTTGGTCTCATTGTTGCTCCTTTGAATGTCATGTGTTTTTTCTTTTCTCTAACTGTTTTTTTTAACATCTTTATTGGAGTATAATTGCTTTACAATGGTGTGTTAGTTTCTGCTTTATAACAAAGTGAATCAGTTATACATATACATATATCCCCATATCTCTTCTCTCTTGCATCTCCCTCCCTCCCACCCTCCCTATCCCACCCCTCTAGGTGGTCACAAGGCACCGAGCTGATCTCCCTGTGCTATGCGGTTGCTTCCCACTAGCTATCTATTTTACATTTGGTAGTGTATATATGTCCATGCCACTCTCTCACTTTGTTCCAGCTTACCCCTCCCCCTCCCCGTATCCTCAGGTCCATTCTCTAGTAGGTGTGCATCTTTATTCCTGTCTTGCCCCTAGGTTCTTCATGACAATTTTTTGGTTTTTTAGATTCCATATATATGTGTTAGCATACAGTATTTGTTTTTCTCTTTCTGACTTACTTCACTCTGTATGATAGACTCTAGGTCCATCCACCTCACTACAAATAACTCAATTTCATTTCTTTTTATAGGCCCTTCTACTTTAATCCATCAAGAAACCCATTAAAGATTCTGCCACAACCCAGATCAAAACCACGTAGTTTTGCTGTGAGCCACTTTCCTGCCCAAATGCAGCTGCCGTGAGGACCATCCACAGAGGCATTGATGACTGCTGAAGATGAATATCAATTAAAGAAAATGACAGAAGCAGCATAAACAATGGTCCAAATGAGCAAGTCTGGCAAAGAAACAAAGGTGATAGAAAATATGGTTGCTCGATATAAGAGAAAACGTTAAATTAGGAATACCTCACCTTCTCACAGTTCTCACTTTTCCTATCAATTACGTGCTTTTGCCACCTAGGCAATTGCTCACCCAACGGTGGACATGAAAATAAAAGCAATTATTAAGAAATCAAATTCTATTAGAAGAGTCAAAACAGGAAGCCACGGCTGTAATTCATGTTCTAACAGCTTCTCTGGTATCAATTTTTGATTAACTGTCTGATGTGCATGGGAAACAAACATATGCTGTATTTTTTTCCAGAAAACTCTGTCTTTATGAATAAATGCGGCTTAATATTCTAAAAATGATATGCAACTGTTTGAAATATCAGGCTTAACAAAATGTCGAGTTCTAGCCACGATTAGATTCAGAAAAGAGCTTACATTAGGTGGAATGAAAAGCAAAGGAAGGAAGGCAGGTTTAGAGGGAGGAAGGGAGAAAAGAGGAAAAGGAGGAAGGGAGGAAATCCACGTACAAATGTGTACACACACACACGCTCCACACCCCAATAACCACTCTGCAGAAAAGAAGATTAATTAGACACTGGAAAGTGCTTTGAATTTTTTGGAAGAAAGGCACAATATAAATGGAAGGTATTCGTTTTCGTACTATCCTAAAAGGCATTTTCTTTCACTTCCGGATGAAACATAACTAATATCCAGTCGGCTTTCTTTTAACAATGAAAATAAATCAAATTGGATATCTTTTTAGAACTCCTACTAAGCAAACACCAATTCTCCATTCACCAACTCTAATGCTTATATGATTATAATTTTTTTAACAAGTGCCTGGAGTCATTATTTCTTGCCAAACTAAATTACTATAAATTTAATTACAGGCATAGAGGTATTGCTGACTTTTGAAAATTACGCCCTCATCACCAAGACTATCGTGCACAAACATTTATTGACTACCTACCCTGAGTAATACAGAGAAGCATGGAATGTAGTGCCTGACCTCAAGAAGCTTTCAATTGTAGGGAGATGACACAGACATTGTAAAAATTAATGAACAGAAACCTCAGTTAAAATAAGAATCTGGAGTCCAGAAGGGGGAGCTCTCATGCCCTACAAGGAAAGCAGAGGCCAACAGAAAGAAAAAAGACTTCCTCTTCTAGAGTCAGCCAATGACTGTCACAACCCAGCCAATCAAAAGCCACTATACTAACCCCTCTTTAAAAGGGTTCTCTCCTTGCCGTGCATGAACCTGCAGGAAGCTTGCTGTGGTGACAACCCCAAACTGCAATTCTTTGTTGACCCCAAATAAACTCATCTTTGCTGGAGAAATAACTGGCAGCCTATTTGTTTTAGGTCAAAAACTAAAATATAAAAACTATCCACTAACATCACATTTAACCAACTCTGTGGCTGGGGGTGGGCGTCAGGTGTTCTCTGAAGAATTTTCCTAAAAGTCCACGCTTTCTTTCAAAAAGTTCTAAACCATTTTCTAAAATGGAACTACATTCAAGGGAAGTTTCCTAAAAGGAACAGCACATTTTGCTGGCTCTTGAGTACACTGGCATCCAGTACACTGGGACTCTCTGAGTCATCATTATAACCTCAGGTGACTCAACTGTAACAGAACTTAGTCTGTGCCTTCAGTTGGAGCATCCGAAGACAGTGCGGAGGCTGCTTTCATCCTAAACCAACGAGCCATCAGAGTGCTTAGATTTGTTGAAATTATTCTGTCTCTTTTAAAATCAGCAGGTTGTCATTTATCCCTGCTCTCTGGGCCTGACTCCTCACAGCTCCTATCCCACTTCTAATTTGCTTTTTGGCTAATCTCCTGCGGGCTGGGAAACACAATAATCCTTCTTAATGTGTGCACTGAAGGGTCTCTCATTTGAGTGTAAGTTTCTAACACATTTCAAACCCTTTCCTGCCTTTCTTTGACTTTTGACCTGTGCTCAAAGGCCCCACTCTGTTTCAGTGCTCAGCTACCTCCTGGGTAGCTGTCAGATTCATCTGTCTCACCTCTCCTCTCACAAACGCCTAGTTTAAAAGAATAATAAGTATAAAAATGGAGAAAATAAGGAGTAGCACTGGAGCGGGGGTGGGGGAGGCAATATCTATACAATGGACATTTCAAGTGGTTTTTGCTATCAATCCAGACAGAATGAGACAGAAGTGGCCAATACTTGCATATCTCATGGTCATATGCTATTAAGATAAATAGAAAATGCCACAAAGAAGTACAAATAAAAATTAAATGCAGGTTGGCTTCAAGTAGCAAAAATGGTCTAAGATTTCTCAACTCCAGGATTTGGAAGAAAACAGAGCACACCTTTAAGCTTTAATAAAAACATCATGAGTCCTACAGACAATCCAGCTATCATTTACATGCAAAAGCTACGAACATGCCAGGGATGGTACCTCTATTCATCCAAGAGATAAATCAAAATGGAGAGGAAAGAGGTAACCAGTGGTCAAATGCACTGACGGGAAGCCATAAAGATCAGAAAAAGCAATATGTTTAATCTAAATATAGCTAGATACAGAGAGAAAGATAGAAAGAAGTAGACCTTGAAAAGATAGCATAATGATAAATCAATAAACTGAAATTAAAAACCCAACTCATGGAAATTTTAAAAACAAACATTCTCCTTAATATCTATTGCAATAATGAAGAAAATAAAACTGTAATTTAAAAAAACCTATACAAAAATATAAAATTACGTATCAAACCGTAGAGGATGCTGCCAAAATTATACTCAAAGGAAAATGTACAGCCTTATATGATTTCATTTTTCTACAAGGGTGTAAAATAAACAAAAATGTTTAAATATCAAAGAAAGAATAAGGAAATAAGACATAAGCAGAAATTAATACTTTGAAAACAAAAGATAAACACAAGACTTGAAGGTACACACAGAAGAATAAAAGAAAGGCAAAACTTTAATACATCTAACAAGAGGAAAAATATAAATATACAAAATTAACAATGAGAAAGATACAGAATCTGCATCCGTTGAGTAGTTTTCCAACCTTTTTTCTTCTTTAACTCACTTAGAATAAAGAACCCAAAACTTAGGAAACCCATTGGTTCCTCTTTCCGTGGAAAAAGAAATCAAAAAATCGGAAAGAAACAAAATCATGTCACCTCTGCTTAAAATAAACAGCCCCATTTTATCCATCACTATACCTGAAAAGATTAAACACAATAACGAAGTATATTGATCACAAAAAATCCAATCTTTTTTATACATAAAAAAAATCCCAAGGATATCAATGATTGAAAACCACCACCCAACTCAATCACCCAATTGAACAATGACTGACAACAGAGCTCTTCCTGAAAATTACAGATCTCAATGGAATACTGACCAGTAATTCCCAATTTACCCTTATAAATACCAAGTTTTAATGACCTAATAAGTTACTAACAAGTAACTGTTAAGTATGAAAACAAAACCCCACAGAATTGTGTACCATGTGCTCAGAAGAATTACAGAAAAGACATGGATTTTTAGTAAGTTTCTGGCCTACTAGCACAAAGGGGGTATCTGAGAAGTACTGTGCAAAAGCGTAAGTCTCAAACTGGAAGTTTTCTAAGAATGGAAACTTCCAGAAGATATTAAGCATGGATAGATTTAAGGGGATCCATCTCCAGGTCTCTGATTTCCACATGTGCATTTTTCCAACATGGATCTGCCTGAGAAGGTGCCTGCAAGGCACCCCAATTCCCCTCTTCTCTCCCACCTCCTTATCACAACTGCTCTTCTTCCATTTTACACCAGCAAGACATACCTGTTACCCATCCTGACTTCCCTACAGTGCACTCAAGGTGCCAAACAAAGGAAATTTTCAATATTTGGTTTAAACCCAAGCCTCCGCCATCAAGCCATATTATAGGACTTCTTGCCTTTCTCTTCTGGCACATATTTCTATTAAGGGCAAACGTGGTGACAGAGTCTGGGTATTGAGGTCCGTGTTGGGACGCTCTGGATTCAGATATATCAGAGTGTCTTGACAACAAGGCAAGTAGACAGATAGGACGTGTTGAAGACAGTCTCCCTATTTCAAGTTGGCAAAGGCACTGTCCCCAGTTCCCCCCTCTTAACTATCATCTTAGAATTGGGAAATGGAAATGATGGAGATGCCAGAGAAACAGATATTAACATGAACTGAAGAATGAAGTTAGATGTTTTTAAACTAAAAGCCTGTATTTTCTAACTGAAATGACAATAATTCTACAGCTCCATGGTTTTCACCACACACACTACATAGAGACAAAAATACATTTAAAGCCAATAATATAAAAATGCATTCTCAGCCTTTCCAGAGTATATGGAATTTTAAAAGGTGCCTTTTAAAGTGAAAAAGCAACAGGCATGATTGACAGCTGTCTGATAAGTTGGGGTAAAGCCATTTTGGTAAACTTTCCAGAAACTGAGAAAGTGGATGGTTCCAATGACTGGGTGACAAAACCTTTGTGGAAGTCAGGTGGGCTCCAATTCTTAACTTTCAACAAAACGGAAGGAGGAGCAAGTCTCAGCTCGTCAGCACACAGAGTGTTAATGATTATTGGTTAAGAGATCAGCACATGACTTTCTGCTCATCTCCTAAAACCATTCTGAAGAATTAAAGGACCTGGCTGAAGTAGCTCTCCTTCCACTCCCATCAACTCAACTACGTGGAAATCAAGAGTAAATCTGTGCCCCCCTGTCAATGTCCCTGTGAACAGCCTGAGGGGAAAGTCCCATACATTTTGTTAAATGACACATCTCTAATAGCACTTTTAATGTTTAATAATCAGTTATCAAAATGTACGCTTCTGCTGCTTTGATAAAGTATGTACCACAAATAATTATGATGGTACTCACTCTGGAAGAAATTTCCTTAATAATCACAGCCTCATGGTTATAGGAAATATTTTTAATTACATTTAAATTTATTTGCATGGTTTTATTATAAGGGATTATGATAAGACGATCAAAGAAAAAACTTCCAAGCACAAAAATATATTAAACTAGGAAAAACTTCTGTAGGGCAAACTGGATATACAAGCTCAAGGAAAAAAGAGAACGATGTAAAATTTTCAACAGTGAAAAAGAGAGACATTTAATTTATTTTTACACTGATGACGGTGGATATTGAATCCCTCTGGTTTTACATTTCACTGGATTCATTTGAAAGAGTGATTTTATTTTAAAATGTCAATATTTGATCTCCACCAAAAATTCCATCTTGTGCAGATGTTAAATATATAACAAAACATAGATACCAACTTACAAATATTCAAGGAACGCACAGCTTTACAGAATTCCTTGAGCAGGTGTGCAAGTGCAGAGTGAGAGGGCCCCTGCCCTCTGGTTCCCAGCACGGCTGCAGCTTGGGACAGGCGTGCCCTCCAGGCTCAAATCATTCCTCTCTGGCACCCTGGCCCCCACTGGTAAGTTCTTCAAATAAACTGGACTCTGAATTCCTTTGTTTACTCTTTCATACTAGTTTCCCAACTGCCTACCGCAATGGCAAACAATAGTCATGCAAAAAGTGTTGATTTTCAAAATGAAATAAAATGACATTTGCCAAAGGTTTGAGGGCAATTCCTTGCTCTTTGAGAGCTGTTTCCAGCCGAACATTTATCAGACACAAGGGAGCAGATGGGCTGAACTTTGGACCATATGAAGAGAGGCCAGGAGGTGAGTTCCTAATCACCATGAATTCTAGGAGTGACCTTTGAGAAACCATCATGCAGGTTTCCATCCATTTAAAAATAAATGTGGAGGAAACCAGGACTCTTGCCCTGCTGCAAAAGTGGCCTCAAGAAAATGAATGCATACCTGGAGAAGCATCTCCAGCTCCTAGAAGAAAGAAATGCTGAACACTGGGACAAGAAAGGATTTTAAGTAATTATTCACTCTAGTGTATTCTCTGCCTCGAGATAAAACCAGAACAAACGGATTCCACGCAGAGCTGGGGACTGCACTGGTATTTAACCGTAATGAATGGGAAGGTCAAGAGGTTCTTTAACAGAAAGGATTCCTTGAGCTGCACAGTCTCTCCCACCGTGGGAGGTGGTCAGACAATCCCAGCCCATCACACAGCCTCTGCCCTCCACCTGTGAAGCCTTCCACACACCTCTGAAGTGTTGTGGGCGGCTATGTCAGTGGGCCCCTGCATTATTTATTTTAAATCATTTTCATATGTGTTAATTTAAAACACGTGGCCTCGTATCCATACATACACATTCCTATACAGAAGCACGCATGCGTATGCAGTCTCTGTGAATTATGTTAACTAATTTAACAACCAAAGATGAAAGGAAAAAATCACTACTAAGTCTTCCAATAAGAATCCAACACACACATTTTTTCTGTGCAGAACATTTATTTAACCCCATCACATATTAAGGTCTACATAGCCAAGGCTGAGCAAAATGGACCTCTCTTTTCTCTCACTTAAAAAAATTCTAAATTGGATTCTTAGTGACCAGACAGTGAAATCCCTCCTCCTGTACTTCTCTCTTTTTCTCTTGAACTTAAGAAATGTGTAGGAAAATCAGAATGATGGAAGCTCTGTGGCAGTGGAGACCGGATCTGTCTTGCTCCACAGCCCCAGGGTCCAGCACCCTGCCCAGAGCACACTAGGGGCAGCACGAGTGCTTGTTAAACACACGATAAAACAGTGACCCAAATACAAAGCAGGAGGTCTCACTACCACACATCTCAGGCATGCAGGGCTGGTAGGTAATACAGCAGTTTTAAGTGAAGTTTGTTTGGCTTATTTATACTGATATATAAATTATGCTTTCCAACTTTATTGAGATACTGCTGACATCTAACATATGTAAGTTTAAGGTGTACAACGTGACGCTCTGATACCCATACGTATTACAAAACGATTACCACAATAAGGTTAGTTAACACCTCTATCCCCTCACAGTCACCTTCTTGGATGTGTATGGTGACGACATTCAAGATCTATTACTCTCTTAACAACCTGCAAGTATATGACACAATACTAACTATAGTCACCAGGCTGCACATTAGATCCCAGAACTGATTCGTCTTATAACTGGAAGTTTGCACCCTTTGACCAGCATCTCCCTATTTCCCTCACCCGCCAGCCCCTGGCAACCATCCTTCTACTCTCAATTTCTATGAGTTCAGCTTTTTTAGATTCCACGTGTAAGTGAGATCATACAGTATTTGTCTTTCTCAGTCTCACTTACTTCACTTAGCATAATGCCCTCAAGGTCCATCGCCTTGTGCAAAAGACAGGATTCCCTTCCTCTTAATGGCTGAATAATACTCTATTATACAGATATATATCTCACAGCTTCTTTATCCATTCATCCATAAGTGGACACTTAGGTTATTTCCGTGTCTTGGCTATTGTAAATAATGCTGCAGTGAACATGGGGATGCAGATATCTCTTCCAGATAGTGATTTTATTTCCTTCAGATATATACCCAGAAATGGAATTGCTGGATCATATGGTAGTTCTATTTTTAATTTTTTGAGGAACCTCCATACTGTGTTCCATAGTGGCTGCACCAGATGCTCTAAACCACCGAGCTCTACTGAGTGGGAGCTGGGAGGATGAGGTAACCCTAATGTTACATAAGCACTGGTACAAAGGTAAAGGGCCAAAGCCAATCTGTGGAACGGAGGGACTCCCGCACACTCTGGGGAAATATTTCCTGAATCCCATCCTATGACGGGTACCGCAGTATCACCAACATTCCCATGATAACGTCACACCATTTGCTCTTGACACTCTGGATGGCGCCAGAATCCCTCAGCCGACTGGCCCCCAGTCCACTGACTCGGCCGCTGCTGACCTATTCAATGTGCCATCACCGTGCTGATCCCCTCTCTAAGGACTGGCTAAGTCAGCATCTTGGCACCTCGCTCCCTGAGCTAAACAGACTTTGGAGGGCCAACCTTAGAACCCAACCGCAACTGAATATCAATACTCGATGGACAGAGATGAGTCCAGGTTCTGAGAAACTACACATCACTCATTTTTCAGAATGCAACTATCTTCTAAGACAACAGGGTTTTAGCAGAAAACTTTTCACCATTTTAATAGCAAAAGACCAAAAGGCAACCTGAAAAGAATAAAAAAGCGCTTTTGTTCTAAGGAATCCATTTAGGCTACAGGATTTTGCAAATTCTGCACACAAAGCTGAAGAAGGACATCTGGCTTAGAGCCAAACAGCCATCCTCAGAACACAGTGAGTCTGAAGTGAGCAGCCCCTCCTTAGAGCCACAGACACAAGGCTCTCCCAAACTGCTATAAACAAGCCTGTTTAATTTTGTTTAATCCAGTATTGCCCAGACTTATTTGAACAAGGGTTTTTCTCTCTCTCAAGGAACCTCATCAACACTGGAGCAGTCTATCAACAAACAGCTCCTGAGTGTCTGCTTTTGTGTCAAGAACTCAACTAAGGAGTAGAACCAGAAGCCAGGGAGGACACTTGTTAAATACATAACTGCAAATAATTAACCAAACATCAGTGTCCTGCAAGGGACATACACGGGGACCAGGGAAAAACGCATCAGGAAATACTGCTCGGGCGGAAGGCACGCTGGATAACCGGATTATTATCTTCTGACCTAAACTCGGACACTGACTCCCTGTGTTCAGGTGCCAGACGCTCCCAACCACGGTACAGAAAGGTTGGAGAAGACTGGCTCTAAGGCCCCATCCATTTTGAATATTCTATGCCATTAATTCAATGTGAAATGAGAGAAATGAATAAGAGATTTCAATATACTACTTAGATACTTCAAAAGACACAGTGATGGTTCGGATAATGAAGCTAAACTGGAAAAATGTCTTCAGAATATATGTTCAGAATTGAAATGAGCTCTGAGTATTTTTCCTGAAGCAATAATGAAGCTGTGAGAGCTTTAAAGGGGGAAATTCAGTCCACCATGATCTGACACGTGCTCTTTCTCCAGCCTTGGCACCCCCATACCCCCAACCCCCTTGCTCCAAGCCTACTCAGTTTCCCTGAAAGCCCCGATTCCCCAGGGTAACGGCTTCCTCTGAGCTCCGGCCACCAGAAAGCGTTTATCACCCCAACCCAGGACTCCCGACAGCGACTCAGTTCTACGCTGGCTACAAGGTCAACTCCTCTCTGAACCCTTTCTGGCATCCTCACTACCATCTTCCAGAAGGCTTGACCTGTTGACCAAGCCCTCCTTCGTGTCTCCACCAATCCTAAGACTGATTTCTGGCCGGCCTGGTCACTTATTAGCTGTGTGACGAGTTCCTTATCGACTCCAGTCCCCATTTCCTGTCATAGGACAAAGAGCATCCACATGGCAGGACTGTTACAAGACTCCAATGAATTGCTACCTCGTTCCCTGAGCTAAACAGACTTTGGAGGGCCAACCTCAGAATCTAACCATAACTGAATATCAATACTCGATGGACAGAGATGAATCCAGGTTCTGAGAAACTACACATCACTCATTTTTCAGAATGCAACTATCTTCTAAGACAACAGGGTTTTAGCAGGAAACTTTTCACCATTTTAATAGCAAAAGGCAACCTAAAAAAAAATAAAAAAGCACTTTTGTTCTACGGAATCCATTTAGGCTACAGGTTTTCGCAAATTCTGGACACAAAACTGAAAAAGGACATCTGGTTTAGAGCCAAACAGCCATCCTCAGAACACAGTGCTTCGAACAGTGGCCGGCAAGTAGCAAGTGCCTTCAGTCAAAACCGCCTTCTGTTTTCCCTTTCTTCCTCCTGAACAAAATCCCACTTTTGTTAGGGACAGCAAGGGTACCAGCTGAAGAAACCATTCCCAGCCTTCCCTGCAGCCAGAAGGGGCCATGCAGCACAGCTCCACGATGAGATATAAGCCAAAGCTGTTGAGCAGGGCTGAAAACAGGGATAAACTCTGCTAACATATGCCCCATTGCCCTTCCCAGGCCTCTTGACTAAATCTCACATGCGATTACGTGGTTGCAGAAACTGTCTTGAAACCACTGAGAGAAAAGACCAAGGGAATTACACAGACCTCAGCTCTGGGCGAACCACTGAACCCTTGCCACCAGCAGCCCAGCTGTGCAGTTCTCGTCCAACGAGGGGAGAAAGGACAACCCTTAACTGGCTCAAGGCACCTTTCCTCTGCACTCCAGGTGCTGTTATCTGCAGCCAAATGCATCCCTGATACGGTTAACTCTTAATTAACCGAGAACTACAACAATTTATTTCATTCTTTGTTTCAAGTTGGGCTTCCCCACCAGATAGAAAGTGTCTTATTCACGTTCACACAATCTCTCTCACCAAGCAGGTGTTCACAAATGTCCAATGAATGGACAAAGTGACAACAAGGCCATCACAGTTTGTCCCTAGTTCTTTTCTAAGAGAAAAAAGGATTTTTCTTCTTCCCTCCCTAGCTAAACTGGATATATTTTAGATTATTTAGCATTTATAAAAGTGCCCACAGAGTGCCTGAAACTAAAATTCTTTATTTAACAAGCCCTAAGAACATTATTTGCCGAGCACTGCTTTCAGTGCTTTCACAAAAACCTTATTTAATCCTCATAACAACCCGATGAGACAGGTACCGTTATCTCCCTTTCACAGATGAGGAAGCTGAAGCACTGTGAGGTGCCCAAGGTCACACAGCCAGCAACTGGCAGGGCTGGCACTGGATTCCACGCAGTCGGGTTCCAGAGTTCAAGTCCTTAACTGTTATTCTCTGCTGTCTCTCAGCCACTAAGGATGGCAATACCTCCTTCTCCCTGTTTCTACAAAAATAAGGAATGAGCTGGGAGAAAATTCCTTCTGATTATCTATCAAGGTTCTTGGCTCCACAAACCAGCAGAAACCAAGGAAGAGAAAGCTGCATCCACTATACCAAGCGTCAAGGTTACTTTCCTAGAGTAAATATGATCAAACCTACGACTGACGATAAAAAGATAAGCGAGGAGTTGTAGGTTTTCATTTTCTTAAGAACTTCTAGAGCTGAAAATGAGGAAAACTCGAGGTAAAAGAAGAAAAGTCTTTTAAGGGGCAAATATAAGCAAACAAATAAATAAATACTAATAAATGACAACACTTTCTAATGCAAGCTAATCAAAATGACCACCTAACACCCAGATTTAGAAAAATATTTTACCTGTAAGATATTACCCAGGTATTTGAGGCAACTTTGGAAAAAAGTATTTTAAAAACTGAGAAAAGAGGACTTCCCTGGTGGCTCAGTGGTTAGGAATCCGCCTGCCAATGCAGGGGACACGGGTTCAAGCCCTGATCCGGGAAGATCCAACATGCCACGGAGAAACTAAGCCCGTGAGCCACAACTACTGAGCCTGCGCTCTAGAGCCCACGAGCCACAACTACTGAGCCCACGTGCCACAACTACTGAAGCCCGCACAACTGGAGCCCATGCTCTGCAACAAGAGAAGCCACCATGAGAAGCCCACGCACTGCAATGAAGAGTGGCCCCGGCTCGCCGCAACTAGAGAAAGCCCCTGCGCAGCAACTAAGACCCAACGCAGCCAAAAATTAAAAAATAAAATAAATAAATTTTTTTTTTAAAGTGAGAAAAGAACCTCCAAAAACGTGAGGGGACATATTTACATCTTTCAGCATCAATTCTCAAGGTGGCTGCAAGAAGACGTTTCTTCTACTGAATTCTTCACCATTTACCTCTCACAGATTCAGCATCCAGAAATCAGTACCCAGGCCCTAGTACACTTAGCAATACCTGCCAAGTCCTTTCAGACAAATTCACTACCAAGGACCTTGGAATTAAAAGACGGGAGGAGGGCTGGTTCTTCCATCTCCAGTGACATCTAGTGCTGAGAAACTGAAATGCACCCTGGAGCACAATATTCCTTCCAATTATTATCACATTAACGGCATACTATAAAATCAGAATATGTATAACTCAAAAACATATGGTTTTTTCCACAATTGGAATTGCCAGTTGTCAATTGTCTTCTAACCCCAAATTTAAAGTATCTCGTAAGGTTAACCCATTGAGAAGATACAATTGTTTGAGGGGAAGAAATCACCCTGTTCTCCAATTTTTTGTTTGTTTTAAATGCAAACGTAGCTTTATTTACCAATAGTAGACTAGGATGTCAGGAGATTCTGCAGACATTAAAAGACTCCTTTTAAATTTAACCAAAAAGAACTCTGGCTTAATATAACAATAAATACAAGCCATTTATTCAAAACCAACTTCAAAAATCTCTGAAGGAAAATAATTTAAATGCAGATGAAACCCATTATAGGATGGCTTGCTGATTTAAATATGCCATAGGCTAAATCTTGTCTCCAGAATTTACATATTAAAATTATATTCTAAAAGATGCGGGCCAGCCACATTCTCTTTATCAAAGTAAAGCACCATTCTGGAATTAAGATCTAGGCATTTGGAAACCATTTTATAAGAGTAAGATATAATTAAAGAGCACTGGATTAGGAGGAAAAAACAGGATCTAGCCCTGGTTCTACCTCTAGAACTTAAAGACCAACTCAATTTCTCTTGGCTTCAACTTCCTCATTTAAGAAAAAAGTTTTTCTTCTGTAGGATGAGGGAAGAGTTTCACCTAAATTCCTTCTTGAGCCCCTTGTTCTAACATTCTGTGTTCTATGAACAAGATGATCTTTAAGATCTCTTTGAGTGTTTTTTAAAATTAGTTAAACCACACACAATGACACTGCACGTTGAGGAATTCAGTACTAAGACTCAACAAAGGAGATTTGTCATTGAAATCAGTGTGGAGTATACAAAGATCTCTTTAGGATGTTTAGATGATGACCCCAGAACTTGATCCACGACATATTAAACCACATTCACTAGGACCTTGTACTTTCTAAACCATAAGGATTGCCTGAAGCCTTTTAATTAAGATTTTTCAGAAATCATGCAATTTAAGTGGGCTTTGTCACTAAACCCAGATATTCACAAACATTCTGATCAAGTGAAGTTTTGCTACCAGAATAAGTTTAGGTTTTTTAGTGTGTTTTTTTTTTTTAATTTTCTGCTCCTTCACCTCCTTTATAGCTCTGAAACACCAAAAGAGGCAGGAGGGCCTTGGATTTCCGCTGGCTCTGCTTTAAAACATCAAGGCTTTCTGTTCCATATGGGAGGAGGGGGACTCGGAGAGCCCAGTCGGCGGGGAAACTTTGGTTAAGTCCCTGGTTCTTGCTGCACAGACGAGGCTGGGGTGCGAGGAGACATCTTCGGGCTCTGTGAGGTCCCTGGCTGGCCAGACGGGAGCCCCGGACAGTGTGCTACCTCATTCCACCACCAGGAGGTGACTGTTCCCTCTGGCTTTTTTTTCCTGTGGGGATGCTGACAGGGTGGGTGGCGGGGAGGGAGGCAAGGAGTGCAGCGCAGGGTCACAGCAGGTAAAGCAAGATCTAGGCCTGGGACCCTCGGCAGAGAGCGCCGCTTCCCTCCGCAGGGAGTCTGGTGGGGTTGGGGGGGGTGGGGGGGGTAGGTTTCGGGACCCGGGTCCCGTTGACAGAAGGCTGGGGGAGGGAGGCCATGCAGCCCAAGGCAACAGTTAACCCAACGCAGCGGGAGATGTTCCTTCTCTACCCTGCCAGGGAACCCCTTCCTCCCAGCTGCGAGGACAAGGTTTCTGGAAACACTGCCGCCTGCTCAGGTAATGCGCACCACCCGGGTGTGGCCAGACTCCGGAATCTGCTTGCAGTCGAACAACGGGGGAAGGCAGCCGGGGGAAGGCAGCCGAGCTGGGTTAACTGCATAGATGGGGACAGCTCCAAACTCCCTCCTCCTGTCCCCCCAAGTGGACGAACCTAGGATTCCGGAAATTCGCGGAGGGTCATACCAAAGCGAAACGGAAAGTGGGTAATAAAGCTAGGTTTGTCTTTCCCGACCCCCACCCCCCTTCACCCCCTCCCCGCCGGGGTGCCCCCTGCAGGCCACATCCCCGGCATGTCTTCAGCACCTGTTGCAGACGGAGGCGCACTTCGGTGCCGGTTTCCCAGGGCACCACCCTGGCGCGGAAGGAGCTGGCCCCGGCCTTCTGCGCCGCCTGGATAAGGCGGTGCATGGGTCGCCGCGGAGCGGGAAGGCCACGTGGCCTCCTGCCAGCAGCCCCATGGGGCAGAAGTCGTTGGCGCCGTCGCCCACGTAGAAAAGGCGCTCGAAGTGCACGCCGTCGTGGGCCCGCTCGCGCAGGTAGTCGCTGCGCACCTTGTGCTTGCACACGCTGGCGGGGCAGCGAGCGCAGCTGTGCGCATGGAAGGGCCGCAGCGCCAGCAGCCCCCGAACGTCGGGCCCCGACGGGCTGCTGAAGATGCGGCGGAACAGGCCGTGGTGGCCGGCGGCGCGCAGCGCACTCTCCACGCCAAAGGTGTTGGCGTCTGACATGAGAATTAACCTCAAAGCGCGCGCCCTGCCCGGCCACAAACTACAGCAGCTCGCCCATGCCGGGCGACAGGGGGATGGCCTCGTAGATGGCGCGCAGGTCCCGCGGCCGCACGCCCTGCTCGCCCAGGTACTGGAAGACGCGCTGCATGTACTCGTTGTAGAAGCCCTCGCGGTAGGTGGCAAGCAGGCGCTCAGGCAGCCGCTGGCCCGGCGCGGCGCGCACGATGGAGTCGTCGCTGTTTTCGTCCATGATAGTCTCGTCAAAGTCGAGGGTCAGGAGGAAGCGCGTGGCGCGCCCTGCACAGCCATCCCGCTGTCCCTAGACAGGCATCGGAGGCCAGCAACTGGAAAACACCCACTCATTGTCAGTACATCACCCTGGGCACCACCTGTAGGGACTGTTGGCCTCCAGCCATCGTCCAGAGCTCCTCTGCTAGCTCTGTCCTGAGTGATCAAATCGTTCTGTGGTCACCAAAAAGAGTCCCTCAGAGGAAAGGGGGACAGGACCTCTGAGCTTCTCCTGCAGGGTGGGGAGCGGCAGCTGCCGAGCTCCGTCGCCGCTGAGTTTGGAGTGTAAAGCGTGCGCAGAGGGGCTAGCTGAGGTATGTGGGCGCAGGATGGAGCGAGGGGTGCTTACAGAATCGGAGGGGACACCGTGTCTTATCCACCCCCGGATTTCTGGGCTCCGGCTCTCACGCGTCCCTCCAGTCCTGAGGGGCCCTGGATGATGTGCACCTGGGCCGTTCCCTCCACTTCCCCGTCCCCCAGTCGAGGTCTTTGTTTAGTTTACAGGGAATGTTTATCGAAAAGGCTTTCTAAGATGAGGAAGGAGATCTAAGAAATTTAAAATCTGCCTGGAGTTTCCTACTACAATTATGGTTATTACTCTCCAACTTTGCAGAAAGGACGCTGACCTAGCCAAAAGTAACAGCTCTGTCATAGAAGAGCTGAAAAGAGGCCTCAGGGGTGGGGAGACCAGGAGAAGGAGTAGTCAAACTCCACAAAGACAGGAAATGAGGGGATTGAACCCGAAAGACCCACCAGGTTTGGGTCTATTTCTGATCACTGCACTGGTATCCCCCAGGTATCACAGGAGGGACCACCCCGCCCCCCGCCCTGGAGCATCGGTGACGAGCTGGTGTCTGAGTGAGTGACAGCTCTCCAGGAAGAGAGAGTGACGGCTCTCCAGGATAGGGTGGGGGGGAGCAAGTCTACGCACAGACAAGGTGAGGGGAGCTGGAGAAGGCTGGAGCAGCGCCTGGTGACAGAGGAGAGGAAACACGGGACAACTCACTCGATGACAAGTTCCGAGGAGAAGTCATTTGGGAAAGAGGCTAATTAAAAATAATGGTAATAAGGTTTGTTTTTTATACCATCAGGAAATTCAAAACAGAACCACCATGTGACACCACTGCACACCCAAAAAAATGGCAAAAAAAAAAAAAAAAAAGGACAGAAAACAGCAAATGTTGGGGAGGAGATGGAACCCTCACACGTGGCAGGTGGGAGTGTAAATGGTACAAGCACTTCGGAAAACTATTTTCAGTACCTACTAAAGAGGAGCAGACACCCACTCCATGACCCAGCAATTCTTCTCCTAGGCATAAACCCATCAGAAATATGTACATTCGCTCACAGTACATACAGGAAGGTTCACAGCAGCACTATTTCTAACAGCCCAAACCAGGAAACAACCCAAATTCAAAGAGTAGAATGAATAAACTGTGATACAGCCACATTATATAATACTATGCAACAATGAAAATAAACACTACTTTGCAAAAAACATAGACGGATCTCACAAACACAATGCAGAACAAATGAAGCCAGTCACCTAAAAAATACGTTCTGTATGGTTCCATAGGTATAAAGTTTGAAAGCAGGATAAACCAAGCTATGCTTTTAGAGTCAAGCCAGACATCTTCCTTGGAGGGAGGAATGACTAGAAGGGGGCACAGCAGGGACACTCAGGGGCTGATAACGTTCTGTTTCTTCCCCCAGACACGGGGCATATGGGTGCATTCAGTTTATGAAAATCCATCAAGCAGGACAAACGATTTGTGTAACGTGCCATACGTATGTGATACATAAATGCCCGAACTGAGAACAGCTCTCAGGGCACATTCACAAAGGAAGAGTGGTCCAAAACAAAAGAAGTCCCGCAGCAAGGGACCAAAAGGAAGCCATCTGGGCCCAAGCCCAAGATAGGGGACCCACACCCAAGATAGGGGACCCACAGGGATAATTCCATGCAGGCTCCTGAGAAGGAACCCTCGTCCTTCTCAAACAGAAGGAAATCTGAGAGCTCACCTCACCAGCCCACCTGGTCATGACTGAAAAAACTGAGACACAGAAACAGAGAGAGAGAGAGAATAACTTGGTCAAAGTCACACAACTAGTTAGGGATAAATCCAAGTGTAAAAGCCGGGTCACCTCAGTTAAGACAACTTAACTAATTATAAAATAGTCAAGATATTTCAAAAGAATGAATTGTGCAACCACTCAGAATGGGTAAGAACTCAAGAAAAGGACACAGTTTTTATCCATTTCATTCAAACGAGATAAGCAGTGAAAGGTGACAGGTGCACAGGACATCCACAGACAGGAGAAGGGGAACCTCAAAAAAAGCGGAGGAGAAGGCAATCTTGGAGAAAGTGGGAACATGGCACACTGACTGTGGATGAAGTACAGCAAAACCAGAACTGCACCTCCTTTCCTCGTATGCAGCACTCAAAAAAATAACACTTTGCACATCTGGACCACTTTTCCTCGCCAAAGAGCACATTTCACATCTCTGTTTTATAAACAACCATCATTGTAGTAAAGGGCACTAGAACAACTGTATAAAAAGCAAGTCTCATATGAAGTAAAATATTACCTACAAAGGTAGACAGGAACACACAGCTAGTTGGATACAGTTCAAAAAAAAAAGAACCTGAAATATGCTCAGAGAAATCATTAATATAAGAACAAAGCTAACAACACATCAGGAAAAAAAAATGATACCCAAGGAAATAACCATGACTCCTTGCTTAAGAAAAAGGCTAGAAACGAGCCAAGGCAGAAGAAATGACTACGCACAACCTTGGTGGAAATAAAAAACGTCAGAGTCATGATTAAAGAAAGAGCGTTACAAAATGCAGAAGGAAACCTGAGCTTTTATTCTAGAGAAAGCAAATCCTGTCTTGACATTGATAGAGATAACAGAGCAGATGGTGCTCAAACAGTGGCCACCAGCCATGCTGGTTTTTAAAACACCGATGAACAACAACCAAATTCACAGCAAATACAGGCTCACTTTTTCAGACAACTTTTTTTCATCAATCTTTAAAACATGAAAAAGCCAAAAAGACAACGGTCAGAGAAAGACAAAAAAAAAAAAAAAAAGCCAATGAATTAGAACATGAAAAAAAAAAAAAGTGAGGTCAGTTTGGAACAATTAAGAACTAGACAGCATAGTGGGGTCACAAGCAAACTTTGAGAGAGGGTTCAAATTCTGACCTCACCTATTCCTTCCTTAACTGAGTGCCCTCTGGGCCTCAGTTTCCTTGTCTATAAAGTGAAAAAATGTATATTCCCCCTGCATAAGGCTGCTGAGTGGAATGATACTTAAAACTGTGCGTGTGTGTGGCTATCAAACGCTTGAGACGTGGCTTACAACTCACTCGTTTAAATTTTAAACTGCACTCAATTAAGTGGAAAACTTTTACACATGTTTGGAACATAGATTGCAATGAGAATCTACTTTTCAACTGCAAATTTAATAAAATCAAAATACAGGTCAACAAGTGTATCCAATGCAAATTTAGCACTGAATTGAGAGGCACTGTAAATGTAAACTTCACGCCATGTCAAAGATTTTTAAAAATTATGTTCCTCACTAATAATTTTTATCTTGATTATCTGTCAAAATCGTAAATTTTTCATATAATGGGTTATTAAATAAAATGTACTGTTAAAATCAATTTCAACTGTTTCTTTTTAAATGTGGCTATTAGAAAATTTAAATTCCCGTATGTGGCTTGCATTACATTTCTATTAAACAGTGCTGGCTTAGAACAATGCCTGGAACACAGGAAGAGTGCAGTAAATATTACCCACTATTATCCCTATTAATATTATCAATATTAATTATTAAATGCAAGGCAGTCTGAGGGGGTCCAAAAACAATTTAAACATGTTTCTACCTCAGAGTCTGGCAAAGGAAAACCAGACATACTACAATAGATTTACAGAAAACAAATCATTAAATACCTAGCTGTGAGAAAAGAGGACTTGCAGGGAAAAAAATCCACAAAGAATGTATTCAGCTCACTGAAGACCTTCAAAATTGTCATTCTAAAAATCTACAGAAATCAGAATTTGTGTTACCTACCCAGTTAGACTAGATCCAGATGACAACAGAAAAAACAAACATTACATGAGGTACCCACACAGACTAAAGGCAAACATCTGCTGTTTGTGGATTGGGGGCAGGAGGGGGATGGGCAGGGAGAAAGGTGCTCCTGCTGAGTCCAGACCTGACCCACTGGGGCAGGGGGTCCTGCCTTGCTCCGGGGCCCCGCCCACGCTGAGCGTCAGCTGGATGGAGAATAAGGGACATTTGGATCAGGGATACTCTGACCATAAACACTGGGCAGACACATGCAGGAGGAAAGCAAGCCAGAGCCAAATTCTTACCAGGATGAAAGCCAGAAAAGGGGGCCCAGTGAATGCACACACCCAACAAAGCACGTTCGAGTATGTTCCTAGAAGCGCTACTCATAATAACCAAAAGATTGGAGATAAGAACCCAAATGGAGCTAACCAGCAGGAGAAGGGATAAAAAGGATGTGGTATAGTCACATAATAAAGTAGAAACTACTGCTAAACACGGCATGGATGAATCTTAAAGACAACAGGCTGCACAGAAGAAGCCAGAAACAAACATAGGATATACTGCAGGAAGCTCGGGAGGGCAAAACTCATCCACGTAATAGTTGTCAGAACATCTCTGGGAGAGGAGGACAGGAAGTAGTAACTGACTAGGGAGGGACAAGAGGGACCCTCTGGGGAGTAGGAAATAGTCTGTATCTCAACCTGGGTGTGGGTTTCAGGCGTGCACACACAGATGACAACTCATGAGCTGGACACTTCAGACGTGCGCTCTTTTACAAGTTCACCAAGTTGCACACTTCGAATGTGCACACTTTGTGTATGCTGAGCCTCAATTTAAAAAAATAAATTCAAGATAGCTTTTTTAAAAGGTCCTGTGAACAAACCACCCTATTTAACAACAAATAATCTATTCAGCTGAAATTTCTTTTCAAATAGCATCACCCAATGTCTCCATATGCCTGCATGAGTGTGCAATTCGGGGACTACAAAACCCTGCAAGAACTTACGTGTGCCATTTTTTCCTGGGAGCCCTCACCCATGTGATACACATGTCGAGATGTGCTTCAGGGGATAATCTGCCACACGCCTAGGCCCGTGGGTCGCAACTCCTGTGAGGCTCAGGGCACTTGTTTAAAAACAGAGATTTGGGGGTACCATCCCCAACATCTCTCCTTCCATGACACCACAGAGCCCAGAAGATGGTCTTTTAAAAAGGCCCGCAAGGTATTCTGAGTGGAAACCACTTCCGTATGGAAAATCAACTTGCATGACGTGCAGAATAACCGGTATTTAGGTTGCTTTGGATGAGAAACTGGACTTAGCAACTGAAAGATCATAACAAGTTCTGTTGCTTCATTTCTGTCCCCCAATCTGCTGGAAACGCCAGTGTAATTTTAACTTTAATAGCAAGGACAAGAAAGGCTTAAATATAATTCATTAATATAGAGTAGATTGGATCTAGAAGAAAATGAGCATCTTTGGTGATATTTGTGTTGTTAGATTCTTTCAAGGAGAAATCACAGCTGTTTGGAAACCACTCCTCTTACACACAGGCGACTTGCTCTGGAAGGCAGTTTTTAGCTGGTAAAGCCGGCGCTACAAACTATTACATAAGACAGGAGAAATCTATAACCATCCCCCCCCCTTGCAAGTATCAGAATATCCTGATAATAAATATTCACATGCAACCTAGGTCCATATTTGCTTTTCAGTTGCTGCCCATTGCTAATGATCCTGTCTTACAGATACATACTTCTTAAAACCACCACTTTTGCTAAGAGACTTGGAGTTCTACTGCCTGGAGTTAAGAGAAACAATGGTCATCCTTAAATGAGGCAAAGGCAAAATCAACCCGGATGCTAAGAACGGTAATCTCCTAAAACCTGCTGTTGTGCTACAAATGGAGGGCAGTGCCAACTCGCCACTCATAGCAACTGTTGCTAGGCAGACTGGGCTGGGAAGCATCAAGCTAAAGGGGTCAACGGGAAATTAAGCCAAATTCAAAACCACATACGAAAAGCTGAAGAAGAGAACAGACGCTCATTCAGAGCTCATTTTAAATCACATAATCGACCTGAAAAAGGGAAGAGAAATGTGTTTAAATATGTGGAATTCATTGTGTGCCATCCTTCAATTCTAACACCAGAGAAGAGCGATTTCTCCTGTAGGGAATGTTCCCACCATGGTACAGATACTCAGGGGCCCTTTCACATAGTCTTCCACCTGAATACAGGACTTCTGAGTCATAAAGGAAGTGTTTGAAAATATTTTCTCTTAAGAAATAAAAGAATACTTCAACTAAGTTGCATCTTCTGTTTGCCTTTAATATATTCCACACTACCGTTAAGTGACCAGGTTCTACGTCCAGCGGAAAACAGGGATGGTGTCACCAAGATTCGCCTGCCCCCAGCCCACCCCACGGTGCACAGCAGCTGCAGCGAATGGGCCTGACCTCACTCCAGCTCAAAGGTGGTTTGTCTCAACCAATCAGCGTAATCCATTCTCTCATCAAAGTGATTAGTGGAGATAACCCAGGCCTAAGCCAGTCAGCACCAGGCCCCAGGGATTGGTTCACAAATGCATCAACCAATCAGTGCAAAGCTCAGAACTTTGCTGGAGACTCTGAAACCCAGACTCTGAATTTAGATGGTGTGATGGGTAAATATAAAGCCATAATTGCTGCTCTCACTTGGCCATTCTGAGAGCCTGAAGATGAAGTCATTACACCAAAAAGGCAAAACCAAGAACAGTCCCAGAGAACCAGAGCCAGTGCCCTGGTCAAACCGTGCCTAATTTCTACCCTACCGCCTGACCACTCCTCTTCTACCATTTAAGCCAGTTAGGAATTGGGTTTTCTGTTATTCAAAATTCACAAACATAAAATACTACATGATAAAATGTCTTATGAGTAATGCCCTGTTGTAGCTGCATAAAACTATACTTTTAGAAGTTTGCATATACACAAGTTCTGGCTTTTCTGACCAATTGAGAAGACATATATTACTGTCAAGCCAGTTTCACATATAAGAGGATGGATTTGGAGAAAATGAAACAAGTAAGAAAAATGGTCAATTATATGTTAAATCTAAAAAAACCTGAGCTCACAGATACAGAGAACAGATTGGTGGTTTGGTGGTTGCCAGAGGGGGCGGTATATGAAATGAAATGGGTGAATGTGGTCAAAAGGTACAGACTTCCAGTTACAAAATAAAGTCCTGAGGATGCACTGTACAGTATGGTGACTATAGTTAATAAGACTTATTGCATTATTTGAAAGTTGCTAAGAGAGTAGATCTTAAAAGTTCTCATCACAAGAAAAAAAATGTAATTATGCTGAAGAATGTTAACTAGACTTATTGTGGTGATCTCATCACAAAATATACAAATAGTGAACTGTTATGCTGTACACCTGAAACTAATATAATGTTAGGTGTCAATAATATCTCAATAAGAAAAAAAAAGGAAAAACTGGCTAACATTACTATAATGCTTACAACACTGACTACGGACACTGTTCTCACCTTACAGGACAGGTACCATTACCGTCTGCATCTTACAGTGAGGTTCTGAGACACAGAAAGCTCAAAGGGACCGAATATGCACAGACATATTGTGCATATTGTGTCTGTCAGAATATGCACAGACACAAGTCATCAGACCGGGCGGGCAAAGGACCACCTCCTCGCTACCAGCTCTCTCCACCTCCACCCACTCCTCTCCGAACTCACGACTCTCAGGACCGCTCCAAGGTGAGTTAAGTATGTTCCTGGGGGACATGAACAATAAACTGATTGTACCATGAAATGGTCGCTTTTTAAGCTTTCCTGACAACGAAACCAAGTTCCTACAGTCTAGCACCCCCAGTGAGTTCAGGTGCACATAAAGCATACTTCCATATGACCAGGCAATCTTCTCCTCCCTGGCTGTGGCAATAAATATGCAGTAAGAGCCGGTCAGAGTACATGCCTCACTGCAAAAGATCAGAAGGAAAATCCCGTATGTATTCAAAATAATTTATCGCACGGTTCCAACATTTAACGGGGCGCATTTGACTTATTTCTGAGCCTTATTGCTCCAGAAACGTTATTCAAAAGTAAGAACCAACATATACTTGCAATACCTTTATTTATGAGCAGCTCCTTCAAGACGAAAACTGCCGCGGAAAATAAGGTAGGCTTGGCGTCATTAACAGCATCAGAGCTGGTTCTGGGAACAGCTCGCTTAGCCTCTGACCCTGCCACGCTCTCCATTGACCTCCAGTGCGGTAGTGCTGACAGTCATCTCCCCTATTAATTATCAAACCCCAGTTTCAGAGAACAATGACCTTTATTATTTCGCCTTTCATCTTAAAAAACAGCTGCAAGAGCAGAACTTTACAAAGGGAGAACACACAGTCTGATGGCAATTAACAGCCAGAGTCTAACTTTAATGAGAGGTCAACAAATTAACAACCGCGTACCATATAAAGTGCAATAACATCTTTTTCCTCTTGCTTCAGATCAAGAACCAGCCAACGAGACAGTACGTGTGAATGCACTACAAACAGACAAAGGGCTTTGCACATGGGGGTACTGACGGTGACTTCTGTTCAAACAGACACGGAGTCATTCACATTAGTCCGAGCATTAAAGCAGGGAGATAAAAGATTTCTCATAAAGCTAGAAACAGTATGTGTGACTGTCTTAGGTCAGAATTTTGAACCATCAAACGCCCAAATGGTTGCTAATAAGGAAGGTGACCCATGGCTGGGTCACGAAGGAGGAGGTGTCTCCTCCTTAATCCAAAATCTGAGCAAAATCAATGTCCATAAATAGAATTCTATCCTAGAGCTACCCGCAGGTTCAATTCTTGTACCAAGAAGAGGTTAAGATTAACTGATTCTAAAGGAGACACAGGCCACAAAAAGTGTCACCTCTCCATCACTTTGTCTGTAGGTTACCTAGAAACCAGAGTACCCAGTGCCCTGGGCGGCAGGAACCCAGAGGCCCACAGACCTGACCGGCTGAGCAGCAGCCCCAGGTATTAGTGCTGCTTCCAAATCCATCACCCTCCCCAACACACGTCTCCTCCACAAAATGGAAAACTGCAGACAGCAGGAAAAACTTGTTTTATAGGATGCCATAATCTTCCAAAGACAAAAGTTCAGCTGATTGATTCTATCATAAAACAGAAATAAGTTGGTTTAAAGTATGCCTCTCCATGAAATTCGAGCTCAGAAAATCTGACGCCAGTAAAGGATTCCAATTTCATTTCACTCTATTTCTTATTAGTCAAAACATTCTGAAAAAGTAAAAAAAAAATTTCTTCCATCAATGTGTGACCCACTCCTGCCAGAGGCCTGTAGGATCTGCCTCTTCTGCTCCCCAGAGAAGGAATAGTAAAACACCAGCACAATTTAAGAGGAAATCATTTGCATTAGGATCCCATCATAATGTAGATTCAAATACACACCATCCTCCAAATTCAACTCAGTATTGTTTACCATAAGAAAAACAATCCATTTAATTAATGTCTGGGAAAAAAAAAAAAAAAAAACACTTTACTTCAACTTATACTTGCATAAATCACTCACTTTTCCAGAACCAGCCTCTCCAGTGACATCCTCTGCCTGTGGGCAGCCTGCTTCCTCCCCCCAACCCCCCGCCCCATGCCAAACCACAGTCGGATGCCCCTTGCAGAGCCATGAAAACACAAAAGCAAGGCAAGCGCTAGAGTAATCAAAGGATGTGTTTTCAGTAAGGAAGAGACCCTATTTATTAAAAACTGAGCAGAATAACCAAGGCTGGGGGATTCAACAGAGCGCGGTCTCGGGGCTCCGAGCGCCACACGGCAGCCCGGCTCTAGACAGACCCTGCACGGAGCCGCGGTCCCTTCTGCTGCACCACCTGTCAGACGCCGGAGAGCTGCCCCCTGAGGTCCACACGCGCTGTGATTCATCCTGAAGCGCAGGGTTCAAGGATTTATTTGGAAGTCAGATAACATATCTCTGAGAGTTTCATTTTAACCATTTAGAAAACGCTAGAACAGAGAAACCAAAACGTGTCCAGAGCGGACAAACGAAAAAGGTGCATGCAGGGTGGGGTGGGGTGAGAGAAAGTGAGAGTGAGGGGACAAAGAATCGGGGGACTCCTCATGACTTGAAAAAATTCATCAGCAATAAGACGTACGGGATCCATAAAAAGTCAGGCCAAAAGGGACACACGAGGGGTATTAAGTAGCCACTTTGTACACCACTTCAAACACTAAGCAGTCAGCGCCACGTTGACGCCGTGGGAAAGGAGAGCCGACACAAAGGCTTCGGGAATGCACGGACCCCAGGCCTAGCAGAAGCCGGATTTATCACAACGTTAAGTTCCAAGACCCACAAGTTATCACAGCTCAAGACAAATTCAGCAGGATGAAAAACACATTGGGGTAGCAGTCTAAGACACTAGAAAGACATACCAAAAAAGAAGAGTACCGTTAACACAGGCTCTGAGCAGCTGGCAGTGCCCGGCAGGAGTTGGGGTGCAGACTCTGGTATCAGACAGAAATACCAGGCGTTTACATCCCGGGGGCTTTAAGACAGGGAACTGGTTACTCGGCTAAAGGAAGAGCTGGGAAGCCAACGGGGATGGTGAGGCCACCTGCAAACTGATGAGGAAACCAGCATCACCCCTGGGTAGGAGGGACAGGGGAGAAGGCGTTTCTGGAAGCCAGGGCTGCATCACCAGGCAGCACCACACCAGGGATGGGCCGTGTGGATTCCGCAAGAAAACGGTGCAGACGAGGTCTGGTTTCTCCCTCCAACCCTCACACGGTGAGTCCCACTCAGGAAAGGGCAGTCCACGCAGTCAGCTCCCCACCAGACAGGGCAGAGCAGAAGGGGGAAAACGGAACTGAGGGCAAAGAAGCCCAAGACAGCCCCCCACCTTTCCTTCCTCAGCTTTTCAGATCCTGCACTCAAACCGTAAGGTGCAGACCCATCACCTGGGCATCTTAATAAAATACAGATTCTGACTTAGGAAGTCTGCAGTGGGGCCTGAGAACTTGCAGTTCTAACCAGCTCACAGAGGATGCCGACGCTGTTGGTCCCGGAACCACACACTGAGCAGCAGAGGTCTAACTGACCCAAATGAAGGACTGGACCATGATCAAAAGGAATGCAGCCACGTTCCTTCCAAGAATGAAGAACACACAGTCATACACGAGCCTTTCAAACAGGAGTGAGACAAACAGGACGGAATGTACAGGCAGGAGCATCGCCAGGGCAAGACCGCTGCCTGCACAACACCCCGTGTTACTATTCCCACCGGCTCATCAGGTTTGCGCGGTTCAAGGTTGTTACGGGCTGAAACGTGTCCCCCTAAAGTTCATATGTTGAAGCCCTAAGCCCCCGTATCTCAGGATGTGACGACGTTTGGAGATACAGCCTTTAAAGAGGTAATTATGTTAAAAAGAAGCCACTGGGGGCTTCCCTGGTGGCGCAGTGGTTGAGAATCTGCCTGCCGATGCAGAGGACGCGGGTTCGAGCCCTGGTCTGGGAGGATCGCACATGCCGCGGAGCAACTGGGCCCGTGAGCCACAACTGCTGAGCCTGCGCGTCTGGAGCCTGTGCTCCGCAACAAGAGAGGCCGCGATAGTGAGAGGCCCGCGCACCGCGATGAAGAGTGGCCCCCCGCTTGCCACAACTGGGGAGGGCCCTCGCACAGAAACGAAGACCCAACACAGCCAAAAATAAATAAATAATAATTTAAAAAAAAAAAAAAAAAAAAGAAGCCATTGGGCTGAGCACTAATCCAATCTGACCAATGTCCTTATAAGAAGAGGAGATTAGGACACAGAGGGCGGCCAGGGCTACAGGCACACAGAGAATAGGCCACGTGAGGGCCCAGAGAGCAGGCAGCATCCACGAGCCAAGGAGAGAGGGAGGCTTCAGGACAAACCAACCCTACCGACACCTTCATCTTTGACTTCTAGCCTCCAGGACTGTGAGCAAATAAACGTCTGCTGTTTAAGCCACCCAGCCTGCGATGCTCTGTTATGACAGCACTCGCAAACTAATACAAAGGTTTTGGCTTTTGTTTCTTGTTACTACTTTAATCCAGTAAGTTTTCACTGTATGCCTGCTCTGTGACAAGCAGAGTTCTAGGAGCTGGTTCACAGAATGATAGAGACAGTCCCTGCCCAGATTCTGCTCCTGTTTAGGGGGAGAAACTAAGACCACCAAACTCCGATTATGATGAATGCTGTGACAAAGGCAGAACGAAATGCCTTCACAAAAACCAGAGGAAAACAAAATCATTCTATCTGGTAAGTGGGAGAGAAGAGCGATCAGAGAGAGCTTCATGGTGGAATCCCACAGGCGTAGAGAGGGGAGCATCTCAAATGATGGAGCAACACAGGCAAAGGCCAAGAGACCCCCAGAAACCCAACACCCAGTGCACACAGGGACCAGCGAGACACCTGGCCGGCTGGGGCGGGGGCCCGGGAGCGCGGGGCGGACGGAGCTGTGATGGGACACGTGGAGCCAAGAAGGAGCTCAGTGCCCCTGGGGGCCAGGCAAGGGAGTCTGAACTTTAATTTATAGAAATGGAGATTAATAACAATGAGGAAGGTAGATTAAGGGGCAAGAGAGTGCATACACAGCGTAGACTGTAGAGGATAATAGAGCCTGCATTACCTACCTGCCTAAGAAAGGTCTCCTCAAGATCAACACACTTTCCACTGCCATTAGCTACTTGTATCGTAACCCCGAGCAATTTATCACCTCTTGCGACCTGGGTGTAACAAACAGGTTGCCATCCGCCCGACTTCCAAGCTGGGGACAAGGGTGTGTGTGGCACTGTGGGTAAGTGTCACAACCCACCAGTGACTCAGAAAGAGACCTGAAGCCTGAGACGGAGCTGGCAGATCAAAGCCCAAGGCACGTGCGCCATCACCACGGTGCCACCAGCCCGGCTGCAAACAGCCGGCACCTCTTGTCCGAGCGCCTTTCACCCCTTCTTCACCCCACTCAACACACCTAGGCCTTCACTCATCCCCAGCAAGGAAAGCCACAGACCAGATCACAAAGAAGGGGACAAAGTCACTCCTTGGTTTCTGAGCCTCTAACAGCTCGGGCAAGAAAAAGCAAAAAAGCAGGCTCTCACTGTGCCAACAGGCACCAAAGCATCCCTGTATCTCCCTTCCGTCCCCCGGACGGTCTCACTCTCAGTCTTCTCCCCAAAGGTCTCTCCTTGGATGTTGAGGATTCGGGGCTTGGAAGGGATGATATAGTTGCAGAGTAAACAACCAGGCCCTGATGATGAAGATAATCCTGGGAATTTACCGCTTCATTGAGCCTGTCTCTACAACATGGGCAAATGCAGTAGAAGAGCAAGTTCCCAGAATTTAAAGATCTGTATTTTAACAGGGGCACGTGTCTATTAAACCACTGGTCTCAAAGCAGGATTATACATTTACACCCTTGCCGCGGCCCTTTCATGGGTGAAATACACTTCTTCCCCTGCGACTTTCTGTTCAGCCAAGTGACTTGCTTTGGCCACGATACAAGCAGAAGCTTGAAATGTGCTTGCAAGACCAGGCCCACCTGCTTCTACCTGGGCCGTGACCATAAGTCATGTTCTGGACAACCAGCCGGTCCAACAGAATGAGAAACAGACCTGGAAGCCGCCCATAGCCGGGATCCAAGCCCAGCCAGACCAGCCCAGCCAACCCCCAGCCAATGTGCATGTGAGTGAGGGAAAATAAATGTTGTTTGAAGCCACTGGGTTGGAGTGGGTTCTATGCAGCATTACTGGAACAAGAGCTGATGAAGGAAAAGTCAGACAGCAAAAATACGGGAATCACACAAACCACGCAGATACAAACTCATCGAAAAACAATCCCTTTCCCCATCAATTTCCAAAGAATGTTTTCAAAAACATTTGAGTAGCCCTCTTCTTCACCTCAGGCCTCAGGCACTGTCTTCCAATAGGAGATGAAGACAGCTCTTAAAATATCAAATGTGAGCAGAAAACAAGTACAGATTTAAAACACAGATACCAGCAGAGAAATCTACAAAGGGCTTGCCAGATCAAAGGAAGGGAAAAATCTGAAATATCATTAGCCTTTCCCATAACCTTTAATTAACACCTAGCACGTAACACCTTTCTATTCTCATCTCAGAAGTTATAAAAAATAAAAGTAATAAGATTTATGAAAAACAGAATTGGAATTGAAGGAGGATTTAGTTTCAGGGCCCGGAATAACATTATGAGAAAAGGTTCAGGGGTTCACCATGGTGACTCAGTGTGGATAGCTCTGCAAGGCTGTCGTAAAACCCCTACCACGGTGACAAGGAGAGACCAGGCGGAAGAGATGGGCTGCAATCTGCATTCACTGTGGCGTTGCCTTCTGTGCTAAAAGGCACTACGTATACTAATGGCTTTTCAAACAGCTAGCTACTTGATTTCTCTTTTCCTTACGTGCAGCAGATTTCAGTCCTCCCTTTCTGGCAAATCTGCTGAGGAAAGTATACATGGTGCCATGAACGGTCCAACGGCTGGGCTACGTAAGTCTGGGGCTGCAGCGCTACTTCTCCAAGTTGATGCAACATAAACAATGAAAACAGTCACATTTTTGCTGGTGCTTATTCCCCACCTGACTCTTCAGAAATGCAACTGAAGTCTTCGCTCAGTTTCCTGCACGAAAACCTCTCAAAAAAACAAACGCTGAGAAAGGACCTCAAAATAACACAACATTACCATCATCATCAGGAGGAAAGACAAGTCTGGACGCAGAAGCCTCACTTAACTGCAGGGCTTTCTGCAACTGGAAAGAATATCTCCAGGACCAATCATGACCCATGGCCACCGAGGACTGCAGCTCAACCCCACTCATGAGAAGTAAGCTTTTTAGCCCCTCAGAGCAGGCCAGCTTGCCTAAATGGTACAAGGAAACTTTACATAATATGATGCTGACCCCACTCTCAGAGAGAGTAACTCAACGGCTGCTCCAGGTCTTCAACAGTTTTCCCCCGTGAAACGGTCACCAGATGCCCCCTCTTCACGCGAACGGCGTCCAAGTCAGGCTTCTGCCAAGACACCCAGCTAAACCTCATCTATCCAGCCTCGCCAATATTCACGGGAGATTCTGTCCTTTGGGAAAGTTTTACCTCAACAGACCTCAAAAACAAACCCAGGATTCAGCAATCACCTCTGAATCGCCTTCTCTCCTGTGTAAGGACAGACAGACGCTCTTCAAAGCATAAAATTCCAGTCTGAACCTCAAACCTGACGTGCCTGACCCTCCACGGACGACACGAGTTTCCTACCACCTCAGCAAAAAATGGGACCACAAAGAAACGTGCGTTTTGAAGCACAGAGTATGAAACTCGGAGGCCATTACTGACATCTTTTCACCATGAATCTTGCCAAAAATGCAGACCATCACTGCCTAGCCTTTGAGACATACAGAAAAAAATTCCAATAGGAAATTACTAGTTGAGAAATTTCTGAAGTCTAGCCACGCTATGCACACATATTCCACAATACTGCCATGAGAAGTATTTTTTTTATTTAACATATTGCTTTTATATTGGGTTTAACAAAAGCAGAAAGGCAAAAGTGGGTGCCCTTGAATATTAAATGGAACTTAATATGTGCTGCCTCAAAAACGGAAAAACTCCACAAGTGAGAGCAAATACCTTAAGTATCAGCATCGCCCCTAAACACACAGCTTTTAATGACTAATAGCTCGCTTTCCCATTTCTTCAAAATCAAACCAGAGTCCCAACCTCCCAAAAGTCACTAATCAATTCCACTGATCTTACCTTAAGCAAAGCACACAATCGCCATTTTTGAGGGAGAAAGAAAAAAAGTTTTACCTACTTAAGCCAGCACAGTAAGATCGTGACACTTTTTTATAGTCCTTACTTTCAAAATATTTTGGGTTTCATTCCACTTATTTGTCCATTCCTTGGTCAATTCTTGAACCTAAAAGAAAAAACATACCTATGTGATTGCTCCACAAAAAAAATTACTTTGATTTTCTTCTAGAAAGTTTCCAAACTCTTACAGATTATGGAAGAATGTACAATACTTTTTTTTTAATTAGGTAGCAATGCCTCAAAGAACCATCACCAAATATAAATCAAACAAGCTGATCTTACCCTACAACCTACATCATGGCAAAGGAAAGGATAGAAAAAAATTTGTCAAGTTGCCTAGAGTTTTTTACAGCAGTCTTTTTCAAGGTGTACTTCAATAAAAGCTGCTTCCTTGGATATTAACCAAAATTACAAGTTCAAAGATGACAACACCCCATTACATGGGTTAATTTTTCCTGATTATACTTTAGGTCCTAAGAAATCGTGATTTACTTTACTTTCTAATTAGATGTGATGATTAAATCACCTTGGAAACTGCAGTTTTCTTTTAGGAGATAATCTGCTTTTGTAGCTAATTAATAGGGTTTATAAATCTCATTCTATCTTTAAAAAAAAAAAAAAAAGGCGGCTCTTTAATTGACTCTTAGTAAAAGCAAAAACCTTTTGATAAAAATCAGCTTCTCTCCAGTCTGCGGTAACTTAGGGGAGAAAATATGCCCCATTGTCGAACACAGCACAGTTGGAAATTGCTTCTCGAAGTTAATGAAAATATTCTGCTAGTTCCATACAACTTTTTAAATGACCTTAGTGAGTGATTCATTAAGAAGTAAAGTGATACCTGATTGAGAGGTAGGAAAAAAAATGGAAAATTCTGTAAAATGAATACACTTAGGGCTAAAAGAAAGTGACCTCTGAGGGGCATAGAGGGGGACACACCCTCCCAAGGCCTTTTCCCTCCTGTCCTTCAGCATTCCTGCCTCCTACCCATCCAACAGCAGACACCATCCCAGTTCAACTGACTGGTCTTCCCACCAGTAAGTTAGCCTATTTAACCAGGTCAAAGTGAAGGCACAGAATACACTGGATTATACTCTCACTGCTAAGAGGAAGATACTTCCCACAGGCCATTAAGTAATATAAATGGAAAGGGCGAGAGTCAGCAACCTCCATGAAAGACCACGTTCCTTACTGACAAGAAACAGAGGAACTGGGGTGATGGTTTATCCAGAGCAAAACCAAAACACCTCTCACCCACCTGAATTCATTCAATGGGCATTCACTTTACCCCTCAATTTACCTCAAACAACTACAGGAGTTCTACGTTACCATTGTTTTCAATAAAATATCTTAACTAGTTGCTAATGTCAAACCTATCATGTTCTTGGAACAAACAAAAGAAACAGGACTGAGCCTCTCTAACTCTGATTTTTGCTCATTTGTACTGGTTAGGCAAGGAGGCCTTCCTTTCATCACTTGAGTGATGCCAGCCCCACAGCCTCTAAAGCAAGAAAAGTCACCGGGCTTTTTGTTTTGGAAAAGCTTTCAAAGAGGGAATATTTTTACGCCTTCTCTCCCTACAGAAGGGGAAAAGACTGGGGTGATGAATTTACTAATTTCTAATAATCAGTTAACAGACACTCTTTGGCACTTTATCTGAGAAACACAAAGCATTTAACAATAAACGCTTCGGCATTTCAACAGGTAAGTTCTCCCTGAAGAAACGCAAGCCAATTCATCCTTTTCCAATTCAATCAAATAATCTAGCTTTCAACAAATCATAAGTATGCCTTGGGTTTCTTTCACTACTGAACTTAAACCAAATAATCTTCATTTATAAAATTAATTAAAAAATGCAAAGTCTGATACCACCTCTAACAATGTGACCAGGTGATAAGGTTTGTAGCCAAGCAGATGGCAAACAATTTTAAAAGGTCGGCAAAGACTAGATGAAAATTTAGAAAATGTTATGAACAAGAGGGGCAGTCATTTCTGTCCCAGCAGGTATAATGCATTCAAATTAAAATGTTTATTGGTTTCTATTAACTTGCTAGGTATTCCTGAAAACTATTAGTAAGAAACAATTTAAGACTACATCCAGACATTTCAAAGCCCTCAAAATGAGAATCTGAAGTACTAAAATACAAAATGCCAAGAGAAAAATAGGGATTAAGAAACTAATGTTTTCACTAATGCTATTATCAGCAAATTAATCAGCATAATTATCCAGGGAAGTGTCAACAAGTTCCTAACTACAACCCAATTTACATCTTCAATATTGTGTATTCTTGAAAGAGCTTTACCAACAGAATCCAATTTTCTTTCTCAATCTGTTTTAACCATTCAGCACAGTGAACAAAATCCACTCCAAAAATGTTATTAATGCTGTTTCTCCTTTCACAGAGGGTTTATTTTTTTTTTAACATAAAGAGTATAGAAGTAGATCAGCCATGCAACTAGTTTTCAGAAAGCACCAGCACACAACCAGTGGCTTCGGCCCGGAACACCCACACCCCACCTCAAATCCCACCTCGCTTACGATGAACTAAGCATCTACTCGGAGTATTCAGCGATTCCCCAAGTGCTGCACTTCCCTCTGGAAAGTAAAAGGATGACAAAAAGCTCCACGCGGGTCGTGGTAAGGCTATGGGGACCACCACTGTGAACACAGCCTCCCTCTCCCGAAGGCCGGGGCTGCCGCACCGCCGTGTGGGACAGCCCACGTGTGAATCTCAGTTGCTGTTAACCATCGTGTGCCAGACAAATCCCATTTATTAAGTCACAGAGAACATGAGATGCACAGGAAGTCAACTGCTGTGCTTCTTTAAAAATGGGGTGAGGGCAGGCGGAGTGTTAAGTGTCATATAGAAACAAAATGAGTCTCAAACAGCAAGTACTAAAAAGTATGCACTTAAAATAGTGAAAGCTATGATTTTCTCAAAAAAATAACGAGTCAAGGTATCACTTACTCTGGCTTCATTCTGCTGAAGTTTCTCCTCCATGCTTAAGGCTGTGGGAGAGTCCAAGAGGGCAATCTACAATGTAAACCAAAAAAGACAGCAGCAATTAGTGAACATCAGTAATGGAGAGGAAGGACCCAGCCATGACATTGTAAATTATCAGAACTTGCCAAATAAACTATCAAACAGAGGTAAAAAGTATTGTCCCACACCCCCCCCCCACAAAGTGTCAATCATCACTAAATCTTTAACCCATGGGTTTCATTTCTCATAATATCCAAAACCACGGCATCCTGGTAAAACTACATTTGCAACACAAATCAGCAAAGGGAAGGAAAAAGAAAAACGTGTAACATACTGACATTTTATCAAAATCAAACACAGTCTAAGTCCCTAGATCCTGAAGGATTCGTCTGTTTTGAACGTATACAAAGTACACATTCAAAAAGAAAGAAGCGTAAGTCTTGCTCAACCACAGGCTTCTGAGATTCACCCACATTGACACGTGCAAATGAAACTCCTTTATCATCACTGCTGGATCACATCCTGCGTACAGCATGACTACACCACAACCTGTGTGTCCATTTCCCTATCCGTGCTGCGAAGGTATAAAGACTGACATGAGAATGATAAACATCAAATTCAGGTTCGCCCTGGGGGGACAACGCAGGCAGAGACGGGAGAGGCAAACACAACCAGGCGGGGCGCACGGGGGCTCCAACTGCATTTGTAACTCATAACCTGAGAGGCAGGGACACGGGGCTCCCGACAATGTCACCAGAAAGAAAAAAAGGAAGGGGGTCTCCCTCCCTCCCCACCCCATAGGCAACCTCTCTTAGCCAATTTGCTATGTAAATGTGCAGTTATTCTGGGCATATGCGAGCATGTTTGTATTGTTTTTCTAAACATCAACAGCATGAACACTATTCTGAATATTGCCTTTTTCACTTCACAAACTATCTTGGGGAAAATTCAGTACAAGTCAGTCCACTTCATTCTTTCTAACAATTCCAATTCCACTGTAGAATACTCCATTGTGTGGCTATGCTACAATTTATGTCCGTACATTCCTTTTAATGGGCATGCAGTTTTTTCTCATCTTCTGCTTTACCAGCGAAGCTACAGTGACCATCTTACACCAGTTGCCTACAGTATGTGTGGCTGTGTATCAAGAGAGTAAACTCGGGCTTCCCTGGTGGCGCAGTGGTTAAGAATCTGCCTGCCAATGCAGGGGACACGGGTTTGAGCCCTGGTCTGGGAGGATCCCACATGCCGCGGAGCAACTAAGCCCATGAGCCACAACTACTGAGCCTGCACGTCTGGAGCCTGTGCTCCGCAATGGGAGAGGCCGTGACAGTGAGAGGCCCACGCACAGCGATGAAGAGTGGCCCCCACTCGCCGCAACTGGAGAAAGCCCTTGCACAGAAACGAAGACCCAACACAGCCAAAAATAAATAAGTAAATAAATATATTTATTAAAAAAAAAAAAAAAAAAAAACGCTGGAGATATTGGGTTCTGAATAAGTTACTCTCCTAACTGGAGTAATAAGAAACAAATTGTAATTGTTATAAAAAAAAAAAAAGAGAGCAAACTCCTAGAAGGGCATGTGTGAGTCATCTATATGTATGATTTTTTTTTTAATTGCCAAGGTGTCCTTCGCAGAGGCTGTCACATTTTTTTCATTATTATTTACTTTTCAATTTCTATTCAAACAAATATAACCCATGAGGTGGTCATCTCAGGCTCAGTTAAACATTCAGACTCACAAGACACGGTAGGCCACGCTTGGCACCTGTCTGCTGGGCAGAAAGCAGAGCTGCGGCAGGAAGGGCAGGGTCCCAGCCGAGCCCAGGAGCTACTGCCTTTGACCCTCCTGAGGGGTCCAGATTCAAACGGGCACATGGTGCCCACCTTGGCTGAGAAGCCCAGGCCCCACAGGAGGCAGCGTCTCTTGTAACAACACCAGAGGCACAACCTCCAGGACCCACCAGGGACAAACCCAGTAACAAGAGTCATCACCCACGGGGAAACCCCGAGCTCCCGTTTCTCACAGGGGTTTACAAACAGTTCATCCTCATGCAGCTGCAATTCACCTGTTAGGGGTCACTGTTATCACTAGAGATGCTGTCTGGTGATGAAGCTGGCATCCCACTTTTACCTGGTTTACAGAGAAGGAGGCCAGCTAGTTAATAAGCCTTAGTAAAGGAAAGTCATCCTGAGTGAAGGAAACGAGCTGCGTTAACTCATCACCACAATGCATCCCTGCCCCTCTGCACCTCGAGGGTCATCTTGTACACAGATGGTACTCAATAAATGCTTTCCACTGAAGAAGTACCGGTGGCAGGTGTTATTATGGCTGCATTGCTTATGAGATGGTTGACAATTTTCAAAACAATCAGTAACCCCTTTATAACATGGCTAATTGTACAGACACCGCTGTTAGGGTTTTTCGTCTATAATCAGAGCCGAAACATTCTGACCATTATCATCAACTCAGGAGACAATCACTGACTAAATGTATGCATATAGGCTACTGTTTGGGGGCACGTGCAAAGAAAGACCTACCTGAGTCCTTTTAAAAGACATCTTTGGTAACACTAAACCATTTCCAATTAAATTATTCCTTGCAAGGTGTCTGTTTAGAAGACAAATGTTCAGGATTCAATAATACTCAGATTAAGTTCCCGTGTTAAACCAAGAGGAAAACTGCATCAGAACTTGAGCAGCATCAACGCCACCAACAGGCAGCCACCTCACGTCTCCCACCTGTGCCCACACACGGGGCGATCAAGTGTTTTATCTCTGCCCAGCTGATGCGTGGAAAGGACATCTCCTTGAGGCATAACGTCCACGCAGTAAAAGACAGAGCTTGATGATGCTCTCCGTATCTACGGGCATGTATATACTCATTGCTTCAGATCTGCACTGACCGTATCGCAAATGACAGTAAGCACACGTTCACATGTTTAGAAGCCATTTCGAACTCTCTTTTCTAGGAACTATGCTCATATTCTTTGTTCATTTTACTGTCAGGTTGTGGTCTTTTTTTTTTTTTTAATAGAAGCTCTTTTCATAATAAGGAAAGTAGTCTTTTGTTGCATGGGTCGGCAATCTTTTCTCCTGGTTTGTACTGATTAGAGCAAATTTCCATGATGTCGTGTAAATGTGCTATGTCCTCACTTATTTTTGTCCCGGTGGGCACTCACGGAATGAGACAGAGAAGTTAACGTTCCCCATGGCGATTGTGTGGTCTCCTGCCATTTCCTACGATCGTGTTGGTTTTTTTTTTTTTTTTATGAAAGCTGACTTCCTATTTGATTTTAATTATGAATTGCACACTCTGTCATGATAAAGTGCTTTTTCTAAGGCTCACATCATGCTGTTTCTGCACTGCTCTCTTTCCCCTTGAATTACCTGGTAGGCCTTTGCCCATTCTCACACACACCATATCACCTGGTTTTACTGTGACCCTCTCTGAGATGTGTCTATCTTCAAAGTTTACACGTAATGACATTTCTATTATCCTGCTATTATTTAAAGTTTATCTGCGACTCCGGCTACACAATGAGAAATCCATCATCCTTCCACCTCCTCTTACTCACTGTGGTCTTTGTTTCCTGGACTGTTCTTGCTTATTTCATTTCTAATATTGTTTAATTTTCTTGATATCTTCAGATACATTCAAGAGGGAAGAGTTAACATTTTCTCTCTGCCAAATTCAAAGCAGCAGTCTGCTTTGAAATACAGCAAAAGAGGACATGTGAAAAGACAAGATATCCAAATACTCGACTTCATGAATCATCTGAAGAGTGCAAACTAGTCTTCTGTGATACCATGATGCTCCAACAGAGTGGCTACGGTGAAAAACAGACAATACCAAGTACTGGCAAGGACCTGCAGCAACTAGAACCGGCATTTTCATATACTAATATAAGTTGGTATAACAACTTTTAAACATTATTTGGCAGTATCTACTAAAACCGAACATAATGTACCCCTTCTGACACACCAACTCCACTCTGAGGTATAAACCTAACAGAAATGCATCTGGACGTTCTTGAAAAGACAGGCAGAAGAAAGTCCAAAGCAGCACTAATAGCCCCAAAAAGCCCATCAAAAATAGAACAGATGAGTTGGGACATACTTGTATGGTGGAATACAATACAGCAATGATCATAAGTGGATCTACAACTCCATGTACCAACGTGGATGAATCACACAAACGGTCTCAGATGTAACTTGTTCACTATTATTCACGGCACGGCACACTCCCACCGGCCCATGCAAGGCCCTTCAAATTGTCATTGTTCTCACTTTCCCTTTTTTTCCCCCCTCTGTCCTGCAACCCTGCTGCCTGTACCCTGTCACCTCCCCAGCCCTCATCATGGGCCAGCACCCTAGTACATCTGCAACCCTTGGGTTTCCTATGCCTATCTGTTCTTTTGGTTTTGGGGGTTTTTTTAAATACACCAAAAATATTTTGATTCAAAATTTTTTATACTCAGCAGCTCAAAATTTTTTATATACAACAGAAACAGAGATGACAAATTCTATGAGGCTTCATATTCAACTAAATTCCAACTCATTAAAATTGGTTTTCTTTTACTTTAAAAAAAATTATCATACAGCAAAATTGACTTTTTGGTATACAATGCAATGAATTTTCACACAGGTCTAGATTCACGCAGCCACCACTACAATCAGAACACAAAACAGTTCTCCCAGTCCAGAAACCTCCCTCCGTGCTCTTTTTGCTGTCACAACCTCTTCCCACCCCTAACTTCTGAAAACTCCTGATCTGTCCACTATCCCTAAGCTTTATGAGAACGTCACATAAATGGATCTTTTGACATTGGCTTCTTTCTCTCAGCATAATGCCTTTGAGATTCATCCAACTTACTGGTGTATCAATAGCAGTTCTTTCATTTTTATCGCTCACTTATTCCATGGTATGGATATACCACAGTTTATTTACTCATTCACTGCTGGAGGGCCATTTGGATTGTTTCCAGAGTGTGACATTTCTGTGTGAACTGAAAATTTCACTTTTCTAGTGTAAACACCCAAGAGAGGGACTGATGGGTCATATGGTGAGTGTATATCTACTTGGTAAGAAACGGCCAAAACTGTTCTCCAGAGTGGCTGCACCATTTCGCACTCCCGGCAGCAATGTATATTTGCTCTCCAACCCCATCAGCAGTTTGCCAAGTGTGAGTGCGTTTTTAATTTTAGCCATTCTCATAGGTGTGTAATGGTGTTTCATTGTGGTTTTAATTTTCATTTCCTTAATGACTAGCAGTGATGAACATCACTTTTTTTTGCATTGGTTTCTTTTTTTTTTCCGAATTTTATTTATTTTTTTATACAGCAGGTTCTTACTAGTTATCCATTTTATACATATTAGTGAATACATGTCAATCCCAATCTCCCAATTCATCACAGCACCACCATCACCCCCCGGCCGCTTTCCCCACTTGTTGTCCATACGTTTGTTCTCTACATCTGTGTCTCAATTTCTGCCCTGCAAACTGGTTCATCTGTACCATTTTTCTAGGTTCCACATGTATGCGTTAATATACGATATTTGTTTTTCCCTTTCTGACTTACTTCACTCTGTGTGACAGTCTCTAGATCCATCCACGTCTCTACAAATGACGCAATTTCGTTGTTTTATGGCTGAGTAATACTCCATTGTATATATGTACCACATCTTTATCCATTCGTCTGTCGATGGGCATTTAGGTTGCTTCCATGACCTGGCTATTGTAAATAGTTCTGCAATGAACACTGGGGTGCATGTGTCTTTTTGAATTATGGTTTTCCCTGGGTATATGCCCAGTAGTGAGATTGCTGGGATATATGGTACTTCTATTTTTAGTTTTTTAAGGAACATCCATACTGTTCTCCATAGTGGCTGTATCAATTTACATTCCCACCAACAGTGCAAGAGGGTTCCCTTTTCTCCACACCCTCTCCAGCATTTGTTGTTTGTAGATTTTCTGATGATGCCCATTCTAACTGGTGTGAGGTGATACCTCATTGTAGTCTTGATTTGCATTTATCTAAAAATTAGTGATGTTGAGCAGCTTTTCATGTGCTTCTTGGCCATCTGTATGTCTTCTTTGGAGAAATGTCTATTTAGGTCTTCTGCCCATTTTTTGATTGGGTTGTTTTTTTTTTAATTTGAGCTGCATGAGCTGTTTATATATTTTGGAGATTAATCCTTTGTCCACTGATTCCTTTGCAAATATTTTCTCCCATTCTGAGGGTTGTCATTTCGTCTTGTTTGTAGTTTCCTTTGCTTTGCAAAAGATTTTAAGTTTCAGTAGGTCCCATTTGTTTATTTTTGTTTTTATTTCCATTACTCTAGGAGGTGGATCAAGAAAGATCTTGCTGTGATTTATGTCAGAGTGTTCTTCCTATGTTTACCTCTAAGAGTTTTATACTGTCTGGTCTTACATTTAGGTGTCTAATCCATTTTGAGTTTATTTTTGTGTACGGTGTTAGGGAGTGTTCTAATTTCATTCTTTTACATGTAGCTGTCCAGTTCTCCCAGCACCACTTACTGAAGAGACTGTCTTTTCTCCATTGTATATCTGTGCCTCCTTAGTCATAGATTAGTTGACCACAGGTGTGTGGGTTTATCTCTGGGCTTTCTATCCTGTTCCATTGATCTATATCTGTTTTTGTGCCAGTGCCACATTGTCTTGATTACTGTAGCTTTGTAGTATAGTCTGAAGTCAGGGAGACTGATTGCTCCAGCCCCGTTTTTTTCCCTCAAGACTGCTTTGGCTATTCGGGGTCTTTCGTGTCTCCATACAAATTTTAAGATTCTTTGTTCTAGTTCTGTAAAAAATGCCATTGGTAATTTGATAGGGATTGCATTGAATCTACAGATTGCTTTGGATAATATAATCACTTTCACAATATTGATTCTTCCAATCCAAGAACATGGTATATCTCTCCATCTGTTGGTATCATCTTTAATTTCTTTTGTCAGTGTCTTATAGTTTTCTGCATACAGGTCATTTGTCTCCCTAGGTAGGTTTATTCCTAGGTATTTTATTCTTTTTGTTGCAATGGTAAATGGGAGTGTTTCCTTAATTTCTCTTTCAGATTTTTCATCATTAGTGTATAGGAATGCAAGAGACTTCTGTGCATTAATTTTGTATCCTGAAACTTTACCAAATTCACTGATTAGCTCTAGTAGTTTTCTGGTGGCATCTTTAGGATTCTCTATGTATAGTATCATGTTATCTGCAAACAGTGACAGTTTTACTTCTTCTTTTCCAATTTGGATTCCTTTTATTTCTTTTTCTTCTCTGACTGCCATGGCTAGGACTTCCAAAACTATGTTGAATAACAGTGGTGAGAGTGGACATCCTTGTCTTGTTCCTGATCTTAGAGGAAATGCTTTCAGTTTTTCACCACTGAGAATGATGTTTGCTCTGGGTTTGTTATATATGGCCTTTATTATGTTGAGGTAGGTTCCCTCTATGCCCACTTTCTGGAGAGTTTATCATAAATGGGTGTTAAATTTTGTCAAAGCTTTTTCTGCATCTATTGAGATGATCATATGGTTTTCATTCTTCAATTTGTTAATATGGTGTATCACATTGATTGATTTGCATATATTGAAGAATCCTTGCATCCCTGGGATAAATCCCACTTGATCATGGTGTATGATCCTTTTAATGTGTTGTTGGAATCTGTTTGCTAGTATTTTGTTGAGGATTTTTGCATCTATATTCATCAGTGATATTGGTAATTCTCTTTTTTTGTAGTCTTCGTCTGGTTTTGGTATCAGGGTGATGGTGGCCTCATAGAATGAGTTTGGGAGTGTCCTTCCTCTGCAATTTTTTGGAAGAGTTTGAGAAGGATGGTGTTAGCTCTTCTCTAAATGTCTGATAGAATTCACCTGTGAAGCCATCTGGTCCTGGACTTTTGTTTGTTGGAAGATTTTTAATCACAGTTTCAATTTCATTACTTGTGATTGGTCTGTTCATATTTTCTATTTCTTCCTGGTTAAGTCCTGGAAGGTTATACCTTTCTCAGAATTTGTCCATTTCTTCCAGGTTGTCCATTTTATTGGTATAGAGTTGCTTGTAGTAGTCTCTTGGGATGCTTTGTATTTCTGTGGTATCTGTTGTAACTTCTCCTTTTTCATTTCTAATTTTATTGATTTGAGTCTTCTCTGGGAGGGCTCACGCCAAGGAGTACTTCCCAGAATTTCTGCTGCCAGTGTCCTTGTCCTCACCATGAGACACAGCCACCCCCCAACCTGTGCAGGAGACCCTCCAACACTAGCAGGTAGGTCTGGTTCAGTCTGCTATGGGGTCACTGCTCCTTCCCCTGGGTCCCGATGTGCACACTACTTTGTGTGTGCTCTCCAAGAGTGGAGTCTCTGTTTCCCCCAGTCCTATCGAAGTCCTGCAAAAATCCCACTAACCTTCAAAGTCTGATTCTCTAGGAATTCCTCCTCCCGTTGCCGGACCCCCAGGTTGGGAAGCCTGACGTGGGGCTCAGAACCTTCACTCCAGTGGGTGGACTTCTGTGGTATAAGTGTTCTCCAGTCTGTGAGTCACCCACCCAGCAGTTATGGGATTTGATTTTATTGTGATTGTGCCTCTCGTACCATCTCACTGTGGCTTCTCCTTTGTCTTTGGATGTGGGGTATCTTTTTTGGTAAATTCCAGTGTCTTCCTGTCGATGATTGTTCAGCAGTTAGTTGTGATTCTGGTGCTCCGGCAAGAGGGAGTGAGAGCACGTCCTCTACTCCGCCATCTTGAACCAATCTCCCTGCCTATGTATTTAAATTCCATAAATTTGATCTTATGTAAAAGTGAGAGCAAGAGTATATACGACATGATTACATTTATATAAAGAACAAAAATAGGCAAAACTGAAAACCAACCTCTGCCTTAAGAAGTCAGGATAGAGGTTACCCTTGAGGGGAAGGGCAGGCAGTACTGGGAAAGGAACATGAAGAGGAGTTTCTAGGGCGCTGGTAACGTTCTGTTTCTTGATGGAATGCAGGTCAGATGGGTGAATGCAGCTTGTGAAAATTCACTGATACGTATACTTATAATATGTATAATTCTTCAATGAAGAGTTCACATGTATGTATATATACATATATGTGTAAGTATAAACCACTACATATATATCTGTATGTCTGTAATCTATGTAGTAGGAGAAGCAAATACGTGTCAGAATCTTTTGCCGTACTTAAATTGTGCTTTGAAACTCTGATACACATGGCATTCTGCATGGGCAAATAAAATTATTAAAAGTAGGAGCATTTATTTGCCTGTACTTAAACAAATAACCCCAAAATAGAACTCTGATATGAGTAGCATTTTCAATGAATCATGGCAGCATCTGGAATAGGATACTGTGGGAATAGAGCAATGTCACCAGAAAAATTTACACTTAAGGACACCTGCTGGACTTTCCTTGTGGTACAGTGGTTAAGAATCCACCTGCCAATGCAGGGGACACGAGTTCGAGCCCTGGTCCGGGAAGATCCCACATGCCGCGGAGCAACTAAGCCCGTGCGCCACAACTACTGAGCCTGAGCTCTAGAGCCCACACACCTAGAAGTCCGTGCTCCGCAACAAGAGGAGCCACCACAATGAGAAGCCCACGCACCGCAATGAAGAGTAGCCCCCGCTCACCGCAACTAGAGAAAGCCCACGCGCAGCAACAAAGACCCAACGCAGCCGAAAATAAATAAATAAATTTGTTTTTTTTTTTAATTAAAATTTAAAAAAAAAAAGAATAAAGTTTGAACAGGGAAAAAAATAAATCAATAAATAGAATTTAAAAATAAATAAATGAAAAGGGCTCCTTGATTCTCTCTCACAACAGTATCCAAACCTAACAGCACGGGACCACAATATGAGCACAGAATGCAGCTCGGTACGTGCACCATGCAGATTATACGGAAGTTTTCTGTGAAAAACACAAAAGGACAAGGCTCCTTCACGAAAACCCCAAGAGATCCTGAAGTGAGGCAGTTTCAACAATCAAGCAAAGGCCCAGGGAAATCGCCGGAGCCAGACCACAGGGATGTCACATGTGTCCCTGTATCACCATAACCACTTCTGTAATGGGCGATACAAAACAGAGATTCAGGAAGGTGCTCAAACGAGTCTTTCGTTCTGTTAAAATACATTTTCAAGTCATAAAATGCTTGGGTAGAATCTTAAACATTACTCAAGCCCCTCGATTTCCTTCCACTAATGGAGATTATGCTGCTAATCCTACTGCATGCTAAATTTCCATCCATAATTGATAACTATTAGATAGTTAATCATTTTGGGTTTAGTAGATAAAATCCTACACACGGAGCACATAATGAATGCAAAGGCCAACGGGAGCGTGCTGCAAAGGAGAGGCCGGCTAACTCGTTCAAAGCTTTACTTAGCACTTATTTACTCAAATCAATACAACCAGGGAGATAAGTGCCTCGTTAAGATCCAGAAATTGGTGCCATTACTCAAAGAAAATTACCCATAAGTCTCAGAAAAAGCCAACCTGATTCCCTTGAGCAAGCAGCATTTTCAGCCTGGCTATTTCGGCTCGAAGCTCACGGATGAGCTTGACGTTGGCGTCCTCGTTAATGGTAGGCTTGTTGATAATGTTTTTGGCTCTATTTGCATAGCGAAGAGTACTTAGGGTTTCTCCGTAATTGACATCAGCAGGTGAAATGGCTGTGAAGAATGAATTCAAAAAGTAATTTATCCGGCGCTCCGTTTCATTTCACACAAAGTTGGTTTGTAATTTAAAAGTCAGATTAACCCCAGGTCATTGGATAGACTAAATATTCATTGCCACAGTCGTGAATATTAAAAATTATCTAGGACTCATAGGAAAAGTGCTCACTATACCAAATTAAATGCCATTTCGCTCTTTTTAAGTTTAGAATCAGCCATCTAACCAAATCTCCTCTGCAGCTGAGGGAGTTTTCTCCATTGAAAATATAAGAAGAGGATTTCAAAACTATGTACGCTTCCAGTGTAAAGTAGAAATTTAAATCCTTTTAAAAGTTCTGGCAAAACCTACTACCTGTAAAACTCCAGAGCACGATAATTTTTGAAAAGAGTCAGTAGGTCAGCTAATTCTTTTCTGCCTAAAGCTCTGGTTAATCAATCACACCCCAACCCCGACAAACTTCAGGGCTTAAGTGACTACACAACGGCGTCTGGGGTGCACACCCCCAGGTAGAGCCCTTGCCTCCACAGGGACTCCATGGCACGAGTGTAGGGAGACACGGGGACGTGGAAAGGTGTCGGGGTCGGGGGGCGGTTAGGAGGGAAAGCGTTTCTGAGTTCTCCTCAACAGTTACCTCCCCTTTGCACATTTTTTTCCTCTTTTCTGCTTCTTCCTATTAATCAGTGAAAAGATAGACATATATTACTGTTATTATTTGCTAGATTTACTGGGCTTTTTCCTCTCGATTCTTAATTTTAAGTTCCATATTTTCTGCTTTGAAATAGAAAAAAACAAAGTGGGGTTATTTTTACTCTATGTCCCTACAATGATTTTCTCCCACGAGTTAGCAGAGTTAGAAGTTTCTGTCCTGTTCTTTAAGCAAAGCTAAGAATCATTCCGCATGGACGTCGGCTTGCATAACCAAGAACATGGCAAGTTAATGTAACTAGGAAGAGGGAAAAAGAGTCAATAATACAATACTGTAGACTGGATCACAGTAGGTGCTTTTCTTCAGAACAGAAAAACTTTTTTTTTTTTTAATAAAAAGGTGCTATTTCCTAATGAGACACTTTAAACTTCAGTAGTTACAGTTAATTCACACGAAACACTGTATGCTGAAGAAAAAGAACTTAAAATTCTTACTGGCAATCATGATAGTTTTAGAGTTTCCTCCAAGGCTATCTTTTAACAACCAAGTCAAAACAGAATCCCTGTAAGGCACAAACACTTGCTTCTTCTTTACAAGAGGGTTTGCTGCATCCTGAGATAAATCAGCTGTAGGGAGAAAAAGAAAAGGGGGGAAAAGTTAAAGACAATCATGAAAGATTTTTTCCTCTAATTCGGCTTCAAAAAACCTTGAGGCTATTACTCCGGTTTGTGACACAAACATTAAACCTAAGTGCTCCGCGCTACTATGACACCACCAAGAACGAGAAGAGGCAGCAGACAAGCATGAACCCACCTAAGGCAGAAATGACATTTCCCAGGGTCACGAGGGATTTGTTGATGTTCCCCCCTTCCTTCAGCCGGACCCCAGTGGCACCAGTGGCATCTGCCCGCTCACTTCCGGCAAGATCGACTAAGTGGATCTTACTCACGGTTTCACATGGCATTTCAGAATCAAATTTTGCCTGTGGTGAAACATAAAAGCAAAGTGGAAGAGGTATAAAGAGCCCCAATGTTTATATAACATTTTTTATATGTTTTATGTGTTTATAACACAAATTCTAATTATTTTCCACTCCTCACTGTGATCTCTCAGGGTAGATTTTTTTTTTTTAATTTTGTGGTTTCATTGGCCTTCTTCCTGATTACAAAAATTAAATTGAATACAATAGAAGCCTACCATATGTGATTCCTAAACTTTCTGAAGAACTACAGATTCCATTACCCAAATCACTGTCATTCTCAAAAGGGCTGAGTCTGACCATGGCAGAAGAGGAAACTAGGCCCTGAGGGGCATTCCACAAAGAAAAATATAAGTAAACAAATAATTAGTTTTGTTCTCATCTAAAATCTGCAACATTACAAGCACAATGGCTTTCCAAAATATGATAAATATAGACAATTATCTGAAAGATCACTCAACCATTATTCGATGTTAAAATTCGATTTGTTTCACAATTATAAAATAGTGAAAATCTTAAATTCTGTATTCCTTGATTCTGAATTCTTCCGAAATTTTACTTTCCCAAAGACTTTTAACCTACGTTTTACAGTCTGAACCAAAACGCCAAAAAGAAATTACCATATTGTGATCGAAAAGCAAGCCTCTTAGAAACTAGGGACGGCCACATCCTAATCCACATTAACCAGAAAACAGGAGGAAAAAACCAGTTAACTACAGTAAATCAAAAGAAAAGGTCTAAAGAAAGGTAAGCTTGTAGAGAATTTATCAAGAGTTGCTCCGACTGACCCTAGAGAATTTTTTCATCTTCTTTGCTCTCGGAGCCTCCTCATTAATGAAAGGTTAAGTTTTTCTATCTGATGTGTTCAATGGTTCATGCAGGCCAGGTCCTCTCCAAACTCCTAACATGTGCGAAGCACTGAGAGGACCCAACACCTTTATGTTCACCCGTTCCACCGGTCTCGGTATTAACGTATTTGCCCTGAGTCACTTACACACACGTTCAAAATGCGCTCCACCTCCAGATCATAATGAATTCCTACATTAATACTTAAAGACGTCCCTTGTCCTTTAATATCACTCTAATAATCACAAGCAGCACTGCAGGGTGAGTTCCACGGAGCCATAATGGACCACGATGAGTTACCTCGGCCTCCAGCTGCTCTGACCGGCAACCCCGTTATCTCCCACAGAGCTGGCAACAATGAAAACTTTGACTTAATTAAGCACAAAGCAAGTTTTTTAATGTCTAGAACATGGCAGAAGCCTGCTAAATATTTCTTACGGGGATACATCAGGTTGCATCTCAAATGTAACCGTGGAGAAATCAGCACACAGCAAACATTCAAGTCTAATGAACAAGAAAATGGCAGTCGGCCACCTCTGCTTCTCCTGGCTCACCACAGATCGGTCCTCAGCTGGTGCCAATCAGCAGGGAAAGCCCTCAGGGACAGAGCCAGCCCACCCCACAGCTGCCCTCACCTGCGTGAACTTGATGGTGAAGATGGCGTGAGACCTGCTGCTGACATCATTCATCCCTGTGGCGGCGGTGGTCCGATTGATGTTTCCTGCATCCATAAGCTCTTCGACATCACCGTAATTCTGTACTAAATGTTTGGATAAATCTGAAAAAAAAAAAAAAAAAAAAAGGCGAGGGGTGAAGAAATCTCCCCAGTATCTAGTAACTGGAAGAAGAAATGTACCTCTATGAAATAATACACGACTGTACAAATCTGTGGTGGTTTATAATGCAGACTCAGGAGCTGGGCTGTCTGGGGTCTAGTCCAGGCTCTGCGGCTGACTAGTGGACTTTCACGGTTATGAACAAGTCACTTAACCTCACTGAGCATCGGTCACCAATCCTGATAACGCATACCTATGGCACATGGTATTTAGGATAACTATGAGCTATCTTCATCAACCTCATTAGCACTAATCATAGCCAGGGAAATATAAACACTATCTCCAAGCAAAACACACATTCTTTTAAATCCCTTTTAAAGAAACTTTCCATTCATTTGTTGGGAAACATTCATATGGTTCTAAAATCAAAGGCTACAAAAAGTATACCGTGTAAAGGGTCTTCCCCCTCCCCCATCCAATAACCCACCCCCAACTTCCCCTTCTGTCAGGCAACCCAACATTATTAGCTTCTCCAGACCCTTCCAGAAATAACCTATATGTATACAGGCAATTACATATATATTAAGCCATCTTTTTTTCCCCTTTTATACATAGTAGCATACCATACACATTGTTTCGCATCCTGCTTTTTTCTGTGTAATAATACATTGAAGAATATTCTGTATCAGTTAAAGTGATCCTTCATTCATTCATTCTTATGGCTGCAGAGCATTCGATTCTATGCATGTACCGTAACCAACAGTCTCCTATTGAGACTATAGATGTTGTTGAGAGTTTGCTTCCAACACAAGTAACGCTGCTACAAATAATCTTGTACTTCAGTTTTTACAAATATGTGTGAATATTTCTGCAAAATAAATTCTTAAGAGGTGGAATTGCGAGATGAAAGCACATTTGAAATTTTGATGGATATCGCAAAACTGTCCTCCATAGAAGGCACTTTACACCCAGCAGTAACAAGGTATAAGACTGTCTCTCAACATTGTCTTACCAGGTTCCTTACATCTGCTGGGACAGTTAACAGATGCTAGCTTGAAGAATTTTTATTTTGCTTTTCTCTGATTATGAGGCTGAGCCTTCTTTCCTCCATTTAAAAATCATCAGTATTTCCATTTCTGTGGACAATCTAGTCACATCCTTTGTTCATTTTTCTCCTTGGTTTTGGAGCTGCCCTTATTAAGTTATAGGAGCTCTTTATATATTAGACTAAACAAGTCCTTTGTCTGAAACTTGAATTGAAAATATTCCCTCCACATTGTAAGTTGTCTTTTTACTTTGCTTCTGGTGTTTCTGCCAAGCGTAAAGTTGGTTTTCTGTTTTGTTTTGTTTCACCATTTCAAATTTAACACTTTTATTTCATGGCTTCTGGATTTTAAGTAAAAAATTTTAAAAGCCTTCCTTTCTTGAAATTTCTAGGAAAAAAAGTAATCCAGGGTTTCTTGCAGTCATTATGTCACTTTTTACATTTAAATCTTTGATCCATTTGCCATTTACCCTAGTATAAAAACTGAGCTCCGGTACCAATTTTTTTTTTTCTTCCTAGACAGCTTAATAACTCATATTACCCCAATGTTTGAATGGCAGATTTATTAGAAACTAAATCCCCATTAAGTTGCTACACCAGATTCTGGATGTTTCACCCTGCTTGATTATTCTGTCTCCTCACAAATCCAGCTTTGTAATATGTTTTAACATCTGATAAGACAGTTAAAGGGAAAACATGAAGGCACAGTTAGGCTAAAAACTATTAACAATAATAGTTATCCCACGTTCTACAGAACAAATACATATTTACGCACTTCACTTTGGGCATTAAAAAGCAAAAGTTCAATTGAAAATGTACTAAAATGCAGATGAGGACCTGTTGGTGCACCCGGTATAACCAGGTAAAAAAGACAACGGAAACAGGAACATCTTTAAATCCATGACCAGTTCTCAGCCTTCCCTCCAGCGAGACACACGGGAACGACAATAGCCACAGGAAAGCCCATCTGTGTGTGATTCTTACAGGCCAGCCTTAACTCAGCAGCCATACACAGAGGAAGTATGTAGAGCTGACTGCTCTATTCCAAAGACAGCCTTCAATCCAGCCTATTTTTAAAATAATTCGCAAGGGCCAGCCTTCACCCGTCATTCCCTGGGACATCGCTCACAAAGGACGGTGACACAACGAATGTAGCAGAACACGAAGGCCGAGAACACAGCACAGGAACCTGCAAACAATCTTCCCAAAGGCGAGAGGTCTCAGAGTCGCCCTATAATCATGTTACCATTAAGGTCAGCAAAAACACACTGCTAAAATGCAAGGCCATTTAAAGAGACAGGCTGTAGGGTTGCTTATCTTGCCTGAGAACTTGGAAAAAACAAGTTTCTGGAGTTCTTAAAGCCAGAGGAAATCTATTGGCAAGCCCCACAGAATCAGCAAATGCCCAGTGAAGTATAAACGCATTAAATGAACATCGTGCAGTGACAGCACATGCAATTTTTACTATAATGATTCCAAAAATAAATTTTTTAAATCTCGCCATTATCCTACATTTTTTTTCTCTGAAACTATTATTTTTACAAAAATTCCCAAGAAGAATAGGGCTGTGAAAACATTCACTCTTACCCTCAACATAAGGTCCTTCTTTTGGATGCTCACGGACTCTTAAATTGAAGGTTTTGGATGACTTCCGTCTAAGTAGATCTCTCACACGTTCATTATAAATTTCTAAGTAGCTAAAAATTTCAAATAGAGTTGAATTCAGTAAGATGATTTCAGACATTAATAACAACAACAATAACAGCAGCAACATACATTTTTGGGTGGTAACTATGTATCAAGTACAGCACTTTACGTGGATTATTTCATTTAATCCCTGCAATAGCCCAGAGGTAGGTACTACTATTACCTCCATTTTACAGGTTAGGCAATAGAGGCTCAGGGTGATTTAAACAACCTATCCAAGGCCTCACAGCCTCTGCGGGGTCAGGCAGCCAGGAGAACCCTTGATTGCCACGTCTGCCCCCAAACCACTGACGAGACTGCCTCCCCACACAGGTTTAAGCTCAAGGAGGAAAAAACACCTCAACCACCCAGATTTATTTGAATACTAGATTTATAGTGATCCTACCAACATAAAGAATAACACAAATCCTATTCAAATAAAAGGATAAGGCAAGTGGGTATACACTGAAAGGTCGAAAGCTCACTCCATTTGAGATGAGCATACTTCATTAGTTTCCGACCAAGGTGGGTTGCCTCTACTGGCCTCCCAAACCCCAGTCCAAAGGGTACCCAAGGAAGTCACTGAACACGTATGTGCTTTAAGCTTGCCTTCCAACCGGCACAGCACAGGAGGGGGAGAGGCAGACTCTCCCCTAAGGAATCCAAAGGCTTTACCCACTCCTTGTGCCTTAAATCAAGCTCACACTCAGTTACTCAGGCCATGGGCCCTACCTGACTTCAGTTCGAAAAGATGCTTCATCCCATCTGGTGGTTTCATTTATCCGACTGAAGAGCCCTTCGCAGATCCGGGGTATTAAGCCAGAATCGCCCTGCAGTGGGAAGGAGGGACGCCTCAGCTGTCACTTGAAATAAAAGCAACCGACGATTGCATCTGCAATTGGCTGGGGTGGACTCAGACTCCAGGGGCCTGCAGGCCCGGCCCAGGGCCCAGGGCGCAGCACTCATCCCCTGCAGGGCTGCTTCCTACTCTCTGAAATGAGAGGATTGAGTTTTCGAATTTCTACCTGCTGGGACCATGATAATATACAGTTATCAGCTGTTCATCAGCTAAATCGTGGCTTGCAAACATAAGACAACTTATTCTCTAGCTTTCAAATAGTCACGTTTCAGTCGGCATTGACACGCTGACGAGCTTCAGAACGGTACCAAAGACGAGGCAAAAATGTTCTCGTTAGAAAGCCAGATTTTAGGGCTTCAATGTTTTCTTCTGAAATCCCTCCCTACTTTCACCCAATCTCCCATCCCAAAAATAAATATGTATATATATATCATCACAGGTTTAGGAGAATTTTTTTCCTTGATACCATTAAATCAATATCAATTCTTGTAAAGAAAAATTGGGTCTTTCACCACATTTTTTGTTCTTACTTTAAAAAATAAAATAAAAAAGAATACCCAAATGGTACTCAACTGTAAGGTCAGAGAAAAACAGCTGTAATTTATGAGTGCTTTGTTGAACTTACATAAACTAGCTAAGAGGGAATCAACATGTAAATCTCATTTTTAGAGAAGGCTCTTTTCTCCAAAGGCACGGTAGGAAAGTAGGAAGAGAGAAGTAATGGTAAAAGGAAACGTGAAACTCTTGAAATTGTCTGTTCTTCTCTTATTCTTCCCTACTTCTCAGCACTGAGGATTCACTGCCCAGCATTTATTTTCTTCTCCTGGAAAGAAAATGCCTGGATTTAAGAAGCCAGGACACATGCACTCAAAGGCTTTCATCTGGAAAGACCTGTCCTCCTTTAATGCATTACTTCTTCCACTAACCATTGAACCTGTAGCATTCAAGGCAGCACCGAGCCTGCCAGCAGGAAACCCAGCCATCCTCCGCTAGCCCCTCCACATCTAGAACAGGCTGGCACCTCTCAGACTCAGTGAACAGTTTTCAAAACCATGACATGAGAAAAGTAAAACACACAAGCACTATCCAGGTCTGGAGAAAACACAGAACGGGATAAGTTCCTACAATCACGTCTAGTTTTTCCTCTGCCATATTTCGGGGCAAGTATAACTTTAAGGTTCTTAATTTATACAGCATAACTACTAAACTCTACATACTATATTTATAACTATGTAGACTCTACATAACCTGTATAATTCTAACGCTTTTTATGTATTCACTGGATTTATGTAGTACCTTTCCACCAAAGAGGCTCTTTTTTTTTACATTTTTCTTGGGGAAAGATGTTTTGAATAATTTTAAATAGAACAGAGTTCAGTAATTTTATTCAAATTGTTGGGTTGGCAGAAAAGAAGAATAAATTACTTGTAGGCCCAGCGTACTTTTTTGATAAGATTATAAAGCCTTTAAAAACAGAAAATGAACTGAGACTCCCATCCATTATTCATGCTTATAAACTGAAAACTATTTCTAATTTAAAATCTCTCAAAGGAAATTCCGTCCAACTTATTACTGAGTTTTACCTTATTGCTAAAGAATGATCAGAACATGAAAAGCAAGTTAGTACAGACCGCGTAGATAAGAGATACTTCTATCAGTCCAAAGAGAGATAATGAGAAATTTTCTTCCCACACAGTGTAAACAACGTACAGAATCTCCCATCATAGTGTATGACTTTCCTGATCCAGTCTGCCCGTATGCAAAGACACATGCATTATAACCTTCAAATGCAGACTTCACGACATCTGTGCCGAGGGTTTTGAAAACCTGAAAGCAGAAAGAAAAAAAAAAAAAAAAAACCACAAAAGATACAATTACCATGGATTTTAATAAAAACTCCTTCAGTGTTGACAGTATTCTTGAATACTACTTTCATAAGGATTACACCATGTAAATAAATCACTACAGAGCTGTTAACAACAGAGTAAGTGTATATCCCAGTTTTTAATCAAAAGGAAACACATAATGAAGCAAAAAGCAACCCCATCCTTTTTCCCACTTAAGTTAACAAAAAATTCCTGAAATAGAAAAAGGTAAACAAGGCAAAGTGACAGTCATAACTAGAAGCAAAGACGATTTTAAAGCAGGATGATTTACCATTTCAGAATTAAATAAACTTATAAAGTGATTCATGCTACCAGACCTTCCAGAAACTAAATATTCAAAGTCACAGCAGCCAGAAAGTTACGGCCCAAACCATGCCAAGTCAATGCCATCATTTTAAGGATACGGCCATTCATCAAAGTAAGTCTCCGGAGGCTCTCACAGAGCTGAGTGATGAGTGGGTGCAGGTGAGGCTGGGATGCCAGGCTCTCCCGAGTCAGAATCCAGTGCATTTTCCTATTGGGACATTTGCCCAGGATGGAGAAGGCAGGAAGACGAGCTGTGTGGGGCCTGGGTTGGCACTTACAGTGGCCTGAGTCCACGTCCACTGCACCACACAACTGCACCAGGATGTTTTGGGGAATGGAAGGGGGGTGAAGGACAAATACTTGACCCACACAATCGATGTAAATAAAAGAAGCAAATCAAGATGCCTGGTCATCCTCCTTGCACCCAGCTGGGGCGGGGACCAGCCAAAGCTTTCTAACCCCCTCCTACCTTCACACTGCCCCCTGCCCCCTCCCTGCAGGGGAGACCAGTACACAAAGGGCACACAGAACACCTCCCTGCTTCAAAAACAAGGCACAGCAGCAGCTGAAGAGACACCGGAGAGGCAATACGATCAGGTTCTCAGTCAGAACCAGGAAAAGGTGTGGGGTCCCCCGCAAAGGCCAGGGCGGGAGCCTCGCCAACCCCTCGGGAGGGTTCAGTCTCCGTGAGTGATGCGGGGTGAGCCCAGCTCAAGACACACCATCGACTCTCCATAGGGATCTGGGCCCTCCAGCCAGATACCACCCCCGGACGGGGCTGACAACCACTGGCCATCTTGCTCTCCCCTCCCCACACAGACATCCGTGCTACCAACACAGCTTGTCAGCCAAGGACGCTTCAGGCACCATCTTCCTGCCATCTTGTTTAGACTTCGTCTCCTCGGTGGCGTCAGTCAAAGACGTACAGACTATTCTTCCAACAGAGCCGCTTCCACAGAGGACCCTCTCATTACTCTCCTTCATTCTGAGCTAAGTTTCATCCATTTCAGCTTTACGAGCTGATAGTTTCTGATCCTTTTCCCACATTCAGATGACTAACTCAGCCTTCAACTAGAGCAGCTCACGCCGTGTCCGTGATCAGTCCTCGGGGCGAGCAGTGTCCTAGATCCACTGTCCAGGGGGAGAGGTTAGGTCACTGGGCACACAGTGGGTGGCAGGGTGGGATCTGCACCCGGCCTCCCTGACGCCAAAGCCTGCGCTTCTACCGGAGCCGACGCCGAGTCCTCTTCCCACGCTCTCAACATCAACCTGGAAGCCCCAACCCTACGTGGAAGGGCCTCCCCTGACAGACCACACACACACACACGCGCACGCACGCACTCCTCTGTGAGGAAGCAGAACCAGGAATCCCAGGGGGACTCTGGACTCCAGGCTAACCATCTGAGGTTCATTTTCACCACTATATATGGAATAGGAGGAAAACTCTAAATATTTCTTTAATTCTTTCTGATTAGACAAAAACCAAAAGGCAGATGTCATTTTTACCACTTCACAGAGTGCCACTGGAGAGAAAGAACGGCCTTCCAAAAGCTTCCGGAAGAATAAAGGAAGGCTCTTCTCTCATACTTTTGTCTGGGGCTAACACAAAGTCATGGAAAATATCATATTTAAACCAAACCCCAAAGGTTTCAAAATGGAATTCTTCCCCAGGGTTAAAATCCACACCTGCTACTTTACTCCTCATTTAGTCTCTAGAAAGCTAACTCAGCTGGAGTTCCTCCAGACTCAGGGGGTCCCGGAGGGGGCAGGGGGCCTGGGGCTGGTGGACGTGACTGCACGACAGGCCTAGAAAATGCAGGTCCGGAGGCGCTGAGACCCAGGCCTGGCTCGGTCCCAGCTTCAAGTCGGCTGGGGACCCAGAGAAGCAGCAGGATGGTGCCCACACCCCCGGGGTTCCCAGCAGGGAAAACCGGCTACCCCACTGCAGCTCCCACCAAGGACTGATTTGCCATCGTCTACCAAACCGAGGTGGGGAAGGAAGGGGCTGCTCGACTGGCTGACGCCCTGCCCTCCTGGCCAGGGTCCCCGAGAGCCACCTTGCTGCTTGTCTGAGAGGCTACAGAGCTGACTTAACAGAGCAAAGGGAGGCATCGCAGGGCCTCGCTTGAGGGGAAGTGCCCACAAGAGGGCGCTGTGTAAACAAAAGACTCTCCATCCAGCTGTCAACTGGGAAATCTCAGGTTTCAGGTTTCTCCGGGGTCGAATCAAGGAACAGGCAGTGTGAGATCAAAGCCTCCCTTTGGAGACTGAAGAACAATTAAGAAAATTAGACCTTACTTAATGGTCTTTAATTGACACGAGTATGGCCTTAAACGGCTCACTGATTTTTTTTCTAAATCTAAAATTAATTTGGAAGGAAGAAATAGTAATGGTCATCTTATTTGGAATTTGTTTAACATTATGGGAAACTTGTACTATAGTAATGAGCATGATATATCGTCTCAAGATGCCTTTTCATTTAAATGATTTTTAAAAAGAAGAAAAAGACAAGGGCCGACATCACGCTAAGCCTGCATCTTCCCGTTTACAGCAGGGGTGAGAACCGTCAGCTCAGTTCCTGTGCAGGATCCGGCAGCGTGAAAACTTTAGTCGATACAACACCAGCTATTCAAATTAGAGATGAGGAAGATTACCTTCTCTTTAACAGTGTCTAAAAAATAGGTGTTTTCCCAAAAATGCCAAACTCACAGAAAAAGAGATCGGATTTGTGGTTACCAGAGGCGGGAGGCTGGGGGAGGGAGGCTTGCAAGAAGGCGGTCAAGAGGTACAAACTTACAGTTCCAGGAGAAATAAGCACTAGGAATATAATATACAACAATGATGACTGCAGTTCACACTGCTGCATGATACACAGGAAAGGTGTTAAGAGAGTAGATCCGAAGAGTTCTTTTTCATCACAAGGAGAAATTTTTTTTTCTTTTCTTTTTACTGTATCTATATGAGAGGATGGTTATTAATTAAACCTATTGCGATAACTGTTTCACAAGATACGTAAAGCGAACCATCATGCTGTACAACTTAAACTTATACAGAGATGTATGTCAATTATTTCTCAATAAAACTGGACAAGAGGAAAAAAAAAAAAAAAAAAAACCACTAGGAGTTTTCCTGGATCTCTGCTGGTTTTATTAACATGTGGTTCTACTAGAAAGCAGTGTTATACTAACATATCTCAAAGGCTTTTTCAGTTTTGAACTGAATGTACGATATAAATAACCTGAGACTGTTCCAGAGTCAAGGAACCCAAAGCCTCTGAAGCACAGACACCTGAAGCGGGAAAGTCTCCTCCTCAGCTGAAAATTCTTTTCATTCTCAAACTATTTTTAAACTCTGGGCAGGTATTTTTAATTCCCAAAAGAGCTAAACTTGTTAACTGCTTCCCTGACCTTGACTCTCACTGAACCCAGGATATGTGACCTGTTCCATAAATGAACGACCCACCCGTAGACGAGGCCTCTCAGTCAGAAAACGCCTGCTAAGCATCTCCAGGGAGCCAGGCCCTGCTGTCCGCGCCACCACTCCCATCCCTGGGCTTTCCCTCGGCGCAGCCCCTGTCCCCAAAAGGCCTCAAATCCAGGTGAAACAGGGGGGAAATCCAGCCGCTCGCTGGGTAACTTAGGAGGGAAACCTTCATGGCCCTTCATTCATCCTCTAATGAAGATGTCCTGAGGACCATGTAATGAACCAGCTTTTCCCTTAAACTCCCCCGTACCAGCCACTTCATTTGCATTCCTACCTGAAAGCCAAAATCTGGATTCCACTGGCTGCAACATTCTGTTCCTCACCAGACTCCGAGCTACCAACACTGACTAATCCACTTACCTCAGGACCAAAGTCATCTTCGCTCACTCGCTCATCCATTTATTCATTCAACAGGGCTGCCCTGTCCACCTGTCACTGAGAACACACCAATCCTTAAACCCTTAAGACCTTCCAGGGGTGTCTCCACCACCGTATACATCAGCCCCAGGATCTCAACTCTGCTACTATTCAGTCGATTAGAGCTACAGACTTGAGCAAGTTATTTAAGCTGAGTCTCCTTGACAAAGAAAAATGGAGCTAAAGTCGACCTCATTTGGTTCTTGTGAGGATTAAATGAGGCAGCACCCCTGAGCACCAAGCAGCGTTTCTGATTCCCCTGCAAACTCCAGCGGCGTTAGTTCACCTTTCCTCTCCCGGCCCCTCTCTCATGCCCAGCACCCCATCTCTCCTCACGGCCCCCATTCCTACTGCTGTTGTCCTTTCTATGTTTCCCCAATACTGAATCAACATCTTGCAGATACTATCACTCCAGGCCTCTCCTGGGAACAACTTCTCCAGGTTCACAGCCAATCTGAACTCCCAACACTTACATCGCCTCAGAAAGCCAGCCTCCTCCACAAACCATTCCTAAACCAACTACATTTCTCAAATGCTAAGGATCATGCAACTCACCTGGGGATCTTGCTACAAAATGCAGTTTGATTCAGTAGGTCTGGAGTAGTTCCTGAAATTCTGCATTTCTAACACTTTCCCAGGCAACACTGAGATTCTAGTACGTGGACACACCAAGTTACAAGAAACTACACCATGATACCACTTCAAGATGCCATCGCGTGGGTCACAAGCCTGGGCGGGCAGGACAGGAATTCACGTTCGTTTTAACACCTGGAGACCTGAAGCCATGCCTCTTAAGAAGCTGTTAACAAGCCAGGGAGAAGCCCCGCCATGCGGGCATGCTCTCCCCCCACCTCACACCGTGTTTCCCCAGAACCCCGCTCTACTCCAACACCCTGCCTGCCCCACCCAGGGAAATACACTAGTCCTTCTGGTCACATGACACACCATCAAGCGACGGTCCCCTGGGAGGATCTTCAGGTCTGTTCTTATCTGCCCATGTCATGTCTACATTTCAGATCACAAAAGCCTACAGCACAGGTTTCCTGGACAAATTCCAGCTTCATTCTAGGTTCTAGAAAGATTCTGAACAAAACGATCTTGCTTTCTAGAATCTTTCTTTCTAGAACCTACAATGATCCATCCAAGCAGGGGAAATGTGACTTGGGTGTGAAGTGTACCTCCTAAAGCTCTGCATCGCAGCAGGACTCAAGGCCAACTGAGTTATGTGCCAGGCTTAGCAGTACACACAGGCAGACATCAGAGTTCCTGCGGATTCAGTTCAGACCACAGCAATAAAGCGAGGCACACAAATGTTTTGGTTCCCTGTGCAAATAAAAGTTATGTTTATACGATACTGTAGTCTATTAAGTGTGTAGTAGCATTTTGTCTAAAAAATAACATACATACCTTAATTAAAAAATACTTTCTTGCTAAAAAATGCTAACCATCACCTGAGCCTTCAACAAGTCGTAATCTTTTTGCAATAGTAACATGATAGATCACTGATCGAATATAATAATAATGAAAGAGTTTGAAATATTGCGAGAATTACCAAAATGTGACACAGAAACACGAAGTGAACAAATGCTGTTGGAAAAATGGCGCCAACAGACTCGACACAGGATTGCCTCAACCTTCAATTTGCAAAAAAGCGTTAACATCGAGCACAGTAAAATGAAGTATGCCTGTAAATGTCTCCCCAAAAAATGCTTTACTTGCAAAGCTCCTTTAAAACAGTAGTCACTGCCAAGTTTTGAAACAAAAATTATGATCATCATGCTCAGAAGTGGAAAAAAAAAAAAAAATCAACCTTTTGGGGATGGAATTCATCTCAAGCTTAAGATAAATGCTGCTATATAATAAGCAAAAAGCTAAGTTAGCAAAGGCTAATTTTACATAAATCATATTCAGAAAAAAAATTAGCAAGATGTTTTAAAGAGTTTTAGGGTAGGCATGTTTTTCTCAATATGAAAATAAACCAAAACAGAGATTTTGAAAATACCATACCATTTCTTGTGAAACATAATCTGGACTTTTTGTATCAGCAGAATAAAAAGAAAAGTCATAGGTGAAGGTCTTGGTCCGTTCTCTTCCTGAGTCCCCAGTCCCTCCTTCTGGTATCTAGAAAGAGATGATTATGACAATAATAACAACAATGTAAGAGGAAAATAATAATAATGTGAAGAACCCTGTCAGCAAACAAGTAATCTATCCAATTCAAGAAAAAAACTTCATAGAAAATACACAAACGATCACCATTTTCCATTATTTATACCCTGACTCAAATCCATTTAATTCCTCACCTCCTGAATGAATGAATGAATGAATGGACAAGCAAGCAAACCTAAACTCCTCCCAGCAATTCAGGCTCTCTACGATATGACCCAAGGCTACTTTTCTGGACTTTTTATCATGATTACCTTATATGAACCTGACACTCCAGCCAGACGCTATGTTTTTCTGACTTCAATGCTTTTTAGTGCTGGAGTCTGCACAACTTCACGGGGTGCTGTTCACAGAGATGACAATGTGACAGCAGTTGTGTGATCTTGTGGCCCCACTGAAAACTCCAGGTCAGATGCCTCCTCTTCCACAAAGCTCCCCTTGGGCACTGCATCCAGAAGTAATTCTCCCACCTCTGAGAGACAACTCTCCCAGGACACATCATATTATGAGTCTATTGCATATGTTTGCATACATCTTGTCTACCTTGCTATACACCAAAATTGAAGCAAAAACCATGTTTAAGAATCTTCATATGCCACCAAGGCCTCACACAGCTCCCTGGACATATGCTGAATAAATGTAATGGGCATCCTATTTTCCAGCATAATTCAGATACTATAGTATACATACCATAAAAAAGAAAATTGTTTAAGGTTCTTATTATTAAAATGTTTAAAAATCCAGGCATCTATTCTGGTTATATCAGACAAAGCAATGTTTGTAAAACTCAAAAAGCAACAGAGTAATCAAGGAAAACAGATTCCATAACACACAAAGGAAGGCGATTCATCCAAGGCCATGGGTCTCTCCACTCCGTTCCGGTAAATACGATGTTTGAATGATTAGACTTTGACCGCAGCGCTGTGAGCACACAAAGGTACAGGAAGCAGAGCAAAGCAGAGGTAAGTAACAGCAGAGAAAGGACAAGTGACGTGAGAAGATGTGGGAGGTCAAAGGAGGGAAAGCCAGGTGAGGGCCAAGCAGAGCCAGAAGGTAGGAGAACTGCGGGCAGCAGAGAAAGAAAGACATTCCACTGGAGAATGCCTCAGGCCAAGGGGCACCAGAGCCCCAGAGGAGGCCTCTCGAAACGCCCAGAGCACGGCCCATGCGAAGATGGGCACATTCCCCAGCTTCTATCACTGGGGATCAAGTTGCACGACTTTGAAACTGGATTTCAAAGTGTCCAGTCCCTTGAGCCACGAATTAACAGAAATCCAACCAGAGACTGATCTGCACTTCGCCGTGGGGCACCAGGCCTCCGAAACCCAAACCTGTGAGCTAATGACAACTATCGGAGGATGGGGTTGGGTTCATAAGGCACACGATTTCTTTATTACTGATTTTACACATTTATTTTTCCCCTAAGTGAAAAGTATTCAGGGTCCTTAACAAATTCACTAACCAAAGAAAAAAACCAGGATACTTTAAGTACAAAAAGAACTCGCCATCTTAAAAAATTCTGGGATTTTTATTCAATTTTCTTTTTTCCAGAAGAAAATTTCAGTTTTTTAAATTTTTCATCCCCTGAGTTTTGAATAGTAATACCAGCTTCTCTTGCAAAGTTTACAAAATTATTTTCATTAAAAATGAAAACAAATCTAGGGCCAAAGCTTATTTAATAATTCACAATGAGCCAATTGCCAGGCTAAGGATCCACCATAGGATAGAGGTTAGAAATGCCTGGGTCAGGGCTAAACGCATGAGCTCACCTCCCAGAGCTGCGGCTCAGGCCTGGCTCCCAGGTCAGCGAAACCAGGGACGGGACAGGAGACAGAGCTTCAACCCTTTTGCTTTGTGACCAAGCCCAAGCCAAGTGCAAGCTGACGTGGTGAACTGAACAGAGCAAGGAGGGCTGTGGAAACAGCAGATGTGTTGTATTTACCCACAAGCCGTTCAACACGGAAACAAACACACAACTCACAGAACTGGAGCCAGCCCAGGCCGCTACTTGCCTTTAAGTTTGTGATTGTTGTTTTGCTTTTCTCCATTTGAATAATGAATTTGGCTTCCAAGTCCTTTTCCCTGCAACACAAATAATTCAGTGTTGGTTAGGAGAGAAAAGACTGTTTTTACAATTTTTGTTGTATTTACTTTTTACATATGGCAGTTTGTTTTTAAATGGCACGTGAAGCACAATCTCTGATACCCCCTGTCCCGAAACCTTACGAACATAAACATGAGGACGCACAAAACAGATGCCACCATCAAAAACTTAAGACTGAAAATACTGTGTTGGCGAACCCTGGAAGAACTTCTACCTGTGAGCCAAAAGGAGTCTATGTGAAATGACAGAAACCAGGGACACTGTGTGACTCGGGAAAAGAGAAACCCCACCCACCTGGTACAGAAGAAAGTCACCATATCCCTCCATCCCAGATGAGAACTAAGAAGAAACAGGAGCAGTGCTCACAACCAGGTGCTGCTTCTAGAAGCAGCCAGGGCACTGCCCCCTCCCCCCACCTTCTTTCTATACCCATCAAGAAAATGTAATTCCTAGAAGACACCAGAACAGGAAGTTAAGAGAAATCCTAAAAAGTACAGTTCTCTGAAAGAAACGAGACTACACCCACACAATGGAGTGGGATGTCCCTGGCCAAGGAACGAGGAAGGTCTCTATGTACCGCTGTGGACGGAGGCCAGGGTTCGTTAAGTGGGGAATGTGAGCTGGAGAAAAGTATACATGGGATGCTACCACTTGTATTTAAAGATAAAAAGGATAGCGTATTTATTTTTCGAAAGGTTACCTATGGAGAAAGAAGATGAAGTGGAAGAGACAGGGAGAGAAGCTAGATTTCTAGAAAAACACCTTGATCTATATAGATCATCTTTAGAATGATGAAAATAATTTACACAAAAATAAAACAAAATTATTTTTATTAAATAACCTAAACCACAAAAGTTAAGTTGAAGTAAATGAACCTGTGTGCTGCATGGTGAGAAAAGACCTCATGTGCTAATTCCTTAGGCAGGGGGAATCTAGCCTAAGGAGAAAAAGAACTACAGAGCAAAGATATTGTGGGTTCAGGAATCATATTTTTGGTGATAAGTGTAGTTATCCTGGGATTTCTGTTTGTGTATTGTGGGATAATACATAAGTAATTATGTTGCTGTCGCTGAGGACCAAGGATTTTGGTTGAAAGGAGATACAAACATTAGATTTGTTAAAAAGAAACCATAGAGCCAAAATGCAGTCACTTATGCTAAGCCCCACCAAGATTTAATACCTTACTTAATGTAGTTTCAGCCTCTCCCAGGAATAAATCTTGAACCAATCAGTCTGGAATTTCCTGGTCTACACTAATACGGTAGGTAAGACCCCCCTGCTGTCCCCAAGGGAAGCTGACTTTGCCTGAAATAATCCACTTTTTTAACTTCCTTTTCACACCCTCCTTCTGCCCGTAAAAGCCTTCCGTTTTGTACAGCTCCTGGCAGGGCCTTTCAACTTGCTAGGTGGGATGCTGTCAAATTCGTGAACCACTGAATAAAGCCAATTAGATCTTCAAATTCACTCAGCTGAATTTTTCTTTAACAGATTGCTGAGGCTAGGTAAAACCTCTGTAGTCCTGAATCTAAGTGGGAAATGCTAACATGAACTTTATCCGAAATTGAAAAAAAAAAGTACTCCCTAGCTTTGTCCTCTGAAAAGGCCTAGAATCTTATGGCCAAATTATAGTATCTAAATACCATTTTCCACTAAGGTAAGCCAGGGCTCATGGAGAAAGCCTCAATCCAAACATACAGGTGGACCTTGGAGACACGGCAGGTTCGGTCCAGACCACGGCAACAAAGCGAGTATCACAACACAATGAGTCACACGAATTCTGCTGTTTCTCAGAGCATATCAAAGTTATGTTTAAAATGTTCAATAGCATTATGTCTAAAAAAACAAGGTACATACCTTAATTTAAAAATACTTTATTGCTAAAAACTGCTAACCATGGCGCAGTGGTTGAGAATCTGCCTGCCAATGCAGGGGACACGGGTTCAAGCCCTGGTCTGGGAAGATCCCACATGCCGCGGAGCAACTGGGCCCGTGAGCCACAACTACTGAGCCTGCGCGTCTGGAGCCTGTGCTCCGCAACAAGAGAGGCCGCGATAGTGAGAGGCCCGCGCACCGCGATGAGGAGTGGCCCCCACTCTCCGCAACTAGAGAAAGCCCTCGCACAGAAACGAAGACCCAACACAGCCAAAAATAAATTAATTAATTAATTAATTTTTTTAAAAAGTAACAAATGTTCAAGTACAATTGGTGTCTTTAAAAAAAAAACAAAACTGCTAACCATCATCTGAGCCTTCAGCAAGCGGTAATCTTTCTGCTGGTGGAGGGTCTTGCCTCAATGCTGACGGCTGCTGACTCGAGGGGCTATGGCAATTTCTTAATATAAGACAACAGTGAAGTTTACCTTGCCAATTGACTCTTCCTTTCCTGAACAATTTCCCTGTAGCATGCAATGCAATTTGATAGTATTTAAACCACAGACTCAAACTGGAGTCAATCCTCTCAAACCCCGCTTTATGAACCAAGTTTACGTAATATTCTAAATCCTTTGTTGTCATTTCAACAATCTTCACAGCATCCTCACCAGGAGCAGATTCCGTCTCAAGGAACCACTTTCTTTGCTCATCCATAAGAAGCAACTCCTCATCCATTAAAGTTTTTTCATGAGATTGCAGCAATTCAGTCACATCTTCAGGCTCCACTTCTAGTTCTCTTGCTATTTCCACCACATCTGCAGTTACTTCCTTCATTGCAGTCTTGAACTCCTCAAAGTCATCCATGAGGGCTGGAATCAACTTCTTCCAAACACTTGCTAATGTAGGTATTTTGACTTCTTCCCATGAATCATGAATGTTCTTAATGGCATCTAGAATGTTGAATCCTTTCCAGCAGGTTTTCAATTTATGTTGCCCAGATCCATCAGAGGAATCACTAGCTATAGCAACTGTAGCCTTATGAAATATATTTCTTAAAGAATAAGACTTGAAAGTCCAAATTACTCCTTGATCCATGGGATGCAGAATGGATACTGTGTTAGCAGGCATGAAAACATTTATCTTGTCCATCTCCAACAGAGCTCTTGGGTGACCAGGTGCATTGTCAATGAGCAGTAACATTTTGAAAGGAATCTTTTTTTTTTTTGAGACGGTCTCAACAGTGGGCTTAAAATATTTAGTAAACTGTGTTGTAAAGAGATGTGCTGTCACCCAGGTTTTGTTGTTCCATTTACAGAGCACAGGCAGGGTAGACTGAGCATAATTCTTAAGGGTCCTAAGATTTTTGGAATGGTAAATGAGTATTGGCTTTAAATTAAAGTCACCAACTGCATTAGCCCCTAATGGCAGTCCTAGGTGGCACCTTCTTCCAATAGAAGGCTGTTGCGTCAACACTGATTATCTGTTGTTTAGTGTAGCCACCTTTGTAAATATCTTAACTAGGTCTTAACTAGATCTGGATAACGTGCTGCAGCTTCTACGTCAGCACTTTGCTTCACTTTGCACTTTGATGTCACAGAGGCGGCTTCTTTCCTTAAACCTCATGATCCAACCTCTGCTGGCTTCAAACTTTTCTTCTGCAGCTTCCTCACCTCTCTCAGCCTTCAAAGAATTGAAGAAAGTTAGGGTCTTGCCCTGGATCAGGCTGTGGTGTAGGGGAATGTTGTGGCTGGTTTGATCTTCTATCCAGACCACTCAAACTTTCCTCATGTGAGCAATAAAGCTGTTTCGCTTTCTTACTCGTGTGTTCACTGGGGCAGCACTTTCAATTTCCTTCAAGAACTTGTCCTTTGCCTTCACAACTTGGCTAACTGCTTGGCACAAGAGGCCTAGCTTTCAGCCTATCTCGGCTTTTGACATGCCTTCCCCACTAAGCTTAATCATTTCTAGCTTTTGATTTAAAGTGAGAGACATGCGACTCCTCCTTTCACTTGAACACTTAGAGGCCACTGTAGGATTATTAAGTGGCTGACTTTCGATATTATTGTGTCTCAGGGAAGAAAAGAGGCCCAGACATATCATTTCCCTAACCAGCTTGTTCAATAACAACAACAATAAACTGCAGGGAATATAAAGGTGGAAGCAGAACCTATAGATTAAAAAAGACTTTAGAGATACATCAATTGACTGGATCTCAGTTCACACAGAAGAACATTTTTAGAAATAATAAGACATGTAGGAAAATGTTAACACTGACTAGATATGTGATGATACTAAGGAATTATTATTTTAGGTGTGATAAGAGTATCATGATGAGCTTAAAAAGGCCTTAACCTTTTAGAGACACACTGAAATATTTACAAATGAAAAGATACCTGGGATTTATTTGAAAATAATCTGGGGTGGGGGGCTAGGGGAGTAGAGGCAGGAGAGGGTAGCACCCTGGCCACCTCAGGATGAACAGAGACAGAACAAACACCAGCCAGAACAATGAAGCCCAAAGAGTATGATGCAGTAAACACCACTCAAGCGCTACAGTAAATCCCCATGGCCTGGGTTAACTTTTCCAAGCCAGTTTGAGGAAGTACAGGGCTGGGCGAACGGAACACTGGCTTAGAGACAAATAAATGAAATCCCTCCTGTGTGCGTGGAGCCTCCACTTCTCCCTCCAGGTCCTGGGCGGCTCCACTGTTGGACCCAAAAGTGAGAACTGCCTCAGGGACACCCCGTATTCACAACGCTGGAAAACAAACACTTGAGCACTCAATCACCTCGCTCCACCGCACTCAACTTCCAAAGTGCGCTCCGCCCAGCAAGAGAGCCACGCAGATTCGTTTTGTTAATGCCACATCCCGGTCCCTCCCGTTGCCACCGGGGTCATTTCTCAGTCACTCATCAACCTACTGTGTCTAGATCTTTCACTTTAGAACCACTAGTATTATCAACAAATACCTGCTGGGAGCACAAAACCATCCGGGGATCTCAGAGGACTAGACGTGACCACGATGGGTGCTCACACCGCCTGCCAGTTCTTACTTACAAAACACGAAGGAATGCAGGTCATACCATGCCCACGCCGCACCCACCCCTCCTGTGGGAAGCCAGAGGGTAAGGAATTCCAGGCTCGGAGCCTTACACCTTGGGAGCAGCAAAGTTTAAAGGGCCCTCCCCAGGATCATTTATTCCAACCTGTAGGTAACCAAGATAGTACTTGCCTAGTTTTAAATGAACATCCACTCTATAAAAATACCAGGGAAGATACTGACTGAAAGGCCATTATGTACCATTAGCGTCTTTTTTATCAGCCACTTCCGAAATCAAAACTGAAGATACGCCAATAAAATTAAAAATCAAAAAAAAAACAACTGGAAATGCTCGGTGGGTTTCAACGGGTCCATGACCTTGAAACGGCAGAGGCTGGGGTGTGGTGGTGGGGATGGGGAGGGGCAGCCTCACTTTTCTGAGGGTCCACAGTTCCCTCAGCTTCTCAAAGAGCTCTGTGCCCCAAAAGACGGGCACCCCATCTAAGACCTGTTATTCAAAGTGCAGCCCAGGCACCAGCAGCCCCCGGAGCTCGAGGGATCACGGGCCCCCTGCGGACCCACCGAATGGAACCCGCTTATGACAGGAGCCCAGAAGGACCCCAACAACCAACTGATGCTGGGAAGCACGGCTCAGACACTATCTGAACATGACGGAGTCATAACTCGTCTTAACAGTTACTCTCACGAAACAAACTCCACCACGTGCGATCTAGTTCGTAAGCTGGGAAACGCACTTTGTACTTTGACCTTTAAGTCTTATTTGTAAAATCACATGACAGAACTGGATATAACCCCAGTCAGCTGACGCTGTCTCGACTCTTTGCTCCGAGTTGTACGGTGGCTTCTGACCAAGAGCAATACGTGCCTAACATCATCAGACCTAGGGAGTCATCTGAGTGTTGTGACACCCAGGCTCCCTCATCCTGAGCACCCGGCCAAGCTTCCAGCCCTTCCTGTACCCAGATGGTTTCCCAACATCAGTGAGGGGCTGCTGCCAAGAGCTTGAAATCATTCTAAGTGACAATCACAGGCCATCAAGATTCACACGGAAGCCATCTGTTCCAGAAAGGGAAGTTCACGAATAACAATTTCCTAGACTGCTTCCTTCTTAAGCATAAACACGAAAACTGTAAGAAAAAGATGGATCTTTACTCTGAAAATAATCTCTAAGTGTAGTGTTATAAATACAAAGAAGCTAGCTAGAGATTTAGCCATAGACGGCAAATCTCACTCTAGTTACTGAAAATACTTATGGAAAAGCCAATGTAATCTCCATGAAGCGGTTATGATGGCGGGAATTATTAAATATTGAAAGGAATCCTTTGGTGCATTCATCCCTGGTAGATTCCAGGAGGCCATCAAGCTTCCAAGTATTTCAGAGATGGAAGAAAGAACAAAGGAGGCCCCAGGCTCCCTTTCCTTCCACACCCTGCCGACCTGTCCCACTCGGGCCCCCCGTCCACTGGAGACCGGCTTCTGCTCGTGGCCTTCTCTGCACCTCCAGGGCCTCTAACTATCATAGGTGACTTGAGGGTCCACGTGACACTCCCTCTGGCAGCCTTACCTCCTGTCCCCCCCTCCCCACCCAACGGTCAGTTACCCAGTCCCATCCAATCTACCGCCGGGCTACCGACCTTGGCCACCTCTCCCACTGTCCCAGGTCGGCCACCACCACCCCTCTGGAGTCTCTTTGCCTCCAGCCTTGTCCCCTCTCATCCACCCTCCACTCTGCTGTCAGAGGGATTCTTTCCAAATACACGTGGCACCGTGTGGCTCCCCGGCTTTACAGCGACTTCCACAGGCCACAGGGTGAAGCCCGACTCCCAGCGGTACCCAAATGCCTTCTGACCGACCCAACCTAACCATTCCACACTATCCATGCCACCCTCCTCCCGGCCAACGCTCAGCCTGGCCTTCCTGAGCCTTCGTTGAGCCTCTGCCCCACCCCCTAGTCAGCTGACCAGCCCCTAGTTCACCCTCCAGACCGTGAACTTCTCAGGAGTAAGGACTGGGCCTACTGGGTTTACACCTCCAGGCCCGGGCACAGTGCCTCACCTTGGATGTGCTCACAAAACGGCTGTTGAATGTGATGGACCAACGGACTAAAGCTTTGAATGGATGCTCTCCCCACCAGCTGCTCTTCGCCAGGCGCATCCCCTCCTTAGGGCCACTTGCCCCGATGACCCCCTCACCACCCTTGCTTCTGGCTTTCCCACCCAGGCCCTCGGGCGAGGCTTGTCCCAGGTCCAGTCTGACTCACCCACCCTGTAAACCTTCAGGAACGCCTACCCAGCTCATCCCACCCCTCGGGCTCCACCCCTGCTGGTGTCGTCTCTCCAACTGGTCTAGAGCATCCCACTTCCGCTTCACCCCACAACCTGAGCCCTCCGGGCACAAAAACAACACTCACAACCAGCACTCGCTCGGTGCTTTGTCTTCCAGTCTTTCAGCTGAAAACCGTGCAACACCAGGCACTGAGAGGTCCCCCAGTCCCAGGTCAATTTCCTCTGACATTTACGAAACATGGGAAATAAATCTTGACATTTTTCTCATACTGAGGAAAATAAATCATCCTGAAATATTATTTGAACATTGACTTGATAATAGAGCAAAATGAACTATGCCTCTGCCTGGCCACTTTGGTGAACTGGGTTTCTCAAGCGAAAAGTCAATTATGGTTCACTCATATAAATAAGTAATTTATTTGAAAGGTCTGGAAACTAGATCATAAGATGCTACAAATGAACCCGCTGGAGTAAGTATGCTGAGTTATAGATCAATACTGAGGGGGGAGGAGGGAAGGAGAAAGGAAAAGATGTAAAATATCCAATCAGAGAAAGAGATGAATTATGTCAGCTTGCAGATATGAGAATAGGGGAAAGCTTATTAGAAAAAAATAACCCTATGTTAATTCAAACATTTTGAATATGTTTTTAAATTATTCAGCAATTCAGATTGACTCCACTCATGCAGCTGATGGTGTTTGGTCACCCCATAATAAAACAGCTGGAATGGGTGACACTGAGACCCCCAAACTGGGCCCCTAGCCTAGAAGATTATAATAAGAGTGGCTTATTCACTCTGAGTTCCAAAGTGAACCAGCATCCCCAAATTCACCTGAAAAGTTACATACTATGAACCAATATTTAACTGCCTTCATTTTGGTGGCAGAACACCCAAGAGCAAAAATTTTAAACTCTATTTTTAAAAAGAATGCATGAACATAACCTTCAAAAATTGTGAATCACTGTATTATGATATCACTTATATGTGGAATCTAAAAAAAATGGTACAAGTGAACTTATTTACAAAACAGAAATAGAGTCACAGATGTAGGAAACAAACTTATGGTTACCAAGGGGGAAAGGTGGGGATAAACTGGGAGATTGGGATTCACATATACACACTACTAAATACAAAAATAGATAACTAATAAGGACCTACTGTATAGCACAGGGAACTCTTCTAAATACTCTGCAATAACCTATATGGGAAAAGAATCTAAAAAAGAGTGGATATATGTATAACGGATTCCCTTTGCTGTACACCTGAAACTAACACAACATTGTAAATCAACTGTACTCCAAAAAAAATTCTTTTTCATTGTGAATCACTATATTGTACACCTGTAACTTATATATTATTTTACATCAACTATACTTCAATTTAGAAATAAAATAGAAGTACAAATTAATTAATATAATTAAGTAAAAATAAAAAGAATGCATGACCTCCATGGGTACTACTACGGAAAGAAGTCCAAGGAACACTGTTAAGTGGGGGAAAGAACCAAGCATGCAGTCGACGTCCAGTTTGCAGTCCAATAAGTAGATAAATAAAGCGGAGAGAAATGCACATTTCTGCTTCTAGATGCCCAGAACATCCCTGGACATTTCCGAAATGATAATTGGGAAGCTGTTCGCAGTGAAAGCTGGTCACCTCTGGAGAGTACGTAGGAGCAGGACCTCAGGGGATGAGAAAATGAACTTAAACACTTCCCTGTGGAAACTATTTCAGCGTGATTCGATATTACTTTGATTAAAATAAGTTAGTTAATTAGAAGGCCAAAAGCCCCTGACTTTAAGCGTTGGGTGGCTCCTTGGCGCCCTGGGGTGTGCCCGGGTCCTTCCAGGGCTGGCTCGCCGCCCCTCCCCTCCTGACCGTCCGGCCACACAGAAGACAGCTCACCTTGGCCACAGCTCCCCCGCCGTCGCCATCCACTGCCCGGATTTGCCTCTGTCCCTCCCCACCCTCTGCATGTCCACCAGGCTCAGGGGTGTCAACCTTCAACCCCAGACCAGATCCCCCCTCTTCGGGTAGCAGTCCTGCTCTCCAAATGCTCAGTGAGCTGCTCGGTCCCTCCACCCCATCCAACGGCACTTCTCTTTCTTCCCTTATTAGGGCTCCAGACAAAATACAGGGAACCCAATTAAATGTGAATCTCAGATCAAAGAGCAATGTTTTAGTATAACTGTATCCCAAATACTGCCTGAGACCTACTCAGGCTTTACTTCGGCTCGCTAACTTGCCACCACTGTGCCCCGGGTGCACCCAGCGGGCTCTCCCACTTAGATGCACGTGTACTCGCCCCCTCCCCCAAGCCCAGAGAGTGAGCAGCCTCAGCCCCCAGAGCAGGAGCAGACGCTCCATAAAGACATGCAGCCTCGCCCCTGTCAAAAGTGTGAAACCAAACTCAGGGCGGGCCACTCTCCTGCAATCCTCTCTCCCCGGGCTACTCCTTAGCCTTTCCGGCCAGTCCTAAACACTCAAAGATCTTGCTGACCTAGCTGCTGTCCATAAAAATCACAAAAGCATCAGCTCGACTTTTGAGAAAAACCCAAGGGTTTTTCTCCTGAAAGAAATCCAGGAGTGGCTTCTCCAGGCCATCACCCTGACTGCATCTCGGAACACACCTCGCCACACAGTGGTCAGCTGGAGGTCAGCAGCACCATGACCTACATCCCGGCCAGGAGTCCGCGCAGCCCTCCTCCGCTCCCCGGGGGCTGCTCCGCAGCCGAGCCAAGGGCAGCAGTGCCGTCACAGCCTCAGATGCCAGGAGCATCTCGGGCCAAGTGAAAGCCTCCGCTGACCCCTGCCACCGCGGGACGGAGCCATCAGGCTGTGCCTTTTATGATCTTCCCTGGCCTCCAGAGGGTGTAATAAACCTAAAAAATTAGGCAAACAGGCAACTGTTCCGGGCTGGGATCCCGGAGGAACAGACGATCGGGGGCAGCCTGGCATGCAGGGTGTTCATTAGGGTGTGCCCTTAGGGTCAGGCCCTGGGAAAGGAGGAGAGGGCAGCAGGACAGGGCAGAGGGAGCAGCGAGCTGTGACCAGATCTAGGGGCAGCCCTGGCTGACCCCACAGACTGTTCTGGAGCTACGGTGGCCCCTTCACACCCCCGCATTGTGCAGCCAGGGACCAGGACCACAGGCTGCCTGGGAAAGGGGCTAGGGCCCCCGAGGGGCTGACGCTGAAGGCCGCGCAGACAGCACTCCAGAGGCCGGGCAAGAAGCCCTTCAGCAAAGGATGCTCTGGGCATCAAGCACGGGGTCCACCACCCCAAGTCCCCTTAAATCGATGCTTCAGAGGGTGCTGACGAGCAGCCGCTTCAACCACCCCAACTCCCCAGCAGAGAGCGAGGAGCTGGGGCTACCAGGCCAGAAAGAAGGCAGACACCTGCTTTCAGTTTTCCGCTGAAGCAAGGACAGCCCAACAATCAGAAGTGTCTCAATACAAACTGAGCTGCCCTGAGATGTGCAGAATCATCACCGAGGAGGTTTAGCCCGAGGCCGACTGATCCCTAACCAGGACGCCGGAGGGGGAGATTTATGTATTCCTTCAGTCCACGAATATTAGTGAGACCTTCAAACGCCAAACAGCACTCTCTCCGCACAGGGATAAAGTAGTAAACAACACAGACAGAGTATTGTCTGGAGTCTTCATTTTAGTGAGGGGGTTAGAAAAAAATAAATACAATACCATTTTAGATACTGGTAGGTGCTGGGAAGAAATGAAAGGGTGTCATGGGCTAGGACAGGGGGCAGAGGCAGGGGGAGGCAAGCAGTCGGAGAAGACCTCTCTCCAAGGGGCTGTCGTGTGAGCCAAGGGCCGACTGGAGCGAGGCAAAGATCTGGGAAGGGCACAGCAGGTGCAGAGGCCCCGGGGCAGGAACCAGCCAGAGGCCTGGGGGAAGAGCAAGAAGGCCAGCGGGCCTGCAGGAGAGAGGGCGGGGAAGCAAGACAAGGTCAGAAAGGGGGCAGGGGCCAAACGATGCCAGGCCTCGCAGGAACTGAGATGCGACAGGAAGCCACAGACACGGGAGGTTGTGTGCATGGGGGTGGCAAAATGCTTCTATATTTTTAAATGATCCCTCCAGCTGCTGCTCAGACTCTGGAGGGGGGAGAGTAGGGCAAGGAGACCAGTGAGGAGGCTAATACAGGCCACATGGGAGATGCTGGACCAGGGATGAGAGCAGAGACGCATCCAAAAGACAACTCGGCCAGATCTGGGTTCCCAAGCCCTGCCGAGCAACAGAATAATCTGAAACGCCCAACCCAGACCTCCCAAAAGAGAATCTCCAGGATGGGCACCAGGCATCTGTATTTAACCGCCTAGGAGACACTGATGACCACGCCGGTTTGGGACCTGCTACCCTCGTTGCCCGGTGATGCCCTCCTCAACTCTGGGAAGCTGGGATTCTAAAGAGTGTGGAAGCCTAACTGCCTTTCGGCTCCTTCTGAGACGCGCTTTGCTCAGTGGTCTCGTCCCTTCCTCTGAATCCCCAGTTCCAGAACAAAAATCCAGAGCAGGGCTCTGCCTTCTGCTGGGTCCAGCTGGGGCCTCTCTTCTGAAGTCTACAACACCAAAGCACAGAGAAACACCGTTACGTGCGGAGAGAGAGAGCAGGTAGCAACAGAGCATGAAAACCTCTGATTCAATTTGCAGTAAAAAAGAAAGAAGGGAAGGGAAGGAAAAATAATATATGCATATACCGAGTAACTGTTTTCCCAATTCCCCTAAAGAAGGCACATAACTAGTAGCATTCTAGAAGCACAGGAGCAAAGTTAATTCACGGCATATAATGGATGCCTTACTCCGGGCATTGCACTTAATTCTGTCATGGAACCCTGGTCCCAGTTAGGAAAAGCTGGTAGATAGCTCAAGAATTCCATACATTACAAAACTCAAGCCCCAAACCATGAAGGACTAAATTTTGCTTGAGACTGAAGATGACAATGACACTTTCACAGGGAATTTTGGACACGCTGCAGGGGGAGCACCTGGGGCCCTGACGCTGAAGGCGTGAGAGGCGAGAGGAGGCTCAGGGAAATGGCGGTGACAAGAAGTGGGCTCAGGAGACCCCACCACCTGGTCTCAGCCAGAGAGAAACCGAGGCCCTGGAGGTTAAGTGACCGGCTCAAAGTTGCTCCTATAGTCAGCGCTGGGAAAAATTGGAGGAATTAAGCCACAGAGAACCGCCAGGGGCACACTAGCACCCCTAACCTGATTTCAGCTGCATCCTCCTGAAGGTAGGAGCACGGGATCCCAGTGGGCTAGGTCAGCACGTTTAAGGGGTTCACGGGAAGATTAGTCTGAACAGGTGCAAGTCACCAACTGCACCAGGCGCCGGACGGGGGAGCGCAAGAAGCCCATCCAGCCTCAGCTCCACACGCACGTGTCACCCAAGCTCCCTGCCACATTCCAAACTAGCCCTTCTGCCAGGACACACAAAGATCCCCCCGCTGGTCCCTCTGCCTGGAAGGTACTTTTCTCCTCCATCTCACTTATCCTTCAAAACGCTTATAGATGTCTCCTCCTCCAGGAGGCCTTCCCAGAACAAGCCCCAGCCAATATCTTCTGTGTGATGGCCCATCACTCACCACATCTGCTGCGTGACAGCCCACAACACACCACACCTGAGGTGCGATAGCCCATCACTCGCCACAGCAGTTTCCACTGTCTACCCATTTACTGCTGGGCCACTACATTGTGTCTTCCCCACCAGTCTAGATGCTTCCTGAAGGCAGAGATAATGCCCTGCCTTTGATACATCCCACAGTATGTAGACTGTCTTTATGTACAGCAAGCACTTGGATGAATGAACGAACAAATGAATGAGTAAGCAAATGAAAGAATGAAACACATGAACTGAAAACAAGACAATTTTCTTAAACTCAAGCACTAAAGTGAAGGAAATGCTTCCAAGTTTACTACACGTTTTCAATTTTTAAATGCAGGTGAGTTTTGCCCCATAAATACCGGTTCACTTGGCAGATGTTAACTCCAAAGGCAGAGACGAAGCTCACTCTCCCCGCGGACCCACAGCTGTGACTCTGACTCCAAGACCAGGGCACAGGGACCTTCTGTCTCTTTTGAGTCACAGGAAAGAGGAAAAACAAGGATGTGCATGTGGCCAAACTTCTTCAATGTGCTTCTCCAAACACACAAGCAACACATTCATAAACAAAAAGTGGAAATTTAAAAGAGGTGGTGTAATAGAATATTAAGGACATGAGAACATCTATTAATACTTCTTTTGTTTTCCTGTGTTCAGACATTAAATCAACTATTGAATGCCCAAAGACATCCTAGTTTAGTGCTGCAGCCCCATGAAATACAAAGTTCTCTCTGCTCTTTACCCACACCATCACTACAATGCTCCTTCCAGATTTATCTCTATTTTAGAAAAATGTTCTCAGTGGCAGCTTTTGAAAAACAAAAAAAAAAGATACAATAGCTGGCCTGTAAAGAGAAGACTGATTCCTTTTACAACATCGCCAGCTAAGTATACCAGATAGAAAGGTGTGCTATGAAATACTAAATTGCAGGACTTTTTCTCTAGAAGACTTCACTTGGAGTCAGAGTGGAATAAGATGCAATCTTGGTCTCGAGTAGCATTTCCACCAAGCCCTACATCTGGCATTGCCCAGCAGAGTGGGTTAATCATTGTGGGGGGAGCATTAGGCTTCGGGGAGCTGGGTGCAAATCCTGGTTCTTAGTAGCTCTGTGACTTCCACACTTCATTTAACTTTGCTGAGCCTTTGTTTCCTCCTCACCTGTAAAAGTACTGAGCTTCCCTCACATATAATTTTTTGCTGGAAGATGTGACAGAGGAAAGCAGGCTCCACAAGGCCAGGCACCAGCAGACCACCAATGTGCTCTTTCATCTCTACCACAAATCCAAGATCCATCCATTTATTCAACAAACGTTCACTGTGCCTCTCCTGCCCTCTGGGAACTTACATTCTGGTGGGACGATTCATTTTAACAAAACCTTTGCAATCCTTTCCCAAAATAGGTGGAAATGGAGGAAATCCAGAAAATATATTTTGCCAAATTTTCTAGCCAGATCTCACAAAAATGAGGAACCACCATATAGCTGATCTTCGTAAATTTTGTTTATAAAATACTTATCTTCATCAACACAATCCAGAGGCCACAGTTCATAAAAAAGACAAGAATATCGGAAACACCAAAATTCTTTCACTTATTTTTAAATACCTGTGAATTATGTCTAGTTATTCTGACTTAATCCACACTGACTGTCTGACCTGAAGACGTGACACACACTGTCCTTCCCGCACCGTGGCCAGCAGCTCCCTCCCTGCCCCCCTTAGCAAGCGTGCAATGCTCATTCATATATTAAATTAATGGGAGCAAGAGCGGCCAGAGGCAGGACTAGGTCAATGGACAAACACACACGTCTCCCCTTTACGAGGCTCTCTGGGGATGCAGAGATATATGATCACAGTTCTTGCCCTTCAACAGCCCACGATCACCCGCCGTGGGTGAGAGCAAACAGGCTGTAAAAGCAAAGCCAGCTTGGGGGTGGGGTGAGTGGCAGGGAGGCCAGACCAAGGAGACCCGGTTTCAGTTGGCATCGTAAGTGAAGCAAAGTCGGCCCAGAAAAGAGGCCCAATCATTACCTCAACAACACCCACGTTTTTATACTGGGAGAGAGGAGGCAGGGCGCCAGAAAGTTCCACCTGCAAGACATCAGGGCATCAACAGAAGAGCAGGCTGACCTTACCGGGGGCGCCCGGTCCCTGGAGCACATGTAGTGAATCACCTCCCAGGCAAGGCCTCCCGCCCTAGGGCTCTCCAGGGGCCTTAGAGCCGCTGATGCCCAGCTGCACCCCATACTCATTAAATCCGCCTCTACGGGGTGGTAAACCTCAGCTTGAAACGGAGGCCCATGTCCCAACCTCCTGCTGAATGTTTCAGAGGTACAAGCTGGGGCTCACCCATACTCAGATATCACCACCAAAGCCTGAAAAGGAAAACAAACCATGACTTGGACCTGCGAGAAACCAGGTGAGAGAGAGGGAAACAGACCAAGCAGGCCACCAAAACCCCAGGCAAAGGAGAAAACGCCCCCCGCACGGGCAGGCAGCGTGCTCAGAGCTGCAGCTGAGGTTCGGGTCCGAAGAGCCGGGCTGAGGTTCTGGATCTGTAACCCACCAACCCTCTGAGGACCACTAGGCCTGTCCACCCATCCCCAAACCTGCCTCCGAGGGGGTGCCAGGTTCAGAGGGCAGACCCCACATCCGTGGCGGACAGACGCTATCCTTACTCAGTGCCCCCGGCAGAGCCCACAGAAGCTCCCTGCCGAGCCGCATCTCCCAGGGGCGCCCGCCCCCACGTCCCCTCTTTCCTGATCTACGTGGCAACCAGGAGAGGACCAGCATCTCTAAGCACTCAGTGAAATTCACAGATGCTTGTGGCACAACAGTGGGACGAGCGAAGGACACTCAAAGATGACACCTCCCCAAAACAAAAACGGACAACGCTGACACTGCAGGGAGGTGGGAAGGGGAAATGTGTAAAGTGAACAACAGTCTTAAACAAAACAAGGAAAGGAGGAAGATTTTTAAACCTCCATTCTAAACCAGAAGTTTTACAATGGCATCCCAGGGTGAGGACTGGTACACGCCATGTTCTAAAACACCTATCGGGCGAGGGATAAATTAGGAGTCTGGGATTAACAGACACACACTACCATACATAAAATAGGTAGACAACAGGGACTTACTGTACAGCGCAGGGAACTATATTTGATATCATGTAATAACCTATAATGGAAAGAATCTGAAAAAGAATATGTATCTATATATATAACTGAAACCCTTTGCTGTACACCTGAAACTAACACAACATTGTAAATCAACTATACTTCATAAAAAATTATAAAAATAAATAAAACATCTTTAATTCATTGTATTTTTAAAATCAGAAGGTTTTACATACAAATCTGGGTTTCCGACTTCTCTGGGAGCATCCACAGGAGAGCAGGGCCTGCTCCCCGCAGGGTCCCGCCAGCCCACTCCTCGCCTGGCTCCCCAGACCTGGGAGCCAAGACACCCTCAGCCCCCCACCTCCCCCCCCAGGAAACCCAGAGACTTCACAGAAGGGACTGTGCCTCTAACAGCAAAATCCTTTTTATAAATTACGAACTGGCGGCACATTTAAAGGATCTGATCGTGGTTTCTCAAACCTCATGCACTTCCTGCTGGATTTCATTACCTCCCCCAACCCATGGTGCCTGGACAGGGGACAGAGCCATGGAAGTGCTGGCAGAGGCCTCAAAACTAATCAAGCTGACTTTTAACAACATATGATTTCACTCAGCCAGGAGCAAATAAGGTTTGATTTGTTCAGGTACTGAGGATTTATTAAAGAAACCACCAGCGAGGGGCTTTCTCTCTCATTTCCTTCTGTCTTTTCAGTGTGGGCTGCACCCTCCCTAATTCTCACGACTCCTTGACAGTATCTTCACCCCTGCATGAACTCAAGACACCTTTGGAAGAATGAAGCTGCCCTTCCCCGGAGCTGCAATGCGAGTGTAGCATTCGCATGTTCTTAATTCGAGAATTGATCCCAGATGCCTTGAAATTGAATACTCTACCACAATTCACAGGCAGAAATAAGAGCAATCACTTCATCATCAAGCCAGAAGGGCCTGAGGTAAGAAAGCCCTCTGATACCCCCAGGCTTTTTGCAATAAAACAGAGACAGAGAGCAAAACAGGTCTGGTCTCATCTCTGTGGCTGGCTGAGCAGGGAGTCCACGCACAATAAAAGCAGGCCCCTCCTACGACAGCCACACAGGGCGAAGGAGGTCTCAGGTTGCACCTGGCCAAGACCTACACCTCTAGTCTGGACGTCATTTCAAAGGCAGAGGGGAGGAGGGGGCGAAAGCCAGCCCTTCCTAAGGTGTCTCACTGATAACGGGATGACATCAGGGAGCAGTTCTGCTTCTGTTTCACTCGAACCCTCAGCTCTCAAGTGTCGCCTTCCTGTTCTTTGATGATTAATCAAGCTTTTTCATCTGGCCTCCACTCTGCTGCACACCTCGATGCTGCCTCTGAGCCCCTCACGTTCCGTGGCTCCGCTATTGGCATTTTCAAAGCTTGACAAACCCGGTTCAGCATCTGAAATAGGAGGCTCTCCAACAGGAGTGCAAAGACCTGGCCCCGGGCTTCCCACAAGTCACACAGGGAAGGGACTTGAGAACAGCTGTGTCTGCCTCTGAGGTTAAATGAGTGGATAAAATCACATCACGCTGAAGCCACACAGAGAAAGCAAACTGCTGGTCTCGTTCTAGCAAATGCAACACTGACATACAGCCACAAGGAACTGCTCTCGGCCCTCCCGTGAGGCCTCTGAGCCTCCATGTGCTGTTCCCTCCACATGCTGTTCCCTCCACATGCTGTTCCCTCCACCCGCTACATCTGTCCTCCACGGCCAATGCCCACTGCAGGCCCAACTGAGCCGTCTCTCCCTCCGAGGGCCTTCCCCCAACACCCCAAGTCTCAGTGAGACCCCAACATGGGCTTCCACATGCACCACAGGACCTGGTCCCACAGAGGCAAAGTCTGTGCCAGGCTGGTGGCCCACCATATCCCCAATATGCAGCCCAGCGGCTTTTCATGGTTTGGGGGGCTCTGCAAGATCAAAACTATTTCCATAATGGCACCAGGACATTATTATTTGCCTTTTCACTCTCACTCACGACTGCCCAGTGAAGTTTTCCAGAGGCTACAAGGTGTGTGATGATGGGTCATTCTGATGGCTGAGGGACTGTGTGCTTGTGTATTCTTCTGTTCTAAAAAAAAGTCTGTTTTAATTTCTAATGTGGTAAAGATATCAATATAACCCACAAAGACAAAAGTCTCTGGGGTTCTCAACATTTTTTAAGGGATCCCCAAAACTTTGAGAACTGCTGGTCTAGCACAAGGCCTGGCATACACCCAGCAGAGTTTAAATACTTTATGAATTAATCAATCAATCAATCAATCAATGATGTGGAGATGAAACCTCTATCAATACACTGATGTCTACTTTGTAGTCTGGTATGGACAAAGGATGGAAAAAAGAGGTACCCAGGGGTCAGTTCACTCCTTCCTGGTTAAGAAGGGAAAGAAACAGATTCCCCAGCTGGTTGGCTGGGTGGTAGGTGGATGGCTGGGTAAGGAGATGAGTGAGTGGGTAGATGGGGCGGCGGGTGGGGGGTGGATGGATGGGTGGAAGGATGGATAGGTAGGTGGATGGATGGATGGGTGGATGGCTGGTGGCAGAGCAGGTGGGCGGGAAAGTGGGTCCACTCCAACTGCAATGCACTAGTTCCCACCCATCTACGTCAGTCACACCTGATGGCCCCCCAGATCAGCCTGGCAGCTGTCAGTCTCTCTCACTCCCTGACTTTCTAACACACAAATCTCATCATGTTGCACCCATTTGTAAAATGGTTCCCTTTATCTACAGAATCAGCTGTAAGTTAAATCACTTTAGAGCAGTGGAAAGGAAGAAACAATAATAACGTCCAGACAGCACAACCTCCAGAATCTGGACCTCCCACCTCTCCACCCCTGTGCTCACCAGCCAGCTGAAATTTCAGCAGTGTCTCAACACTGCAGCTCACCAATCTCACTCCACAGTTTAGGGCCTCTGGACACTTTCTGCTTAAAATGCCATTGCCCGCCTTGTCTGCCTGGCCAACTCACTGTACCGAGTCCTGCCCTCAGTCATAGAATCCTCCAGGATACTCCTCCCAGCCCTGAGAAGGGGCTCCACTCAACACCTCTACACCCACACACCACCGTGCCCTGAACACCCATCGTCACCCACAGAACAGGGGACATTCTCTTTGTGGCTATCACTCCCACTAGATCATGAGCTACTGGAAAGCAGGGATCATGCCCTTGTTCATCTCTGATCAAAGAAAAAAGCCCAATAAAAAAGCTCAATGGCCAGACAGATGCCAAGGTCACCAGGAAAACACCTGCTCTTCACCATGCGAAGCCTAGGCAGACCTCAAAGCTCCATTTCTGCCATAATGTCTACCTGTAGACTTGAGCTCACGTTGATTTTCCTTTCTCCAAACACACACTGTACTTTATTATCTACACAGAGAACCTAATACTTGGTGACGAGTGGACAAAGTCCACTCATTGCTGAGTTATGTAAGATTCTGCTCCATCGTCACAATATTCATGGGAAATCCGAAGAGGTACAACACAAAATTATAAGTTACCACTGATTGTGCCTACTCTGTGCAAGCACTTCACAGCCATTAATTCCTTAAGCCATTAAAATAACCTTACAAATAAGGTAATATTGTCCCCATTATACAGATGAGGAAAGAAGAGATCAGAAGACTAAAGTATCCTTTAGAAAACCATGTAGGCAGTTCGTAGCAATGCCAGGATGCAACCCTGGGACCATCTGATTTACCTACGCTTCAACACCCATGCCTCTCTCGCACCTTCACTGAGCACTGTGTGAAAGTTTGGGATTGGGGGCAGTGAAAGCTCTGTCTTGCTAATTTAATCCAGCCACAGTCCAAAGGTATCCCTCCAAGGAAAAGCTCACACACACAAAAAAGCAGTTTCTCTTACACAGAGAGCACTTACTGTGCTGTCTGCTGAATGAGGGTATGAATGAATAAGAAATAGCAAATCAATAATTACAAGCATGGTCCAAAGGCTAAAGAAAGATGGTAGAGAAAATAAATCGGATTTATCCAGGACTGATTATCAATAGCTGTCTCTCAAAAGTCAGAGTAGAATAAAAGGAAGAGGGGAAAAGACGGTAAAAGCAGAAACAACCACAAAGTCCTCTGACTTTTTAAAATCAAAAGAGAGAGGAATTCCAGCCAAGATCAAATTAGAGACAATCAAATCAGTTTCAGAGCACTTATGTTCCAGGAAAGAAAGAATAAATTCCTTCCACTGGTCCTTTAATTCACTTATTACTCATCAGAAAGAACAGAATATCTGAAAGCTGTTTGTTAGTAGAGAGTACAGGCTAAGTTACCACGGGAAATAAGGTTCTCTTGGGGAAAAGCCCCATCAAGGATTAAAGGTCCCCACCTGTCCTTTTCATTGACATGTGGAACAATTAATCCAACCAAGGTGTTAAAAGCTCAAACAACCAAGGACACCAGGAGGCAACATTCCTCAATCCTTTGAGTGGACAGAGGTACTGGGGTGGTGGGCGGAGCAGTTACCTATTCTCATCCTTAATATATCAGTATAGTCAAAGTTGACCCTAAGAACAAGAAAAGCTAAATTAAAAAGGAGATATTTTACAAGACAACTAAATGCCTTGTGTGATCTTGGACTGAATCTTGGACCAGAGAAAAAGACGCTATTGGGAAATATGGATGAATCAGATCAGTGGATAACATTGTATCAATGTTACTCGCCTGGTGTTTAATTATACTACAGCTGTATAAGGTGAAAGATACACGAGAACTCTGCACTATTTCTGCAACTTTTTGTACATATTTCAAAATGAAAATTTTTTTAAAAAGAAGAAAAACATCTCAATTGGATCATCATATATGAGCACCGGCCCAGGACTCCTGACATTTTTCTCACAGTTAGTTGCCCTTCTATCTGATCAGAGATAGCTCCTATAAAAACACTAACTTTACGAAAAGAAAGCCAACAGACCAAAACCCAATATTTTTAAAAGCTTTATCTCTGCAACTTGTTTCACTTCTGAGCTCGTCTCCATCACCTTGAATCCGTTTTTCTGGAAAGCTCCCTGGGGAACTTGAAGTCCCACTTCGAGGGAACTCACAAAGTGATTTACCTGTGCCCCAAGCTGAGTCACTGTGATGGCTTAGACTCTGTTTAATAAATCCTGAAAATAAAAATCAGTAGGTGCACTCAGGCAAGAGACCACGAGACCATGAAGCCACAAGAGCTTAAGAAAGCAAGCTCCTGAGAGTGGGTATCCCATGATGGACTCAGAATCCTAGACTCTCTGAAGTTGAAAATTCTCATTCTAAGCTTCATTTATCCTCTTGGGATCATAAGCCCCACCCTCCACCCCCAGCTTCCAAGAGGAAAGAGGACTGACTTTCTAACAGCATCCTAATTTCAATGTTCCCTCATGTAGAAAAATCACATTTTACCAAGTTCTGCTCTGAATAATAGATTCACTACACTAGTGTTTTCAAACTGCCGATCATAAATTCAGTTTAGCGGATAATGATCATCTTTTTTTTTTTTTTAATGAAATAGTAGAGTAGGAACATCAGCATGCATTGGGCTGATAAAGGTCTTACTGCAGATGTTTTAAATGCATAGTCCTGTACAATAGTCATCAACCTTCCGAAGTACAAATGTCCTTCATTTTAAACATGATTAATCCTTTTTCACTAAGTCAGAGGGGAAAAAAATGTTTTAAATGAATCTTATATTCACAATAACTTTTATTAGAAAATCTGAAATGTGTTCCCACGGGCAAAAAAAAAATACTGTTGCAAACTGAAGTCAAAAACTTTTCCTGCAAAGTATTTCCCTCAGATATGTATTCATTACAAAGAGGAAAAAATATAACAACACAGTGGAGAAACCCAGCAGACACCACCTTGACCAAGGGACTGAGGTCGACATCACCAGTAACAAGACATACTGGCATCATGACCCCCCCATGACAGGAAATGAAGGACACTTATGTGGCTTTCTTGCCAAAACTGCATAACTTCAGTTTAATCATGACAAACCGTGGGAGAAACTCAAACTGAGAGACATTCTACAAAATAACTGACTGGCACTCTTCTGAGACTTAGAAACTGTCACTGACCAGAAGAGATTAAGGAGGCATGGCAACTATATGCAATGTGGGATCCTGCATCGGGGCTCCTGGGACAGAAGAAGGACGCTCTCAGGAAAACCACATCCGGTTACCAGGGCTGCACCACGCTGATGCCTTGGTCCTGACAACTGCACTGTGGTTACGTAAGATACTGATGTTAGGGGAAGCTGAGTGAAGCATATATGGGAACTTTACTGTATAATTATTTCAAGTTAAAAAAAAAAAAATCCTTTTCTAAAGGAACAAGAGTGTTCTGTCCCATAAACTATATATCATTGAAACATAGTGTTTAACCTCCAATTCTCTAACCTTAAGAGATAAACGTAACACGTATTTGATGTGTAATTTGTGTATAATTAATACACAGGGAAAGCCTGAAGCTGTCCTTTACCCAGGCTCTTCCTCAGCTCTCTTCTACCTCCACAGGAGGATCATCAAAATTCCCTTCTGCTCACGGCACCAATGTGAGGCATCCCACAGATGCTGGGCTTCGGATCCCGGATTCCTTATAAGCATCCACATACTGAAAGATTGGGGAGGAGGTGACAGTTATTAATGCAACAAATATCTTCTGAGTACCTATCTCTGCCAGGCACAGTTCTAGGGCCTAGGGAAACAGCCACGGACAAACCCAACAAGGTTACCAGCTCTCACGGAGTTTATGTGCAAGAAGCAGAGAGACAGTAAACAAGAAAACAAAAATCCTTTCACATGCATACACATGCCCATGCACGTGTGCACACGCGCGCGCGCACACAAACTCAATAATGGTAAATGCTGTGAAGCCAGAAGACCAATGCAATGTGATAAAGGCTTCTCAGAAGAAGTGACATTTGAGCCAGGACCTGATCTTTCTCTGATCCCCAGTTTCTTCATCTATAAAATGGAGCTAAAAATATTCACACCTGTGGGATTGTTGTCAAGAATTAAATTAGATACTGATGGCATAAGATTTAACAGAATTCCTAATAAGTGAGTGAGTGACTAGAAATAGTCACTGAGGACAAAAATTACTTGTCAACACCATTACGGTGAAAGCACTTTCTCAGTTGACTTTAAATTCTACACATCCCACTGAAATTTGCTCCAAGTGTCTATGAGTAGATTGCTGATCACAGAAACAGTTATTTCCCATCCACTGGGCAGCAACAATGAATAATGAATATACTTGGAAATGGACAGAGCAGGAAACACACATGCTCAGCCCAGAGTGGGTGAGAGTGAAGGAAAGCTCCAGGCCCCGCCGGCAGTCATGCGTGATGTGAGTCACTGGGCCAAATCCAAGGGAGCAATGACAACCTTCCCATGAAGGATTTCTCAACGCCGGTCTCTGTAACTGCAGTGGGACAGAAGGCAGCCCAGGCCACGGAAATCAGCCAGAGGCTCCGCCCTGGGGAAGGGGCTGGGCGTGGTGGGGCACTGTCACATCTCCCCCCAGGCCGTAAGTCTAACTGTAATGTATTTCCTTTCATAAAACAGGCCTCAGCAAGACTGCATCCCAATTCCAGGACCCACAAAAATAGAAAAAGCTATTGAAATAATTTAGGAAATTAATCATGAAATGAGAATGTGTAGGCTAAATCAGCTCAGACCAAAGTGCTATCTATGTACTGCACAACTGGACATTTCTAAATAACCTCTGACACACACACACACACACACACACACACACACTCCATCTCTCTCTCTCACACAAATGCCATGAATAAAATAAAGCAGCAGAAGTTAATATCGAATTATACTTACTAAATACTCTAAGTCACTGAAGAGCATTTTTCAAACTTCTGGTACACACATATGTAAGTGCATTATACACATTGATATTTTTAAGTTTTGTGTATGAAAAAAACATCAGTCACTTGTTTCATTGTTACTTGTCAAGTCCACCTAAAAGAAAGGAAAAAATCCTCCATATGCTCCAAACTCCATGAATCAGGGTCAGCGCCGGCACAGCACTCCCCGGGGAATCTCCCCTGTGGCCCACGGCTACCCCTTCCTCCTGGTCCCAGAAACCACTGCACGCTCTCTAGCCACCCCTACTTCCCTCCCCTGCCCATGTAGCCTTCTTTCTCCAACCTCCTAACTCCCTACCTGTTTTCTTTTCCTCTTCTTTAAATACACACACACACACACACACACACACACACACACAAAAACTTCTCTGCCAGACCCAGGTTTGCGATGCCCAAGTTTGCGATGCCCAGGTGAGGGCTGGGGTCTGAGCACCTCACACAATCAGTTAAGGAGATTAGATTTTATTACAGGAGCCAAACTGCACAGGTGAACAGGGGTGAGCTCTCTCCTTCCTTTAACTGGAAGGGCAGCGACAGGTGCCACCTCCAGGCCCCCACCTCCAGCCTCCCGCCCCCAACCCCGCTAGCATCCCCTCCCATCCCTCAACTAAAACAGTTCCCTCCAGAGACAGGAGCCGATCACCTCCCCGGCCAGCTGGGCTCGGACCTCGACCTGCAGCCTCCTATGCTGGTGACCCCCTCTCCTCTCCCTTGATGACCAGGACATTCACTCTCCTGCTTTTCTCCCTTCCTGTCTCCATTGCCTGGCCCTCCACTCCTGTCCACTTAAGTGTAGTTGTCAGTAACAGGTGATTATAAAAAACAATAGCAGCTCTGATTTGTTGAAAGGATATTACATGCCTGGAAGTATGCTGAACACTCTATATACACCCTTCCATCCAATCCCCTCAACAACTTATGCACTATCATTTTACAGCTGCGGCTCTCACATGCTGTGGCTTCAGTAGCCTTTTACAACTCTTAAACATAACTGAAGAGCCTAAGAGCTTTTATTAATGTTGATATACCCATTTATAGTTACCATATTAGAAATGAAAACTGAGAAATGTTTGACACAGAATGCACAGCACACAGACTCACGACATCATCACACATCATGTAGCTTCTGGAAAACTCCACAGTACCCTCGTGAGAGATGAGAGCAAAAACAGCAAATATCTTACTATGGGTGTGAAAACAGTTCTGACTTTGTAAACCCCCTAAAATAGGCTCAGTGAGTCCCAGCTGGCCCTGGACCACACTCAGAGAATCCCTGTTTACAAAAGTAGAAACTGAGCCCAGGAGTAAAACCAACTTGCCCAGGTCACTCGGCCAGCTACTGACAGCTCGGTCTTAACCCAGGTCATGCAGCTCTGCTATCCCACCCCTTCTTTCTTTACCATGGTCCTCCTCAGAGACAACATTCACTGCCACCACAGCCACTATCACCTTCAAGTGACCCACCTCCAAATGTACATCTGCAAAGCTGATAACTCACCTGAGTTCCTACTGCCTGCATCCCCCACCAGCATCCCGAGCCAACTCAACGGACCACCGTGGTCCTCCACCCCGACCAGCTCATCCCGCATCCTGACCTTGGGAACATTCATCCACTTAATAGGGCCCCAAGCCGCTCAGTCATCTGACTCTTTGCCTCTCTATGTCCTACTGATTGGTCTTCAGAATGTCTCTTGCAAACATAAAAGACAGGATATAAGATAGTTATATGTTATGCTGCTACACAAACAGGAAAAAAGACTGGATTTAAATGCACCAAAACTTTAGGAGGGGTCATCTCTGGATCCGTGGAATTATGAGCGATTTTCAATTTGATTTCTTTGGTACACTTTTCAGCACACGTTTTTTTACAAGCATACATTATTTTCACAATCAGAAAATACCGTGAAGGTTTATTCAGGGTTTTGTTTGTAAGTGTCATCCTTTGACTCGTCCTTTCCTGTTACTTACAACGCCAGCCTGGTCCAGAATCCCATCCCTACCGGTCATACTCCAGTTCTCTGAATGGTCTGCCGGCACTGGCCTCTGCCCACTCAAAAGGACATCTGAGGTCTCAGGGTCTTGCACCCCAGAATATGGCAGGAAAGTCAGTTGGATAACAGCGCATAAAAGGCACTTAGCACAGCACTTGGGAAACAGTCAATAAATGTTCACTGTTGCTGGAGTGCTGGTATTATTTCTCTACACTGCTATATTTCTGAAAAGCCATGAGCAGCTCCCAGTGCCTAATAATAGTAGCCAATATTTATAGAGCCCTTACTCTGGGGCCCAATACTGTTAGCAAGGGTTACTTCATTCAATCATCATCTCAGCCCCACAAGGGGGGTCCTGTGAAGATCTCCATCTTACAGGTGAAGAAACTGAAGCACAGAACACCTGAGTTAAGTGCCAAGACCCAGAGCTAGGAAGGTGCAGAGCTGGGATTCAAACCCAGCTCAGGTTTACTGTCCAGTAGAACTTTCCACGGGGATGGGCATGATCTATCTGCCTTGCTCAATATGTAGCTACTGAGCATTTGAAATGTGACTTGTGCAACTAAGTAACTACATTTTACATTTTATTTAACAGTTAATTTAAGTAGCTGCATGCAGCCAAGAGCCAGCACAGGACTGGAGTATAAAAGCCCAAACTCCCAAGCTTAACAAAGAAATGTCCTCACAACACCCTGCCCACCGACCTCTCAACTAAACCTTACACAAAGCTCCAGTTAGTCTAAGATCCCGGGTAACTGTACTCGGTGCCACCTGCCAGCCATCCCCACCCTCCTCTTATCTGAGTCTTCTGTACAATGGAGGGGCTTTAGAAATGAGAGTAGGGGGCTTCCCTGGCGGCGCAGTGGTTGAGAATCTGCCTGCCAATGCAGGGAACACGGGTTCGAGCCCTGGTCTGGGAAGATCCCACATGTCGCGGAGCAACTAGGCCCGTGAGCCACAACTACTGAGCCTGCGCGTCTGGAGCCCGTGCCCCGCAACAAGAGAGGCCGCGACAGTGAGAGGCCCGTGCACCGCGATGAAGAGTGGCCCCCACTTGCCGCAACTAGAGAAAGCCCTCGCACAGAAACGAAGACCCAACACAGCCATAAATAAATAAATAAATAAACCCAAAGTTTAAAAAATAATAATAATAATATAGATGTAACACTCAAGATTTCAGCTTTAAAAAAAAAGAAAAGAAAAAAGGAAATGAGAGTAAGAGAGACTTCAGCTCCAACCCGGACTCCACCATGACCTAGCTGTGTGACCTCAGGCGACACCTAGTGACCCAGCTGTGTGACCTCAGGTCTCTGAGCCCTTGCTCCTCATCTGCAGAATGCAGCGACTGTGCTAACTTCCAAAGGGCATCAGCCAAGCACTTCACAGACGCTCTCTAAATGGTGGCTGGTTACACCCCTTCTTCGGGGCTCAATTCAAACCCCACCCTCTCATCCAAGGGACCCTGGGAAGCCACGGAGACCTCTTCCTCCAGCTTCTAGAATCCCCTCACAGATTCTGTGTTATTTGTGTGTGTGGTGCGCCTGTGTCTCTCCTCTGCCACCAGCCCAGCCATCCCCTGAGGCCGAGGGCTTCTGTCATCAGCGAGCCTGGGGACAACAAGTCACCAAGCAAAGGGCTCTGGAGGGAAGTGGAGCTGGCTCAGCCGCACTTTATTATCTGAGGGGTCTCAGTTTCCCGTCTGTAAAATGGGGGTGAAAAGACCTCCATCAGTGAGTTGGTGTGAGGGGGAAAGGAAGTTGCCAAGGTGAAGAAATGAGCACGGTGCCTGGTGCATGGCACCATCTCGACAGACACCTCCCACCCTTAACACTAGAGGCTGGCGTCATCACAGGCCCAAGAGGCTACCACTGAGCTATTTTCCCCAACACTCCAGCTCTTAAAATGGGAAAGCTTCAGCAGAGTCTAAAGACATCAACCCCAGTCAAACTACCACTGGCGTTTTTTTCTTTTGTTTTTAACTGATTGACATGACACCAAATTCTACCTGAGAGGCTAATCGGGAAGAGAAGCTGAGAACCCTCACAAATAGAAGGCCTAGGGCGGACCTGCCTTATAAGATGAGAAAGCACATTACAACGCTAACATCTGGTCTGTTGCCAGCACTCAGCACATTTTTTCTTTTTGGTAAAACATTTTTTAAATATGTGTTATTGAATAAAGGTACCATCATTAAATTCTAAAAGTAACAGTAATAACAACAGCCAATCTTGGGGCTTCCCTGGTGGTGCAGTGGTTAAGAATCTGCCTGCCAATGCAGGGGACACGGGTCCGATCCCTGGTCCGGGAAGATCCCACATGCCGCGGAGCAACTAAGCCCGTAAGCCACAACTACTGAAGCCTGTGCCACAACTACTGAAGCCCACGCGCCTAGAGCCCGTGCTCCGCAACGAGAAGCCACCACAATGAGAAGCCCGCGCACTGCAACGAAGAGTAGCCCCCGCTTGCCGCAGCTAGAGAAAGCCCGCACGCAGCAACGAAGACCCAACACAGCCAAAAACAAAAATAAATAAATTTATTAAAAAAAAAAAATCTTTACAGAGCCCTTGCTATATGCCAGGGACTGTGTGGAGAGCTCTGGCCCCATGCATGATCTCTTCTGAACCTCACAACAATGTTTTTCACACTGCCAGCTGCAACTCATCAGATGATATTGAAGTCAGTTTAGTGGACCTAAAAATAGCAATTTTTAAAATGAAACAGAACAGAATAAAATAGGATAGAATAGAAAATGAGTGAATTGCATGTAACACCTCATAAATCTTTTACATATCTACAGAGCTTTAAATGTGTATCTTATTGTGAGTCACAGTAAAAAGTATAAAAAGACCTTGTCTCACAAAAGACCTTATAAGGTATGTATAATTATTATCACCATTTTACAGATGCAAAAATTGAGGCTTAGAACAATTATGTCTCTTGCTCAAATTTACCCAGCTGGTAAAAGACAGCTAAAACTGGAACCCAGGCCGCCTGCCCTCAGACCCTGACCATCTTAACACTGGCAGATCAACGGGACAGGTTAGGTTGCCCTAAAGAATCATCTAGTGCTTCCAGGAAAAAACAAGCAACTGAAACCAACAGGAAATGGACAAATTAGCTCCCAAATTATTGTTTTGCTGTCTCTTCTAGGGAAAAAAAAATTCTATCTTGTAAGATTGTAAGAATGAAACCAGTGAAAAAGAAAAGACTACGCATCAGACTAGTGGAAGAAATCACAAAGAAAAAGGTAGAGACAATGCATAAATATTAAGCTTTTACCCATGAAAGTTATGAACAAATTAAGTTCCTGCTAACACTTTACTCATTTTAAAAAGCATAGCTGTGACTGTCCTAAGAAACTGACTTTTGGGCAAGCTAACTATCTTTCTCAATCTGGAAAATGGCATATAATAATAGCCTCTACCTGCTAAAATTATTGTAAAGATTAAACTAGGTTTTGCAACACCGGCCCAGAGCAAACTCTCAATAAAGCGAGCTGCTATTACCTGATGGAACGTAATGGCTCTTTCAGATCTGAAACTACTACTTCTGCCACATAACCAAAAGCCATAAGGTAGTGTTGAGGTTCAGGATGGGCCACCCCAAAATGCACTTCCATGGCATATTGTTTTAAATTAAAGTTTCTTAAGAAACGGCCAATCCAAGAGGGTCACTCTCACCCTCCTTTCTGTTTCCCTGAAAGCAGGAAAATCAATCTCCCATGTGAAGGGCACACTCCCTGCATCTGGAGGTAGAAGGACACCCTTACAGCCAAAAATAGGGAATTCGGAGCCTTGTTATTTCTTTAATTTACTACCCCAAGCCCAAACTCTGTTTAGACTCTTCAATAATTGGGCACACAAAACCTAAGTTTCTTTGTCCTGTCAATTCCTTACAAATTTGTTTCTTTTTCTCCTGTTAAATCTTGTGTCAATTTTATTATTAGTCTAGCCACAAGAACTCAAGAGAGAGGTAGAGGGAGAAATTTCCTCCTCTTGGACAGCAGTAAAAACAAATTCATCACATCTTGCCCTTAATCAAGCACTGGGTGTTTCTTGCAAGGAGGACTGGGGACCGCACAGGCTCCTTGCTCAGAGTCAGTATCTCACACTGCCCCATCCTTCAACAGCCTGGCTGCAACGGCCAACCTCACCTCCCTATCACTCCAGGCCTTTCCTTCGGGCTGGTTGCTTCCTCTTTGCCTTCAGCACCTGCCTTTACTCTTATTTACAATAGCCAAGACATGGAAACAACTTAACTGTCCATCGACAGATGAATGGATAAAGAAGATGTGATATATATAAGTATATATATATATATATATATATATGTGAATATATGAATATTATTCAGCAATGAAAAAGGAAATCCTGCCATTTGCAACAGCAAGGATGAATCTTGAGGGTATTATGCTAAGTGAAAGAAGTCAGAGAATGAGAAATACTGTACAGATCGCCCTTATATGTTGAATCTTAAAAAAAAAGAAGCAACAAAAAACAAAATAAACAAAAAAATAACTTAGAAAAAGAAATCAGATTTCTGGTTACCCAAGGCAGGGGGTAGGGAATGGGGAAATTGGATGAAGGGGGCCAAAAGGTACAAACTTCCAGCTATAAAATAAATAAGTCATCATGGACAACACGATGACTATAGTTAACACCGTTGGATAGTATATTCGAAAGCTGTTAAGAAAGTAAATCCTAAGAGTTCTCATCACAGGGGGAAGAAACATTTTTTTCTTTTCCTTTTTTTTTGGAAAACAACATGAGATGACGGATGTTAACTAACCTTATTGTGGTAATCATTTCACAACATATACAAGTCAAGTCCTTCTGCTATACACCTGACACTTACACAGAGCTATGCGTCAATTACATCTCAATCAAACTGGGGGAAAATATTTTTAACAACTTCCTTCAATCCTCCCAGACAACCAGCTGAAAATTCTTTGTCCAGTGCCAGTGACTCTTTAGATAACTTTTTTAAATTACATACACAAGTTTTCAATTATTAATTATAACACTACCAATGAGCAAAGTAAACAATCAAACAGTAAAAGAAAAAAAAAAAAGCCATCCATCTTCACCTGACAGACTCTTCATCAGCTCTCCTCCCCAGAGTTACCACTGTCGGGCTTCTTATGAATCACTCTAGACAGGTATGGCCGTGTGTGTGCCTCTATGTATATATTTTTTAACACACACAGTCACACAACTCTACTGTAGTGTGTGTGTATGTGGATATCTTGCTTTTCTCACTTAATCCCCTATCTTGGAACTCTTTTAAGAGCGACACATTCTTTTTTAAGTACTACATAGCACTCTACCAAATGAATAGGCAACAATTTAACAAATCCTCCAACGCTGTACATTTAGATCATTTATGATTTTGTTGTTGTTGTGCCAATGATGATGCAGAAACATCCTTACACACACATCTTCGTCGGTAGGAATATAATCCATAAAATAAAATCTTAGAAATGAAATTTCTCAACCAAAGAGTTTTGTAAACCTCTAATCCTGACAGCTACTGTCAAATTTCCCAGCATGGAAGTCTCAGAGGTCTTGACCCTTTATGACTCCATCACCAACTCTCAATGTTCAGCTAATATTCACCAATCTCACTAGTGAAAAATGGTTTCTTACGGCCATTATAACTTGGAAGTCTTTCCTTATGAGTTAGGCCAAGTACTTTTGGTTGGCCAATTGTATATGTCTTTCTATTTCACTCCCAACTTCCAGATCACTGTCTCCCCTTGAAACTGCTCTTTGGAAGGCTACCAATGCTCTTGTCTCCAAGACCAAGGACCTCATCTTACTGGCATCCTCAGAGCACCATCTTGGCAACATCTTACAATAACCACCACCACCTCCTTCGGGAGACCCTTCTCCTTTCCTGCCATGACCATTTGCTGTGCTGGTTCTCCTCCATGAGCTGCAAGCCAATCTTCTCCCTGGAATCCTAAAGAGAAGCATATCCCAGTGTCCAATCCCTGAATCCCTTTTCTTCTCACTGTAAACATTTTCTTTTTTTAAAATCTACTGAATATCTGTGCTTTATACATAAAAGTAAGATTTTCTCCTGCTGAGAAATTCCCTCCTCACTGTAACATTCTTAAACTGTCATCCATGTGCAAAAGATTTCCAAATGTCAATCCTCAGATCACCAGAGACCCATATTTCTTACAGTCTACTGAACACCAGCAAAGAGACGGATGTCCTTCCCACACTTCGGATAGTGAACAGGGTCACCACTTGGGGCAGCACTCATCCTGTGCTAGACACTGTCCTTGTACTTGACACTTACTGCATCTCCTATAACTTTCAAACCCAAGAGAGAATGCACCCACCTGACCGTCCACCTTCCCCAAACCTCTTCTACCTCCTTGAGCATCAAACCTCAGTTAATGACTCTGTGTTCTTCCCCTTTCCCGTCCTTCTCACCCAATGAACTGCCAAATCCTGTCAATTCTGCCAGCAGACTGTCTCCGGGGATCTTTCCAGCCTTCCCATCTCCACCTATGGCCAGACTACTGCTTCCTTACCTCTTGCCCTAATCCTGATGCCACCACAAGAGTTCTCTGCTGAGAGCACAGACATCATCACATCCATCTACCTGCCCAAAGCACGTGGCTTTTGGACATGTTTCCTGCCTTCTCTCCACATACCTGGGCTTCAGCCTACACTGTCAAGGCACGCACTGGTAGCGTCCCTCCCAGCCCACCCAGGGTTTGACGAGAGTCCCACTAGTCTGTAGTCCCTCCCTCACCAGAGAGACACTCAGCAGACCTCATTTACCTTGTCCCACAGACAGCACCCAGCACAACGCCCATGCATTTGGTAGGCGGCACTTAATAATTGCTTTCTAAAGCTACTCAATACAATCTCATAGCATGCGCTCCAAAACTTCTTTATTTCAAAGAAGGAAAGGAACTTTGATATACATGTAAATCCAAAACAAAGAACAATCTTTCAAAAACATCTAAATGACTCTGGGGTCCATTTGTCTTGTAGGACTGAATATACATAGAAACCTACATATTTTCTTAGGACTTACAAAAAAGTCAAACTCCTTCCCTAAAAAGTTTTAGAGATAACTTAAAAATCACAAAAGCACTGGTCTCCAATAGTTATAAACCAGAATAATGATTCCCTATCTGCCAACAGAAAAACAGATTCAGAGGAGTCAAAGAAGGTTCCGGCAATCTCTTGATTTTATGATCTTCTGATGCCTCAATCAGCTGTCAGAACAAACAACGACCTCCAAAGTCGATACAAAGAAAATAGCAAAGGCCATATGGTAAGTCAAATGTCCAACTTGATTGAGAAGCCAATAAAAACAAATGGTCTTGTGTGAACTGCTCCTATCAATTGGGAAGGACACATCCCATTCAGATCTACTTCATTCTTTAAAGTTCTTTAAACCAATTTAAAAAGCTAACTTTTGTAAAGCCTCTTTGTAAACTGATTATAAAGTAGTCACCGAAAAGGAAGCAAAGTATTCCTCAGTGAATGCAAAGTCAAATCATTCTGAAAAGCATTACTTTGTAGAAACATACAAAATTAAATTCTAAATGTGTTTATAACTCCCCCCCCCCCGCTGTTAACATCAGCATATTTCAAACACGTGTACTTAAGTGTCCTTGATTTTTTTTTTCCAGGAAACAAAAGTTTGTTAAAGTTTTCCCATCCACTCTTTAACCTGAAGTTAAGAACTGCTAAACTACTGATTAGAAGTTAGGGTTCAAGTTCAGGGAATTGAAATCACTTTTTCTTAAGAGTTGAAAAAAGTAACACGGATAATAGTTAGAGAACTTCTGAGTTGGCATAACTGGGGGGACTTCGCCTAACAGCTCTGGTGCCCCCATGACCACGCTCATGGATTTACACCCTCGTGAAACTGTTCCCTTGATGCTTTTTAAAGAGGGAAGAAGCAAACTTCTTCAAATTAATGGGACCTGGAAGAGTTAACAGGAATCTCCTCCGTGGCTTCGTGAACTCTCTACCCGCCAGGGCCCCTCCAGGGCAGTGTGAAAGGAACAGCAAACCTTCAAGTGCTCCAGGCCCCCAGAAGCCACAACCAGGGCCCAGTGGGCCGGAGACCGGCTCTTGACACTTAAGTCCAGGCTGGCCTTGGAGGGGAGTTGGAGACCAACTTCCTCCGGGTGGGGACGCGTCAGGGCACCGCCTGCGCCCCGCCCTCCTACTCACCTGCGATTCATGGGCCGGACCCTCACGGCCACCTTGACCGATGCCATTGCTCATCGCGGCCCGGACCACGCGGGCTCCCACTTGCCCAGCGTCCCGCGGCTGCCGGCGACTCTCGAGACTTGGCCCGAGGCTCCCACCCACTTCCCCCTCTGCCCCCGCCCCTCCGCTCCCGGCCGGACCCGGCGGCCCGCGGCGGCCCCACCTGCCCTGCCACTGAGCATGCCCAGAACGGCTCCTGCCCGCGTGATCCGCGCCCCGGGCTTTGGCGGCGCCCGGGAGGCGCGGAGGGGTGGGGCCGGGTTGCATGGGCGGGGCCTGGGACACGGAGGGGCGGGGACAGGATGCCCGGGCGCCGCCGCCTGAGGTCGACAAATCAAGGCAGATCAAGTGGCCTGGGAACGGGGACGGAGTCATTTCAGGAAAGCTGAAAGCCCAACCTCATTCCTTGAAAAACTGGGGAGGAGGAGGAAAAGGAGGAGTTCGCAGTAATTTAGGACCAGCGCAAGGACCCCAATCCTGGGGTCAGATTACCAAAAACAGTTTTTCGGCCCTTAACAAGGACCTGGCTTTACCCCAATGTACAGGTGTTAGCTCAGACAATTTACGGAGCAAGAAACTGAAGTACAGAGATTATCACAGCTTGATAGTGGGCAGCTCCTCAGGTCCTCTCTGCTACTCTAAGGTTGTCTGAGCGCGTGTGTTCTGGACCCCTAAATTCAGGGATACAGAAAAATGAAAATAAAAAGGGTACTGGAGGTTTTAAATGTGGGCGAGAATGGCTATATTGGCTGAAATCAGATCTTAATTGGACTTTTTTTGCACTTATGTTACAGTTTAGTAGTTTTAAACTTAAAGGAGTTAGGGGTGGGGACGACCCTCTCCTCCGGGCTAAGGGTTTCTGGGAGAAGCGAGGTCCGACCCCGTTTCTTTTCGCGAGGCCCCGTCCCCGCCGCCCTCTCCCGGGAAATGCATATTCATTCATTCAGTCCGTCAAGCATGAATGCATTCGGGCATTCTTTCACACACACCCAGTGGCCCACCTGTTACCTGCGGGCCACATTAACCAAGGCATCAGCTCTGCCTTCCTCCTGCTGCCCCATTCTGGGCCGCTTAGCCCACCCACCCCAACCCCAGGACCCCACCCTTCCTGCCTCGGTTCCCACAGCTGCCGCCCCCCTCGGGTGGGGGCAGGAAGGCCCACTGAAGGCAGTGCCCATACTCAAGATGCACTGCGCCCCCATGTTCCTAATGGGGCCACAAAGGGATGCTCTGCCCTCACCCCCTCCCCGCCGGTATTTCACGCCCGCAAGGGCAACCAGGAGCTGCTGGCAGCATCCCTAGTTCTAAGGAAGGCGGCCGGACTGCGTCGGAGGGGCTGCTCCCCCAGCAAGCCAAGCTATAATGGAGGCCGCAAGAAGTGGAGGCTGGGCTCCTGGGTTTGAGCCTCAGCTCCAACACTAGCTTTGGGAGTCGTCCAGTCTGCATTACTGGGCACCTCTGAGGCTTTTGCTTTATCTACAAATCAGGAACAACTCCTTGGAGTTGGTTCATGCTTTAAGTGAGATGATGTCTGCAAACATGTAACCCACTCAGACAAGGAATCGTCTCATCAGCTTCCCTAGAACCCCGAGGCTGGCCGGAAATCAGAACCCACGTGTTTCTAGAGCCGGGAGAACCCTGGCTTTTCCCCCTTGGGGGGCGCGGAGCTGAGTGCAGATTTGACCACCGGGCTACGGGGAAAACAGGAGCGCCGGATTCCGGAGCGGCCCGGGCATGCGCGATAGCGGCGGGAAGCTTAAAGACGCCATTAAGGAGCTTGCGCGGCGCCCCGGCTGCCCGGGCAGGGGCGGGCCCTGCCTTATATGGGAGCTGCGCCGGGACAAATTCCGCGGGCCCCCTTGACGGAGGGCGTGGCTCGACATCCCCGCGAGCCACCGTCACCCCTGCTCGCGACCACCCTGTCCGGGTCGGGGGCCTCAGCGCACAGAACGTGAGAGGGCCCCAGAGCCGGCAAAGCCAGCCCAATTCTTAAGGACAGCAAATTACACAAACTTTGTAGGAAGGGTTCTAGTTTTACTCATTAAAGCGATTTTCTGTGTCTGGGGCTTTATTGGTTGGTAGTTTGGAATGTTTCAGCATTCATTCATTTTTCCAACATCCTATACTTGCCTATAAGCCCTCTGTCCCTTCGTGACTTTGCCATTTGACAAAACAGACCACCTACCACTCCTGGAGCTTTTGCATATGAGGCAGTAAGTCTGCAACTCACGCCTGGCAGTACGGAACAGAGACTTGGCCAGAGAATATTTTTAACCGAGAGTGAAAGAAGTCTCTGAAAGGGCAGATTAATTACAAAATAGAGAGTTGGCTAGTCTTCTCAAACGTTACCGTGCATGCTTCCAAGTACTTTGCAAACGTTAACGCTTATACAACTCACCTGGGGAATCTTGTGAACTTGCAGATTCTGATTGGGCAGTTCTGGGGTGAAACCTGAGATGCTGCATTTCCAACAAACTCCCGGGATTGTGGTTGCAGCCGGCTGCGACCCACACGTAGGGGAGTGAGGGGTTAGTGATCTCAAAAGAGTGTGGAAGCTTTGAAATACTGATAGTGGAAAACACTCATGTGTCTCCATCTGGGGTCCAAAGGGTCAGTGGAAAAAATTCAGGGGTCCACATCAGTTGTGTATCCTGGCCTAACAGCCCCAAATTTAGCGGCTTAAAACAAAAACCACTTATTATTTCTCACGGTTCTGTGGGTTGCTGGTCTCACCTGGGCTAACTTACGGGGCTAGGGGCTGGAGGTTGGACTCAACTGGGATTACTGGGAAGCCTGTGCTTCGTCCTCTTTCTCATCCTCAAAAAGGTTAGACCGGGTTTCTTAGTTGGGTAAAGAAGCCTTCCAGGAGGGCACACCCAGTGGCTCTGTTGAAGCTCAGTTTGCTGATTTCCCATTGGTCAAAGGCAGCAAGCCCCCCATGGGTGTGGCAGGCGACACCCACCAGGAAGGAGCAGGTATTCATGGGAGCCACTAAAGTTACAAATCTGCCAGAAGGTCCGTGAACTTGGATGAGAGAAAAGTTATATCTGTAACATAAAATATATTAACTTTAGTAATACCAGAGATTTTGACACCTCTAGAAATTAAAGATATTTTCCTGTTAAATTATAATTGTTGCAGCTTTCTAAAATTGTTAAAAATCATTGTTACTTTGAAATTATGGTAGTCATTAGACTGACACTAAATCTTGTTATTTAATATAACCACGTGTTACTCTATCACAAATTTATTTTTCTTATATCTTGCTCACTGTATTTCATTATAATTGATTTTCCTTCCCATCCCATGTATTTTATTTTATGCATTTAATAATGTTATTCTGAAAATGTTGCTTTCACCTGACAACCGAAAGGGTCCAGGGCACAAAAGCATTTAAGAACCTACAATTTGGACATTCATTTGGATGAATGAAGGGCATTTCTATTTTCCAAAAAAAGATTGAATGGTGATGGAAGGAAGAAAAGATTCTGAGGCCTAGGTTAAAACCCAAATAGTATTAAATGAGAATGGAGTATTAATCCCATCACCATTAAGGCCTCTGTGTGTGTGTGTGTGTGTGTGTGTGTGTGTGTGTGTGTTGGTTTAATTTTGTTTGCTTGTTTTGATGTAGCTTATTTGGGTCTTATTTGGGGCTTATTTATTGTTGATTTTTTTTTCCTGATGTTTAGCAATCTCATTACTGCCAAATAGTTGTGAGCGATTTAAACTCCCTGAGAATTAGCTCCTTCATTTCAAAGTGAGAAAGCACTGAAACAGAATGTTCACTCCACCTCAAAATATTTGAATCATCTTGAAATACCATTATCAGAAAAAAAAATACCATATTCCTATCAGCTATATGTACAGTTATATATTTTTCCTCCAGCCTCTAAGGAATAAAGTTGATTTACACTCTCACAAGTATGACTTTTTAAAAACCTTGGTAAACAGCAGACTGGCACACTTAAATTGGAACAAAGAATACACTGACATCTCAAAAACCCATCTGTTTTCCTATGTGCAAGTACTGACCCCAAGCATTATATCACACAGTACACTTATTATCTTCATGTGGGAGTACCTTACGTCATAGGACTTAAGTTGAATTTCAGAGGTATGCCATGAGCGAATAAACTAAGTATTCTGGTTTTCAAACAAATGCATAATCACATCAGAGACAGAAATCATAGACATCAAATCTGAACACAAAACAATTTTCATGTTCTAAGTGATAAAATTTTAAAGTAAATTTAGGATCTCCTAAAATACTAAACACTAAAAGCAAAGGTAATTTGAAAAAGTGTACTTTGGAGCCCGAGAGAGAAACCTGAACTCCAAAGTAACAATAAAGATAATCATGAAAGTCATACACAGTAATTTGCCACAAAGCTATAGGCAGGGAACTACGAGTGGCAGCTTTCTTTTACAGCAGAAGTGAATGAAGAAATCACAGCAGATTCAATTTAATAGAAGCTATCACCCTAAATCACAGTCATTTTATATACCAAAAGACAGAAGAAGGATTGTTTTCAATTGCTTATAACTAGACCTATGGTCACAGAGAGTTCAGAATAGATGGACTTTATCGAGTCTGTGGAAGCATTTCAACTTCTTCAGAATGAGAAACCACATTTAGTTGGAGGGATGGGGAAAAGTTTCACAGATGAATTAGTTGTGGAGACAAGCCTTGCAGGAGGGATGGCATCTGAACCTCAAGATGGATGAGGAACTGACTTTTGAGGCAAAGAAATGCCTTGAACAAGTATTCAGAGATGGGAAAGCAAGAGTCCTGCCCCAAGAATAGTGAGGAAGCCTCTTTACCTAAAGCAGTGTTGGAGGTTTAAAGATAGTGATACATTCTCCCCACATGTTCTTGTACTTGGCACTGTCACATTGCAGTGACCTTCAATCAGGGATGGAGGCTGTTTCTCCACCTGTTTAATATGGCCAGCCTTGTTACTTGCTTTGGCCCATCGAATGCAACAGAATTAACTTTGTTATTTCCAACCTAGGCTTCAAAAGTCCTTACATGCTTTCACTCTCACTCCAGGGTTCTTGCTGCTGTCATATGGAAGCAAGCTCAGGCTAGCCTGCTGAATGATGGCATGACCAGTCAAACCCAGTGCCACAGCCAATAGCCAGCCAACCACCAGACACGGAAGTGGGGCCACCTTGCACCAGCCAGACCCTGCCAATTCATGAGCTGATCACAGCCTTATGAGAGCAGCCCAGAATGACAGAGCCTGTCCAGACCAGAAAAACCACCAAGCTGACCTGTAGGCTGAAGGGGATCAGAATATGCCACCCCAAAAATATGCCACTGTGGCATGAGAATTATTGTACTCTGAAGGCAATTAAAAAGAAACCAACACAGAAAGAGCTCTTTGCCCTCCGCCATAAATTTCCCTTTGTGAATGTGTTCCTCCTCCTCTCCCCCATACCAAGAGAAGAATAAGCCTTATTACTAGAGACAGAAAGTCAGCAAACCCTCACTAAACAAATCTTTATCTTCCATTCCTTTCCCCCATATATTTATCTTCCCACAATTTATAGCCACTGGAAGACCAGAACCCTTTTCCTTTGTGTAGTGACCTCTCCACAATGTATTGCACTTTGTTAAAATAATAAGCTCCCAGCCCTAACTGCTTTCGAGAGTTTTCATTCCTTTTCTGTGATGCCTTCCATGTGCATACAATATAAACCCTTTCTTCTGTTAATTTTTATTTTGTCAGTTTAATTTGCACACCCCAGGTTATCAGCTTAAGAGGGTAGAGGAAAAGGGTCTTTTTCCTTGCTCACAAGATTCATAAGCACTAAACCAATGGTTGTTGGTTAAGCCATTTGGTTTAGGGTATGTGTGTGTAATCGCTTGCATTCAAATACATCCTATCTTATCTAATGAGAAAGGTTTTGGATGGATAGGACCATTCAGGAGCCTTGTTAATCATGTAGAAATATGAGTGACATAAAAAATACCTCTGAGCTGGGGCCCTAATCAAGGGCCTTTGGAGTTGTTGTTTGAAGCTGAAAGTCTTTAGGTTCATTTCTTACATTACACATGAGGAGATCAAGGCTCAGACAGGCAACGTGACTGCGGACACCACTTTCCCCACTGCCCACTCCCTCAGGGAATTTAAATCAATGAAGCCGATTCATGGAAGAACGGATGCTCTCTGAACACATTGTTGGCATTCCCACCGCCATACTGTGCGCCCAGCAGAAATGCCATCTCCTCTCCTCCTCTCCTGGGTCCAATTCTCCCTTTGAATTTTACCATCCCCAGTCTTCCCCCACTGCACCATCTCAGTGCAATTGCTCCCTCTTCCAAATGTTTTGTAACAGGGTCAGCACCACTCACTTGTTACTCACTGGAGAACTTTCAACCTTGGTTTTCTGTGTCGCTCTTCCAATCCAATTATAAAGCCTTGAAGGGTAAAGAGCAGATCTTATAGTTGTCTGTATTTCCAATAGTGCCAGATTGTCATATGTTAACATTGACACTTAGCAAAACCAATAAACTCATTACACTGTTCTGTTTCTGTAGATGGCCAGTATATAAATATGAATTTCTATGTGATGATTCTTTGGCCCATTTTTGTCCTTTTCTGTTCCTCTAACCAGGTCATAACATAAAGGTTATGCCATCTGTTACTGTCAAGCTTAATTAAGCCCATTATAATTCATTAACCCCTGTGCTTGCTTTGTAATTAACATTGATTAACACAAACAAGTACAAAATAGGCCATCAGCACTTTCCAGAAGTACTGATGACAATTATATTGGTAATTCGATATAGTATAGAGGATGATGGGATAGTAATATGCACTCTCTTCACATAAGGAGACAAATATGCTACCACGCAAATCTATCCTGGAAACAAAACAGTTTGTTCATTGGATTCACCTGATTAAACCTTCACCCTGTGAACCCACCTATGACTGTTGAAACCTCGGGTAGAACTGCTGAAGGCACAGATCCAAGTAACTTGCTTCATTGCATCCCTGGACCAAAAGAGGGAAGCGTTTCAAAGCCAACAGAAGGATGGCAGAGTGACCAGTCACAGCAAAGCAGCCCCAAGGTTCATGACAGACAATTTGAGGCCAAGATCACATAAGCCCTGGATAAATCCAGGGCTTGATAGAAGCGGGTTGAAGTTTCACAACAATAAGCGCCCAGAGACATTGCATCCGAAAAGCCCTGAGTGATTAATTACTTGAAAATAAACTATCTGCCTATCCAGAATATAAAATACAAACAAACCAAAAAAAAAAAAAAAAAAAAAAACCTGTGTTCTAATATATCCAAGACTGTGTTTAAGTTCCCTTTCTCTCTGATCTCAGAGGTCAGGGATGTATTCTTCACATCCAGGTTAAAAGGAAGCCACCACGCTCACCTGTGGCTCTGGTCAACAGCCAGTGGTGCTGGACAGAGTTGAACTTTTGCATGTTTGTAGGAATAAAGTTAGGCTGTTTAGGAGCTGCAGCAGTTTTTGTTCTGTACAAAATAAGTAAATGGGACTCTGCCCCACTGCCCTCCAGGGAAGGATTATCAGAACTGATACCATCCAAATCAATCGGCCCTGTGCAGATGACTTCATAAGGGGGCCATGGAGTTCTTACAGTTTTCTGTTACTGCTGTGGAAATCATTCAAACGCTAAAAGGGGTGTTAGTTCAAAATAGGGTGTTTCAAAGTCGTTACTGAAAGAGTTGTAATGTTCATGACGATCCCTGAGACACCGTGACTTCTGTATACATGTGTGGCTCAGCGAGAAAAAAACCTGCCTGATGAAAAAACATGGAGAATTTGCTGAAGTTCATATAGCTTCTAAATATGGAAACTGGAGTCTGAACCCAAATGTGTGTGTCCTCAGAGCTGGGCTTTCTCTTTTTTCACCCCTTCTCCCCAGCAGAGGATGTGTTGGAGAAAGTGCTAGAAATGGAAAAGCAGCTGTCAGAAGCAGAATTCAATAGAGAGAAAAGCCACAAACACACGTTGATACAAAGGGTCAGCCTTAAGCAAGACGGTGACATTGGTGATGTTTGTCCTGGTGTCCACAACTTTCCTGCCCGCTATTATCAGACATCATATTTGGGGTCTTATATCCATGCCAACAGGGTTGTAGAGAGTCATTTAATCCCCCCCCCCTTTCTCTCTTAACTATGTTAAAAAAAAGAGAGAGAGAGACAATGGACCAAAAATGGAGTCACTTGTGCTAAGCCCCGTGTTACCAAATGGAGATTTAAAACCTAACTTAAGGGACTTCCCTGGTGGTCCAGTGGGTAAGACTCCATGCTCCCAATGCAGGGGGCTCAGGTTCGATCCCTGGTCGGAGAACTAGATCCCGCATGCTGCATCTAAGAATCCCACGTGCCCCAACTAAAGATCCCGCATGCTGCAACGAAGATCCAGCGTGATGTAACTAAGACCCTTTGCAGCCAAAATAAATAAATAAATATTTTTTAAAAAATAAAACCTAACTTAATCACAGTTTCAGCCTCCCCCCAGGATTGGAATCTTAAACCAATCCATCTGGAATTACTGGTCAGCACTGGTGAGGTAATCTGCTTGATAGACCCCTGAGGTCCCCTAAATTAAGGTGACCTTGCCACAAACAATCAGCTCTTTGCTAGTATAACTTCCTCGTCATGACCCCTTTTGCCTATAAAGCCTTCCATTTCGTACAGCTCTCTGGAGCTCCTTTTTTCCACTAGAAGGGATGCTGCCCGATTCATGAATTGTTGAATAAAGCCAATAAGATCTTTATAATTTACTCGGTTGAATTTTGTTTTTTAACAACTATGACATTTTTTTCTTCTTCTTTCATTTTTTAAAATAAGATATAAAATACATTCAGTGGGGTATGTAAAGTATACAAATCTTGAGTGTACAGCTCAATGAATTGTTTCGTGCATGTACATCCACGTAACCCCCATGCAGATGAGATTCAGAACACTTGGTGGCATCCCAGAAACCCCTGTCAAGCTACAGGCTTTTTATGTGAAAGTCAGGTTTAGTGAGGTATCATTCTCATACGGTAGTATTTTCCCCTTTTTGTAGGCAGTTCTATGAGTCTTGAAAATGCATATTGTTGTGTGGCTACCAATAAAATCAAGACATAGAACTGTACCATCACTCTCCCCCCACCAAAAAAAACACTTCCCCTCTGCACCTTTGTAGCAAGTTCCTCCCTCCTTCTCCAACCCCTGGCAACCACTAATCTGTATTCTGTCCCTATAGTTTATCTTTTCTAGAATGTCTTATAAATGGATCATACAGTATGAGTCTGACTTCTTTCATTGAGCATAATACATTTGAGATTCATCCATATAGTTGAGTGTATCAATAGTTCCTCCCTTCTTATTCCTGAGTAGGACTTAATTATACCACATTCCGTATAGCCATTCATCAGCTAAAGGACACTTGGGTTGTTTCCAGTTTTTTGACAGTTATGAATAAAGTCACTATAAACGTTCACATACAGGGTTTTGTGTGAGTCTAAGTTTTCATTTCTTTCGGGTAAAAACCCAGGAAGTGGATTTCTTGGTCTATGCTAAGTATATGTTAAACTTTATTACTTTTTTAAGCCGAACAGGTTTCCAGAGAGCTGGTACCATTTTGCATTCCCACCAGCAATATAGGAGACTTTTAATTGCTCCATTTTCTCATCAGCACTTGGCATCACCGATTTTTTTTAAGTCACTTTGCTAGGTATGCGGCACAGATTTTTGAAGCTGAGCAAACATGTTCACAGACTTTATTGCTGTCTTCAGAGAAGACTTAAAATCAATCTAAAACACCTAACTATGTATATATATGGGAGCTACTTGGCTGCATGCTAATTAGGCAGTTCATATTAATGATCCTGACTGGAATTACTTGTACTCAATCAGTCCAGTTTTGATTAGTTTGTTTATACCTCAAGCAGCATCCATGTCAATTTCCTTAGCACACTTGCTAAGGGCAAGAGTCCTGTATCTTACTTGCCGCTGCCCTGCAGGTGATTCCTAAATGTTATGGCTCCTCACTTCCTTTGACGTCTTTAAAACACTTCACAACCTAGCTCTAATTGCCTTGTTTATGTGTGTTTTCTGTACCCAGAAAATGAAACATCCCTCCAGCTTCTACTTTCAAGAATATATCTATCAAAACCACTCTAAGATGGAGGAAGGAAAAAAAAAAAAAAAACAACAACAACGCTTCACTGCAGCAAACAAACTGTCACACTCAGGAGATTGCTAGAGAATTCAATCACTTTCCTGCTCTGCCTTCAATATGCACAGACCATACATTGCTATTTTCTAGAAGTAACCGAGGATGATTTTTCTGACTTGGGCAGAAATCACACGTAGTCAGAACGTGGTCCTCTCAGATCTGTCACACAAATTCCTCCCTGGCCTGTTGTTTCTCTCTGGATCTCACTGCTAATACCTTATTCATTTGCATCCGTCCATCCCACCTGCTGGTTCTAATGCTGTGCTGTCAGCAATTAGCCTGTGATGCATGTGTTACCTCCTACACATTACGTATGTCCCTCCCCTCCCTCTGCCCCAGAGATTTCCATCTCTCTGCCTCATCCCCAAACAGAGGAACAAACAGACATCCTCAGCTGCATCTTCTCATTTTTTCTAAATTATATTACTTATTGTAAATAGATAATACATACACAAAGGATAAGTTCAAAAGGTACACAAGGGGCATAGAGCTACAAGTCTCTTGCTCCCTGGTTCCCCAGTTTCCTTGCTCAAAGGCTACTACTGTTATCAGTGTATTGTACCCTTCCAGAAAGAGCTAATCTACACATCGACAACATACAATCTAGCGATTTTTATTCTTTGCAGAAATGATAACAATTTATAACACTTTTTGCACCTTGCTTTTTTCACATAAAATATGTATCTTGTAAAACATTTCACCTCAGCATACCTGTAATATCCTTCTGTGTGTACCTCAGCGGATTTGCCTCATTCTTTAAAAGAGTTGTTTAATGTTCAGTTGTGTATGTTCCATAATTTATTTTACCAAAGTCTTTTTTAAAGTATCTAAAATAATGACTTAGTGGCTTAAACAAGATAGAAGTGTATATCATGAAAAAAGATGAGCAGAGTTAGGAGGCTCAGGGCTGGTGTTGGTAACCACAATCTCAGAGACTGAAGGTCCTTCTATCTTGCTGTTCCTCTCTTCCTAGCTCATGGTTTTCTCCTCGTGTTTGAAGGTGGCTGCTTGAGCTCCAGACTTCACGACTGCATTCCAGCCTGAAGACCAACATGCTCCCTGTCAAGAAGGACACTTCCCAGCTCACAAAGTCCTTTCACTTATATCTCAGTTTCCAAAACCTGCCACAAAGCTACACCTAGCTGGAAGGGAGGATGGGAAATGTCATCACAACCCAGGGAGTCAGTGGAAAATTTGGGGTTCTATTAAGAAAGAAGGAGAGGAGAATGGATATCGAGGTACAACAATCAATTTCTGTCCCAGAATTGTTGCCACTCCTCTCACTCATACATTTGTTGCTGAAGTATGTACCTTTGTGAACATTCTATTTCACACTATGTGGGAGGATCTGTAGAATTTCTAGGTCACATGGTGTGTGCATTTTTATTTTCATGGATATTACCAATTGCCATCCATTGGCAAAGGAACAACGCACACCAGTACTGACATTTTGTGATGGGGTTTGTTCCCCCACATCCTCAACAATTCCAGTGTGCTCACATCTTTTTATTTTTTGATCTTTACCAGGATGATAGCTAAAATACAGTACCCCAAATGGTCTTAATTGGACTTAATAGCACTTTCTCTTATTTTTAGTGAAGTTGAGTACTTTTTCAAATGTCCAGCAATCATTCGTACTTCCTTAACTCTGAACCGTTTCCATTGTTTGCCCACTTATTTATTGGATCATTTCCTTGTTACTCCATAGAGATTCTTCATAAGTTGGGGAAATTCGCATTTTCAGTAGTATACATGATAAATATTTTTTCATAGTTTTGACTTTATTGTTTTTATTTTCATGACTTTTTTTTTTTACCAGAAGTAAGCCTTTTTTTCCTTGTTTCACAAGTAAAGCTTAGCTGAGTTGGTTGCTTTCTGGTGATTAGTCAGAGGGATCAAATTCCATACACTCCTTCCAATCTGACTCTTCCTTTGCTACAAACTTGGCTGGGGCTGGCGCAGCAACCACAAATAGAGATGAATCAACCCAAAGGCCTTGACTTTCGCAGCAAGTGGTAAGGTATAATCAGCTTCCACAGACCAAGCCAGGACTGCTTGGACCTGCTGATGACAGAATGGGTTACCGATGCAACAGGCGGGGAATCAGTCTGCTGACATAGGCTGGCAACACTGCAGACACCCTCCAGGAAGCAAGAACACAGTTTCCTCTGTGCTGTCAAGGATCTGGGGCTTGTAGATGCTGAGCCTAAGGGAGAAGGGGTGATGTTCAGCATGTTCGTCAGTGTGGTTTCACGGCTTCTCCATTTGTTTCCAATCTTAATTAGCTGCACATCATAATTAGCTGCACATCATTTCATTGGTGATTCTTTTTTAACATCGTTAAACTGATCCGTTTTGAAAAATGCTTTTGAGTTTTGGGACATTCTTAGGAAGGCACTTTCCATACCAAAATCATAAAATAAACTCTCCTGTGGTTTTCTTTTTCATACTAATAATAATTACGAAGAGACTCCAACTTGGTTTATTTTAACATGACTTCTGGTTATCCTGACCCCCGACCCGTCCATCTTCCCCCACTGATTTGATAGCTTGCCTACATCTCAAAGGAAGATAGCAGTTCTTCTTCCCTTAAAATGGATACATCTTAATTCCACTTTCTGTTTTATATATCCCATACTGTCATTGATATTATTCACTACATTTCAGAGTTACACTTTGCAGTTGTATCCAGTCTGCAATGAGAAGAGTCAAGCACTCAGACTCACCTGCTCACAGCCTAGATTCCGAACCATACAATGTGAAGCGGTAGGCTGTTGATGGGGAAGGAATTCAGGCTTTAGAGCTTTTTATAGGCTGACTTGTGTCCACCCCAAATTCATTTGTTGAAGCCCTAATGCCCAGTACCTCAGAATGTAACTGTATTTGGAGAGAGGGCCTTGAAAGAGGTAATTAAGTTAAATGAGGTCACACGGCTGAGCCCTGATCCTACATGACTGGTGTACTTATAAGAAAAGGAAATCAGGACACAGACAAACCCAGAGGGAAGACCACATGATGACACTGGGCAGAGGTGGCCGTCTACAAGCCAAAGAGAAAGGCATCAGAAGAAACCAACCCTGTCGACACCTTGACCTCAGACTTTTAGCCTCCAGAACTGTGAGAAAATAAATGGCTATTGTTTAAGTCACCCAGTCTGTGGTACTTTGTTATGGTAGCCCTAGGGACCTCATACAGAGGTACACAGAGCTGGCTGAATCAATTAGGGGTCTTCGGCAGCAAGTCATAGAAGTTTAGTCAGAGCTACGGTCTTAGGTCGTGTTCCCTGGGCTCTGCGATGGGGATCTGCATTCAGCAGGTGGACCGAGAGTGGTCACAAGGGTCACACCTGTGAGGGAGTGAAGGCAGCAGGGAGAAGTTGAACCGTAATTGCAGCAGAAGCCTCAGTTGATCCAAGGGGGAGCTCTGGACCTGAGATGGCCTTGAGGGTTGTCCGGATTGAGGCAAGGGGGATGGGTCTTTGTACCCCTGCAGGCTGTCCCCTGGACAAGGTCCTCAACCAGGTGAGGGGGCTCTGTGTGGCCGAGGGCAAGTGCTGGGAGGGCCTCAGCTGTGAGCCATCAGGGCCAGTGCTGCTGTGGCCCCGGGGGAAGGGATCTGACGGTGCTCTCCTGCAACCTCCTACCTCTGCAGAAGGGAACTTCACAGCTCGGAGGGGCAGCCTGAAGGAGTAGCCCTCAGGAAGGACTGGCCCAGAGTGGCCTGGAGAGTTTGCAATGCAGGAACAAAAGGAATAGTTTCTCCCGGCAGCAACCACTGGGATGAATCGGCCCCAGCTATCACTGTGCCATTCCTTTCAGGATTCAGATTCCTAGGAAACAGAGTCTACTTAACGACTTTGATCACTTACTTGCCAGTTGGGCAGAGGAGGGCATGGTCCCTTGACTGACAGTCCCCGGAAGTCTGCACAACATGGGGTAAGGCTGTTTCCAAAAAAAGGACCATTGCAACGTCATCACCAAAAGAAAGGAGACAGATACTGAGCAGGTGGAAACATGTGTGCATTGGGCCCAGGCCATCTGATTTGGAATCGCAGTCTTGGGTGTCCTTGGGCAAGTAATTTGTACTCACAAAACTTTAAGTGCTTCATCTGTAAAGTAGAAATAATATCACCTACCTCATAGGATGTTTCAATCTTAAGTGATCTCTCTCTCTCTGTATGTATATATGTGCATGTGTCTACATAAACAAATTACACATACATACATATATACACACACTAATATATTCATGGTGCCTATGTAATAACAGCCACAGTTTGAGTGTCTACAGTTCCTAGGATCTCATCAAGTACAGTTGACCCTTGAACAACATGGGAATTAGGGGCACCCACACTCCCCCCAGTGGAAAATCCATGTGTAATTTATAGTCTGCCCTCCGTATATGCAGTTCCTTGTACCCGCAGTTCCACATCCCTGGTTTCAACCACTCTCAGATCATGTAGTACTGTAGTATTTACTGTTAAAAAAATCCACATTTTAATTGGACCCACAAAACCCCACGCTGTTCAGGGGTCATCTGTATTTTCTATCATTTCATCTGTTTTCATCTTGCTTCCCTACCTCTTCTTTGAGAACAAGAAGGGCATCTTGTCTTTTTGAAAGTGCTAATCCTCAAACTCTAGATTTGGAAAACCCCTTAGAGATGCTGCCTCTTTTTGCAGAGGACTGTGGAGTTGCAAAGTTTTACAAAGCTGTATTCCTCATATTGGGTGTGGGGTGTGCCTGATTGTGCATTTTAAAAATAAATAGAAAATACGAGTGTAAAGAGAAAACCAAAAGTGGAGTTTGCCTGATAGGTCATTTGCTCACGGGGGGATGTACAAACAGAGCCTTCCCGGGGGTTCTCAATGCCAGGTGGTCCAAGGCGGAGACATGATGAGAGCAGGGTAGCCTGGTGTCAGGACATGGGAGGCTACCTAACAAAGGTCAGATACCAATGAAGTTCCAAAAATGCGCACCCAGTCCTGTTCTTTCTTTGCTGATTCTAGAGAGCGACATCTATCATAGGACCAGGCAGAACTTGGGTGGAGAGGGGGTTGGTGAGGAGAGGGCAGGGCAAGGAGGGAAGAGACTGGCATTTTCTCCCCAAACATCTATTTTCAAAAAGAAATCTAATTCCAGCAACAGGGTGTCAACTTCACTCCCACACACGGCCACCCAGAGGGATAGCTTCTGCGGACGCTTCTCAGCTTGCAAATGTTTCCCCTCCGGGGTCACACAAATAACTGATACATCCATTTCCATGAAATAAATGCCATCCTGGAGGTCTTCTTGTCACTGTCAGAGGTGATGAACAGCATTGATGGAGTGGGGTAATGACATCGCAGTGTGATTGAAAGGGTTTGGGATGGGGTTTCCTAGTTGGTTCAGACAAAATAAAACCATTATCTGTGCTTCATCTTTTTTAAAGAGATTGTTTCCTGAGCTCTCTTGTGCTTGAAGCCTTTTGCAGCACTCAGGAACAATGTTAGCCTGTCACGACTATAGATCAGTTCATCACCACAGGCAGTCTCCAACCTCCTTGAACTCTTTCTAGGGGAAATGACTTTTCTGGGTCTCCCTTATCCCTGGGTATTTTGCCTTTTGAAAAAGTTGGTGCTGTAGTCATCCATGAGCTGCAGAGAGCACACACCCAGGGGCCCTAGGGAATTTGCAGGTGGCCATTTATGAGAGACCAGGACCCCCATTAGCTTGTGGGTCAGCAGAAATGAGACACTCAGACACATGGACATGGTGGGGACAAGTGTTTGCTTAAAGAGGTTAAGGATATACTTGATGCTGAAGAACTTAGGGTTCCCTGGTGTATTTCTTATCCATCGCTAAGGCATGCCCAGATCAGTAGACTCAGGTGGCCAGGACACAGTGAGGACGTCAGGAGAACTCTCAGTATCCTCACTCTTACACTTGCTAACCTAGGTTACCCCCTGCTAACCTAGGAAGCCACATCCTTACTATCCTGGCTCTTGACCCTGCTTTACTCAACAGCAGCCCATCACCAGACCCACTACACAATTTTCAGCTATCAGGCTCTTTGCTGCAAAAAATCTTTCCATCCCAGGGGCTTTTTCCAAGCACAGGCTTCAATCTAGCCCTACACATATAAAACGTATACCCTGAAACCTTCAAAACATTGTTGAAAAGAAATTTAAAAGATGTAAATAAATGAAAAGATATCTCATTCATGGATAAAAAGACATATTACGGTAAAGATGGTAATACTCCCCAAATTGATCTACAGATTCCCTATCAAAATCCCACCTGGTTTTCTTGCAGAAATGGCCAAGCTGATGCTAGAATTAATATGAAAATTCAAAGGATCCAGAATAGACAAGACAATCTTGAAAAAGAAAAACAAAAGGTAGAAGATTCACACTTCCCATTTAAAAAAACTTACTACAAAATTGCAATAATTAAGTCAGGGTAGTACCAGATAAGGATAGACATATAGATCAGTGGAATAGAATTGAGAATCCAGAAATAAATGGTTAATTGATTTTTGATAAGGATGCCCAAACAATTTAGTTGGGGAAAGAATAGTCTCTTCAACAATGGTGCTGGGACTACAGGATTTCCACATGCAAAAGAATGAAGTTGGATTCCTTTCTTACACCATTAACTCAAAATAGATCTTAGACCTAAATGTGGAGCTAAAAATTATATAATTCTTAGAAGAAAATATAGGAATAAATCTTGTGACCTTGAGTTAGGCAACAGTTTTTTTAGAGATGATACCAAAAGCACAAGTGCCAAAGGGAAAAGTAGATAAATTGAATCTTATTAACATTAAAAACATTTGTGCTTCAAAGGAAACCATTAAGAAAGTGAAAAGACAACCCACAGAAGTATAAAAAATATTTTGAAATATTTGCAAATCATATGTCTGTTAAGGGAATCAGGCAACAAATTCATCAGTGAAAAGAACCCAATCTAAAAATGGGCAAGGTTCTGAATAGTAATTTCTTTAAAGAAGATATAAAATAGTCCAAGAAGTACATGAAGCATACTCAGCATTATTAGTCATTAGGGGAATGAAAATCAAAACCACAATGAGATCCCACTTCACATCCACTAGGATAGTTACAATCAAAAAGACTCACTGGGACTTCCCTGGTGGCACAGTGGTTGGGAATTCGCCTGCCAATGCAGGGGACCCGGGTTTGATCCCTGGGCCAGGAAGATCCCACATGCCACAGAGCAACTAAGCCCGTGCGCCACAACTACTGAGCCCACACACTGCAACTACTGAAGCCTGTGCGCTCTAGGGCCCACGAGCCACAACTACTGAGCCTGCATGCTGCAACTACTGAAGCCCACGTGCCTAGAGCCCGTGCTCCGCAACAAGAGAAGCTACCGCAATGAGAATCCTGCACACTGCAACAAAGAGTAGCCCCTGCTCGCCACAACTAGAGAAAAGCCCATACACAGCAACGAATTTCCAACGCAGCGAAAAATTTCCAATGCAGCCAAAGAAAAAAAAAAAAGGACTCACGAATAACAAGTGTTGGTGTGAAAAAAGACATGAAAAAATTGAAACCCTTTGCAAGTGAGAATGTGAATTTGTCTAGCCACTTTGGAAAACCGTTTAGCAGTTCCTCAAAATGTCACACATAGTGTTACCATATGATTCAGCAATTCAGTTCCTAGGTATAAATTCAAGAGATCTGAAAACAAATGTCCATAAAAAAACTTATACACAAATATCCATAGCAATGTTATTCAAAATAGCCAATATGTGGAAGCAACCCAAATATTCATAACTGATGAAAAGGTAAACAAAATGTAATCTATCCATACAACAGAATACTACTCAGCAATAAAAAGAAATAAGGTATGAATACATGCTACAGCATAGATGAAACTATCACACTAAGGAAAAGAAGACAGTCAAAAAATATCATGTAGGAATCCATTTTTAAGAAATGTGTTAAATAGACAAATCTATAGGGACAGAAAGTCAGGGGCGTGGGGAAAGGGAGAATGTGGGAGTGACTTCTCATGGGTATATTTCTTTTAGGGGTGATGAAAACATTCTAAAAGTAGTAGTGAATTTTGCACAGTTCTGTGACTATATTAAAAACCATTGAATTGTACATGTTAAGTGGCTAAATTGCATTGGTATATGAATTTTATGTCAATAAAGTTACTTTAAAAAAACAAAATCCAGACTTCCCTGGTGGCACAGTGGTTAAGGATCCGCCTGCCAAGGCAGGGGACACGGGTTCGAGCCCTGGTCCAGGAAGATCCCACATGCTGCAGAGCAACTAAGCCCGTGCTCCACAACTACTGAGCCCATGAGCCACAACTACTGAAGCCCATGCGCCTAGAACCCGTGCTCCGCAACAAGAGAAGCCACCACAATGAGAAGCCCACACACCACAACGAAGAGTAGCCCCCGCTCGCCGCAACTAGAGAAAGCCCACACGCAGCAACAAAGACCCAATGCAGCCAAAAATTAATTAATTAATTTTTTTTTTTAATCCATGCTTTATTTGTTTTGATTTTGTCTTTAACATCACTGTATGCATCTCTATACTGAAAGTCAGCACTGGAGAGGAAAAGAGAACAAATTTAGAGCTTTTATAGGGAAGAATGCCTAACACCTTGCTTTAAATGATCAATCACTTGGGGGCAAAGTGACACACAAAATAAATATGTAAATAAGCATTTTTCTCCTTCCATTCCATAACATGAACACATTGCTATGGAAACAAAAAATTCCAATAATGTTTGGCTAAAATACACAGTTATATTTAATAGCACCAGGAAAAATTTCAGAGTACTGTGACGGGACACATGTTGAAAGGCCCTTCAAATTACCTTTCCAGATTTGATACTAATACTATTCACCTTAAAGAAAGTGAGGACATAGTATACCAGAAGGGAAATAAGTAAAGGGGCTGTTCTATATGTGACTTTGAGAAGGATTTGTCCCCTGGTTGGGAATATACAGAGCAGAAACCTATCATGAGACTATTGCACAGTCAAAGCTGCAAGTACACCGAGAAAGACTGGATCCGTTATCCATGGCAGACTTTCGTCCTCTTCACCAAGATAAAAGAAGTCTCACTTCCATTTCCTTGTGCCTCACATTTCACATGAACTGGCTCAAGTCCAAATCTTTATCACTATCATTCATTTACATGAGCCATTTCCATCAGTAAATGTCCTACAATTATCTCAGTGGAGTGCCATATTTATCAGGCTAATGCTGAGAGTAACTATACAACACATTCTATAATCAACGTACCGGCCTTTATAAAAGAACTTCCCTTCCAGTGGTGATGTGTTTGTTCAACCTGATCTAAATTAAATAAATAAGCACTTCAGGAGGCAGAACTGTGTATTTTTTTTTCACGTTCTCCTAACCCCATGGGACCTAGAAAGAGGTCCATTAATCTATATGTACTTAATAAGTTGGAAAGAAATGGTACAGAATGGAGTGGAGCAATAGACTACCAAAACCAAAGAAATGAAATGATGGACGATATGTAAGAGACACCCCAACCATGCTTCTTGGGATACTCACCCCCTGGCAGCTCCAGGGACCTTTGTTTACATGACAAGTATTTGTTTATAGAAGTTCAACATGGTAAGTAGGCGACATTATTTGTGGAATTAAAAAGTCCCAAATGAGGGACTTCCCTGACAATCCAGTAGTTAAGACTCTGCGCTTCCACTGCAGGGGGTGTGGGTTCAATCCCTGGTCAGGGAACTAAGATCCCACATGCCACGGGGGGCCAGCCAAAAAAAAGAAATACAAGAAGTCCCAAATGATATGACTCAGAATTGTTTACAAAATCAATTGTCAAATTTATTTTCCTCAGCCTGAGGAATTTCTAATTTTAATGTTTGGCATCTTGTTATCTGTCTGAGAAGCCTCTGGGCTAATCACACATTTGGACCGAGCTGAATTATGCAGCCTACCTACCTTTGTGCTTTTGTGACCCTAGCAAGCTGCCTGGAAAAAGAGATTTGGAAGTATCCCAGAATATCCAGTAGACACAAGTAAAATAAACTAAATGAAAAATGCCTACATTTTAAAAATAATTTAAAAACTACCAGCTAATCAGAAAAAAAGGCCCCATGTCCTTTTACAATCCAAGGTTGGCCCACTGTGCATATAACCAGTACGAAAATACATAGATAATTGTCTGATTAGTTCAATCATTATATGGACAACCAAGTCAGATCATTTAAGTCAAAGCAACACAGAAAATTTAAAAATGTCTTTTCTGGGAAGAAACCAAGCTTGGATGGACCCTGGATGTATGGCATAGTCAATTCTCAATATGACTATGACTGTATAATTTCCTAGAGATTTTGGTTACCTAGAAAGGCCCACGTGCTTCAACACTGCAATGACACGAAGGTTTCTTCCTTGTACACTGACCCATGGGCAGAGTGGAGAAATGTAGGTGGAAAAACAAAATCATGCCTTTTCTGGTCCCAAAACAATGCCAAGATGGCACCAAAGATATAATGACACAGGGGGAAGGTTTAATTCAGCCAGGTTAACTGGCTGGTGAAGATGGGCAATTCATCACTTCAAATTTTACTCAAAACAAATCAAGAATTACCATTCAATACTGATTTAATTCATTCTTCACTGAATCCACAAGCATTGAGAGAACTGTTTGAGTCATGATCCCTGCTCTCATTTTCTAGCTTGTTTGCTGGGGGGAGACAAGTAAACAATTTCTACACTTTGGGATAAGTGCTAAGGTAACGAGATATAGAAATCAGATGCTTCCAACCCATTTGTGAGCTTCACGCCCACCTACCACAGGGAAACTTGATTTGTCTGGAGGAAAGAAAAGCATTTAATTCCTATCACGCTAAGGAGTGGCAGATGGAATGGATGGCCAGTCCATCTTGCTGAGAGCGCCTGAGGTGCACTGGAAACGAAAAACACGTGCTAGGCTTCTGATTTGCCAAATGTTTGCCAGAGTGTTTTGTTGTTTGGTGGCAAGAATATACATTTTGAGGGAGTGGGTGGGGGAGATTCAATGTATCATATATCACCCTTCAGAGATTCAGTTTTCCATTCCAGCAAATACTATTCACACAGGTGAAAGAAGTTCAGGTTTATTCCCTAAGTCCTACTGCTAACGAGGGCTGAGGGTGAGGATCTCAGACTCAGTAACTGTGGGAATGTGGTAAAACCAACACTGAAACCTGGCTCTCAAGCCCTGGGGGAGGGCAAGGGGGCCCTCGGAGGCTCCAGGGAACACAGAGGTGGGAGCAGCTACGTGTGCTTCTGGGGCCGGGTCCGTGTGCACCTGTCAATCACCCTCCATATTCACTTGAGTTAAGTGGAGAGGGGAACATTCAGATCATGGGAGGGTTTTAGAGGATGAGCACCTCAGCCTCCCAGAGAGAGAGGTAGTCTGCTTTGTCATGTTCCACACTTCAGGTTCTTTCTTTTTTTCAAGATATAATCGACATATAACATTGTATTCATTTCAGTTGTACAACATAATGATTGATATACCTATTGTGAAATGATCACCACAATAAGTTTAGTTAATATCCATCACTATATATAGTTACATTATTTTTCTTGTAAGATCTACTCTCTTAGGAACTTTTGATTATATGATATAGGATACACTATTGTTAACTATAGTCACCATGCTGTACATTACATCCCCAGGACTTATTTATCTTGTAACTAGAAACATACCTTTCGACCACCTTCATCCACTTCACCTCCCTCCCCCCACCCCTTAACCTCTAGCAACCATCAATCTGTTCTCTGTATCTATGAGGCTGTTTTTTTTGTGTTTTTGTTTGTTTTGTTTAGATTCCACATATAAGTGAGATCATGCAGTATTTGCCTCTCTCTGTCTGATTTATTTCACTTAGCATAACACCATCAAGGTCCATTCCATGTTGTCACAAATGGCAGGATTTCCTTCTTTTTCATGACCGAATTATATATATCTCACATCTTTATCCATTCATCTGTCGATGGACAATTAGGTTGTTTCCATGTCTTGGCTTTTGTAAATAATGCTGCAATGAATGTGGGCGGTAGGGTGCAGATATCTTTTGGAGATAGTGATTTTGTTTTCTTCAGGTTCTTTTTCAAAACACAACTTCTTTTAAACTCTTTTAGAATTATACTATAATTATGCAAGATTTCAACATTGGGGGGGAAGAGGGGTGAAGGGTACATGGGACTCCCCTTACATTTCTTTGCAAATTCCTCCGAATCTATAATTATTTGAAAATAAAAATGTTTTTAAAAGTCTGTTGTTGCATTAGGCATAAAGTAAAATAAGAAGAAGAGGAATAGAATATCTCTTCATTTAAAACATAAGTCCTGGATGCATATTTGTCAGAGATGTGTTTTACCGTAGGTAATGTTTTTTATACAACTGTCATATAACATCACTTCCTCATCATACAGTCCTCCATTTACTTACTAAATTCCTTCACTCACTGAAGTTGAGCACCTGCTGTATGCCAGGGCATTGCTGTAGGTGCTGGGCATAGAATTCAGAGTGAAAATAACATTTGTCCTCGTAATACGTAGAGTTTAATAGGGAAGAGGGTCATTTTTTTTTATACAACAAATTCTTATTAGTCATCAATTTTATACACATCAGTGTATACATGTCAATCCCAATGGCCCAATTCATCACACCACCACCCCCGTCCCTCCTGCGGCTTTCGCCTTTGGTGTCCATACGTTTGTTCTCTAAATCTGTGTATCAATTTCTGCCCTGCAAACCGGTTCATCTGTACCATTTTTCTAGGTTCCACATATATGCGTTAATATACGATATTTGTTTTTCTCTTTCTGACTTACTTCACTCTGTATGACAGTCCCTAGATCCACCCACGTCTCAACAAATGACCCAATTTCGTTCCTTTTTATGGCTGAGTGATATCCCATTGTATATATGTACCACATCTTTATCCATTCGTCTGTCGATGGGCATTTAGGTTGCTTCCATGACCTGGTTATTGTAAATAGTGCTGCAATGAATATTGGGGTGCATGTGTCTTTTTGAAATATGGTTTTCTCAGGGTATACGCCCAGTAGTGGGATTGCTGGGTCATAGGGTAATTCTATGCTTAGTTTTTTAAGGAACCTCCATACTGTTCTCCATAGTGGCTGTATCAATTTACATTCCCACCAACAGTGCAAGAGGGTTCCCTTTTCTCCACACCCTCTCCAGCATTTGTTCTTTGTAGATTTTCGGATGATGCCCATTCTAACTGGTGTGAGGTGACACCTCATTGTAGTTTTGATTTGCATTTCTCTAATACTTAGTGATGTTGTGCCTCTTCGCCATCTGTATGTCTTCTTTGGAGAAATGTCTGTTTAGGTCTTCTGTCCATTTTTGGATTGGGTTGTTTGTTTTTTTAATATTGAGCTGCATGAGCTGCTTATATATTTTGGAGATTAATCCATTGTCCATTGATTCATTTGCAAATATTTTCTCCCATTCTGAGGGTTGTCTTTTTGTCTTGTTTATGGTTTCCTTTGCTGTGCAAAAGCTTTGAAGTTTCATTAGGTCCCATTTGTTTATTTGTGTTTTCATTTCCATTACTCTAGGAGGTGGATCAAAAAGGATCTTGCTGTGATTTATGTCAAAGAGTGTTCTTCCTATGTTTTCCTCTAAGAGTTTTATAGTGTCTGGTCTTACATTCAGGTCTCTAATCCATTTTGAGTTTATTTTTGTGTATGGTGTTAGGGAGTGTTCTAATTTCATTCTTTTACATGTAGCTGTCCAGTTTTCCCAGCACCACTTATTGAAGAGACTGTCTTTTCTCCATTGTATATCTTTGCCTCCTATGTCATAGATTAGTTGACCATAGGTGCGTGGGTTTATCTCTGGGCTTTCTATCTTGTTCCATTGATCTATGTTTCTGTTTTTGTGCCAGTACCATATTGTCTTGATTACTGTAGCTTTGTAGTATAGTCTGAAGTCAGGGAGTCTGATTCCTCCAGCTCCGTTTCTTTCCCTCAAGACTGCTTTGGCTATTCGGGGTCTTTGGTGTCTCCATACAAATTTCAAGATTTTTTGTTCTAGTTCCGTAAAAAATGCCATTGGTAATTTGATAAGGATTGCATTGAATCTGTAGATTGCTTTGGGTAGTATAGTCATTTTCACAATGTTGATTCTTCCAATCCAAGAACATGGTATATCTCTCCATCTGTTGGTATCATCTTTAATTTGTTTCATCAGTGTCTTATAGTTTTATGCATACAGGTCTTTTGTCTCCCTAGGTAGGTTTTCTCCTAGGTATTTTATTCTTTTTGTTGCAATGCTGAATGGGATTGTTTCCTTAATTTCTCTTTCTGACCTTTCATTGTTAGTGTATAGGATACAAGAGATTTCGGTGCATTAATTTTGTTTCCTGCAACTTTACCAAATTCATTGATTAGCTCTAGTAGTTTTCTGGTGGCATCTTTAGGATTCTTTATGTATAGTATCATGTCATCTGCAAACAGTGACAGTTTTACTTCTTCTTTTCCAATTTGGATTCATTTTGTTTCTTTTTCTTCTCTGACTGCTGTGGCTAGGACTTCCAAAACTATGTTGAATAATAGTGGTGAGAGTGGACATCCTTGTCTTGTTCCTGATCTTAGAGTTTTAGATCTTAGAGTTCCTGATCTTTCAGTTTTTCACCACTGAGAATGATGTTTGCTGTGGGTTTGTCGTATATGGCCTTTATTATGTTGAGGTAGGTTCCCTCTGTGCCCACTTTCTGGAGAGTTTTTTTCATAAATGAGTGTTGAATTTTGTCAAAAGCTTTTTCTGCATCTATTGAGATGATCATATGGTTTTCATTCTTCAATTTGTTAATATGGTGTATCACATTGATTGATTTGCATATATTGAAGAATCCTTGCATCCCTGGGATAAATCCCACTTGATCATGTTGTATGATCCTTTTAATGTGTTGTTGGATACTGTTTGCTAGTATTTTGTTGAGGAGTTTTGCATCTATATTCATCAGTGATATTGGTCTGTAATTTTCTTTTTTTGTAGTGTCTTTGTCTGGTTTTGGTATCAGGGTGATGGTGGCCTCATAAAATGAGTTTGGGAGTGTTCCTTCCTCCACAGTTCTTTGGAAGAGTTTGAGAAGGATGGGTGTTAGCGCTTCTCTAAACGTCTGATAGAATTCACCTGTGAAGCCATCTGATCCTGGACTTTTGTTTGTTGGAAGATTTTTAATCACAGTTTCAATTTCATTACTTGTGATTTGTCGGCTCATATTTTCTATTTCTTCCTGGTTCAGTCTTGGAAGGTTATACCTTTCTAAGAAGGTGTCCATTTCTTCCAGGTTGTCCATTTTATTGGCATAGAGTTGCTTGTAATAGTCTCTTAGGATGCTTTGTATTTCTGTGGTGTCTGTTGTAACTTCTCTTTTTTCATTTCTAATTTTATTTATTTGAGTCCTCTCCCTCTTGTTCTTGATGAGTCTGGCTAATGGTTTATCAATTTTGTTTATCTTCTCAAAGAACCAGCTTTTAGTTTTATAGATCTTTGCTATTGGTTTCTTTTTTCTAGTTCATTTATTTCTGCTCTGATCTTTATGATTTCTTTCCTTCTGCTAACTTTGGGTTGTGTTTGTTCTTCTTTCTCTAGTTCCTTTAGGCGTAAGTTTAGATTGTTTATTTCAGATTTTTCTTGTTTCTTGAGGTAGGCTTGTATAGCTATATACTTCCCTCTTAGAACTGCTTTTGCTGCATCCCATAGGTTTTCGATCATCGTGTTTTCCTTGTCATTTGTCTCTAGGTATTTTTTGATTTCCTCTTTGATTTCTTCAGTGATCTCTTGGTTATTTAGTAACGTATTGTTTAGCCTCCATGTGTTTGTGTTTTTTAAGTTTTTTCCCCTGTAATTCATTTCTAATCTCATAGCGCTGTGGTCAGAAAAGATGCTTGATATGATTTCAATCTTCTTAAATTTGCTGAGGCTTGGTTTGTGACCCAAGATGTGATCTATCCTGGAGAATGTTCGGTGTGCACTTGAGAAGGAAGTGTAATCTGATGTTTTTGGATGGAATATCCTATAGATATCATTTAAATCTATCTGGTCTATTGTGTCATTTAAACCTTGTGTTTCCTTATTAATTTCCTGTTTGGATGATCTGTCCATTGGTGTAAGTGAGGTGTTAAAGTCCCACACTATTATTGTGTCACTGTCAATTTCCTCTTTTATAGTTGTTAGCAGTTGCCTTATGTACTGTGGTGCTCCTATGTGGGGTGCATACATATTTATAATTATTATACCTTCTTCTTGGATTGATCCCTTGATCATTATGTAGGGTCCTTCCTTGTCTCTTCTAACATTCTTTATTTTAAAGTCTATTTTATCTGATATGAGTATTGCTACTCCAGCTTTCCTTTGATTTCCATTTGCATGGAATATCTTTTTCCATCCCCTCACTTTCAGTCTGTATGTGTCCCCAGGTCTGAAGTGGGTCTCTTGTAGACAGCATATATATGGATCTTGTTTTTGTTCCATTCAGCAAGCCTGTGTCTTTTGGTTGGAGCATTTAACCCATTCACATTTAAGGTAATTATCGATATGTATGTTCCTGTGACCATTTTCTTAATTGTTTTGGGATTGTTTTTGTAGGTCCTTTTCTTCTCTTGTGTTTCCCACTTAGAGAAGTTCCTTTAGCATTTGTTGTAGAGCTCGTTTGGTGGTGCTGAATTCTCTTAGCTTTTGCTTGTCTGTAAAAATTTTGATTTCTCCATTGAATCTGAATGAGATCCTTGCCGGATAGAGTAATCTTGGTTGTAGGTTCTTCCCTTTCATCGCGTTAAGTATATCATGCCACTCCCTTCTGGCTTGTATAGTTTCTGCTGAGAAATCAGCTGTTAACCTTATGGGAGTTCCCTTTTATGTTATTTGTCATTTTTCCCTTGCTGCTTTGAATAATTTTTCTTTGTCTTTAATTTTTGCCAGTTTGATTACTATGTGTCTCAGCATGTTCTCCTTGGGTTTTTCCTGTATGGGACTCTCTGCACTTCCTGGACTTGAGTGTCTATTTCCTTTCCCGTGTTAGGGAAGTTTTCGACTACAATCTCTTCAAATATTTTCTTGGGTCCTTTCTCTCTCTCTTCTCCTTCTTGGACCCCTATTATGCCAATGTTGGTATGTTTAATGTTGCCCCAGAGGTCTCTTAGGCTGTCTTCATTTCTTTTCATTCCTTTTTCTTTACTCTGTTCCACTGCAGTGAATTCCACCATTCTGTCTTCCAGGTCACTTATCCATTCTTCTGCCTCAGTTATTCTGCTATTGATTCCTTCTAGTGTACTTTTCATTTCAGTTATTGTATTCTTCATCTCTGTTTGTTCTTTAATTCTTCTAGGTCTTTGTTAAACATTTCTTGCATCTTCTCCATCTTTGCCTCCATTCTTTTTCCTAGGTCCTGGATCATCTTCACTCTCATTATTCTGAATTCTTTTTCTGGAAGGTTGCCTATCTCCACTTCATTTAGTTGTTTTTCTGGGGTTTTATCTTGTTCCTTCATCTGGTACATAGCCCTCTGCCTTTTCATCTTGTCTATCTTTCTGTGAATCAAGACAGCCATTTTTTAAAATCTCAAAAGAAATGCATAGCTGTCATTATGACAAATACTCTGAAGGTAAAGCACATGGCAGGATAACAGAAGCTTCCTGTGGAATTCTCATAAGGATTAAATGATACCATATGTGAAATACTTTTAATTCCATTAACTTCTTCACAATTGTTACTGGTCATTAATACTTGGTGCTGACATGGAAATCAGTTTTCTTTTAAATGTGGTCCTTCTCAAAGTGCCCCAATCACTAGGAGTTTTAGTCGTCTCGTCCGTCTCTTTGGCTGGACATCCTTTCCCTACTCCACTGCCCTGGGAATTTTAGAAGCCACTTGCCCACCCAGCCAGGCACATACCCACAGCCCCCTGCCACACACAGCTTGAAACATACACTATACAGAAGTGTAGCCTGGCACAGGCCTCTGGAAAACTGGCCTTGGATTCTCCGAGCAGCTGGCTTCCCTGACAGAATACTTCCAGGCAATCTGAAGCCGGCTTCTTTAAAGGGCCTGCTAGCAAGGCAATGGGGAGGATCCAAGCACTTTTGAGGAATCGCCAAGTTCAATTTTCAAAGAGCGGCACCTCTGCTGACACTGTTATCTACTCCCAAAGGAAACACTTGACCTACTTGCCTGCCATGGAAATCCCTTGGGATCTTCAGTGTGGCCAGAGCCATTCACATATCAAGCATGGAAAAGATTCTCAACACCTGAGCTGAAAGCCATGGGCAAATGGGTGGGTGTTCATGCAGGGACCCAGATTTTGAGGAATGAGGGGACAAGAAATGTCAGTGGGGAAAGACACTTCTCCAAGGGGACTCTGGGAGTCACACCATCATCAGACAAGAACCACATGATCGAAGCATCTTGGCATTAAACAAAATATTTCTGAAATGCAGTCACTTACTTCATGTTGGGGCTGGGGAGGTTGAAGATGAATCTGAAATCCATGCCATGAATGGGGACGAGAGAACAAGAGAGAAACAGGAGATGGTTGGGGGGTGATGAGTTTAGTCCTACTGAACTTGAAGGGCTGGACACCATCAGGTAGAGGCGTTCAGAAGACACCTGGCATTTCACACCTTCAGCCTCAACAAGGGACTGAGATGAGAGGTTGTCCGAACAGCAGAGGCTGTTGAAATCGTGCAAGCAGTCGTGCTTGCTCAGGGAGAGCCAGGGGCCAGGTGGTGCCAATAAGATCCCGACCCCACCACTCTTGTGAGGCCACCTCGTGTGGTACTTTGAACTGTCACTACATTCTTGCTCCCTGCCTCTCCATATGGACCCTGAACACCTTTGCCTTCCAAAGGATCCATTTCTCTATTGTGTTTGTTGAAAGAAGACAAAAGCAGACAGGCAGAGACAGAAGCTTCATGATTGACTTAGGACAAGGTACTGAACTCATCTGGTCTCCATCCCTCATCTGGAAATGGGGATAATTGGAGTTCCTGTCTCAGGATGTTGTTGGGAATATTCAAGCTTTTAACACAGTATCTGTTAGTGCTCAACAAATGTGAGCTCTTATTAATAGTTCGAAAGGAGCAGGAGACAGACTACACACAATATCACATCAAAGTAGCAGTTCAGTTTACATTGTTAACAATAAAATTCATGATACCCCTAAACTTAAAACATATGTTAGACATTTGGTTGTACCAATATGTGTATGTAAGCATACAAGTGTCTGAACGCACACACACACATGCACATGCCCCTGTATCTGTATATACATATGCCTTCTTCAGGACACATTATTGTACCTGTCTTTCTTGTTGCAGTTACATTTTTGCATTTCTCTGTGTGACTTTCCACTAGATTGTAAACATCACGAGGGCATGGACTTATACAGCAGCATGGACCCATTGCCTGGCACTGACAATGGCACATAGTAGGAGCTCAATGATGATTTCATGGCTGAATTGATGGTGGATAGAGAGGTTGGTAATGAGCAGAGAGCAGCACCCCCAACATTAGCTACAGTAGAAGCCTTCCCTAGGCAAATACTATTCCAACATTGAATAACCTGAGAAAAGTGGACTGGTTTACTTATCTAATTCCCTAATAGACTTTTTAAATTGAGTTTTGTTTTTTAAACCTTGAAAAACAAAATGAGTCCTGAATTAATCAAAGTGGATTCCTGGATCGTGAATATGTGCTGTAACATCTGAAAAACCAAATTTCTCCCCAGCCTTGCTCCTTTCCAATTAATGTGTGCACCAACTCCTTGAAGGGGGTGTTAAACTCAACCAACTTAACAAGCAAGAATTTACTGAGCACCAATTATGTGTTTGACATCACACTAGCACCGCACAAAAAAGGCACAATGTATGACCCCAAAGGGGCTAGAATGTTATAAAGCTACATATTTTGAAAATTAGCATTTACACTTTCTAACAGTTATTGAATTCTTCCTACCTTTCAAACACTGTTCCAAGCACTTTTCAAGAATGATCTCTTTCTAACTTCATGATGACTCTTTGAAGCAAGCTTAAATTATTACCATTTTATATTGAAGAAGTTGAGGCACAGAGAGACTAAGTTACCAGCCCAAGATCACACAGCTATTTAGGGAGCCAGCCCTTGGGAGCCCGTGCTGTTTACAACCACTATTTATTTTCTCTCAGCAGAGCAGCTAAAGGTGACAATGGGATGTATTTTCTTTAGAAATTAGGTATACATAGTTTGGCTTATCTTTTTTATCTTTTTTTAATCTTTTTTATCCTTTTTCTTTGGGACAGTGTACCCAAGAAATTAAAATAATCTCCTGTTTGTTTTTAAAAAGCAAAACAACTTACTGTGTTGTTTCAGAAAATTGGAATGCAGAAAGCAACATTAGTCTAAGAACATTACTTTTTCAATGTTTCTGATTATATCAATGATTATCAGATGTAAATTGATCCCTTAAAATATATATGGGTTTTATTCTCTGGCACATGGGGTCACCACATCCCACTGTGTCATTCTAAAACTCATTGGACACCTCCATATTCAAGGGAGGCTGGAAAACATACTTTAAAAAAAAAAAAAAAACTCTGAGTTAACTGTCTAACAATAGAGGTGTTCTGTTACTAAGAAGGTAAAAATAAAACCGAATTAGACAACTAGCAAGATCTGAATCCTCATTTACGGTGATGGCTTTAAAACATGTCTACAGACATTCACAGAAAGACAGACAAAATGAAAATGCAGAGGACTATGTACCAGATGAAGGAACAAAATAAAACCCCAGAAAAACAACTAACTGAAGTGGAGATAGGCAACCTTCCAGAAAAACAATTCAGGATAATGATACTGAAGATTATGCAAGACTTAGGAAAAAGAATGGAGGCAAAGATGGAGAAGATGCAAGAAATGTTTAACAAAGATCTAGAAGAATTAAAGAACAAACAAACAGAGATGAACAATACAATAACTGAAATGAAAACTACACTAGAAGGAATCAATAGCAGAATAACTGAGGCAGAAGAACAGAGAAGTGACCTGGGAGACAGAATGGTGGAGTTCACTGCTGTGGAACAGAATAAAGAAAAAGGAATGAAAAGAAGTGAAGACAGCCTAAGAGACCTCTGGGACAACATTAAACATACCAACATTGGCATAATAGGGGTCCCAGAAGGAGAAGAGAGAGAGAACAGACCAGAGAAAATATTTGAAGAGATTATAGTCAAAAACTTCCCTAACACGGGAAAGGAAATAGCCACCCAAGTCCAGGAAGTGCAGAGAGTCCCATACAGGATAAACCCAAGGAGAAACACGCCGAGACACATACTAATCAAACTGACAAAAATTAAAGATAAAGAAAAATTATTAAAAGCAACAAGCAAAAAATGACAAATCACATACAGGGGAACGCCCATAAGGTTAACAGCTGATTTCTCAGAAGAAACTCTACAAGCCAGAAGGGAGTGGCACAATATATTTAAAGTGATGAAAGGAAAGAAACTATAACCAAGAATACTCTACCTGGCAAGGGTCTCACTCAGATTCAATGGAGAAATCAAAATTTTTACAGACCAGCAAAAGCTAAGAGAATTCAGCACCACCAAACCAGCCCTACAACAAATGCTAAAGGAACTTCTCTAAGTGGGAAACACAAGAGGAGAAAAGGACTTACAAAAACAAACCCAAAACAATTAAGAAAATGGTAATAGGGACATACATATCTATAATTACCTTAAATGTGAATGGATTAAATGCTCCAACCAAAAGACACAGGCTGGCCGAATGGATACAAAAACAAGACCCATATATATGATGTCTACAAGAGACCCACTTCAGACCTAGGGGCACATACAGACTGAAAGTGAGGGGATGGAAAAAGATATTCCATGCAAATGGAAATCAAAGGAAAGCTGGAGTAGCAATACTCATATCAGATAAAATAGACTTTAAAATAAAGAATGTTAGAAGAGACAAGGAAGGACCCTACATAATGATCAAGGGATCAATCCAAGAAGAAGGTATAATAATTATAAATATGTATGCACCCCACATAGGAGCACCACAGTACATAAGGCAACTGCTAACAACTATAAAAGAGGAAATTGACAGTGACACAATAATAGTGTGGGACTTTAACACCTCACTTACACCAATGGACAGATCATCCAAACAGGAAATTAATAAGGAAACACAAGGTTTAAATGACACAATAGGCCAGATAGATTTAAATGATACCAATAGGATATTCCATCCAAAAACATCAGATTACACTTCCTTCTCAAGTGCACACCGAACATTCTCCAGGATAGATCACATCTTGGGTCACAAACCAAGCCTCAGCAAATTTAAGAAGATTGAAATCATATCAAGCATCTTTTCTGACCACAGCGCTATGAGATTAGAAATGAATTACAGGGGAAAAAACTTAAAAAACACAAACACATGGAGGCTAAACAATACGTTACTAAATAACCAAGAGATCACTGAAGAAATCAAAGAGGAAATCAAAAAATACCTAGAGACAAATGACAAGGAAAACACAATGATCGAAAACCTATGGGATGCAGCAAAAGCAGTTCTAAGAGGGAAGTATATAGCTATACAAGCCTACCTCAAGAAACAAGAAAAATCTCAAATAAACAATCTAACTTTATACCTAAAGGAACTAGAGAAAGAAGAACAAACACAACCCAAAGTTAGCAGAAGGAAAGAAATCATAAAGATCAGAGCAGAAATAAATGAACTAGAAACAAAGAAAACAATAGCAAAGATCAATAAAACTAAAAGCTGGTTCATTAGAAGATAAACAAAATTGATAAACCATTAGCCAGACTCAGCAAGAAAAAGAGGAAGAGGACTCAAATCAATAAAATTAGAAATGAAAAAAGAGAAGTTACAACAGACACTGCAGAAATACAAAGCATCCTAAGAGACTACTACAAGCAACTCTATGCCAATAAAATGGACAGCCTGGAAGAAATGGACAAATTCTTAGGAAGGTATAACCTTCCAAGACTGAACCAGGAAGAAATAGAAAATATGAACAGACCAATCACAAGTAATGAAATTGAAACTGTGATTAAAAATCTTCCAACAAACAAAAGTCCAGGACCAGATGGCTTCACTTAGAGAAGAGCTAACACCCATCCTTCTCAAACTCTTCCAAAAAATTGCAGAGGAAGGAACACTCCCAAACTCATTCTATGAGGCCACCATCACCCTGATACCAAAACCAGACAAAGATACTACAAAAAAAGAAAATTACAGAACAATATCACTGATGAGTATAGATGCAAAAATCCTCAACAAAATACTAGCAAACAGAATCCAACAACACATTAAAAGGATCATACAACATGATCAAGCGGAATTTATCCCAGAGATGCAAGGATTCTTCAATATATACAAATCAATCAATGTGTTACACCATTTTAACAAACTGAAGAATAAAAACCATATGATCATCTCAATAGATGCAGAAAAAGCTTTTGACAAAATTCAACACCCATATATGATAAAAACTCTCCAGAAAGTGGGCACAGAGGGAACCTACCTCAACATAATAAAGGCCATATATGACAAACCCACAGCAAACATCATTCTCAGTGGTGAAAAAATGAAACCATTTCCTCTAAGATCAGGAACAAGATGAGGATGTCCACTCTCAGCACTATTATTCAACATAGTTTTGGAAGTCCTAGCCATGGCAATCAGAGAAGAAAAAGAAATAAAAGGAATCCAAATTGGAAAAGAAGAAGTAAAACTGTCACTGTTTGCAGATGACATGATACTATACATAAAGAATCCTAAAGATGCCACCAGAAAACTACTAGAGCTAATCAATGAATTCGGTAAAGTTGCAGGATACAATATTAATGCACAGAAATCTCTTGTATTCCTATACAATAATGATGAAAAATCTGAAAGAGAAATTAAGGAAACACTCCCATTCACCATTGCAACAAAAAGAATAAAATACCTAGGAAAAAACCTACCTAAGGAGGTAAGAGACCTGTATTCTGAAAATGATAAGACACTGATGAAAGAAATCAAGGATGACACAAACAGATGGAGAGATATACCATGTTCTTGGATTGGAAGAATCAATATTGTGAAAATGAGTATACTACTCAAAGCAATCTACAGATTCAATGCAATCCTTATCAAATTACCAATGGCATTTTTTATGGAACTAGAACAAAAAATCTTAAAATTTGTATGGAGACACAAAAGACCCCGAATAGCCAAAGCAGTCTTGAGGGAAAAAAACGGAGCTGGAAGAATCAGAGTCCCTGACTTCAGACTACACTACAAAGCTACAGTAATCAAGACAATATGGTACTGGCACAAAAACAGAGACATACATCGATGGAACAGGATAGAAAGCCCAGAGATAAACCCACGCACCTATGGTCAACTAATCTATGACAAAGGAGGCAAGGATATACAATGGAGAAAAGACAGTCTCTTCAATAAGTGGTGCTGGGAAAACTGGACAGCTACATGTAAAAGAATGAAATTAGAACACTCCCTAACACCATACACAAAAATAAACTCAAAATGGATTAAAGACCTAAATGTAAGACCAGACACAATATAACTCTTAGGGGAAAACATAGGAAGAACACTCTTTGACATAAGTCACAGCAAGATCTTTTTTGACCCACCTTCTAGAGTAATGGAAATAAAAACAAAAATAAACAAATGGGACCTAATGAAACTTCAAAGCTTTTGCACAGCAAAGGAAACCATAAACAAGACAAAGAGACAACCCTCAGAATGGGAGAAAATATTTGCAAATGATTCAACAGACAAAGGATTAATCTCCAAAATACATAAACAGCTCATGCAGCTCAATATTAAAAAAACAAACAACCCAATCCAAAACTGGGCAGAAGACCTAAACAGACATTTCTCCAAAGAAGACATACTGCTGGCCAAGAGGCACAGGAGAAGCTGTTCAGCATCACTAATTATTAGAGAAATGCAAATCAAAACTACAATGAAGTGTCACCTCACACCAATTAGAATGGCCATCATCCGAAAATCTACAAAGAACAAATGCTGGAGAGGGTGTGGAGAAAAGGGAACCCTCTTGCACTGTTGGTGGGAATGTAAATTGATACAGCCACTATGGAGAACAGTATGGAGGTTCCGTAAAAAACTAAAAATAGAATTACCATATGACCCAGCAATCCCACTACTGGGCATATACCTTGAGAAAACCATAATTCAAAAGGACACTTGCACCCCAATGTTCATTGCAGCACTATTTACAATAGCCAGGTCACGGAAGCAACCTAAATGTCCATCAACAGATGGATAAAGAAGATGTGGTACATGTATGCAATGGAATATTGCTCAGCCATAAAAAGGAACAAAACTGGGTCATTTGTAGAGACGTGGATGGACTTAGAGACTGTCATACAGGGTGAAGTAAGTCAGAAAGAGAAAAAAAATATCATATATTAATGCATATATGTGGAATCTAGAAAAATGATACAGATGAACCAGTTTGCAAGGCAGAAATAGAGACACAGACATAGAGAACAAACGTATGGACACAAAAAGGAGGAAAGCCCGGGGTGGGGGAGGGTGGTAGTGGTGGTGGGATGAATTGGGAGATTGGGATTGACATATATACACTAATATGTATAAAATAGATAACTAATAAGAATCTGCTGTATAATAAATAAATAAAATAAAATAAAATAAATAAAACATGTCTACAAATTCTTGTACGTTCCTCTCATTGAGAGGTGGCATCTATGTCTCACGCCTTGATCCTGGGTTGGCCTTAGTGACTGACTTATAAACCAATAGAACGCAGAGGAAGTGGCACTGTAAGATTTCCAAGGCTAGGTCACAAAAGGCCTTACCATGTGCTCCTACTTCTTGTGGAACACTCACTCTCATGGCACTCCTTCTGTAATGCTCCCTCTTGGGACCCAGCCTCCATACTGTGAGAAGCTCAAGCCACATTGAAAGGTGACCTGCAGGTTGTCAGTTTCAGCAGAGCCTCCTCTTTGAATCACCCCAGTCCAGGAGCCAGTCTCTCAATGACTCCAGTCCCAGACCATGAGGTCACCTACCCCCTTAGCGTCCTTCAAGATGTTAATAGCAGAGATAATCTATTTCCACTGTTCCCTGCCTGGATTCCCAACCCATAGAACCTGTGAATTTAACACAATGGCTATTTTAAGTCACTGGGGTTTGGGGTGGTTGGTTATGAAGCAAAACTATCTAGAACACCTCCTTTCTTCCAGAAGGAGATAATTGCTCCTAAGTGTTTCTATCACTGTCTAGTCGTACATCTACACTTTCTATAACTTCTATCACCTAGGACACAATCATCGTCACTAAATGTTTATTGAATGAATGAGCTATATACAGTGTTTACATTTTGTTCTAGTTATTTTTTAATGTTTCATCTTTCCTGCTAGACTGTGAAAGCTAAGGCAGGGACCATCTGTAAGGGCATGTAGTAGGTTCTTAATAAAACTCTGTGGGATTGAATTTGCAATGGCTAACTTTGAGGTTCTGTTTGAGAAGACACGGGGAAGGATTTGACTGCCTTCTATAACATTGACCACAAAGATTTATGTTTTATTTTTAGAGAAAAGCAATACAGGGAAAAATCAACTCAGGGCAAAGGGATATAAATTACAATCCAATAATGTATACAGCCTGGGCTCGTAGCCCAGACATCTTCCGGGCCTGATCAAGTCTCTACCTGGCTACACACACACTTGGAGGTGTCTGGCCCTGAAGAGGAATGAGGCAGGTGTTATGTGTCCTGGGCTCACTTTCTGACACTCCTTCCACCTTCAAGTCAATGAGTGCCCCCAATTAATACAGCTTAGATGCTGGATGTACTCCACATGCCCAAGTCTGTGGCTTGGTGCGTGGTGGTTATAGAAGTAGGCTAGGACGCAATGACATAGTCCATGTCCCCTAACTGTCCAGTGCTATTGGGCATGCCATTTTAAATGCCTGAAGTTCCACAGCCTATTTATCAGCATGGATATGCTAGGTTATGCTGCAGTAACAAACATCCCCCAAATCTCAAATGTTTAATCCAATAAAGTTTATTTCTCACTCCCCCACAGGTTCTGTCATGGGTCAGTAGACCCACCTTGACATAGGCTTTCAACTGGTGAGGAGAGACAAATAATGTGGCAAATCACACACTGGTTCTTAAAGTTTTCACCAGCAGCAACACATGCCACCTCCACTTACATTTCATTGGCCCAAGAGGGTCATGTGGCCACACCTGATTAAACAAGGAGGGAGAAGTTCAACTTTCCACGTGCTGAGAAAGCAGGAAGTCGGAACACTGTAAATCTTACAAATAACCATTTGAGGTGCGTGTGTGCCTCTACCGCTACTGAAATGCAAATACTCTTGGGATGCGGACTCCACATTGCCTAACAGCAGCCATTAATAACCTCATGTGGTTATTATAGCATATTTTTCTTGAGAATATGTGTTGACATGATCAGGAAAACATTCGTGGAGACTAAAAAGAGACAGTCACTTAGATCACAGAAACATGACAAAGGATTATCAGAGAAGTCTCACCAGAAGGTTGCTGAGAGGTAAACAGAGAAGAGAAACTTCACGTTAGGAGGAAGGAGACAATAGTTTCTGAAACTACCTAGTCCCGATTCTGCCCCTAAGCAGCTAGAAGTTCTAGGACAGACCCTTCTAGTTCTCAGGTCTGGGCTCCCAACCCATATTCTAAGGTTACTGGAGCCAGAGGCCATCCTGCTAAATCGTGAGATAATCAGACTCTTGCAGACAAGGAAACTCAGAAATACAGAGCAAGCAAAGCACTAGACTGGATGCCTGCAAAGAGAAAGCCGGTGTATATTTTAGAGACAAGGAGTCCTCACCTTTCCAGAGCCCCCAGCCTCCCACTCCCCACAAGGCCCTCAGCCCAACAGGATTTACACTAGAACCCCTTCACCTGGCAGGTCAGGACTCTAAACATTTCCACTGCCGACTTCTGAAAGAACAAATCTTCATTCTAGGTCGAGAGGGAACAGAGCCAGCTATCCTTCACACCAGAGCTGCTCTTGAAAATACGAGCTTATTGACCTCTGAATAGGCGAAGGAAAGAATAAAGGGCACCTAGGACAAAACTCAGGCAAGAGAGACTCCAAGGGTAGGTCTTGTTAGTGATATAACCTCTTGCTTCAGGAATTTGATGGGGAGCTGTCGGCAGCAGAGGCCTTGGCAGCAGAAACCGCCCTGCTGATATGGATCTGAAGGCCTAGGTTTGAAAGCATATTCTCTGCAGGGACTTGATGTATTTTTAAAAAGACAGGCAGGAATTACTTATTCCTCCCAGCATATGATTTCTCATTTTTCTTCTAGCAGAAATGGGGAATGGATTGCTCTGGGATTTGAAAGCTTCCTGAGTGTTCGAGAGGGTGGCAGTTAGAATGACAGTAATGACTTAGGTCTCCTCTGAGGGTGGTCCCTTCATTACTGGGACAGGCAGGGCTCTAGCTCTGTCATTCACACCCTGCCACGCCATCGACCGCTCCGCTTCCCATTTTGTTCATCACAACTCCCCCTGCAAGCTGGCCTGTCTCTCTCCAGGACAGCCTTTCGGACTCACGGGCCACCCCCTAAATGGGGCCCAGGCTGGAGCAAACCCTACAGAGTGCCATCCCTCTCCTTCCCTGCCGACACACACACACACACACAAATGCACACGTACATGTACACACATGTGCACAGGTGGACGGTCAAGAGACCTTGCACCTAAGTGAACATGGTAAGCAATCCGAGAAGTGAATAATGACTCTTACGGAGAGAGGTGGGGCGTGGGGAGAGCTGGCCCCGCCCATATAAATTTGGGGAGGGGTAAGGAGCCAAGATAGCTGGTCAATTAGATGCACCAGGACTGCAGAGCAAAGGAAGGGACTGAGTTTCACAGTCTACTCATTCACATCTTTGCCACATCTTCCTAATAGACAGTCGGAGAGTGACCAGCTAGTACTACACACAGCGATACAGAAGAATCTCATAGATGGAATCTTGAGCAAAAGACAGAAAACACAAATGAGAACCAAATACTCTTTCTTAATGTAAAAAAAAAAAAAAAAGGGGGGGTGGGGAGGGGGTCAGTGGCTGAAAAGAGACAGGAAGGGCTTCTGAAGGCTGGTCATGTCCTGTTTCTTGTTCTGGGTGCTGCTTACGTGAGGGTAGCACATTTGTGAAAATTCATCACTTGTCTGCATGAAACCACAATGAAAAGCTGATTCTGTCCCTCCCCTGCTTCAAGGGATTTCCTGGCTGGCCATGGTGGATATGACAGATTCTAAGTACCCAGCTCGCTCCATTGACAGTTCTCCATGAAACCTTCCTTGATTTCCGTCATCCTTCATCACTCGGTTATAACAGGGACTCCATCACATGGCTACATGTCTGATCTTTGGGTGTGTTTCCAATTAAATCCTGAGTATCTCTAGGGCAGAAACTGGGTCTTACTCATCTTTTGGGTCTGGGTGCCCGGCACAGGACTTGGCATATAGTAGACACTCTATAGGTAATGTTTGATAAACACATGGATGAACAAATGAATGAAAGTCTTCAGAGTCCCTTAGAGCCCGGCTCGTCTTGGTCTTGCTGCCAGCACGGGGCCACGGGCATGGGGTGGGGATGGGGGGTTAGAAGTCAGCTTCCTATGATCATGGCTCCCTCTCCTTGATGCACCACCCACCGTTGGGCTCACCCCAGTCTGGCCTCTCGCCCCACCACCGCACTGAAAGATCTCTAGCTTCGGTCAACAACAACCTTATAAACGTCAAATCCAATGAACTTTTTTCGAGCTTCATCGTGGGGAATCTCTCTGAGGCATCCAGGGTTGTTGAACGTGTCCTCTTCTTCTGAAAACATCATTCTCTGCCAGCCTCTCTGGCAATGCTCTCTCGGGTCTCCTGCCTCCCTGACAGTCCCTTCTCAGGCTCCTCTCCTGGCCCCTCAATCTTCACTCCCAAGCACACAGACCTAAGGCCGTCTCCCACCCCTACACTCACACACTCAGCTCCACATGTCCCTGTCTCTCAGCTCTGGGATGTTGAGGTCCCATCTTCTACTGGAGAGCTCTTCCTGGGTGCCCCAGACATCCAAGATCCAATACCTGACCCTGAACTTATCTTTTTCTCTCCTAAACCTATTCCTCTTCTTTTGTGAAGACCCTGTTTTGGAAGAATGGCATCACCAGTCACCTCTACCCAAACCGTAAATCTGGGGGTGAGGCCCCCTGTCCCTCACCTTTCCTAACAAATCAGCTCTGAGTCCTAGCATCTCACCTACCTGTTACCTCTTCTTTACCCTCATTATTATGGCTTTAGTTCTGGTCCCTGCCCAGAATTTTGCAATAAACTTGTAACTATCTCCATTTCTAGCCTTCATTCTGCGCCAGCAGGATCTTCCTGAAATGCAAATCAGATCACATCACTTCTCTGCTTCAAATCCTTGTAGAGCCTCTCTACCTACAGACTTATTCCAAAGTCCTTAGCATGGACTGCAAAGGCCTTCCGAGATCTGGCCTGGCCTGTGATTTCCTCTCTAACCTTACCTGGCACCACACTCCACTTCCTCCTCAGCAACTGAGAACTTACTGCTTCTTTTAACAACCCAGAATGATTGGTGCCTCTGCCCCTTTGCTTTTGCTCTGAGTACTCTACGTCTGGTTAGAACACCATCCTGTAAGCCACTCGACCCGAGTGCCTCCCTGCTGAACCTCTACCAACCCCATCTTTCCAGGTTTGACTCAGGGTCATCTCCCGGAAGATGCTCTTCTCAAGCCTCCACCGCCTTGGCAGACCTGGCCATGCTTCCTCCTCCCTGCATTCCCCCTGCATATCTCTCCCACAGCATGAACAATACTGACGGCTGTCGCTGAGTTCCATGTCTACCTTCCCTTCTAAACCTTGGTGGTCATGATGATGTATTTGTGCCTTTGTGTTGCAGTGACCAGCAGAGGGTCTGACACAGGCACTTAGTTAGTAAAATGCCTTGGCGATGTTCTTACTGAATGACTTACTCACAACTTTATCTCTCTAGTTCACACAGAGGGAGAGAGAAACAGTACAGAAAGGCATACCCAAAGTCTAAATAAACGGGCAAACCTCAAATACAGCATTATGACCTCTGCAATGGAGAACCGCTATTTTAGCCTGCCTCTTGATAACAGCCCCTCAGCTTTCGTTTGGGGAACAGACTTCTGGAAATGTGAAACTTGAATGAATCTTACAAGGACAGAAAATAGTTCCGTCTGTCTAGAATCTCAACACCATTCTGGTTCCTGTCCTCTCTGAGAATTGGCAGGTCAGATCTTCTTCCTATTTTGTGGGCATCCATATCCCTCTAATAAATTGCATTGCTCCCTTCATGGTGCTGAAGATGGTGTCTCTTGCTTGCGCTTAAAGAACGTTTACAGCTGTAACAATGCACGAGCTTGTTTTCTGTTCCTAGTCCTGCTCCAGCTGCTGCTTTCCCAGATGTCCTACCTCATCTCAGGTGATTTACCTGTTGGCTGCCTTTTCCTGTGAACACCTGCTTCTCAACTCTTCTTGCCGGGGGGAGTTGTTTGAAAAGCAAAGGCTCTGATCCCTTAAAGATAAAGACAGTCTTTACTACTTGTTCCAGGCAAGGGTGCTGCCTGATTTGCCGGGAGTGAGTAGGAAGGGAAGACCCGTGTTGGGAAAGGATGGAGTGAGGCGAGGGCGGGAGAGTCACAAAAGTGAATAAAGTGGTCAGAGCAGGAAAACGTTTAAACTACCATCTGGAGCCAAGGTTGAGTATCATGGATTTTGCTTGAGGACACCCTGACCAGCTGCTTTTATTTTACCAGAGGTGGGAAGATTGACCAATGGGTATTGGTCCTGATGGAAAAAGAGCACCCTAGCCTCTGAATATTTATTTTCCAAATCCCATCTGTAGAGCAGGTGTGTGGAACTCATAATGTATTTTCTCATTGAAATGATGTAACAAAAGTTGGCCGTAAGAGTCCAAGGTAGGCTGGGTTGCTCCGTGTGTGTGTGGAGTCATCGACACTTTTGATTGTCCCTGACTTGCTGAGCTCGGGAATCAGATGCAGGTAGTGGAAAGATACGAGGGACATGGAGTGTGGCCCAGGCCCCCGCTCATGGGCAGCTCCTGTGGTAAGGAGAATGGCGTTGTGAGTAGAGTCAGAAAAGTCAAGGGCACAGGGCTGGATGCTCTGAGGGTCAGAGGGTGCTTCTGCCTGCTTCTGGTACCGACACCCCGTTTTTCTTGGGGCACCACCCTTCCCCCAACCTCAGCCCACGTGTAGTAGGTGGAGCTGGCTCCACCCCCATTCAGCATACTGGCTGAGCATGTGACCCTGGAGTGACCAATAAGGGCAGACCCTGGCCTGAGGGCATGGCACGTGAACCAATCAGAGCCCGTGAAGGGCTCAATTCCAGGACTTTTGTTAGAATTATTAAAGAAAGGAAACTCAGCTGGAGTTGCCTGGAGGCTCCATCTGGTCTGAAGAGGAGAGTTTCCATGGAGATGGAGCCCACCGTGGGGCAAGCTGGGCTTAGAGGTGAAAAGAAGGGGGCTGAACCCTGATGACATCATTTGAGCCCCTGCAGTTGTCACCTCCTCTGAAATGTACGATTGTGCTATTTTAGCCTGAATGGCCTTTCTTCTCCAAACCTTCCCAACACAACTGACACAGCACACAGGCACCCCTTTCTCCCTCTCCTGAATGCCAGTGGCACTTACTGCCTGGAGAGTCCAACTTAAAATGGTCACTTAGGCACCTTAAGCTCAATCAGATGCCACCAGAAGGCAAAAATGAGCAAAATGCAGTCGCTGTCCTTAGCCTGTAGCCTGGTAAAAGGGAGAGAACAAATAGAGCTGGTTGATGAAGAAATTGAAGCACAGAGAGGTAAAGAAATGTGCCCAAGGACACACAGCTAGTAAAAGCTGGAGTCTGTATTCAAACCCAGGAGCTCTGATTCCAGAGCCTGGCATCTGTGACTACTCCTCATATTGTCTTTCTCTGAACTGTGAAAGAATTATTATAGGCATTTTCCTCATTGGATTTCCTCTGTGAGACAGTTGTGAGTTGGGAAATCTTTGCCCAGTGGCACACAGAGACCCGGGGTGAGGATGGGTCTGGAAGGACTTTCCCTGGCCTGAGGCTCTGAGGTGGTTCCTGGAGACCATTATTTGTTCTGCTGGTCCACACATCACAATCTAAATGGATTTGGAGACATTCAGCTCCTGCTTTGCCTTACCAAGTTCAGCTGACAGTCAAGTGGAAGGAGTGATCTTTGTGACCTGCACTCCAGCCCCTCCCCTGGCCCAGCATGGTTCCCCAAGGAACTGGGAGAAGACTTAGCTATTGACTGTAGTTCAGCTGCCACCACAGCAGCAGTTACAGCTGTCACTCCAAATCCGTGGATTTCACATCCATGGATTTCACATCCATGGATTCAAACAACCACGGATTGAAAATATTTGGGGGGGAAATTCCAGAAAGTTCCAAACAGCAAAACTTGAATTTGCCCATGTGCTGGCAACTATTTACATAGTGTTTACATTGTATTTACACTGTATTAGGTATTATAAGTAATCTAAAGATGATTTAAAATATAGGGGAGGATGTGTATAGGTTATATACAAATACTATACCATTTTCTATAAGGGACTTGGGCATTCGTGGATTTTGGTATCTGCAGGGGTCCTGGAACCAATGCCTGATGGATAGCAAGGGACGACTGTACCTAGAATTCCATTTCTTCTCCAACATTTTCAATAAACGCACTCTAGCAGTGTCCTTGTCCTGCCTTCCCTGACGTGTGTCACCTTCAGACTTAATACAGCAGAGACTGTAGATGTTAGCAGGGTGGTGAAGAGAGGAAAACCTCTCAGGAAATCCCAAGTTGGCAGAAGCCTTGAGACAAGTGCCTTCTTAAGAATTCATTACCGAGGCCGAAGGGAAAAGCAGCCTATTCTGAATTATGCCTGCTTCAAAGCTGGCCCATTTCTCTATTGCCTTGACCTCAATAAAAAAAGAAAAATTGAAACAACATCTTTTGAAGAATGCCACTAAATCATCTCAGCCTCGTGCAGGCTAAAGCAGCCAATTCCCTGATCTCTCTATAGAAGCTGTTTCTCCACTGTCTCAACAAGTTCTACCATCTAGACCCTTGCTACTCAAAGTGTGGTCCGTGACCAGCAACAGCAGTGTCCTCTGAAAGCGTATTAGAAACACAGACTCTCCACCCTCATCTCAGATCTACTGAATCGAAATCTGCACTTTGCAGGAATCTCAGGGGTGTTTCTCTTTAAGTTTGAGAAACATTGGCCCATCCTAATGATTCTCAAACTTTAGTAGGCATTAGAAGCCCCAAGAGGACTTGTTAAAACCCAGCTTTCTGGGCACATGGTAGGTGCCCCATGCCTGTTAGTGGAGCGATTGATTCCAGGCTGGGATTGCAGGGATGAATTCTCTTGGTAACCAGCTAAATCCCTCATGTTTAACATCCCTGCCGTCTGCGTCAAACACAGCTGCCCACCTTCATTTCCCTCTGCCCACACTGTTCTGGCATCTCCTCCAACGACCTGCCCATTGCCCCTGTCCCAGCTGACCCTCTCATGAAACCTCAGGAGCACCACCCGGGTAAATTGAGCAACATCCCCGAATGTCCTCTCCACCTCTGGCCTTACCAAGCCCTCCCGGCTCTGTCCCGGGTTGGCCATCTCCCAAATACTCCCACATTATTGCTTCTGCCTCTTGTATGACTCTTATACTTCAGGGCTGCTTGGATGTGGATGTGGCCTCCTGCTTCCTCTCAGACCCCTTCACCTTCCTGGGATCCCTTTCCATCCTCTGAGGCTTTCCTTCCGCCTTCTATTCCATCTACCTTCTTTCTCCTGGGCGACAGCATCAGTACTCTTCACCCAACCCTACCCTACCCATCCATTCTCCACCAGAGTAGCACAAATACTCATGCTAAAATGCAAATGGACTGCTCCACTATCCTGAGAATAAAAGTCTAGCTCCTTACCTTGGCTAGAGTTACTAAGATCTGCAGCCCAGGCCCCATCTCCTGCATCCCTGCCTTTTTTCTATGCTCCAGCCATTCTGAATGGCCTCTGCCCAGAACCATTCACACTCTCTTCCTCCCTTTGTCTCCCTAAATCCCCACTAACTTTTCATGACTCAACCCAAGTGTTGTGTCCTCTAGAAAATCCTCTCTGATCCCCTGGTTCTTGTGCATTGTCCTTGATATACGTGCCCAGAGAACCGGGTATCTCTGCTCTACCCTGCTGATAGCACTGTTTCCTAATTGCCTTTTAGTTGTCTGTTCTCTGTCCATACGCAGGGCAGGGCTTGTAACTCATTCTGTTTGCACCACTTAGGATTCTGTTAAGCTGCAAGTTACAGAAACTACCCAAACAGTGCTTTAAACAGACTTGGAGGTTTGTTTTTCTCATATACCAAGAACCCTGGAGGTCCATTTTGGTGATTTGATGATGCTGCCAGAGACTGATTCTTTCAAGATTTTTGCTCCGACGTCTTTAATATAGTCTTTGCCCTTCATGTTCATTTCACAGTCCTAAGGTGGCTGTTCCTCTCGAGCACCCCATCTCCTTTCCAGAGATGGGGGGGATGAAGAGAAGGAGCCTGCAGGTCGAGCCAGCCCCGTCCTAGCTGCAAGGAGGGCTGGGACACGTGGTTGGTAACCAGACATGCTGCTGCCCTGAACAAAATCGTCATTTTCTTAACAGGAGAATGGATGGCAAGAGGCCGCTGTTGGTGTCTGCCGTATCCTAGAATCCTCAGAACTTAACAGAACCAGCCAAGAGTAGAGCTCAGTAAATCGTGGTTGAATGAATGAATGAGCTGTAATAAATACACACAGCCAGATCATTGGGGAGCTAGAAGAAAGGCATCAGAATCGGACAGGTGGTGCTGATGGGGGTAGGGATTAAATTATCCCTGCTTTGACTGGGAGGGAGACCTCTCACACTCTCTCCAGGGACTTCCCTCCCATTTTATGCTCTCAGGTCTCCAAGTTCTTCCCTAGGCCCTGGGTGTTCACATGGTGCCCTTCATGGGGCAACCCTGGGGCTCGATGGAATCTTAGACCAGGATGATTTTCCCAAAGTGCTCTGGGCTCTGAGGTACTCCTCCTCCAGGCTGAAACTATTTCTCCTGTGGGAAAATTTGAAAATGGAAATGTGGGAAATGCGGAAATTCTGTATATAAATTTCATAAAACAAATTTGGCGTATACACGACATACTGTTTTGTAATTTCGCGATTTACTTTATCGTAAACATCTTTCCACGCTAATGAGCAAGTCCTTGCCATAATTTTAAGTGTTGCTACCTTGGATTCCATTGTGATGTCTTGTTTATGCTTGATCTTCACTTTCCACCCACAGCTCCACGGATCACCCCTCAGGGCTTAAATCCAATATGTCAGCTTGCATCCTGCGAGGAGCAGATGCCAGGATGGAATGAAAAGGCTGAGAAGTTTCCTGGGGGAAATGCCTGCAAAGAATAAAAAAGGAGAGGGGACAGGAGTAGGCGGGGAGAGGCTTCAGAGCAGATACAGGCCTGAGTCCTGTGAAAGGAGGGAGGGAAGCGGAGGAGGGTGGGGTAGGGTGAACCTCAGACTGCATCGCATCTCTGAGAAAGTCACAGCCAGACCACTGGCCAGCCTCATAGCAAGGGTTGCTCATTGGGAGACCCCTGGCAGAAATGACCTGACTCAAGTACCCTCACCACGTTCCATCATTTGCTGGCAGCTGCATGGTCTCAGCGTGAATGCTGAATGGATCTGAAGTTGCAGCAGCTGGAGGCTCTCAGCCAATGACATTCCTCTCAGGAGGTTCTCTTAAAAACACCCTGGATGCCTTAGGCATGCTCTCAGGGATTCAGTTATTTCCAGCAGAGTATGAAAATGGAACATGACCTACTTAGTGTAAAATAATGCGCTAGCCATCCTGTGCCCAGAAATGAAGCTCTTCTGCTGGGGCTCATGTTGAGGAAGGCACCTCCCAACCCCATGCTGGCAGCAGTCAGGGATCGTATTGGTTTCACAGTGTTGACTGTGGATGAGCTGTCTGCCCAGCTGATGACAGAGGAAGGACCCCCAGGAGAGGGCAGGCAATAATTAGGAGATAAGTAAGCCCATGGTGTATGGTACAAAGAATCATGTTCTTGCTTACAACAGTAACTCTCTCAGGCCACTGCAGGAATGCATTCTGGGTCCCTCCTGATACCCATCAATCTGACAGCCTATATTGATCTCTGAAGATTGACTGTGACTATTTGAAGCATGCCTCTTCTGGCTGGCTAGCTACTACAGCCCTGCCTGGTGGAGAAGTTCTTTTTTAACTGTTCCAGCACGCTTCAGTTCTCCCTCTAAACCAGGGATTGAAAACTCAGGGGCTTTTTCCCTAGAAGCTGTACCTGGTACGGGAATTTTGGCACATTCGCTTTGCTGCAGGGGCACTCTCAGGAGAGGGAGTGAGGGGGGAAGGGCAGAGCCAGGGAAGAAGCTGAACTGGGTATGGCCTCAGCTGGAGTGGAGCTTCAGCCTGATACAGCAGGGAGCTCTGGAGCAGGAAACGCACCACAGGGTTGGTCCCCCCTTGAGGCAAGGAAGCAGAGGGGGATGGGGTAGGGTGAGCCTTTTGCACGCCTGTGTCAGTCCATCATTAGCTAGGAGAACACCTGATAGGAAAGGGCACATGACTTCTTAGGAGGCAGCCCCCATTTAGCTGAGAAGAATGATTTGGAGACGGGAAGAGCTGTGAACCGTAGTCTTCACAGCAGGTGGAGGACGGGACACTGGACTGGGTCACAGCCAGCATCCACTACACATCTTTGAGTGAGGTGTACTCCCAGTTTTAAGAAAAGGGAGAGGCAAGTACTGTGGCAAACAGAGACTACAGGCTCTGTCTGAAGGAGCCACCTGGACCTTGGCTTCAGCCAATTACGGCTGGCTTGGCGTTGCCAGTTATCTGATGACAGCACTTGAAAGTCTGGATTTTTAAATGTTGAGCAAACACTGGGAAGGCAAACAAAACCCTGTGTGTGTCTCCAGGGCACCATTTCCGTGGACTCCTTCCTGCTCAGCACATCAAAGTCCCAGTCCTGAGCACGCTTGCTTCACATCACAGCTAGGAGCTGAATGGGGACACAGGGTCAAGCACAGTTTAGTGAAGCCATTAGAACTCAGTGCAGCTACACGTGGCAGAAAACCAAAAATAACAGTGGTTTAAAGAAAACAGAAGTTTGGGGACTTCCCTGTTGGCGCAGTGGTTAAGAATCCGCCTGCCAATGCAGGGGACGTGGGTTCGAGCCCCGGTCCGAGAAGATCCCATGTACCGCAGAGCAACTAAGCCCGTGAGCCACAACTGCTGAGCCCGTGAGCCACAACTACTGAAGCCCACGCGCCTAGAGCCTGTGCTCCACAACAAGAGAAGCCACCGCAATGAGAAGCCCTGCGCACCGCAACGAAGGGTAGCTCCCGCTCGCCGCAACTACAGAAAGCCCATGCACAGCAACGAAGACCCAACACAGCCATAAATAAATAAATAAATAAACAAATTTATATATGAAAAAAGAAAATAGAAGTTTTTTCCTCTCTAATGTAAATAGAGTCTAGAGTCTAGCGATGAGGTACTCAGTGCTGGCAGGGCATCTCCATAATATTCAGGGACCCAGGCTGTTCCTACTGTGTGCTCTGCCATTTCTAAAGCAAGGCTTTTTTCTTCTGATCTGAAACTGTGCCACCCAATGCAGTACCACATCACGGGTGCTCTGTGGAAGGGTGGCTGGTCCTAATGGATATTTCAAAGACTTAGTATGATGAAAAAAATATTTTATTAAAATTTAATTTGCCTGTTTCTTTCTACTTTTAAAAATGCGGCTGCTAGAAACTTTAAAATTGTGTGTGTGGCTCTCATGTGTGGCTTGCACTGTATTTCCACTGGACAGCACTGGTCGTAACAGCAGGAGCTGCAGCCATCACATCCTCCCACATTCTACCCAGCAGGGAGGAGAAGAGGCAAACAAGGGCATGCCCCTGTCTCTTGAGGATGTCTTCTGGATGTTGCACACAGTGTTTTTACTTATATCCTATTGGTTAGAACTAGTCACGTACCTACAACTAAGTGCAAAGAAGGCTGAAAAACGTACTACATAATTTGGACACAAGCTACTGTTCCCACTTTAGTTTCCACCACCCATTGGCGTGAATTTGCTTATTCACTAACTCACACACTCACCTACACTTACTCATCAAAATATGTATTAGTCCTTATTTTGTGCTGGACCTTGTACCACCCATCAGGTTTGCCAAGGTAGGTAAGGGCTCTCACTCGAGGAATTTCCATTTAATAGACATGGGCAACCTTGTGAAACGAGCGAGAGCTACAAACTATTACAGGCGCTAGGATGGACATTTATAAGAGAGACGAAGGCTTCTTGAGGCAGCCAGAAAATATTCATCAAGGAGGTGGCCCTTGAGCTGAGTGTAGGCAGCCAGCTGTGTCCTGGGACTGCTGAGCTGGAGTTACAGCCATCCTGAGTGGCCAGCCAGGTTCTCATGCCTCCTCCCTCCCAAGGTAGATGGAGCTGAGCCAAGAGCCGCTTCTACCCCCAGGCCATGGGGGAAGGGGGGCCTGGAGGGTGTCCCTTCTTTATTTACTTTTGTCCACTTGACCGATATTCTTTTTTTCTTTCCCTATAAGCACCTCGCGTTAAAGACAGCTTAGGTGAGCACATCCGTGTGGGCGGGCTAAAGAGAACTGAGGCAGGAACACGCTGATCTGTTCTGCTCGGTCCGGCAAGATTCCAATCGCCAGCTTTGAACGGTGCCCCTCTGTTTTTCTCTCTCCCATCGCCCTCCCTTCTTCCCTCCCCAATGCCATCAACTAGAAAACCTAGGGGTACATTCTAGTTTTTATATTTATGTTTTCCACCGTTTGTCTTGTTTAGACAACTTATTAGCTAAATGGTTTGTTGGTGCCCTCTAATTTCTTGAATTGACAACTTAAACTTTTATTCTTCTTTGAATAACTTATAAATTAACATAAATATTTAAGGTTACATATTTTTCTCTGAGCTCTGTGGTTATCCTATATGAACTGATATGTGCTCTTTTGTTATCTTTATGAAAGAAGTTGTGTAATTTTGGTTTTGATTTCCTTTTTGTTCCAAGAGTTGTTAAGGAAGTTGTAAAAATATTTCTAGGGTGTTCTTCCCCTTTTGATCAGAGAATTTTATCTGTACTATTTCTACATCTTGGGATTTGTTGATTTTCTTTTTTTGAGGACTAATCGATGGTTAACTTTTGTGAATGTTCCAAGGTTCTTAAAAAGGCAATATAGTCACCTAAAACTTATATAATATCATAAATAAACTATCCCTCAAAAAAAAAAAAAAAAAGGAAACCTAGGGGTAGAATCAGGCTGCAGTAGAAACATAACTAATGCAGGCTCTGTACCATCCTCTCCTTGACTTGGGAGGGACCAGCCCAGGAGGTAAGAGAGAGACCTTTCTCCCTACATGATCCTTCGGGGACCTCCCACGTTTCTGCAATTTCTCACTCCATCCTCGGCCTTTTGCCATGAATGAGAGCTGGTTCACTCCACTCCTCACCATGTTGGACCTTTAAGCCCATGTTAGCCTCCCTTTCCATCTCTGACTAAAGCACAGGAAAAATCCCTTTTAATTCCTGGGTCAATCAACAACATTAGGATTTTTCAAATGTTGCATTTATAGGAAAATAACAGTGACCAATAACAAAACAAGGAAATCTAGGCATGAACAAAGGTAGAGAAGGCAGCTCCAGGCCTGGCATGGGTTAGACCCACAGAGCAGTGAGGGCTGAGCAAGACCCAGCCCCACTCTGAGCTGCCGGGGAGCTGGGCCAGAGAGCCAGAACCAGACTGCCTTGGCTCCAGTGGCCTCATTCATGTGACCCCAGGCAAGTCAGTAAAACCCTTTTTGTTTGTTTCCTTATCTATTAATCTAGCACCCAATTAGAGGGCAGGTTAAATGAGTTAAGAGTTTCATGTGTTAAGGATTACATGAGCTAATTCATGTGAGAGTTCTTTCCCCAGATCCTGGCCACAGTAAGTGCTAAATAAATTTAGCTATGATGATTATTATTACTAAAAATGAGACAGAAGCATGGCCTTGGGTCCACCTTGACCTATGCTATTAAAACTTTCTCTGAAGGCTGAGGAACTAGTTGATTTTTTTACACCCCAAGCATCACTGTCAACAGGCTTTGCCCTGAGCCAGTATCAGCCTTTTAAACCTGGAGAGGAAACTATCAGCTTCGTGTGGACTTTTAAGGCAACCATGTCTTCTTCCTTTCCACAGAATCCTTTGGAGGGAATGTGGTCCCCTTCTCACAAAGGAGTTCCTTGTCACTCTCTGAAGATTAGGGCTGGACTTTGTTCTTAAAGAGATGATGCGCTCATGTGGTACTCATTCTGTCTCTCATCATCTCATGCAGCTGCTTTCTGCAGAGGGATATGCTGGCTTTGGGCAGCTAGCTCCTTCCTTCCCTCCCTCCCTCCCTGTCTCCCATCCTTCCTTCCTCCTTGTCTGTCTTTCTTCTGATTTTGTTTTGTTTTTGCTTTCATGATTATTCTGTAGGGGAGGGAAAATAACTTTCCTTCTATCCTAAGTTCTTGGCTGAGATGCCCCTCTAATAAAGGATAGATTAACAGGAGAAAAAGAAAAACAGTTTTTATTATGTAGGTACAGGAGCCCCACAAAGATATGAGATGGTTGAGGCTTATACACCATCCTGAGCTAAGGAATGGGTTGAGGTCTGGGGCTTCAAAGCGGGAGAGGTGAGAAGAGGAAATGTTTAGTAAACAAAGGTTGCCCTGCCATGCCTCTAAGTCTCTCAAGCAAAAAGTTATCTCTGGTTATAGTAGCTCTCTTCCTGGTAATGTAAATTTCCCTTATAAAAGGGTAATTTATACTGTTTTTAGAGCTTCTCCTGTGTCTGCAGTTTCTCAAAATAAGCAGTTCAGAATAGTCCTTATGCCTCCAAAGAGACATATTTGGGGATGGCATAATCTATCTTCAATTCCCAACTTTTAAAAAGCTACCAGAAAAGAGCCAGCAGCCCATTCTTCATGCTGAGCACTCTGCCCTGACTCCAGGTGTGGACACCAGGCACTTCTCAAACAACTCAGAACACCACAGAGGCAGCCAAGAGCTCATTTGCGTGTGAATCGCTCTTTCTGGATTTTTAGCCCCATTTTCTCTTTGGTATTCGGCCCTGGAGTGGTTCAACCCCGAGTCTTTCTCAATGTTTTCTTTCTCTGATTCCCATGGCTCAAAGGGAACTTCTCTAACTTTGGATGAACTCTAGGAGGTTTTAAATGAATGTTTCCCAATGTATATTTCAAGGGTATGCTTTCCAGTAGAGTAATGGACATTCCCATAATAGAAGATTCTAAGATCAAATAAATTTATGATCACTGTGTTGGACAGAAATTTTAAAAAATTAGCTTGCAGGATATGTTAAAATATTTAAAAGATTAGTATGCATTGTAAATCTGCATGGGATTAACCTATAATTTGAATAATTCACACACACACACACACACACACACACATAAATGAGAAATAGTGAACACATCTCAGAGAACCAGTTCTCACTGAACACCCTTTTGAGACTGGAAGGAAGGGGGCAGCCACAACCATTAAAAGAATGAGGAGGAGAGGCTAGAGAAGACAGCAGAGCCTGACCACACAAGGCCCTGAATACCTACCTAGCTGCCCAAAATGGACATGACCCTATCGCAATGGGGAGCCACGAAGGAATTTGAGCAGAGCAGAAATCCCTCATCTCCACTTGTTCCTCTTTTCCCTCAGTACCTCATCCAGTGCTCGAAAATCCCAACACTCTGCCCAGTCTCCTTCCTCCTTGGTTGGGGCAGGGGTGTCTGGTTTAACCTCATGGCCCAGGACTACATCATCCAGATTGCTTGGGGTGGCATCCGTCTCTGCTTGTCTGGTTTCCAGGCTCTGGACATGCCTCTGCCCACAGGGTCCTTCTGGACCTTCGGTGATATCTTCTTGGGCAGATAGGTGGCTGTCTTGGACAGTGGCGACAGGAAAGGTGGCGCCCCAGAAGGGCTAGCACGCCATCGTGATCATGGAGCAGGACAGCGAAGGAGTGGGTTCTCACAGGAGGAGTTCTCCAAGTAACGCCCTGGTTAGGCGCATGCACACTGGGTGCTAGCCGAGGCCCTGCTACTCAGTAAAAACCCACTATTTCCACTGAAAAAAAAAGAAAGAAAAGAAAAAAACAGGATACAGCAAAAACTGGTTAGAACCAACTAGGCCCAAGATGGCGGAAGATTTGACCGCCAGGAGACCTCGAGCCTCATTATACGCTCATTGTAATATATTACCATCTAAATGACACACCCATTGGCGCCATGACAGTTCCAAGGCCAACCATAATGGGCTAAAAAGTAGGTGTGGCCCAATTCCTGGAAATCCCCGCCCCTTCCCCGAAGTATAGATAATGAGAATAATCCTCCTACTCCTTAGTGTATGAAATTACCCAGCCCATAAAAACTAACCACCCACACACACCCGGGGCCACTCTCACCTTCTGAAATGGACCACATTCTGCCTATGGAATGTGTATCTCTCTAAATAAACCTGCGTTCACTTTACTATGGCTCACTCTAGAAGTCTTTCCTGCACAAAGCCAAGGACCCTCACTTGGCGGGGCATCCCAGGAACTCCCCCAAGACCTGGGACATGGGGCTTCCCTGGTGGCGCAGTGGTTGAGAATCTGCCTGCCAATGCAGGGGACATGGGTTCGAGCCCTGGTCTGGGAAGATCCCACATGCCGCGGAGCAACTAGGCCCGTGAGCCACAATTACTGAGTCTCGCGTCTGGAGCCGGTGCTCCGCAACAAGAGAGGCCGCGATAGTGAGAGGCCCGTGCACCGCGATGAAGAGTGGCCCCCACTTGCCGCAACTGGAGAGAGCCCTCGCGCAGAAACGAAGACCCAACACAGCCATAAATAAATAAATTAATGAATTAATTAATTCAAGTAACCTTTTAAAAAAAAAATAGGATGTAATAGGTTTATGCATGATTTCTTAGAAAGATGCCCATGATACGGTAGATAAAAACAAAAATTTCTCAACAGTATGTAGGTGAATGTAAATATGTGAGTGTAAATATGCTTGGTGGGCATAGAAAGGGGCTGGAGGTGTGTCTATCACAGGGGAGTTATGCCCCCCATGGAGTGGGGAGGGGGTTGGAGGGGTGGGAAGGAGAAGTTAGTTTTATTTATTTTACAAATAAATAAAATAATTATGAGAGATTATGAATGATTTTACTCTGTGGGTTTTCTATATTTAAAAAATAGAAACCTTAAAAATTCATAACAAGCACATCTAGTAGAGGTCCTTGATCACTATATCCTTACACTTCTGCTAATACCAAGGGTTTTGATGAATTGAAAACAATGTACACCCAGTGCTGGAGCTTTGGGCCTTATTTTTATCATGAGGAATGTTTGTCTGTCACTTAAATTTGACCATTAGAGTTAAGTTTCTCGGAAGACAAAAAAAAATTTACCTTTCCCAGCTTTCCAATTTCAGGCAAGAATGTTGGCCGGAGATAAATACATAAGGGAATAAATGAAGAATAGGTGTTCCTGGCTGATATCTAATTGCTGCAGAGCTAGGGAGTAGAAAAATGAGAATGTTTCTAAGGAATCTCTTCTTTCTTCCCCCGACCGATCTGTCTCACATCAGCCAAAATGGAACAATTTATTGGTTTTCTTTCTTAACCGTACCAGGGAGATGTTTTAATGACTCTTTGCTGGTGAGCTCTTGGTATTCCCAGTTATGTTTCCCCTATCAGCCAATTTTGCCTCCATTGTTCACAGAACTGTTGCTCTGTCTTCTGAGAAATTGAAAAACTGTTATGGTTAAGTAATAAAGAGATAATGCTGGGTGACAAATGCCTGTGGAAGCAAGAGCCAGAAAGATTTAATAATATCCAGTGAGTTATGACTATAATCATGTTTTCTATTTGAAACAAAGAAAACTGGTAGCAGGTGTCCTGCAGCAAATCTATATATCTCTTCTCTTTTTTGTACCAGTTGCCTGGTTCCCGACTCTTAGATCATGACAGTGAGGGCGCATGGACCACCCTGAGACTGAAGACATTGGGTAGGTTGGGGTGGTGTCTTCTGTTGAGTTGCCCCCAGTCCCTCCAAGCAGAACCTGAGATAAGGCTTTGAATGCAGCAGCAGGGGAGTTGGCAAGTAAGATGGGAAGGGAGGAAGGCAATCCAAGGGGTGTTATTTGATCAGGTTGCTTCTCCAGTGAGTGGCTGGGGCTCAGTCCTGCTGGGATCATATGGGAGACTGCGGAAAACATGCCTCAGAATTGATGTACCCAAGAGGCAAGGAAACTGGGACATTTATCCTCCAACTCTCATTTCTTTTTGGTTGAGAGTTGCTCCTGAGTATGCGCTCAGCCCTTCCAGACAGTTCTGTGGGTGGACTGAGCATGCCAAAGGGGAGCCTGTAGTGTGCTCCAGGTGTTTGAAGAGCATGCATGGAGAGGTGAGTGCCAAAGGAATACAGGCAGGGTGGGGACAGCATCTTTCACAGGTTGAATGCATGATGTGATGCTTTCATGTGATCCCAAAAGTTGGATCAGAGTATCTTTCTATTAACATTAGAATAGAGCTCAGGGAAAGGTATAAAAAGGGAACACGAGAGAAGGAGACAGAACAGGGATGAAAAAGGGGCAAAGAAAGGTGAGGGGACAAAGAAGAAGCAACATAAGATGGAGGAAGTCCCAAGTGGCAGACGGTGTAGCAAAGTGTCTCTGCACTGTAGGCCAGTTGTATTGTCAACATTTTCACTCAATTACATGATAACAAAACAGGTAGAGCTGATAAAGGAGTGAAGACAATTCTTGCTACCCCTTAATAAGAACCTGCGTTGCTGCCACTTAAAAAGGACCAGGCCTCGGCGCTTCCCTGGTGGCGCAGTGGTTAAGAATCCACCTGCCATTGCAGGGGACACGGGTTCAAGCCCTGACCCGGGAAGATCCCAGATGCTGCGGAGCAACTAAGCCCATGTTCCACAACTACTGAGCCTGTGCTCTAGAGCCCGTGAGCCACAACTATGGAGCCCACACGTCACAACTAATGAAGCCCATGTGTCTAGAGCCTGTGCTCCACAACAAGAGAAGCCACCGCAATGAGAAGCCCGCACACCACAACGAAGGGTAGCCCCAGCTCGCCACAACTAGAGACAGCCTACGCACAGCAACAAAACCCAACGCAGCCAAAAACAAATAAATCAAAAAAAAAAAAAAAGGACCAGGCCTCATGTTGGTTGTTTCACACAGGTTAACTGTAATTTTCACATGGAGCCTGTGATGTGGGTATTATTGTCCTATTTTACAGTTGAGAATACTGAGGCACGGAGAAGTTAAGGGATTTGTAAGCCATCGTTTGTTTCAGAACTAGCTCCAAAATTTATGTTCTTTCCTGTACAGAGTGTTACACTCCGTGAATCACTAAGAAGAATGACTCTGTTTGGCAAAAACTGAACTTGGAGTCAGGTTGAGCACATGGGCCCAAGCATCCCATCCCTTGACATTTAAGTCTTCGGCTTTGACACACACAGGAACATAACCAGTTTGTTTTGGCCTGATGTGTTAGGTAGATAGCAATTCCCAGGCCACCAAGGATGGAAGCACCTCGTACAGGATGGAGGCCCGTTTAGCCTTTCAGGATGGCCTGTGCATTGTGCTCTGCTCCCCCAGCTTCCTGCACAGAGCCCAGCTTCCAGAGGATCGTAAACTCTGAGCACGTCTGGTGCTGCCATACTTAGTGTGGAGACATTTATGGAAGTGGACCCCTCAACAGCAGGTGATGACGGCACCTAACTCCTCTGGGGGCACCTGTAAGGATTCACTTTGACACCTTATAGAAATAACTGATGTCTTAGGTCAGGTTCCTTAAAAGCAGCGCCTGAGACAGCTTTCAGTTGGAAGGTAATTCACAGGGATGAGGAACAAGGTCTTCTGAGTGTAAGAGGTGCTGCTAAGCCAGAAGACATTTTGCCTACAGGAGGCATAAGTCAGCTAGAGCAATCAAAATAATCCTGAATAAAGAAGATGTGGTACATATATACAATGGAATATTACTCAGCCATAAAAAAGAACAAAATAATGCCATTTGCAGCAACATGCATGGACCTAGAGATTGTCATACTGAGTGAATTAAGTCATACACAGAAAGACAGATATCATAAGATATCACTTCTATGTGGAATCTAAGAAAAAAGGGTACAAGTGAACTTATTTACAAAACAGAAGTAGAGTCACAGATATAGAAAGCCAACTTATGGTTACGAGGGGATGGGGCGGGGGGAAGGATAAATTGGGAGATCGGGATTGACATATACATACTACTATATATAAAATAGATAACTAATAAGAACCTGCTGTACAGCACAGGGAACTCTACTCAATAGTCTGTAATGGCCTATATTTTTTTAAAAAAATTAATCCTGAAGCTGGATAATTGAGTCAAATCAATACCTTCATAAAGATTGCTACATGAATATCTGTGTATGTAATAGGCAAGAAGCAACTGAACTTCATCTTTGTTTTAAAATGGGATCTGGGCCGTTTAGATTAATTTGTTTAAGGAAGCAGGGAGGATTCAGGAGAGACCTGACCCCTTGGGATTCCAGAGAAATTTGGCCAACAGGATTTGTTGCACTAACAACCCCATGTAGGACTCCTTCTAGGCAACTCAAGTTATCGGACCCTGCCCATCTCATAGTGACCCAGGGATGTCAGGAAAGCACACAGAATATTCTTTCCCCAGGCAGACAGCCAGTCTCAACGCCATACAGAGCAATGTTGTTCCAGCTTTACAGCTCTGTGCATTGGATACCAGGAGGTGACTTCCTCATGTTAACAGTACTATGTCAGATTGCAATACCCAGTCTAATGTACCCACAGAGACCCCTGCTTAGCTTGCTTGACTTTTTTCTTATTTAGTTTTAGCTCCTTAAGGACGGGAGCCTTGTCTAGCTGAGTACTTGATCCTCAACACATTTTTGAGGAATGAATGAATGAGTGAGTGAGTAAATGGGTGCTGAGTACATGCCTCTGACTGTTGCTAGGCTCTTTGCTCCAGACCCACCAGTCTATGCTCTACCTTTGGATGCGCAGCCCGGTGAACTCCATGGCTCTTTGTCAGCTGGCTTCTGGGCAGGTTCTGCTAAGAAAAGGCTCTAGGGGAGAGTGGAAGGCTGGAGGTGGGGCTCAGCAGGGCAGGGAGAGGGAGACTTCATTATTCCTGTCTTGCTGCTATTCTTGTCAGCGTGGTCCCACCATAGCACTTTCCCCAGGGGCACTCGTTAGCTCTAGTTTTCAGCCTCATCCTGCTCTCCCAGAACCAGCCTCATATCCCCTTAGAAGGACCTGCCACAGCTGTGTGGTACACCCGCCCTCTTTAAAGATCTGGGTGTAGATCCACGGGGCTCCTCCTCCTAGAAACTGTCAGAACTCTGATTTCTTCCCTTTGTTCCTCTGGCCCTAAGGAGGTAGCTGCTTCCTGCAGTTACTACCTTAGTATTTCCTTTTGCTTTCCTCCAGTATCTGTGTAATTACATTCTCTCTTTTAAAATCCCTCATGTGGCTTTTGTTTTCTAGACACTGACATGATCTTTTAGCAACCCTGTGATGTGGGTATTACTGTCTCCATTTTGCAGATGAAGAAAGTGGTGGTGCAAGGAATTGTAGCATTCCCAAGTATTTGAATCCAGGACATGCTGGAAAAGGCAGCATGTTGTGGTCAGATAATCTGAATTTGAATCCTGCTCTTATTGTTTATATTGATTTTTACTTTTATTATTATTTTTTAAAGATCTATTTTTTAATTTATTTATTTAATTTATTTTTGGCTGCATCAGGTCTTAGTTGCAGCACACGGGATCTTTGTTGAGGCATGTGGGATCTTTCACTGTGGCGCTCGGGCTTCTCTCTAGTTGTGGCGCACAGGCTCCAGAGTGTGTGGGCTCTGTAGTTTGCGGCACGCAGGCTCTCTACTTGAGGTGCATGAGCTCAGTAGTTGTGGTACACGGGCTTAGCTGCTCTGCTGCATGTGGGATCCTAGTTCCCCCAAACAGGGATCGAACCTGCGTGCCCTGCATTGTAAGGCAGATTCTTTACCACTGGACCACCAGGGAAGTCCCTGTTTTTTACTTTTAAATTTACATACAGCAAAATTCATCCTTTCTAGTGTATGGATCTATGAGTTTGGACAAACAAATATAGTTGTGTTACCCCCTCTGCAATCAAGACACGGAATAGTTCCATCACTCCCCAAAATTCCCTCACACTTTCCCATTATAGTCAATTCTTCCCCCACCTCTAGCTCTTGGCAATCAATGTACATTTTCTTTTCTTATAATTTTGTCTTTTCCAGAATGTCATATAAATAAACTCAAATAGAATGTAGGTTTTTGAGTCTGGTTTGTTTCATTTAGCATAATTTATATGAGATTTTGTTTTTGCACAAGTTCATTCCTTTTTGTTACTGAGTAGTATTCTTTTATGTGGATGCATAATAGTTTTTTTCATTCACCAGTTGAGGGGCATTTGGATTGTTTCTAGTTTTGGATGAGTACAAATAAAGCAGCTATAAATATTCACTTATGGGTTTTTGTGTGGACATAAATTTTTATTTTTCTCGGGTAAGTACTTAGAAGTGGGATTTCTGTATCATGTGGTAATTGTATATTTAACTTTGCAAGAGAAATAGCCAAATTGTTTTCTAAGGGGCTGAATCATTGTGCATTATCACCAACAGTGTATGAGAGTTCCAGTTGCTCCAAATCCTTGTCAGCACTTGGCATTGTCAGTTTTTGTTTTTTAATTTCAGGAATTCCAGTAGGTTCGTTGTGATGTAGTACATTATGAAAGCATATGGGTGGGACTTTGGAACATGTACATTTACCTTGAAAGGCTGCAGAGCATCATGGCTAAGAGTCCAGACCCTGCAGTCAGCTTTAGCGCTCACTATCTTTGTAAACAGGGGCCTCAGTTTCCTTATCTGTAAGATGAGGATAATAATAGAATATATACTTTAAAAGGTTGTTGTGAAGGTTAAATGAGTCAATATATGTAAAGCACTGGTACAGAATAAGTACCACCTAAGTGATCATTATTATTGCTATTATTTTACTCAGGGCTGGACCACTGCTTAGCTACCTGGTGCCCACATTTGCACAATAGCAAAGCTGAGAGGTCATACCTTGGGCTCCAAACAGCAAATCTTGAAGCTTTTTGATTGCATCTTCCATCTTCTCAAGTTTCTATACCACAGTTCTTTTCAGAAGCCATTTTGTGTGTAATGCAATGCCCATCCTCACTTTGCAAAAGTCCAATTTGCAAAAGACAGCATTTGAACTTCAGTGATTAAAGAAAGCATTTGAATTGTTATAGATTCCCATCTCCGTCCAAACAATATGCTTTTAATAGGAACACAGCTTGTGATTTATCCTGTTTCACTTTGATCTGCAGTGCAGTATGCATCAACGACATTAAGATGAAATTACTCTGCAATCACACACATGGAGCTCATACTCACAGTAATTGCACAAAGAAAACCTCATTATCCTGCAATATGCACTTCAAAAACAAACATACAACCTTTTCTCCCTCTAGTGGCACATTTAAAAAGCAACCTCAAGTATCACAGAGGCCAGTCTTGGCGTATTAAAATCAAGGAAAGCCAATAGAAAGTTTACCCAAGACTTGGGAGATTCATATTATTTGTTTATTATTGACTGTGGGGAAAAGTTTGCGTTTTATTTATGCCAGATGATATTGCTGTCAACACAACGGGCTGGATTATAGCCATAGGAGTTTTGTGATTTATCCTCACTTGGCACTTTATTTTGTATTAAAAACAATAAAATAGAAGTCTACAAATATTGGGTAGTCAGGGATTCTGATTGCAGGCAGACTCTTGGGAGATTGAGATACTCCCCCCTGCCCTTTAAATGTTTATCATCTCTCAATAGTGATGCTTTACTGCAGTCGGTTGGATAGTGTCACCCCCAAATTCAGGTCCACCTGGAACCACAGAATGTGACCTTATTTGGACATAGGGTCTTTTCAGATGTTAGTCAAGATGAGGTCACTCCAGATTTTATGGTGGGCCTTAAATCCACTAACTAGTATCCTTATAAGAAGAGAAGAGGACACATAGGGAGACAGACACACAGGGAAAAAGCTCGTGTGAAGACAGAGGCAGAGACCGGAGGGATGCGTCTACGAGCAGAGGAACGCCAAGGGTTGCCAGCAGCCACCAGAAACTAAGAGAGAGGCATGGGAGGTTCTCCGTCAGAATATTCACAGGAACCAACCCTGCTGGCAACACCTTCATTTTGGATTCTGGACTCTCAAACTATGAGAGAATCCACTTCTGTTGGTTTGAGCCACCCAATTTGTGGTAATTTGTTACGGTCACCCTAGGAAACTAACACAATTACTCTGATGGATAAGAACAGGGACCCTTTCCATAGTTACTATTGTGTGCCTAGGCACTCATAAGCAGTTTATATAGATTAACTCATTTAATTGTCACAGTAGCACTGCGATAGCTACTATTATAATATGTGGTTTGCAGAGGAGTAAAACTGACTCTCTGAGAAGCCACGTGACTTACTTAGGGTCACATGACTTGCTATTGTTTAGATGTGGCTGCCACGTGTTCTTTGACGCCTGGCTGGTGTCTGAGACTATTCTTTTACTATTTTGCTTAAATCGTTCGTTTGTTAGTTTTAAACTTTGTTTTATTGAAGAATATATTACATATAGTAAACTATGCAAACTTTATATCCATCTATATCTATATCTAGATAGATAGAGTAGTGAATTTTTACATATGTGGATACCACCCAGATCAGCACCCTAGAAGACCCTGCCATGGCCCTTCCCATATAATATTTTAATATAAAATATTACAAAAAGTCATATAAATTCTTTATAAGACTTAAAAATGTAACAAAGCTGTGAAAATTAATCATTTCTCTCGCACATTATCCCTTATTCCTACCTCCAGCATATTAACCATTGTTACTGTGTGTGGTGTATATCCTTCTAGACTTTTTCTATGTTATATTTTTATTTATGTATGTGGATACATACATAGTCTTATGTAAGTATATATGTTTTGTACAGGTATATATGTGTGCACACACATGCACAAACACACATTTGTATGCACAAACACACATGCATGGCCACACACATCGTTCTCCCAATATGGTATAATTTTATAAATATCCTGTACCTTGCTATCTTTCCACTTGTCAATGAAAATTCAATTAACTATCAAGTTAAGAAGAAAAAAAGAGAGTTTTATTCGAGCCAAACTGAGGATTATAACCCGGGACAGAGAATCTAAGAAAGCTCTGAGAACTGTTCCGCCTGTTAGAAGTCGAAGGCACAGTCATATATACTTTTTTTGAATAAATGTATTTATTTTATTTATTTTTATTTTTGGCTGCGTTGGGTCTTTGTTGTGGTGCGCAGGCTTTCTCTGGTTGCAGCAAGTGGGGGCTAGTCTTCATTACGGTGCCTGGGCTTCTCATTGCAGTGGCTTCTGTTATTGTGGAGCACGGGCTTTGGTGTGTGGGCTTCAGTAGTTGTGGCACGTGGGCTCGGTAGTTGTGGCACGCGGGCTGTAGAGCACAAGCTCAGTAGTTGTGACACACGGGCTTAGTTGCTCCGCGGCATGTGGGATCTTCCCGGACCAGGGCTGGAACCCGTGTCCCCTGCATTGACAAGTGGATTCTTAACCACTGCACCACCAGGGGAGCCCCATATACATTTTTGAGACAAAGGATCGTACATCAAAATGACATACTGACATTTTATATAAAGCTCACCAAGGACACATAGTCCTGGTAAGCACATACAAAGCCAGCAGCAAGTCACCATGACCTCCTACGGAGCTGGGAACGAATGCTATCCTTTTTTTTTTTTTTTTTTTTAATTTATTTATTTTTGGCTGTGTTGGGTCTTCGTTGCTGTGCGTGGGCTTTCTCTAGTTGTGCTGAGCAGGGGCTACATTTCATTGCGGTGTGTGGGCTTCTCATTGCAGTGGCTTCTCTTGTTGCGGAGCACAGGCTCTAGGCACGTGGGTTTCAGTAGCTGTGGCATGCGGGCTTCAGTAGTTGTGGCTCACAGGCTCTAGAGCGCAGGCTCAGTAGCTGTGGCCCACGGGCTTAGTTGCTCTGCGGCATGTGGGATCTTCCTGGACCAGGGCTGGAACCCATGTCCCCTGCATTGGCAGGCAGATTCTTAACCACCGCACCACCAGGGAAGTCCCGAACACTATTCTTTTAAGAAGTTACACTGCTAGCACCAGAAGAAAGAAAAAATAAATTGATCTTTACAAAAAAGAAAAAAAAATTGACCTTTACTGCTGAGCAGGCATTCCCATCTTTGAGGAGCTCTGGTTAATGTGTAATGCTGATGCACACTGCACATTAGGGAGGGAGGGAAGAGGCCCAAACAAACACAGAGAGAGAATTTTATGTTTAATTTTTTTCTTGTCCTGTCTTAAAATATAAATTTTATTTCATCACACTTAATTAAAATTCCTACCATTTTTTAATTTTCAGTTCATATAGACCTACCTGGAAAGAGTAGCACCTGGGCTGCCATCAGTCATTTCTACTTTTGTGGGAAAGAAGTCTCTAAATGAAGACACTGGGCAAGAAAGCAGAGTGGAGCAGATGTTCCAGTTTGGCCCACTCCACTCCACTCCGTTCCACCCCGATAGCCTTATTGCTAGAGGTTGGAAAGATAAAGCCCACATTTGAAAGACTCCCTTGCACTTCCAGGAGACACCTGCGTTACTTGGAAGGCAGAAGTGAAACAGAGACTGTCCAGCTCCATCTCTCCCTCTTATGTTTCTGCAGGGAGATGTGGTCTTGGCAGTCGTAGCTGGCCGGCCACTGTGGCAGTAGAGGTCCCAGGCTCTCAGAAGGCAGGCCACGAGGGACCCATTTATCAGGATGGGTCACAGCCGAAGTGACATGTTCTTGGCAGTAAGGGTGTGGTGATGATTTCCTGACCCCAGGTCAGTTCAGAGCCTGTGTGGCCCAGGGGCCAAGGGTAGGGTCTGTGGCTTCCTGACCATGGCCAGGAAGCAGCCCCTTTGGGAGGGCTATTCTGGAAGTCATTCCTGGAAACTCAGCCAAGAGTTCTTCTGCTTCTCCCAATGGATTTGTAAGCGTCACCTCCCTGTAGTAAATCCCTTTCTATTTAAAATCGGGTGGCTTCTGACAACCATAATTAAACTACTACAGAAAAAAAGAAGGAAGGACAGAGAAGGGCAAAGACTGGAAAGTTCTACTTTGGGACAGTGTCTCTAAATTATTCATATATATTAATGGAAATGAATCACTTCAATTCATTAATCGATAATGAAATGAGTAATACCCAACAGAAGATGACCTGCAAACACTGGTTTTTAACATTGTGTGAGAACTTAATTTAATATAGATGTTTCATGGCCTGGAAGTTCATACAGCTGTTGGGAATTCCCACCCTAGGAATGTGTGACATCCCCTCTCTTTCAACACTTCTCCCCTCTGAACATCTCCCTGGCTAAAGGTGACCAAAGTCATCCCTCAGACTAAGTTCTAAGATCAGTGAGACTGTAGGTGAATTTCCAACACGTGGTATCCCGGTGTCCCAGATGTCTTCGTGTTCCTTTTTTTTTTAATTTTAAAAGAGAGACATTTCCACACTAAAGCACCTGGCTGCTGCGAATATGCCAGAAGAGCTGACCCATCTTCATTTCTATTTCTTCCAGCCCCACCCAGAGTGAAAAAGAGGAAGAGAATTTGTTAGACCAAACTTGAAGATATTATGAAGTGGGTTCTCCTGTCCTTATGTCAATACATGTGCTATCTAGAATGACCTAAAGTGTTTGTGAAAACCTCCTGAATCTGTTTAAAACTTCTGCAGCTTTCCAAAAGAATATTTTTTTCCCTGTCTTCAAGCATGTAAGCAAAAACAATTTTCCAAAAGAGTAGCCTTACACAGTTAACTGAGTAAAACAACACCAAAAGAGCTCTCCAAAAGTATTCTACACGTGCAGAGTGTGTCTCATTGTGAATCTCACTGGGAGAGGAGAGAGAGAGAGAGAGAAGAGAGAGAGAAGAGAGAGAGAAAGAAAGAGGTACATGAAAGACCCTAGGCCGCCTCAATCCAGGGCGCCCTGCTTGGAGCTATAGAATTTTTGAGGGCTCTTGTTTTCTGCACAGTCCCTAAATCAGATGTAGACTCATTTCTGGCACTAAAGAGAAGAAACCCATCTTCTTACCCCATAGCCCCCAGGGTGTTTCTGAAGCCTGTCTCCTTCTCTCAGTCTCGGCTGACTCCTGGATCTCAACCTTCCCTCTATGCCTTGGCCCTGCCATTACGTTTTCTATCTGGGGGCTCCTGTCAACACCTGGAGACGGAGGGAGACACAGTCTTCTCAGCCCTCCTCTTATTTGCTGCCCCTGAAGACAAGAATGTACATTTATAGTGGTTTTGTCACTGATGTCACAAAAGAGAAACCAACACGGGAAGACAAAATAATTGGCAAGGTTAAGTCTTTGGCACCTCGGTCTTGGGACTCTGGCTTTTAACTTTTCCATTGTCATGCTAATTAAAATAGAAGCTCGTTGATCCCCTGAGGCTGATGTTCACCCACCACCTCCCTCTTCTTATGTGGGTTTAAGACGTTCAGTGCAGGGCTTCCCTGGTGGCACAGTGGTTAAGAATCCGCCTGCTAATGCAGGGGACACAGGTTCGAGCCCTGGTCTGGGAAGATCCCACATGCTGCGGAGCAACTAAGCCCGTGCACCACAACTACTGAGCCCTTGTGCCACAACTACTGAAGCCCACGTGCCTAGAGCCTGTGCTCCGCAACAAGAGAAGCCACCGCAATGAGAAGCCCACCCACCACAAGGAAGAGTAGCCCCTGCTCACCACAACTAGGGAAAGCCCGCGCGCAACAACAGAGCCAACGCAGCCAAAAATAAATAAATAAATAAGATAAATTTTAAAAAAAAAGAAAAGCATTAAAAAAATATATCTTACTGTATGTTATTTGGCAAAATAAAATTAAAAATAAAAAGAGTTTAAGTGCAGACTCTTCCAGGCCCTACTCCATGAAGACCCTCAGCATCCTCAGTCATGGCAGGTACAAAACATTCCACGCTGCTGCCTCGGTCCTACACCAGAAATACACTCCCTTTAGTTTAGTTTCTATTGACCAGAGTATTTAAAAATAAATTTTATAATTTAGAGAGGAAAACTATGACTCCCAGCCCAAATTTGGTACAGTCCTCAAACTAATATATATATAATATATATAATATTTTAATAAATAATATATGTATAGGTATATACAAAATACATTATATAATATATAAAGACATGTATATCTTAGATATATATATCTAATATATCATATATATTAGATATGTATATGTAAAAGAGATAGATACACTTAAAATATATACATATACCTAAAATATGTATATGAAATAGATATATGTATATCTTACATATATACCTAAAAGAGATATACATACTTAAAATATATACATATATGTAAAATATGTATATGTATATATTTGTATATATGTAAAAATATATATACATACAAATATATATGAGACATACACCTAAAGAAACTGAAGGTTTTCAAAACGAGCCTCCCCAAAACGTGCCACTTTGGCACGCAGACTGTTTTGAGATGAAGGCATTCAAGACCCAGCAGATTCAAAGAAAAAAAACAAAAACAATCTTTCACCCTAAACTACCTAAAAGAATTTAGATAGGGACCTGGCCCAGAAAGAGAGCTATTACCAAGAGATAACTTTTTATCTGAATGACCCATCTCCACGGCAGGGCAAACATCTAATTACCAAAGCTCTGCTCTTCTTATCATCTTGTGAACCACCCTCCTCACTTTCAAAGCCCTGAGCCCCTAGCCCATTCGTCAGCTCACGATGGAATATACTTCGCTCTCTGACTCGTCCTTGGGTCTCATAATCCTTGTGCAGTCCGTGTATGTATGTAATTATTTTTTTTTCTCCTGTTAATCTGTCTTATGTCAATTTGATTATTAGATAAGCCAAAGAACCTAGAAGGGTAAAGGAAAAGCTTTTCCTCTCCAACTATGTACATATTTACCTAAAAGATATCCTCTCATGTGTCACCTCCAGTTGTTCGGTAGTGGAGGTTTGGACCTATAAAGTTGTGTTTAAGGCTTGGCCTGAATGCAATCTGGAATCGATTAGTGATGTTCCAGTGTATGTCTGCCCTCCTGGACAGACCCTGTGAAGCACATTTATTTGGAAGCTCTTCTCCCCATACTTTATTTTATGGGACCAGCTGCCCACATTATGAAGGACAGGATGGTGGCAGTTGCCTCCCTGTGACTGGAGTCGTGGCTCTGAACCCTGTTGGCTCATTTACCTAGGAGAGTGACCAGTATGCACCGCCCAGAGTCCTGGGCTGACCCTGCCAGGATGAAGACAGCACGGGATGTCCAGTCATATGATACGCCCAGGGCAGATTATGTAATGCTTGTACTTTCTGTTCTTCTTTTCTTAGTAGGGATACACAGGATACTTCCAGTATCCACCTGTATCCCTTCGCTTTGTATGAGTGGACAGCTTCCTAATTCCGACTATGAGCATCTTGGACTCTTCCTGAGGGCTTTCTGTGAGCCCTTCAGGAGCAGGCTGGGCCTATGTGCAGGGCAGGGTGGGAAGCGCTGGGGAGTTAATGCCTAGGGAATAACCCAGAGCCAATACATACCCCAGCTTTCTCACCCCTTAGATGTGACATCTCTAATGTGTGTTCTACACAACCTCCTAGAGTTCACCAGTAGTTTTAAGCTCAATTTTCCCCACCCTCCCACTCTGAACTGACTTCTGTGTTATCCATGAAAATGCACCTCTTAGATCTCTGACCACAGGCAGTGTGGAAGATCCACGTCCCACGAATGCGCTCTGAAATCCATCACAGTGTTGGCTCCATGTCTATGCTTCCCATGGGCTGTGTGTTGCCAGGGTCTCAGCACAGCAAGGAAACTGAGGCAGGCCCAGTCTTGGGAGACACGGGGCTCCTCTGACTGCTGATTGTGGCTCAGGGACTTGCCACTAGCTTTGCCAAAACGTCCTTAGAACTCACCGCAGTCTCAGACTTTCCCATCCAACACTTCTTCCTTCCTTCTGCTCTACAGGGGTGATACCTGCAGCTCCATCTGCATTTTTTTCTTAATTGAAGTAAAGTTGATTTACAATGTTGTGTCAGTTTCAGGTGAACAGCGAAGTGATTCAGTTACTCTATCTATCTCTCTCTATCTCTATATCTGTATATTCTTTTTCAGATTCTTTTCCATTATATGTTATTACAAGATGTTGAATATAGGTCCTTGTGCTATACGGTAGGACCTTACTGTTTATCTATTTTATGTATGAGTGTGTATCTGTTAATCCCAGACTCCTAATTTATCCCTCCCCCCTCCCTTTGGTAACCGTAAATTTGTTTCTATGTTTGTGACTGTTTCTGTTTTGCAAGTTCATTTGTATCATTTTTTTAGATTCCACATATAAGTGATATCATAGGATATTTGTCTTTCTCTGTCTTACTTCATTCAGTATGTAAGTAAGTAATGACTCACTTCAGTATGATAATCTCTAGGTCCATCCATGTTTCTGCAAATGGCAATATTTCATTCATTTCTATGGCTGAGTAATATTCCATTGTATGTATATGCGACATGTTCTTTATCCATTCATCTGTTGATGGACATCTAGCTTGCTTCCCTGTCTTGGCTATTGTAAATAGTGTTGCCCTATCTGCATTTTTAACCTCACAGGTGGTTTCCCAATATATCTCTTGCATGTCTAATCCTGTCTTTCTTGGAGGACCCAAACTAACACAGCTTCCTTCCTTTCCTTGTCTCGGTCCTCCCCTCCCCTACAGAGGCTTCCTGGGATCACCTTCCAAACGAATACTTACACCTGGTGGTTGGCTTCTGTTGGGGCCCCAACCTGTATCACACTCCATAAGTGTTTTTCTCATACTGTGTTTACCAGGCAAGCCCAGGCTGACCAATAATTCAATCTCCTACACTTCAGATGCCCATCCCAGACTTCCTTGGGAAAACCCACATTTTGATGGCCTTGATGAAGTAAATATAATGACAGCAGTCTGAGTTGTAGTATTGTGGTGTTTCAGCGTCAGGGGTTCTCACAAACCTATTACATCAATTGTGGCCCTATTGCCATCTTCTCACTGAATTGAGTATCTAAAATCAGCATCAATAGCTTGCAAATTACTCTTCTCTGTGTTACTTCATGTAGATTGAATAACAAGAATCCATTGTCAATATTTGCCCTACATGAAACTCATCAGCATGGAGCAGAGAAGCAGAAAATATTCCGTACAGAACAGACCCATAGATAATCAGACTGTGAACATATTCTTTCAAGAAACTCGTGATTATTTTTCCCCTTTTAATGGTTCATATAACGCTAGCTTAATTGCAGATGTTATATAAACTGGCTGCAAAAGCTATTAGTCTAACTGCATTATGTTATTTCCTGTTGACTTATTTTTAAGCTTTCTTTCTCTCAATACTACACCTGTTTGGTACTCAAAAACCCAAGTGTTCTGAATAAACTGAAAGATAGCCAGCAGGAGCATAAATCTTGCATGATATATAACTTTCTAAATAAAAAAGGAGCTGGAATTCATGACAAAATGAATTAGACATCAAAATATTATCTGATGTCAAATCTGTAATTTTTGGATGTATTGTTAATTCTCAAGCAATTATCATCCTAATTCAGGGAAGTCAATAGAGCTTTTTTTTTTTCTTATGTGAGAACCAGATATTTACCTTTGTGGCTGTGTGGGGAATACAAGTCTTAAGATGGCTAGCTTTTTCTCTGTGAGTTGGCAGGATAGTTCAGCCAACCAGCTTCTTGGCAAAGTGGCTGGTGTGCTTAAGAACCAGAAATACTCCATTAGTATTTGTTGGTAGTGGGTGTGTGTGTGTGTGTGTGTGTGTGTGTTTGTGTGTGTGTGTGTTTGGGGGCATTGGTCTTGCTCCAATGTTTGTCAAAATGGCTATGGGCTAGAGAATTACAGTACCTTCCTGAAACACTCCCTCATCAATTTATTCTTTCATTCATTCCTGGGTAGACATACTTACCACCTTTAATATCCTTTCTTCCAGTCCCCATTTCCTCTGTCGTGACCTAACCGTAATATTCCATGCTGGTTTCAACTTCCTAAAGAAAGTGTATTTCTGTGGCTAGAACAACTGGGTGAAAGGCTAAAGGCTGAGGGGACCTTTTATCCTCCAAAGCCACAGGTCTAGCTGGGCTGGGAGAAGTTGCAGAATAAGTGTTGGAATGTTCATAAATATAAATAAATATATTGCTCCATAAGAACATTTTAATAGAGGTTATCACTGAAAAGTAATCCTACTATGATTTTTTTTAATCTGTGGAATGTTTAGATTGGAAGGTGTCGTAGAGTCATTAAGTCCTGTTTTTATCTTGTGAGAAAACTTAGGAGCTGTTGGAGTTTGTCCGGGAGGAAGGAAAACTTTCCTCTACCCTCTTAGGGTTAGTACTGGAAGCCTGCAAATTAAACCGACGGAAGACAGATTAACAAAGAAAACATACAATTTTAAAATTGAGGGGCTTCCCTGGTGGCACAGTGGTTAAGAATCTGCCTGCCAATGCAGGGGACACAGGTTAGAGCCCTGGTCTGGGAAGATCCCACATGCCACGGAGCAACTAAGCCTGTGAGCCACAACTACTGAGCCTGCACTCTAGAGCCCATGAGCCACAACTACTGGGACCACATGCCACAACTACTGAGCCCACGTGCCACAACTACTGAAGCCCGTGTGCCTAGAGCCCATGCTCTGCAACAAGAGAAGCCACCGCAATGAGAAGCCCGCGCACCACAGCGAAGAGTAGCCCTCGCTTGCCGCAACTAGAGAAAGCCTGGGCACAGTAATGAAGACCCAACCCAGCCAAAAATAAATAAAGAAATAAATTTATTTTTTTTAAAAATGACATTAATATTTTTTACGTGCATGGAAGATTCACAGAAAAGAAGTAAAAACTCACAGAAGAAGTTAAACTGGGGGTGGGGCTGCTTATATACCATTTAAACAAAGGGTAATAAATGGTGGGGAAGCAACTAGAAAAAGGAAAGGGGGTTTGGGCTCTTAGGGGTGATAAATTATGGGAAAATGACTAGGAAATATATAAGGAAATCTATTGGAAGAGAAGTGTTATTTTAGTAAAGTCTGTTTATGCAGATTCATCTCAGTGTGACCACTCCCCCACCCCATCTCCAGAGATAAGAGTCAGTCTCTTTGTCCTGGTACAGGGGGACACCTTCCTCAAAGAAAAATTAATGCCCTGCTTTTTGGCAGATAAGGAGTGGGCGGAGAACTTTTACTGCATCATTTGTCTTCAGCTCAAAATAACACTTATGCCAAAGTGGCATATTTGGTGGTGGCATATTCTGATCCCCTTCAGGTTCTAAGATGATCCAAGAGAACTGAATTATATAGCAGGTAATCCTGACACAAAGAACATCTGGTTCAAACCTTGGAATGAAGGAGCAGAGGGGAAAGCTCATCCACCTTGAGAGTCCAGGAAATGAAAAGCAGAGATGAATTAGGGATTTCTTCATTGTATTCCACATAAGAGAAATCAGAAACTCCAAATGTCAAGGTTAAAAGGAAAGGAAGAAAGACTTTCCTTCAACTTGCCAACTTTGAAGATGAAGCAATGGGAGTCTAGAGCAATTAAGTGATCTGTCCACAGTGACCTAGACATACAACAACTGACTGTAGTGTTAGAACCCAGTAACCAAATGTACCAGTGAGGGAGCTTCTAGCTGCAAGAAACACAAAATCTCAATTCAAAATGGCTTGAGCAGTGAGAGGATCATTACCTCTCACAAGGAGTGTTGCCAGAGAGCTGGCACCAAGGTTGACTAATTCAGTGGTTCCACGAGGTTATCAAGGATCAGATTCCACCCTCTTTCAGATCTTCAGGTTTTTCTTTTTGGTTCCCAAATGGCTTCCCAGTGCCACACCTTATTTGCAGTTAACTGTTCAATGGAAAGTAATGAGGCTATTTACTCTGAGGCTATTTCCTTTTGTCATTAGGAATCCTTCCCAAATGACTGCTCTTAGACCTTACATTTTATTAGCCAGGGTTACTTAAATCACACAGTTTATTAGCCAGGACTACTTAAATCACTGTCAAGGAGATTCCCCTCCTTCCGACTCCTTGGGGCCAGAGACAATGCCATCAGAGGAGGGTAAATACACAAATAGATTCAGGAATCTTTTTTTTTTTTTTAAATAGAAATCCATTTTAAATTTATTTATTTTATTTATTTATTTTTGGCTGCGTTGGGTCTTCGTTGCTATGCGTGGGTTTTCTCTAGTTGTGGCGAGTGGGGGCCACTCTTCATTGCAGTGCACGGGCTTCTCATTGCAGTGGCTTCTCTTGTTGCGGAGCACGGGCTCTAGGCACGTGGGCTCAGTAGTTGTGGCTCATGGGCTCTAGAGTGCAAGCTCAGTAGTTGTGGCACACGGGCTTAGTTGCTCCGTGGCATGTGGGATCTTCCCGGACCAGGGCCCAAACCCGTGTCCCCCACATTGGCAGGTGGATTCTTAACCACTGCACCACCAGGGAAGCCCAGATTCAGGAATCTTGCCTCAAGGAAGAAAGAGAGGGAAAAGAAGGAATTAGTTAAAGAACCAACACCTGGGTCTGGAACCCAGCACCCAGGAACCTTCATGACCCAAACAAAGTTTACACTAGAATTTGGGGACAAATCCAGTAAAGGTCACTGGACATTCAGAACAATGTTTTTGGATGATGAAGCTGAAATGTTTCTCTAATTACTGAAAGGGCTCAAGGCTGTCACCTAGAATCTCATCAAGAATATATCACTTAACACTTAATTAATTTGAGATAAACTACATTCTTGGAGACTGTAGCAAGTCCATGCCTAGGGGCTGTTTGTGGCTGATAATAATGCAATTGAAAATGAGAGAGCTGAAATGCTTCCAGTTTCCACCCATATGAAGGACAGAGGGTGACTGCCTTATCTGGTCCCAGTTTTGTCCTTTTGTGGCAGAGTAAATCTGCTAGATTCTGCCATGTGCAGGATAAATGATCACACAAGACCTCCCGTATCCCTTTGCTCTGACACTCTGCCTTCTCTTAAAACCTGCAGGCAGCCTTCTAATGATTGTGTTAGCTTTCCAACTACCTTAATTCTGGGAAAGAGACATCTTGGATGGAGAACTTCTATGCTCTGAATACTGAAAAGGCATCTTCTCTACAGCAAATTAATAAACTGCATCATTCTGGCATACATTCTAGTCTTTGATGGGTTGGGTTTGTGATCAGAGTGAAAAATAAATAAGTCCATCCTGGATGTCCACAGATGAGGACTGGACCACAAGCCCATGTTATCCATGTCAAGGGCAGACAGCTTGGGAGGTCCTGCTAGGGCAGCCAGCCTGCCAGCCCACGAACCTAGCTTGCTCCCCTCTCTTCCTCTGTTACTTGGTCATCACTGCACCTTGGGACAAGGCTCTGCAAGCTGACATGTATCAAAACCGAGTTAGCTCCTGGTGGGGAGGTTTCCTAATCCACGCCCCACCCCCGGCCATATCCCCTGTGTAGTCCTGCTGCCCCAGCTTCAGACTCTCAGTTCCCCCGTCTTCGCCGTGGGCTGCGCAGACTCAAAGACTGATGACTTCACTGGGCTGAGGGAAGCTCTGCAGAGCTCTGGCCTCCTGGAGGACATCCGTTTGGCTCCCCCACTTCCCCTTAGTGGTAATTGAATGTCAGGATAACAGATGGAGGGTCGGGAGAATGAACCAGAGTTTTACTTTCAGGGCTTTGTGGAGGAAGGAAGGGTTAAGATTTCCAGATTTCAAGACTTTTCAAATTTTAGGTTATTGTGGTGTCTGCTCTTAACAGTTTGGGAAGTAAAGAAAATGCAAGTAATCTTAGTTTCTCAACTCTGGTTTCTAAAAATTCTCTTTATGGGACTTGACATACACCCATCCAAAAAGAGATCTCCAAGACAGACTGTAGGGAACCAGAAAGAATTCTGAGACAGTGGTTAAAGCAGCTTCTTAGACACTTATTCACCACTGGGAGTCTAAGTAAGTCATCTTGACTTGCCCACAAATACTAAAATGTCCTACCTACATTACCATATGGATTTTGGTTAATTTGATCTTTCATCTTCATCCCCCTCCAGGTAAATTATCTTTGCATCATGGGTGGAAATAAATGAAATTAACTAAAGTAAGAGAAGAGAGAATGACTGGGGGATGGTTGTGCTATTTTATCCTGCTATCAGGGAAGCCCTCTTGGAGGAGGTGATGTTGAGCAGAGACATGATGATGTCACCTGAACACTGGTGCACTGACCCAGCTCACACTGGCTCCTGAGAACAGATGGGGCACATCTCTTCAGTGACCTCACACTGGTAGCTTAAAATCAGCCATAGTGGGAGGATTTGCATACCAGAAATCAGCAAATGCTATGAATCAGGACATTTTTTTTTTTCAGATAGTCAGTCATTAAGTATTTATCAGCACTCAATTGCATGAAATATCCAGGGAAAGCGTCTTCCTGGCAGAAAGAACATCCATAAGTAGGCCCTGGACTGGGAGAGTCCTTTATATATTGAGGCATATCAAGAAGACCAGCATTTCTAGAACAATGGTTCTCATCACCTGGGAAATTTTTAGAATTACAAATTCTTGGCCTCTACCTCAGAACTACTGGATCAGAAACTCTGGGGACAGGGTCCAGAAATCTGTTTTTAAAAGCTCTCTAGGTTCTGCTACACAGGGACATTTGAGAACCACTGGTCTAGACTGAGCACAATTATCAGGTAGGAAGGTGGTAGGAAGGAAGGGTGGAGACAGGGGCTGAGATTTGGATGGGAGAGGCAGAAAGGATGAATAACAATGCAACGGGGATAAAATCTGAGCTTAAAGCTGACATAACTGGTTGACTGCATTAGAATTTTTTTTTAATTTATTTTATTTATTTATTTTTGGCTATGTTGGGTCTTTGTTGCTGCTCTCGGGCTTTCTCTAGTTGTGGTGAGCGGGGACTACTCTTCGTCGTGGTACGCGGGCTTTTCATTGCGGTGGCTTCTCTTGTTGCGGAGCACGGGTTCTAGGCGTGCAGGCTTCAGTAGTTGTGGCTCACGGGCTCAGTAGTTGTGGCTCATGGGCTTCAGTAGTTGTGGCTCGCAGGCTCTATAGCACAGGCTCAGTAGTTGTGGCGCACGGGCTTAGTTGTTCTGCCCGGACCAGGGCTCGAACCCGTGTCCCCTGCATTGGCAGGTGGATTCTTAACCACTGTGCCACCAGGGAAGCCCTGCATTAGAATTCTTGAATTTATAAATGAGAGTCCTCCTACTCCAAGAGGCTTATATGAAAAAGAATTTGTTGACTCGAGTAACAGAAAAGTCAGATGGCAGGCATGGCTGGATTCAGGAACTCAAATAACATCATGGCTCATCTCTCCTTTTCCTCATGGCCCATTTCCCCTCTCCTCTATGACATAATTCTCAGGTCGGCCACCTCGTCTTCAAGCTTAGATCCTTTCTTTTTCTTTTTTTTAAAATAATTAATTAATTAATTAATTAATTTTTTGGCTGCATTGGGTCTTCTTTGCTGTGCGCAGGCTTTCTCTAGTTGCGGCGAGCGGGGGCTACTCTTCGTTGCAGTGCGCGGGTTTCTCATTGTGGTGGCTTGTCTTGTTGCGGAGCACGGGCTCTAGGCGCACGGGCTTCAGTAGTTGTGGCACACAGGCTCAGTAGCTGTGGTGCACGGGCTTAGTGTCTCCGCGGCATGTGGGATCTTCCTGGACCAGGGCTCAAACCCGTGTTCCTTGCATTGGCAGGCGGATTCTTAACCACTGCGCCACCAGGAAGTCCCAAGCTTACATCCTTTCTACAGTTAGCAATACCATAGGGAAGATGGTTTCTCTTTTCCAAGTGGTCCAAGAGGAGTCCCAGAATTAAGTGAATGGCTCACTTTGGATCCTGTTCCCATTGCTGGACCGAGTTTGAAGGAAATCAAAATATGTCACCCCCAAATATGCCTCTTTGGTATAAAAATTATTTTCACCTGAAAGCAATTAAGAAACAGTAAATGCAGAAAAATCTCCTCCTTTCTGCCTAAAAGCAGGAAATCAATTCTCCTTTTACTGGAGATAGACTCTTATCAGCCCAGAGATGGCAACAGCGGAATCTGCAAACAAATGTTGTTAAACTTACCTAGTTACTTCTTCACCATTTACTAACCCCAGCCCAAACCCCTGTAACTTATCAATTCTTCACAAATGTATTGTTTCTTTGTCTAAAAGATTTAAAAGCTGCCTGTTCTGTTCACTTCTTCAGGTCTTCATTCTCTTGTGAAGGCTCTCATGCACATATAAAAATTAGAATCCCATTAACCATGGAAAGAAACAAACATTTTAAGTCAAATCTCTGTCCCAGGGTCTGCTCCTGGGAGAAACCAAATGAGGCACAGGGCTAAGGGGTTATGACTTCGTGTTTTGGCTGCTGATATACAGGAACTTAACAGTTGGGGAAGCTAAGACCTTCACACAAGTTTTGAGAACGCAAGGTTGATAAGGCTAAATGCCTCCAAAAAAGTGCGTATAGCAGATATTTGGAGGGAAAACCAAGAAGTCAGAATTTCACAAAGTGTGCTGAGGATCAAGGGCGGATTCCCAGTTCCCTCTGTGTCTGTAGAGTTGCCATGTCAGACAGTGTCTCTGAAAAGTAGAAGCTGTGGGGGGAACCTGGTGGGTGTCAGCCCAAGAAATAGGGGTAGTTCATCTGCATATCTTTTAGTGACCTTCCGGAGTGACAGCCAAGCCACCAACGATTCCCTGTTTGCAAATGATAGAGATCTCATTTCTGGGGACATCGGGATTGATGCAGCAGCCACAGTGCCATTAGACCTGGAAGATGCTCTGTTCTCATTACTGTCTCTTGGCAACATAGTATCAGATGCTGCCGTGAATATTAATGATCCTCATTCATGTAACCTTTAGCGCCTTCCTCCAGCTCCTCCAGGCTGCACTGGGGGACCGCTGCTATCTGCTTCTGCGGTCTCCATCTCAACAAATCTTTTCTTCTTCTCCTCTTGTTTGAGAAAAGAATTATTAATGAGATTTTTATCTAAGGAGAGGGTTTTTACTTCTCTATGGAGATGCTCACTTTCCAAGCCAGATCCCATTTTCTAAGAAAGATAACGGCAGTCCCATTCTGCTGGAGCTTGTCTGTGATGGCTTTCGTTGACTTTATCTGCTGGTTGGAATATGTAATTTGTCTAATATCTTTGCTTCCTCGTGTGTGGGGTTTAAAAATAAATGTGGAATTGGACAAAAGGGGAAATCAAATAGTACTAAAATCTCAATGGGTTTCTTTTTTTCTTTTTATAAAATTTATTTATTTATTTATTTATGGCTGTGTTGGGTCTTCTTTGCTGCGTGCTTTCTCTAGTTGCAGCGAGCGGGGGCTACTCTTCATTACTGTGCACGGGCTTCCCATTGTGGTGGCTTCTCTTGTTGCGGAGCATGGGCTCTAGGCACATGGGCTTCAGTAGTTGTGGCATGCGGGCTCAGTAGTTGTGGCTCGCAGGCTCTAGAGTGCAGGCTCAGTAGTTGTGGCACATGGGCTTAGTTGCTCCATGGCATGTGGGATCTTCCCGGACCAGGGCTCGAACCCATGTCCCCTGCATTGGCAGGCAGATTCTTAACCACTGCGCCACCAGGGAAGTCCTCAATGGGTTTCTTAGTTTTTATCAGCTTCCAACAACTTCAGGGCTGGAGTGATGTGTGTAATAGTGGTCACTCCAGGCTTGTCTGCCTGCTGTCCTTTGGCTTCTCATGCTAAGGGGCCTATCCTTGACAGCAAGGAATTGCTCCAAGCTGGGCTGCCTAGTTCCTTTAGCTCTTTGCTTTGTTTCTTTAGACCTCTAAAATATTGGCCGGAGGTTGTTCTTGAGAGTAATTCAAGGCACCACAGAGAGTAGAATCTTTCCCTTTCCTTTCCTTTTCCCTTCCTTGCCCTAATATTTAGTGAGAGGTATAATTAGTGGTTTCCGAACACAAACTTTAGAGGGATCCAGGACAATGTATGGCTCAGTGATTTCCTATTTGTGGATTCCAGGGCTTGTTGCTCAATCTCGCTTCTCCTCAGTTTCATATCTGTAAAATGTAGTCAAAGGCACCCAACTGCCCAGTTTGTCAATAAGTTAAATGACATCAGATATGTGAAATGCTTAGCCCAGTGTCTGGCACATAGTAAGGACTCAATAAATGGTAGCCTGGAATTGTTTAATCAGTGGCCCCCAATGACACATGCCTCCTCCACACTCTCCTCACTCATGAGAGTCTAGAGTTGGCTGTGTGACTTGCCTTCACCAATGGGACATCAGCAAATGTGACTGAAGGAGAGGCTTGATAAGTGCTTGTGCACTGGGGCTTTCCCTCTGGGAAAGCTGCCCCCACCATACGAGGAAGCCTAGTCTAACCCACTGGAGAAGGAGGGGCCACATGGAGAGAGAGACCCTGCGAACCCTGAAGCTGAATGCAGCTGCCCAAGCGAGACCAGCTCAGGGCAGGAAAACCATGAGGCTAACCATGGAATTTTGAGAAAAAATTTTTTAACTTAAGTTAACTAAGCTTTGGAGTCATTTGTTATGCAGCAAAGGCTAACTGATATACCTAAAGGCAGCTGCTTTCATAACTGTTGTCTTATTTAAATCACACAATAATCCTGTGAGATGAATGATGTTATTTTCCACTTTACTGATGATGGAGTGGAGGCTCAAGGCTCAGGTACGTGTCTCCTTGGTTGTCCAGATCCTTCAGGTAGTTGGTGAGGAAGAAGTGCAAGGTACAGGGCAGATTTACTTATTTATTACTTATTTACTTATTGAAGTATAGTTGTTTCACAATGCTGTATTAGTTTCAGGTGTACAGCAAAGTGATTCAGTTATATATATATTCTTTTGCAGATTCTTTTCCATTATAAGACGTTACAAGATACTGAATATAGTTCCCTGCACTATACAGTAGGTCCTTTTTGTTTATCTATTTTATATATAGTAGTGTACATCTGTTAATCTCAAACTCCTAATTTACTGTCCCTCTTCCCCTTTGGTAACAATAAGTTTGTTTCTATGTCTGTGAGTCTGTTTCTGTTTTGTAAATAAGTTCATTTGTATCATTTTTTTAGATTCCACATATAAGTGATATCATAGGATATTTGTCTTTCTCTGTCTGACTTACTTCACTTAGTCGGATAATCTCCAGGTCCATCCATGTTGCTGCAATTGGCATTATTTCATTCTTTTTTATGGCTGAGTAATATTCCATTGGTGTGTGTGTGTGTGTGTGTGTGTGTGTGTGTATACACACACACACCACATCTTCTTTATTGATTCATCTGTCGCTGGACACTTAAGTTGCTTCCATGTCTTGGCTATTGTAAACAGTGCTGCTATGAACATGGGGTGGGTGTATCTTTTCTAATTAGAGTTTTCATCTTTTCTGGATATAAGCACAGGACATATTTAAATGCTGTTCTTAGATGAAACAAAATCTTTTCACTCAGGTAGGATCCTATGTGGGATCTCTTGGTATTTGATAGCTGTTCTAAAATACAGTTAAGGAAGCATGATTGAGCTGAGGAAATGAGCTTACAAACTAACCCTGCTGTACTCTCCCGCCTTAGCAAAGGGGGCTGGCAACAGTTTCTCATCTGACATTGCTGATCGCCGTTGATGGCTTTGCAGATGCACTGGTGTCACTTTCCAGGTCAACAGAGGAATGGAAGATTCTGGTGGCCACTGGTCCTAAGAGCTTAGATGCAAGGTGATCTTTCTGATGGCCTCTCGACCCTGATTCTGGGCTGACTTTGTCTTTCAGTGGAATAAGTTACTGCACACCCAAAATGGCCCCCAATTTCCATCATCAGAAACACATTCCTTTGGTTAAACTTTGTAGTCTCTAAAAGCCTCCTAGAAATTTCAAATCTCCCCAAAAGGACAACACATCAAACCAGTTAATTCCTTACCGTGGAGCAGGACATAGAGTAGATTTATATTCGTTGGTGGTCAGTGTTGATGCATTGGTCTAGAGCAGCTCTGTCCAAGAGAAATAATGTGAACCACAGATGTAATTTTTAATTTTCTAGTATCTACATTGAAAAGTATAAAGAAACCGATGGAAGTAATTAAAAATTTTTTTATCTAACCCAATTCCAAACTCTTTTTATTTCAATATGTGGTCAATATTTTAAAAAATTATTAATGAGATACTTACCTCACATTATTTTTCTTACCAAGTCTTCAAAATCTTGGGTGTGTTTTGGATTTATAGCAGATCTCAATTCCAACTCACTACATCCCCAGTGTTCAGTAGCCACATAGGGCGGTGGCTACCATGTTGACATCACGGATCTAAAGACCCAGTTTACTGAATTATAAAGTGGGGACAGTAAGCTGCCCTCATGATGTGCTGTGCAGATTAAATAAGATCATATGTGAGAGTTCTATGTCATTCCTGCAGGACCTCACAGGGTGGCCCAGAAGTCTTCATGCAGTTTTAAGCTTTAACAACCTCAGAAGTATCAATGTTACAACCTACAAAAATCATCCTTTGGAAGTTTGATTGTTTACATTTACTTGACACATTTACTTTCACAAATTTTAAACAATACATTTTAAATTTAATATTTTTGTGCCACGTTTTCTGGGTGATGCTTTTTCAGGCCGGTGGCTGTGTCATCACCTGATGTAATCCCATTAGGCTGTTTCTTGCGGGAGTCACGTCAAAACTATCACGTATGAAATGAAACCTCAGTTACCGGATGATGACTGAACAGCCGCTGATGAAAGTTTACAACGTTTGAAAATTGACTAGAGCGATACATAGCACAGGATGGTGGGGAAGTTGACTTTAATAGGAACATATGACGATTGTAAAATTTTAATAATTAATCTTTCAGATGCTATTTGTTGTAGGTTTATAGCATTTACACTTCCCATGTAATTAAAGCTTAAATTGGCACGAGCCTTCTGGACACCCTGTATTTATGTTACTCGCCAAAAAGGTGATTAGAATTGTTTCCCCCAGTCAATCCTAGCCTGCCTCCACAGAATTATCCCCCAAAGGGCTGTGCTGCAGAGGTTGCTTTGCTAACTCTGAGGGTCAAGAAATCTGTGGTGATGGACAGTTCCTACATGGCCTGGAAAATTCCTCACTCCAATTTGTCTGTGAGAATTAAGACCTACCTACCTCAGCGATCAGGCAGCCGTTTTCCCTGCACTGTGGGACAACTGGGTTGCTTTGCATTTTTCTGGAGGCATTGAGGGGAAGGACCATGCAACAATGCAGAGATCCTAGGTATTATATATAAACTGCCATATCTTGGTGAAGCACAGTAGTGGAATTGGTAGTAGTGAAAAACCCACCAGGAAAGCCTAAATAAGTTGTTTTCAAAATCAGAAGAATTCATGCTTTTTGAAGGCTATGACCAAGATTTTCATTAGTCCATCTGTCCACCTCTGTGTTTATTAAGAAAAAGTGTCCCTTCCTCTGGGACAGAAATAGCCCTGCCCCGGAGCACATGCTTGGTGAGTGGAGTATCGCTGGATTTCAATTCAACTACTTGATTGGGTGTCTTTGTAGACCACCTGTACAACTGTACTTGATGGCCCTGGTTACTATCTGTTCACATTGCCTCTAAAGACTGAAATGGTACAACAAGTGGGGCAGCAATCTAGCTGGCTCACAGACCAGTTTGAATAGGCTATGGTCCATTGTTGGGCTATGGTCCATTACCTTACCTTTAAAAATTAATCACATATAATACTCACCTTGTCCTTTTAAGGACAAGAAAGAAAGGGGAAAAAAAAAGAACCTAAAAGTCCTTAAGGTTATTTAGAAACAATGGAACTCAACTTCTATCCTAAAAGACCACTAAAAAACATTTCACTTCATTAATATTTTATGCCTTTTCCTTAGAGCAATTGAATATATCACATGTCACAAGACCAAATTACATTTATTCCCAATAACTTAAAACTGGAATTTGAGCCAGGAGAACCCAGAAAGGGAGGAATGCTTTTTTACCACTGTCTAAATGAGTCATACTGTTCTTGAGTGAGGCCATGGCCCTTCAGACGAGAAGAGTACACACAATTACCCAACAAATGAAGAAATAACACTGATATTATGTCTAGCTCATTTTCTCTGGCTTTGATTAGAGATTAAACAATTCCCAAAGAATGGTAAAAACAAGAGAAAATATATATTCCCCATGTGTTGGAGTAGATGGCATAAGGAAACTCAATGAACTGATGATTAAAATACATACCCATAGAATTGACACTTATTGGTGTAAAGAGAATTTTGAAAATCTAATTGGCCTTGATGATGGACAGACAATCATTTGGCTTTATTATTCTAAATAAGATGGAAAGAGAACTTGTTCCCTAGTTTCAAACAGAATTTTAGAACTACCCAGACACTTCCTATAATTGCACCATTACTTTTGGTGAAAATGACAGGTCAGGAAATCTTCATTTTCTTATGCCATTTCTGGACTGGTGAACACTGCCTTTCCTCTCTCCCTGTCACATACACGCACAAACACACCTACTTCAGTCTGCCATAATTCAATGTAATGGTTAATTCCTTTCAACCTAATTCTCTCCTTCACATCCTATGGTTATAATCTGAACTCATCCAGAGAAATGGGGAAAGACAAACTGTCTTTTCTTTCAACTTTGCTCTCAGGAGTTCAGAAAACCTCTAATTTCAGCTGCTGTGTACAGCAGACACTGTTGGTCTCCTGCCCATCTCCTATTGCACTCACCATCCCAATACTTGTTGAGAGCATTCTTCTGCAAGATTGCTACTCTCTACTTGATGGCTTCCTCTCAGCCTGTGTCTGGACCAAGCCAGAAATGCCAAAGAGTTAATGCCATCAAGAGTATCACTTTGTCAGTGACGGATGGGAGCTGGAGGATAAATGCCCCAGATCCCTCATCCCTTGAACGGGACAAGGTGTGCTCCAGATTGTCTCTCAGCTGGGGGCCTGCAGACAAGGGTCACTGGACAAAATACAGGATGTCCAGTTAAATCTGAATCTCAGTTAAGCAACGAATAATTTTTCAGTTAAGTCTATCCTAAATATTGCATGCAACATTCTTGAACCAAAAAAAAAATTATTTGTTGTTTGTCAGACATTCAAAATTAATGAAGTATTTTTATTTACAAAATCTGGCAACTCCACGTAGAGAAATTGAACCCCAGTTGCCCACATGGTCACCTGTTGATACTGCAGAAGGTTTTGGCCTCCTTCCCTGTATCATTTCACCTTTCTCCTACTGATACTTCCTGGGACTCCCTCCCACCTTCAGTTTCCCTAGAAGGAGAGTGAGAAAGGGGTTGTTACACAAGTGTTTTATTGAGGGAGTGCTCCTAGGAGAAACCTGAAAGTATATAGTGAAGCAGGATAGGGGAGGGGAAGGGGCTGAGCAAGGGTGTGGTTTTAGGAGGAATCTGTCTTCAGCCAGATTCCATGGGGTGCTCCGGACAGCATGACTGACACCACAGGGTTATCGTACCTTGAGTTACAAGGGACTGACTTTTGCCACCTCCCCATCCCCACCCCCCCACTATTCAGCTGTTGGCTGTTTACCCAGATGAATGCAAGGTAAAAAGGTATAGGCAGATACCAACAACATCTACAATACCTCCCAGACAGCTTGCCCTCACATCTTTGTCTCAGGGTTAATTTCTGGGCAAGCTGAACCTAGAACACTAACTATTAGTAAAATCCTTGATGGTTCCTATTCCTCAAGGATAATCATTTCCCTAAAGACTAAATTCTGTAACTCCCTTGAGGGCTGGAACTGCAACACTTCACATATAATAAATGGTCAATAAACATTTGTTGAATTGAATTGTACATGGAAGCATAATGGATGTATCAGTAATATAACTATTAATAAAAATCATACTTCTGTTTAGTGTCTACTACTATAAACTAAACTAAGCACTCTTAGGTTACTCACTCTTGACAGCAAAAAAAAACCCCAAAAACCAAAAAAAAGCATTGCAATCATGTCTCAAAAATACTCTGGAACTAGCCCCAGCCTTGTTAGATCTTTAGTGAGTTAATAAAATATGGGAACTCAGAGTCTTGCTAAATGTTGTTGAAGCACAGATGAAGCAGCTTAGAGATGGGAGTTGAGGGATGATAAAAGATCTGCCTTCCCAAAGCATTTCCCCTGGTGAGCTCTCCTTTCTGTGTAGGCAGCCAACTATGTCAAGGACATGTACAGCATTGCCAGAGCCCTTGATGAGAACCAGAAGGCCCACTAGTCAAAGTTGTTATTGTCTAGATCTCAAGACGCTGCCTCACCCAAAGAAACCACTCAACCCTACTGACACTGCTTGGTGGGCACTGAACCTTCAGGGGATGGGTGCTGGGGAAGGAGGAACAACAGATGGGACACTGAAGCATTACATGTTGATGCAATCAGTTTGGACAGGACAACGCAACCTAGCTCTTATAGAGCAGTGTCAGTGGCCCTGGGACATGGGACACACTAGATTTGATGGACCTCAGTCAACACTGGATTGGGTCAGACACAGAAGAGAATGATCAGAACTCTAGGCATGGAGTCACAGCAGGAACAGAAATAACATGCCATTGAGTCTTTAAGTGCCCTTGTTTGATCTTAGAGGCAATTAGCCAACCATCTTGGGAAATGGAGAAATAGAGGTAGGTTTTCAGAAAATATTTGTTTTTCAAAGGAAAATGTGCAGAATATTTGATATTGTGCAAAGTCAGGGGGTGTGTATATCTATGTAGCCAAACCCTGGGCAGTCAGAGGCAGTAGGCAAGCTTGGAGCTCAGGGGTGTGGGATGTGGTTGAGGAAGAGGGTGAGGATCAGACAAATATGTAGAAGTGAAGTAGGAATAAGGGAGCATTAAAGAGAAAGCTAATGGTCAACCACGTTGGAAGACTCTTTGGTGGTATCCAGGAAAACTAAGCATTTGAACACTCTATTATCAGCGATTCCACTGTATTGTATATGCCCAACAGAGAATTTACACATGTTCAGCAAAAGTTAAATACAAAATGATCAAGGCAGCATTATCTGTGACAGTCCCAGACTGAAACAACCCAAAGTTTCATCAACAGTGGAATGGATAATTGTGGTATATTCACACAGTAGAATACTACTAGTTGATAGTATTATCAAATACTAGTAGTATTATCAAAATAATACCTCTAAAAATAGTAGTAATATCAAAAGAGATCTATGATTACAGGCAACAACATGGGTGACTCTCAAAAGCATAACGTTGAGTTAAAGAATCCAGGCATCAAAAAGTACTTACTTTATGATTTCATTGCTATAAAGTACAAAAGCTCCAGTGAAACTAATTACACTGCTAAATGTCAGAAGAGTGGTGACTTTGCCTGGGGGATGGGAGAGTGACTGAAAGTGGGCATCAGGGGGCAGCCGATGTGGGGAGTGCTGTTCTATTTCTTGACCTGGGTCTGGTTACTTTGATAAGCTTGTAAGTTCAGTTTGTGAAAATTTGTGGAGTTGTATACTTAGGATTTACTCTGTATGTATTTTATTCTTCAATAAAATATTAAATGTAATGTAAAAAAAGAAAATTATGGAAGGGAGAAGACAAAATTCAGCTATGTCCTAACTTTGCCAAGTGGCAAACTCCACCCCACTCTGTCATTGTTTTCTACAGAACATGTGAAGGAGGGACAATGTAGGTAGTTGAATAGTCCTTGGCTTTCAGAGTGTGAAGGGGCAGTGGTCAGCTCCTTCTAGCTCCCCTGAGAGCAGACATCCCCACTATATCATTCCGAACAGGTCATCCTAGGGATGCATTTAGATGTCCTGTTGTTTGAGAGATAACCGTTGTTTGAAAATATGCACAAACAAAAATGCAGATTCATAAGACAATTCCAGAGACACCAGCTCAGGGATTCCTAGATCTTCATGCTGCCATGAATGCAGTTCAGTTACACACTGATGGGTCTACTTCCCATCTCATCATTTTCTTCAGATTGTCTACTCCCTTGTAATCTCTGCTGGAACATGGCCCAGTAAGGCTTCTTTGGCCTTAGTTCTATGATCTAAAATATGTGTTTCTCCAGGGTGATTAATTCAAATTCCCAAGAATCCCTAAGATGAACTTTTTGTAGGTTGACGACAAACCCATGAACAGACAGACCTTGAATGAGGTGGCTTCTCCTCCATGCATCAGCTGGGGTGCTGGTGAGTCAGGGTCACATGATAGAAATCATTTGGCCATTTTAGCATCACGGGACTCTGGGCAGTTTTTTCTAGAAGAGGGTGGTCTTCCCAGGACTCAGACCTGAAACTCCTCTACACGCCCTTCTTCTTTAGTCTCCAAAGTCAAATTCTCAAAGCAATCGTGTACAATAAATTTTCTTTCTGCCTGTCTGGTCTGAGTCTTGTCTTACTTCTGACCTATGTATAGTCAACTGTCAAGTTTTCATATGACAGTAATAAGAAGAGCCCCCCAAATTCTCAGAATATCCTGAACCTTCATGTGGGGCATGAGTTTCCATGTCCCTTTCATCCCAATCATTCACCAGGTCTGTCCAGCAGTGGCAACAATGGTGGGTTCATGGTTTAGCTCCTTCAATTTCCCCTGCTGCCTACCTTCTGGCAGCAATGTTAGCGAGCAGTGAAATGGTCAGAAAGTGGTGGAGTGGAGGCCGGATCCAGGGTGCTGAATAATGAGTTTTTGAGTAGCAAGACTTGATTGAGCCAGGGGCTTTCTGAGGAGACTGGAAGGGGAGGATGGGCCCCTCTTGGCTGGGAGAGCGGATGCCCATCTGTGGGGAAGCGCCATGGGATCCACTGGCCTTGGCAGGGTTATGAAGGCTCCAGTTTCACTTGAATAAACTCTTCTTGAACACCATCTCCAGTGTATTTCCACAAATCTGTTTTCTCAGAGTGCTCAGAATTCATTCTTTTTTGGTTCTCCTGCCGCTCAAAGCAAGTAGAAACCCAAGGGATCCAGCCTCTCCGTGTAAGATAAACACAATTCTTTCTGGACCAGCTGAGCCAGAAGAAAATGAGGCCAGAAAATGAATAAGACGCAAGGTTAAAGCAAGCCAAATTGTTCTCATCCTTTTCTCACACGCCTCTCTCTGCCTGGTGAGTGAATGGAGGGACACATCACATCCTCTTTCCCCAGCTGCCAAGAGCTAGTCTACGTGCTCTTACCTATAACGCACTTTCTTATAGTTTTGCTTTCAAAGGCTTTTCTGTCCCAAATCATCATCCCTTCCCCTTCACCTACACACCTTCAGCCTTTCTCCATCTGCCCCATCCCCTCTAATCTCAATGATGATCTAATACACATTTGCACGCCAAGATGCCAACGGCTGATGATGTTATAAACGATTACTGCTTCAGGGTCACCTCCAGCATCCTGGCCACTGTCAGCTGCTATTAATGATGGGCCTTGACTTTCCAGCCCTATTCCAGACCACTCTAATAACTCAGATGCTTTGGACAGAGCCCACTGGAGATGTACTGCCAGCCACAGCTGGGATCCAGACCTCAGCCAAGCTCTGAGCATTCACACTCTCCTAAATCGGAGCATCTCCCCTAAATCAGAGCATCTCCCCTCTACCAGAGATCATGCCTGAGGCCCGGCCTTACCTTCTTCTGTTTGCCCCGTCAGTCAGTTGGAAGCTGCTGTCCTGAATCTTTAGGTGCAGCACACCCAATTTCTGAGCCAGTCTGACCAAAGGCTGTCAGCTGCCATGTCCCACCAGCAGCAGGTGGGTGGTCTGGTTGAGTTGGCCAAGTGTAGCCAGAGGTAGCCCAGACCCCGAAGGTGGAGTGCACGGTGACACAGCATTGAGACAAGGAGCTGTGCTTCTGCCCTCCCAGAGCTCACGGATGGAAAATTCAGCTAAAACTCCAGCTGGAAGGGAGCTATGTGGTGTTAAGAGGGCCTAGAACAGAGGGATTTGACCTGCTCAGGGAGGTCAGAGGGTGCTTGCCTGTAAAACTGGAAATCAAACTGAGATCTGCAGGAAGAGGGGTTTACAAGGAACATGGGGGGGAAAAGTCCCAAGCAGAAGGAACAGCCTGCCCTGGGGAGGGATGCACACAGCTATTCAAGGAGTTGAAAGAAACATCACTGGTTGGTGCACCTGGGGAGAGGGGATGGGGCCACACCTTGGAGGGGAATTTCCAGATGGAAAAAGATGGAGGGGCTAGGGAATTTCCAGCACAGCCAAGAGCACTGTTGCAGTGATGGGTCATGAGATCTAAAGTGGATAAAAAGGCAACTGAAGCAAAGAGAAGGCTGATACGAGAAAATGGAAGGGCTGTGGACTTGATGCTCTTGTAAAAGAGAAAAGTGGCCATGGTGAAATAATTCAAGTAGGGAGTTCCCTGGTGGTCTAGTGGTTAGGATTCCGGGCTTTCACTGCCATGGCCTGGGTTCAATCCCTGGTCGGGGAACGGAGATCCCACAATCTGTGCAGCGTGGCCAAAAGAAAAAAGAAGAGCAGGGCATGGAGATGCAGAGCTGGGAAGGGAGAAGGCAGCGTGGGCAGGCGTGGCTGAGAAGTTAGCACCTAGAAGCAGGGAGGCAGGGGAGTGGGGACGGGGAAGGAGATTTTCACAAGAATCCATTTGCTTGGCTAGCTGGAGCTAGGGACACTTTTTACATTTTGTTTATTTTTCTCTTATTATTATAGAAAAATATAAATATACCTATTTCCGTTCGCATACTATTCTTGACTAACATTTTTTTTTCCCTGAGGGAGATTTTTTTTAAAAAAACTTTGGAAATAATATCCAATCCACAGTGATGGTCGTGGCAGATACCAGGGAGGGTGAGGGCACCCATACCTACAAGGTGACTGATTGCCAAAGTCATCAAACTGAACAGTTGAGGTATAAGCATTTCACTGCCTAGAAATTTTACCTTCAAAATATAAACAAACATTGATGTCTAGTTAATGATACTCACACTGAAGTGTTTAAGGGTGACCTGTACTGATATCTGCAACCTACTAATAAATGCATCAAAAGATAAGACGGAATGTTAGACAGATAGGTTAGTGATAAAGCAAATAAAGGGTCAAAAATTGTAGAATCTAGATGGTGGGTGTCTGGAGCTCATTGTACAACTTTTTCCAATTTTTTTTTTTAATGTTTGAAGGTTTTCATAATAAAATGGTAGAAAAAAACGTAAGCAAAGAAATTACTGTTTCAAATAAAACAGCAGTCCCCAACCTTTTTGGTACCAGGGACTGGTTTCGTGGAAGACAATTTTTCCCTGACGGCTGGATGGTTCAGGTGGTAATGGGGAGCGATGGGGGGCGGCAGATGGGGAGCGACGGGGGCCGGCAGATGAAGCTTCACTCTCTTGCCCACCACTCACCTCCTGCTGTGTGGCCCGGTTCCTAACAGGCCACGGACTGGTACCAGTCCACAGCCTGGGAGTTGGGGAGCCCTGAAATAAAGGATATACCACAGAGGAAATAAAATTATTAGTGATGAATAAAACATTTGGTTATCTACAATAAATGCATACATGTTTATGAAAACAGATGACCAAAATTGAGACTAGAGAGGTAGAAAACGTGTCTAAGTGGGTGATTTTTAAAAAGTGATTTTTAAACAATGTCAAGGACGAGTTAAGTGGTTATCCAACGGTGTGGAAGGATGAACTGGGAGAGGTCTAATGAGCATGGAGGAGCTTTGGGGCATTGAGGATAGAGAAGGAAGTGGGTACAAGAAGCCTAACCATTGTAGCTCAGCTTCCTGGTCTGCAAGCGGCAATCCTACCTTTATTTGATTATACTAAAGATTAGAGCAACGGTTCTCCAACTTGTGTGTGTCTTGCAGTCTCCTGGGAGGCTTGTTAAGACACCAATTGCTGGACCCCACCTCCAGAGATTTTGATTTCGGTAGGTCTGGGGAGGGTGAGGGGAGGCTGAAGATTTTGCATTTCTAGAAAGTTCCCAGGTGTTGCTGCGGCCTCTGGCCCAGGTTCACATTTTGAGAACAGGCCCTCGGTAAGAAATTGCTACTATTTTAGTCACTCACCCCACATACACCTTCTCTTTTCATTCTCAGTAACTCCACAAGTAAACAGATCATTTTTTCAGGCAAATAGTTACAGGCAGAGACTCAGGTGTGAGGAAACCTACACAGGATTAATCTCCAAGGAACATGTATATAATAATTTTGGTCATCATACCTGCTTTATATCCTTGCATTTCTATTAAAATGTTACAATTTTCCCTTTTTTGAGGAGTACATATAGTATCACTTATGTGGGAAGATACTTGTTTTGTTCTTACCAGATGTATACATTTTTAAGAGCTTATATTTTATATTAAGGCATTAATTATTCATGTTAACTATATTAAAAGGCATTTTTGAGAGGCTGTAATTAGTTTTGAAGGGTATGTCCTAAAACTGGCAAAAGGGGAAAATGCCCTAGTGGTGATTATAGCTAATAACTCTGTACTATATACCTGGACATCGCTAAGAGAGTAGATCTTCAATATTCTCACCACAAAAAAGAAACGGTAATTATGTGACAGGTAGGAGGTGTGATAGCTAATGGCGATCATTTTGCAATATATACATGTATCAAACCATCACCTTGTACACCTTAAACTTACACAGTGTCCCATGTCAATTATGTCTCAATAAAGCCAGAAAAAAAAAAAAGAAAACCAAAAAAGGGGAGGGGATGCTCACTTACCTAATCTTTCATAAATGTCACATGTAAATGGAAATCCCTGTGTACACATGTTAAATACACGCATGCACACACATGCGTGCACACACACACTAATGTGTTACAGGCAAAGGGCCTCCCTGAATTTGAACAGTATGGTTTTTTTCATATCTTAATTTGGAGATTAAAGAAAGTGTTTGATGTGGTGCCTATCCCCCCCTCCCAAACCCCACCTCACTGAATAGGCAATAGAAGACAGTGGTCACTGCTGACAACTGAATTAGTAGCTGGGAAGGTGAAGCACAAAGTGAAAAAACTGCTCTCAAAAAAGAAAGAAGAATACAGAAATAGAAATCATAAGGAAAAAAAAAAACAAAAGATTTAGAGGTCAGATCTGAGAGACCTAAACGAGACTAATAGGCATTCCAGATGGAGTAGATGGGACAGATGGAAGGGAGTTAATCACTCACATAATTGAAAACTTTGCTCATTTGACAAAAGACTTGGTTTGTGGATAAAAGTGCTCACAGAGTTCCAAATGTGATTAATGAAAAAATACACACACTTCTGCACATCCTGGTAAAATTATGAATGAAGGATAAACAGTAAAATGTTCCTTTTCCAAGCAGAGGGAAAGGATAACATTAGCATCATGCTGTTGCCTGATATGGGCCAATCCCACATTGCCTCTGTTTCTGGAACTTTCAGGACCTAAAAGAGAGTCTGCTTTCTCTTCCACTTGCTCCACTTTGTGTGGGAGATTAAAGATGAATGCAGATTCTTTGTCACTTGCTTTTGAGAGGTGGATTTTTTTTCCCCTCCCCTGGAATCTGGGCTGGCCCCATGGCCACTTCAGAGATAGGATGTGACAGAGTGATGCAGGGCCTGTTCCAGGCCTGGTCTGTAAGAGGACCAGCTGCTTCTGCTTCCTGCTTCTTGTAATATTCATTCTCTGAACCCAGGTGCCATGCTGTGAGGGAGCCCAAGCCACATGGAGAGGCCATGAGCAGGCCTTCCTGCTGACACCCCAACTGAATTTAGATTCTGGGAAAGATAGTGAGTGGTTGGAATTGGAATCTTCTTTAGTGGACTGGGAGGGAAAATTCTAGAATAGATAGGCTTTAGTAATCCTACCAAACCTTACCTCCTTGGCCAGGCTCAGAGGGGTCTCTTAAAGGAGATATCTAATAGTTTCTCTATAAGCAGAGAATTTCCTTATTTTCCTATTTAATCCTTTATAAAGGAATTATGCATAATTTCCCCCCCAGTTTTATTGAGGAATAATTGGCATACATCACTGTATAAGTTTAAGGTATACAGCGTGAGGTTTGATTTATATACGTTGTGAAATGATTACCACCATAGGTTTAGTTAACATCCATCATCTCATACAGATAAAATAAAAAGAAAAAATTATTCTTATGGTGAGAAATCTTAGGATCTACTCAGCTTTCCTATACTATATCATACAACAGTGTTAACAATTGTATAGGTATATGTATATTTTTTGGTATACCTCTGGAGCCTTGTGATAGCGTTTAATCCTCTGTATTGCTGAGACCCAAGTATTCTGCCTAGATACTACAGAATGTAGTTTTGCCAATAGATGTCCCTGATTGTCTAAGACAAAGGAGAGTGTTGAGCTCTTACGCCATGAAATGGCAACCCAATGAGTGTTGTTACCATGAGATTCACCCCTCCCCCCAAAAAAATACCCAACCAGGAAGGACATGGATACTACTGGAGTATTGTATTAACCCTGTCTTTTTTTTTTTTTTCTGTATTCTGATGCTTTGACATCTGGGGTTTTGCTGACCCTTGAAGTGTTAGTCAATTCCTAGAGCTAGTAAACAACTCACCCAGGAGCAGAACATGCTTTTCAAATGCAAACTAACCAATCCAGAGCACATACCCACCCCCTGTTTCATCAGGCTCTCACACTCTGGGCCACTACCCACCTGCCCTCATCACCCCAGGACCAGGTACCAGACCACCAGGGACAGCCTCCATGTCCCAGAACCCACTGAAATTGTTCAAATTAGCCAGTCCTACAGTTGCTTACCCTGCCTTGCCCACTCCTTCCCATGGAAACCACAGTAAAGGCTCTTGGCCACAGCTAGCTTCTTTCTCTGTCTGTGACCAACCTCGTTTTCTTGTGCAGCTCCCCACGACATGGCATGCTACCTCCTCCTGGGAACTGTGAGTAGCAAACTATCTTCTCAATGACAACTGTCTCCTGGTCCATTGTTTCTATATCTCAAAATTTTTATTAATAAATTATATTTTAAGCAAGCCTCTAGACATGGGAGCCAGGCTTCACTTTCTTCTGGATATTGAAAGATTATTATCTTAGTGATCACGCTGATAGAACAGCTTTGCCATGGATTATTTTACTCATCATACAAACATGTTCTAGGCGGCTTGTGGCAGCTTCTATTTTTCAAAGAAGGCTGCAACACTATCTTTCATTTCACAAGCTTTTCTGAATAATGTGATTTTATGCTCTTCCCACTTATTTCCTCCCCTTGAGTCTTGTGATTGTGGCAGAAGTGATGCAATATGACATCTGAGGCTAGGTCACAAAAGACGAGAGAGCTTCTGCCTGGTTCTTTGATGGAGCGGTCACTCTAAGAACACTGCCACCATGCTGCGAGGAAGCTCAAGCAGCCTGCGGCGAGGACCACATGGAGAGTAACCAAGCCTTCTAGTCCAAAACCCTGGCTGAGTTCCCAACCAACAGAGAGAACCACCTTGTTAGCCATGTGAGTGGGCCATCTTGGAAGTGAATCCTACGGTCCCTGGGTGAGCGGTCCCAGCTGATGTTTAGCAGACCAGAGATGAGCTGTCCTTGCTGAGCCCTGTCAAAATTGTGGATTCATGAGCTAAATAAATATGTGTTGTTGCTTTAAGCTACTGAGCTTTGGGGTTTTGTAACACAGCAATACATAACTGGAAAGCAGCCGCATCACAAAGGCTCCTTTCAGCCCTCACTACAATACACAGGAGGTTTATGGCCACATGTCTGTGTCTGGGGCTGAAGGAGATTTGCTAAACAAAAACTCATTCTCAGAGATTCTGAGTTAATTCAGATCAAGCGATCCTAACATGCAGCCAGGTGATTCTAACTCACCTGCACCTAGAACAATTAAATTAGAAACTGTGAGGTTGGGACCCAGGCATCTGGATGTCTTAAAGCTCCTTAGGTGGTTCAAGTATACGACCAGAATTGAGAACTTTATAACTAACCTATCTACAAAGAGAACGTTAGAGCTGCGCTTCTCAAACTGTAATGTGCATATCAATCGCCAGAGGATCTTTTTTAAAAAAAAAAAAATGCCGATTCTGACTCAGTCATTCTGAGGCAGGACCCCAGGTCTGCAATTCCATCAAGTTTCCAGGGGATGCTGTTGCTGCTGGTCCCAGAACCACACTTGGAGCAGCTGGAAGTTAAAGTGCTCAGTAAGAGGGAAACAGAAACATCTGCAAAGTGTCCACAGTGGCTTAACAGTACCTGCCTGAGGGCTCACATTGGCCCCCCAGTCAAGAAGCATAGGCACTGGCGAGGGGTCTGGGAACTCAGTGGTTGCCAACTCAAAGGTCACAGTGAATGGAGAGGCTACCTCCTGGCCCCGGGCCTAGAACTGAATGAAAACATCACCATGATGAAGGGGTACTAGGCTGGAATATATGATGATCTGAAGTGAGCCATTTTCCTGTTGATATAATCCAGGCTGTGCTCTGCTGCAGGAGGGCTTTAGGAAAGATATCTTGTGGGTTCTGTGGTCCAGACCAACCTACTATGAGACAAGAGCTGTTCAAAGCCACAGCAGTTGGGCCTCTGGCTATTGATGTCTCTTCACCAATAACCTCACTGAGGAATGTTGGACTGAGAAGCCGGAAAAGAACCACTTTCAAGTCTCCAACAGCGTCCAAAGACTGCTTGAGTAAATGGTCCTGTTGAATTTTGCTCCAGGTTATGGATTAGAAGGCAAGCTCTTTCTGCAATGTCTCCAGCTCCAGATGAGAAGGATCCAGAGCAAAGTGATTAATGCTCTAGACCAGGGGTTGGCAAACTATGTCCCAGAGGCCAAATCCAGCTTGTAGTCTGTTTTTCTATGGTCCTTGAGCTCAGACAGCTTTACATTTTTAAAGGTTTGTAAATGAACAAACAAATAAAAAAACCAAAGATGAATATATGACAGAGCTTGTATGTGACCCACAAAGTCTAAAATATTTATCATCTGGCCCTTTACCAAAACATCTTTCTAACCTCTGTTCTAGATTAAAAACTCAAGTCCCCTACTCAATTGTCTTCCCTGCCACTAGAAGAACAAGGATCCTCCAGGCACATTTTTTAGGAGTAAATAGGAAATCTACCCATGAGAAATCTGGAATAAGCCTTGCACACACCATCATCATCAAGTGGGCTAAAAATAAAGATCTAGGAGAGAAGAATTTCTAATTTTAAATGCAGAGGAAGCAAGAAGTGAATGAACACTTTTCATCATAATACAAACGTGTTTCTCAGTCCTTTCATATATTCACTTTTTTATTCCTTTATTTATTTTTATTTAGGGGGCTCAATTTTCTTTTCCTATGCTGAAGAAATCATTTCCTTAAGTGGGGGAAAAAGAAATGAGGAAAAGGTACCCTTCTGCCACATTGGACTCTCCCTATGAATCTTTGTTTTGAAAAACAGAGAGACCCAGGAACCCAACCGTATCAGTCAGGGTAGGGCAGCTGCTATAACAAATATTCCCCAAGCCCTCATGGCTCACTACAATAGAAGTTTATTTCTTGCTGATGTAAAGTCAAATGTGGATATCTCCGGTCAGGTCTCCCACTTGGTCTGAGCAGTATCTCAGGAATTCAGGCTCCTTCAAGCTTGAATACTGCCAGTCCCCACACGTGCCCTCTAGGATCTTCACAGGAGGGTTGGGGGCGGTGCAGAGAAGACACACCAGATTCTTACCCCCTGTGCCTGGCAGGGACACATATCATTTCTCCTTACATTCCATTAGCCCAAACTAATCACATGGCCCCACCGAGCTGCAAGAGAGCCTGGAAAATGTAGTTCCCGGCTTGATGAATCTCATACTGTGTGAAAGGAGTCAGACACAAAATAGTACATTTGGCATGATTCCGTTTATATGAAGTTCAAAAATCAATAAAAGGAACCTATTCTGTTAGAAGTTTGGTTAGTGGTTGCCGATAGGTGAGGTAGTAGCTGGAGGGACATTAGTGGGCTTCTGGAGGTCTCATGTTCTCTTTCTTGAGCTGGTTTCTAAGAACATGGATGTGTTCGTTTTGTAAAAATTCACTGGGCTGTGCACTTAGAAATTTTGTACTTGTCTGTTATACTTCATTTTAAAATTTTACACTAAAAATAGGGTTACTAGAGAGGATGTTTGGAAAATAAAGGAAAAAATTAACCCTAAGCTCACTTCGAACTCTTTTACCATGGGTAAGCCACTTTATGTCTCTTAACCTCAGCCTTCTTATGTGTAAAAAGAGGTAATAATAGTTACTTGGCTTGGATGGTTTGAGGAACATGGGGCCGTGGAAACAGTGCTTACAATATAGTATGGAAGAGATCCTCAGCCACTAGAGCCAGGACATCTCTGTGTAGGGTTCCTGTTTTGGCTGTGGTTGGGAGAACACTTCTAAGGGCTGCTCTGACATAAAGGGAGGTGAGAATTGGGGGTGGGGGGCTTCAAGGCAAATTGCCTTTGCAATTATCTTGACTTTGAGGACTTCAAGGCTGATTAAGATTATGTTAAGTGTGCTTATAGTCTAAGGGCATAGAAACATATTGTACATAGAACTAACCATGATAATATAGCACAGTGTAAAATAGTATACATCATATTTGCATTTAATTTATGTGAGTTCAACTATACATATTTGGCAAATACACCCACACACAGAGAGCTCTGGAAGGGAACATGAGTTAGGAGATGTGTATCATACGTTCCCAAGTCCCAATCGGCTCTCTATGTGAGACCTCTCAGTGACAAGTGTAATTCCAATGCTTAAAGAAACACTAATCTTCATACTGCACAGTCCCTAAATGCACGCCGATTCTATTTCAATCACTCGTGGCCAGGCAGTGGTGCCGAAGTGACCATCAGTGTCTGGTGCATGTATTAAGACTTGCAGAACTGGTAAATGAGAAAAAGCTTCCCTTCATAGAAACTTTCAGCCATTAAGTGAAGAGGAATTATAGATTTGGAATATCACCTTTTTGCAACTGCTAGTGAACTAATGGATCCTGGCATTCGACATCAATGGCTACTAACATCATGAGAAGAGACAACCAGACATTAGATGCCTCCTGATGGAAGAATCCAGCACCATCTATGAAGCGTTCCTGCCTCAAATTCAAACCTATCTGTGATCAAGCTTTTAGATCAAAAAAACAATTTACAGGCAATACAAGGGGCAAAGGGATATTTTAAATACACCACAGGGATGAAATCCACAAAATTCAGATGGCGACAAACTCTGCCTGGGCAAACAACCCAGTTTCTTCAAGAAATAAATTTCAAGGGGAAAAAAAGAGAGAATGAAGGGGATCCTGTTGTTTAACAGGAAAAAAAGACGTATCAAAAAACCACCATGTGAAAACGTAATTTGAATCCTAATTCTTTTTAATTTTTATTTGATATTGGAGTATAGTTGTTTTACAATTTTGCGTTAGTTTTAGGTGTACAGCAAAGTGATTCAGTTATACATATGCATATATCTATCTATTCTTTTTCAGATTCTTTTCCCATTTAGGTTATTACAGAATATTGAGTAAAGTTCCCTGTGCTATACAGGAGGTCCTTGTTGTGAATCCTAATTTTTTTTTAAAAGTTTAAAGAAAGGTCATGACACTTATGAGGTAGTTGGAAATTTTAATCTTGCCTGGATATTTAATGATGTTAAATAATTATTTTCTTTGGGTTTGAAAAGGTATTGTGGTTATGTTAAAGGTAATCCTATCTGGTGGGCTGGAGCTATATGGAGAACCAAGACATAGTACGTATCGCTCAAGATCAGACCTGGACTATCCAAGGTCTCCTTTACCATTTCAAAATAGGTACCCAGGTCCTCCAGCTGATTTAAATCCTGGTTCCTTAGCATGTTCTCAGCTTCAGAATTATGATCCTGACAGAGCCCTGACAGATTATATCACTCGGCTAGAGGCACTGCAGAGACAACTTGGAACTGTACAGTCAGGTTCAACTCAGTTTCATGCTGGCATGAGAAAATAATCCTTTGAAACATCATGAATCGAAGTGATTTTAAACAAATTCCCTTTCGTAAATCAGGGTTCTTTTGTGCTTTTTTATTGTAGATATTCAATGGGACCAATCCGAACACAGCTTATGATTGTATACAAATCCCTTGCCAGCACATGAAAACAAACTGGAATTTGTACATATAAGCATTGTGTGTGTATTCATGCACAATAATCATTAGATTACATGTATATTTGTGGAATGCTAATTTAAGTGATTAAATTATAAACCTTGTGTATTTATCACATGGGTGAAAAGATTACACTTTTGGCATTATGTTACTGTTGAATGTGTAGCTTGAGGTGTCCTGCACTTTTCTTATAAGGCTACTGAAGTTGTATGTTTCTGCCTAATATATTTGCTACTGGTGATGAAGACAGATAATATCACTTGTAGAGACTTATTTTTGTATAATGGTAGAAGTTTTGAATTTTATGGGATATTTTGTCAAGTACTGAAATAAAAATGACTTCACCATTTTAACTACACTGTAAAAAAAATGAAAAATAAAAAATAATCCTATCTTTTAAAGATACATACTAAAGGATTTATGGATGAATAATATTTCAGACATATGTCAGAATGATGTGTCATATGAAATGATATGTCAGACATTTGTTTCAAAATTATACAGGAGAGGAGAAGGCAGATGAAGCTGTAAAAGTGAGTGAATGGTGGTTGATGGCTGTTGGGTGATGGATACACAGAACTGCGGTTCATTATTCTATTCTGTTGCTTTTGTATTTGTTCAAAATTCTCCATAATGAAAAGTTAAAAAAAAAAATTTGAACCTTATAATGTGGTGTCAATGGCTTGGAAGAAAACCCAGTAGACAATTGTGGTGCACACATTTTAAGAAGTGCCTCATAACCATTCTTTTGGCACAAAAGATAATATTGATACAGTCACTGGAGAAATGGAGTCGAAAGTGATTCAGAATTAAACTCCAAATGTGAAGAATTTTTAAGAGTACTATAAACAATTTTTCCTGTATACTTCACTTTTATACTGTGTGAGAGTAATACATGATATAAAAAATGCTTAAATGAATCTAATTCATTTAATAGGGCTAAAAAATTCAATAGGGATACAAAAAATTCTCTTTCATCAGGATAAAAAATTCTAACTGATAAAAATGCATCATGTCTGAGTTGGAATTGATGGGTTTTCTTCTTGCATGGTACATAAAATAATATCATGTTATTGATAACTTTTTAGTTTTGATAAAATCTGAAACTTCATCAAATGGCCTAATTAGCCTCAGTGATTTGTTCCAGTGTCAGATGGGGAAAGAAACTGGTTTTACTGGGTTGACAAATGACCCTGTGCTATTCTTACTTGGCAATTTAACAGTTTTTAAGGGATTCTTTTGCCAGTTACAGATTTGAGTATATACGATGGTCTTACCTAAAGCCTGGTCAAGATGGGGAAGGTTCTGGGGGACTCTCTGGTGGCAACCTTGGTGGCAGCTTTTACGTAGCTGCTCATATCATTTCTCTTGCTTAACCACTTAAAATAGGAGAAGAAAATACCAGAAAAGGGCCTTGGTGTCAGCTAAGGACTCCAATTCTATGGAGGTAAGCTTTGCAGTGGACGCCTTAGTTACAAAAGAAATATGGGGGTACTGGCCTGGCCTGGCTAGTCGGACATATGTGGCCGTAGGAGCAGGCTAGAGATTTAGAGGGCATCTGATGGCCACCATCATTTTACAGGTGAGGAAAATGATGCCCAAAGGTAAATGGCAAGCTGGACCATGGCTAGAAACTGTGTCTCCTGGATTCTAAGATTCTGATCAGTCCTAAAACTACATGCTTCTAAGTTTCCCTAGAAGCAGAGTCTGGGACGGATATTCTTGTGAAAGTGATTTGTTGGGGAAGACCTTTCAGGAGAAAGGAAGTGAGAGGAGCTGGGCAGGACGGGGAATAGAAGGTAAGCAAAGATGTGGCTTCAGGTGCAGACAAACTTCCGCCTGACCCCACTGGGAGCTCAGGAGCACACATTCACCACCGAGTCGGTCTGACCTTGAGGCAAGAGGGTCAACCTTTTGAACTCCGAGTCAGCCATTGGCTGTGGGCAGCTGGGGACTGGGTCACCATGGTGCCCTTTTGTTATGGGCTTAATTTTGTCTCTCCCAAATTCATGTGTTGAAGTCCTGACCCCTAGTCCCTCAGAAAGTGACTGTATTTGGAGATAAGGTCTTCAAAGAGATAATTAAGTTAAATGACGTCATTAGGGTTGGCCCTAATCCACTGTTTCTGGTGTCTTTATAAGAAGAGGAAATTTGAACACAGACACACACACACACACACGCACACACACACGGAAGACCACCGAAGACACCAGAAGAGGACGGCCACCGCCAAGCCAAGGAGAAAGACCTGAGAATGAAACCAATGCTGCGACACCTGATCTTGGACTTCTGACCTTCAGAACCACGAGGAGATAAATTTCTGTTGTTTAAGCCACCTACTCTGTAGTACTTTGTTATGTCAGCCCTAGCAAACGAACGCACCTTTGACCAATGGCAGTACCCTGGAGAAGCTGGACACAGTGTTATCGGCAACTACACCCAGTCCTGGTTGGTAAAGGGATCCACCGTCTAAGGTTATGGAGTGGCACCAAGGGATGTCTTCGAAGGTGCTCTGCAAGCTTTAGGAAACCAGCATTTATTTACCTTCTATCTGGGTCACTCTCAGAGTTCACAGAGGGACAAGGGGAGGATGGAAATGGATCACCTGATTGCTATGGTCTCATAGCTCAATGCTTTCATCTTTTTCCCAGAGCAGAAATGGAAGGAAGACGGAGCCTGATGTGAAGCAGAGGAGGGGAAGGAGGGTGTGCCTTCTTTTTCTTAACTGGGAAGTGTGGTGGGACCTGCTGGGTAAGGAGGGGCCTCTACAGCAACCTGCCACCTCTCTTTCCATCACCAGATGAAGTATGAACCGTATTAATGACACAAGGAGGGCATTATGAGATGGGCTGCCTTCCCTCGTTACCATGATCTACTCTTTCCCCTAATGTTTTTACCACATTTTTTACTCTTGCCGGCTGGATGAGAAATTTTAAGGAAGGCAAATTAAATTATTGCTGAGGTTTATCGAGTTGATTTTTCCACCCAATCACTTTCCGTGCTTAATAAAGCAAAGTTATTGATTAGAAACTTCTCCAGGACACTTTATGAGCAGGGTAGCAAAACATAATTCTTTTTAATAGTCAGAAAGTTGGCTACTTCAAACCTGCAGTATGATTTTCAACAGTGAAACGGAACTCACTTTTTCAAGTACTTACTCCCACTTTACTTTCCACCCGCTGTATTAAATTGCTACTAAGCAAGACAAATTCCTTCCATAATTTGGATAACATATTTTAGGACAAGATCACATAAATCGTGGTGCAACAAGGAAGCTTCCATCACCCTGATAATAGCAAGGCCATCATAAAAAAAGAAAACGGTTATGCTGCCTGAATGGGGAAGAATGCTAAATGGCTATAGTCAGCAGAGTCGAGTCTTCCTACGTGTGAAAAAAACAGGCAGAATTCTAAGACTTTGTGTGCACAGAGGCAAATCCACTGTAAAGCAAATGAAGCTTAAACTTAGGGACCCCTCACTTACATGAGCGCTTCCGTGGCTCTGTACCTAATACTTTGTTCGTCCAAGTCTGTATTCCTTTCTTCTAAAATGGAACCCCACATATTATTTTTTTTGGCTGCACCAGGTCTTAGTTGCGGCACGAAGGATCTTTGTTGCCGCATGCGGGGTCTTTAGTTGTGGCACGCGGACTTCTTAGTTGCATCATGCATGTGGGATCTAGTTCCCCAACCAGGGATCGAACCCAGGCCCCCTGCATTGGGAGCACGGAGTCTTACCCACTGGACCACAAGTGGCATCCCTGGACCTCACACTGAATCCTCTCCAGGCTCCCCAAATCTGCAACTGCCCCCTATTGGATATAATTTTGCCAGAAGAAATTATTACAGGTGGAACACTTGGGCCAACACCTATAGAGAAATACAGCAACAACCTGTAAGGGGAAATATTCAGTACACACACCTGTTGCTTTGAGTGCACAGGACAAACTTCCTTCAATGATGATTCCCCAAAGTGAGTATTGTATGGAACCTTCTATCAGCTATTTAGCTGGTCCCTATTACAGGTCCATTTGGGCAGCCATGCGAAGATGGCACGCCATAAAATAATTTTATGAATACTTAGTCTATCTGTTGACCAGTGTTTCCCAGCTGGGGGCAATTTTGCCTTCCACGGAACATTTGGTAATATCTGGGGACATTTTTGATCACTATGATTGAGAGGGTGCTACTGGCATCTAGTAGGTAGAGAGAAGCCAGGGTTGCTGCTCAACATCCTGCAACACCCAGGACAGCTCTCCGAACCAAAGAATGATCTGGTTCCAAATGTCAGTGGTGCCACAATTGAGAAACCCTGCTGGAGAGAGTAGAGGTGAAGATTCTGGCGTCAGGGTCCATAGATCTGAACTGAAGCCTCAGTTTCCTCATCTGAAAATGGAGATAATAATTAGTATCTGTCTCCTAAACTTGTTAAGAGGGTTCCACAAGGTAACAGAGGTGAGATGCTTAGCACAGGGCCTCACCTAGAGTACTCATAAAGTGCTGGCCACTATCGCTATTATTATACTTAAATCCTAATATTTCATATACTCTGAACAATAATAAATCTTTACTTACTTCCAAGGGTTAACCTCTTAAGAGCTGCACTTCTCTGTCTAAAATAAGAAGGAGGAACTTGATCAGTGGTATTTAGACTCAGCTCAAAGGAGTCAAGGGATTTAGTGGTGACACCGGTTCTCCCATTACCCTAGAAGCTTCCACGGGGTTGGGGGGCGGGGGCAGGGGGAGGCAGTGTGGAGATGATAGAAATCCTCTGCTCTAATTCATGTAGCTGAGCTCAGCTTTGATCTGTTGCGTTTCTGCTTTGAGGAAGAGTTTTTTTTTAAAACTTTGAAAAATTATTCAGCGAAAAGCTTCATTCCAGCAAAAACATGTCATGATAATGTAATAATTTTAGATACTTTCAACTTCTGTAAGCCCAAATAAAAGTCTGAAGCATTTGGGTAAGACACAAGATACTGAGGGACATCTTTTTCCATGGAACTTTTTATGTGAAGCACAATAAGACCAGAGAGAAAAAGATCTCATTAAAATTGAGTCTGGGAAGGATATTCTTTATCTGCATTTTCTTATCTTCATACAGGAACCACCTCATCCAGGTGTCCATGTGTAAACATATGTACAGAGGTCCACTGGCACATGGATTCGTAGTCTGGAGTGAGAAATCTGTGCCTCGCATTGGGTAAACATATGTGTCACTGAACAGACAGATGCTTCAGTGGGTTCTGAGATGCAGCTCCCACCTTTAACCAGGGCGGGTAAGGGACATGCTCTGGGGCTGAGCGGGACTTTTTCAAGTACTTTCCTGGAATCACAGGTCTGCTCTGCCCCTGGAACATCCTCTCTGTGCTGTGTTGGGTTTGTGCCTGTGGCTCCCAGAAGGACTCACTCAGCAGATGCTGACAGCTCTGTGTCTGCTTTCTCTCTGGAGGGACCGCGGTTATCTGGGGCCTGCATCGTCCCAGTGTGCAGTGTCCTAAAAGACCCTCTGCTGGGAACAAGCTCTTGTGCCTGAACACTGGACAGAGAAAGAATCATACCTTTGGGCCGGACTGGACACCCCCTGGGAGGCAGCACTGAATAACTTCCCGGCTGTTGGGCTTCCCCGGTGGCGCAGTGGTTGAAAATCTGCCTGCCAATGCAGGGGACACGGGTTCGAGCCCTGGTCTGGGAAGATCCCACATGCCGCAGAGCAACGAGGCCCGTGAGCCACAATTACTGAGCCTGCGCGTCTGGAGCCTGTGCTCCGCAACAAGAGAGGCCGTGATAATGAGAGGCCCGCGCACCGCGATGAAGAATGGCCCCCGCTTGTCGCAACTAGAGAAAGCCCTCGCACAGAAACGAAGACCCAACACAGCCATAAAAAAAATAAAAAAATAAAAAAAAATAACTTCCCGGCTGCACTCACTCAGGGTGTCCTGGTCACTGGTCCAATGCACCATGTCTGTGGGCCGCCTGCCTTTCATATTTGTTGGACGTGGCAAGGATGCAGATGGAGACTCTCAGCCTGTGGTCTGCCTCCTCGGCTTCTCACCCCCTACCCCATCCTGCACAGCAAGGGACCTTGTACCAGTACACATGGACACCCGGCCTGCAAGTCTAAGCCCCACTCATATCCTCCACAAAAAGCCACCCTTCGGGCCTAGGGGTGCATAGCTTAGCACGGTCACGTTTGAGAGTAAAGACCAAGGAAAGAGGTCCATGCAGAGGGTCCCAGGGTCTGAATGGAAGCACAGGGTGTCTGGGTGGGTATATTCCCTGAGCCCTGCACACACCCACTCTGGAAAAGGGGCAGAGCAAGGCCTCCAAAGTACAAGGCCCAGGGCAAGGGAGCCTCTTGCCTGGGTCCAAGGATGGTACTATATTCCCCAAATGGGATGATACTGTACCTATTTTCTGCTTCTTACTTTACTCATTCAATAACACTGTACGGAAACCCTTACACATCACAACTGGTTCTCTTGTAATGCCTGTATACTTTTTCATGGTATAGACGCATCCTAATTTAGCCTTCCTCTTCTCTGTTAGTGGACGACTGACCCATGTCCAGTTTTCAGTTATGAACAACGCTGTTACAAATATAAGTATTTACATAATGATGGTATTATTTCTTTGGATTTTTATATTTCCAGGAGTGGAACTGATTTATCAAGAATATACAATTTAGACTCTGTTGGATACTGCCAAATGGTTAACACACATATGAAAAGATGCTAAATTCACTAGTCATCAGGGAAATGCAACTTAAGCTAACAACGAAGCATTACTCTACATCCATCAGATTGAAAAATTGTAAAAAAAAAGAGTTATACCATCAGTATAACTCTGGGGAGAAGCATCATACATTGCTGATGGAACTATGAAGTGCCCCAGCCTTCTTGGAAGGCTGCTCACAGCTCATTTATAGGGTCACAGAAATAAAACAGAAGTCCTTCGTCCTTTCATGTTTCTTTCCACTTCTGTGAATGAATACACACATGATGACACTGATAACTTCCTCCTTTGTTGATTATCCCCTCTTCCCCTGGGGAGTGGAACAGGAAGGCTGAAGGGTCATGACCTCGGGTACCTCCAGCAAACCTCAAATGAGCTCTTAGAAACTCATCTCCTGGTTGGTGATGGCCGATGTTGTTCATCTTGGACACAAGGGGATGGAATGAAAGCGTGGCAATGTCGAGGGAAGGAGACTCAACAGGTAAGCACTGAGGACAGCGCCCCTTTCCTCGATTTAGCAAGTTTTCTGTGCAAAGGCCCCCAAACTAGGCTACCTCCAAAGTCGCTGTCTAACAATGCAGAAGCCCATGATTCTTTTCCAGAGGGTTCTCTCCAGCTAAGAAATTTCTAGCCATAATTCAATAGTGTCCTGTGTTTTCTTCTGGGTCAAACAGGCTGTGAGCCTTGGTTCTCCACCCCACTCCACCGGCGCCCACACTTCTGGAAACGCTATAGATTTTCAGCATGGTTGATAAAACAGAGAGATAAAAAGCCCAATTTTTCTTTTTATGATGGATATGACTAATTAACTATAAATGTCAAGTATCCGCAACTTAATTAATTCCAGTTCATTTAACGACTGTAATTAGATTTTTTCCCAAACAAAGCAACAGTCTGTTTTCGAAGGTCATAGACTAATACTACAATGAACAAGGCTGAAAGGCACACACTTTGGATGAAAGGTAAGTGATGGCTGGTGCCTGTGGGGAAAACAGACCACACACAATAAAAAATAATTGGCAGGCTGATGAATAGAGTTTGTCTGAAACGTATACATACTGCATCTTTGATTAATAGCACCAACAAGTACTTGAAATTAAGCCTTTAAAATTTTTAGAGACTTTTAATTATAATGAGAAAATTAAAAAAAAGAAATCTGACTGGAGTTTGAGTCAGAGAGACCCACAAAAGCTAGAATTCTAATTAGTGGGAAATTTCTCTTTTGTTTAAGAAAAGCAATTTTAATGGGCATATTTGATTATATATACGTCAAGCTCTCCAGGGCATAATCTGGATGAGGAGGGATTTAATCAAGGAAGCGTTAACATGTTTGCCTTAAAAAATAAAACGTTTAAGAAAGTTTGAAGAGGCTGGTAGGGGCTTCTGGTAACTGGGAGAAGGGTTTTGAAGGATATTTGAAAGGAGAGGGGAAAGAAAGGGAAGGAAACCCAAGATACATGGATGGCATGTATTCATCCATCTGTAGTTAATGAAAATCCACCAAAGATGGAAGAAATTTCCCAAGGAGCCAATGTGGTCAAAGTAGTTCAAAATGGAGATTCTGCCATTCAATTTTAATTTGTTTGTTTGTTTTGTTTTGTTTTGTTTTTTGTGCTTCCTTCTGCCACCATTTCCCCAAGAATTCAATTAAAGTGTTCCAAATGGAACTGGCTTGTGACAATGATGCGTTTGGGGAAAGAAGGAAGCCAGCTGTGTCCCGCATGGGCTGAGAACATGGAAGGAAGGTTGCAGCTGTGGGAGCCTTCCCACAGGAGGAGCTGGTTGTCGAAGGCAACAGTGCGGAAGGAAAAGCACATGGCAGGGAGGATTACTTCAGGAGAAAGAACGCCTCCCTGACACCCCTCAGAGGTGACTGGCCAGGATCTGGACCTCTGTTAGTGCATGGCGGGGGGCTGTTGACCTGAAACAGACTGCCAGATATTCCTCCAGCAAAGATGGGTTTATTCAGGATCAGCAGAGAATTGCAAGTCAGGGTCTGCAACCATGATGAGCCATGTGCAAAGTCCCCAGACAACAAGGCAAGGAGAGCGCTTTTATAGAGAGCACAAGGAAGTTGGAAGGGCTGTAGTAAACAAGAATCTATGATTTTTCATTGGCTGAGTTCTTGCCAGGAAAGAAGTCTTTCTTCTTCCTGTTGGGCTGTGCTACCATCACAGGGTGTGAGAGCTCCCCATTTTGGTCACCCAACTCTATTTTTTTTTTTTTCAAAAGTGTCTTTATTTCAATTTCATTTTTGAAAATTATTTCCTTTAGGTATAGAAATATAGGTTGCCATTTGTTTAATACTTTTTTAAAAATTGTATTTATTTATTTTTTATACAGCAGGTTCTTATTAGTTATCTATTTTATACATATTAGTGTATACATGTCAATCCCAGTCTCCCAATTCATCCCACCACCACCACCACCACCCCACCCTCTTTCCCCCCTTGGTGGCCCTACATTTCCCAACTCTATTTAATTGAGGTTTCTGTTTATTTTTTACAGGGCACAGGACTTTTTCCTACTTTTTTATTGACTCATTCCCTTTATTTACCAGTTTTCAAAACGGTGTGTTGGTTCACTTCCATCCTGCAACAGTTTCCAATTAAATTTTTAAATGATTATGAACTCATGTGTTTAAACAAATTTGTCACGTTATTATATTTGTAGTTGTTATCTTTATTAGTGCTCAGATTGTCCCATCTCTGGCCCAAGTGAGCCTCTTGAAATTGCACAAGCCATTCTTAAAACTTTAGATATAATTTACATATAACATTATATTATTTTCAGGTTTACAATGTAACAACTTGGTATTTGTATGCATTGCAAAATGATCACAGCATAAGTCTAGTTAACATCTGTCACCATACATTGTTACAAATTTTTTTCTAGTGATGAAAAATTTTAAGATCTACTTAAATGATTTTTAAAACGTCACAAGGCATTTTTAGTATGAAGCCATTTTTAAGCCTTGTTTTTTAATATGAAGAAAAAGGGTAGCTATAGAAAGCTAGACTCTCAAGGATATCAAGGCAGCAGACATCTGTGAACTGACATTCTTCTGGCTATTTCTCATCACCTCTTCCTTTTATCCCTTTTTTCAAAAACTAGATCACATGACCTTAGTTCACACATCTTATCAGACTTAAAGGAAAACTGTGACTCAATTTCCTGTGTGTGTATTTATTAAGTGCCCACTATGGTCCAGGCTGTGCCGGGCAATGCCCCCTTCTCCAGTGGCTGGACTCTTGACTCTGATTTTCTGATGTGTCCCCTTGTTTCTGAAGGCAGTCACAGTGGTGACTTTCTCGACTGGAGTTGACTTGTCAGATTAAATTGGGTGAGGCATCAAAAGTAAAAGCTACAGTGAAAACTAATCATTCTTCAATAGTTTGGGTAATGCTTCCTTCCTCAAGTGGCTTGCTGTGATCTATCTATAAAGGAACCTCATCCTTGCAGCGACTTTCCAAGCATAGTTAATTGGGTTCATGGCCCATGACCAGAGTGGGCAAATGAAGAGGCCGCTGTTGATGGCATTGCTGTAACTATGATGAAACTACGGCCGTAATGTAACTATGATGAAAGAGGTAAAGGCAGAATGGAGCTTCTCCTCCCTAACTACACTAACTGTTTATAAATGAGTCATGTTTCGAGTTTCCAGAAACATTCCCTCCAAACCCTTCTTGGATTCTCAGGAAGGGTATCTGTCTGTCGTGTTACCCACTTTCCCAGATGCTCAAGGGCCAAGAGGTCTTTCTGAGGCGGATTTCCTGTGGAGCTGCTGTCTCCGGAAGGGTCAAGTCAGGGTCCTGGGAAGCACAGGGGTCCTTGGTGAGGACCCTTGTGGAGTGACCACCACAATGGTCTGGAGTGGAGACAAGAGACCATTTGAGAAATTCTCTCTCTTCCTTGATGCAGAAAGGATTGAGTCAAACGAATCTGAATCTTGGCTCTAGCATTTGTTAATTATATGGACTTGAACATTGTCTGATATTGGGTTCTTTCTGAGAGCAGACTCTGAGAAAAAGTTTTGAGGGCAAGTAGTTAACTTGGGAGGTGATTCTAGGAAGCACAGGTATGGGAATGGGGAAAGTGAGGAAGGGAAGGGAAGGATACCTCCACAAGGTATGATAATGAGAAATTTAATTCTGTGGGCAACCTGCGTCTCCTTCCCGCCGGGGGACTCTGAGGGGCTATGCAGAGCGGGCTTCAGCGTCATCCCATACGGGAGGAGGGGAAGCTGGGGTATTTATCCACTGACATCTATCCATGGGGCTCAGGGACTGCTCCTATGGGTGTTAACACTCCAGCCTTTCTGTTCTGCTCTGCGTGCTGACTTTGCTTCTGCAGCCAGAGAAAACCAGGCAAAAGGTGACAGGTGCCTGTGATGTGGCGTCAACAGGTGTGTGTGAGTGGTGAGTCTGCTACAAACATGTTAGGCAGCATCTCTAAGCCGTGGTTTTCTCGTGTGCAGAATGGAGATCATATTAGCTACTCCTCAGTGTTCTTGTGAAGGGTGAAAAGCTCATGTGAGGGAAGCGCTTGGCATAGAGCACTCAAAGTAGGCACCTTCCTTTTTCCTGCAGACACTGCATCATAGGTATGACAGCAAAGAATCCTGCCAACAGGCTCCGTGCTGTACAGAACTGGGTGGAAGGAGGAGGTGGGGTGGGAGCGGTGGGTAGACGCTGGGCTGAGCAATGCTGACGAATAGGGAGAAAAGCCTCAGGTGGAGTATTGTATCCTTGTCCGTGGGAATGCTTCAACATATTTCCATAGAAAGATAAGATTTCTGCAGTCTCTTCACAAAGTTTTCCCAATGGCACCTCTTTAGTATAATATGCAATGTGTTTCAAAAGCTAAATTGCTGCCTGGCATCTTAAAATGGAATCCTTGCTTTGGGATCAGGCAGCAGAACATGAATAATTTGAACCAGTATATTCCCTTCCATTCTTCAAAAATTAAGTACTTTCTGCCACTAACTCAACACATTCCACACTTCCTTTGGGGAGGGGAAATCATGTCATTTGAGATGGCTATCATTCTTGCTTCCTCTGTTTGACAGTTGCAGAGACCAAGACGAGAGGTACCTCCTGGTAAACAGGGTATGAACCCCACCCTGGAAAACTCAGGTTCTGGTTACATCAACTGTAGTCCTCGTGACATGAGGCCTCATAAAAGAAAATGGGAACATTATACTCTGTTTCTAAAACTGGGCTATGGTAAATGGGTTACACGTGGTTTTGAATCTTCTTTTAGCAAGGAAGTGAGACAGTGCAGCTTGCATGCATTTGTGGGTAGGTTGGGCTATGCTGTGTCTTTCTTGCTTTCTGTTTTTACTACATGTGCATTTGGGTCTGAGTGTGTGTATGTGTGTGTGTGTGTGTGAGTGTGTTTGTGTTTTGGTGAATGGTCCGGGCTAGAGAATAACTAGAATCAGAGACCTAACCCATCGTGTCTCTTTTTGTTCTTACTTCAAGATTAATGTTTCAGTCAGGCTAGGCTAGACTGTGCCAAGGTAACAAACGGTCCCTGAATTCCGGTGGCTTACACAAGCAAAGGCTGATTTATTGCTCCTTCTGTGTGTCCATCAAGGGTCAGCTGGGAACTGAACTCTGCCTCTGCGCATCTGATCTCCCTCCAGGACCCAGATGATCAACAGGCATTATCTGGGAAGTTTCTAGTAACTATAGAAGAGCAGAGAGAGAGAGAGCCCTGGATGGTTTTCCATCAATAATTAAATGCTCAACCTGGCGGTGACATACATCACTTGTCCTCACAGCTTATTGCCCAGAATTGATCATGGTTGCCAACCAACCACCCAGGGTTCTAGGAAGTCCAATGCTAACATGTACCCAGAAGAGACAGAGAACTCAACTATATGGTGAACAGCAGTAGTGACCACCTCAACTTGCATCATGGCCAGATGATTCTCCTAATATCCCTAGGAGATAGATAAGGAAGGGCATATTATAATACCCATTTTATAGATATGAAAACTCAGATTCAGAGAGTTTAAGTGATTTGCTCACAATAATGGGAGGATTAGTGGTACAGAGACTAGAAACTACGTCTCTAGGCAGAGATGTGCCTTGTATGATGTTAACACTATGCTTGTCCCTCAGTAAATACTTGAGTCAATGCTTGAAAACTCTAAGAACATTAAAGCTAACACACCTCTCCTTCCTTTGAGGCAATTTTCATAAGCACTTCCCTAGCACCCTTTTCCAGTATTACTCCATGTTAATCATAGAGTAAGCTTGTATTAATCATACTCTTTCTTGAATTGGTATCTGTCAGTGTAATGTGTGGATTTCTTTCTTTTTTAAAAAATCAAATTAAGTTGTAAACTCCTTAAGTTTAGAAACTTTTCTTCCTTTGGTGATTTCCTCAGTGCCCAGTAGAGTGACCAATTGTCCCAATTTGCCTGAGAGTGAGAGGTTTCTCAGGATGCAGGACTTTCAGTGCCAAAACCAGGACGGTCCCAGGCACGGAGACAGCTGGGCACCCAGGGGTCCAGCACAAGGCTGGGTTCACAGGTTGAACTGAATCGAATATTAAAATAGTAAAGATGTGTTTCAGTCACAATCACATAGTCACCTGAACATTGTAGGTACTCCATAAATGCATTGTTTAAGTTTTATGACAAAAATAAAGGATGATAAATTTTGCATATGCTTCCTTATGTCCAAATAGCAAACTAAGGAAATGGATTTTGGGGGAACTGTGTGATGCCAGTCGACCTCTCCCTTTCTATTTCTACATCTGGTTTGAATGTTATTTCAAAGTCGAGAGTAAAGAGAAATTATGTCTTACTGATCTTGGATGTAGCAGGCATTGTTACTAGCACACACAATCAAATGATGGCCATTCTCAAGAGCTTCCACTGACTTTAGATAACTATTCTAAAGTTTGAATGTTTATTTTCAACCTTTGATGCTTTCTCTCATTCTCTGAAATAACCAAAACCTTCTATCTCTCTAGGGAACAAGGCCAGGCTCTTGCCTTGTGGAGTTTCCAAGGCTCTAATCTTACAAGCAGGACTAGAGCTTTGATTTTGATCTGTGGATTTGGGGAGGGGGTCATTCTCTATTGTGCCTTGAGCCTCTGAATGCCTCAGTCACTACAGCATATTGATTTCCTTGACTTTTCAAATGAGAAAGTGCCTTTTGAATAGCAATAAGGCAACTTTTTGCACACCTCCTGAATTACAATCTCCTGCATTTGTGTGCAGACTAGCAATGTCTTGAGTGTTTCTCATTGCAACAGGCAGCTTTGTTCTATTCTGCAGCACTACTACATGGTGAACTTCATCAGGACCTCCACTGGCCCACATTTTATCCAATAGCTGTGTTTTTGAAAAGTTGGGGCTTAAATTTATTTACATAAATCAAATGCTTTGGCATTTGGTATCTGCAAGGACGTTATGGAAGAGAGCTTATACAACGTGGATTGTTCAAGTGACTCACCACCCCTTCCCCAAAGTCTGAGATCTTGTGAGTTTAGGTATCCTGAACTCTCTATTTTACTGGTAAGTAACCTTAGTGATTTGTCACTTTCATTCCTGAGTGATCTTCAATTAGCAGTGGTCCCTAATACTTTAGCTCTAGTTTAGACTTACTCAAACTGAAATGCCTAAAACTGGATATCTCAGTTAGCAGGTGTGACTTTCATATGTACAGACAGACAGTAGTGATGGAGAAAAAAACAGTATTGCCTGCATTGCCTGCTATGAAGTGGGTAGAAGCAGAAACTGCTTTAAGAGGTCCTCTTGAACCACCCCTTGTGCCTGCGGACATAGATATGGAGATGAGAAGGGAACGGGAAGAATGTCAGGGTACTCTTGGCCTAGGCCACAGAGAAGGTGCAATCAGAGTGGAATTTTCAAGCAAAATGAATCCAAGGAATGTAGAGGGTTGAACTAAAGAATGAAATTAAGACCAACTGAAGAACTGCAGGTCTTCAGTTTGGCAATTAAGCATTTGCAATCTGACCCAAACCTTCCTCTGAGATCAGCTGATGCCCAGGCTGAACCCCACACCAGCTGAGCCAGAATCACCAGGGTAGGACTCAGTCATCATTATTTTTTAAAAATTCTCCAGCTAATTCCAATGTGCAGCCAAGTCTGAGGACCACTTTTGAGGAAGAGACTGTCACATTCTGAGTTCCTTGAGAAAAAGTCATTAAGGGAAGCTTCTGTGGTCTGGTGGAAAGAACACAAAGGAGGTGTGTGTTGCCAGTTATGTTGTATATTCCAATTTTGGAATTTGCTTCTTAGCTCAGTGCTCTATTTCTAATCCTCACAACAGTGGTATGAGAGAGATTCACATCAGGTCCAAATTATGCACCTTTCCAAATTTCCTCAGTTCCAAGTATCTCTCAGTGGAGCATCTTGCTGCCACCATTAACTCATCTCCTGTTAATCCACGAATGTGTTCTTGCCAAACTTCTCTATGTTCCCCTAACCCGGGGCTGTGAAGACAGTGTGCTCCCAGCCGTCGACTTGGGACTCGGTGTCCCCTCGGTGTCTTCACTCTTACTGTGACTTTGATTCTTTGTTGCTGTTGGGCATCCTCGTGATTAAATAGCTGTCTGCTTTTTCTTGCAGTGAACTCAATAATCAGCCTCCTGGTATTTGCTTTCCTTCCATCCCTGTCTCACTTTCCTTTTCTCCTCACTCTTGCCGCCCTGGGGTTGGACCCCTCAGTAAAATGCTAAGAGGAAGTTTTGCTACATGTCTTATTTTGAAGGAGACCCACGGTAAGACAGTATTATTATCCCAAGAAATGCTGATCTGTCAGTCTCCGAAGTCCATGTCCTTTTCACTCTTTTCTCTTTTCTTCACTGCCTTTAGGAGGGAGAAGAACTGGATCTTGATCCTTGCTTTGCTGCTGACGTCTGGTATAATCTCAGGAAAGCCACTTGTCTTCTTCAAGCCTGTTTCCTAACCTGTAGAATCAGAATTGGGCTATCAGATGCTCTTAAACTTCTGGATTCTGTGGATTTCTTTGACAGTTGGGTGAAGCCTATGGATTCTTTCTCAGAATAATGTTTTTAAATGCATAAAATAAAATGCACATAGAATTATTAAATACTTACAATTATACTGAAACACATTCGTCACAATAATATACATGTGTGTATGTCTCACAAAATAGGTGCGATAAGGTAATATGTATGCGTCTTTACTCTTATCTTTTTTCTTCCCTTTCTTTTAATATATAAATTTATTTATTTTATTTATTTATTTTTGGCTGTGTTGGGTCTTTGTTGCTGCGTGCAGGCTTTCTCTAGTTGTGGCGAGAGGGGGCTACTGTTTTGTTGCGGTGCGCAGGCTTCTCATTGTGGTGGCTTCTCTTGTTGAGGAGCACAGGCTCTAGGCGCTCTGGCTTCAGTAGTTGTGGCATGAGGGCTCAGTAGTTGTGGCTTGTGGGCTCTAGAGCACAGGCTCAGTAGTTGTGGTGCACGGGCTTATTTGTGGGATCTTCCCGGACCAGGGCTCGAACCCATGTCCCCTGCATTGGCAGGCGACTCTTAACCACTGCGCCAACAGGGAAGCCCTCTTCTGGTTTTATTGATATATAATTGACATGCAGCACTGCATAAGTTTAAGGTGGACAGCATAATGATTTGACCTACATATACCATGCAATCATTATCATAATATACTCATGTCTTAAATGGCTGCCTGTTTAATAAGTATTATATCTAAGTAGTGATAAGAATGCTATTTTGATATACCTTTGAGAAACAGCCCTGAAAGCAACTAGGCTATAATGAAACCAGTTGAAATAAACAATGCTCAAAGAATATACATGATCATCAGACAAGTTCACTGTGTGACAGTATTTTAAATGGACAAAGACAAGGACACTCTAGAAACACAAAGATGACTGAACACTCCCCTCTTAGGATGAACACAAGTGACTACAGCTTCTTTACCACTTGCAACTTTAGCCTTGCTTTAATACTCTTGTCCTCCAGGGACTTCCCTGGTGGCACAGTGGTTAAGAATCTGCCTGCCAATACAGGGGACACCGGTTCGAGCCGTGGTCGGGGAAGATCCCACATGCTGTGGAGCAACTAAGCCCGTGCCCCACAACTACAGAACCTGCGCTCTAGAGCCCGTGAGCCGCAACTACTGAGCCTGCGTGCCACAACTACTGAAGCCCACACTCCTAGGGCCTGTGCTCCGCAACAAGAGAAGTCACCGCAATGAGAATCCCGCGCACCGCAACGAAGAGTGGTGCCACAACTAGAGAAAGCATGCGCGCAGCAGCAAAGACCCAACACAGCCAAAAATAAATAAATAAATAAATTTATTTAAAAAAAAAAAATACTCTTGTCCTCCAGATAAAAATGATCCTGATACCCAATCACTGAATGACTCCCTAGTATTGACAGGTCCCATCCAAAAGTGTCACCCCCAACTTCCTTCAAACTTCCTAGAAACACTCACAACAAGACCAATCCCACTACAGTCCTATCCTAATTCCTTCTTACTCAGAGGTCCATGGTTTCTCTGGGGTATGCTCTCCTTTGCTGCAGGGAACGAAATAAACCTAAACATTTGGACGATGGTTGTATTCCTAGCGGTCTTTGGATGGTGGCCTTTAGCTTCTGCAGCAACTGTACTGTGATATGAAAATACCTGTGTATATTAAATTAGACACCTTCACTGTTGGAAATATGGATTAGGCGGCTTTAAGTAAATATTGGTTTTCCCTTTGGTATATAAATAAAATGTTATCCAAGTTAAAAAAAAAAAAAAGACAACATAACTGTGGAGCTGAGATTCAAATCCAGGCATTCTGGTTTTAGAGATTGAACTCTTAACCTCCATGCTCCATAGCCTCTAGGCATAAAGAATTAGAAAGCACAAAACCTAAGTAATTACACACCCACGATGGACTTACACACCTATGATGGACTGTTGCACACACAACATCCCTAAGGGCATGCACGAGTTAGAAATTTTAGCTGGTACTAAAATAACAACCACGACAACCAGTCATGGTAGAAAAGGACACAAGTAACCACAACAACAATCTTCCACTTGTTCAGCCCTTTATACTTTACTGGACCATCTGCATATGAGCCCCAGAACAGTGAAGGCAGACCCCCCTGGCAAGGTTTATTCGGGCATAGCCTAAGTCTTTTCCTTACCTATAGGATCTAAAAAGGGACATAATTCCTGTAAGAGAAGGAGATGGGTCATTCCCAGCTCATCGTCGAAGCTCTACTATTTATATTCAACTAATATTTATTAAATGCTGTTATTGACTGAATTGTGTCCACCCCCCTCCAATTTCTATGTTGAAGCCCTATCTCCCAATACGACTATAATGGGAGATAGGGCCTTTAAAGAGATAATTACGGTTAAATGAAGTCATAAAGGTGGGGTCCTAAACCAATAGGATTGGTGTCCTTATAAGAAGAGGAAGAGACACCAGGGATGTGCAAACAGGAGAAAAGGCCACGTGAGGACATAGCAAGGAGGCTGCTGTCTGTAAGCAGAGGAGAGAGGCCTCAGAAAAAAACCAACCCTGCCAACACCTTAAACTTGGGCTTCCAGGTGCCAGAACTGTGAGGAAATATATTTCTGTTTGTTTGTTTGTTTGTTTGTTTGTTTGTTTGTTTATTTATTTTTGGCTGCGTTGGGTCTTCGTTGCTGCACGCTTTCTCTAGTTGCAGTGAGCGGGGGCTACTCTTCATTATGGTGCACGGGCTTCCCATTGCGGGGGCTTCTCTTGTTGCGGAGCACAGGTTCTAAGTGCATGGGCTTCAGTAGTTGTGGCACAAGGGCTCAGTAGTTGTGGCTCATGGGCTCTAGAGTGCAGGCTCAGTAGTTGTGGCACACGGGCTTAGTTGCTCCACAGCAAGTGGGATCTTACCGGACCAGGGATCGAACCCGTGTCCCCAGCATTGGCAGGTGGATTCTTAACCACTGCACCACCAGGGAAGTCCCTATTTCTGTTGTTTAGTCTCCCATTCTGTGGTACTTTGTTATGACAGCACTAGCAAACAAACACCCAATGACTATGCTAGATGTTTTTACACATTATTTCATTAAATCATCACGTCCAAGAGATTGCTGGAACCATCTTCTACTGGCTTGTGAGAGCCAACTTAAACAATTTTAAGAATTTTGTGAGCTGGTTTTTAAGTCATCCATTATTAAAAATTAAGTTATATACAAACTTAAAATGAAATGAATTGTATTTTTACAATTTTTACCAAGGGTGATGAATATACAAAACCCATCACTTCCTAACTATTTTACTACGTTTTACTGGTATCTATGTCCTTGTAGTTATGTCTGTTGTATCTGAATGATGGAAACACTGCATAATGGCATGCTACCATAGGTTGGTAGTTTGAAATAGGCCAGGGTGGGGGCATTTACACCATGGAAATGGGCAAACCGTACAAATCAGGGTTTTTGCCACCCCAGATAGCTAGTTGTTAAACATTCACCTGCATATCCCTGATCATAATAACCTCACAAAGAAGCCCATCTAATTCCAGATTTACAAATGCGGAAACTCCAGCTACTAAAACACAAGACTCAAGCAAGAACCAGGACTCCTGGCGCCTGCACTAAGGCTCTTTGCGTGATACCACACTGCCTCTCTATGCACCCGGGAGGAACTGCTCTCGCTCTGCATCTCAGCCAGGCTGCCCAGCAGAAACCAGATTACGATGGGCTTGTGCACTGGGTGAGGGTCCAGACCCCACCTCCTAAATTTCTCTGCCCGGCATGGGCATTGTGTAATTCTAATACCCAGGAGAATGAAGACCACTTGCTATAAATCCCAAGGCACTGGGAGAAAGCCGTGGGTGGAGCGCTTTTTTACAACCATGATTTGCAGTCTGTTGTAAAGGACTTTAATTGCTACATGGTATAGGACTTGCCTGTGTGTTTTTGCAGCATGGTAAGACTAACGGGGAGCAGAGGGCTGAGTCCAGGCACCTGTGGAGTTAGAAGCAGCAGCCCTGTCCATTCAGAGATGGGTGTACAGAAATGTGGACTGAAGACCCAGCAGGAAGTCTTCAAAATAACTCTCAGAGAAGCTTCTTTGATGAGCTGAGGCAATTCAGCAGCTTCTGCACCGTGCATTCATGCTCGTAAATCACGGAGCTTTGCAGGCGTTGTAAGACATCTCCCCCATGCAGTTAAAAGACATGTGCTCGCTGCAGTAGCATTAACAATCCACTGCCAGTTATTTTGCTCAGGTACCCTCATCTTAAGGGACAATTTGATTTTTGTTATTATTGATTATTGGGTGCACACATGTTTAAAAAGGCTAATTATTGAACCACTCCAAAAAGAATCTTGGGGAAGTCATTTTCCCTGTAGAATATATCCAGGAAACCTTTGAAGGCTTTCTTTTTTTTTTTTTTAACATCTTTATTGGAGTATAATTGCTTTAAATGGTGTGTTAGTTTCTGCTTTATAACAAAGTGAATCAGTTATACATATACATATGTTCCCATATCTCTTCCCTCTTGCATCTCCCTCCCTCCCACCCTCCCTATCCCACCCCTCTAGGTGGTCACAAAGCACCGGGCTGATCTCCCTGTGCTATGCGGTTGCTTCCCACTAGCTATCGATTTTACGTTTGGTAGTGTAGATATATGTCCATGCCACTCTCTCACTTTGTCACAGCTTACCCTTCCCCCTCTTTTAAACTCTGCAGTCGAGAGGATCTAAAGCCCAGTTTACCTAGGCTGTGGGTGTGAACCACCTGCAGAGCTTTAGAAATCCTGATGCCTACATCCCACCACCCAGATATGCTGACTGAAGGGGTCTGATCTGGGTGTTTGGATGTTTTAAAGCTCCCCGGAAGACTCTCACGCACCATCAAGCTGGAAACGACTGTTCTAAAACTTTGCATCTCAAAGTGTGGTTGATCTGTGCACCAGCAGTATCAGCCTCACCAGGGAGCCTGCTAGAAATTTTGCCCCAGGCACATTAATCAATCTGTATCTTGATACAAGCTCTAGATGATTCAACTGTGCAGCCAAAGTTGAGATTGTCTAGAACCCAGAAAAAAATATGCTAGAATCTGATCTCGTCAAGGACACTGCCCACCTTCCTTAATTCAGGCTAGAAATGGTATTTTTTTCTCTCATTCCCCATATCTAGTTAGGTACCAAGTCATGTTGATTTTCTTTGCAGATAAATCTCTCGTGTCTCACAGACTTCTCCCCCACCAGCCCCTTCTGTCTTCCTTGAGGGTTGCAGCTGAAATAAATCCTTTCACTACCTCTGCTCAAGAAATTTCCATGGACCCCTATTTCCCATCATTTCAGATGTGAATTTCTCCACCTGAATCCAAGGCCATCCCAAGTCTGGCTCCAGGTGACCTGTCTAACCTGATTTCCCCCATGTGTCTCTCTGGTGCCAGCTGGTCTTTTCACCAAGTCACAAGATGCCAGCCAGTTCCTCTTTATCTTGGCTCCTGGAAAACCATTCCCTTGTCATCTTCCCTCTGCCTTTCCAAACCTCATTCATCTTTCAAGGCCAATTCCTTTTGCTCTGAATGCCTCCAGCACTTATAACCTGAAATAATTATTAGCTCATCATCTTCTTACATTGGTCACCAATTTTAATGCACCTAGTACCAGCTGAGCATGGAGCTCTAAAACAGAACTAAATGGGGACTTCCCTGGTGGTCCAGTGGCTAAGTCTCCACGCTCCCAGTTGCAGGGGGCCCAGGTTCAATCCCTGATCAGGGAACTAGATCCCACTTTTTAGTTGCGGCACGCAACTAAAAAGACCCCGCGTGCGGCAACTAAAGATTCTGCATGATGCAAACTAAAAAGATCCCGCAGGCCACAATGAAGATCTCACGTGCCGCAACTAAGACCTGGCACAGCCAAATAAATAAATATTTTTTTAAAAATAAAATAAAACAGGACTAAATGTACCCTGGAGATAAACTCAGCTTCCCTCTGTTTAGAATAGGCTTGGGCTCCCTCCTTCCCCCCGGGAAGGCACCCTAACTGATGCCGCCGCATGCCCACACCTATGATTCCCCTTTGCTCCCAGCACTTAGGTGAGGGCTGGTGGTTTTGCCTCTTCCATCAGACTAGGGGCCCTCAAGTTCAGTCTGGCAGCCTCTCTGGGTCCTTAGCAGGTCACCATGCCGGGTGGTGGTGGTGGTGGAGGTGGGTGGAGAGAGGCGGGGACAGAGATGATTCACGGAGTAATAGCAATAATAACTCGCATGCGTGGAGGGCTATCTATCTGCTGAGCACGCTGCTAAGTGTTTTATATATTATTTCTTTATTTAAAAAAAAACCTTTCTACTGTAAAGTAAAACATAGACAGAAAATCAAATAAAACAAATAATGAACTATTATAAAGCAAATACCCTTAGGAACACGACTCAGCTCAATAAACAGAACCTCACTGGTGACCCTGGATCCTCCCGTGTCCCATCCCAATCAGAACCTCTTGTTTCCTTTCCCCACAAAACAAAACAATTATTTTAACTTTTTTAAATTGTGGTAAAATACTTAGCATGAAATTTTTTATGCCATTTTTAGCATACAATTCAGTGGCATTAAACACATTCACATTGTTGTGCACCCATCAGCACTCTCCATCCCCAGACCTTTTTCATCTTCCCCAGTTGAAACTCTGTCGCCATTAAACAACACCCCATTTCCCCTCCACCAGCCTCTGGCAACCACCATTCTACTTTCTGTCTCTATGAATTTGACTACTCTAGGTCCTTCATATAAGCGGACTCATACAGTATTTGTCCTTTTGTGACTGTCTTATTTCACTTAGCATAGTGTCTTTAAGGTTCTTCCATGTTGCAGCGTGTCAGAATTTCCTTCCTTTTTAAGGCTGAATAATATTCCACTGTATGTATGTACCACATTTTGTTTATCCATTCATTTGTCACTGGACACTTGGGTTGCTTCCACCTTTTGCCTATTGTGCATAATGTTGCTAAAACATGGGTGTACAAATATGTATCCTGACTTTTATAGTAAACACTTTATTAATAGTTTTATCATCTCATGGTGCATTTCCAAGCACTTTCATCTGGTCTTGACCATTCCTTATAATTTGATATTTCTTTTAGTTCTCTTTTGATATACACTTTAAAAATGCTATTTCTTGTCCTGGCAAACCCTGTACAATAGGTATTATTACTGCCCCCATTATGCAGATGAGGACACTGAGGTTTCTCAAGGCCAAAAAGCTAGAAGGTGGTGGAGCCAGAATTAAGATACAAATATATTGATTCTCACAAGTGCCTTTTTAACTACACTGGCCATTTTTTATAACTTTGGGTTCATTACGTTAGCACAGACATTCAAGACCCTAGATGTATATTAGCATCACCTGGGCAGCTTTAAAAACAAAATCATGAAAGGGTGCCACCCTAAACCAATTAAATTTTAAATTTCTTGCTTGTGGGGTTCCAATGTGTTTGAAAAGCATTCCAAGGAGTTCTAATAATGCATTAGCAGGACTTCCCTGGTGGTCCAGTGGTTAAGACTCTGAGCTTTCACTGAAGGGGGCGCTGGTTCCATCCCTGGTTGGGGAACTAAGATCCCGCATGCCCTAAGATGCCACATGCCATGCAGTGCGGCCAAAAGTAAAAAAAAAAGCATTAGTACCTTCCTCATCCATCTGAGAAAGCCTTGATTATTTGATAAGCATGCACATTTCCATTCAGGACCTCCAATAAAAAAATTCAGGAAGTAACACTTGCCTATTTGAAGTTAGAAAAAATTCCCCATCAAAGTGTTCCTCTTGCACTTCAGATATACCCCTGTATATTTGATGAACCTAAGAGTCAGGCTTCAGTTGTCATAGCAACAAGACAGGTGGGAAAGGAATGACCAAATGCACCTAGAAGCCTTAACTCCCCTCTGCCATCCTGCAATAAGCTGAGCCTTTGTTTCACCCATTCAGACAAGCTATTGATTAACTGAGCTTTTCTAGGGCAGATCCATGGAGGCTACTCTCTGAGGCACTACTTGTTGTGGTTGTCATGACCTGACCAATTAGGGCCACCTGGTCCCGGAGCAGTTGCAATTCTAACTTCTTTCCCTGGAAGCAATAGACTGAAGTGTACCTGCAAGGATGAGGTCATGCTTTACGGGATTTTGTGCAAAAACAGAAAAAGAAGTTAGACTTAGTTGCCTAACTAACATTTTCTGGTTATCTTCTAACTTTAAGCAGCCACATTTCAAAGAGATGCATTCCCTGAGCCAACCATTACTTATTGCAGTAAACTGTTTGCAAAAATAGCCACTATAATTTCTCTTGCTGTACCCACACCCCCCATGCAATGTGACTTTGCAGCATCTTTCATCAAGAGATGATGGTCTTGAGTCTGGGCTGGTCTTGGGACTTGTTTGGCCATCACGAGGTGGCAGAATTCGCAGTGTGCTAGTTCCAAGCCTTGGTGTCAAGGGGCCTTGCACACTTTTTTTTGCTCTCTTGGGATCCTTTCCATCATCACCATGATAACAAGCCCAGGCTAGCCTCCTGGAGAATGAGAGATGATGGGAAGCAGAGATGAGCACTTGAAGTGCTTCTAGATCAGCCAACTCAGCAGTTGACTGAGATGCATGCATAAGCCCAGCCAAGACCAGAAGAACCAACCAGCAGAGCCCTAGCCCCAGGGCTAACCCACAGAGTCATAAGCCAAGTATTCATAAATGGTTATTATCTTAAGCCACTAACTTTGGGTGGTTTATTACACAGAAAAAGCCATGTGATATGTGTATATGCACTAACACAGTAAAGTCTTTATTTTCTATTAAGTTTAAGAGACTTCAAACATTTACTGAGTGGATGTCCAGACTGTGATACAGAAATAAAGTGAGATTTCATCCTTACCCTTCAGAAATTAATAGAATCTTTTGAATAACGAGGCACCCTGGGCCTTTTGCCATCTGGACGAACCAGTTCAGACTTGCTGAGGAGTCCTAAGAAAGATTTAAATTGCCAAAACAATTCCACCTGGGAATGATCTGAAGGTACTAGAGGAATAAATTTGGGATTCACCAGTAGAGAAGTGATGGGTAAAGCTAGGGAAGTGAATACATACTCTGGGAGACAAAGCATACATAGTCTGGTTTGGGGTGGAGGCTACTTCAGGTGACATAGTCATAGAAAGCCTCTCTGATGAGGTGGCATTTGAGCTGAGACCCAAATGACAAGAAGGAATGCTCAAGGATCAAGCCAAAGAAAAAAGATTCCAAGCAGAAAGATCGGCAAGTGCAAAGACCCTAAGGTGAGGGGACAAGCTCCTCAAGGAACAGAAGAGTTAGTGTGGCTGGACCAGGCTGATGGAGGGGCAAGCAGGAGAGGCAGAGGAGAGGTGGGCAGGGTCGGTCCTGTTGCCTGTGGTAAGAGCTCTGGATCTTAAGTGCAATAAAGAGGAAGTCACTGAACAGTATCAGGCAGAAAAGTAGCATGATGTAAGGTACATGTTAAGGGAATCATGTTGTCTGCTGGGTGAAAACTGGATTATGGGAAGCAAGAGTGCTGGGTGCAGTTAAGAAACAGAACAGTCTTGAGGAGGATGGTGGAGGCTTGGAACTGGGGGTGGCAGGTCATGGAGAGAAGAGGATGAGCTTGGGAAATAGAAACCAGTAAAAAGAGAAGGCACTTTCAGTCTTCAGAACTCAGTATTATGAGCTCCTTAGATGAAACGTGCCCTTAACATAAACACGCTATAAATACATAATGACATGGATATCTTTAAAGGTGACATTTCACCCCATCATTTTTTAAATTTAAGTGGTAAGAAATGGGAAGTTGATTGAATTTTTCCAGCTCTTCAAATCCTTTGAAGACTATGATGATTCCAAAGGGAAATGATTATGTTTGGTGATGAAAGTGTCAAAGTTTTCATTTATGGACCGATTGAAATGGGGAGTAATTTTCCAAGTAGAATTTTCCCTTCCTTCTTTAGAGAAATTAATGCTGCTCAGTGATGTCATTATGGTAGCAACAGATAGAGGTCGGTATGATATGACCTGGGTAGAGAGTGAGTTGCTTTCTATTGTATACTGAATGCAGTTGAAAATGTGGTCAATAGTGGGACCTGCCTTTTGAGTGTGTACTCTCTTCTGGGCTTGCTTTATGGCTAATCTGGTGTCATTTAGCATTGTACTCCTTGAACTCAAGAAACAGCATATCTGACAGGATGAATATCATATAAAAATATTGCGATTAAAGCTATTTCCCTTGGACACAGCCTCACTTTTGTGGTATGCCTGCCATAAATACTGAATGACTCTCATCATGAGAAAACACCAGACAAAACTAAATTGAGGGACAACCAGACTGTCCTCTTCAAAATGTCAAGTTCATAAAGAACAAAGAAAGGCTGAGGAACTGTTCCAGATTAAAGAGAAATGTCAGCTATATGCAATGTTTGATCGGAGATGAAAGAACATTATTGAGAGAATTGCTGCAATTTGAATACGGGCTGTATATTTGATCATCATATTTTACCAATATTGTAAAATAACCAGGATTTGATAATGGTATTGTAATTACAGAATGGAATGTCCTTGTTCTTAGAATATGAGGGCTAAAGTTCTTAGGATATGAGAGGTAAAGAGTTATGATGTCTGAAGTTCTGAAGTGGTTCAGCAAGAAAAAAAACAGGAAAAAATACATAGAGATGTGTGGCACAATACATTTGGTAAATCTAGACAAAGGGTAAACAGGTGTTCATTGTTTCATTTTTGAAACTCTTCTGTAAGTTTGAAATACGTAGTTTAAATAGAACGTTTAAAAAGTTAAAAAAAGAAAAAGCCATTTTCCTTTACAGGTCACCTCACAGACCGTAGTTTCTACGTTGGGCAAACACCAAAATTAACTGCGACCGCTCACACAGAAGGAAACCACAACAGCACAAGGAGAAACTGCTCAGGAATCACAGCAGAAGGTTCTGGGATTGCTCTCATCCAGACCTTCTGCGTGTTGATATCTGAACCTATTCTGTCCCACGTACAGCCCCAGTTCTTCTCCTTCTGGATTTTTTCAGGATCTCTCTGTTCTCTGTCTATGATTGTTCTCTGGTTTTCTCCCCTCCGCATCTCTTTGAACGTCTGACGTCCAGCATTCTGCTCTGGGAATCACCTCTGATTTTAGCACCTTAAAAAAAAACCACCCGTAGTGAGTTCCTGTGGCACACTTAAAGACACTCCAAGCAGTGATTTACGTGTTGGGGCTACAGGACATGAAAGGGTGCCCCCCAAGGCACGCCAGAGGGACAGTGCAGTCCGAAGACTTGCAGGGAGGAATGTGGAAGGAGCACTGCTGAGAAGCTGCAGGAGCCATGTCCTCTGATGTTACTTTCTACGGAGCTGCAGTGGGATCCAGAAGGGCTGAGTTTCCATCTTAGCTGTTTCAGGGTCCAGCTCTGTGACCTTGGACTTTTCCCTTAACCTCTCTGGGCTTCATTTTCCTTACCTGTAAAATGAATGCTGAGGTCCTCTCGGGTTTAAATTATTCATTATGACCCTTCAAACTCTCTGATTCAACTCCCTCTTCATGACATCATAGGGTGTTGCAACCTGAGGACTGTCCGTGAGATGTGAAATCATCGATTAATCACTGAGACATGGTGAGCAGGTTCTATGAGCCCAGGCCTATGAGCCCAGGTTCACAGTGGTTACAATTCAGAATCCTGTATCATGCAGACCTACTTTCAAATATTGGTTCTTCCTGTTCTTAGTTGCTCTCAGAATTTGGACAAGTTATTTACTCTGACTAAAACCTCAATTGTCTCATCTGTAAAATGGGATCTGTAATGGTACTTATTCTAAAAGGTTATTGAGAAGATTAAATGAGATAATGCATAGAGTGCCACATAATGAGTACTCATTAAAAATAGTATTTCTAAATACTATTAATGATATTCTATTAGAATGTGAGAAAAATCCCTTTCATCCAGGATACTCTGATTGAATTTACATGATTGAAAATCATTTAACAACCCGACAACAGTGCAGAAAGGCAAGAAATTTAGTGATAAAGGCTGTGTGGCAGAGACAAACAAGATTCTAGTAGGTGAAAAAGAAAGTTTTGGCCAGGATTGGAATTATTCCTGGCTTAAATATTCAAAGTACTACTAAGTATGGAACAACTTAAAAATATATATGTAAAACCTTATTTATTTTTAAAATGTATTAAATATAAAACTACTACATGGATACATCTAACTTGAAAAAATAATTTCAAGTAATACAGAGTTAGGAAAAGTCTTCTTTATTGTTAACCAGGTCTCACTCTCCTTCCCAGATGTAATCACTATTATCAGTTGGGATGAATTTTTTGAAAGATTTTGTCCTTCTATTTATTTTTGTTTAAATATTCTAAAGCTGGGAAATAAAGGGCCTAGAGTTTGTGACTGTTACGTTGGTTAGTTGTTCCCTTTATCTATATGAAATATTTCTTCGGGACTTCCCTGGCGATCCAGTGGTTAAGTCTCCGCGCTTCCAGTGCAGGGGGTGTGGGTTCAATCCCTGACTGGGGAACTAAGATCCTACATGCTGTGCAGTGCGGCCAAAAAAAAAAAGAAATATCTCTTGTCCCTTTAATGCTTTCCAATTCTAACTTTGCCTAGAAATGTTTTTCAGTTCTATTTTGGTAGCATTTACCTCCTATAGCTTTTATATCTATTTATTTTCAACCTTTTGACATGCTTATACTACTGATACATCTCTTGTTGATAACACAAGAGTTGGGCCTCTTCAACTTGAATGATGTTTTTCTTTAGTTCTGTGATTTCTTTTTCTAGTATTGCTTTCAGAGTTCTCACTCCATTCACTCTATTCTCTCCTAAAATTCTTATTAGATGTTGGCACTTCTGACTTGTTCCTCCAAACCCCTTAATTTTTCTTCTATACCCCATAATTTTTTTAAATCTTTTTTTTTTTTATTTTTTTATTTTTGGCTGTGTTGGGTCTTTGTTGCTGCACGCAGGTTTTCTCTAGTTGCGGCGAGTGGGGGCTACTCTTTGTTGCGGTGTGCAGGCTTCTCATTGCGTGGCTTCTCTTGTTGCGGAGCACGGGCCCTAGGCATGCGGGCTTCAGAAGTTGTGGCACGCAGGCTCAGTAGTTGTGGCTCACGGGCTCTAGAGTGCAGGCTCAGTAGTTGTGGCGCACGGGCTTAGTTGCTCTGCAGCATGTGGGATCTTTCCGGACCAGGGCTCAAACCCCTGTCCCCTGCATTGGCTGGTGGATTCTTAACCACTGCGCCACCAGGGAAGTCCCTACCCCATAATTTTTTTGTTTTTTAAATCCTGCATTCTGGTAGAATTCCTCACCTTAGTCTTCCAGGCCACTGGTTTATGTCACACCAATGTCTATTTTGCTGTTCAGCCCATTATTTAGCTGTTAATTTCAACAATACATTTTTAAAAAATTTCCTAGATCTCTGAGCCTTTTTTATGGCTACAATATCTTCTTAGATTTGTCTCAGAATAGGGATTATAATCATTCCCAAACCTTTTTCTGTTTACCCTATTAACTCTGTTTCTTAATTTGTTGAGTTTGGTGCTGCTTTTCCACTTGTCGATCCACTCAAATGTTTGCATATTCTTGCCGATTTCCTATTGCCCTGACTCTGTGACGATCTTGTCTTCGCCACGACAACCCATTCAATGATTCATTCATTATGTTGGGTAAGGGGGATCTGCTTCTAGGTGGGGTGGACCGCAGCCTCTCTCCAGGTTTGGGAGTAGCAGGTGGGCACAGGATGTGTTGTTCAGCAGGGCACGCCACCTTCTGGACAGGAGCAATTTCCAATACGTTTGGTCACCATCCTCCTGAGTGTTGTCACTCCTGTCCCATCTGAATGCCAGATTCTTCTGCTCAGACTAAGACGGTCCTGTTGAGCACTTTCTAGCCCTGCAGAGTGTTGGAAGGGGAAGAGGAGTCAACTGTTCAGTTTGTCTGTTGGTGACATCCCAACCAGTGATCCAGAAGCCACCACACCCAGGTCCCCTCCCACTCCTGTCTTTGCCACCTCTAGGCTGGAAGCGCCCCACATTGTACAGAAGTCCTCTCCTACGTGGGTTTTCACTTTGTATGGTACAATTTTACTTTCCTTCTGATCTACCAAAAAAGCCTCTTCTTGTTTTCCATCCTGATTATATATTTATTTTTAAATATATGTTTCTCCTCTAATTTCTAAGATGGTGCAATGGGAAGAAGTTACAGAATATTGTCAGGAGCCTATCTCTTTCTGAAGTGACTTTAAAAACTGTTTTCTTTTAAGTTTTGTTCTCAAAGAGCACAGGAAATACTGTTGTATTTATTTATTACAAAGAGTTATCTTTATATTCTATCAGGGTTATATTTCAGCTCCTTGAAAGCATATTCATTATAGAGATACTCTTGTTAAAAGAGAAATCTTTGAAGAATGCCAAGGGTTATCTTGGCAGAAATCCACAGTAAACAGAGCTCTGGCTCAAAAAGACCACAATAAGCAGTTTTCCAGATAAATGACCCTGTAAGAGGAGGCACAATTCTGCATCTGACAGTGTTGCGTGTGTGTCTGCACGTGCATGCATACGTGTTTGTGCTCTTAATAGAAAGTTTTATTTGCAATTTCATGTTAGTTAGTGGCCAGTTATTGGCCAAGACTTGATATTAAATTAGGAAATACGTGTAATGAGAACTTGTATCCATCCCATGAGGAAGATTCTCTTATGGAGAAAACAAAATATAACTTCTGCCTTTTCCTCCATAAAATAGCAAATTCAGCATTCAGGTTCTGCTCTCTTGTATATAAAGTCTAGGTTTCAAAAGAAACGTCTGACCATTTACTCTGCCTGGCAATAGTATGTTCTCCCCTCTTGAACTCACTTCTATGCTTATCAGCCATTCTTACATTCACTGTAGTAGCTAATTTTTGCTTTGCAATGAACCACCCTAACTATTATGGGGCTTAAAACAACAGTCATTTATTTAGCTCGGGCATTGACCGGGTGCTCTTCTGTCTGAGTGGGGCTTGGCTGAGCCCAGGTGGCCTCACTCACGCATCTGTGGTCAGTGGATGATTTGGCCGAGGGCTGCTGGGCTACTGGCAGAGATGATGGGGATACTGGTCTGACTGGTCCACTCGTCTCTCATCAGCTTGCAGCCTAGCTTCCACTCCTTCACAGGGAGGCTGGGACCCAACAGCAGAAAGAGGGTAAAACCGAAAGCATGAGCCCCCGTGAGGCCTGAGCTTGCCTCACACTTGTTAATGTCCCATTGGTTAAAGCCAGCCAGTCACGAGGTAAAGAATATATTCAAGGAGTGAAAGAGGGAAAGAATTTGTGGCCATTTTGCAATCTATCAAGTCACATTATAATTAATTATATGAATTCAATTTACCCAGACACATTTAAGATTTCTCCACAAAATTCAAGCAATGAAGAAAATAATATCACGGGGAAATTACAGCAATTACATAGTAATTTCTTATTCTGAAATAACATGAGATTGGGTAGGAAGACTGAGTTCCAGACCCAGTCCACCATTTTTTTTTTCTTTATCAATGTGATTTTGGGCAAATCATGTAGTTTCAGAATTAGATTTTTTAACATTTAAAATGAAGGGCTTGGGACTTCCCTGGTGGCGCAGTGGTTAAGAATCCGCCTGCCCATGCAGGGGACACGGGTTCGAGCCGTGGTCTGGGAAGATCCCACATGCCATGGAGCAACTAAGCCCGTGTGCCACAACTACTGAGCCTGCGCTCTAGAGCCCGCATGCCACAACTACCGAAGTCCACGTGCCACACCTACTGAAGCCCACGCACCTAGATTCCGTGGTCTGCAACAAGAGAAGCCACCGCAATGAGAAGCCTGCACACCGCAGCAAAGCGTAGCCCCCACTAGCCGGAACTAGAGAAAGCCCGTGTAGCAACAAAGACCCAACGCAGCCAAAAATAAATAAATAAATAAATAAATAAATTAATTAATTAATTAATTAATTTATTTATTTATTTTTAAAAATAAATAAAAAATAAAATGAAGGGTTTGGGCTGGATTATCTCTGAGGCCTCTCTTCTCACTCCATTATTAATAAGAAGAAATTTGACATAAGGTGTATAAAAGCAAACAAATTCTTTATCCGGAAGAATTAACGTAAACAAAAATTCTTCTGCACCCAGCAAAAGTATAGGAATTTCTATTCCAAGAATAGAAGTATTCTATTTGGACATACTTAATACAATAGGTATTCCCAGATTTGGACTTTGGCTACTTAATCCCCAAAGAAAAACTTTCATCTCTCTTTCTCCAACCTGTCCACTCCATCTTTGACCAGATTTCCTATGACAAGATCAAACCAATGGACTTGGGCCTGACCTTCCTGCCTTGCTGTGCTCTCCCACCTTAGGTTACCTTTGACCTCGTTGAGACAGACTGTGTCCTCTACCTTCTTCTTGTTCCTAGAAGTTAGTGTCATATGTCAATCATCAATAAACATTCGTTGAATGAATGGAATAAAATTGAGCTGATTTTCCACACTGAGTAGATTCTGCATATGTTTCCTTGAGGACCAGAACAGCACATTTTTGGGGAAACTGGAAAACAGTGGCAGCTACACCTCCAGGCTCAGTTAGAGGCTTTCTACCTCCCACGTAAAGTGATTTGATTTGCTATGGCCATGGAGTGGGAATGCACTTTGCTCTGTAAGATGGAGGAGCAAGGCTTGCATTCTCCAGAACACGAATCAGAGATCCCATTCTGTTTGGAATAGAAGGAGGTGGTAAGGAACTCAAAGTTCAGCCACCACCTGGGCATCACTGATCTGGAGCACTAAAGGCACTTGAACCTCAGTTCTCTAAGGCTGAGCCTAGGACTGGCGCCAGCCCTCTCAGCAGCAGGGAGGCAAGTCCATTCATGCAGCCTTGTTGGTCTACACATGCATACTCCAGCCCATCTCCCGTCAACGGCACGAGCACCAGGAGGGAAACAGGGAGGAACACAGCCTCATCATGTTCTCCCAACAAAACCAGCATTTGGATAACCAGCAGGTGACCAGCGATATTTTTTTGAAAGTCATCGACTTTCCATCCAAGGTCTGTCATTATTCTGTCCTGGGTTTTGGCCAAGATTATCTCTGAAAGTAAAAGATGGAAATAAGCAAACTCATACTGAACAATGGGATTTCTTCCATTTAACTTAAATAAGCAACAAAAACAACAACAAAATTCAATAGCAAAGGGAAAAAAATCCCGGTCATTTTCATTGACTCACGATAGAGCTACTAAATTTAATGCAAGATAACTTATTGATTAACCCAGTGAAGTAGGTACTAGAAACGAGTCTTGCAGGGGAAACAAAATATCTGATTTGGGAAAAATTATATTCAAGAGATTCATGTTCATTTTAAACCTCAAATTGTGACTAGTAACGAAAAATTGAGGGCTTAAGCTTGTGATTAAAATTGATTTAGGAGTGGCCTTACCCAAAGCCAAGGAAATGCAGTAGGTGTCCTCATTATCTCTCTTGCATGGTTGTTCTCCAATTAATTAATTAACCCTTAATTGTTCCACACCATACTCCTGTGAGAGGTAAAGGTGGTGAAGTCCTGCCGTCTTAATGAGAAGGAACGCGAGGCAATGGGATGTAAAATGATCTCTTAAGTCACAGAAGGATCCATGTTAGAACCAGTGCAGAACACACGTCCTCCCAGCTTCCTCTCCTGTGCAAAGAGGGGCGTCTCTGAGTAAGCAGATGGTTGCCCTTCGTTCTCCACCAAAGGCAGCCTTTTTGACTTAAAGCAAGAGGAAGTTAGACTCTGCACCACATTTTCTGCAGCCTTTCAAGACAAGCAGCTATGATGCCATGTACAATAGTACCTGGATTTCCCAGTGTTGACTATTTACAAAGGGTTTGAAAAGGAGAGAGAAAAATGGTTGTATATAAACATACACGGATCTTTATTTTCTTATGACTGGCTGCCTTCTAAAGGGAACTAGAAATTTAATGTTGGGAGCAGATTTTCAGAGCACTGTGAAGGTAATGCATTGTGATTTCCCAGCCACATTTCCAAACATTTTTAAGTGGTTCTTCCACAATGTCTCGAGGGATGGAAGTAAATAAAGTAAATGTTTTGGTGGATATAATACACTATTGGGTCCCAAAGCTCTTTATTTCAAGATTAAGAAGCCTAAGAGAAATTGTAATCGGAATAAATCCAGAAAACTGGAAGGAGTAGGTGCTCTTAATAAGTTTGCAGATAGACCGTGAAATCCCATTCGAAGAGCAGGAACAACCTGGCTCCTTAGTGCTACCTTCATTCAAATTCATGGAAGGATAAATCAACAGTGTTTGAAGTGCCTCAGAGCGAGTATGTATGTGACAAGCACAAAAGAATTACTGAAGGCAGGAATCCAGCTCTGTGTGGCAGGGCTACTGAAATCCACTTTATTCACTTTTGAACCATTCAAAGGAAAAAAAAGATAGAAAGAAAAATATAGTATAAGCAGATGTTTCCTTTTCAATGTTTTTAGCAAACGCTCTGAGCAATTGGACACAGCTGCTTCCTTTGGCCCACACAGGCCACCATTGTACTGCAGGTGGCGGACGGCTGGATAACAAACAACATGGGGGATGCTTCGGTGTAGTTCCCCCGCCGCACTACTCGGGCACTCAGAGTTCAGACCTTCTTGTGAATCTTGATGTTGCTGGGGAAAAGGAACCTTCCAGCCCCAGCTTAGAGGGATGAAGTTAAGGTCCCACTATCTTGGTCAAGGAATCAAATCGTCTTCACAGCTGTCATTGGATGACTTGTGTCCATGCCCTTCCCTCTTTCATATGTTCAGAGAGTGATTATATTTGGAGATGGGGTTTTAAAGAGGTGATGAAGTTAAAATTATGCCAAGAGAGTAGGCCCTAATCCAGTTTGACTGGTGCCCTTAGAAGAAGAGGAGATTAGGACACAGAGACATCAGGGATACACAGCACAGAGCAAAAGCCACGTGAGGACATGGAGAGAAGTTGGCTGTCTGCAAGCCAAAGAGAGAGGCCTTGGAAGAAACCACATCTTCGAGGACTTCCAGCATCCAGAATTGTGAGAAAATAAAATTCTGCTGTTTAAGCCATCCAGTCTGTGGTACTTTGTTAAGCAGCCCAAGCAGACCAAGGCACCAGCTCTTGATCCTACACTCACCTGCAGAGGAGCAGACCTCCTATATCCAGGCAAGCAATAGGAGAAATGTTTGTTGAATGAATGAATGAATGAAAGAAATGGACATGCCTCTCCTTCCGTTTCTTTATTTCTCTAAAAGAGGCACAGTTCCAGTAACTCCATCACAGTACTGTGGTTGGACATACCTGTCAAGGGCTTAGCACACTGTGGCCGGCACATGGGAAACCCATAAAAGTGTTTGCTCTTATGACTTTTACTATTAAGCTTTGAATAGTTTTCATCTTTCGGTGGCTTTATAGACAATGAGCCTTAAAGTAGGCAGTGAGATGCATTCTTGAGCACCGGGAGCATTTTACTTCATGCAGTTCCAATAGAACTCGGGCTGTTTTTCTCTATTATGCTCAGTTGGTTTGTGGACCAGAAAAATCACAGAAGTTAGAAATGGATGCGACGGGTCCCATCACATCTGTCTCATTCTTTAATGGTTGGATTAGGTTGTTTTATGACTGTTTGGTGTTTTATATGAGGAGTGGGAATGGAGGGAAGGAATGAATCCATATTCTTTACTTTCCCCACTCTTCCACCTCTTGAGTCCCCGCAAATGCACTGGACCCAAAGCAGGCAGAACTTGGGTCTGGACTGTGCGTTGGGTGGAAGAGGGTGGGGTGGGAGAAAGGCCAATTTCCTACAACAATGCTTGAAGTATAATGAGCGTTAGAACATTTATGATTTTTGTCTTAACGCTTCCACTATGGACTAGATTTTACTTATCCTTGCTCAAAACTTTCCTTAGCTTCACACGATTACATTAGTTATCCCCCTCCCTTCTACAGCACAAGCCCCCTGGTTAAGCTAACAGAGCCAACTCTTGGGATCCTTATATTTCATGATTATGGAGCCAGCCTTCTTCATGCTCCATTAATCTCTCAAACCAGCCTCAGACTTGGGCTGCAATGAAAGTGTTTCCAATTTTAACCTGTCTGCCTTCCATGAAGCTTAGTTTATGTGATGCTGTCTTGGAGGGCCCCATGCCCCTTTTGTGTCCCTGTGTCATCTTCATTTCATCACTGCATTATTGTTAATTTGAGGTTTCTCACTGCTGATTACCTATACGTTTGCCCGCATCCGGCATCCCTGTTAGGTCAGGTACTTGTGGAGAGCTCGCCTGGCAGGGTTTGCATCTTCTGTAACCCATGTTTGAGCAGAGAGTGCTTACTAAGTGATGGGATGAGAGGGGCCAGTCACCCATCCATGTCTACCTTTGATCCCTCCGCCCATCTGTAGCACCACGATTGTTTATTTTCTCCCTTGATTATTCTTTTCTGAGCAGTCAGTGTAGTGTAGCACAGTGAAATTGACAAGTATGCCACTGAGAGGCAAGGCAGAGAGGGAGAGTGTTTCAAGTTTTAGATTTTGATGCCGTGTGCCTCCAGGAAAAGCTAACAGGGCAGGTTCGGCTATTAGGTGGGTGGGGAACACGGCACACAAAGGATGCGTGAGCTCACAGCGGCAGCCATAATAAGGTGAATCGAGGCAGGTGCCAACGAGGGAAGAGAAAAGGGGGAACTTGTCCCAGCCAACTGTCAGCCCTGAAAGCAAAGGGTGCCAGCCGGGAGAGTTGTTGACAAGGGAGGAGAGAAAGAGGATGATGGACGAGAAGGTGAAGGAGAAATCTAGAAAGTACGGCTGCAGCACAGCCTGCCGCCTCTCACCTCTTCAGGAAAGGATGCTCTGCCCCACCACACACTGCTTGCCCCCCAGGACGTGGGACACATGGATAGTCAGCTCAGGCACAGAGGGCTGGCTGGTCCCAGGGTCCCCTCCCTGGCAATCAGAATTTCCTACGGTGAACTAAAGTCAAAGAATTTTCTTCTAGTCTTTCCAATGGAATCATAGAAGCATAGGATATTAGAGCTACAAGCAAGTTTGGAGATTTTCTTATAAACCCTTCATTTCACACTGCCCAGTAGCACACAGGGAAGTTGGAATGGGTGATTGCCCACTGTTTGCCAACCACAGCTCGCCGTTTCTGTGTTTGTTTTCTAGCGTGCTTTTTATTGAAGTATAACATCCTCAGATAAAATTGCACAAATCATAAGTGCATGGCTCAGTTTGTGTTTCACAAAGGGAATACATCTACCCATGGAACCAGCATCCAGAGTAAGAAATACAATGTCCCCAGCACTCCAGGAGCCCTCATTGTGCCTTTCCCAGGGCAACCCCTTCCACCTCAGGCAACCTCCATGCTGATTTCTAATTTCTAATCCATTTAGCTGTTTTTGAAATGTACATAAATGAAACCAAACAGTAAGACCTATTTTACGTTGGGTTTTTCCACTCAACATTATATTCGTGAGATTTATCCATGTTGTTGCACGTAGCAAGAGTTGGTCCATTTTTGTTGTCATATAATATTCATTGTGTGAATATATATTTACTCAATGTCTTTATTCATTATACTATTGAAAGACATGTGGGTACTTTCCAGTTTGGGAATACTATGAATAGTGCTCTGAACCTTCTAGGTGCATGTTTGTTGTTTTGTTGTTGCTGATTTTGCATATCTTTATGCATGTCTATTGAGCATTAAACTTGGAGTGGAGTTGCTGGGTCATAAAATATTCCTACATTCAGCTTTAGTGGATATGGTCAAACAGTTTTCAAAAGTGGTTGTACTAATATACACTCCCCCAACAATGTATAAGTATTGTCTGCCCTTTCCATTTTAGCTATTCTGGAATGTGGGTTACAATTTGCATTTGAGGCTCATAGATATGGAGTGAGGTTTTCTTTCCCTTGGTGGAAACATGCAGTGAGCTGGTTAGTATACTCTCCACTGGTTTCTGATGCCTACTGCCAGAGCAATCTACAGGACTCTGTCAACCTGGAAACATTTAATGCCTTAGGTGGGATGATTCAGAGAAAGTATGAGGCAAAGAGGTCATACTCAATTTGGGAAGTTAAGAATTCTACATATGACACTAACAGGCCACAAGTAACTACTAAAGTGTTTGGGACTAATATTAAATGTTCTCTCAGTGTGTGTTAAATATTGGGTACTAATTGTTAAATGCAAACAGTAGAATTGGTCCCCGAGTGCAGAGAGGGGGGAGACGACAGAGCCCTGGGGCCAAGAAAAGCTTCAGGAATGAAATGGGACTTCAGGTGGGCCTGTGAGTATAGGATATTTGCAGGCAGAGAAAACTAGAGCAATATTTCATGACATTTTCTGTGCAGATGGGCGTGCATATTTGTGTCTATGTAACACTGAGCAAATATTGTAATATTGACAATTGCCTAAATTGCCAGCACCTCGAGGAGAGGCATGATTATGTCAGAAACACGAGGCGCAGGCATCAGCTCATGGAACATTTCAATAAGAGTGCCATCCTTGGGCTTCCCTGGTGGCACAGTGGTTGAGAATCCGCCTGCCAATGCAGGGGACACGGGTTCGAGCCCTGGTCTGGGAAGATCCCACATGCCGCGGAGCAACTGGGCCCGTGAGCCACAACTACTGAGCCTGCGCGTCTGGAACCTGTGCTCCGCAACAAGAGAGGCCGCCATACTGAGAGGCTCGCGCACCGCGATGAAGAGTGGCCCCCCGCTTGCCACAACTGGAGAAAGCCCTCGCACAGAAACGAAGACCCAACACAGCCAAAAATAAATAAATAATTAAATAATTTAAAAAAAAAAAAAAAAAAGAGTGCCATCCTTTAAGTTCCAGATTGTCTTCTTGTATCTTGCATTAGCTGCGACTTCAGTCATTTGGAGCAAAAGGCACTTTGAAATTAGGGGGAGGTTTAAAACATGGTTTGTATGCTGTCGTCAACTGTTTAGGGAAATGGATTCTATAGATTTTTTTCCACCTCACATTTTGAAATAATGAAGTAAATCTCTCATTGCTTGTAGGTACTTAAAAGGAATAAATGTTATCACAATTATATATCACTAGAAAGGTCACTATGATGCATTTAACTTGGTGGGTATCGTTTTTTACCTCTCAAGTAGGAAATGTAACATAGAGGGCCTTGCCTCCAAATACTAATTTTTCACTTTTTGTCTTTAGAAAACAAAACCACAGGCAACATCTTCTGCTAAGAAGTACATTTCCCAGCCTTGTTTGTAACTAGGTGAGCCCATATAACTAAGTTCTGTCCAAAGTGATATAAACAGAAGTATAGTCTGAGACTTCTGAGAAGCCTGCCTAAAAGACAGTGGGGTAAGCATTCCTCCATCTTCCTTTCTGCTGCCTGGAATGTGGCTATAATGGCTGGAACTCCAGCAGCCACCTTGGACCATGAGGTGATCTTTTGAATGGATATGGAAAAATAGAGCAAGAAAACAGAGCAGAAAAATAGAGGGAAAACTGATCCATGAAGACTGTGGAAATGCCCTAGCCTGCTGATTTTCAGTTGTCTCTTATATAATAAACCTTTGTGAGTTTAAGCCACTGCAAATGAATCTCTGTTGTTACAAATCAGTCTCTGTTGAACATGACGTTTCCCACTGATGCAGATGGATAGAAATGTATAATCCATACTTTCCCAACATGCAGACTATGGCCATTCAATGGATCCTGATGGTGTTTCCCTCCCCACAGGCATCCCAGTGGAGAGGGATATGCACCCAGCCCCATGTTTGGCTTTCTGCACTCTTCATGAATGTCACTATTAGGTCAGTCCTGTTTATTCCCCGTCCCTTGCTTCTGGGTTGATCTCAAGACTATGGGAAAAAGAAGAAATACCTCTCCTCCCATAAAGACTTCAGACCTCTGTTATGACCTTTGTATCAGAGACATCCATGGCCCAAAAGACTTGCGGTACTTTGAGGGAGGCATGATTATGTTGCCTTGACATCCTACCCAAAGATATGAGAAAACCGTTCCTCTAGAAAGCTCATGTGGCAGTTTGTATTTTCCAAAAGTGAACACAAGAATATCTCCGGTCCCACATGAACTTCAAAAAATTGTCCACGTCTCTCATCACAGGTGGAGTCTATGTCCCCTTCCTCAATACCTCCCCCTCCCCCACCACGTGCATTTCTAGTTCCAGGAACTGACAGTCACTGAGCAGGAGTGTCACTACCTATACTTTATCCGTTCAACTGTTTTCTTGTAAAAATACCACATACTCTGTTCAAAGGGCCTCATTATTATCAGGACAGAACCAAAATGTTGCTGTTAGGATTCATGCCCTGTGAGAGAAGGCAGGGACCATTAGGAGCAGCCATTCATTTTATAGATAAAGACACCACACCCAGGGCTTCCCTGGTGGCGCAGTGGTTGAGAATCTGCCTGCCAATGCAAGGGACACGGGTTCGAGCCCTGGTCTGGGAAGATCCCACATGCCGCAGAGCAACTGGGCCCGTGAGCCACGATTACTGAGCCTGCACGTCTGGAGCCTGTGCTCTGCAACAAGAGAGGCCGCGATAGTGAGAGGCCAGTGCACCGCAAAGAATGGCCCCTGCTCGCCGCAACTAGAGAAAGCCCTCGCACAGAAACGAAGACCCAACACAGCCATAAATAAATAAATTAATTAATTAAAAAAAAAAAAAAGACACAACGCCCAGAGAGGGTAAGTTAATTGATCAGCTCACACAACTAGTGGCATGAAACAGGGCCTTGATTTCAGGGCTGTGCCGGAGCCAGCTTGTACCAGCTTGCAAGGATCGATTTTGAAATTTTCAGGAATTTTGCAGGCCTGTGGCCCTGGTGGGAATATTTACAACCTGGGAATTGGCACACTCTCCAAATCAGGGCTTTCCTCTCCTCTCCTCCCCCCTGGAGAGCTAGTTGTCACACGTTTGCCAGCACACCATTGGCCTTGATGTTCCCTCCTGTCTTGAGAAATGGAATGGAGGTCCCCTGGGCTCTAGGTTTTTCTCTCTGTTCCCACCAGCCAGTTGTCCTGCACTCCCTTGCTTGTCCCTCAACAAGCTACAGTTCCTCCAACATAGGGCTGGCCGTCCAGATTTCCCTCTGAAACCTCCAGACTTGTCTATCCAAGCTTGGCGTCTCCACCTGTACGTCTCAGAGTCATCTGAAATTTAACCTGTTCCAAGTAAAACACTTGATTCTAGCTGCTTCCTCCAGCCTGCTCTCACCTCAATACCATGCACCACTATTCCCCAAGCATTCACACTGCAAAACAGGGAGGCATCCTTGATTATTCCTTCCTTTTCCTCATATAGTGGAATTGTGCCCCCCAAAAGATATGTTGAGAAGTCCTGTGAATGTGACCTTATTAGAAATAGAATCTTTGTAGATGTAAGTTAAGATGAGATCACACTTGTGAAACACTTAATGAACAGAAACCTCAATCAAATGGAGTCGGGAGACCAGAAAAAATGGAGTTGGGAGACCAGAAAGGGGAGCTCTCACGCCCTGTGACGATAGCAGAGCTCAACAGGAGGAAGAAAGACTCTCCTCTTTCCTGGGGAGGACTCAGCCAATGAAAAGCCATGGACTCTGTTTACTACGGTCCTGCCAACTTCCTTTCCTTCTCTATAAAAGCGCCCTCCTTCCCTTGCGTGTGGCTCCACATGGTTGCAGACCCCCAAATTGCAATTCTCTGCTGATCCCAAATAAACCCATCTTTGTTGGAGAAATATCTGGCAGTCTGTTTGTTTCAGGTCAACGTACTGGAGTACGGTGGATCCTTATTCCAATATGGCCGGTGTCCTTATAAAAAAAGGAGAAGAGACACAGAGAAACACGAGAGAGACACCATGTGATGACTGATACAGAGATTCGAGTGATGTGTTTGCAAAGCTAAGGGGCACCAAGGCTTGCCAGCAACAGCAGAAGCCAAGAGAAAGGCACGGAATAGACTGTCCCCTAGAGCTTCAGAGAGCACATGGCCCTCCCAATACCTTGATTTCAGACATCTAGCCTGCAAAACTGTGAGAGAATAAATTTCCGTTATTTTTAAGCTGCCGAATTTGTGATAGTTTGTTACAGCAGCCCTAGGAAACTAACACATCTCACAATCCCTAGCCTCTCCACGTTTTTTCCACCAGCAAGACCTGTCAATTACGTTTCTAAATAGAACTCAAATCTGTCTACTTCTCTGCTGCCACATTAATTCAGACCATCTTCATCATCAGCGTGGACACTGCAACAATTTCCTAACTGGCCCAGAAATTGACCCCTCCAATTCATTCAGAAAGATCCACACAAAACCTCAGATCGCGTTCCTCCTCTGCTCAAACATCTGATTTCCATTGTTCTTAACATAGCCTCCAAACGTCTTAACATGGCTTGCAAGATGCTACCTGACCTCCTGATATGTGAAGCCTCACCCTCTCCCTCCACGCTCCAGATACACTGGCTTTTTTATTGTTTTATTTTTAATTTTTTTAGTTCTTCAAATTTGGCAAATTCCTTTTCATCTCAGGACCTCTGCAAGAAGTATTTACTCTGTCTGGGGAACTCTCCATTGCCTTCCTCCTACTTACTAACTTTCTAACTGCCTGCTCCTTCTTTTTTTTTTTTAAGGTTTTCTTTTTTAAATGGTAAGTTACCTTTTTATTTATTTATTTATTTATTATTTTTGGCTGTGTTGGGTCTTCGTTTCTGTGCGAGGGCTTTCTCTAGTTGTGGCAAGCGGGGGCCACTCTTCATCGCGGTGCGCAGGCCTCTCACTATCGCGGCCTCTCTTGTTGCGGAGCACAGGTTCCAGACGCGCAGGCTCAGTAGTTGTGGCTCACGGGCCCAGTTGCTCCGCGGCATGTGGGATCTTCCCAGACCAGGGCTCGAACCCGTGTCCCCTGCATTAGCACGCAGATTCTCAACCACTGCGCCACCAGGGAAGCCCCCCTGCCTGCTCCTTCTTACCTTTAGGTCTATAAAATCTTTCCCTCCACCTCTGCTTTTTTCTTTCTTTCTTCCCTTGGTAGATTGCGTTTTCAAAGATGGTCGTATAGAAGATTCACATATCACCCACCTTCCGATGGCCCAAGTCACTGGAGCTCTGAAGGCAGCCCAGATATCCTCGGAAGAGTGCTCCCAGGAGAAATAAGCTTAACCATGATGGCATCATCAAGTTCCCCCTGATCGCTGAGTCAGCCATGAAGGAGATGGAAGACAACAACTCACTTGTGTTCATTGTGGATGTCAAAGCCAAAGAGCGCCAGATCAAACAGGCTGTGAAGATGCTCTACGACCTTGATGTGGCCAAGGTCAACACCAGATCAGGCCTGATGGAGAGAAGAAGACATATGTTCGATTGGCTCCCTTCTATGATGCTTTGGATGTTGCCAACAAAATTGGGATCATCTAAACTGAGTCCAGCTAACTCTAAAAATAAATTTTTTCACCATAAAAAAAAAAAGATGGCCATAATGGTAGCCCCCTTTCCACAAGCTTTCTACAGTGTGAATTTGCCATTCCTACAGCAAGAAATAGAATTCAGTTTCCTTTCACTTGAATCTAGGCTGGGCTTATGATTCACATGTAACCAACAAGAAATCGTTAAAAAGTTTTGTTGTGTGATTCTCCAGTCTAGGTCCAAAAAGGCCATGAAGTTTCCACCTAATTTCCTTGGGATGCTTGGTCTGGGGGAACCTGGCCCCTGTGTAAGAAATCCAACTGCCCTGAGACCACCAGGCTGGAAACACCGTGCCTCGTCGCTCCAGTTGACGGTCCCTTGTGAGCTCAGTCTTTTAGCCACTCCTGCCCCCAGACATGTGAGTTCCGCTGTTGGGAGCCTCTAGACCAGCCCACCCACCAGCCGAGTCCCACGGAGTGTTTCAGTGGCTCTAGGAGTAGAAGAATCACCCAGCCACACCCTGACTCTGAATTCCTGACCCACAGCGTCCATGAGATATAATCAAACAGTTGTTGTTTTAAACCGTTAAGTCTGGGGGTAGTTTGTTATCCACAGTAGCTACTCACAACTCACAAACATTGACTTATTGGTCTGACGCCTCTGAGAGATCGGAAGCTCTGTGAGAGCAGGTGGCACATCTGTGCTGCTCACTGTCGGGTCTTCAGCAGTTAACACAGGATGCACAATGTTACAGGGGTTCAATAAAGGTAAGAGGGTCCCAAAGTCTTAGTGCACAGACTTCTGGGCTACCCTGCACTGAGTGAAGCAAGGAAGGAGCTCTTGTCTTAGCCACTTGTAATGGAATCTGACATTTGCAATTTCAGTCGTGAGGAAATAACTTAGAACTAATTTCTTTCAGGCTTCTAAGCTGACCAGTCTTATTTAGAACCTTCTACTGAAATGATAAAATGTATTATAAGCTATATTAATATCTTTCAGGAGCTGAAGTAATTTGGTAATTTTAAATGTCAGAAAGTAACTTCATACTAAAGCTGAAAAGGCTGTGATTAAAGGGAGACTATCCAATATCAATAAGAGATAAACACTATTTCTTATTTTTTTTCACCATCCATTTTAATAAACTTATTAACCCATGTGATGATGTTTCTGCCAGGGGATACTGAAGAAATTTACACATTCACCTTAAACAAAATAGAATAGGAAGTACCAGCCTCATTTACATAATTGTTTTGGATTCCCCAGATAGAAATAATTTTCAGGGTTGTCTTGTCTGAACATAATCTGCAATTTAAACTGGAGGCTTCATTTTTTTTCTTTCAAATTCCTTGTGATAAGAATCCAAACTGTCTCATAATGTTAAATCTCGCCTGAAATGTTTTATACATATCCTGGTCTCTTGTTGCAAGATGATTCTGACAGCCTAAAATTAGAATGTGAACATGACATCTATTTATTTCTTCAGAACCCTTCTCTGAAGGTATCTGAAAATGCTACCAGCCACTAATTCTTCTCTCAGCTAGGTTTCAACATATTTTCTTATACAATCCTCTTACATAGGTGCTCAATAAATCTGGGATTAAATTACTCAATGAAGGTCACTCAGAAGATAGATCATACACTTATAAATTGATTACTTTGATTTTCCCTTCGAAAGGAATGATTCACCTCACATACATAACCTCTCGTGCAGTTAAAAACAGTCTGTAATTGTGAAGCTGTTTTATAAAACTCTTTTGAACTTTCTAAGAATTATTTCTCAGAGGTTAGTGTACAAGTCAGGATGGGTTAGGCTATGCCACATTAACAAATATCCCCTAAATCTTAGTTAATTATTTCTTGCTTATGTTACATGACCAATTTGAACCGATGTATGTGTGTGTAGGGGATCTGTCCTCTGATCGCTGTAGTCACTCGGGGATCTAAGCTTGGCAGAGATTCCATCTTGGATATGTTTCCAAGAGCACAAAGACAGGAAAAAGGACACTTGGTAAATTGTGCACTGGCTTTTGACGCTTCTGCCTGAAAGTGATGCATATCTCATGTCCTCATGCTTCGTCAGCCAAAGCAGGTTACACAGCCATGCCAATTTGCAACGGGTGTGAAGAAGCATAAGGCCTCCGTGAGCCTGGAAGGAGACAAGAACCGGCATGTCTGTGCACAGCTGCAATGACTACCAAAAACTAGAAGGTGACCCAGGACCTCACCAAACCACCAGTCAATCTCTTGTCATGAGGGAACAAAAAGTCCAGACTTTCTCACTCCCACTTAAGATTTATTTCCAAATGCCCAGGTGAAGGCAGTTAAAATAAAGGAACGTTTCAGATAAATAGCACCTCCTTTGAAAGAAAGTCGATTTGTGTTTGCATACCATAGTATTCTGTATCTAGTAGTGGCCCCAGAGCTAACTACTGTGGGTTACTGGATAGTAGACCAAACACTCTTAACAAGGAAACGCTTAGGGTCTTGCAACCCAAAATGTGGGCCTGGCAGCATCAGCATCTCATGGGTGCTTTGCTCTAAATGCAGATTCTCAGGCCCTATCCCAGCTCTACCAAATCAAAAGTTGATTTTAACAAAATGGTTAGGTGATCCATGTACACGTTAATATTTGAGGAACACTGGATTGATTAGGATATCTGGGGTGTGCCCGTGAAATCAATGATATGACATGCTTGAAATTACACAATTGAGGTCCCAACTTTAAAAAGGTCTCCTTTTTAAACTTTGGATTTTTAAATTGTCATGGGCTCAAGATGCAAAAAAATTTACAGCGTTGAATCACAGAAGCAAAACCTGCTGTACTTAAGAATTTTATCTGCCTAATATTTTACTTGTTGGGTGGGTCTCATGGGACTGGCATCTTATTTTTCCAGTCTTGAAGGGAATGGCAGTCGTGTGATGTTACTTTAGTGGACTTCAAGGAGAGGTCAGATTGTACCGTGCAGAGCACAATTTACACATAATGCTGAATAGTAAGAAGTTCAGGTTTTCCCCCAAAATTCTTTGAATTAGTCCTCAAGTCTTCAAAGGCAAAATACTGCTCCCAAGCTTTATGGAAAGCAGATATTATTATAGCCTATCTCAGATTCCACCTATTTTGGGGAGAGGGTATTATTCTCATGTATGTGAAAGACTTCCTATTATTAACATTAACAATGTAGTACATATCAGAGGTGATAGTCATCACTTCTGTTTTTTTTTTTCTTCCCTAAATATGAGTATTTCCAAAAAGAATAAAACAGAAGGATTGAAGTGAAATGAAAGGAAATAACTGCATAAAATGATTTCTTCCCTGAATTGTGGGGCTGGGGGTGCTTTTTATGAAGTCTCAGCCAACGTAATCCCAACCAGCCAGGAAAGGTAAACCTGATGTGAGGCTCAACAATAACGCTTCAATTTGTTTAACGCTTGCTGTGAAGATAATGTCACTCTACATAAATTTCTTAATGTAATCACCACCTGGGGAGAGAAAGAAGATACAAACAAGTTGTCATATATTTTGCGGTTCTATCTACATAAATAAGCCAAAATTTATCCACCAGTTTTATGATGTATTTTCCTTTAAACATGGCTCTGTCTCAAAACTACTGCAGCAAGATACTGAAAACATTAATGAGAAACATAAAACACGTGCAGATAAGCTACAGAAATATTTCTGCATTCAGAGCCGCTAAGAGATGCCTCAGTTAGCCTGATAATTTAGACGTCTTGACACCATTTTATTTCCAACTGTTGGTAGTAATTTTTCTGCTACCCCTAAAATAAGCAAGTTTCCTCATCAGTAGCTACATTAAGCTTGGCTAGTGTTATAGTGCTGCCTCTGGGTTTAGTTCAATAAAAATCCTGTTTCACAGGAAAGTAAATCATGTTGCCTAACTGAAATTTGAGATACTGGACTCAGCAGAACTCAGAGCAAACCAGTTAGCTCTTCTAGTATTTTTTAAAATATGTGAGTTTTTCAGAAATAGACTCACAGACATAGAAAACTAACTTATGGTTATCAAAGGCAGGGGGAGGGATAAATTAGGAGTTTGGGATTAATAGATACACACTACTATATATAAAAAGATAAACAACAAGGGCCTACTGTATAGCACAGGGAACTATATTCAATATCTTGTAATAACCTATAATGGAAAAGAATCTGAAAAAGAATATATATATATATATGTATATATATATATATATATATATATATGTATATATATATATATATATATATATATGTATGTATCTGATTCAGTTTGCTATACACCTGAAACTAATACAACATTGTAAATCAGCTATACTTCAATTTTTAAAAATGAGTTTTTGACATCTGACTTCTGATCTGACCCTCAAGAGGTGAATTTGGTTATAAAGGAGTGATGGTTGTTTCACAGTGCATCTAACCAAAGTTTGGGTGTTATAATGCTCTTAATATAGCTATGTAACCAGGTTGTGCAATGCTACTCACAAAACCAGAAAAGCTCCTTTCTCCCCTTCTTTTCTTTCCTAGTCCTACTTTCAATGACTGTTTTCTCCAAATCACTCAGGAAACCATTGAGGACCATTAACAGGCTATTGGAAAGCCCAGAGCAACTGCCCAAGGACAGGAAAATGCACCAGCTCTTTTAGAACCTGGGAAAGAGCCTGCAGATCATTGCCACTGAGCTGGCATTAGAAGATTTTCTTCTCACGGTGTAATGTATAGTAGCCATTGTTCAGTGATTAACAGAACACTACAAGCCCTCTGTCTTTAGGTCTCTGCATTTCCTGTGGTATTTTCTGCCCAGGTAGTGTCTTTGCAAAGTCTTATCTTACCCTTTTTTTTTTATAATGAGCTCTTAGGCAGATCCACTTACATAATACAGTATTGCCATCCTCATTATCATCAAACAGAATTAATTAATTGCTCAGATGACCAAACTAATGTGCAGGGCAGCTTGTCTTTTGCTATTCAGAAATGTTTTTATTTAGTTTATATTCTCTTTTAATGCATTAAAGATATTCTCTTTGTATTCTCTCATAACTCCTTAACTGAGGCAGGACTATTTACATTCCTTCAAATTTTTATATCTACATAATAAAATACTGCTTTTCTGTGATTGCTTAATATTATTTCTTACACTTATGTGCATCTTCCTAACACATCACATTTGTTCAGTGTTGCCTAATTATCCATGAAGCTTCATTCGCTTATTCAATACATATTTATTATCAGCCACTTTTCTAGTTACTGAAGGTACTTCAGTGAACAAAGCAAAGAAATATCCCTACCCTCAAGAAGCTTACATTATTTTAAAGTTGCTGCACTTTTAGGTGATCTTTTAAAATAAAAATCCCCAGGTTAAAAAACTAATCTATTTGGCCTCTTTATCCGTATGTCCAAGTTATAGCTAGCATTTGGAAATAACACTTACGAACCAGTTATTTGGTGCCTGGCAATGTGCTGATCACTTCACATCTTGCTCACTTAATACTCACAATAACTCCAGAAGGAGGTACTGTTATGATCCCTAGTTTACAAATGAGGACAGTGAGGCTCAGAGAGATTAGTTAAGGGGAAGATATAAAATTTGATTTTTCTTAGCTCTCAACGACCATTTCACATTCTAGATGATGCTTTACACACCTTTCATAAGTGGATGAAAGAATGCATGTATGTTTTGGAATTCCCGTTCAGCTTGCCATTAAACACCAACAACTTGATGACGTTAGAACAGTCAACCCATTCTGTGGGGAGAGAAGAAGGTGGGAAGGGTGGTAGGGAATTGATTTTTTTTTTTTTTCAGTGAGTTTAGGCAGATGATTTTATCGGTGTTTGGTTATTACTGGAGGTGGTTGCCTTATCAGGTGAGAAGCTGGACAGAAACATCAGTTCCCTCCACTTTGGGGCCTCAAATTAGCTGCCTCTGGGATTCAAGCTCTTCAGTAAAGTGTTGGAGAAGAGTTCCCTCAGAGTCCCAAGAATTAGAGAAGACTTGAGGGGTGGATACTGGCCATCCTGAAGGTGATGGTAAACTGGGGGCAGCCTGAGCTCAGAGAAGGATGAAACCATGGCATCTGCCCCCACAGTCAGCATTAGGGGCTGCACCTATAAAACTTTTCAGAGGGGCCCCAACTTTTGATGGTTCAACGTATGATACTTTGACTTTATGAAGGTGTGAAAGTGATATGCATTCAGTAAAAACCAGACTTCAAATTTTGAATTTTGAGCTTTTCCTGGGCTAGCAATATGCAGTAGATACTCACTGTGTCCTATGCTGGGCAGCAAGCCACAGCTCCCAGCTGAGACAGGAGGTAAGGGACAGGGCACAACCATTAAAAGAATGACACAGCCATCGAAGATACAACAAAACCGGTTAAAACCTACTAGGCCCAAGATGGTGGAAGATTCGACTTCCAGTAGATCTTGGGCCTCATTATACGCTCATTGTAATATATTAGCATATGCTAAACGACATGCCCACAGGGGCCATGATGGTTCTGAGGCGAAGTAAAAAAGGCCAAAAAGTGGGCGGTACCCCAAGTCCTGGAAACCCCCACCCCTTCCCCAAAATAGTGGAAATAATCCTCCTACTGGTTAGCCTATGAAATTACCCAGTCCACAAAAACTAACCACACCCACACCCTGGGGCACTCTCGCCTTCTGAGATGGACTGCATTCTGCCTATGAAATGTGTATCCCTCTCAATAAACCTGCTTTCACTTTACTGCCACTGCTCTTGAATTCTTTCCTGAGCGAAGCCAAGGACCCTCACTTGGCACCCATCCCAGGGACTCGCCCAAGACCTGGGACATGACCATCCTCTCTGGCCCCATTTTCCTGCAACTCGGGGCAGCCACGTGATCATGAGGGTGAACTACATTCTGTCCCCAGACTACCACTGTGTTTTTCACTTTCAGTGCAGTATTCAACAAATTACATGAGATGTTCAACACTTTACTGTAAAATTGTCTTTGTATAGATGATTTTGCCCAACTATAGGCCAATGTGAGTGTTCTGAGCACGTTTACGATAGGCCCGGCTAAGATGTGATGCTGGGTAGGTTAGGTGTATTACGTGCATTTGCTTCTTATAGTTTTCAACTTACAGATGGGTTTATCAGGACGTAAATCCATCATAAGTCTAGGAAGATCTATATAGGATTTGGAAAGATGGAAAGCACCTGTTGCATGGGACAGAACAGCGCAAACTCATGGTGAGGGAAATGACCACCACCTTTCCCTATGCTCTTACTCCGCGGCCCCAGAATTCCAGTTTAACCCCACAGGATTCCCACAAGCCTCCTTCCCTTTCCTCGGTTCCCCTTTGCACCTGTTCTCTCCGCCCGCCATGTATGCGCATGAGCGGAGCGATTCGTAACTGCCGCTTTGGAGACCGCGGGGCATCGATCCACTCCGGGCTCGGCTTCTTGACTTGTCGGCCCTCGATTGAGGCGCTTGGTAGCGTCACTTCCGGTGCCTGGCTCGGCTTCCGGCTTCCAGCTTCCGGCTTGTGATTCGTACGTGACGCGGCGGACGCCTCCGGTGAGTTGGAGCGCTTTTTTTCTTAATTCTCTCCGCTTTCCCGGCTGCGGGTTGCCCCTCGGCCAGACGCTTTCCTGCGGGAGCTGGGGGTGGGCAGGGCGCGGCGCCGGGGCCGGAACGTATTCGCGGAGGGTCGGCGAGGGAGGCATGGAAACTGACGCTCGGGTCTGGCGAGGCCCCTGGACCTAGGAACCTTGTCTCTGGCGGGACGGGTCGGAGCCGGGGATCGTGTGGCCGCTTCCTGGGGCTTCGGGCCGGGGCCGTGGGCGAATATGCCTGGGTCTGGAGAGGCGGGAACCCTCGCGCATATGAAGTTATGGATAACTGGTGTTTCTTCGCTAGTGCGAGTCGTTTACAGCTCGCTCTGAGCCTTCAGGTGCTTGCCAGAGGCTCCCTTTTGGATCCGGGAGGCGACTCCCGGTACCCCGGCACTAGTCCAGGCCATCATCAAACCTCGCGTGAGATAAAGCGAGAACTTCCCCCTCTGATATCTCTGCCTTCAGTTTGATCCCTGTCACTTCCCTCTCGTCGTCGTTCGCGACCCCAGTCCCCCAGGTTTCAGTTTAGGGCGTCGCAAGCCCCTGAGAAGCGTTAACTTTCACCTGTTACCCGCACAAGTACAGTCCTTGTCTGTGGGCTCTTTCTTTGTACGTCATCCTATGCTGTGCACATAGTGTGGGTGTAAATGTTCATGGAACGAAGAAATATGCGGGGCATCAAGGTAATAAAAGCAAGGCCACAATCTGCAACTAAAACAGTGGGAAAAAATGAAATAGTGTGGTGGGTGTGAAAGAAAAGTGCAGGAGACAGAAAACAAGGGCCGAATTCTCAGGTCTCCTGCTTATCAGCTATGTAACTGTGGGCAAGGACTTGCATTAATCTGTAAAAGACATTAATAACAGCTGCTCGAAGTGCTTACTTCTGATTCCAGAGCTGCTAGAACTTTGTCTCATTTAGCCTTTTGAGCTCTACTGGGTAGATTCTGTTACCATCCCCGTGTTACAGATGTGGACCTGGGAGATTAGAACTTGCCCTCAGTCAAGCAACTAGTAAGAAGCATAGATTTGAATTCAGATCCGGCTGGCTCTAGAATCTGAGCTCTTCATCAGGCGGTACCGCTCCAGTCTCTCAAGTCCATTAGAGGTGACTTTGGAGTGGGAGCTGTTGGTGATAAATTAAGTAATAATATGAAAGGGCTTTGTAAGAGTACCCATGAAAGAGTTTTTGGCAAACTTCATTAATGTTCTTTTTTTTTTTTAAATAAGTGTACTTATTTATTTTTGGCTGCGTTGGGTCTTCTTTGCTGCACGCAGGCTTTCTCTAGTTGTGGCGAGCGGGGGCTACTCATTGTTGTGGTGCGTGGGCTTCTCATTGTGGTGGCTTCTCTTGTTGCGGAGCCCAGGCTCTTGGCACGCGGGCTTCAGTAGCTGTGGCACGTGGGCTCAGTAGTTGTGGCTCGCGGGCTCCAGAGCACAGGCTCTGTAGTTGTGGCTCAAGGGTTTAGTTGCTCCGCGGCATGTGGGATCTTCCCGGACCAGGGCTCAAACCCGTGTCCCCTGCATTGGCAGGCGGATTCTTAACCACTGCACCACCAGGGAAGTCCATTAATGTTCTATCTTTATGATTTTTACTGGATATATATTTGCTAGTTTCTTTTTTCATTTTTTTTCAAATATCAATTTTTTAATTTTGTTAAAAAAGAAAAGTTATTAGGTAGATGGGAGAACAGTATTACTTGTCATAAGTGAAAGATAAGTATAAAAATAAATGTATGGAATAAAAGAATGTTATTAAAATCTGACTAGATAATAGTGCCCCACCAAGTTTTCAGCCTGAGAACTATTCTCCTTTTGTTTAAAAAAGAAGGCTGGCAAGTCCTCGAGAGGTTTTAAAGACTACTGCCAAACTGATATTTTCTGACATTGGGGGTTGAAAGAATTGAAAAGTTAGTACCCTTGTGCTGTGTCCTTAATGCCACGCTATCATATGAATGAATCCTCCCTGTTTAATAGCAGAATATTTACTGTCTCTTTAGGCTCTTTGAACAGTTTAACCCACAACATGGATATCAGACCAAATCACACAATTTATATCAACAATATGAATGACAAAATTAAAAAGGAAGGTAAGTGCTTTTTTTAAAAAAACTAAAGTGTGTTTGCTCACTACCATCTTAAAAATTATAGAGCTTCAAAAATTCTCATCTAGTCATCTTTCTCAGTGCCTGAAATAATGGTTTATCCCTTATTGTTTAAGGATTTTAAGGCTTTTTTAAGATAAAAATAGGTAGGGGCTGAAAATGTGTTGAATCTGTTTTCACTTGTAGATAAATGGTTTCAAAAACTTAAAATTAGACTGCTAATGGGAATAGTAAGATGTTTTTATTAAAATATGTAACTTTGTATAAATAAATGAGGGGGGGGGCACTCAGTGCCGTGTCATTTTATGAAGAATTTTATCATAGTTTCATTCACAAATAACTGGTTTCCCTTCTAATTTTGTGCAGAATTGAAGAGATCCCTGTATGCCCTGTTTTCTCAGTTTGGCCACGTCGTAGATATTGTGGCTCTAAAGACCATGAAGATGAGGGGGCAAGCTTTTGTTATATTTAAGGAACTGGGCTCATCCACAAATGCCTTGAGACAGTTACAAGGATTTCCATTTTATGGCAAACCGATGGTAAATCAATCTTATTTTGGCATTAATCACTATTAATGGTATGATAGATTTGTAAATATACCCTTGAAAATATGGCTGTTGCTTTTTGCCTTCAGTTTAGAGTGGGTTTGGGTTTATTTTGTTTATGTATTTATTTTTATAGAAACACTTTAGTAGTAGAGCTTATAATTCACTTCTTTATTTATGATAGTTCAAATAGGCAAAAACAAAATACACTGAGATGTAGAATATTTTAAAAACAATGGCAGTATAGGCAATATTCTCATCTCAAAAGAACTAGAAATTAATAATTACTCAGAAGATTAAAAAGAAACCTCTGTAAACTTGTAAAACAACACAAAACAAAAATCGTGGGTCAAAGAGGGAATCCAGTCTGAAGTTTCAGAAAGTAGCATAGTGAAATACTGCATGTCAGAAGCTATGCAGTCAAAGCACTGATCTGAGGACAGTTCATAGATGTAATGTCATAGGTTTTATTAATGAATAACAATGAATGGAAATGAAATAGTCACACATGGAAAGTTTTAAACTCAGGAGTGACATGAGATTTCACATTTAGCTGCTGGATGAAGATTGGATTGTGGGAAGGGCAGAAGGGAAGTAGGGAACTCAGGAGACATAGTATAAGTCAGAGATGGTAGAGGATTGGATCAGGGTGGAGACAGTGTATATAGCAAGGGGCTCTAGGTGTGTGAATGGGTACATAGTACTTTGGGTGTGGATTTCAGTGCTTTTTTTCCGGAACTGGAATGTGATGGGAAGGGATGTTGGGGAAAGAGCCGAGGCCCAGAGTTTGAAGGACCCATGTTCTCATTCTGGTTCTGCCGTTAACTGGTTCTGTGCTCATGTTCACTTTGACCTGTAAAAAAAAAAAAAAAGTAAGCAAATTGGATATTCTTTGGTCTAATTCAGAAGCAAGCAAAGACTCTATAAAGGACCAGATAATAAATATTTTAGGCTTTGTGGGCCACATACGGTTTCTATTGCATATTCTTGTGTGTGTGTGTGTGTGTGTGTGGTTTTTTTAAGCAATCCTTTGAAAATTGTGTTTAAAAAAAGAAAAAAGTACTTAACTCATAAGCCATACAGAAACAGCCATGGGCTGGATTTGGCCCATAATCTGTAGTGCAGACCACTCGTCTGATCCCTTTTTTTTTTTTTAACAAATGAAGAATCAGGCACAGAAAGCTTATGTTACTATAACCAGTGGCATCATCAGGACTTGAAAGCTAATCTCCTGAACACCCAATATTGTGATTTTTTTTTCCCCTAAACTGGGATTCAGCACCCTATCTGTAAAAGGGCCAGATAATAAATATTTTAGGCTTTATGAGCCAGATAATCTCTTCTGCAGCTACTTAACTTTGCCTTTAGGGCCAGAGAAGCAGCCACAGAAGGTGTGCAGATCGATGAGTGTGCTGTGTCTCAAGAAGACCTAACGTACAACACCAGGCAGTGTTGGCTGTGGTCACTAGTCTGAGGACCTTGGTACCACGCTGTTTAATTCAGGACTGAGCGCTTTTTGTCTGTTACTGGAGCACATTTTCTTCCCGTCCTCCATCCAGCTCTCCTTTTCCCATCATTTCCCACCTGACTTGGCACCATATATGTGGAAAGTCCTATTCCAGAAAACTGGGGGATAGTACCTGCATACCCCAATTTTCAGTAAATTGGCATTTCCTGAGACCAGTTTATCTTTCTCAGTAGTGTAAAGAACTAGCATAAGTGAGATCTCAGTTGGCAGTAGCATAAGACTGGGTTTTAGTTTAAATCTACAATTACATTAGTATGAAGGAACAGTTTCTTCTCGTAGAGGGTTTTAGGGCTGTTTTGCTAAGTTGGGATGACAAGTTTGCATGTGCCTGTGACTGAGATCCAGGAAAGCTGGAAATTGTTTGCTGCGTTTGGCACTGGCTTCACCTTGCCAGCTAATTATTTAAAATCAGTGGGAAAAGCCCATTAGACTGATCTCATATTGAAGGTATTTTAGGAGGTCTGTTCTCTGCCTTCAGGAAGGTAGTAGATACTGCCAGATCTCCCGCATCCTGGAAGAAAGAAAAGAATGTTCCTTGAGCTGTCTTGTTTATACCTACTTAGGTGGTTTCAGTTGCCAACACACCAGATCAGAAATGAACAAAATTTTCTATAACTTGGAACTCAGAACAAAATTATTCTCTGTGATTCAAGGGCATTTGGTTATTTAATTCCAAAAATACCTCAGTAAAGTAGAACCATCTTCCTAAGGACTTCTGTCATGAAACCTTTGGTATAAATGTAAATCTTGCACCTTCTCTAAGCTGTGGGTGGACTTTTATCCCTCACCAGTATTTAGTCTAGACCAGGGTTTTCAACACTGGCACTTTTGCCATTTTGAACTGGATACTTTTTTATTGTTGGGGCTGTATTGTTCATGGAAGAGTGTTTAGCAGCATCTCTGGCCTCTGCCCTCTTAGCATGACGGCACACAGTGTCTCCAGTCAGCAGTGCCAGCTGTCTCCTGGTGGGCAGACTCTCCACTGGTTGAGAACTGCTGCTCTAGACCAGCCAGCTAAGAGCAAGGGCTGAGGTCAGAAATTTTCACAGGTCACAGGGGCAAATACAAGATCACCCAAGATCTGTTCAGGTCAGGAAGAAGGGAGTTGGGAGGGAATCCCTGGGAGCAAGTCAGAGTTGGTCCAGAACTATTTCTTTTGGTTAGATGATGACATGCAAGACTAGCAGAGTTGCTCGCAGGGTAAGTCCACTTGGAACTGCCATGTCCAGCAGCCAGAGGAAGCCTCAGGGACTGAGGTATCGTGGGAGGCCTGCCCCCCTCTCGGTTCCCCCGAACATTCAGCTATGCGATAATGCTTTAGGCCAGGGCCATACTGCTCAAAGTGTGGGCCCCACCATCCCCTTTGTGCTTGTTAGAAGTGCAGAATCTCAGGCCTCACCAGACCCCCTGCATCAGGATCTGCACTCTTACAGGCTCTCCAGGTAATTGGAATGCACATTAAAGTTCATGAAAATGCTGTCCTAGACCAGTGTTTCTCAGCGCTTGTTCAGTCGTGTGTGCTGTGCCTGCTGGCTGTGGCGTATTACTTACTCATGCAAGTGACCTGGTTGCACTAGCTGCGACGCCATCTTTTTGTTTCCTTTCAGAACTTTTTAAATTTAAGTGGATGCCACTGTTAGTCATTTCATTTAAAAATAATAGACCAGGTTCAAGGGAAAGTCATTCTCAATCTTTGGTACTTTAACTTTGGAAATAACAAATTCCATGCATATATGGACCCTCTATGGAGTGTCCCTGTAAGGGATAGACAGCTTTCCAATGCAGTTTTCTCTGTTCTTTTAAATGGAGAGGGGCAGTGGTGCAGATATTTCAAAGTCTTGTTTTTCTCATATGAAAATCTATGGTTTTTTCTTGTAATAAACACAGTTGAATCTAACTTTGTCTCAGTTGTGAATCATGGGGCACAATTTATTTTCATTTGGTGCTCAGTATATTTGACAGATTTCCTTAAGTATGTGTTTAAAATTAGCTCTTATTTCCATAGTAAAATTTGAAATATTAATGACAAGTGTAAAAACAGCCTTCAGCATGATGAAAAGTGACTTGTTTTCAAATAATTAAAACAGCGAATCCAGTATGCAAAAACAGATTCTGATATAATATCTAAAATGCGTGGCACTTTTGCTGACAAAGAAAAGAAAAAAGAAAAGAAAAAAGCCAAAACTGTGGAACAGACTGCAACAACCATGAACAAAAAACCTGGTCAGGTAAGATGGGCAAAAGTTCTTTTTTTTTTTTTTTGGTGTTAAAAATTTGATAGAGATGTCTGTCTTCCATTTGAGGGGTGATCTTTGAGGCATGCATGTGCACATGTGTGTGTTTAAAGGTAGATTTTTAAGAAGCTGGAATGGTTGAATTCTAAAATTCCAATATTTGTGTTTAAGCAACAGATTAAAATATAAACCTTTACATATGCAGATTTATATTGAACAGTTTTATTTGAATTTGCATGATATTTAGTTCCATCATTCTCCAAAATTTGTTAATATCTATTGGCTTATTTTTCAAGTTCTGTGTATAAATAATACTGTAGGTGTTATCTTTAATCATGAGTATGCCACTGAAAGCTGCTTTCTTTGAACAGTTCAGGAATTCAAAATCTAATTTAAAATACCAGGTAAAGGTGAAATTATCATCCAAAAAGTAGTTACTTTGGGATTGAAAGTGATTAGAAATCAGTTTTACTAAGTATAATGCTTGACTTTTTTCTAGTTGTTTTAAAAAAAGAGAAAGACTGGTCCTTGGTTTTTCTCTTATATTTATATTTCTCCATAATTTTAAAGCTTAGAGGTTGAATTTTATGATATAGACCTTTCAAAGACATTTGACAAGTTAAATACATAAATGTTTGAGTCAGAGTTTTAAGATGTAAATTCTCAGTGAAAGTAAAGTTAAATAGATTTAAAAATCTGTTTGTTAATCTTATTTTTATGAAGTAATTTAAAATATAAATACCTGCTGCTTTTTTAGAGGGGTTGGAAATTTTAACTGTTTCTCTATTTCTTTGGGTTAGGGAACACCAAATTCAGCTAATACCCAAGGAAATGCAGCACCAAATCCTCAGGTAATATTTTTTTCCATGTGATACTTACTTTAAAATAAAATTACAAAACAATAACAATAATTACAACAACCTACATGTCTCCAAAAACTGAAAATGATTCCATCTGTAAGCCACAATAATGTGGAAACTCCTCAAAACATTTTAATTTTCTTTAAGAGGGAGAAAACAAAACCTGACTTTATTCCTTGCTTCCCATGGTGAGTCAATGACAGAATCAAAGCGATAGATTCTAAGCTCTATGAGGGCAAGGAGCAAAATGGTTGTTTTCCACACAGTACATGGCCCAGAGCTTTCCAGGCTTGTGGCTTGGTATCCATTCCCATTGGCTGAAGCACTAACCCATCCTTTCTGATAGAGCAAAGTTGTTTTACAGTTGCCTTTGCTCTTATTTCCTCAGCACATATATATTTAAGTCTCCTGATATAGACTTATCAGGAAACTCTTTACCTAAGCTTCCCAGTAAAGGCCTCAAAAAGAAAGCCTGAGTTATGTACTAACGGTTTCCCGATTAGTCCCTTGGGTGCTAGGGTCTGACAGGATCCTTAACATCCAGGGAATTCCTTGCACCACTGAGGTTTTCCTCCTCTGATTTTAAGTTATTTGCATTTTCTTGCATTGTCTACTCTTTTGAAGTCTTTCAACAATTATAGTCCAGTTCACAAATGCCAGCACTTAATTCTCTAAGCTCTACGTTGTTCTTTACATTTCATCTTTTTTCTTCCACGAAATTAGCTTGAAGACAGAGGCTCTTACATATAAAGACCTTTCCCTATAGTTCCCCATAACAGTGTCTGTTTCCACTTACTTGTATGTAACTAGATGCCATGTATATCTCATTTACTCAGAAAAAAAAAAAAAATTAAAAATCGCCAAGCAGTGATTCTTAGTGGAAATCTTTCTATTTCCAGATTTTCTCACACACTGGGAGGTAGTAAGCGATAGTGCAGAGGATTGAACATCTGAGGGTTAAGCAGCTGAGTATGGGTGACACAGATGCCTTCTCTGGTTTGTTAGGATCGGTTATATAATCCAGACGACAAAATCCTCCTGTTTCAGCTGACCTCCAGATGCTTAAAACTTAAATATTGTTTTAAATACCGTTAATTAAATACTTAAAAACTGTTAATAAGATTTGTAATCTTCCAGATATTTATTAAGTGACTTGAATATCTACCTTGTTTGGTTACTGTTAGGTTTTTGCTTATTTCTCTGGTGTCACTGTTTTTCCGCTTTAGTGTTTGATGTAGTAAGATTTCACAGGCCTTAAACGGTGGAATGTAGTTTTCTGAAGTTTAGATTTTAAGAGCCAAATGGTTTACTGTACTTTTTATATTTACAAACTAACTTTGCCATTTCTTTTTAATAGGTCCCTGATTACCCTCCAAACTATATTTTATTCCTTAATAATTTACCAGAAGAGACTAATGAGATGATGTTATCCATGCTGTTTAATCAGTAAGTGTTTCCATAAACAAGTCTGTGTTCCGGGAGTCTCCTGACAGGACAGATAGCACTTCCCTGGGTTGAATCCGTTTGTGTATCACACAGTAATTCCTTACAGCTTCATTGTGTTGCTCCAGGATTAATCACGAACTGAAGCCAGTCTGCCGATTTAGCAAATAAAAGGCTAAATTACCTCTAATGTTTGAATTATTAATTCTAGTTGATGAGTAAAACAGGAAACAAAGCTTTGATGAAATGACAAAAAATAGAATTAGCTTACATGATTCCTGCAGTTATTTTCATGGTATTAATTATATTTTAGGCTCTTTCATCCCACTCAGGATTCTTGCTGGGATATGATACTTTTCCTGGACTCATATCAGGAAGTTGCTTAACAAATTTAAACACACACATTTATGTATTTGATGTCATTTCTGTGTTTACATGTATATAAATTGTTTACATATGTAAAAATTGTTTTAATTCTTTATAGATTCCCTGGTTTCAAGGAAGTACGTTTGGTACCTGGGAGGCATGACATTGCTTTTGTTGAATTTGAAAACGATGGACAGGCTGGAGCTGCCAGGGATGCTTTACAGGGATTTAAGATCACACCATCCCATGCCATGAAGATCACCTATGCCAAGAAATGAGATTTGGGATAGCTGCCTTTAAAGGACTTGGTGTTATGTATAGTTTTCGTTTTGATAACATTTGGTCAGGCCATTTTAATAGTTGGGGGTAGGGGAAAGTGTATGTGAAATTTTTGTAAAGGATTTAAAACATTACCTAGTCTTTGTTTAGCCTTAGTGAACTATGAATTGTGAAGGCCTTAATTTTGTACAATAAACTTTTATTTGTATTCTGTACATAATATTTCATTTATTGGCCCACTGTCCTATCACCAAATGCTTATGCTAGTTTAGAACACATCTTAAGGTATGTAAAACTGTAATAGGATGCTTTTCTAGTGTTATTTTGGAGTAGCTAATGGTAGATGCTTCTCTAGTGTTATTTTGGAGTAGCTAATGGTAGATGCTTTTCTCGTGTTATTTTGGAGTAGCTAATGGTAGAGAAACATTGAACCACTTTAATAAAAGTAAAGGAGAATTAGATCAAGCACTTGATTATATTTTCTGTAATGTTTTATGCATATGAACTGCCATCCTGGAATTCATTTTTTGGTTTGTTTTTGTTTGTGGGGTTTTTTGTTTGTTTGTTTTGGGCGCACCACACCGCTTGTGGGATCTTAGTTCTCCAACCAGGGATCGAACCCAGGCCCCCCCTGCAGTGGAAGTGCTGAGTCCTAACCAGTAGACCACCAGGGAATTCCCTGTTTGTTTTTTTTAATGATTCTTTTACTAATGATAAAAATGATCATCCTGGATATGAGAAGAAGATGGGACCTGGGCAGGATCTAAATTCCATCTTCATATTCAAATAAATGAGCATAGTATTTGCTGGTAGTAGGCATTTCACAAATCTTTTCATTCCGTTTTTAATTGAATAAAGGTCATTTAGGAGTAACTGTACTTACTGTTTTCTGGGAAAACAGATGGAAAGGGAATATTGTCTTTAGACTTCACATTTTATGCTCTTACCCTTTTGAGGCAGGATCGTTCCTAAGGAATACCTGCTCAGTTATTAACCTCGTTATTGAACGACCTCCAAAGGAAAGATTTTGAGTCTGTAATCTTTTTGAAGACTAGTAGGCTGACTTGCAAAGGTTGCCAATCCTAATCTTGCTGCCTCTTTGTGCTTCTTAAACACCGATACTCAGGATTTTCCAAAGCTCATTTTCTGTAGTGTTTGATTTCTACCTAAGGCTATCGATACAAGTCCCCTGCTAGTAAAACCACAGGTGTCTATAGAAGTGGACGGTTTTTTATGTATGGTGCATGGTAAAGTGACTGTTAATCACTTCTTGTGTTCCTGTTTTAATATTTCCTGGAACAAGACTTTTCCTATCACTTAGTTTTTTTATGTATTTATGGAATATATATGGAATACATATTTATAGGAAGACCACTTTCAGAGTTACGTAGATTTTTATCACATCACTCTTGTGCATACATAAGGAGGAAAAAGCAGAATAATTTTTATCCCTTAACTTTCCACCTGCAGAGTCTGATTCTTATGAATAACTTTTTAACCTAGTTGTCAAGTTCGTGTATGTCCATAAAATATATTAACTGAGTTACTAGAAAAAAGACCATGCTCTTGCATGTTGACAGCAATGCCAATTGCTAGTACATTTTCTAACTGCTTGCTCTCAGTGACTGTCCTTAGCTTGTCTCAGAAGATGTTTCACAGGACTTCCCTGGTGGTGCAGTGGTTAAGAACCCGCCTGCCAGTGCAGGGGACACGGGTTCGATCCCTGGTCCGGGAAGATCCCACATGCCGCGGAGCCACTAAGCCTGTGCGCCACAACTACTGAGCCTGCGCTCTAGAGCCCGCGAGCCACAACTACAGAGCTCGCAGCCCCCGCTACTCTTAGTACTCTATCAATAGTTGATGCGTTTTGGTAGTTGTATAAGTTGTGTGAGAGTCATAATCAAGATACAGAGCATTCTGTCACCCCTCAAAGACAAGAGCTGCCTTGTGCCCCTTTGCAGTCAGTCTGTCCCCCCATCCCGACCCCAGGCAGCCACCCATCTGCTTTCTGTCACTGCAACTGTGCCTTGTCTAGGATGCTTTTGAGATTCATCTCTATTGTGTGGATCAGCAGTTTGTTCCGCCAGCGGATGGGCACTTGGGTTCTTTCCAATTTGGGGCCATTAGGAATAAAGTGGCTCTGAACATTCACATACAGGTCTGTGTTGGACATATGATCTGTTAGAAGATTTCAAGCAGAGGAGTGACATTTGATTACTTTTGAAAGCTTTTTATTTTGAAAAAATTTCCAATTTATATAAAAGCCGAAATAGTACACAGAGCTCCCATACATATTTTTGAACTGTTGAGGAGAAATTTCCCCCTCTACCCCTCTGGAGTTCTTGTGGCTGGACTAATAATGAAATTGATACAAAACAGATTAACGGGAAAAAAAAAATTTTAATTCATGCAGACAGGTCTCATAGGAATGAGACCTAAGTAGTGGCCAAAGCAGGCAGCTTTTATACCTTCTTGAGAAAGAAACAATAAACTAGAGATGAAGTGACACGGCAAAGAAACTTAGGTTTGGGGTGCTCAATTAGTGAAGAATCTAAACAGTTCGACCCTGAGGTAGTAAAGGAGTAACAAGGTTTGTTTATACAAGCTTCTTGACCTGAATTCCCTATCTCTGGTGAAAGGGATGTCCTACCTCTAGATGCAGGGGGTGCATCTTTCACATGAGAGATTTATTTCCTGCTTTCTGGGAGACAGGAGGGTCAGAGTGTCACTCTTGCATTGGCAGTTTCTTAAGTAACTAATTCAAAATAATCAATATGCGTTATTTTGGGGAGGCCCACCCTGAGCCCTAGCAGAACCATTTGACAGTGTCAAGACCTGATGGCTTGTTACCCCTTAAAACTTCAGTGTGGATTTCCTAAGTACAAGACCACTCTTCCACATAACTTCTAGATGACCAGCAACATCAAGGAATAACATTCATCCAATTTATTTTTTTGTATTTTATTTTATTTTTGGCTGCGTTGGGTCTTCACTGCTGCATGTGGGCTTTCTCTAGTTGCGGCGAGCGGGGGCTACTCTTCGTTGCGGTGCGTGGGCTTCTCATTGCAGTGGCTTCTCTTGTTGCGGAGCATGGGCTCTAGGCGCGTGGTCATCAGTAGTTGCAGCACGTGGGCTCAGTAGTTGCGGCACGCGGGCTTAGTTGCTCCGTGGCATGTGGGATCTTCCCGGACCAGGGATCGAACCCATGTCCCCTGCATTGGCAGGCGGATTCGTAACCACTGCACCACCAGGGAAGTCCCCATCCCATTGACTGATGTCCCAATCATGACCCGGGAATCCAATCCAGGATCATGTGTTGAGTGTAGTTGTCATGTCTCTTTAGTCTCCTGTCAGTTCCTCAGCCTGTCCTAACCTTTCAGGATCTTAATTTTATATAGAGGTATCACATCTATATATCTATGGGTATATCTATTCAATTATATTAAAAATAATGAATTTGCAACAGTACCTCTGATTGCAACCCAATAGCACTGAGTTCATTCTAGCCTTCCTCCTCTCCTTACTTGTAACTTATTCTTCTCGAGACCCATTAATCTCCATGTATTTACAAACTATATTTTGAAGAAGATTCGATCAAACTAGGGTCTTCTGACCATCCTTAACTTACTCATCTGTGGGAGTTGCACAGGGGGTCTAGAGGGAGCAAATGTTGTTATCCATTAAATACAGCAGTTTTCAACTTGAATTTAACTTTCAACTTTGACTGCATATTAGAATCATCTGGGAGATATTTTCAAATACCCATGCCTAACCTACACCCCAGATCAATTAAATCCCAATCTCTAGGGGTGAAACCCAGTCGTCAATATTTCTTAAGCTCCCCGATTGAGTCCAACGTGAGTCAAAGTTAAGAACTAACAAAGCAGGTTTCTACCTTTATGAAGTGGGTTATATGATTAGATTATTAGCTCAAATTATATTTTTCAAAGGTAATCTATAGAAGATAATGTCAAAATGGAAACTATTGGGAGAGTCTCACATCTCCATTTTAAACTTAAAGACTTAAAGTATTTTGTTTGGGTACTTAACAGGCATTTTGTCCCTTGAAAATGCTGTAATCAGCAAAGACCTGATGACAAATATGAAATCCTGGCTAAATATTTGTGCTGTATTTGATTTTCCCTCAAGCAGCACTTCTCAAACTTTAGTGTTCATACAAATCACTTGTGTCTTGTTAAAAAGTCCATTCCGATTTAGCAGGACTGGGGTGGGGTCTGAGAGACTTTATGAAGTGATGCTAAAGTTGCTGGTCTGGAGACCATGCTTTGGTGGCAGGACCCCAGCGTCTCTGCCCTAACCATTTAGTCAATGAGTCTTAATTTGAGGGGTGTAATGAACATCTCTTTAGGCCTGATAAAACCTAGGGGCTTTCCCCAGAAAAAAAGAGTACACATGCATGTATACACCTAAGCATACAATTTCGGGGATCATGCATTCATTCAATGAATACCTATTTATGAGTACCGAGTATTTTTCTGGGTGCTAAAGATAGAGCAATGGACAAGATGGAAAATGTCCCCACCTCGTGGAGTTTTCGTTGTGGTGTCAGGGGGACAAATCACCAAGTAAGTAAACAAGGCATGTCAGGTAGTGAAACGTGCATCAGAACAGGTTCCACTGGTCGAGTGATGGACGGATTGGGTTTTGGGAGTGCGGGACTGGCTCTGTTAAACTGGTCTGTTGGTGGAGACATCTTTGACTATCAGAGACCAGAAGACCAGTATCCGGAGGAAAAGTATCCCAGGCAATAAGCTTAGAGGGCCTAAAGTAGAAATGAGCTTCGCATTTTCAAGTGGCTGGTGTTCCGGGAACAGAGCCACTGAGGGGGAGTGACAGAAGGTGACCTCAGAGGGGCGGAGGGACCAGATCATGCAGGGCCTTCTACGTCAAGGCGAGGAGGCTGCTTCCACCCCATCCACTTGTCCAAGCCTATTTTTATTTCATTTTTATTTATTAATTTTTAAAATAAATTTATTTATTTATTTTTGGCTGCGTTGTGTCTTCATTGCTGTGCGCGGGCTCCTTGTTGCGGTGACCTCTCTTGCCGCAGAGCATGGGCTCCAGGCATGCGGGCTTCAGTAGTTGTAGCTCACAGGCTCTAGAGTGCAGGCTCCGTAGTTGTGGCTCACCAGCTCTAGAGCACAGGCTCAGTAGTTGTGGCGCACGGGCTTAGTATCTCCACGACATGTGGGATCTTCCCGGACCAGGGCTCAAACCCGTGTCCCCTGCATTGACAGGCGGATTCTTAACCACTGCGCCACCAGGGAAGTCCCTGTAAAAGCCCATTTTTAGACCCTAAAGGAACCACAGCCTCCATGTCTTTTGGGGATTAAAGGCTCAAAGAATCTATCTGAAAATCCAGAAGCAGGAGGGAAGTAAGCTCAGGACAGAGCCCTTCTCTGGACCCTCCGAATGTGCTGTGGTGACTCAAGTGTGCTACCAGCCACAACAGCTCGCTGAGTTATTCTAAGTTTAACTTCCTATTTGTGAGCAGAATTTTACAAAGAGGCCTCTAGTCTTCACCCGGTCTCTGCCCACTGCAGAATGCTGGGACGTACCAGGCCTGCCCAGGATGCACTCAGAAGGCTTGGCATCTCTTTTCTTGGTTCTCCACCTTCAAATGACCCATAGTGGCTTCGTGTCAGCATCAGCTTAGTTGGCTAAGTTGTTGTGACAGCTCGGATGTGGCTTTATTCAACGTTTCACTCTGCTTTGGGGGCCTGCCTAGGGTGTGGCCATCTGAGTTTGTGCAGTCCTCATTTCTTTTTTTTTATAAATTTATTTATTTATTTATGGCTGTGTTGGGTCTTCGTTTCTGTGCGAGGGCTTTCTCTAGTTGCGGCAAGCGGGGGCCACTCTTCATCGCGGTGCGCGGGCCTCTCACTATCGCGGCCTCTCTTGTTGCGGAGCACAGGCTCCAGACGCGCAGGCTCAGTAGTTGTGGCACACGGGCCCAGTTGCTCCGCGGCATGTGGGATCTTCCCAGACCAGGGCTTGAACCCGTGTCCCCTGCATTGGCAGGCAGATTCTCAACCACTGCGCCACCAGGGAAACCCAATCCTCATTTCTGAAAGTGCCTCTTAAATGGCAATTGTCTTTTGACTCTCCTGTGTTGAGAGCTGGCTGGAGATTGTCGCAGTCTGTAAAACAGCTCCCTGATCAGGATAAAGAGGATTTTGATCCATGCTTTCATTTTCCAAGAGATCCTCTTAGGCCCCTAGATTATAGGAAGAAAAAAATGCACTGGCATTCTGCTTTCAAAAATGATTTCTAATTCATCCCTTCCTTGAAGTGAAACAGGAAATAAAGAATTTAAAACCCCAATTCTAAGTTGACAGTGGATGCATGGAAACAGCACTGGACCACAATCCCGCTGGGTGACCCTTGGAGTGGTTAAGAAAGGCAGCTCTGGCCTGTGCTGGGCCTCAACATCCTCTTCTATAATGAAGATATTGGATTTCACAAGCTTCCACATCAGGGCCAGCCGTGTAAGAGATCCTCCCTTGAAAAGAACATGCCACTCCCACCCCTATACCACACAGACCCAAAGAGTAAAACTTTGTTACACACACACACATCCCTAAAACAATCAAACTTTTTCATTGTACTATATTTTGCTTTACCAGTTTATCCCTTGGAAAATTGTTTTGTACCTATTTTGTAAGTTGAATGCTCGTCCCTCATTTTGTCAGGTGACAGTGTTTCGGGGGAGAGGAAAGGGAGTTCTGCTCTAAAACCTTAACAGCAACCAAGTTGGACAGGGCAGCCTGACAGGGCCTCTAGTCTAGAAATAATGAGGGGGCGGGGGGCCACCTTATGAGAGAAAAACAATCCCAAACACCCTATGACAAGCAGAAACCTATTGTCTCCTTCTCCCAATAGAAAGTAAACCCTTGGGCCCAGACCTTTTTTAATTCACGGCTATGTGTCTAGTGCCTACAACAGTGCCTGGCACATAGCAGGTGCTCAGGAAATATTTGTTGAATAGATGGGGGCAGGTATTAGCGCTTCAACTTTGTCCATTTTTTTTTTTTTTTTTGGCCACATCACGTGGCATGCGGGATCTTAGTTCCCCAACCAGGGATCGAACCCTCACCCCCTGCACCGGAAGCACGGAGTCTTAACCACTGGACCACCAGGGAAGTCCCAGCGCTTCAACTTTGATGACTTGTAACCGTGCCCCTCTTCCCATGGGAAAGATGCCCGGAAGCAGGCCAGGCAGGCATGGGGGTTCGAGGAGAAACAAACCTCCAGCTTTACTCCCTCCTCTATGAGCCATGAGCATTTTGAGACTGAATTTCAAAAATCTCCGAGAGAGGAGGTAGAAAAAAAACCTGTTCCATTTTTCCCAACCCACCTACCCCTTCTCCATCCCCCCACGCCCCGTTAGTAGGGTCTTGATGTGTTACAGCCCATGCTTGCTCCAACAGACGTGACTCCTAAGAATCCTATCGTGAATGATTTGTAAATGTAAGCATCCTTAACTTATCTATTATATAAATCCAGATGTTTATTAAATGTTTAAATCAAAATTATTTGTATTAAGGGTATAGATCTCACATTTTCAACAGTTTCCTACAGTTAGTACATCTTTGCTCATGCATTGAAAGCATATGAGGTTTGAACTGAAAACATTTTTTAAATGACTTAAAATTCTCATAGTTCTTTTAACAGTGTCTTCCTGATACAGTAAACCACAGCGAAAGTGACTTTAACAATGGTGGACCATTTTGGATACCATTTGCGTGTGAAAAAGACACAGAGTTTGAGTCTCTGTGGGAAATCAGATGCTAAATAGCCCCTAGAGCCCAGTAGCTGTTATGAAAGCAGAGGAATGGTAGCCACCTCCCCATTGGCCGGGGGACTTACCCAGATGTCTGGCTTTCACTTAAAAGACAGGAAGCACTGAAGTCAGTCTCCACTTCCACTCAAAGGGCAAAAGCAAAAACAGCAAAAAAGGAAGATGGCAAGACTATTGTTACTTTTCCTCCCAGGTCTTGTGGCCATATGTGCGGTGCATGGAATATTTATGGACAGACTTGCTTCCAGGAAGCTGTGTGCAGATGACGAGTGTGTCTGTAAGGACTTTTTTATGCCTTTCATTACCTTTCTATTATATAATCAAAAAAGAAATATGCAACAATAGCATAAAATCTAATTGTACTTGGAAGTGAATTTTCTCTAATGTGCATGTGATTAGCATTGTTTCTCCTGGTCTGTGCCTTTTGTGTCTTACCATGAAGAATTCACTTGGCTAAGATTCTGCTGGGTGCTGCTTTAATACCTTAGTTATCTTCTGGAACTGAACATGAGCTGTAAATTAGGAGGTATTAGTCACTCTGATTTCCTAGTTTTCTTATATGCTCTGCTTTTTTGCTGTGATAAAATCCAGGAGCCAATGTTTTTTTCTTCTAGATAAACATTTCAGTGTTTTTTTCTTCCAGATACTATTTCTCTGGCCCGAGCTCAAGAAGATTACAGTGCCCCAGACTGTAGATTCATTAACGTTAAAAAAGGGCAGTGGATCTATGTTTACTCAAAGCTGGTAAAAGAAAATGAAGCTGGAGAATTTTGGGCTGGCAGTGTAAGACGAGATTATTTAAAATATATACACATCTTGACATATGTGGCTCTTAATTTTTCCTCTGTTACGTATCTGCAATGCCTTTTAATATTTAAAACTAGCTGTTAAGAACAATATAGATGCTGTGGATACAAGTGCAAAAATTCATATATATTTGCTTTTATTGCATTTTGAAGAAACAAAGAAAATTTCATAACAAAACCAAATGTAGGTTTATTTGATGGTTTGGCAAGAAAATCTAGTCAAACACATGGGGGCTTGAACATCCCAAAGAGTTTGAAACTTATTCAAAAATATTTGAGTGGATTTGCCAAGTAAAAGTCATGTGTACTGGCAGTCAGGCTACGTTTCAATATTTTTAAGGAAACTTTAGCACCGTCTTTAATTCCAAAGAATCTGCTTTCTTCAGTTAAAACATGCAGGGGTGGGCCCTAGGGAGGGATGAAGCCGGATTGATTTACTGTCCTCCACTACAGCTGCAGCTCCAGCTCCAGAGATAAATTCTCAAGTAATAAAGAATTAAATCTTAGATTCACTCAAGACCTGTTCATTTGAATTTTTAAAAAGAGTCCTTTAAAAGTCCTTTAAAATAACAGTGTCTGTTTACCTTTTTTAAAAAGGTACAGACTTTATTTATGGGTTCCAAAAAAGATTTCAGGCAGCTCACAAGATTGCATAGAGAAATGCTAAAGTAGGGAGACCAGTAAGATTAGGCCACAAAAGAACACACACACAATTTCTGTGGGTTGACTTAGTTGCTGTGAGCAAACTTCAAATTTGGGTCTGAGCCCCCCAGAATCCAGACTGAGAAGCAAGGCATTGGCAGTTATGTAATTCTCATGGATAGCGAAGAGGATGCCTGAGGGTTTCTAAAAGAGGACTCACATCAGCTTTCCCCTCACTGTTACACTTCTGGGCACTCAGGTTTATGGCGATCAACCTGAGGACGAGATGGGAACTGTGGGTTATTTCCCCAGCAACTTGGTCCAGGAGCAACATGTGTACCAAGAAGCCACCAAGGAAGTTCCCACCACGGTAAGCGTCTCTGGGGGTGCCAGGGAAGGACTCAGATCTCAAGGTAATGTAGATGTAGGCAGGTGTGAATAATGCATCATGCAACTTACAAGATGCATCAAGCAAAGCCCCCCGACACTTTCAGTGGTGACATCTCTAGACAATGAGATTTGGGGGAGTATTTATACCTACTATCAATGTTGAAAGGTTAGTGAAATTTCTCTACCAACCCCCTTTGTTTTAGATGCAAGTTATCCTGGAAAGGGCTCCATGTCACAAAGAAAGAAACCAACATAATATTAACTGACTCTTACTGATGGGTACACTTGTTGACTAAAGACTTGGGCTGAGAAAAATATCAGCACCTGTATTTAACAAAATCAAAACATTCTGGAAAATTTTTGAATGCCTACTTTTGTGATAGATAGACTCTACTTATGCATGAAAAAAAAAATTTTACTCTTCCTAATGCCCTGGGGTCTTGTATACCCAGAACAGAAATAAAAGATCCCCTTTGAGCTACTTTGCAAGGTGGTTGTTTTGAAACGATTCTCCTGGAGCTAACTGCTGTGCAAAATAACTTCAAAACATTGCCCAACCTACATAAATGCGACTCACTTGTCACCATGTCTTAGCATTGAGCTTGAATGTGTCAAATAACCATAAATTAAAAGTGTATTTGAGAATCTTCACTTTAAGTAGTTTTTGACTTAGAGTAATACTTGTGTCATACACTTTGGGGTTCAGACTTTGCTTATTTTAAATCCAAATTACCCTTTGATTACATATGATTTGAAATAAAGAATCTACATCTGTTTTCTGGCCCTGCATGCTCAGCTCAATCTTTTTTTGCTTTTGTTTTTTTCCAGGATATTGACTTCTTCTGCGAGTAAGAAGTTAGACAAATTTGCAGATAGAAAGGAAACACCAAAAACAAAGAAAAAAGCAAAAATAACCAAAAAATACATGTCCCTAATTTCTGACTTTTGTTTCAAGGGTTTGCCTTGGGGCTGGAGATGGCAGATAAAGGGGAGGGGAGGGCGGGAGGGGAGAGGAAGGAGGGGGAAAGGGCAGGGGGGAGGGGGTGTTCTCCTAGCCTGGTCTTCCCACCCACTGGGTCAGGGTGACCTTTGGCTAAGTGGATGAATTGAAAGTAGAGAATTATTTTTCAGCCTAGGGCATCTTCTCTTACACAGGGATCATATAGAAGATAGCTCACTTATAGTTATTTCTAAATAGTAATTCTTCCAAGCTCTTTGGAGCCCCATATAGACTTAGGTCATAGGTCTTTTCTTTGGACATGATGTTTTCTACTTATTTGGTCTCTCTGGCCAGTTGGAGTATTATAATGTACCCAAAGGGGCTATGTCATCAAGGAGTATTCTAGGATTGTTGTTACTTTTAATATTTGATGCCTTTGGGATGTGAAGCTGTTGGGGAAGAAAAAGAGCTGTTTGGACTCATAGATGTTTGGACTATGCCTCTAAATTTCTCTTTAAAAAAATGGCTCACAAATTATTTCAGTTGAATCATTTTACCTTCTAAATGATCAATTTACCTCTCCCCAAATTTTAAATAATTTTAAATTTTAATTTTAATAAATTAAAAAATTTAAATTTTAGTAAGTGGTGGTGGGGTGCTTTATGAAATATGTGCAATGGAATAGTTTCCCCTTATTATGTGCTGTTACTGGATATTATTCAATCTTCAAGTCAAAATATACAGAAAATAAAGTCTATGGGTTCTTTTCTCCACTTCTATTTCAACTTCGAATTTCCTCTTCCTGTGCAAATTCCCCCAGTCAAGGATGACGTGTTAAGAAATCTGGTGAGGGCTTCCCTGGTGGTGCAGTGGTTGGGAGTCTGTCTGCCAATGCAGGGGACAGGGGTTCGAGCCCTGGTCCGGGAGGATCCCACATGCCGCGGAGCGGCTAGGCCCGTGCGCCACAACTGCTGAGCCTGCGCTCTAGAGCCCGCGAGCCACAACTACTGAAGTCTGCATGCCTAGAGCCCGTGCTCCGCAACGGGAGAGGCCACCGCAATGAGAGGCCCGCGTACCGCAATGAAGAGTAGCCCCCGCTCATAGCAGCTACAGAAAGCCCACGTGCAGCAATGAAGACCCAATGCAGCCAAAAATAAATAAATTAAAAAAAAAAAAAAAAAAGAAATCTGGTGAGAGGATACAGGTTTGGTGGTCCTGATGGACCCACAAGTTTTTCTACATTTAACTGGAAATCGGCTTTGATTGTGTATTACTAATGTAATCCTTTTAATGTAGTCATGAGCTTTTGTTTGTTTACATGTAATGTAACATGTTAAAATGCCTGTGCTACACTCAAAATTTTTTTCACAATTTCTGAGTTTAAAAAATTTTTTTAAAAACACTTTCACCTTGAGGAATAGAAAGTCTGGGAGGTGGGGTTTGGGAATAGGGTTTGTTCCTCAGTTTTCTGGGGTCTGAGCATTCCACAAGCCTGAAGAGAAGGGCATTTAGGACAAGTTGGAGGCTTGGACTCCAGAGTCATTTTCCAGCTGTGCCCATTGCGACTTTAGGTGAATATGTTTTTGCCAAACTCTTAGGGAAGTCAGTCAAATAAAATGGTACCCCACCCCCAAGAAAAAGCCCCCCAAACCCAAACCCAAACCTACTATTATTTTTCTATCTCACTTTATTCCATAAAAGATTTCATGCAACATCTAGAGCTCTCAACACAATTTTAGGCTAAGAGGCATTTATCCAACCTCTGTTTCTATCTGCCTCTTACTTGCTGGCCCTCCATCCCAGACACTCCATCACCCCTCAAGACACCCAGCACCCCCATTGTGCCCTCAGTCTGCCCAAAACCCCTATCTGTCTGGCTTCAGGCATCCAGCCTGGAGTGCCCCAGGCACAGGGCTTCAGCTATAGGCTCCCTCCTGGCCCAAATCTGCTCCCACCCCCAGAACTGGTCTCATGTAGGACTTCGAGGTCATTGACTGATTTAAATCTTCTGGGGGCTTATCTGCAGTAAAAGAATGAAAGCACTTGCAGGAACTTTAAACACCATCTTTAGGCTCTGGGAAAGCAAAATGCCATCCCTGGACCAGCAGCAGGATGGCCTCACCTGGAAGCTGGTTAGAAAGCAGAGTCTCAGGGCCCACTGCAGACCTTCTGAATCAAGATCTGCATTTTAACAAGACCCTCAGGGATTCATGGACACATGTAGGAAGAGAAAAACTTCCTTCTACTCTTCTAGGCTCTGTGGCTGGACATAAGAGTTAAAACTGGTGTAGGATAGATGAATAGGGGAAAAGCATACACATTTAATTCCGTAAGACTTCTGCTTATGGAAGAATAAGGAAACAATACGGGGAGTGGACATGACTGGCGTAGACAAGTCGATTCCAGGAGCCCACTTAGGGCAAGTGGGAGACTGCCTAGAGCAGGACTACTCAGAGTGGGTACCAGCGCAGGACGAGGCCAGTACAGAAAGCCATCAAAGGTGAAAAGAGTCAGGGCATGGTGGACGCTGGCAGGCAAAAACCTGAAATCTTGTTTAAGGGATGTGTGGGATCGGTGGCTCAGAAAAGTTGGGTGATGAGAACAGAGCCCAGGGCACCATGGAAGAATGTGGGATGTACATGTCAGTGCCGCCGTTTCCTAGCCGTGCCTGCCTGAATATGGTTCTAACCTCTCGGGACCTCTGTTTTCTTGACTATAAAAGGCCTTAGGGACTTCCCTGGCAGTCCAGTAGTTAAGACTCCGCGCTTCCACCGCAGGGGGCGCAGGTTCTATCCCTGGTTGGGGAACTAAGATCCCGCATGCCGTGCAGCACGGCCAAAAAATAAAAGGGGTTAAAAATAAATAAATAAATAAATAAAATAAAAGGGGTTAATGACAACTTCGTGACTGAGTTGTTGCAAGTTTTAAATACAATGTGTGCACAGGGTCTGCACATGGTAGGGCCCCTACGTGGCAGCCACTATTATCTGACCCAAGAGGGCTGCATGAGAATGGCCGTCACTCCTGGAGTTGTGCTCTAACCCTCCAGATGCTTCACTGATCAGAAACTGCAGTTCCCCATCGGACCATCTGGAATGTCTACATCAAAGATATTTGTAACATTTTCCAGATTGCATACTTTTTTGTAGTATCATTTTTTAAAAAAAAAAAATCACCTGAAATTCTCATAGTCCCAAATCATTCCACCAGCCATTCAGGGATATGGTGTACAATATACGTGTATAATTTAGATTTGAGATCCCAGTTCTGGCCACAGCCCTTCATCAACACCAGCATGTGAGGGTCACCACACCTTATAAAGATCAACATATATAATTTGCTCACCCATGAAACCTAGAGCCAGATGGGTTTCAGCCGTAAACTAATCGTATTTAGGCTCAGCCAAGTAGGGTTGTCTCATTTGTATATCGCCATCCTAGCAGGGGTGTAAATAACAATGCCTCTTGGGAAATCCACCTCAGAAAGGGGGTGCCCCACCAGAGCGTGAGTACTTCGGGTCTGCACCTTGATGGCACTTGCTGTATCTGCAGAGACGTATGCTGTCTCTCTGCTCTCTGGATGCTGGAAGTTCAGGTCTCTGGCCAGACATTTTGACCCTCACTCTGTTGAGAGCCTTGTACAAGACCCAAAGCACATGACAGTGCAGGCAGCCACTGGGAAGAGAGGACGCCTCCTCGGATCACAACAGAGACCCAGGTGGAGACTGAGGTACTGTGGTTTCCACTCCTTCTTGAAAAAGGTATGCATGAGCAGAATGTATACTAATGAGGAGGTTATTCTGTATAGATTACTAGAGTACATGATGTTATATTGGATACACTTTTGTTATGTCAAATGTAATAAATACAAGTAATCCAAACAGGCTGCACTTGGTTCATGTCTCATGTTATGTCAAAGCCAGTGGAATTCCTGCAATGGGAATCATTGTAGATTTCAGACCCCTTGTGACTCTTCCACATTGTGTGGGACGAAGGCTCAGACTTCTGTTGCTTGTGTCACCATGTTTGTGTCATTTAACCTCTTGCATGTGGGAATAATAATGCCTTTGAGAATGATAATAACTAACTTTGAGGGTAATTATGAGAATTAAATTAAATTAGATAGTGTTTGTAAAATCACACAGCACAGTGCACAGTACACAGTAGGCGTGTAATAAATGCTAGTAAAATTAACTTTTTTAATTTAAGAGGCTTTTAAAACATTTTTGAAACCTTGGAAGAACTACAGATTTTTTTTTAAGTGAAACGAAAGTATATCTTGAGCATCTTTTCTTTCCAGAACACTTCTGTTTTTCTCCATAGGTTTTTTGAAGTTGTTTGCAAGACATTCTGCAAATACTTAGCACAAAGATGCAGACACACAGGCACGCGCACGCACACACACACACACACAAGCTTGACAACTGTTATATTTAATGTCTGGGATGGTACCTCTTCCCTGCCTTCATTACCAGGGAAATGTCTCTGGTGCTCTGTCAAAGAAACATTTAAAAACACCTGGGCACCAGGGAGATACTGTCCCCTTATAAGCCTCAGTGCTCTCTTTCTTCAAATTCTTCCCTCTCTCACCCTCCTGCGTCCTCAAAGGATGTTGCAAATGGCAGGAGACCATCAGACTCTCCCTGCTATCTGATGCCCAGCCAAGAGTGACTTCACTTGATTTCAGCTGCTCCTTCTGAGTGCCTGCAATTGTGATGTATCCTTGGGATGACTAATAAATTAGTGGCTAGAGGTCTTTTGGAGTAAATCCCTTGCAGTCCTGCAGAAACTATTAAGGTTGACCTAATTAACGAGTCCATTGTTCTGCAAGGCACCTCATTTTCAGAGTACAGGCTTCAGAATTCCCTCTCTTGGCTATTTCCCTGGAACAAACATTCAGCAAAAGGCAAGAAAAGGCAATTTAAGGCAGGGCTTTGATTACCTGCTGAAAGCACCCTGAGCTCATCTCTCCCCACCACTGGGCAGCATATTACTAATGTAATAGCGTTCTTTTCTGTTAAAAGTCATACCTCTTGTTCAAGGAAGGGGCTGGTGGCTGGGGGAGCTGCTTTTTTTTTTTTTTTTTTAAGTAAATATCTCTCTCTCTTTTTAAAATATTTATTTATTTTATTTATTTATTTTCCTTATTTATTATTATTATTTTTTTGGCTGCGTTGGGTCTTAGTTGCAGCACACAGGATATTTTTGTGGCGTGCGGGATCTTTTTCGTTAGGGCGCGTGGCCTGCTCAGGTTTCTCTCTAGCTGTGGAGCGGGCTCCAGGGCGCATGGGCTCTGTAGTTTGTGGCACGTGGGCTCTCTAGTTGAGGCGCGCGATCTCAGTAGTTGTGGCGCGTGGGCTTAGTTGCCCACCCCACCCCCCACCCCGGCATGTGGGATCTTAGTTCTCCAACTAGCAATCGAACCCACGTCCCCTGCGTTGGAAGGATTCTTTACCACTGGACTGCCAGGAGAGTCCCAGGCAAGCTGCTTTTGCTCTCTGCAAACCTGCAAGAGGTAAATCAGAATCCCCATCAGATATTAAGATTAGAGATCCATCTTTGCAATTCCTGGCCGTGAATTCATAAGACCCTTTCCTAACCAGGCCTAACAAGGGTTTTTTCCAACTTGCTATGTGAAATGGCAAAGTGAAACGGAGTAACTGAGGTGATTGTCAGGATGGTCAGGCCTCCAGTCAACTTCTACCACAAGCATCCATATTTTAGGGTCCCCAACCCCTTCCCTGCCCCAATGGCTTTTGTGAAGACACAGTTTGTGCAAAAAATACTTGAGTCACAGTTGACTTAGTTCATCGTTCACAGTGTGGTTAAATTCAGCAGCTGGTTTTGTGCAGTCAAGTTTTAGAAAACCCTAGAATATTTCATAAGCTTAGAAAAAGGCAAACTGAAGGTGTCAGTGCCTTTAGTGTCACACGCTCCTGACCCTTGATAAGTGTGGGCATTTATTGCTTCTCGTGTTTATTGGCTGTGCCCTCATGGATCCAGTTCAATACAGGGAAATAGGAAGCTAGTTCATGTAGTATTTAAACAAATCTCTGGAGGGAGTGGGTATTTCAGCTCTGAATGGAAAGAAGACATAGGAGCCAGCACTAGGAAGAAAAAAATCTCATTTCTTCAACAAGCAGACTTATCTATCTGAAATGCTGAAAAAAAAGAGAGAAAGGAAAATCACACAAACTAATACTATTCCATGTTCTACGCTTGAAATACAATTTTCGTGACTTAAAGGCCTTTCCATGCTACGACGTCTTCTCAGCTGTGTCACCTACAAATACCGTGGTGTAGCGGTAATTTAATTAGGAAAATGATCTATTGATCCACACGCTTTACATAACCTACACTCTAACCCATTATTAACAAAGACAGGGAAGGCTCCCCAACCCATGATTTAAATATTTTTCTAAATGGAAATGACTATTCTGTCACATGTGAGCAATTGTTTTAATCATTTTTCTCAAGAGTACGCTACGCTAAAGTCAGTGTGTTTTGGAGGTAAAAAATGAGCTTGTGTTGTTAACATCTCCCCCTCCTTCTCCCCCCGCCCCGCCCCCATCTCTTTTTACCCTCTCTCTCCCTTTTGTTTGAGCCATCCTATGTCAAGCTGGGGAAAAAAAAAAAAAAAAAAATCGCATGCCGGCTTTTCAATTTCTACAAACCCAAGGCAGAAAACCTGAGTCATGGTCCCTGGACCCACTGTCACTCAGCCCTTGTCAATGCTCTCCTGACTCCAAAATGACTGAAGGGTTGTTTAATCTGCTCCTGGATCTTTCCCTGAGCCTTAGGTTACTAGTATCAATGCCAGCATAAATGGATTAGCAGACAAAAGCTTGAATCTTGACTCCCAAGGACCGCAAGAGACTCATTGGTTCCCAGAACCAGCCTCAGCCGGGCTCAGAGGGACAGCAGACAGAGAACAGGTCAGCTGGATAGACCCGCGATGCTGGTCAGGAAAAGGCAGGTGGGCGCTGGGGCCACTCTGGGTAATTGAGTTCCCAAATCCCACTGTTACCTGAAGCAGACAGATAGATGATCACGGGGGAAAGGAACCAACTTTTTTTGCGCATCAACTGTAAACCAGTGTCTTGGATGAGGTTCCCCAGAAGCAGACCCTGGGATGAGGATTCATGTACAGTGATTTATGGAAGAATGACTTCCAGGGGAAGCAGATGAGGGAGACAGGGGCAGCAGGAAGGCGGCAGGGGGTGGGGGTGGGGGGCAGGGGGGACGGTGTGGAGGGGTGCAGTTCAACAGGGAGCAAACCAGGAAAGGCCTTGAAGCCATTGCTCCAGCCTCGACCCACCCAGGGCTCAGGTGCAGGAAGTGACATTTCGGGGGCCATCCAGACCGAGTCAAGGGAGCTGAGTGTTCTTTTGGCCCATCCGTCATTGATTAAGGGTTGCAGTGGTGGGACATCATCGCAAGGCAGTTCTGGTTCTCTCTGCATTAGGGCAAAGCGGACTGGAGGAGGCCATAGGTGCTGAGATGCATGAACAACACTACAGTGGCGTTCAGGGGCGTTTCGGGGGAGCACGAACTTTATCTGCTGTAGTCCCAGCTCTGCACAAGGCGCTCCATTTCACTTCACCCTCACAGCATCCTATCCCTACTTTATCCTTTGTGAGCAGGAGGAGGCTAATCTAGTCTCTGATTTCCTCCTCAACCTGCTCCCGCGGACCCTGAAACTTTCTGATGTGTGTTACTGAGAAACCTTGGTGGGACCAGGGTGACATCTAGTGGTGAACTTGGGATCTGGCCTACAGAGAGAGACGTTTCTAAACTTGAGTCTGCAAGTCAGGGTGTGAGCGTCCTTCACAGCATTCAGAATCAACAGTATCGGGGCGCCTCCACCCCTCCCCTCCATCACACACACTCTAAAAGTCTGCTTGTCCCATGGCATAGATCGGGGTATTAATACACCGTTACTGCTTACCTTGTAATAAATTCAACTGATTTAAAAATTCACACATTAGGGGAACACTGACTTTTCACTTTCAGACTCATTTTGCATGTTTGCCTTGGATATGGAGCCCTGCAGAGTTTATAGATTGTTTTAGTTGATTTAATTCATTTATAGGAAAGCAGCAATAGCACCTTGAGCTCAGAGTAGAAGCTTCTCTAGAAAACATTTAATACAACCCACAGCCCCCTCCAGGGGCTGAAGGCATAAGACTCAGCATCCCAGATCACTTTTTTGTAAAGTGTAGGGGCAGGGATCTATAGCCAGACAACCTGGCTTCAAGATCACAGGCTGCCCTCGGCACCACGCTGGAATAAGGTCAAAGGAAAGAAAGTCTGGATTTCTACTTGATCTAATAGGGTGGTTCTCTACTTGAGGGTACTTTGACCCCATTCCCCAATCTTGGAGACATTTGGCAATGTCTGGAGACATTTTTCTTTTTATTGAAATATAGTTGATTTACAATGCTGTGTTAGTTTCAGGTGTACAGCAAAGTGATTCAGTTACATATATATTCTTTTTCGGATTCTTTTCCATTATAGGTCATTACAAGATATTGAATAGAGTTCCCTGTGCTATACAGTAAGACCTTGTTTTTTATCTATTTTATATATAGTAGTTTGTATCTGCTAATCCCAAACTCCTAATTTATCCCTCCCCCACCCCCTTCTCCCTTTGGTAACCATGTTTGTTTTCTATGTGAGTTTGTTTCTGTTTTGTAAATAAGTTCATTCGTATCTGGAGACATTTTTGATTGTCACAACTGGAGCAGGGCACTACTGGCCTCTAGTGGGCAGAAGCCAGTGATGCTGTTAAACATCCTATAAAGTACAAGAAAGCCCCCAGCCAAGAATTATCCAGACCCAAATGGCAATAGCGTCCAGGTTAAGAAAGTCTATGGTAAGGGGTGCTATTAATCGATAAATGAAGTTTGAAAGAATAACAAATCCTAGGAAGGCCTAAGCAATTACCTTGGGTTGTGCTTGTTTCCCGAGTCCAATCTAGGTTGTATTTGTTTTGTAAGGAACCATTAGGTAGAGCTGGATACCTGAAAAAATGGGTCTGTGTGAACTTATCCTGACACGCATACCCCACACCTTATGACACAGCACAGAGAACATCCATTTTGCAATCGGCCTGTTACAAATGACCATTGGCAAATCCCTTTCTCCATGATCTTAAACACAGTCTTTTTGCTTCATGCTCTAGCTCTGCATGCCCCTGCTCCCCATGTAACATTTCACCAAATGCCCTTCATCAGCTCTGGGAGGGCTCAGGGCTGGTGAAGGGCTGACACATGATGGGGGCTGCAAGCTATTTGCATTTCTTCCAGCATTTAGTTTCAGTCCTAGAGGACTAGGAGACTGCTTAATTGCTTTTCAAACAGCTATCATGTCCTCCTAGCTTTACAGCTTCTTCCAGAAGATGATTATAATACCCTATTATTTCTCAAGCAAAAATAGCGCTCTCTTACCCTTCAGTAATGCATGCATTGTCAATTTCAATAGCACCAGCTGCCTTTACCTAACGCGGATCTCTCTTCCCCTTTACTTCTCCTTTGCTATTGTCATCCTGTTTAACCTTTGTCGGGAGAGCTACCTAGGCACACAGTTATAGAGTCTTTGTACATCTGTGGCTACAATTAAAATTTAAACACAGCACATTTAGCCTAAGGTTGACATTTCTCATTCCATAGAGGAAGAATTTACTTAAACATTGATAGCTAAATGTGTGATGGACTTTTCAGTGCGCACTTCAATTCTGAGAAGGAGAGAAAGATATCACACAGCTCTCATCTGTTAGAATTGTGGGTTTGTTTTAAAAAGATATGTAATTGGAGACCTACAGCCGAATTTGAAATTGGTTACTTTATCTCACAGAGGAAGCATAAATGAATGTAGACTTTTGAATGAAATCCAAACTTAACCTCTGCTTATCATGGCTCACGAGCTTGAACGGGGCTGCTGTGATTTTTCTTTTTTTTTTTTTTGAAGCTGCTATTGAATTTAAGTTTAAAAGAAAGAAAACATTCCTGCCCTTCTCTGTAAAATCTCCTGCCTTCATGTAACAGAATACTATAATTTTCAAAATGGACAATCTGAAAAACAGGAAAGCAAAAGATGGCTGACATACAAACTACGGGATGGAATTTGAGTTTGGGTCCTGCAAATCCTACACTCCACGCCTTCTCCCCTCCCGAGACTCCTGACAAGGGAGGGGCAACCACAAGGTGAAAGAACCAAGTGAGTTGCAAAATATCAGCTTAATTAACCACTAGGCAAGCATCCAAAGATGCCCGCATCCCTGGTACAGGGCTTCTGAGGCACAGGCTGGATTGAAGAGTGTGGCTCAGATGGGAAGTAAGGTTTCTGCATTCCTGCTTCCTTGAGTCTCGGTCACCTGGGTCTGTGGCACAGGATTACACTGACCGTGTGGACAAATGGCGGATCCCACTCAACTACAAATGGAGAAGTCACGCAATAGAGAGAGGAAGCAGAGCAGATGCTCCTGACACCTGGCCCATGACAACTGCATCTCTGCCAGATGGCCTTTTTGGTCACTGGAGTTTGCTCTACACTTTCAGGGTGGTCTGGAAGTACCAGAGGATTGACACCCCCTAGAAGGATACCTTAACAAGTGATGGATGGGGGTTGGTGTGTCATTTATCAGCACTCCACCCTTGGAGGGGATAACTCCTAGATGTATAGTCTACACTAGATGTCCCAAGTGAAACTGAGGTCCAAGTGCCCATAGGGATGATTTCCTTGATAACACACCCCTTGTGACTGTCTTCTCCTCCCTGCCTCACTTTCCCACTTCCCTATCTTGAACCCTGGAATCACCATCCCAAAGAAATTACTTCCGCTCCTATCCTTGTTTCAGGGTCTGTTTCTCAGGAAACCTAAACCAAGACAAAAAGGATGACTGGTTCCATCTTTAACAGGCAGGCCCTCTCCAGAGAAACTGGAAGCAAAACTGAACATAGGAAGAAGGCCTGGTGTGCAAAGATGCAGGAGGCGAAAAAGAAGGTCGGGCAGAGCTGTATGTCTTCCAAGCCCAGTGGTCCCCACGCACTAGTAGAACTTGGCTTAGTGAGCATCTCAGCTTCTGACCAATAAGATTTGCAATTCCTTCTCCAGTCAGGGAAGAGATGGTGGAAGGCAGAATGGTAGAAATGTTGGGATTTTCCCCTCAGGCCCCCATCCCAGACCACCCTCCAAAAATAGAAAAAAGCCAAAACAAAAAGATTCCCCTCCCAACAGCTCAGGTTTGTCCCAGGCTACTCCCACTTCAGAGTGGCAAACATTCCACGCTGTCTATGGTCAGAATCCCCTGCAAGCTCCTATCCCTGCAGGAGGATAGAATAATATTTGACTTCCAGACACCTATCGCTTTCAGATTCATTGCAGTGGGACTTACTATTCAAACAAGATAGTTCTTCAATTCCTCCCCTTCCTGGTATGAACAGGATTCCGAGCTATGAAAAACTACTGCAGCCTTTTGAGTGTGTTTTATTAAAAGGTAAGATTATGCTTGAAGCAAAGTTTAGGCAAACATTGGCTTAATGCCTTAGTACTCAACAGGCAGGGAATATTTTCTCAAGTCAGGAAGCTGAATAAAATGGCTGCTAGGTTAAGAAAGGTCTGTACTTAAAGGTCAAACCAAAATATAATGGGAAAGATAAAAACAGTTTGAAATAGGATTTTTTTTAAGAAAAAAAAAAGGGGGGAAACTTGTTCTAGGTGGAGATTTATTCTTTCAAAGTTTCAAAACTTCATGCATCAGTTTTATTTTTTTTTTTAAATTATTTATTTATTTATTTTTGGCTGTGTTGGGTCTTCATTGCTGCACACGGGCTTTCTCTAGTTGCAGTGAGCGGGGGCTACTCTTCGTTGCAGTGTGCAGGCTTCTCATTGCGGTGGCTTCTCTTGTTGTGGAGTATGGGCTCTAGGCATGTGGCTTCAGTAGTTGTGGCACACGGGCTTAGTTGCTCCGCAGCATGTGGGATCTTCCCAGACCAGGGCTCGAACCCATGTCCCCTGCATTGGCAGGCAGATTCTTAACCACTGTGCCACCAGGGAAGTCCAATGCATCAGTTTTAGAAATACAATTATTCTCAAAGACAAATGTGTAATTGCTCCTTGTGCAGTTAAGTTGGTCCTCAACACCACCTCAAATTTAAACAGGAGAAAAGCTCCCAACCAACCCCTTTCCTAGCACAACCCAGCTAAGTGCCCTGCTCCTTCATGGCACCTGCTCCCGTGTTCCAGATTGCCAGACCTGGATCCCATTTCCCCAGGGGACAGATGGACTGGGGACTAGAGCAGCCATTCTTTAACCTGTTATGGTCCAGAAACTTGACGTTTCACAGGTACAACTAGCACAGGTGCTTTTCTGCTGGAGGAAGGAGTGGCAGAGGCTGGCAGGTTGCTGGGGACGATACCCAGGTTTGGGAAGCTCCTCAGTTTTCCTAGTCTCAAGTGTAATAGGTCACCAATACTTGGAGCAGGCTCCAGGCAATGCACATTTGTCCCATGACCAAATGAATGAAGAGGCGGGGTTGCTCTTTGGTGCTTTCCTAAGCCTTTGGCCACACTCTCCCATAAGAAGTTCCAGTACCTTTTCTCATCTTCACCTGATTTAATCAAAGCCACTCAGAAATTTGTTGGACTTGTTCCCTGCTATAAAAATGACGTTCTGATATGCCTGGATTTAACAAATGGTTGTGCCTCTCAGAGATTTATGGTAGGTAATTAAATTTTCCTAGATTCACTGGTACTAGTTAAATTTTTGAAACAATGCTTTACTGGTTGGTAAATAGTCACTGTCCTTAAGCTCTTCAAATGTCCTTTCACTGCCACTCCCGCCTCACAACTCCTCGCCTGGGATCACCAAGACCTCTAACAGTTCCAAGTTTCATGCCCAGAACCGCACCTGTCCTCAGGACTCTGTTCCATTCTGATAGGCTAGTGTCCACACAACCTCAGTTGTACTAATTTAGTGGGACTCCCCTCTCTGCACTTCCCTTCTCTCTGGGATCTGGCTCTTCAAGTCCTCATTGCCTCAGTAGCTCTCTGATGACTCAAACATATTTCATATGTTTTCTCCAGCTTTTCTGGTTGTTCTTGGTGAGAGTGTTGGTGGGCGATAAGCTAGTCTATCACTACTAGAAGCAAGAGCCATCTGTGGACTTTTTATGTGAAACAGAAGAATCACTATTCGATAAGCTACTGAGAGTTTGGTTACTTGCAGCCCAATGAATTCCTAACTGATAACCTTGTTATTGCTAGGACCCTGCCATGTGTGTGATCCTAGCTCATTTGATCTTTGTGACATCTTTGGCATGTGGAGTAAACGAAGGAGACTCAGCAGGCTGCCTGATTGGAGGAGAGAACCATAAAAAGCAGAATCTTGGAATAAGTAAGTACTTCAGGGTAATCAGAGGAAGATAGTTTGGATTTCTTCATTCTGGAAAAAAAAAAGAGAGAGAGAGAAGAGATCCATAAAGTGTACTAATGGGATGAAAGTGTTATTAAAGAGAAAACTTTGGAAACTGCTGAGTGGTAATATTTCTAACGCAAATTAACGATGTGCTGGGAACCCAAGAGGAAGGCATTTTGTCTTAGCTTTGTCATTAAGCACAAAGCCAAAACTTTCGGCACATGATTTATAACCCTGAGAGCTCTGCAGATTTCATTAAAAAGTACTAAATAAAGCCTGACATCTTCCAAGGTGTCCCATAGCCTGGGATATGGAGAGATAAGGGGCTTTTTCCAAGGTCAGGCTCCAGGCAGCAGGGAGCCCATGGATATGTGTAGGTTAAAGGAGAAACACAACACACACAAACACACACACACCATGTTATGGGCAGTTGGTAGGAATCTATCTAAATCTCATGCCCTCAGTGAAGGACTGTATTTTCTAAAGATGGTCCCATCATCATGTCCCACCCTCCCCCATACTCTTCTTTCATTGGGCATAGACTCTCCTCCATCAAGAGGAGGGTCTCTGTTCCTCCTTCACTTTGCATCCAGGTGGAGGAAGTGATGCTATGTGACTTCCAAGGTCATAAAGGGCTGCATTGCTTTTGCTGGCCCTTTTGGGATCCTTGACCTGGGAATCCTGTCACCAGCCACATGGAAAGGCCACTGTAGATGTTCTGGCCACAAGCCCAGCTGACAGTCAGCCTTGACCACCAATCATCAATATCAGCAGCAGCAGCAACCACCATGTTGATGAGTGAGGATTCAGAAGATTCCAACCCCCAACCTTTGAGCTGCTCCAGGGGAGCAATGTGGAGCAGAGATGCGCTGTCCCCACCAAGAACTTCCCAAACTGCAGGCTTATGGGCAACAAAATGTTGTTTTGAACCATTAAGTTTAAGAGTGGTTTGTTATACAGCAAAAGCGAGCCCTCCTTCCCTGCCTCTGAGTGTAATGCTAGCAAGAGTCGCTCAGATCTCATTCATGACAGAGAATGTACCCGAAGAGACAGGGTCTACCAAATGCATGAGCTGGTCCAAGTGGATGCATAAAGGCAAAGTTCTGGGTCTTAACAAAGCCTCAACCTAGCACGAGATCTTTCCTTATGGGGATGATTGGCAGAAATGCTGGCGCCAGCCTTTTAGTGGTCCTGGGTTTAGTCTCCCTGTTGGTGACTTTATTTTTGTATTTGTATATGAAGTGATACTTCACTGTAGTTTTGATATGCAGTTCCCTTATAACTAACAATATTTAGCATCTTTTCATGTGCTTATTGGCCGTTTGTATATCTTTTTTTGAGAAATGACTGTTCAAGTGCTGTACTTGGTTTTTCATTGGATTGTTTGTCTTTTTGGAGGGGTTCTTTCTATATTCTGGTTTCTGGACTCTTATCAGATATATGATTTGCAAATATTTTCTCCCATTACGTGCGTTGTCTTTAAAATGTTGTAGGAGTGTCTTTTGATGCACAAAAGTTTTCAATTTTAATGAGTCAAATTTATCTCTTTTCTTTGTTACTGCTTGTGCTTTGGTGTCATACTTGAGAAACCGTGGCCTCACCCAAGGTCATGAAGATTTATACCCTTTTTTTAAAAAATTTATTATTTATGTATTTATTTTTGGCTGCGTTGGGTCTTCGTTGCCGTGCGCGGCTTTTTCTAGCTGTGGCAAGCGGGGACTACTCTTTGTTGCGGTGCACAGGCTTCTCATTGTGGTGGCTTCTCTTGTTGCGGAGCACGGGCTCTAGGTGCGCGGGCTTCAGTAGTTGTGACTCGTACAGGCTCAGTAGCTGTGGTGCACAGGCTTAGTTGCTCCGCAGCATGTGGGATCTTCCCGGACCAGGGCTCGAACCCATGTCCCCTGCATTGGCAGGCAGATTCTCAACCACTGCGCCACCAGGGCAGCACTATACCCATTTTTCTGTGATGAGAAAACAGATATTTTGAGGCGTTTTACAGTATGACAATCCTGCTCACACCCAGAGTCTGGACATTTAGATAAAAATCTGAGCTTAGGATACCCACCCTAATTTCCCACTTTGCTTTTCCCAGGAAAATTACTAAAAATGACCACTTAGAGTTGAACCCGAGAAACGTCTGCCCCAACCAACAGACACTTACTACCCTGCTCTCTATCTCCTGCTCACTCATAACCTGAAGTGGAGGACTGCCCTTCCCCCAGCTCATTGTGTCCTCCCCACCCCCCACCCCCATTTCTGGGATTTGTAAGTAATAAATCTTGTAACTTTACTTCCTTTATGTGAGTGTATTGAAACTGTGCCTTCAATGAAAATGACCCTGGGGTTTCATTGCCCCAAAGTGGGAGCCTGGATGCTGAGGGAGCTACTTGCCAACCCCCATGGGTGGCTTGTGCCTCCTCATTCAGCAGGTCATGATCTGTGTATTCTTTTCTTTTTTTTTTTTTTAAGTCTTCACTGAATTTGTTACAGTATTGCTTCTGTTTTATGTTTTGGTTTTTTCCGCTGCGAAGCATGTGGGATCTTAGCCCCCCGACCAGGGATCGAACCCTCACCCCCTGCACTGGAAGGCAAGTCTTAACCCCTGGACTGCCAGGGGAGTCCCGATCTGTGTATTCTGAATTTAATACACCAGCTATGGGCTCCCAACACAATTTCCTTCCACAAGTTTTAGTGTGAGGTAGGAGTCCAAATTCATTCTTTTGCATGTGGGTATTCAGTTGCCCCGGGAACATTTGTTGAAAATAATATTCCTTCCCCATTGAATAATCTTGGCACCTTTGTTGGAAATCAATTGGCCATAGATGTATGAGTTTTATTTCTGAACTCTCTATTTTATTCCATTGATCTGTATGTCTACTTTTATGCCAGTAACACAGTTTTGATTAGTGTCTTTACAGTGAATTTTTAAATCAGAAAGTGTGAATCCTCCAATTTTGTTCTTCTTTTTTCAAGATTATTTTAGCTATTTGGGTTGCCTTACAATTTCATATAAAATTTAGGATTAGCTTGTCTATTTTTGCAAAAAAAAGCAGTTGGAATTTTGATAGGAATTAAGTTGAATCTATAGATCAGTTTTGGGAGAATTGCCATCTTAAGAATATTAAATTTTCCAATTCGTGACCATGAGTTTTTCCCATTTATGTAGTTTTTCTTTAATTTCTTTAGACAATATTTTGTAATTTCAGTGTAAAAGTCTTGTAATTCCTTGGTTAAATTTATTCCTAAGTATCTTGTTCTTTTTGATGTTACTATAAATGGAATTATTCTCATAATTTTATTTTGGTTTGCTCATTGCAAGCAAATAAAAATACAATTGATTTTGTATATTGATCTTGTATCCTGCAACCTTGCCAAACTCATTTATTAGCTCAAATAATTTTTCCATGAATTTTTAAAAAGTGTTTTCTATGGGAAGGAAATCCAAAAAAGAGGGGATATATGTATAGGTACAGCTGATTCACTTTGCTATACAGTAGAAATTAACACAACATTGTAAAGTAACTATATTCCAATAAAAATTAATTAATTTTTTTTAGAAAAAGGTGATTTGGGACTTCCCTGGCAGTCCAGTGGTTAAGACTTCGCCTTCGAATGCAGGGTGTGCGGGTTTGATCCCTGGTCGGGGAGCTAAGATCCCACATGCCTGGCGGCCAAAAAAATAAAACTTAAAGCAGAAGCAACATTGTAACAAATTCAATAAAGACTTTAAAAATGATCCATATCAAAAAAATCTTTTAGGGCTTCCCTGGTGGCACAGTGGTTGAGAATCTGCCTGCTAACGCAGGGGACACGGGTTCGAGCCCTGGTCTGGGAAGATCCCACATGCCGCGGAGCAACTGGGTCCATGAGCCACAACTACTGAGCCTGCGCATCTGGAGCCTGTGCTCCGCAACAAGAGAGGCCGCGACAGTGAGAGGCCAGCGCACCGCAATGAAGAGTGGCCCCCGCTTGCGGCAACTAGAGGAAGCCCTTGCACAGAAAAAAAAAAAAAAAACCAAGACCCAACACAGCCAAATAAATAATAATTAAAAAAAAAAAAAAAAAAAAAAGATCCCATAGATCATGAGGGGCAGAGCTGGGACTTGAATGCAGACCTTCTGACCTTAGCCCAGTCCCCTTGCCTGGTGTCCCGGCTTGAAAAAAAAAAAAAAAAATTTTTTTTTTAAAGCTGTTTTCTATATAAGATTATGTCTTCTGCAAAAAGAGATAGTTTTACTTTTTTCTTTCTAATCTGGATATGCCTTTTATTTGTTTTTCTCGCCTAATTGCCCTGACTAGAACTTCTAGTACAATGTTAAATAGAAGTGGTGAGTAGATATTTTTGTCTTTTTTCTGATCTTAGGGGGAAAGCATTCAGTTTTGTTCACTGTTAAGCATGACCTTAGCTGCAAGTTTTTAATTGATGCCCTTTATTAAGTTAGTGGCTCCAAGTTTTTTTCAACAATACTGACTGAGCACCTACTGTGTGTGCCAGGCACTCTTCTAGGCCCTAAGAAAATTATGGTGGGGAAAAAAAAAAGAATCTAAGGGGGTGGGAGTTGGGGTGAAATAGGTGAAAAGGATTAAGAGGTACAAACCTCCAGTTATAAAACAAATAAGCCCTGGGTATGTAATATACAGCATAAGGAATATGATCAATAATATCGTACTAACTTTATATGGTGACAGATGATTATTAGACTTATCGTGGTGATCATTTCATAATGTATGCAAATGTCGTCACTATGTAGTACTCCTGAAACTAACATAACTATATTTCAATTAAAAAAACAAAAACAAAAAAATGGTGCCCAAGCTGTTCACGGACAAATTTAATGAAGATAAAATCATGACTCACAAAGAAATATAAAATGAAAATGAGTCTAAGATTTTAACTCATTAGTTAATAAGAAAACAAGTAAGAGGCTACAACTGGTTCAAAAGAGAATTCCAAGAATCATATATGTATAGGCAGTAGGGAATACTTAAAGCGAATTTCCAAATGAATGCAAAATTGATCTACCTATTGGGCAATAACCAATTGCATTCTACAGAACATAATTCATTTGCATGTGTATGGCCAAGAATAATTTGCTTTGTTATCAGTTTTCTATAAATTACAGCATTATGAACTAGTTCAAAGTCAGTGAAAGGCAGAGAAAATTCAGAGGCAATCTCTGGAAGGACACTCTAGAAGCCCCCCACCCCCCATTTCAAAGTCTTTCCCAATTTTCTCAAGTAATATTCAATAAATAGTTGTTCAATGAATGGATAGTGAACTAGAAACAAAGGAAAAACATATTTCAAGAAGAATAGTGTGATCAACTGTGTCAAATGCTGCTGTGAGCATGATGAGACTTGAGAATTGACCACTGGCTTTGGTAACGTGGAGGTTTTAGTAGGATTCTGGGGGTCAAAGTCCAATTAGAGTGGGTTCAAGGACAAACAGAAGCTGAGGAAGTGGAGAGAATTAGGCCACTCTTTGGGAGTAGTTTTACTATAAAGGGGAGCAGAGAAATAGGGAAAAGTGAGGTTAAGAGAAGATGTTTGTTTGCGTTTTTTTGTTGTCATTATTGTTTTTTATTTGTTTTTTTTATTTTTGCGGGGTTTTTTGGCCACACCAAGCATCACATGGGATCTTAGTTCCCCACCAGGGATCGAACCCGCACCCCCTGCATTGGAAGCACGGAGTGTTAACCCCTGGACCGCCAGGGAAGTCCAGAAGATGTTTTAAAGGATGAAAGATAATGCAGCATTGGCATGCTAAAGGTAACTCAGCAAAGAAGGAACAAAAGAGGGCATAATTGGAAGAGGGAAGTTCAGGAGTATTTATTCATTGCAAGGGGGAAGGAGACCAGTATGCAAGTTGAGAATTGCCCGAGATTGAAGAATAGACAGTTCATCTGTTAAATATCAGGATGGTAACTGGAAGTTTTTTTTCCTTGTCTCTGAAATAAAACAGGAAATTCCTTGGCTGTCCAGTGGTTGGGACTCCACAATTTTGCTGCCGAGGGCCCGGGTTTGATCCTTGGTAAGGGAACTAAGAGCCCTCAAGCTGCTTGGGGCCGCCAAAAAAAAAATGAAATAAAACAAATGCAAACCCTAAGTCTGAAGACCATTTAACAAGAGCCACCAGACACACCTCAAAGGAACATAAGAGGTGGCTAAACCAGCTTGATGTGATAGTGGTCATCCCACCCCTACCGGGCGACTGTGCTATACAATCTGGTAGCTACCAGCCACATGCAGCTACTTAAATGTAAATTAATTAAAATTAAATACAATTTTAAAATATCAGCTCCTCAGTTGCACTAACTATATTGCGTGTACTCAATAGCCACATGGAGTTAGCACTATTGCATTGGACAGCACAGACGTAGAATTATTTCCAGCATCATGTAAAGTTCTATTGGACAGCATTGGTCTACAAGAATTGGTGGAGGAAAAACAGCTAGAGTAGGGGGTTCTCAGCCTACATGGAGAATGCTGTTACATTCCCCCACTCTGTTGCCTCATTGATTTTTTTTCCCCCATTATTTGTTTGGACGTGCTTCAGATCTGCTGCTCTTCCCTGGGCTGATCTGAGCAGGAAAAAGGAACTGGAGAGAGATGGCGGGTGATGAGAGGACAAGGAGGAAGCAGCCAGACAGTGATGGAGATGAATGAATGGATAGTGAACTAGAAACATTCTTCCAACTGTTGCAGGAAGGGGGACCCCTTCCAGGGCCCGAGAGTGGGCTCTTGTCTAACACTCGGAAATGAATTGTCCGAGGAGACACACGTGCTGACAAAGCAAGAGACTTTATTGGGAAGGGGCGCCCGGGCAGAGAGCAGGAGGGTAAGGGAACCCAGAAGGACTGCTCTGCCACGTGGCTCGCAGTCTCGGGTTTTATGGTGATGGGATTAGTTTCCAGGTTGTCTCTGGCCAATCGTTCTGACTCAGGGTCCTTCCTGGTGGCTCATGCATGGTTCAGCCAAGATGGATTCCAGCCAGAAGGATTCTGGGAGGTTGGGAGGACATATGGACATATGGCGTCTCCTCTCCTTTTGACCTTTCCCGAATTCTTCCGGTTGATGGTATCTTGTTAGTTCCGCATTCCTTACCAGGACCTCCTGCTTAAGATAACTCATGCAAGTGGTTACTATTGGGCCTGGCCAGGGTGGGCGGTTTCAGTCAGTGTTTCCCCTAACGAATAGGGTTACCTGAGCCACACAAATAAGTAAAAACTGGGAACTAACATTCAAGGGCTAATAAAAAAAAATAGTGATTTTGCTCCGGGTTTAACTTGTAAACTCAGAAAGAAGGTCTTTCCTGAATGCCTTATACAAGCCTTTGAAGGCGTGATAAATTAAACTCTGAAGTTCTAGAACATAGAACTCGTCGTGGTCTTAAAAAAATGCACAACGTGAGAGTTGTGAGTTAAGTTTTATTTGGGGCAAAATGAGGACTATAGCCCGGGAGACAGTATCTCAGATGGCTCCGAGGAACTGCTCCAAAGAGGTGGGGGAAAGGTCAGTATATATGTGATTTTGGTGAAGGGGGAGTACACGCAATCAAGCACATATTTGTTGCCGAAGGTTTCTGCTAGTCTCTTGAGGGTTACTGCTAGTCACAAGGAGCAGACATCACCAAGAAAGAGTTTAGTGCTTTTCTACATATGAGGAGATATAAGAATTGGGCTCATAAAATCAGCTCCTTAAAGTATCTAACTATCTGAAGACCTGTTCTGCCAGTTTTTCCCAGAGCACAGAGTGCCTCATTTCTGCTCTCCACCCTGAACTCCTTTCAGGGGGTGTTGAAAGCCAGCAGCTGCAGCAGCACATGATTTAATCCTTGTAGAAGTAGGTGGCAAGTGCCAATTTGTAGTTGACATTGTACACTTCAGTTTAGTTAGAAATCTTCTCACTGATATAATATATAGTTGGACAAATCAATCTTTTAGTATCCTTTCGGTGACAGACCTGTTCTTTGGGGAACTAAAAGCAACTGTCTTTCTCTTGCAAATCTCTACAAACCAGAAATGTAAATACAGGCCCGAGGACCTGAGACTGAGCCTCATTAGCTCAGTCAGGCAAGACCTGAAACCAAGAGAAAAAAAAATGACAAAGTGGTAGTTTTAAAATTGAAACCGCTGGGAATGCTACCTCAGCCAAACTTTACAAATAGTAGAGCCTTGGTCATCTGAGCAAGCAACTTTAATGTATTCCAACTGTTCTTTGTAAACTAGTAAGTTTATATTTTAATACCTGATTCATAACTAAGTTTTTTTTTTTAAGTGAAGCCATGAGATCTCTAGTTTTGTCTGTTTATATGTCTGTGTGCACATTATACATACGAGATATCTCTACCTCTGGAAGTTATTATCAAAATTGAATTTATAAAGAGGTCTATTTAATTTAAAAGAAAGCGCTTACAAATTAAAGAAACCAGCCAAAATGACTTTCAGGTTCACATGAACTGGGAAATATTCAATATTAATTTGATACTTGGTATTAAAGTTTGTTTGTTGATCTATTTATTATAGACATGTCTTTAGAGTCTAATATTAAGTATAATACTTTATTGTACCTAGGTTTAACAGATGTCAAATAAGACCTTATTATATCTGTTGCAAGGAAAATAACTTGATATGATGAGACTTTATATGTAAATGAGATAAGAACTTTTGGGTAAACTCTTTAAAACTATATTTTAGAAATGTCTACTTAAAATGATCTTTACAGATATTTGGTAACTTAAAGTTCTAGAGTTGTGCTAATTTAAGTGATGGAGGTTTATTGAATAGCTATATAATTTCAAAAAAAATAAGATACTGATAACGTCAATTACTAAATAGAGAAACTAAAGGTATTTAGGACTATTAATGAAAATGTTTGGTGCCACCTTGAGATGTCCTCTATAAGAAAATGAATGTATTTAGAAATTACCACTGGTATTTATGTTCACCAATCTACAGAATGCTAATGTAAAAGAAAATTCATAATTGCTTACTTCTTAGTTTTCACTAGAAATTAAGGTTTTTAAGACTTGAGGATTCTAATTTAAACATGTAATTAAAGCTAATAGGAAGCATTTCAGTATACAGTACGAAAGTAGAATGTGTGTTTTCAGTAGAGAAGGTATGATGAATGGAATTACATTTTATTGAGGAAAAAATTTTATACATGGTCAGGATTAACTAAATTTAGATTGAAGTTAATTAAGTAAATGGATTTTGTTGTTAAGTAAGGTAGTACATGACTGGAATTTGAACAAAGTTTCTTAGAGTGCTCCTTTTTGATAACAGATTGTGTGAGTTTCTGTGCCCTTAGGTAATCTATTTGTGAGTTTGGTTAAATGAATACATATTGTTTCATAGAGACCTATGATCCTGTTGTGTTTTAAAAACCTTTCTGATATTTTTTAACCAACTTCCCAAATATCAAAATCGAACTAAAGCTCTTTTAGCCTCCAGCTGACTCTGGGATGCTTCAAAGGAACATCTCTGAGACATCTCAGAGAGGAATGTTAAACTAAGTTTATTTGGTATGTTTAATTACTTCAGAAACATTGTCAAGTGATTGGAGATGAACCTCAGGTTATAGTTTATGGATAAATGTTATTAATACAGATGTTCCAAAATTTATATGGAATCCCTAACATCTGATATGTCCTGATATAATGTTATCAGTCATAATTCTAGTTATTATCCAAAAATGTTATATGTCACAGAAATATCCAAGTTTCCTGCTAATTGCATTGTACTCAAATCTTTACCATGCTATTTTAAGTTTTAGCTTTTATAGACAATCATTATTTCACACTGATGCTTTTACAAAATGAAGATTTTCAAGAAGACTCAAAAAAAGAACTTTTTAAACAAATATAAGTTTCTGATAGCCTTAGATAGTACCACTGAACTGGGTAACAAACGACAGAACTCTAATGGAAAACCTGATGACTTCATCCAGATCAACAGGAATTAATTACACGAGACTGAATGAACTAACTGATGAGTATGATTTATAAGTTTATGACTTTTTGAAAATACACTAGCTAAAGCTTTGTTTTCCAGAAAAACCTTTTCTCTTATGCTATGACCTACAACAAGTTGATAAAGTATACCTTTGTAAACAAAGAGGAAACATTTATCTTTTTCTCTCCACCTGATCCTTCCAGAATTCGGTTTCTCCAGCTGGCTCTCCTGTGGATTTGATGCAACTGGATTACAACTAGTTAAACTAATGATTGTTTTAATTTGTTCTTTGTTTCCAAATTGTTTATGATTTGTCTTCCTGCTGTACTATGACTTTGTAATGTTACTACCTACATTACTTATATCCTGTCTATTTTATAAGATTGTTGTCTTTTATAGTACTCAATGTGGCCTCCAACAAAACTGATGATGGCTAAACATCTTGAGAAAATAGATCACATTTATGACTCTTATAGAATAATTGTAATAGTGTGATTCTAGATATGGGAAGAAGCAATAAGGGAAAACATTTCCTGGATCATAATAGACTAGGAAGACAGAGGATCCAGAGAATCTTTAATTATCAACAGGGCCTAATCCGGAAATTAGCTCCTGGAGTAGCATATCAACAGGAATTTTCGCCTGATCTAGGATGAGCCTCCCAGCGCCATGGGACAAAATTTGGTCATGAAATGTTTCCCAAATATTGGTTGAATTCCTGACCAAGAGGAGGATCTGAGAAATGGAATATTTCCTGCCGTATCAGTCAGTCATCAGAGATTGCAGCCCTCCAACGTTAGTCAGTGAGCCCTGAGGAAACTCAGGAAGGAAAGAATACCTGCCATCTAGCAGCCATCAGACTCATCACTCCCTATGGTGAGCCCTGAGGAAACTCAGGATGTGAAAACACAGGATACCCAGATAGCTGAGGTGCACATCAAAGGAATGATTTCAGTGAGCCCAGATTCTTGCATCTTCCCACATATAGAAAAGCACTAAATTCCTTAACTTGGGATACCTGGTTTTCTTTAACAATAATCTTTTTTATTTTTAGAAATTTTATTTTTTATTTTATTTAATTTATTTATTTGGTTGTGCCGGGTCTTAGTTGCGGCAGGCAGGCTCCTTAGTTGCGGCTCGCCAGCTCCTTATTGTGGCATGTGAACTCTTAGTTGCAGCATGCATGTGGGAGCGCAGAGTCTTAACCACTGCGGCAACAGGGAAGTCCCAACAATAACCTTTTGACGTCTGGACTATCTGCCCTTTGTTGCAAATTTCTGTATAACCTGGCTTCCCCACCACCACCTCACCTCCTCAGAGCAGTTCTCTCAGGGTTATTTGAGATGCTGCCTCCAGGCTTGAAGTCCTAAAAATTCCTGCCGAATAAAACATAACTCTCAACGTTTATGTTGTGAATATTTTTTAAGTCGACAGGTGCCAGGCTGGAAACACCTTCCCAACAGGTGGAAGCGAGAACTGCTCTCAAGCCCCCAGGCTGGGAGGCAAGTTGCCAAAGTTCAAAGATTGGGTTGGGCAGAAACTCTGGCCCAACTGGTTAAGAGCATGGCCTTTACAGTGAGACTTCAGATCTAGGCTCCATCACTTTGAGAAACGTATTTAAACTCTCAGTTTCCTCATCTGAAAAAGATGGGTAAAAAAATAACCACTTAATAGGATCGTTGTGAGGATTGAATGAGGAAATCTTGTACAACACTGGGAACCATCTATGGTGTATATTAAATGCTCAATAAGTGTTAAATATTACTAATAGTAAAACCTCATTATTCCAGAGGCACAAAGAGGACAAACTCTCTGCTCAGAGTCAGTATCATGTCAGGATAGGCTGTGTTCTGATACCTACACCCTGGGTCTATTTTTAGGAAGCTGCCCATAGTTCTTTTCTTCTCTGACAGGACTAATACTTTTTTTTTTTTAAACAAGAGGAGGCCATTCCCCAGGCTTGGGAATTTCCAAGGACATTCTCAGGATCACACCCTTTTTTAGCCTCTAGCTCTACTTCCTCCAATGCCTTGCCCACCCAAGAGAGGACTCTCTGCTAGGGAAAGGGAGGACAGCCCAACCTCCGGTGGGTACTCCTAACCTGTTGCCTTCCAGCAGTGCCTTCTCTGCTCAAAACAATGGTGGGTGTCCTTTGCTCATGTCTGACATCTCATGACCTGCACTGTCCCATCTGGGGCTCAGAGCCTCAGCTGGTTCTCAGTCAACCAGGCCTCTTCACAAGGAATATTCCCCAGATCTTATGCTCTCATTCAGGACACTTCCAACATTGTCCCAGCACTCCTTCTCTCAGCACTTTATTCAGGCTGATGCACTCCTGGGATAGACAGGGTCTTGTGGAAAATGATTCACTTAGCATTTACGGAGCAACTGTCCTGTCCAGGTAATCATTGCCATATTTTACCCTCTCAACCAACCTGCAAGTTAGGATTGGAATCTCCATTTTGCAGAGGAAAAAATCGTGTGTTAATGAGTTAGAATAATTTTTTAAAATAAATTTATTTTTGGCTGCGTTGGGTCTTTGTTGCTGTGTGCAGGCTTTCTCTAGTTGGGGTGAGGAGGGGCTACTCTTCATTGTGGTGCGCGGGCTTCTCATTGCATTGGCTTCTCTTGTTGCAGAGCACGAGGCTCTAGGCGCGTGGGCTTCAGTAGTTGTGGCATGTGGGCTCAGTAGTTGTGGCGCACGGGCTTAGTTGTTCCACAGCACGTGGGATCTTCCCGGACCAGGGATCGAACCCATGTCCCCAGCATTGGCAGGCGGATTCTTAACCATTGTGCCACCAGGGAATTCCTAGAATAATTTTTACTTTATGTAACATATATGGGATCAGATGGACCAGGTTGTACAGCAAGTTGTTTTTGGTTTTTGTTTTGTTTTAATAATATTGAGGTATAACTTAGACATTAACTTCTTTTTTTTAACACAACACAAATATATTTCTAATATTTTCTGTGGAGATGCACAGAATATTGAAGACAAATCTAGTTTTGTTTTTTTTTAAAGCAAGCATCTGCCTTTTTTTTTTTTTTTTTGGCTGTGTTGGGTCTTCATTTCTGTGCGAGGGCTTTCTCTAGTTGTGGCGAGCGGGAGCCACTCTTCATCGCGGTGCGCGGGCCTCTCACTGTCGCGGCCTCTCTTGTTGCGGAGCACAGGCTCCAGAAGCGCAGGCTCAGTGGTTGTGGCTCACGGGCCCAGTTGCTCCGCGGCATGTGGGATCTTCCCAGACCAGGGCTCGAACCCGTGTCCCCTGCATTGGCAGGCAGATTCTCAACCACTGCACCACCAGGGAAGCCCGGGAAAATTTTGATGTGAAAGAGAGGAGGAAAGAATTGCTGAAAAGATGTCCTTAAATAGCGGCAGGAATCTAGTAAACAGCTGAAAGGGCTAGCCACAGAAGGCAGCAGAGGTGGCTCATTTAAGGTCATCAGGCAGCGTAGGTGGGTATAGCTGATGATAGCTGGGTAGATGTAGTGGGAGCCTGTGAGATTCTCTTCTGGTTGTTTCTATCTTGCCCCTCAACTGAGCAATGCCCCATTCTGAGAAAACCTTTAAAGTTTAAACCACAGGGCAAGCCTCTCTTTTGAGGTCATGGAGTTGTAACAAACTTGTACAGGAGAGGTGGCTGGGAAGAAGGGTCTGGGAAAGACTTCCCTAGGGTAGGACAAGACAGGATCAATGTTGGGTAGCAGCAGTTGCACAGCAATGGTGCCATGCTGCAGGATGCAGGAGAGACAAGTGTTACAGTTTAGTTTTCACTTTGTGTTCCTTGATCAAGTCTCACAATTACCAATCTTTTATTTAGACCTTGCTTCCTGGAAATAGGAAAACATCTAGGTAGTAGTGTTAAATCTGTCAAGCTGACCAGTTAAGTAATGTACTAATAACCTGAGGCTCATTTATAGTGAGGAGCCTATACATTTCACCACCTTAAAAGCGTACAGGAAAAGTCACTGGTTCACAAACATCAACTGCAACAACCTAAAGCCTGGAGACATTTAATTAGAAGGAACTAAAGTTGTCAGTGTACTGTACCTGGCCACCACCTCCCTTCAAGCAGCCAAGTTGGACAGGTCATGGAATGCCATTAGAGTACTTGTCACAAAAAGAAACCTGTCAAACACCCAACCCATTAAGTCAAGAGGATTGATTATACATGCAGACTGCTGCACCTTCTCTGACTTTGGATTTGTGCCTAAGTCAATAAACTATATGCACATCAGAAAAAGGATACGGACTTCCCTGGCGGTCCAGTGGTTAAGACTCCACGCTCCCAATGCAGGGGGCACAGGTTCAATCCCTGGTCGGGGAAGTAAGATCCCACATGCCTCACGGTGTGGTCAAAAAAAAAAAAAAAAACACCAAACCTATAGACTTCATGTGCCCATATGCAGTTTTATGCTAAATTTATTCTTACAATTCAGGCAATTAAAAAAAGTAACTCTAATTAATGCACTCATAATTTCGGCCGATTGCTAATCTAAATGACCAAAACTGATAGACTAGCCCTGCACATCAACAGAGTCATGTTTTTGAGGAATGGCTATTCATTTATTTTCCACAGTAGCAAAGAGAGGTCACCAGTGATTCTGCTCCAAAACATGGAAACTGTAGTCTGCCACTGCAGAAGAAAAACCTATTAACAAAAAGACAACTGATCTGATGGTACTGAACATCAGCAGCCCAACTGTTAATCATGTATCTCAGGGGTGGGCAGATTTTTTTTCTATGAAGTGCCAGATAGTAAATATTTTAGGCTTTGCAGGCCATATGGTCTCACTTATAACCATGCAACTCTGCTATTGTATGGCAAAAGCAGCAAAAGACAATACATGAATACTATTATGTACACTAAAATTTGAATTTCATATAATGTTCACGTGTCATGAATACACTTCTTTTGATTATTTTCTCAATTATTTAAAAAAATGTTAACAACCACCCTGCTCACAGATCCAACAAAATCTGGTGGCAGGCCAGATTCGACCGGTGGCCCTGTTCTACCTGATAGACAATTTCTGGTCACTGATGATGACTACATGTCCAAATTTCAGTAAGGTTACCCAACAGAGACAATTTAGACAGAAGATTAGAGATTAGTTCCACGATCCTTATTCTGCTAACAGCAGAAAGCAAACACACAATTGTTCCTGACCTTCTGCAGGTGTAACAGACTCTCTAGGTACCTCAGCCTCTGGCTATACCTGAAAATCATCCAGGTAAAAAAGACACCCAGCGACCGGAAAATGCAAGGCTTCAGGAAAAGCCATCAAATCAAGGTGGACAAAACATCGGGCAGACACTACGGAGCCCTCGGTCTTCAGGCAGAGCCGTCAAACAACGGCTTCAAAATCCAGGTTACACCTTTCCAACACGTCCCCCAGCTCTGAGTCGTCTCCTGCCATCCAGCGGGGCCGCAGACTCGTAACCACACACACACACCCCCGACCCGGCCACGCTCGGAAGCCGCCGGCGCTGCGCGGGCCAGGACACCCGGTCCGACCGGAAAAGCCCCTTGTTCCGTCTCCTCCCGGTCGCCACAAGGCGCAGAAAACCTCCCGCGGACAGTCACGACGTCCTCCTCACGCAAGGAGGGCAAAATGAGAAAAGAAGTAAGCACAGAGAGGCACCAAGAAGGAAGCCGCTCTTCCGACCACCCCCTACACGTCAGCGACTCAGACAACCCCTCGCACCGTGACGGGGACGAGTCCCAAGCCCTCCCTAGGACCACGATTCCGGAGTCTCGCGGGACCTCCCTATTCCGCGGCGCTCAGGTATGGGGACATCTCGCGGGAGTTCCCCGCCGGTGCGCAAGGGTCCGGTGGCCTCGCGGCTCCGCCCCGGTATTTCCCGTCCGCCGGCCCGTTTCGCGCAGCCGCCCGCGCGGCTGCGAGTTGGCGCGTCGCGCAGGCGGCGGCGGCATGGGCCTGAGCCGGGTGCGGGCAGTCTTCTTCGACTTGGACAACACGCTCATCGACACGGCCGGGGCGAGTCGGAAGGGCATGTTGGAGGTAACGTTCCGGCTACCGCTTCCCTCCGGCGAGCCCGGCGCTCCGCCCCGCGCGCTCTCTCGCCCCCTTGGGCCACCGGCCCACTGCCCTGTCGGCTCCCTCCGCGCCGGCGCTCCTGGTCCCGGAGGCCCCTCGTGCCGGCCCGCGGCGGCGGCCCCGCTCAGAGAGCGGGGAGGCTGCGACCTGAGGGCGCTCCCAGCGCTCGGGCTCCCGGAAGGATGTCGCCAAACTGCCACGAGGGCAGAGTCGCCTCCGCACAGAAAGGCGGCCGCGCGCCAGGCGCCTGGCTTTCTGCCGGGACAGGTTTGGACCTGCCGGGACGAGCGGGCACCCGGCTCTCCGGGACTGACCGCGGGAGGATGGTCTCCCACCGCGTGCTCTTCGTTGGACCTTTGATCCTGGACTTTATCGACTCGAGGGAGTTTTCTCCGCAGGTGTTCCTGCTATGGGTGTGATCCTCAGTAGGTTTACTTTCACGAGGCCTTGCTCCGCCGCATCCTCCCCTTTCTGTACCTACTGATGCTCTTTCAGACCTTTCCCGTGCTGTTCAAGACCCGAAGCCACCCCTGCTTTTTTTCGTCTGCATTCAGCTTTAAAGAGAAAACTAAGGATTGCCATATCTGAAGAACCCACTTTCAGAAGCTAATCCTTACAGCCCTGAGTGCCCCGTCCTCTTCATGCTTCATTAGTTAGGTTGTGTCTCCCTGGATCTTCAGCCTCTTCATCCTCTTTCTTGGTGCATTCCACTCTTGCTGCGTTTTCGGATCTGTCCAATGCTCTATTTTTATTTGTTTATTTGATAAAGATGTCTTTCCACTCTCTTATGATACTCCATAAGCAATATAATAATGTTTAATCCTATATAGTCAGCTTGCACATTTCTTGGGTTTGAATCTTGGCTCCACAGTTTTCTCTGAGATCTCGGGAAAATAATTCAACTCAGTGCCTCAGTTTCTCATCTGTATTATAGTACGACACTAGGGCCAACTTTAAAAGACTGTTTTGGGGAATTAATTGAGATAATGTGTATAACAATTTAGCAGAATGATTCTCCAAAATATGCATTGGAAAAATGTTAACGATTATTTTATACAATTATTGCAAAAAATAAAAAAAGGGCAGCAAACCTATGTCCATTTTTCAGCTTAAAAAAAAATAAGCAAATGTGAATAATTCATGCAGAATCTTTTAAAATGTCCAGTACTTTAAAAAGAACGCTTCCCTTGGACCCTTCTTTCTCCACAAGATATTACCTCTCTTGACAGCCATGTTTTTCAAGAGAAATCTATATCATTATCTCCATGTTTCTACTTCCTGTGTATTCCCAAAACCACTGTAGTGTTTTTTGTTTGTTTGTTTTTGCCACTAGAATGAAGTAAACTCACCATCTATAGGCACCTCCCAAATTGCCAGAATCCTGGACATTTTAAGTCTGTCTTAATGACTTTACCGAAGCATTATACACTGTTGACTGTCCCTTCCATCTTCATGCCTTTGATCTTGACCTCAGGGGCACTATCCCCTGCTATATTGTCTCCAGTATCTCTAGCTGAAAACTGTACATATTTACCTGTGTGTTTTTGGCAGGCCAAGTCCAGTGTGTTGTCATTAAGTTCTTGTTTTATTCCAATCCTTGCTATAGGCCAAGAGTTTAGGCTTTAAAATTAAGACAGTTGAGTTTGAATCACAGCTCTCCCAATACCTAGCTGAAAGCACCCGAACAAGTTAGTTAACTGCTCTAAGCCTCAAATCTTTAAATAGTGATATTTGAATAGTGAAATTAGTTCTCAAAAACCTTATCAGCTAGGTTTAATGTAATGCATGGGAAGTACATACAGTCCAGTGTTCCAGAATTATACCACCGTCCACTCTGTCACCAAGTCTGTCCTCTCCTGCACATCCCCCCTGCCCTTGTCTTAGTTAAAGCTGGACTTGTCTCTCATCTAGACTGTTACTATGGTCTTGATGCCAGGCTTACCATGTCCAGTTCATCCTCCACATTCCAACTCACATGCCCACAGCTAAATAGTGAGCTTCTTAAGAGAGAACAAACTGTCTTATTCATCACCCTGTGTTTGACACAGGGTGAGTGTTGAATGGATGGATAAAAGTCCAGTTCTCCAGACTTGGTTCTTACCATTTGCTTTATAAATATTCTATGAAATGTGCAGAATTAACTATACAAGGATCTAGTATCGCTTTATCACATAATAATACAACACCCACAAATGTTAGCCTATTCAGAACTAACATGCCAGCTTTCTGAATCACTCTGAATGATTTGTGAAAGGAGGAAGGGGGAAAGGTCCAGCCATTGCCTTGGGCTTGAGGAGAAGGAGTCATATACTGACTATATATCAGCTTTAATTATTTTTTCTTTTTTCAGCCTCTTTTTTTTTATATACAATTTTTAAAGGTTACTTTCCATTTACAGTTATTACAAAATATTGGCTATCAGCTTTAATTTATTTTTAAATCATCTGGGAAAGCTATTTCCACCCTCTTCAGGCCTTTCAGTGTCACTACTCAAGAGGAAGCCTTCTCCAGAAAATTGGGGTTTCTCAGAGAACAAAGCAAAAAGATTTCTGCATTTTTGAGTTTGCTTTCTAATGGGTATGACAGTGAACATAATAAATGTGCTTTTATTTATAAGTGTGTCAGAAAAACTGGAGGGGAGAAAGAATTGCATTTTTAAAATAGGTTGGTCAGATTAGGCCACATAGAGTAGATGATGTTTGAACAAAGACTTGAACTAAAAATAACAGGAGGGCTGCTTGAATTGTTAGTCTGTATGCAGCCATCATGTTTTGTGAGCATGTATTTTTTAAACAGTTTTATTTAGAATTCAGCCACTTCATATCTTTATCGTATGTGTTATATGGTTCCCACACTGGCCCTCAAAAAGTCTTTTTAAATCACAGCTAAACACTAGTACTAACGGTATTTTAAGTCTGGGTCCAGAAAGTAGGAGGTAGAACAGAGTTTCCTTTTTGTATGTGTTGAGATAGAGCCTTAAATAGAGTTTTGAAGTAGATGGAATTTGAGTTTATATTGTGTCTAGAAATTGATCTCCCCTCTCTCACTATCTTAGCTCTCCCTTCTTCAGGCCTGTACGTGCCTAGTGGGCTCATTCTACTCAGAAGCCTTTTCAGGCCTGACTTACCCTTACGCAAAATGTCATCACACCTCTAAATTAGAGATCTTTTCCTTCCATCCCCAATTAAATTTAGACTCCCATTCTCTCAGTGCAGGTGTTAGGAGAGTTTGCACCAGTAATGTGGACTAATTCACCTTAGGTATTACTTCTGTTTGAACTAATATTAATATGTGAATGACTGATAAACATCTTTCCCAAAGCTGTTTATATTATTAAAATGCCACTTGTTGTTCCAAATGAATATGTAATTAGTTTCTGTGTGACAAAATGGCAAAGTTAATTCAGGGAATGTAATGGGAAGCAGTTTTGAAACTTGGGAGCAACATACCTCTACAAGAATCTCCCCTTTAAGGTGAGCCAATCTGCTTTTTCAGATCCCAAGAATGTGCTTAACAAACTGCCAATTGCAGTTTATAGGAAACTGGATCTTTATTGGAAGCTTTCATTTATGAACTGTGAGCCAGTTCCTGTTGAATCGCAAGTACTGTGGAGTCCTAGAGGCCTGTGTCCTTTTATTGTGTAGCAGTAGCGTTGCTAAAACTGTATAGTGACCTTCAATCATAGCTCAGGAGTAATTCAGTTGACATTGCTAGAAAAAATGGTGACATAACTATGGAGATTGAAAAGGCTTGATTTGTTCATTGAAATTTAACTTTATAAAGCAAGAAATTTCAAAGTTTTCCCTTCACCTAAAATTCTTAGGGCTGGTTTATTTTTCTCCGACTAGTAAGACTTTTCTTAACTATTATGTTTTGTGATTAACACAAATAGCCTGAAAAATATTTCCTTTACCTTTGGTGTGGTTTTTATACTCTGGAGGAAGAATGTGTCTATTCAGCTGTTTCCCCTTTTCAGTAGGCGAATTGAGTGTCTGGTGTGAGTAGCAGATCATTTATTCCCTATAGAGTTTAGGGTAACACAATTTAACTTGACTTTGACTGGTTCACTTCAACAACAGAAAATCTTTAGCCCCAGCTGTGTGCATTGCCCTCTTCCTCAAAGATCCAAAATTGCCTTGGCATGATCGACTTTCCCAGATGTCCCTGGGACAGGCGGCTTCAAGTGCAAGCAGTTCACTTGGAAGGTGACCCTAGGAAGCACTGTAGCAGGTGGTGGAGTCAGACAGGGAAGGGGAGGAATCTAATACAGGCTGTGTTCATGAGCAGGGAACTGTGTGAACGGTTGGGGACTCTGGGAGACACATGTAGACATACTTTACTTGTCCCTTCCAAGGGGAAACCCACCAGTATCTGCTTCTTATTGGTTGAGACCTGCTCCTTGGGCTATACTCTGGCTCCAGCCTATGTGCATGGGTGCCCCTATGGCGAGATAAAGCTCCCAGGCAGAGAAGCCCAAGCACTTGCAGTATGAAGCCTTTGGCATGTATGGGCATAAGGTGTGCCAAGGGAATTTCGGTAGCTACAGCCTACCCAGCCTCATCTCTAGCACTCGCCCTCATTTGCCTTCCATTGTGGCTTAACTCAGCTTCTTGCCTTTCCCAGTTCACAGAATTCCAAGTACTGTGTCTTTGTGCTGTTCCTTCTGTCTAGAATGATTTTATCCTCCTCCCATCCCCACCTTTGGGCTTGGTAACGCCTTGGTTTAAATGTTCCTTCCTCTGCCCTCCTTACCCAACAACTCTGGGGTTGCTCCTTACATTTTATTTCCAGTTTTTTGTGTGACTGTCAAGGCACTCAACCTAGCATTTGTGGTGGTTATTTTCCCCACCAGATAAGTTCATGAGGACAAAGGGTCCAGTCTCCAGTGCCAAATACATAGTATAAAGGCAAGCATGTGGCCTGTGGAGTTAGGCAAGTATGGGCTTAAATCTCAGCTGGGGCAAGTTATTTATCAGTTCTAAACTTCCATTCCCTCATCTCAGAAAGGAAATTCCCTTGCAGAGTTGTAGGAAAGATTAGAAATAATGTATGTGAGTACTGGGCATAATGCTTTGCCGCATTAGCGTCTTGGTGTTAGAAGATAGGCCAAAGGGATAAGAACCTAATCTAATAAAAAGTCAAGATAAAGAGCTGTGGGAACATAAGAAGGATTATGATAAGGGATTCAGAACCAGTGTGACAAAGAGGGAGACTCAGAGCTACTTGAAGTTTTTTATCTGGAATCCTAAGTTTGGAAGAAGCACTGTCATTAAACTGCTGAGGTCACAGAACATGCTTGATTCCATTAGAGCTACATATACCTGTTTTTAAAAGTATAGAATTAGGTCCCCTTTTATATGTTGGTTAATTTAGGCCTTCAGAACGTAAAATGGATATAGATGAGGAAAGGTTAGGTGAACTAGCATTATTTCTGGGAAGAGTCTAAATATCGGTTGTTAGAAATTTTATGTTTTACTAAATATAAGCACAGTTTTATTTTCATGTCTTCATGACCAGAATGAAAGGTGGTAGACTTAAACTGACAAATGAGGGATTTTTATTAGCTATACATATATATAAAGAATCTTCTTAGAAAAAATTGGTAAAAAAATATGAATGAGTTGTCTAGAAAGGTTGGGAAGCCTTCACTCTTGTGTTCTTTAAAAATAAGACCAATTCCCAACAGAAATGGTGTGGTAATAGAGCTTCCCTAAGACAGAGGAGTGGAGTTAGAATCTTTCTGTGCTCTGGGTTTATAGGCTCACAGCATGAGTATTAAAGACATGAAGTATGTTGATGGAGTTATTTTCCTTTATTTAGGTGATAAAGCTCTTACAATCAAAATACCATTACAAAGAAGAGGCTGAAATCATCTGTAACAAAGTTCAAGTTAAACTCAGCAAGGAATGTTTTCATCCTTCTAAAAGCTGCATTACTGACCTCAGGACTTCACACTGGGAAGAAGCAATCCAGGAAACAAAAGGTGGTGTGGCCAATAGGAAATTAGCTGAAGAATGTTATTTCCTGTGGAAATCTACACGTTTACAGCATATGACACTAGCAGAAGATGTCAAAGCCATGCTCACTGAACTTCGAAAGGAGGTCCGCCTACTTTTATTAACAAATGGAGAACAACAGACCCAGAGGGAGAAGATCAAGGCTTGTGCTTGTCAGTCCTATTTTGACGCTATTGTTGTAGGTGGAGAGCAGAAAGAGGAGAAACCGGCACCTTCCATATTTTATTACTCCTGTGATCTCCTTGGAGTACAGCCTGGGGACTGTGTGATGGTTGGTGACACACTAGAAACCGATATACAAGGAGGCCTCAATGCAGGGCTGAAGGCAACAGTCTGGATAAATAAAAATGGAATGGTGCCATTGAAGTCATCCCCCAGGCCGCATTATATAGTTTCTTCTGTGCTAGAGTTACCTGCTGTCTTACAAAGTATAGACTGCAAAGTCAGTGTGTCTGCTTAAAGCACAAAACAGTGTATGCTTACGAGTTTTAGGGTCAAATTACAGGGTTTGAACTAAGAAAAGTTAAGGCATTCTATATACTATGACCCAGTTCTAAGGATAATTATACTTGTCATGTAATGGCCAACCAACCGTTGACTGGTATTTATATCTGAAAATCCAGATTACATTATTACAAGTTATTTTTAGTAGTGTAACCCAGAAGACTTGAGGAAGTATATTTGTTAATCTGTGGCTTGAGATTTTTTTTAAAAATTATTTTGTTAATCTCTTAGCATCTTGGATCTATGAAGATGCCAAGGAGGATAACTTATACATTGATGCACAAATACAGATTTTATGTTTTGGTTTAAAAATAGGTATTTTTTAAAAAATAGATGTTCTAAAACATATATACTAGAGATTTATTAGAGCAGTTGGATCTGGTTATTATAAGTACCAACTCACTTGCAGATCAAGGCATTTCACAGTGAAATTATTTTCATATTTTCTGTTTCAAAAACATGCACCATATGTTTGCCTACTTTGAACGTATACTTCTCTTATGAATCTAATTTTTCTGCATTACCTTTGGGGCGTGGGGGGGATAATTTTCCTATGGTGTGTACATGACCAATAAATTCCTCCAGTAAAAAAGCTGTTAAAATCAGCATATGGTGCTCCTTTTCCATTACATTTTCACATCTTTCCAGGGTGAGCTTATAGGTTCCTGTTAGTCTTTGCCTCTTATGGAAGTACTTTTACTAATCTTTTCCCAGGTACGCAGTGAGGTTGAGGGACCAGTCTGTCTTGCTGTGGATGAGTGCAAGCCACATGGCCCCAGAAGTCACTTTCCTGGGAGTTGCCTTGGTGTGGCCTAATCATGCTGCCCCCCATCTGTTGTCTGCTGACTGGATAGTTTCACCCATATGATGAAAACTAATAGAAAATTAGGTTTTGCTATGAACCATTTCCAGAGTGCCATTTTAATAGTTGACTGGCTCTTTTTGGTGTTACCATCTGCCTTAAGTCTCCTGTTTTTCAAATTTTGGGAACTATGTCATTGTTTCACAAATTTCTATATCCATTTCAGAGTTTGCTTTGAGCTTAGTAATTAAAACTCCATAGGGAGGCATCTTGCAACTAGAAAAATTTCTCAAGACCATTAGGCCAGAAAGTCTCATGATTTCACCAGCCAAACTTAGAGTAAAATGGTTAGTTAAGGAAAAAAGAAATAATGATTAGGGTTGTTTTTTGGTAGGGTGTTTTTTTTTAACTTTTGTATAGGAAACTACTAGTGTAAGATGTTCGGTAGTTGGGGTGTATTTAGCTAGGGCTCCTTCAAGTATTCTACGAAGAACAGGATTCTCTGCCATTGTGCATGTGCCTGTTGCACTTCTCACTCTTAATTTTTAAAAATGTGATTGTGCCCTTAACTGTTCGCTCTGAAGCTGAACGTTTGTGGACAGGGAATGTTTGCGTATAGCTCTTCCAGGTACGATGTCCACGTGACCTCAGTTATATTGTAGCTATTTGAAAATTGTTAAGTTGGAGGATGTTGACAGGAAAAATAGTTGTGTGCATGATTTCTCCAGTGGGCTGAGCATGATGCTGAGAGCTTGTCCTTTCAGCTCACCCACAGGATGGGTCTAGACACAGCGCGTTCACTGTGCTCACTGAGAAGGCTCATTGGTCCCAGATCATGGCAGCAGATCTCCTAGGATGTTATGTGAGCAGTTCGTCAGCAAAAGTGATCTGGCGGGGAATGAAATAATTGAGTTTTTTGTAATGTAATATTACATTCCATTTGCACTTTTCCTTAGGGAAGAACTTTGTGGTTTTCTGCCTTCTGAGTGGAATGTTACAGAAGATATTAAGAAATCTTGGAATAGACCTATTTTATTAATAATGTTTTTGTTTTAGAATAATATTTTGTTTTTCATAGTTTCCCATACTCCTAGAAAGCCATAAATTCTCAGTTGTCCAGAGGCTTTCCCAAACACTCATTACAGAGGAAGGCCTAGAGTAGACACGAGTGGACACTGCCCCTGGAACACTGACACAATGATGGATGTTTTCTGGTTCCATACACATGTCCGCCCACTGGTGCATGAACATCTTAGGTATGGTGGTGCCCAGGACCCAGCAAGTGTGAATACTGTGGGAAAGACAGGTTTCTTAGTTACAGAGGTACTTGGTTTAGCACTTTCAGATTTCTTTGCAACCCACAATAGGAAACATTTTCTGTCACAACCCACTAAACACATTTATAGTGAACATTTAGTTAATATCACTGTGTGTATGTTAACTATATATTTAACAAACAAAACTACTTCCTTGCCGTGCACGATGCTCAGGTTTTTTTCATTCCATCATTTTTTAAATTGGGGAAGATATTTTTTTCATTTTTGAACAAGTACTTGTGGTACTTGTACAAGTACAAGTATTTGTGGTACACAAGTCAAAGAGTGAAAACGTGAATAGCAAAAAGTCCGTCTCATCTCTTTTCCAGCAACCCGCCTGCCCTAAAGGCCTCTGCTGTCAGCAGTTTCCTGTGTATCTGCGTATATAGGTAGGTATGAGTATATAGAATTCCTCTGATTCAGGCAGGTTTTTATTCCTGCTTTTCAGTTTTAGGAGGCAATGATCTTGCTAAGAAACTGATTTAAAAAGTCATGAAGCTTCTGTGAGTCGTTCATGTTAGGAGCATACATCTTTGATCTCAGCCATCCACTGTTGTTGATAAAGGTGATGGTTCCATTGGCTTTTACTGGGCCAGTTGTTCACTTTGAGGTCAGTACAGCTGTGAAACCCTTGCTCCTGCCCCAGTCTAATTGCCCTCTTGTACCTATCACCATCCTGGAGATTCCCTTTGCCTCTTAGGTTGGATGTCCTGTGCCCTGTGTATTCCCTTTTTTGATTTGTTCCCCCTTTGATGGCATGCATCCTTGAGTAGTTTCCCTATAAATGTGAGAGAGAAAAATATTCAGATCTTAAGTGTCTGAAAATGCCTTTATTCTCTTCTCCCATCATTGATAGTTTAACAGCATGTAGTTGGATATCATTCAGAATTTCAAAGGCATTGCTCTGTGGTCTAGCAGCCACTTTAAGTGACAATTTTCTTTTTCTCTTGAAGCTCTTAGAACTTTGGTTTTTCCCCTGTGGTCCATAATGATGTATCTTGTTATGCTTTCATCCTCTGCTCTTGGCACTCTTGAACCTTTCCAAACAAAACCTTATGTTCTTAGTCCTGGAAAAATGTAATTACTTAATTGATAATTGCTTCGCCACTGTGTTTCCCGCTTCCTTTTCCTGGAACTCCTACTATTCGGATGTTGGACCTCTTCTACTGACCTTCCACTTTCTTTTCTTTTCTCTCCTATTTTTCCATTTCTTATTTTGTTCTATAATGCTTTTTGGAAAGTTTCTTCAACTTTACCTTTCAATCCTATTGAATTTTTTTTCCTGCCTGGCATCATGTATTTCAATATCCAAGTTTCTTCGATTTTCTAAATGTTCCTTCCCTTTTTTAAAAAAAAATTTTATTGGAGTAGTATAGTTGATTTACATAAATGTTCCTTCTTAATGTTCTTTTTTTTTTTTTTTTTGGCTGTGTTGGGTCTTCGTTGCACACGGGCTTTCTCTAGTTGTGGCGAGCGGGGGCTACTCTTCATTGCAGTGCGCAGGCTTCTCATTGCGGCGGCTTCTTGTTGCGGAGCACGGGCTCTAGGCGCAAGGGCTTCAGTAGTTGCAGCACGTGGGCTCAGTAGCTGCGGCATACAGGCCCTGATTGACATTTTTGTTTTGAGTGGAATATTACCTCTCAAAAATTTTTTTTAAGTTTTTGAAGAATCCACGGAATCCACTGTATCTTCCATGTTGCTCTGATCTGTTTATTTGGGTCTATTTGTTCACCTTAGAGGCTTTCCTTAAATGCCCAGTGAACCGTGTTTATCACAAGAGAAAGGATGGAAATGCTGATTGGAAGCTCTGCACGAGTGGCTGGGTCTTGTAAACTCAGAGGTTCCTTTTCTATAGGGTATCTGGGTAGGCAGTTATATGAAGAACCCCTGGGGTCAGTGTCTGAAGGTCTTTCCTCTTGGTCTGGCTCCCTAGCACAGAATCTCTGACTCCTGACTGAGGGTAGAGGTCTGATGTCAGCACCTGGGAGCTGAGTGGGAAGGAGGTGTGTGGTGGGGGGAGAGGCATATGGTCACTTAATCCCTGTTCCTGGTTGTACCTGAGCCCAGTTGTGTGTGCTCTCTCCCGGTCTAGAGACCCTCTGTTTTACTCTTTCCATAGAAGCATTGTGACTTCTATTGAATGAGGACTTCAGGTTGGAGGGGCCAGGGGTCTAGGGATCTATTTGTATTTGCATGTTTTCTTTCTTTCTTTCTTTTTCTTTTTTCTTTTGGCCACGCCGTGCGGCTTTCGGGATCTTAGTTCCCCAACCAGGGATCGAACCCGGGGCCCCGGCAGTGAGAGTGCCGAGTCCTAACCGCTGGACCTCCAGGGAATTCCCTCCATTTGTATTTGGAACACCTTTTACCCCATCCTCCTTAACTCAGCTCCCTCTTCTCCTTCAGGACTGAGGTATCTGGTGGTATCAGTGCCTGAATCTTTGGAGGAGTCACTGTGCACCTCATGATTTCTCAGCGTTTAGAAAAGCTGGTTTAGACTCAGCTTTCTTGAATCTACTAACTCCTTTGCCACTTGTCCACATGCTTTCTGCCTTCCACAGTTTTGTTGTCAGTGCCTGTTTGCCTGGTGTGTGTGTTTAAATTCCTTTATGATAGTTTCCATTGGGTTTGGGGTAGAAGCAATATTAGATGGGTACTTCCTTCTTTCGCCTTTATTGTGGAAGCTGTTCTTTTCTAGTCTGTGTTCAATGTAGGTCAAGTGCCTGTGCCTCATGGTCACTACCCACAGCTGGAGAAAGGCTGCTCATTTGAAGTGGAGATTTACAGCATGCCCACAGCTTTTTTTTTTTAATTATATATGCAGCTTATTTCTTAAGATCTTTTCCCCAACTTCCTTATTCTCTGTATTCTTGTATACAGCATTCCTTCTCTGACTTTCATCATGATGGTGGGTTGCCTTATGTTCTGTGTTTCTGAATTTTCAACATTGCTTGTACATAGATATTTATTTTGATTGGCAACTCTGTTCCTATGATCACTTCTAAGATGTAAACTCAGATTTCTTTATAATAAAATCCTTCTGAGTGCAGTACATTCAATTTATACTTTTACCATGAAGTTTAACAGTACAGGGGATTCCCTGGCGGTCCTGTGGTTAGGACTTGGTGCTTTCAGTGCTGGGGCCTGGGTTCAGTCCCTGGTCAGGGAACAAAGATCCTGCAAGCCTCGAAATGTGGCAAAAAAAAAAAAGTACAGAAAAGTCACATGACCTTGATGGGTCAAAGCATATTTTTTAACCAGTCTTCAGACATGTGACATTGACAATACAGTTATTTCCATGGATTTCTTGGAAGATGTCATGATTTTTTTTTTCTGGGCCTCCGCCTGACCTATGGAAAAGATCCTCAACCCAAGCTTTTTTAAAGTGACAGATGATAAATGACTTAATTTACTGAAACGGGAATGAAGAGCAACGGCATTATGGATACAGAGTTTCTTTCTGGGGTGATGAAAATTTTCTAGAACTAGATAGTGGTGATGGTTTCACAGCATTGTGAATGTACTAATGCCCCTAAATTGTACAATTTTAAATGATTTAAAAGTTAAATTTTATGACGGTTTATTTGTTCGTTTATATCACCCATATTATACTTGCTGAGTTCCTAATAATTAGAGATGTGTGTTTTATCTTTTTGTACATCTCCCAAGTTTGAAATCTGTGCTTGAAAACATAATAAAGTAATTAAAATAATAGTTGGCAAAATACACTTTGAAAATCACACATATGGTGCTTCACTGAGTGTCCAGCAGATGTCATTGAAATAAGATATTTACAGTGCTCCTCTGAAAACAGCGCTGTTGTTACATTTAACTCCTTGGAATGAGCAAAGTTTGTGGAAATTCAGTGGGTTGACTCCTCCCTTAAAGAACGATAAACAACATGGAGCCAAAGTAAGAACAGTCGGTAACACTGGGTACACACCGCAGCTGGTGAGACAGCCCGTCTACCACAGCATGAGAGGGGGGCCACATCCAGTCCCCCTCCCCCAGCTCTGCCAGATTCCCTGCTTGCCCAGTGCTAACTCCCCAGTCAAGTGTCAGATAGTGTGGCAGATGAAAGAAAATGCAGGCGCCACGTTTGAAACACCAGGTAGTCAGACATAAAAACTAAAGAACTTAAGAAACATGCATGTAACCAGCATGCTGAGCAAGGATGACATTGGGATGTAATCAAAATGAAACTTCCCTGTCACCTATCGTTCCTTTAACATGGACTCAGGGGCGAAGCTTTCTCCCTGCCAGTGGACAAAGACCAGGTGGAAACTCAGACATGAAGAATGTCCAGCCTCACAGATTAGTCCACACTGCCGTATTTGGTCAAGATCAGGCTGGGGGCTGCGGGGTTGGGGGGGAGGATGGTGTGTGGACAGCGTGGTTGTCGCTTAGCTGGAGCCTGCCACCGTCCTGAGTTGGCTCCGAGGCCTGCAGGCCCAACAGATTTTCTCACGTGACTACCTTGTGGGCACTGCCAGGGCCCCTGGAGGCCCCCGCTGGTCTCCAGCTGCTGCTCCTGGGCCCCTTCTCCAGCGGGCTGCCCCCCCGGCCCTGGTTATCTGGTAGGCCTTTTCACCACTGACCCTCACCAGTGGGATCCCCTTTCTCTCTCAGGCAGCCCTCCTGGGATGAGAAGGACTCTGCGTGGGTCCAGATCAGCCTCTTTCCTATGTCCTTGCCCCACCATTCATGAGAATGGAGTTATACTCCCACCCACATCCCTCCACTGTGCTGACGACCCTGCTAGGACCCTTGAACTTGCATGCTTTCTGCAGCAAGTGCATGTCAACCTGCCTCTCTGAGTTTTATCGTTGGATCCCACTCTTTAAGTTTGAGGTCAAGGAGATAGTTCCTCTGCCACTCCCCAAGGTGATGGGACGGGCTGCAGTAGCTCTCTCCAAAGAAACCCCATAAATTCCCTTCCACCTCCATCTCTACTTTCTCAACTCTTATGTTTGTGAAATGGGCGAGGGAGCCCAAAAATCAGGAAACAAGTTCTTGACTAATTACCTTGAAAACTCTTCAGAGAGTCTCACACTCACTTTGGTGTCTAATATCTACTGACTTAGATCACAGTTTCAATTTTAATATCCTGGTACATAAGGAAGAAGGAGTATAGTGCAAAATAGACGAACACTTCCTTTGTTTTTTATATTTTTGGCCGAGCAGCTTGCGGGATCTTATTTCCCTGACTAGGGATTGAACCCGGGCCCTCAGCAGTGAAAGCGCAGCATCCTAACCACCAGGGAATTCCCAGATGAGCACTTCCTAACAGAATATCAAATAAGGGAGCTACCGTAAGGTGGCTTCATTGAGATGTGAGCTGGGTATTGACAGATGTAAAATATTTGGCCGTGCTGTGCAGCATGTGGGATCTTAGTTCCCTGACCAAGGATCGAACCCGCACCCCCTGCATTGGAAGCATGGAGTCTTAACCACTGGACCGCCAGGGAAGTCCCCTTGAAGGATGTAAATATTTGATTGGGGCAAAGAAAGGAGAGAACGTTTACAGAGAGAATTCAGTTCAACACAAAGTTATTGGACCCCTCCTGAGTGCCAGGCACTGAACGCTAAGCAATCAGGAGGAGTTCACAGTCTCCAAAGAAGGGAAGTGATCAGCCTGGCTGAAGAAAGGGATCTCAGCAGGGAATGGTTACAAATGAAATTTGGACAGGTAGGAAGGACAGTCCTGGCTATGAGGCTCAGGGGTGGGGAGAGCATTGTCACCAACATTTTAGAAAAGGAGGGGTAAAACTTGTGTGTATGAGTTTATGGGTTTGTGTGCATGTGTGTAATGGGACAGATGAGTGTGTGTGGATATGGGGGTATGACTAGTGGAGTGAAAGTGTATGTGTCTGTGTGTAGAGGTGCATACATGTGAAGTGGGTTGCATATATATAGTGTATGTACATATATGTAGAAGGGGTGTAGATATGTGTGCATAGTGAGGTCTGTAGTGGGGGGTGTGTGAGTGGTGGGGAGTGAATACAGAGTGTTGTGTGGGTGAGTGTGCATGGGTGTGTGTCTGAGGCGTATGGGTGCAGTGGGCTGTGTTCATGTGTATATGTGAGTAGTGGGGTGTGTGTGCAGGGGGTTTTGTGTGTGTATGTAGTAGGCTGTGTGTAAGCATTGGCAACTGGGGTAGGAGTGTGTGTGAGTACTGTGTGTGCTGAGTACTGCAGTATATGTGTGTGAGTTGTACGTGCAGTGGAGTGCTTATCAGTGGGGTGTGTGAGTAGTGAGGTATGTGTAGTGGGAGGTGCTTGGTGGAATCATGTGAGTGCTGGGGTGTGTATGTTTTGGGGTTGTGTGAGGAGAGAGGTTGCAGGTGGGGGTGTGAGTAGTGAGTATGCGTTTGCCTAGTGGGGTATCTGTGTAGTGGGCTTGTGTGTAGTGGGGTGTGTAGGTGGTGTGGGGTATGACTAATGGGGTGTGTGTGTGTGTCGTGCTGTAGTGTTAACAGTGTGTGTGTGGTGACCGAATAAGAACAACGTGAGAAAGAAATGGTTCCTTTACCAGGTTAAAACATTCCTGGGTGAGAGAGACAGACGCAGAGAGAGAAAGGCTGGGAATCTCCTTTAAGATGTGGACCAGGGATGCCAATTATTTCTTTGCCAGTCTTTGCCTCTGAACCCCCAAAGCGCCTTCTTACAGGGACTCCTGTCCTTGGCCTCTTCTCTGAACTTCTCTGGCTGGGGGGGGGGTCGGCAGCCACCAAGTGAGCCCAACTGTGCAGGTCAGATTCTTCTTACAATTTGGGACTGAGAGGGTCTAGTTTGGGGGTTCCACTCATGAATGCCCATGGGGGCCAGACCAGCCTGAGGAGGAGCCAAGGGGGCCGGGGCGAGGGCACAGAGGTGGTGTGGACTGTAGCAAACCCAGAAGGGGGTGACCCGCAGGAGGGCCCTGATCGTCAAGCCAAGCAAAACAGGTCTGAGGCGAAACCACGGGCCCCAGGATTGTGAACTCAGCACATTCCACTCTCTTGAGTGAACGCTTAAAAGAGCAAATCAAGCAAAACCACAGAAAAAGAGAAAGTGGGTCCATGGAGAGAGAAGAGAAGGAATTACGTATGTAAGGAGAAGGAGGGTGAGGGACCTGCAGGTGAGGAGAGGTGTCTGCACTGCATTGTGTCTCCCCAAATTTCATATGTTGAAGCCTTAACCCCTAATGTGACTATGTGGAGACCGGGTCTTTAAAGAGGTGATTCAGGGGACTTCCCTGGTGGTCCAGAGGCTAAGACTCTGCGCTCCCGCTGCAGGGGGCCTGGGTTCGGTCTCTGGTCAGGGAACTGGATCCCACATGCTGCAACTAAAGATCCTGCCCACGGCAACAAAGATCCCACATGCTGCAACTAAGACCCGGCACAGCCAAATAAATAAATACTAAAAATAAAACAGAGGTGATTCAGGTTAAATGAGGTCATAAGAGTGCACCCTTAATCCGATAGGACTGGTATCTTTATAAGAAGAGGCAGGGACATGCATGCCCTCAGAGGAAAGGCCACATGAGTACACAGGGAGAGGACAGCCATCTACAAGCCAAGGAGAGAGGCCTCAGGAGACACCAACCCTGCCAACACCTTGATCTTGTACTTCCAGCCTCCCATAATAGTGAGACAATAAATTCCTGTTATTTAAGTCACCCAGTCTGTGATATTTTGTTAACGGCAGCCTGGACAGATTAATACAGGAGGTAATAGCTGTTAGACTTGCAAGACTTGGTTATTGTATCATTCAGCCAGCGAACATTTGAGCAGTGCACACACACCAGGTGTGTGTGTGCGTGCAGTGGGGTGCCCTGGGCACTGAGTCCACAGCAGGGAAACAAAGGAGCCCAGCTCTGTTCTCGTGGAGCTCACAGGCTTGAAGCATGTGGGATACTTCATGGAAACTTTCAGTATATTCCCTCTGTGTGTGCCCCAATGTGTGAACAGGACTGCGGGCTCTCAGTGATTCCTGGCCAAGACAACAGCCCAGAGGCCCTGGACCACTTCTGGGTGTTCTGTCCAGTGGCCCTTGGGGCTTGGGGCTTTACTCCACTGGGGTGCAATCTAAACTCTTCAGGAGCCAGAACTAACCCAGGGTTCTGGGCCCTCAAGAGCTTTGACTGTAGGCAATCATACATGCCTTTAAAGGGAAACTTTATTCTAAATGAGAAAATTCCAGGAATAAAAGAAAAAAATCCCATAGCAAGAACATCTTAGATTCCCTCATTTCTCAATTACTTCCTTTACCTTTTTCTCTAGAAATTAAAGATCTTTAAAATTCAATTGAGTAAATTTAATGATTTTATTGGCTTTAAAGTGATTCATAAATCGGGCAGCGTCCAATCCAGCAGATAGAAAGGGGCTCCAAAGGGTTGTACAAGGAGGGAGATTTTTATAGACCAAAGTGAGTGGGAACAAGGAAGTTATCCTGGGCATTTGCTGATTGGCTAAGTAGGGTTCCTTCCTTCTGTGGAGCAAAGGGCAGTCTTGGAGCAGCTCACGTAACTTGTGCCGGACAGGGAAGTGTGATTGGTGGACCCAGGCCTTCCTTTTCTGGGAGAGCTGAGCCTTAGTTAAGTTTTGGTTTGCTGATGTGGGGCTTAGCATGAGCGACTCCATCTTGGGCCTAATCTGGTTACTTTAACACCTTCAAACTGGAGTAATTTCTAAAACATGTTCTTCTGTCAACGGCATTTTGATTCAAGATGATAAGTGTATCTATACGTTGACTTACTGTTGTTAAAAGATAAACTGAGGTATATTAAAAATTTTAAGTTTATTTGAGCAAAACTTGATTCAAATCAGGCATCACCAAACTGGAAGTGGTAGGAGCGCTCCACTGATGAGAGCTGGGGAAAGACTTTTATAGAGAAGATGTGGAAGCAAAGCAAGAAAATTATTTGATTGGCTATAGTGTTAAGTGGTTACCTTATTTGGGAAAGCCTGGTTGGCTGTTTGTGATTGGTTGTTCTTAGGTGTTGATTTCTTAACCTTGAGGCATTTCAGGCTTAGGTTTTGGTTTGTTTACATAGGCTGCTAAGGCATTAGAACCACCTCAGTTTATTTACTTTTATTTAATTTACTTTTTAAAAATTATTTACTTATTTATTTTGGTTGCGCTGGGTCTTAGTTGCAGCATGTGGAATCTTCACTGTGGCATGCGGGATCTTTAGTTGTGGCATGCGGACTTCTTAGTTGCAGCATGCAGACTTCTTAGTTGCAGCATGTGGACTTCTTAGTTGTGGCATTTGGGATCTAGTTCCCTGAACAGGGATCAAACCCTGGCCCCCTGCACTGAGACTGCAGAGTCTTACTTACTGGACCACCAGGGAAGTCCCTTAATTTCCTTTAAGTAGGAGACATCAGTATGAACTCATATTCAGTTTAATAGGTAAATTGAGATAGATAGATAGATAGGTAGATAGATAGATATAGATAGATAATTTGTAATTATGTTAGTATGCATGGGTCATTATATATACATATATTACCTGAAGCTGTGTCCTGAGAGTGCCTAGAAGCAGTGACAGCTCCAATAGCAGTGAGCATACCCTCATCCAGATTTTGGTTTCTAAATACCATTTTTCAATGCAAAGAACCAGGGCTCCTTGGGGACATGGCTGATACTAGGGCTGGGGCAGGCAAAGTATAAACTGAGTCTGGAACATCTTATGGTGCCAGAAGCTAAGGAAGTGCTCCAAAAGCAAAAGGATGGGGGCCTGTCTAAGGGACACAGAAGTTAATCTGAAAGAGCTCCCAATGGCCAAAGGTGGAAAAATTTGAGCAATGAAATAAATAACATAGCATTGGATTATAACCGAGAGTATAAAATAAATAACACATGAACCCATACTGATATAAATAATCAAATAAATAACAGATCTTCCTTATAAAGAACTCTAAATAAAATACGTAAATACTTCCCTCTCCAGGAGGTAGAGTTTGATCCTCCCCTTCTTGAGTGTAGGATTGACTTAGTAACTTGCTTCCAAAGAACAGAGTATGGAAAGGAAAAATTGAAACTTTGCAGTGGAAAGATCTGGCAGACACCGATTGAACAAAATGATCAAGATTAACAATACCAATAATGTTCGGAGGATGTCAGGTACCCCTGATATGATGCTGTGAGAAGGGTACTTCACCTCTGTGTGTTCTTCCCAAAAGCCTATATTACCAGTATAATCAAGAGAAAACAGCAGACACAACTAAATTGAGGGACATTCTATGAAATGCCTGACCAGAGCTCCTCACAACTGTCATGAAAAACAAGGAAAATGTGAGAAACTGAAGAAACTAAGGACACGTGATGACTAAATGCCATCTGAGATCCTGAATGGGAGCTTAGAAGAGAAAACGTACATTAGTGGAAACTCTGCTGAAATCCCAATGAAGTCTGGAGTTTAGCTAACAGTCATGTCATTAGTAGTTAATTTCCTAATTCTCGTCATTGTACCATGGTTATGTAAGATCTTAATATTAAGGGAAACTGCGTGAGAGGTATATGGGAAATCTCTGTACCATCTCTGCCATTACCCTATAAATCTAAAATTATTCCAAAATAATAAGTTCTTATTAAAAGAAAAAGAAAGTGTAATTTACTGCAAGGGTTAAATATAATCAGACTGAGTTAATCTGGGCATATGTTGAGTTATCAAGGCTCATCAAAGGGTAATGAAGCAACAGTATCCACAAATGAATATATTTTCCAAACGTGCTGAGGTCAGCGCTTAGCCATGACTCCCAGGGAATGTTCTAAGAACATGAATATGGCAAATCTTTCCTTTACAAGGATAAATCCTTTAAAAGGATTAAAGGATAAAGTTCTCTGTTAAGTCATCTGATTGTTGTTGTTTTAAGTTGAACTGACTATGAAAAATCTATGTGAGTTAATGCTATAAAAACAAATGCAGTGTCTTGTGGCTGTTTGCCAAAGCATAGCCTTCGAGGGTTTGCTGGCCATTCTCAACTTCCTGCATGACATTGGAATTCATAGATAGCAATTTCATGATAGGTTATCTAAGAAAAATTAGGATATCTATATCACAGAGAAAAACTATGCTTTTCCACTCAACATTAATTGAGACAATTGCCAGAAGCATAAAATCAACCTGAGAATCCAGTAAAATAATAAACCCTACCACTTACCAGGCTTTCTACTAATGTGTTGTGGGAGATGTAAAGACATAAAAATCATCGTGTCTGACTGTAGGAGTTTATAATCTAGCTGGGATTCAGAATTCCCTGGTGGTCCAGTGGTTAGGACTCTGTGCTTCCACTGCAAGGGACACGGGTTCGATCCTGGTCTGGGAACTAAGATCCCGCAAGCCGCATAGTGCGGCCAAAAATAAAATAAAAACCATATATATATACATATATATATATTATATATATATATATTATATATTATATATATATATGTATATATATATGTATATATATATATAATATATATATTATATATATATATGGTGGGACTCAAATAAGAAGGCCATATATATATATATATATATATATATATATATATATATATATATATATATATATATATGGTGGGACTCAAATAAGAAGGCCCTACCAGTGGAACTTCAGATAGTGACATAAATAGGACACCAGAACGATTGGCACAAAGCAGAATAGGACTATTACTCAACGGCTGGGACACACAGCCGGTGCTGGGGGTTTTTCTCTGAAGTGGCCAGGCTGGAGCACAACCTTGACCAACGAATAGACTCAAGCAGATAGAAAGGAGACTTGCCTGTCACAAACATGAAGGCAGTAGTGCCAAGGGCACTCTCAGGAGGCAGTCAGTACATGGCTTTGCTGGAGCCAGGGGTTCATGAGGCAAGAGATAGAAGTTGGAAAGGTGGGCTGGGATGTCTGAATGATCCTGGACAAGGGACATGAATCTGGATTCCCTATCTAGTAAATGTGGAGTTACCAAAGGCCTTGAGGAAAGGAATACATGGTTACGGGATGTTTGGGGGAAGACGAAAGTCATTTTGTCACAGCACATAGAGAGATGGGAGGAGAAACATTTGGGAGGTGGGGGCTTTGGGTGTACCCTGGTAAGGCATATCTTATGTATTTTTTTAATATTTAAAAAAATATATTTATTTATTTATTTTTGGCTGCATCGGGTCTTAGTTGAGGCATGCGGGCTCTTCATTGCAGCGCATGGGCTTAGTCGCCCTGCGGCATGTGGGATCCCAGTTCTCCGACCGGGGATCAAACCCACGGCCTCTGCGTTGGAAGGTGGATTCTTAACTACTGGACCACCAGGGAAGTCCCAAGGCATATCTTATGTTGTGAGTGGTCTTCAGAACTCTAGAGCCTGGCTTCTCTCTTTCACATCTCAAGGGGAGGGTGACACCCACACCCCATGTCTTGAATGTTCTTGCTCTTGCACCATGAGTCTCTCCAGACATCAAGTATGCTCTAGAGACAGACTAAAAGTATTTCTCATAGGACAAGATTTACAAACGACCCAACAGAATTTTCCTAACTTCATTTACTGACCTACTGCCATCAGTTTTTCTTCTAAATCCAGGCCATGGGCAAGATAATATGCTTCTAAATGAAGGCACCGGATTCTACCCCTGAGCCTCATCTCTGGTTAAATTTAAACAATACTCAGTTTATAAAACAATTACAGTCAATGTTCCACTAGCAAGTCATGGTGAGAACAGAGCACCTAATTTCTCCCTAAAGTGTTGGGCAACACTGCAACTTCATCTTCCACCTAAGCAAGATACCTTGGAGGCATTTCTGATTTTTTTTTTAATGTATTTATTTATTTATTTGGCTGCATTGGGTCTTCGTTGCTGCACGCGGGCTTTTTCTAGTTGCGGCAAGCGGGGGCTAATCTTCATTGCGGTGCACAGGCCTCTGATTGAGGTAGGTTCTCGCTGCATAGCACTGGTTCTAGGCGCGTGGGCTTCAGTAGTTGTGGCACGCAGGCTCAGTAGTTGTGGCACACAGGCTTAGTTGCTCCGCGGCATGTGGGATCTTCCCAGACCAGGGCTCGAACCCATGTCCCCTGCATTGGCAGGCGGATTCTTAACCACTGCGCCACCAGGGAAGTCCATTTCTGATTTTTTGAATAAGGTCTTCAGTTAATAGTAATGTACTGATGTTAAATTCCTGGTTCTGACAACTATACCATGATTATGTAAGATGTTAATAGTAGGGGAACCTGGGTGAGAAGTACATGGAAACTCTGTATACTACTATTGCAAGTTTTCTATAAATTTAATGCTAATTCAAAATTTAAAAGAAGTTTTAAAGTAGGAGAGCCACATGGATGTGATGATGTATTGAATGTAGGGTAGAAGAGAGGTAGTCAAGAGTGACTCAAAGTTTCTTTCCTGAGCAAATGAAATCAGAATCTCTGGCAGGTAGGACCTACCCACTGGCATTTAAATTTTTGATTAGCTCCTTTAAACTTAGTACATGCTTGTGTAGTTGGTTTGTTTGGTTTTGGCCGCACTGCTCGGCTTGTGGGATCTTAGTTCCCCGACCAGGGATCGAACCTGTGCCCCCTGCAGTGGAAGCACGGAGTCTTAACCACTGGACCACCAGGGAAGTCCCCGTGCAGTGGTTATTTTTTATCAATAGATTTCCATTTTACAGATGAGGAAACTGAAGCTACTAGAGGTTAAGTGACCACCTGGTCCACAGTCAAACAGCCAGTAAAATGGCACTATGATTTGCATCATCTGACCCCAAATTCATTCTCCAACTGGTGAGTGAAAATCCAAGCAGAGAGTAAGGAACATTGGAGAAAAGACATTCTTCACTCTGGCAGCATGCACCCCTGGGAATTTAATACCATCAGCTGGAATCAATCAGGGTCTTGGCAGCTTGACCACATCTGCGTGGTGTGGCCTGCCGCTGTGCCCCTCCCTGGCTGAGTAAGTTCGCAGGCACAGCAGAAGGGCTCCAGCCTCACTCAGAGCAGCAGAGCATGGTGTGAGCACATCTTCACTAACCCCCTCTGGCTGCCGTTCACTCTGTGTGAAGTTTGCTACTTCCCCTTGGTCCCTTGCCCACAGTTTCCTACCCTTTTCCCCCAGCGTCTAGCTTTCTTCCTACCTCCTTCCCAAACCATTTTGCCCTATATCTTCACATCTTTTAAAGTGGAGTCCCTACAAAGTATATACACCTTCCCCATGCTAGATTACAGCTTATTTCATCATATTGATGTATTATTATGCTACTAAGTCTTCCCCTTCCACATCAGTGGTGGGAGGAAGGAGCAAAGAGTCGGAGGGGCATCACTAACAAGGTCAAAGAGGGACAGTGTCAGCATAGCCCACTCTATCACTTAGCATAGCAAACAACGCTTGCTGGATTCTAGGCACCAGTGGCAGGCAGAGAAAAAAGATGACTCTTGCCCATAGGAGCTCAGAAACTGCCAAAAGAGCAAACTGATGTAAAGATTATCAAAGTAAAGAGTGATACAAGTCTGGAAGTGAGCATGGGTGTCCTGGGAGGACAGAGGAAAGGGGCAAACACAGGTGGGGGAATTTCTGGGTTGAATGCTGAAAATTGGCCAAGAGGTTACCAGGGCGTCTGCAACGCCCAGGGTCTGCCTCATTCACAGAGAACCGGGAAGGCCCCGCTGCCTGAAGGCTGTGTGAGCTGGGCGGTAATGCTGGAAAGGTGACAGGGCCAGGTCTAGAAGAATAATTTCAGCAGGAGAACTTGCAGGGCTTTAGGCAGGAGAGGGACAACACAGGTGTAAGTGTTAGAAAGTACATCTGGCCACTGCACAGAGGTGGCACGCACAAAGTGCAGACAGTGGTCTTAAAAGCTTTAGCAATCCTCCTGCGGTGGTCCTGGGAGGGGACCCAAGGGCCTGACACAGGGGGTGGTGTGGCTGGGATTTGAGAGAGAGGACACAGAAGTCAATAGGACCCGGCAACCAAGTAAATATGAGGAGGTGATGGAATGGCTGTGACCTTCATCAACATGGGGAACCCACAAGAAGCATGTTTAAGGCAAAGATAAATATTTCAGTTTGAGACCTGTTGACTGGTTGCGTTTAAACTGTGTGGGCACACAAGTAGAATATCCAGTTGGCAGTTGGATGTTTGGGGCTTTAAGAGAGAAAGAGAGAAAACCAGAGTGACAGACTGTAAAGACCCAGGAAGGTGTAACCAGCTGGTCCCCCAGAGTTGTCTCCTTCCCTCACTTCTTCTGGCCTTTTGACCTTCCCGCTGACCTTTGCTGGCCAACCTCCTGCACTCCTTAAGCTCCTCTCCTACTTTGCTTCTCCTTAGCATTTACAACTATCTAACGTTTTTGTATATTTCCCTTAAGTTTTTCAATTGTCTTCTAACGTGTAAACTCCACGAGGGGCAGGGATTGTTTTTGCCAACGACCTCCCCCCATCGTCACTGCTCTATTCTCAGCCCCTAGGACAATGCCTGGCACTAGTAGGTGCTTAATAAATATTTATTGATTGAATACATGATGGAAAAACAATAACCGAAAGTTTTATGTCTTCCGGTTTCCTCAACTGCGATTTGGAGTGTTGCCTGGCTGGCCTCCTCGGCTTGTTTCCAAAAGAGGATGCTAGACCGAGACCTGTGAACAATGGTGCATCGCTCACAGAGATCACTAAGGTCAGCCCCTGGGTTCATTCCCCGAGGCTCTAAACTTTTCCGAGATGCCCCCGGGGCTGCGGGGCAGCCCCAGCCGGCTTTCGCATCCCTACCCATCACATTTCCGAAGAGGCCCCACCACTCCGGACCCGCCCACCAGGCCCCACCCACTCAGCACAGACCACGCCCCTCCGACGCCCTTAAGAGGGCCCCTCCTCTGTCGGCCCCACCCACTCCTGCCCCGCCCGTGGTTTTGTCCCTGCAACGGAGGGTACCCTGTCGTCTTTGCCCCGCCCACTCCACCGCCTCTCCTCTTCGGCCCCGCCCCTGAGTTCGGCCCCGCGCCTGGTTCAGGCCCCGCCTCCTCTGGCCCCGCCCCTCGGTCCCGCCCCGGGCTCGGCACTCCGCGTCCCGCGCCTGCCGCAGCCTCGGCGCCTGCAGGCCGGGAGGAGCGTGGCGCGGGTGCCTCCAGACACAAAGAGCGGCTGCAGGACGCGGGTGGGAGAAGAGCGTCCGCGGGCGCCCTTGGCCTGTGCGCGCGCAGGCGGAACCGGAGACGCCCCCCCGCCCAGGTGAGCCGGCCGCGGGGCGTGATAGCGCATCAGGGGGCGCACAAGGGTGGGTTGGTGGGGACCAAGTGCCGGGGGGCCCGCGCCTCGCTCCGCCTCCGGGCCTGGGGGCCCCTCGGGAAGTCCGGCGGGACCCTGCTTCTCCTGAGACCCCGGAGCGCGGGGCGGGTCCGGTAGAGCCAGGCCCTCCGGCGGGCCGCGTCTAGTTTGGCGCTCCGGGACCTTGGCTCAGGTGGCCGGCGGGCGTTCGGCTGGGGTCGCGGGGCTGCCGGGCCCGTCCTCTGGGCGGCTGCTGGCGTCCAGTTACTGCACGGTATGAGCTCTGAATAAGATCTCCCCACTATGCCGAAGCTCTAGGACCTGCCTGCTTCTTTTGGTGTATCAGTAGTTTGCACATGGAAAAATTGTTAGAAATAAGGACTCACGCTCTGGGGCGGAGAAGTCTGCTGCGAGTTTTGTCTGTCGTGAGTTGTTTGCAGAAGCGCAGCTTTCCTCCCGCCAGTGCGCTTAGTCGCAGAACCCATAAATCGTGCTGATTACTGGGAGCTCCGTGTAGGGAGCTCCGTGTATTTGTACAGGATGGAAGTGAAGAAGGTCGCTGGGTTCCCTTCTGCAACCGGAGACTTAGGCCACGCTGTGGAACAGGGAGGGGTCGGGGGCAAGAACTGTGGAGCTGGAGCGCCGGGAGGGTCGAGTGACGCTCGCGCTCCCACCGCCAACACTGTCGATAGGACGGAGCGACTCTTGAGTGAGGGTGAGCTGCTCCTTAGAGGCAGCTGCTGTGATTTCCAGGTTTTCCACATCGGACTTAGGATACTTTTAAAAGCAGAAAATTAAAAAAAAAAAAAAAAAAAGATAGTTAAAACTGGTCGGTTAAACAGAAGGCTAAGTCTGCAGCCTCTCAGTTTTATGAACCGAGTGCAAGAGTAAGTGTATATTAAAAAATGCTAAGGCGGTTAGCGAAGCGTCTACCACCGCGCTGTCCCTTTTCTGTTTGATTTACACATCATCCATAGTGGTTTAAGCTCTTACAGATTGAACTGGTCTGTATGGCAAATAACAAATATATAGCTCAGGTTCAATAAAAAATAGAGGATAATCGTTTTTGCAGGATGGTAAAATAACAAATGGTAAAATAACAAGCCATCTTCAAAGAACCTGAACTTCAGATAACGTTACATCATCAAATTAGAAAGAGAACATTTTATGGGAAAGTTAGGGTTTTAACATTTTTTCAATTGAGGAGGTTATGTTTTTATTTTTATTTTTTGGCCGTGCCGCGGGGCTTGTCGGGATCTTAGTTCCCTGACTAGGGGTCGAACACGTGCCCCCTGCAATGGAAGCACAGAGTCCTAACCACTGGACCGCCAGGGAATTCCCTTCAACTGAGGAGTTTATATAAACTTTGATGGAAAGCTGTTTTTCTCTAGCTCATGGTTACCCCAGATATTGCGGTTTGCAGGGCTGCTCGGAGGTGGGTGAGCTGTGCCATTGCTGATGCCATGCTGTGAGTCCCTTAGCATTAGTGCGTCTTTGGTTCTGTGTCCTTAGTCCTTGTGAACATCTGGTGGTGGGAAATAGAGTAACAAAAGAGTCGCAAAGTTCTAACTGTAAGTATTCAGGGTGTTCAGATCCTGCCCTTTTATTATGAGTGGCTTTAGGTGCTGGTTACTGGATAGTTCGTCTCGTGTTTTTTTGGAAGATGACACACGTGGCGTTTGGGACTTGGGGCATGTGAGAGAGCCCTCTGACCACATTCTTTTCACCTTGGATACTTAGCTTTGGATCTTGCCACAAACAGGTGGTTGCTAAACATCTCTCTCCTTCCCTGACTCAAGACAGATCTAGAAGAAGGAGGCAAAACAGTGTCTGGCGTGGCCTTGAAGTGGACATTTCAGTGGTGGAGTCAGGGGTGTGGTGTGGCTCTTGACTGGAAAGAGTAGTGCCTTCCGGCCTGGAAGGGTGTTTCCAGTGCCGTGGCCACTTTGCTCTCCGATTCCGTGGTCATTCCCTACAAAGTTGAGTAGCAGTGGCTGTAACTGGACTTTCGATTTGGGCTTAGCTTAGTCCTTGGCTTCAAGTACGAATTAGGAATTCAGGCTCAAGGCCAGCAGTTTGGTTAATCACAAGCAGGAGGCCAAAACTTTGGGTCAGACCCTACCTGGAGCTATTTGGAGGGAGGTGACAGCAGAAGGCTTTCCTTCCCCCATCCTTGAGGTAACCTTGAGCCCCTGGTGAAACCTCTCTACCAAAGGATTCTGACTGTTGTCATCTTTTGGTTTGTGAACCATGGGACAAAGGAGTCCTTTGGAGCATTCGGTGTTTTTAACCTCTTGATGGAGGTTGGAGTTTGCATCTGCTGCTGGTGGTTGCACTTTTCTGTCTCTCTCAACCCTGGAATGTCCTTCCTTAGACTTCAAGGGATGATGCCTTCTCATTTCTCAAGACTGGTGCATAGTCTCAAATGAACCAGAGCCCTGAAGGTGCTGGCACATACCAGCTTTTGTGTGTTGACAGTTATTTTGTATTTCATGAGAGGAAACTGGCAAATCCTTGTGATGTGACACGTGCTCTTATAACCCAGTTACCTTGTTTGGGGATCTGCTTTGCTTAATAAGTTAAGATTTTGGTATGTTGGAGTTTCTCAAAATGGTCATCATTTACTGTGATTGTTAAAGATCTGAAGGGAAATCAGTCTTCACAGTCTCTAGGTTTTTAAGTTTCCAGTGAAGAATTTTACATTTGTAGGTATACATCAGTTATGTTTTTAGCTGCCTGTGATAGACAGCCTGACTCAGTCTTGGCTTAAACAAATAGAGGTCCCAAAAGGAAAGTACAGGCTTCAGGATGGGTTGTTCCAGTGGCTGAAGCAGCCTCTGGGGCCAGGTTGCCCCTCTTCCTCACAGTGTCATGTTGGTGGTGGCTGTCTCACCCACATCAGGAGGGAGAGGGAGTTTGGCTTCCATGGCTCGCTTTAAGAATGAGGAGTGGGGACTTCCCTGGTGGTCCAATGGGTAAGACTCTGCGCTTCCAATGCAAGGGGCCCGGGTTCGATCCCTGGTCAGGGAACTAGATCCTGCATGTATGCTGCAACTAAGAGTCCACATGCCGCAATGAAGATCCCATATGCCACAACTAAAACCCGGTGCAGCCTAAATAAATAAATAAATAAATATTAAAAGAAAAAGAAAAAAGAATGAGGAATAAAACACCTGTTGGCCTCCGGGCCATTTGAACTGGTCACTGGCTGGGAGAGGACCCCCTCCCCCATCTGCGTCAGGTCCCCCCACTTCCCTGCCGCTACTCCCTGGAAGCGGGGTGTGTGGGGACTGCGGGGGGCAGGCTTTGGGTGCCTGGTCACCGGAGGGCTTGTGTGGCTCGCCACACAGGTGGCATGTCCCCAGTACCTGAGCTTGTGCCCTGGCCAAGCTCCTGTCAGAAATGGAGCCCCAGTCTCTTGATGAGCTGTGTTTAAATTTTGGCTGAGCACTCACTGTGTGCCAGGCTCTGTTCTCAGCGCTTTGGGTAAATTCCTTTGGGTGGTGCTCGCAGCAAGCAGTCGGCTGAGCTGGGGCGTGCTGTCATTCCCATCTCGAAGACTGGACCTCGCTGCCTCAGTGACAACATCATTTCTTTACATTAGAAAGAAAATGAGGAGTTTTCAGTGTTGATACAAACCTGTGACTTACATGATCTGTCTAGACACGTGAAGTGCGGGGCAAGAGAGGAATTGCCCACCCAAATTCCCCCTGTGGGCGAGAGTGTGGATGGCTTAATAAATTGGGCTTTGCCTCCTGTGGGCCTCGTGGCTGTGTGTGCCCTCGGAAGTAACAACGACAACTAACAATAACAACAAAAGAGTCTGATGCTGGGATCGGGCTGAGCCTCTGCTAGCCCTTCCCGCGGAGGGTGGTGGACTGGTCCTGCCGGGGCAGATCCGTCAGAGCGCGGTTCACACCGGGCCGTGGGGTCGCTCTCGGGGTCACAAGATGGCATGAACATAAGAGCCAACATCAAGTAATGTAATGAAACATTCACTGACTTGGAGTTTAGTTTCAGGGCACAGAAATTTTGTAAATGGTTGTAAATTCTTTAAAACCCAACAAGGCAGTCTGCTCAGTGGAGAGTTTGACAAGCAGGCTGTCACACCCCAGGGAGAGCTCACCGGATCTAGAGTATGTCCACCTGCCCTGCATTCGTGTGGTCCAAGGAGGGAGGTGCTGGCACTGTCCGTCCACGTGGCCTCCTGGCTTCCGGCTGCCTTCATGGAAGTGGACAAAACCAGGCAAAAGTGGGCAGAATCATCAGTTCTGCAGCTGGGGAGGGACGACGGAGCCTTGGACAGACGAGACTCCTCCCCTCACCCTGGGGAATGTGTGACCCCGTGATAACAGGGAGGGCATTGCCTTCTGTCCCAGGGGGGAGATTCCTCTGTGCTGACTGCAGCCCCACTGGTTAGCTCCCTGGGCCCAGGTGACCGATTCTGTGGTCTGGCTCCAGAGAAGTCACCGCTCTCCGAGGATCTAGACGAAGAAAGTGACAGGGCGAGTTTGCCCCCTGACTGGGCCAGAAGCATGAATGCCCAATTTCTAAACCTCATAATCTACATTAATGGCCTGTTCTCGCTGCTGGTAGCACTCCTCAGAAAACCGCTTCAAACAGGATGTTTGCAGGGTCCTGCGTAATTCAGACTTAGCCAGCCCTGCTCTGTAGCAGAAGAGTAAAAAAATAGCTGATAGTTCATGCAGCAATGTGGCTTTAAAATTAAGCAGTTCTTGATACATTTTAAATTCTTTCTGAATTTTCATCATTCCAAATTGTACACATAAAGTAAGACTTTGACTGCCTTGCTGTGGACGCCCCTTAACTAAGCAATCAACGTTAAGGTCCCAGTTAACCTCCTGATAAGAGGTACAGAGAAGGACACCACCTTGCCTGGGGTATTCCCGCCGTAACCTGAATCTCATCGTGCGGAGACCTGAGACAAACTACATTTGAGCCACACTCTATAAAGTAAGCGGCCTCTGTACTCTTCAAAATTTTCACGGTTTCAGGGTCGAGAAACACAAAGAAAGACTGAAGAACTATTCCAATTGAAAAAGTGCTAAAGGGATCTGACAACCGTATACAGTGCTTTTTTTTTTTGGCTGTGCCGTGCGGCTTGTGGGATCTTTGTTCCCCCTTCAGGGATTGAACCCACACCCACTGAATTGGAAGCACAGAGTCTTAACCACTGGGCTGCCAAGGAAGTCCTCTGTATACAGTGCTTCACCGTAGACTGGATTGGGGGGGGGGAGTGACTATAAAGGACATTATTGGGACAGTGGACAAAATGTGAGTGTAAAGGTAGATTGGCCAATAGTATGTTAGCAATGTCACATTTCCCGAGTTTGATCATCATGCTCTGACCATGTCCTTGAGTTTGTAAATACATATGGAAGTATTTAGGGATAAGAGGGCACAAAGTCTGAAACTCAATGGGGGAAGGGGAGAGAGGGTGGGAAAGAAAATGATCACGTGGACATGATAAATGGGGCAAAGTGAAAACAATTAATTGGTGAAGCTAGCTGGGTAAAGAGTATTCGAGAATTCTTTGTACTGTTCTTGCAACTTCTCTATACATTTGAAATGCTATCAGAATAAAAAGTTACAAAGACAAATGTCCACCCTGGATTCACTGCAATCTAAATACCTTCCACCAATAAAAGTTTGCAGTATTTCATCTTTTCTTTTGTTTTTTTTTTTAAAGTCTTTATTGAATTTGTTACAATATTGCCTCTGTTTTATGTTTTGGTCCCCTGGCCGGGAGGCATGTGAGATCTTAACTCCCCAACCAGGGATTGAACCCACACCGCCTGCGTTGGAAGGCGAAGTTTTAACCACTGCACCACCAGGGAAGTCCCATATTTCATCTTTTCTAAGATGCATTTTTTTTCATCTTATAACATCTCTGAATTTGGGGTGCATCTTATAATCAATGCTTTCTTAGAATTCATTGTGTCAGGTTTTGACATCAGTTTTTCTTTCTTAGTGATTTGTCTTAGAATCAGTGGCATCGTGGATTTGATGAAATATGGTATTCTCTCTGGCTTTGTCTGAGAAGTGGGAAAAAGAAGACACTGCTTCGAGTAGCTTCATGTGTAAAGTTTTTTCAGTCTCTCAGCTCGCGTCTTTGTTCCAGGCCAGATATCCGGCTGCATTTGCTCATTTCCACCTCCGTGCCTGCTAGATATTTCAAACTCAACACATTCCAGGCTGGATTTCTGTCTTCACCTCTACTACCCCAAACTGCTCTTCCTCTGGGTTCCCTATCTCAGGGAGTGTAAACCTGATTTTTAACCAGAGTTGGCTCCAGAATGGCCCCGTGGGAGGAGCACAGGGACCTGTCAGTGCTTATGGAGATGGGGTGGGTGTGTCCCAGTCTTGCCTGGAACAGAGGCTGCTTTATTTTTTTTCTTTTTTGGCTGTGTTGGGTCTTGCTGTGCATGGGCTTTCTCTAGTTGCGGTGAGCGGGGGCTAATCTTCGTTGTGGTGCCCGGGCTTCTCATTGCGGTGGCTTCTCTCGTTGCGGAGCACGGGCTCTAGGCGCGCGGGCTTCAGTAGTTGTGGCACGTGGGCTCTAGAGCACAGGCCCAGTAGTTGTGGTGCACGGGCCTAGTTGCTCCGTGGCATGTGGGATCTTTCTGGACCAGGGATTGAACCCATGTCCCCTGAATTGACAGGTGGATTCTTCACCATTACGCCACCAGGGAAGTCCTAGACCGCCTATTTCTTGAAGTGTCTTTGGGCTCCAAACGTCTGTGCCTCATTTTCCCCATTTGTCAAATGAGGATATTTTTCCCAAGTCTGTCAAGATAATGTACAAGGCAAGTTAAGTTACCATAAAACTCTGAAATTCTGTGACTTAAAATATGAGAGCATTTTAGGAAGGCTTTAAATTAGAATCATTCAAGTGGCCAGTTCCCACTAGGCAGACCCTGCTCTGAACTCCTGCAAGTGTATGGCCGACCCTGCTGCTCCCTGACTCCTAGCACTTCCTCCCAGGTTTCTTTCCGGTACGGTGTTCAGTTCATGGGTGAATCGGGTGGGGTTGGTTGTACATCGGATGCTGGCAGGCTCCATCAGGAGCAGGTGCGTTTTATAGAACTGGCCGTGCCTGGTGCTTCTGGGCTCCTTTCCACGCCGGGGCCACTGTGAGTGTGGTTGGAACTTCTGTAGCACCACATTGTCTCACTAGTTCTTGAACCCCTGTGTGTCAGACGTGGGAATGGCTCCATCTGAGTCTTTTGTAGCGCCATTTGACTTGGGAAACTTTGAATCCGCCCAGGATGGTAACATTTTCCTTTATTTTGTTTGGCATGGACTTAAAGCAACTGCAGTAGTAAAATACTGTGATTTCCCCGTGGCCTAGTTTCTCCACTACCATGTTTCATTTGCATTTTGGGTGATTACTTCTTGGTGATTCTGAATCTGCTTTGGGGACCACTGAGTTGTCGGTGTTGACAGTGACCTTCACAGCAGGCTCATTCTTTAGAAGGAGAAACCCAGGGTATTCAGGCCACTGCTGGATTCTGTGGACTTTTAAATATGTGTAGAGAACAAACAAGATCAACAGTTTTGTGTGATGTGCCTTTAGGCTCCTAACTTCATGGCTGGAATTTAAGATAAGAAAGGTGGGATAACAGTGAGCAGGGGGCAGTTTGTTCACAGGGTTTTCTGAATTGATTTTGTGGGCCGTGTTACTTTATTCTCTTGTTTTCTTTATTATCAACACAACACAAGAAAGGTTCTGGCACAGAGAAAGTTTCCTAACAGATGAATAGAAATGGACTGGGGCACAGAATGTTTGGTTGAAGTACTGCTTTTTAATTTGGGAGACTATCCAAGTTAATGTTCTCTCCTTATAGTTAGGTTTCCTAATATAAAATTCTTGCATAACATTAGGACTTTCTAGTTTGGTTTAGAGCTAGAAGAGACATTTTCCTATCTATTCTGGATTTCAGATTCCTGCACTTATTCATGGGAAAACTTTTTTTTTTTTTTTTTTTTTTTTTTACTATTCAAAACTGCTTTGTGGGTTTACATGTTATTAGTAGGCATGAGGTAGTATGTTAAGGTTGGTAGCTCTAACTGTGTCGTTAGACCTCAGGGTGTGTTCACTTACTAGCTCTGTGACTTTGGGCAAATTACCTAACCTCTCTGTGCCTCATTTTCCTTGCTTTTAATAGAAGGTTGATAATAGTGCCTCCCTCACAAAGCTAAATTCCTCAGTGTTTAGGAATGTGCCCATTACAGGATGAGTGCTTAAGAAATACTAGTTTTATATTGTCACAAGATTATTTAGCAAAAGCAAGCATCCTATGGAGGTGTCAAAGGTCGAGACATATCTCCAGTGGCTCTGACTGTCCACAGAAAGTAGACTCCAGGGCTTGCACAGCTGGGAGTGGGGCGTTGAGAAAAACTCCTAGAGCCCTTTTAATTTTTCTCTCTCAACCTTTAAGGTCACTTGACTGAAATAAAAATAAATTGCAACAATTATCCCACAAAAAGAAACTACTCAGAATGGCGAACAAGATATACAAACATTTCAAAAAGTGATAAACATGGGTAACTTAAAGAAAAAGAATATATTCACCAAGACGTTATCATTACCCTGCAGGTTCTGTCCTCATTACCTCCAGTGTGGATGAATGTATTGTGTGGAGTTGAAATGTGTGCTAGACTTCTGTTTTTTTCTGCTAATTTCTGTAGTGTTTTTTTTTTTTTTTTCAATTTATTTTGGCTGCGCTGGTCTTAGTTGCGCGGCACACAGGATCTTCGTTGCGGCACGTGGGATCTTTAGTTGCAACACATGGGATCTTTAGTTTCAGCATGTGGACTCAGTTGCGGTATGCATGGAGGATCTAGTTCTCTGACCAGGGATCTAACCCAGGCCCCCTGCTTTGGGAGCGTGGAGTGTTACCCACTGGGCCTCCAGGGAAGTCCCTGTAGTTTTTTAAAAGATGAGCTTTGTGTGTTCGTGCCGTTTACAAGTCTGTCCATTTACACTGCTGTTGAAAGCATTCACCTGGTGTGCTGAGCTATTCCCTCTGGTTAGGCTTCTTGTTTTTTTCTGAGCAGTTAGGGACTTTCAGATAGCATTCAATGAAAAATTTCAGGCTTCCTATTTTCCCTCTCTTTGGATATGAAAGCACCGTCCTCGCTTCTTTCCTCCAGCCCCGCCACTGCTCCTTTATGTGGCCGGTGGGATGAGTGTGCCGTGGGGTCTCTGACCGGAACATCCTCACCAGCTGCTCCCTGCGAGGGGTGTGGGAGGGTCAGCCCTTGACCCCAGCGGGCCAGGCAGGTGGAGTCAGCTCATGTGCACCCTGTGGTGGAAACCTCTTGCTTGTGTTGTTTTAATTTGGTTTCTTTAGTGATTAGCAAGATTGTGCCTATTAAATGCTTGCTTATTTTTGATAAAGAAAAGCAAGATCATGCCCTTAGGACTCAGCCTGTGTTCTTGGGTATGTTGACAGCATTGTTGCGCTGACCTTCTGGTCTGTCCTCTGACTAATGCGTGAACAAGGAGCCTTCACCGTAACATCCATTCACCTCAAAGTTTGGATCTCAAACGTTTTGGAAAAGAAAAAAAAGTTAGTGTTTATGTGGATTCTCTTCTGGAATTTCTAGCTTCGATAGAGAATCAAATGCTCCAGCTGGCTTGCTGATAAAGCTCTAGGTGGTTCTGTGACCACTAATAACATTTCTCTAGTGATAAGGGTCATGGGGCTCACAGCCTTGGGTGTGAGTTGTCCATCCCATTGGGGAAGGTCTCTGCTCTGCCCGCCTTCCTGCTGGTTCCAGCGCGCCCTCGCCTCTCACTTCAAGCAGAGAAACGTAGGTTACTCATTTGTCTCTCAGAATGCATCTGCACCCACATCTCTCCTCCACAGTGGCCTCCAGGGAGCAGGTGACCCGCCCACCTCCATTTACTGGGGCTGGTCCTGTTCCCAGGGTTTGAGACTGGGTGTGGGATGAGAGGGAATTGCAACTTCACATTCCACGCCTTTGCTGCTCCAACGGGAGTGAGGTTGAAACCCGTTGGGAAGTTAATAACAGACCCTCAGAGGAAAAGTGAAGTGATTTCGTTTGGTCAGGCTAGCTATACGTGCCTTAGCGTTTGTAAGCCTGCAGCAGGATAATTTATTGAAATTCAATATGTGTTTTAGGGACTTCCCTGGCGGTCCAGTGGTTAAGACTCCGCACTTCCGCTGCAGGGGGCGTGGGTTCCATCCCTGGTGGTCGGGGAATTAAGATCCTGCATGCCCTGCGGCCAAAACAAACAAACAAACAGAAAACCCACAATATGTGTTTTATCTGTTTTTCCCATTCCAAGATGGTACCAGACCTTGGTGTTCCCTTGCCTCCAGGGGACTTATGTTACAGGGCTGAAGACAGAAGTTTCTGGAAAATGACCTCTCTCTCCCTTTAAAAAAAAATTGCTTACACAAAAATTGACTTATATGTGCATGCGTGTGTATCGTTCCAAGAGTTTTAACACGTGCAGATTTGTGTAACTCTCACCACAATGAGAACACAACAGTTCCATCACCAAAAACACGTGCTGCCCTTGGGTAGTCCTAACCCTGCCCGTGTTTGCTGACCCCATAGTCTTGCCTTTTCCAGAATGTCACATAAATGAAATCTTACAGCACGTGGCCTTTCTAAGCTGGCTCTTTCTCTCAGCGTCGGTGTGGCTGCATGGATGCTTGTCCTTTCACTGAGTGCAGCGTTCCAGGTGAGGGTTACCACAGCCGGTCCATCCATTCACCTGATGGAGGACGTTAGGATTGTCTCCACTTTTTGACGGTTACGAATGTAACTATTGTAAACATTTGCATTTGTAAACATTTCATTTTCCTAGGGTAAATACTGAGGTATGGGATTGCTGGGTCCCATGGTAAATCTTTGTTTAATTTCATAAGAAACTGCTTTCCCAGAGTGGCTACACATTTTGCATTTTCAGCACCAATGTGTGAGTTTCATTTGCTGTCCTTGCCAGCTCTGGGTATTGGAATTTCTTAAACATTTTAATTTTAGCTATTCTAATAGGTGTGTGTGGTGGTATCTCATGGCAGTTTAATTTGAATTTCCCTATTGGTGAAAGATGTTGAGCATCTTTTCTGTTTTTTTTAAAAATTTTTTCGCTGCGCCTTGCGGCACGTGGGATCTTAGTTCCCTGACCAGGGATCGAACCTGTGCCCCCTGCAGTGGAAGCAAGGAGTCTTAACTATTGGACCTCCAGGGAAGTCCCTTGAGCATCTTTTCATGTGCTTATCTGCCATCCATGTATCTCCTTTGGAAGTGTGTCCATTCCAGTGCCTTGGAAGTTTTTTTTAAGGGTGATATTCTAAATGTTCAGTTTTAATAGGTTTTTTTTCTTCTGGCTGTGCCGTGCGGCTTGCGGGATCTTAGTTCCCCACCAGTGATCGAACTTGGCAGTGAAAGCACCAAGTTCTAACCACTGGACTGCCAGGGAATTCCCCTTAATAGTTCTTTCTATATTATTTATGCTAGTCCTTTGTTGAATATGTAATTTGCAGAGATTTTCTCCCAGTCTGTGGCTTGTCTTTTCATTATCTGAGCAGTACCTTTAACATCAAAAAGTTTTAATTTTGCTGAAATCCAATTTATCGGTGTCTTAAATGGATTTTACTTTTTGTATCCTTTTTAAGAACTCATCTAACTCCAAGTGATAAAGATTTCCTCCCATGTTTTCTTCTGAAAGTTTTGTACTATTATGTTTTATGTGTAGATTAATGATAAACTTTGAGTTAATTTTTGTATAAGGTGTGAGGTTTTCGTTGTTTCTTTTTCCTGCATATGGATATTCCATTGTTCCGACAGCGTTTGCTGCAAACACTATTCTTACTCTATCAAATCGGTTTTGCAACTTTATCAGAGATCAAATGGCCGTATTTGTGAGTCTATTTCTGGATTCAGTTCCACTGATTTAGGTATGTACACAGTTGTCCCTCCGTATCCGTGCAGTTTGATCCACAGTTGGTTGAATTCCCGGATGCAGAACCCTGGGATGTGGAGGGCCATGGAGGGTCGACTGGACTCTGCCATTTTATATGAGGGACTTGAGCATGTGCGGATTTTGGTGTCTGCTAGGGTGTCCTGGAACCAATCCCCTGCGGATATACCAGGAGAGGACTGTTTGTGCTCATCCCTTCATGAACACCACACTGTCTTGATTATTGTAGACTTAAAATAAGTCATAAAATTAGGTAATATGAATCCTCCAAATTTATTCCTTTTTTTTTTTTTTTTTTTTCCAACCGAGCTGTGTGGGTTGTAGGATCTTATCCAGCCAGGGATTGAACCCTGGGCCCTCAGTACAGAGCCCTAACCACTGTACTGCCAGGGAGTTCACGTTATTCCTTTTTTCAAAACACTTTGTCTATTCTAGTTCCTTTGCCCTTCCATATGCATTTTAGAATCAGCCTGTCCAAATAAAAAACTCTGCTGGGATTTCTTTCGGAATTATGTTAAATCTACAGGTCAGTTTGGGGAGCGTTGACATCTTAACTATATTGAGTCTTCTAATGCATGAAAATGGTATGTCTCTTCATTTATTTAGATCTTCTTTGATTTCTTTCATTAGTGTTTTGTAGTTTTCAGCATACAGATCTGCATTATAGAATTATACTTAAATGTTCACTTTTTTTTGCAGAGGTGTTGTAAATAGTATTGTTTTGTAAATTTCAGTTTCCAACTCCACTGAAATATGATTGATTTTGTATGTTGACTTGTATTCTATGATTTTGCTAAACTTATTAGCTTTAGGAGTTTTTTTGTAGATTCCTTGGGGTTTTTTACATAGACAATCATGTAATCTGTGAATAGGGAGTTTTGTTTCTTCATTTCCAATCTGAATGGCTTTTGTTTCCTTTTCCTTCATTGTACTATGTCTTCCAGTATGATGCAGAATAAGAAGGGTGAGACTGGATGTCCTTGCTTTTCCCAGTCTTACAGAGAAAACATTCAGTGTTTCACTGTTAAGTATGATGGGTTAAGCTATGGGTTTTTTAGTAGATGCTCTTCATCAGCTTAAGGAAGTTCCCTTTTATTCATAGTTTGCTGAGAGTTTTTGGCATGAGTGGATATTGAATTTTTGAAATGCTTTTTCTGCATCCACTGATGTGATCGTGTAGGTTTTTCTTTTTAGTCTGTTGTTGCAATGATCAATCATTGACTGTTTTGGGGAGGGGAAGGAGGTGGGGAGGTACCAAATTACTTTATTCGAAGGAATGGTACAAATGAAAGAACTTAAGTAGATGTTTTGGTACTACCATTGATTGATTTTTGAATATTAAATCAGCCTTGCATTTCTGGTATAAACCCACTTCATAAGTGTATTATTATTCTTATATATTCCTGGATTTGATTTGCTAATATTTTGTTGAGGAATTCTGCATCTATATTCATGAGAGATATTGACCTAAGTTTTTTTCTCTTGTATTGTCATTGCCTGCTTTTGGTATCGAGATAATGCTGGCCTCGTAAAATGAGGTGGGAAGGGTTGTCTCTTTTATTTTCTGGAAGATATTGTATAGAACTGGTGTTATTTCCAACTTAAATGTTTGGTAGGATTTGCTAGTAAAGCCATCTGCACTTGGCAATTTCTTTTCTGGAAGTTTTTAAACCACAAATTAAATTTCTTTAATAGTTTTAGAACTATCATTTAGATTATCTACATATTTGATCTTGGGGAAGTTCTGATACTTTGTGATTTTCAAGGAATTGGTCCATTTCATCTAAGTTGTTGAAGTTATGTGTGTAGAGGTATTTGTAGCATTCCTTATTATCTTTTTAACGTCTGCAGAATCTGTAAAGATATTCTTTTATTTCTAATGATGACAGTTTGTGTCTTCTCTCTTTTTTCTCTGTTAGTCTTGCTAGAGGTTTATCAATCATCTCTAGCAAAAATCAGCTTTGAGTTTTATTGATTTTTCTCTATTACTTTTCTGTTTTCAGTTTCATTGATTTTTCCTTCTTATTATTTGCACTCTTCTGCTTGCTTACGTTCATTTTGCTCTTTTTTTCTAGTTTCTTAAGGTGGAAGCTGAGATTACTGATTCAAGACTCTTCGTCTTTTCTAATATAAGTATTTAGTGATAGAAATTTCCCTCTGAGAACTACTTTAGCTGCACCCTATAGATTTTTATATGCTGCACTTTCACTTTCATTCAGTTTAATATATTTTAAAACTTCCCATGAGATATTCTCCCTGACCAATAGATTAGTAAGGGTATGTTGTTTAATTTCCAAGTGTTGGGAGATTTTCCTCCTTCTGTTACTTACCTCTAGTTTAATTCCATTGTGGTTAGATAGGATGCTTTGTGTGATTTCAGTTTTTTTTTTAATTTGTTGATGTATGTTTTATGACCCAGGATGTGGTCTATCTTGGTGAATGTTCCATGTGAGCTTGAGAAGAAGATGCATTCTGCTATTATAGTCTATGAATACTGATGAATCTTTTTTTTTTTAATTGAAGTATAGTTGATTTATAATATTGTGTTAGTTTCAGGTGTAGAGCAAAGTAGTTCGGTTATACATATATATGTATATATCTATATCCTTTTTTTTGATTCTTTTTCATTATAATTTATTACAAGATATTGAATATAGTTCCCTGTGCTATACAATAAAATCCTTGTGTTTTGGGGTTTTTTTCTGGCCGCACTGTGAGGCTTGTGGGATCTTAGTTCCCTGACCAGGGATTGAACCCAGACCACGGTGGAAGCGCCAAACCCTAACCACGGGACTGCCACTTTTCTTTTCTTTTTTTGAATATTGATGAATTCTGATGAAGTATTCTACAAAGGTCCATTAGGTCCACATAATTGATGCTCTTCAGTTCAGCTTCATCCCTAATGATCCTGTGCCTGCTGGATATGTCAGTTATGGATAGAAGTGTGTTGAAGTGTTGAACCGTAATAGTGGATGTGTCTATTTCTCCTTGTAGTTCTATCATATCTTGCCTCTTGTATGTTGTACTCTGTGGTTAGTCCATATGTTCAAGGATTGTTATGTCTTCTTGGAGAATTGTCTCCTTTATCATTATGTAATGTCCCTCTTTATCCCTGATAATTTTCCTTGTTCTGAGTCTGCTTTGTCTGAGATCCACATAGCTACTCCAGCTTTCTTTTGATTAGTGTTAGCATGGTAAATCTTTCTCTATCCCTTTACTTTTTTTTTTTTTAATAAATTTATTTTTTTAAATTTATTTTTGGCTGTGCTGGGTCTTCGTTGCTGCTCACGGGCTTTCTGTAGTTGCGGAGAGCGGGGGCCACTCTTTGTTGCGGTCCACAGGCTTCTCATTATGGTGGCTTCTCTTGTTGTGGAGCATGGGCTCTAGGTGCTTGGGCTTCAGTAGTTGTGGCACACGGGCTCAGTAGTTGTGGTGCATGGGCTTAGTTGCACCGCAGCCTGTGGGATCTTCCCGGACCAGGGATCGAACCCATGTCCCCTGCATTGGCAGGTGGATTCTTGACCACTTCGCCACCAGGGAAGTCCCTATCCCTTTACGTTTAATCTATGTGTGTCTTCATATTTAAAATGGGTTTCTTGTAGACTGCATATAGTTGGGTCTTGTTTTTTTATCCACTCTAACAGGCTCTGTCTTCTTTTTAAAATTTATTTATTTATTAATTTATTTATTTTTGGCTGCGTTGGGTCTTCGTTGCTGCATGCAGGCTTTCTCTAGTTGTGGCGAACAGGGGCTACTCTTTGTTGCAGTGCATGGGGTTCTCATTGTGGTGGCTTCTCTTGTTGCGGAGCATGGGCTCTAGGTGCATGGACTTCAGTAGCTGTGGCGTGTGGGCTCAGTAGTTGTGACTCGCGGGCTCTAGAGCGCAGGCTCAGTAGTTGTGGTACACGGGCTTACTTGCTCTGCGGCATGTGGGATCTTCCCAGACCAGGGCTCGAACCCGTGTCTCCTGCATTGGCAGGCAGATTCTCAACCACTGCGCCACCAGGGAAGCCCCCAGGCTCTGTCTTTTGATTGGTGTATTCAGACCATTCACACTGAAAGTGATTATTGATATAGTTGGATTAATATCTACTATATTTGTAACTGTTTTCCATTCATTGCACTATTCTTTGTTTCCTTTTTAAAATATATTCCCTTTTTTCCTGTCTTCTCTGGCTTTAATTGAGCATTTTATATGATTTCATTTTCTCTCTTCTCTTAGCATATCAATTCTTCTTTTGAAAAAGAATTTTAATGGTTGCCCTGGAGTTTGTAATATACATTTGCAACTAATCTATGTCCGCTGTTTTTTTTTTTTAATATTTACTTATTTATTTGGCTGCGTTGGGTCTTGGTTGGGGCACGCGGGATCTTCATTGCCAAGTGCGGGCTCTTCTTTGTGGCACATGGTTGCTGCATGCAGGATCTTTAGTTGCAGCCTGTGGGATCTTTAGTTGCGACATTTGAATTCTTAGTTGCAGCACGTGGGATCTAGTTCCCTGACCAGAGATCGAACCTGGACCCCCTGCATTGGGAGTGCAGAGTCTTAGCCACTGGACTACCAGGAAAGTCCCTATGTACCCTTTCAAATAACTCTGTACCACTTTACAGATAGTGCAGGTACCTCATAACAGAGTATTCCCGAGTCCTCCTTCCCGCTCCTTATAACACTGCAGTCATTCATTTCACGTATCCATAAGCTATGATCACCCAGCACATTGTTGTTATTTTTATTTTGAACAGTTATCTATTAAGTCAATAAGAAAAATGAGCGAATTCCCTGGCAGTCTGGTGGTTAGGACCTCGTGCTTTCACTGCCGAGGGTGCAGGTTCAATCCCTGGTTGGGGAGCTAAGATCCCACAAGCCATGCAGTGTGGCCAAAAAAAAAAAAAGAAAAAGAAAAGTGAAACACTTTATTTTACCTTCATTTATTCTTTCTCTTATGCTTTCCCTTTTTAAATGTTGATCTGAGTTTCTGACCTATATATATTTTCCTTTTCTCGGAAGAACTTTTAACGGTTTTTGCAAGGCAGGTCTCCTGGCAATGCATTCCTTCAGCTTTTGTTTGTCTGAGAAAGTCTTTATTTCTTCTTCACTTTTGAAGGATAATTTCTCTGGATATACAACTATAGGTTGGTAGTTTATTCATTCAGTGCTTCAGATGTGTTACTCCATTCTCTTGCTCATGGCTTCTGAGAAGTCGGATGTAATTCTTTACTTTGCTCCTCTACAGGTGAGATGTTTTTTTCCCTCTGGCTTCTTTGAGGATTTGTCTTTGGTTTTCTGTAGTTTGAATATGATATGCCTAGGTGTAGTTTTTTGGATATTTATCCTTGTTGGTGTTCTCCAAGCTTCCTGGATGTGTACTTTGGGATCTATCATTAATTTTGGAAAATTCTCAGCCATTATTACTTCAAATGTTTCTTCTGCTCATTTCTGTGTTTCTTCTCCTTCTCATTGTTTAAAAAAAATTATTTTTATTTTTTAATAAATTTATTTATTTATTTATTTATTTTTGGCTGCATTGGGTCTTTGTTGCTGCACATGGGATTTCTCTAGTTGCGGTGAGCGGGGGCTACTCTTTCGTTGTGGTGTGCAGGCTTCTCATTGCAGTGGCTTCTCTTGTTGCAGAGCACGGGCTCTAGGCATGGTGGCTTCAGTAGTTGTGGCATGCAGGCTCAGTAGTTGTGGCTCACGGGCCCTAGAGCGCAGGCTCAGTAGTTGTGGCACACAGGCTTAGTTGCTCCGCGACATGTGGGTTCTTCACAGACCAGGGCTTGAACCTGTGTCCCCTGCATTGGCAGGCAGATTCTTAAGCATTGTGCCACCAGGGAAGCCCCTATTTTTATTCTTATTTTTTATTTCTTGGCTGTGCTGCACAGCATGTGGGATCTTATTTCCCCGACCAGGGATCGAACCCATGCCCCCTGCAGTGGAAGTGTGGAGTCTTAACCACTGGACCGCCAGGGAAGTCCCTTCTCATATTTTAATTATGCATATGTTACACCTTTTGTAATTGTCTCACAGTTCTTGCGTATTCTGTTCCTTTATTCCCCCCCTCCATTATTTTTTCTCTTTGTTTTTCAGTTTGAGAAGTTTCTAATGACGTAAATTAAAGCTCACTGATTTTTCCTCAGCCATGTCCAGTCTACTGATGAGCCTATCAAAGGCATTCTTCATTTCTGTTACTGTCTTTTTGATTTCTAGCATTTCCTTTTGATTCTTTCTTAGAATTTCCATCTCTCTGCTTATATTATCCATCTGTTTTTGTAGGTTGTCCACTTTTTTTCCATTACAGGTCCTAGCATAGTAATCATAGTTAAACTCCCAGTCTGATGATTGCAAAATCTTTGCCATATCTGAGTCAGGTTCTCATGCCTGCTTTATCTCCTCAAATTCTGCTTTTTCTTGCCTTTAGCTCACCTTGTAACTATTTGTTGAAAACTGGACTTGACATATCGGGTAATAGGAACTGAAATAAGTAGATGTGTACTGTGAGGTTTTATGTTTTTCTGGCTAGGAATCCTAACTCCTACTGTGTTTGATGTTTGCTGAAGTGGTAGAGGCTTCAGATTCTTCAGGTTCCTTTGTTGTCTCCCTACTGTCTATAGGTTTCCCCAGAAACTCTATCTGAAATGGAATCTGTGTCTTGCAGCTCTCTTGGTGTAATGAACTGTTTTTCTACTGGAGCCCTGTGCATGTGGTGGTGAGGTGCTAGGCGAGGAAAGCATTCCGTAATCCTGTGAGTCAGACTGTTTTTGTGGGCCTGAGGTCCTGGACTGTGCCCTTCAGAAGTTTCTTAGTTTTTCCTTTGTTGTTGTTGTTGTTGTTGTTGTTTTTCCTCCCTGTTGTAAGACAGGAAGGCTAGAAGACACTCCAGTTGTCAAGTTGCCCTTCCCCACAGGTCTGATAAGGCTCTGATAAAATAGTTTTCTTTTGAGGCAAGGCATTTGCTATGGGTGGTTTTTCAAAATGATTACTTTTCTCTGGGTGCATTTCAAAACTGTAAGTTTTCCTCTCCTCCCTGTCCAAATCATGAGAGATTTTTTTTTCTCCAGTCTTTACCATGAAGACCTGGTGGGGATCCTGGAAGTAAAACTCATGAATGTGTGTCATCTCTTCTCCCTCCCCCCAACCCAGGAGTTTTAAACTCCATCTCTCCATCTCCAGCCTCCAGCAGTTGTCACCTACTGTTTATGTGTTTCTATCAGTTACTGGCTCCAGAGAATTTTGCCCCAAGAAAGCTGTGGAACTGAAAAAGAAGTTTGTTCTGTCCATTTTTGCTTCATGTATTTTGTTGGTCTATTTTTGGGTGTATCTACATTTAGGATTATTATGTCTTCTTGGTGAGTGGACATTTTGAAGTCATTTAATGCCCCTCTATATCTCTGGTAATTTCCTTGCTCCAAAGTCTACTTCTGGTGTTAATATAGCCACTTCACGTAAAGGAATATTGTTTGTATGGCTTATTTTACCCATCCTTCTACTAAAAAATGAAGTAGATTTCTTGTATGGAGCATGTATTTGGGTCTCATAGTCCCTCTCTTTTAGTCAGTGTGTTTAGACCATTTACATTTAATGTAACCATTAATATGTTTGGAAATAGGTCTATCATTTTATTATTTGTTTTCTGTTTGTCCCTGGTGTGTGTTTGTATGCTTTTTGAGATACAGTTGACATATAACTGTCCTCTATATATATATATTTTTTTTAAACAGGATCTTTTTTTCTTTTTTAATTATTTATTTACGGCTGTGTTGGGTCTTCATTTCTGTGCGAGGGCTTTCTCCAGTTGCGGCAGGTGGGGGCCACTGTTCATTGCGGTGCGCGGGCCTCTCACTATCGTGGCCTCTCTTGTTGCGGAGCACAGGCTCCAGATGCACAGGCTCAGTAGTTGTGGCTCACGGGCCCAGTTGCTCCGCAGCATGTGGGATCTTCCCAGACCAGGGCTCGAACCCGTGTCCCCTGCATTGGCAGGCAGATTCTCAACCACTGCGCCACCAGGGAAGCCCTGTCCTCTATATTTTTATTTCTCTCTTTTCCTTTCCTGGATTACTTGAATGTTTCTTAGCATTCCTTTTTTTTTTATTATTTCATTTTTTCTTCCAGTTTTATTGAGATATAATTGATATACAAAACTGTGTAAGTTTAAGATGTACAGAATGATTTGATTTACATACATCACGAAATAGTTACCACAATAAGTTTAGTGAACACCTATCATTTCATATAGATACAAAATAAAAGAAAATGAAAAAATAATATTTTTTCCTTGTGATAAGAACTGTTAGGATTTACTCTCTTTAACAATTTTCATATATAACATACAGCAGCGGGGCTACCCTGGTGGTGCAGTGGTTAAGAACCCGCCTGCCAATGCAAGGGACATGGGTTCGAGCCCTGGTTCAGGAAGATCCCACATGCCGTGGAGCAACTGAGCCTGCGCTCTAGAGCCCGCGAGCCACAACTACTGAAGCCCACATGCTGCAACTACTGAAGCCTGTGTGCCTAGAACCCGTGCTCCACAACAAGAGAAGCTCGTGCACCGCATCAGAGTAGCCCCCGCTTGCCACAACTAGAGAAAGCCCACATGCAGCAAATGACCCAACGCAGCCAAAAATAAATAAAATAAAAAATTATTTTAAAAAACCCAAAAAAAACATACAGCAGTGTTTGTTAATTGTGTTTATCATGTTGTACATTACATCCCTAGTAATTATTTATCTTATAACTGGAAGTTTGTACCTTTTGACTACATTCATCTAATTCCCCCTCCCCATACCCCTCCAATAACCACAAATCTGATATCTTTTTCTATGAGCTTGTTTGTTTTTGAAGTATAATTGACCTACACACTATGTTAGTTCCTGGTGCACAACATAGTGATTTGATATTTCTGTACATTTCAAAATGATCACCGTAAGTCTAGTTACCATCTGTCACCATAAAAGATATTACATTATTATTGACTATATTCCCCTACATTATTATTTACTATATTATTGACTATATTCTTAGTGTCCCATTTTAATCACTCTTGAAGTTTTTAACCATGTATCTTTGTATAGCTATTTTAGTGGTTGCTCTAGAGATTACAGTACTCATATTTAGCTTTTCTCTGTCTACTTGAAAATAAGATTGTGCCACTTCAAGGGGAACATAGAAACCACACCACCACTTTGTGTTACATCTTCACGCATCAGAAACTGCTTCAGTGTTAGAAGTTTTGCTTTTTGCTGTCATACATACATACATCACATGTACATACAAAATAGTCTTATATTTACATAGTTATTTGCCATTTCTATTGCTCCTCCATTATTCCTGAAATTTCACTTTTCCCTCTGGTATTGTTTCCTTCCCATCTGAAGAATTTTCTTTAACGTTTCTTTCAGAGCAGGTCTGCTGGAGAGCTCTCCTCTCACCTTATTGCGGATGGTGCAGAAGGTAAGGATTCAGCTTAGTGCTGCTGATCGGTGAGTCTCCAGGGTGCTCAGTCACTGCTAAATTGTCTTGTGTAAACATCATGGTTAGTGTACTGGAATTGCCTGGTGTCAGCCGCACAACATAAGCACCACGCAGCAGACAGCTGCTCTGTCCTGCACCAACCAGGCAGAGGTAGCTGAGCCTGGATGAGTGCCGTCTGATATCCCCCTTTGCTCCTCCTGACTCAGTGACCCCCTGTCTTCTTGGAATTTGTGCCCCCCTTCTCCTATGACAGAGCAAAGCCCAGCCATCAGCCATATGCTTCCATGGTCGCCTGGTGACATGGGAGCACGGCCTGCCAGCTTTTCCAAAACCATCAGATATTCCTCTTTGAGAGTATGTAATTAAATAGGTTTTTTTCCACCCTCATTAAAGGAATTTCAGGCTTCAGAAGAAGGCAGGGGAATACTCAGGGGTTCAGGGACCTCCTGAAATCATTTGAGGCCAACCTGGCTTTTTGTGAAGCATATGTATGCAGACCAAGGGAGGGAACCTTCAGGCGTGGAGAAAGGCCACGTTACAGGGAGGCCTTCCCAGTCCCCCCATTTAAAACTGTGAGCCAACTCCCCCACCCCCTCCTGCTTTGTTTCTCTTGTACCACTTAGCACCATCTAAGATAGTATTTGCTTATTTGCCGGCTTGAGAGCGTTTGTCTGCTTCGTTAGTTGCAGCGTCCCAAGTGCCTAGAATGGCACACGCTCAGTAAATATTTCTTCTTTTTCTTTTTCTTTTCTGGCCTCGCCGTGCAGCTTGTGGGATCCTGGTTCCCTGATCAGGGGTTGAACCCGAGCCCTGAGCAGTGAAAGCACGGAGTCCTAACCCCTGGACTGCCAGGGAATTCCCTCAGTAAATATTTCTTGAATGAAAGAATACAGTTTTGCAACTTGCTTTTCTTTCTTCCTTTTTAAAAATAAGCTATCCCTGGCATCCTCCCATGGTGTACATAGCCCCAGTGGTACCTCCTCTTTAATGTTCTCCTTGCTGTCCTAGCCTGGTCCCACAGATGCAGAGCAACTTGTATTACCTGGGAGTGGTTTGAGGGAGAGGACGTGCCCTGGGGCCCTTGATCCTTAGGGTGGAGGAGCATGAGCCCGCAACGTGGCCTCATCCGTGTGATGGAGGCTCTCTGGTGTGCAGATGCTTCAGACACGGGGCTGTCTTTTCAGGCCATATGTCGTTACATGATAGTCACTTATGTTGAAGGTGGTTGTATGGGTCTCTTGAGGCAGAACCTGGCGGGTAACTGCTGAAAAGCAACAGTGTTATGGAACCTAAGACTCTGGAGAACATCACAAGGCACTGGCGGTGAAACAACCTCCTGCGAAAAGCAGGAGACTCCAGCTTGTGCCTCGACTCTGCTGCTTGCTGTTAGGAAATGAACAAATGCCTTCCAGGTGTCCGCTGCCGTGTGATGAAATGGGGATACAGGCCAGGTCCACTTTTTGCTGCGTGGTGTTTGCAGCACTCAAAAACCACCCGCCTGGATAGCCCCTACCTCTGACTGACCGCTTGTGATTGGCCCTCAACACATTTCTGAAGGGAAGCAGGGCTTCTTATCAAAACCACCTGGGTTCTGGGGAGTAGAGAATTTAAAAGTCTAAGAGGAAAGAATAAGGTGACTGTGCCTTGGGGAAAATGGAATGGTTTTGAATGAATCTTCATGTTTGGAAAAGGATGTTAAGAAGGAAGAAGGCATCAGTGCAAATTACCTTGGTCAGCTTCTTTACGAAGACTTAAGATTTCAGACCACTGAAAGATCCTTGTACGTTCTGAGGAGACAAAAAATTATTATGAAATGAATGCTTAACCACTGCTCATTATACTCAGCATACTTATTTTATGTGTGTATGTATGTATGTATGTATGTATGTATATATTTTGGCTACATTGGGTCTTTGTTGTGGTGTGTGGGCCTCTCATTGTGGTGGCTTCTCTTGTTGTGGAGCACAGGCTCTAGGCACGAGGGCTTCAGTAGTTGTGGCACATGGGCTCAGTAGTTGTGGCTTGCGGGCTCTAGAGTGCATGCTCAGTAGTTGTGGCGCACAGGCTTAGGTGCTCCGCCGCATGTGGGATCTTCCCGGACCAGGGCTCGAACCCGTGTCCCCTGCATTAGCAGGCAGATTCTTAGCCACTGCAGCACCAGGGAAGTCCCAGCATATTTATTTTTAGGCAAGGTAGTCGATGGTGTTGTGTAGATCATCTGTATCGTTATTGATATTTTTTTGGGGGGGTGGGGAATCTAATTCTATCACCTGCTGAGAAACTGGTGTTAAAATTTCCAACTATAATTGTGGAATTGTCTATTTCTATCTTTGGTTCTTTCAGTTTTTGCTTTGTTTATTTTGAGACTCTGTTGTTAAGCATGTGGATATTTATGACATGCCTTCCTGCTGAATTATCACTATGAAAAGACTATCTTTGATAATACCCTGTCTCTAGAAGTCTATTAATATGGCCTCTTCAGCATTCTAATGTTTAAAGTATGCATGGTATGGGTTCTAACCAGTTACTTTTTAAAAATTGCAGCTTTACTTTAAAAAAATGACAGGCTTTAATGAGATACAATTCACATACCATCAATTCACCCATTTAATATGTATAATCCAGTGGTTTTTAGTATATTCACAGGGTTGTGCAACCATGACCACAACAAATTTTAGAACAATTTCATCATTTCAAAAGAATTCCACATTAGCAGTCACTCCCCATTTCTTTCTGACACCCCGCCCCCATTAGCCCAGGGCAACCACTAATTTATTTTCTGTCTCTATAGATTTGCCTATTCTGAACATTTCATATACATGAAGTCATACTCTATGTGGTCTTTTATGACTGGCTTCTTTCATTAGGCATAATGTTCTCAAGGGTCATAAATGTTGTAGCATAATCAGTATTTTATCCAACAATTTTTTCTGTTTTCTTAAAAAAATTTTAATAGACATTATTTTTTTAGAGCACTCTTAGGTTCACAGCAAAATTGAATAGACAGTACAGAAAGTTCCCATATACTTCTCCCACCCCGTAGCCTCCTCCACCATCAACATCCCTCACCACTGTGGTTACAGTTGATGAACCTACATTGACATCATTATCACCCAGAGTCCATAGTTTACATTATGGTTCACTCTCTGTGTTTTACATCCTGAGGGTTTTTTAAACGCATAATAACGTTTCCACCTTTACAGTATCATACAGAGAAGTAAACATTGCCCTAAATTCCCTGTGCTCTGTCTGTTCAGCCATGCCCCGTCCCCACCCCGGCAACCACTGATCTTTTTACTGTCTCCACAGTTTTACTTTCTCCAGAATGTCATATACTTGGAATTATATAGCATGCAGCCTTTTTATTTTTTAATTTTTATTTATTTATTTTAAAAATAAATTTATTTTATTTATTTATTTTTGGCTGCATTGGGTCTTCGTTGCAGTGCGCGGACTTCTCATTGCAGTGGCTTCTTTTGTTGTGGAGCACGGGCTCTAGGCGCGTGGGCTTCAGTGGTTGTAGCACGCGGGCTTAGTAGTTGTGGCTTGCGGGCTCTAGAGTGCAGGCTCAGTAGTTGTGGCACAGGAGCTTAGTTGCTCCATGGCATGTGGGATCTTCCCAGACCAAAGCTCGAACCTGTGTCCCCTGCATTGGCAGGCGGATTCTTAACCACTGTGCCACCAGGGAAACCCCAGCATGCGGCCTTTTTAGATTGTCTTCTTTCACTTAGTAATGTGCATTTAAGGTTCCTCCATGTCTTTTCATGGTTTGATAGTTCATTTTTTAAAAGTGGTGAATAGGGACTTCCCCAGTTGAAGACTCAACACAGCCAAAAATTAATTAATTAATTTATTTATTTATTAAAAGTGGTGAATAATATTCCATTGTATGGATGTACCACAGTTTATCTACTTACCTATTGAAGGACATTTTGGTTATTAACAAGTTTTGGCAATTATGAATAAAGCTGCTGTAAACATTTGTGTGCAGGTTTTTTTGTGGACTTAACTTTTCATAATTTATTTGGAGTTAATATTCTACCACTTTCACATGTAATATAGAAATCCTGCAAATGTATACATCCATCTCACCCACTTTATGATGGTTTAGATGTTATGTGTATTACATCTGCATATGTTATAAATTTGACAAGACAACGTTATGATTATTTTACTTTAGTTGTTTGTATTTTTTCCAAGTTTAAGACTTTTTTCTCTTATTTTACTCCATATTTACTTTTCTGGGTGCTGTTTATTCCTTTCCGAAAATATAAGTTTCCATCTGGTATAATTTCTCTTCAGCTAAAGAACTTCCTTTACCATTTATTTTAGAACTGGCCTGCTGACATTTCTCTTAGTTGGTTTTTTAAAATAAAAGATGTATTTATTTTATCTTCACTCTTGATGGATATTTTTTTGGTGTATGAAATTATAGTTGGACAGAGTTTTCCTTTTGTTTTGTTTTTAAGCATGTTAAAGATGAAGTTGCACAGTCTTCTGGAGCCCATTGTTTCTGATGAGAAGTCAGCAGTCATTTTGAATTGTTGTGTCCTTATATGTGATGTGTTGTTTTTCTTTGGCTGTTTTCAAGGTTTTTCTCCTTGTACTGGTTTTTATCAGTTTGACTCTGATGTGCCTGGGTATAACTTTATTAACATTCATCCTAAATGGGGTTTACTGAGTTTCTTGAATCTGTAAATTTTTGTTTTTCACCAAATTTGGGATAATCAATGCCATTTGTCCTTCAGTCTGTTTTTCTGCCTAATTCTCTCTCTTCTCCTTCTAGGATGTATGCTAGACCTTTGACAATTGTCTCTTTAATCCCTGAGGCTAATCTTTTAAAGATTCCCTTTTCTCTTTTCTTAAGATTGGATGATTTCTATTCATCTGTCTTTAGGTTTGCTGACTTTTTCCTCTGTCATATCCATTCTGCTGTTAAGCCCTTCACTGGAATTTTAAGATTTCAGGTATTGTGTTTTTTAGTTCTCAGATTTCCATTTAGCTCTGTTTTATAGTTTCTGTTTCTCTGGTGAGGTTTTCTATATGTGCATTCATTAGGAGAATCTTTTCTTTCACATCCTTGAGTATAATTATGGTGGCAGAGGATTTTAAAGCAGCTAATTCCAACATCTCATTCATCTTGAGGTTAATCTCTGGTTGTGGTTTCTCTTAAGAATGGCTTACTCTTTCCTGGTTCTTCATTTTTGTGAATAATTTTGGACTGTATCCTGGACATTGTGAAGTTGTGTTGTGGAGAATGAAGGTTCTGTTATATTTCTCTGAAGAGTGTTCATTTGTGTTTGTTTTAGTAGGCAGTGAGATTGGACTCAGACTGAAAACTCTGCCTCTTGAAACAGCTCAAATCTCATTTCAGTTCTTTTATTCTTGCCTGAGCTGCTTGGAGGCTGCTTCGCACATGCATAGTCCATGGGTTTTCCGGAGAGTTAGGTAACATTTGCAGAATGCGGAGCTTTCTCTCTTTGGTGTTCTCCTTTTCAGGATTCCTTGCTCATTTTTCAGTTGCTGTGGTTGCCTCAAACTCTGTAAGCTATCAAAACTGTGTTTTTCCTCTCAAAGTTTTAGCTACTTCACACGGTGTGGGCTGGAGCTTCCCTCAGCCTAGAAGCTGTGAAAATGGGAAATGGACACAGTGTCTATCACTCCCTTCCTGAATCTCCCTGCTGTTTGTTGCTCTAGCAAATTAAATAAACCCAAGGAAAGTGTCATTAGAACCTCTAGTCTATAGCCTCTCAGTCAAAAGCACAGGTGATGACCTGGACTTGCATTTGGTGCCTGAAGAAGGTGGAGGGGGGCCAGTCTTGTAGGACTGAGCCCTTAACCTGTGGGGTCTGATGCTGTCTCTGGGTGGATACTGTCAAAATTGAGTAGAGGGACTTCCTTGGTGGCGCAGCGGTTAAGAATCCACCTGCCATTGCAAGGGACACAGGTTCGAGCCCTGGTCCAGGAAGATCCCACATGCCGCAGAGCAACTAAGCCCGTGCACCACAACGACTGAGCCTGCGCTCTAGAGCCCAGGAGCCACAACTACTGAGCCTGCGTGCCACAACTACTGAAGCCTGCGTGCCTAGAGCCTGTGCTCCGCAACAAGAGAAGCCACTGCAATGAGAAGCCCGTGCACCACAACAAAGAGTAGTCCCCGCTCGCCACAACTAGAGAAAGCCAGCGCGCAGCAACAAAGACCCAATGCAGCCAAAAATAAAATTAATTAATTAATTAATTAATTTTTAAAAATTTTGAGTAGAATTACAGGACACCCAGCTGGTATCAGAGAATTGCTTGGTGGTGTGGGAAAACACACACACACACACAAACAACACAACACACACACATGTTGGAATTGGGTGTTAGAATCATTTTATTACTTTTGTGGATAATGACTAATGGGGCCTTCTGTCAATGTCTTCTTCTTATTCTGGATGGTAGTTACATGAGTGTGTTCTCTTTGTAAGTATTCCTTGAGCCATACTTTTATGATTTGTGTACTTTTATCTTTGAATATTTATTCTTTTCTTTTCTTTTTTTTTTTTTGGCTGCACCACATGGCAGGCAGGATCTTTCCCAACCAGGGATCGAACCTGTGCCCCCTGCAGTGGAAGCGTGTAGTCTTAACCACTGGACCACCAGGGAAGTCCTGAATATTTATACTTCAGTATAAATTTTACTTAGAAAAAGTGTGTTAGTGTTCTGTTTATCTACCTGGAAAATTATTCATCATATATTGTTAATGGAAAAAAAAAAGTTGCAGTAATATATATTATATTCTCCTGTCTTGTAATTTAAAAAATCCTAAAAAAAAAAAAACCCAAAAGTATAAATAAAAATACTTGTAACACTGTGTTGATGAGGGTATGAGGACACAAACTGCTGGTGTGTCCCATTTAAATTCGACGAAGAGCATTTGGCCATATCTATCAAAATTGTAAGTGTGCAGATCCTTTGTCCCAGTATGTCCATCATTTTTAGTAATACATCTTTCAGATATGCTAATGCATGTGCTCAATGACCTATATATAAGATTATTCACTGTAGTATTGTTTATAACAGCAAAATATTAGAAATAATCTATGCTTTGCTCTTGAATTGGAAGAATTAATAATGTTAAAGTGACCATACTATCTATCCAAAGCAATCTACAGATTTAATGCAGTCCCTATCAAACTACCCATGACATTTTTCACAGAAGTAGAACAAATAATCCTAAAATTTATATGGAATCACAAAAGACTTAGAATTGCCAAAGCAATCCTGAGGAAAAACAACAAAGCTGGAGGCATAACCATTCCAGACTTCAGACAATACTACAAAGCTACAGTAATCAAAACAACTTGGTATTGGCACACAAACAGACGTATAGATCAATGGAACAGAATAGAGAACCCAGAAATAAACTCATACAGCTATGGTCAATTAACCTTTGACGAAGGAGGCAATAATATACAACGGAGAAAAGACAGTCTCTTCAGCAAGTAGTGTTGCAAAAGTTGGACAGCTGCATGTAAATTAATGAAGTTAGAACACTCCTTCATACCATACACAAAAATAATCTCAAAATGACTTAAAGACTTAATATAAAGACATGACACCATAAAACTCCTGGAAGAGAACATGGGTAAAATATTCTCTGACATAAATTGTACCAATATTTTCTTAGGTCAGTCTCCCAAGACAATAGAAGTAAAAGTAAAAATTAACTAATGGGATCTAATCAAACTTACAAGCTTTCGCACAGCAAAGGAAACCATAAACAAAGCAAAAAGACAACCTATGGACTGGGAGAAAATATTTGCAAATACTGCGACTGACAAGGACTTAATTTCCAAAATATACAAATAGCTCATACAACTCAATAATAAAAACAAAAAACAAAAAAAGAAATGGGCAGAAAATCTAAATAGACATTTCTCCAAAGAAGACATACAGATGACCAATAGACACATGAAAAGATGCTCAAAATTGCTAATTATTAGACAAATGCAAATCAAAAGTACAATGAGGTATCACCTCACACTGGTCAGAATGGCCGTCATTAAAAAGTCTACATATAACAAATGCTGGAGAGGGTGTGGAGAAAAGGGAACCCTCCTACACTATTGGTAAGGATGTAAATTGGTGCAGCCACTATGGAAAACAGTATGGAGGTTCCTTAAAAAACTAAAACTAGAGTTGCCATATGATTCAGAAATCCCACTCCTGGACATGTATCTGGAGAAAACTCTATTTCGAAAAGATACATGCACCCCAATGTTCATAGCAGCACTAGCAGCACTATTTACAACTGCCAAAACATGGAAGCAACCTAAATGTCCATCGACAGATGAATGAATAAAGAAGACATGGTATATATATATATACAATGGAATACTATTCAGCCATAAAAAAGAATGAAATAATGCCATTTGCAGCAAAATAGATGGACCTAGAGGTCATCATACTAAGTGAAGTTAAGTCAGAGAAAGACAAATATTATATGATATTACTTATATGTGGAATCTAAAACATGATACAAATGAACTTATTTACAAAACAGAAAGACTCACAGACATAGAAAACAACTTTATGGTTACCAAAGGGAAAAGATGGGGGGAGGGATAAATTAGGAGTTTGGGATTAACAGATACAAATTACTATATATGAAGTAGATAAACAACAAGGACCTACTGTATAGCACAGGGAACTATATTCAGTATCCTGTAATAAACCATAATAGAAAAGAATATGAAAAAGAAATATATGTATTTTATATGTGTATATATATATATATATATATATATATATAAATCAACGTATGATCATTGATAGGATATTGGTTAAGCAAATGTGGTACATGTAGGTGTAGCAAAGAATGAGGAAGCTCTTTCTATAACTGAATGATATTTACATTTGCATCTTAATGTATTTGTGCATACACATATGGAATAATATCCAAGATATGTTATTCAGTAAAGAGAATTTCAGGTAAGACTTCTGTTTCTAGGTTATTTAACTAACCAAACCATCCCTCATTTTGACTGGGGAATGGAGTAGAAGTATTCCATTTACCTGCAGTGGCTTGTAGTATAATACAACTTCTGTGGTTCAAAGAATTTGAAATCTTGAATGTAGTTTAAGATTTGTCTCAGAAGACCCAACACAGCCAAAAGTAAATAAATAAATAAATAAATTTATTTAAAAAGGATTTGTCTCAGATTGGTATTGCCCCCAGAAATCTACTGGCAGAAGCAAATTGAACATTTTCTCCAGAGGAAGATTTAATTATCCCATGCATCAAAAAATAATACCCCAAGTAATTTTTCATGTACAATGTTCACAGATAGTCAGTTATAACCAGACACACAAAGAAACAAACAAGATACTATGAACCAGGACCAGCAGGAACAAAAGACAACAGAAACAGAGCCACAAAGACATGAGATATTAGAATGATCAGACAGAGACTTTAAAACAAATATCCTAATCATAATGAAAGAAATAAAAGCCAAGCTTGGAAATTTCAGCATGGAATTATTCAGTAAAAAATAATAAAAAGTAACACAGCAAATTAGAAAAGAACACAATTGAAATCTTACAACTTAAAGATACAGTGACTAAAATTAAGCCATCGATATGGACATGCTTCACAGTAGATTAGATGGAGCTGGAGAAAGAATTAGTAAACTGGAAGGCGGGTAAGTAAAAATTATGCAGAATGCAGCATGTAGAACTAAAGAAGTGACAGGGGAATAAGTGACAGAGTGGCTTGTTGGAAAAGTTCTAACACATTTTGATTTGAGTCTTAGCAGGAAAGAGACAACAGTGCAGAGGCAATAATTGAAGAAATAATGACTGAGAATTTTCCAGAACTAATGGTACATCAGCCCATAGAGTCAAGAAATTAGTGAATCCCAGGCACGATAAATTAAAAAGTACATCATAGTGTAAATGTATTGATAGAAATGAGAGAAAACAAACTAAAATAGAGATTATTAAAAGCAGCCAGAGAAGAAAGACAGATTACTTTAGGGGCAACAGATAGCCCACAATTGCCTTTTCAACAGTAACAATGAACAGAAGATGGATGACTTTCAACATGATAAAGGAAATCTATGCCCAGTGGAAACATCCTTCAAGAATGAAGGTGAGGGAAAAAAAAAGTGGTGTCAAGAATTCACTACTGAGATTAACTATTAAGGAAGAGTATAGAATCAGTGTCCTTTTTGCTGTAAGGACACCTTTACTTACTAGACTTTCAAGCCAACAACAAACAATATTGGAAGAAAGATAACATTTTTGATTAAAATTCTCTCTTCTCCAGGGTGGCAATGTGTTGATTAATACCTATAAGTGGTGTTCTTAAGTTCTCTGATTTCGGGACATCAAAGAGGCTTGCTGGCATAAATCCATGTACTGAAACCTTTACTGGTATGTTTTTGCAATGATGATAGAGACCTTATGTAATTAAAGAAATAATTGCTGTATTTGAAAAAAAAAAAAAAAAAAAAGAATGAAGGTGAGGGACTTCCCTGGTGGCACAGTGGTTAAGAATCCACCTGTCAATGCAGGGGACACGGGTTTGAGCCCTGGTCTGGGAAGATCCCACATGCCATGGAGCAACTAAGCCTGTGCGCCACAACTACTGAGCCCGCGTGCCAGAACTACTGAAGCCCACGCACCTAGAGCCTGTGCTCCACAACAAGAGAAGCCACCACAATGAGAAGCCCGCACACCGCAACGTAGAGTAGCCCCTGCTCACCACAACTAGAGAAAGCCCGCACGCAGCAACGAAGACCCAACTCAGCCATAAATTAATTAATTAATTAAGGAAAAAAGAATGAAGATGAAAGGAAGAAAGTTTAAACAGACAAAAACAGAGTTTGCCACCCGCAGACCCAAAATGAAGTTCTAAGTGCTGTACTCTAGGCAAAAGAAAGATAGTTCAATATGGAAAGTCAGAAATGCAAGAAGAGGGACTTCCATGGTGGCACAGTGGTTAAGAATCCACCTGCCAATGAAGGGGACACGAGTTTGAGCCCTGGTCTGGGAAGAACCCACATGCCACAGAGCAACTCAGCCTGTGTGCCACAACTACTGAGCCTGCGCTCTAGAGCCCGTGAGCCACAACTACTGAGCCCGCGTGCCACAACTACTGAAGCTCTCGCACCTAGAGCCTGTGCTCCGCAACAAGAGAAGCCACCTCAGTGAGAAGCCCGCACACCCCAATGAAGAGGAGCCCCCATCGCTGAAACTAGAGAAAGCCTGCTCACAGCAACGAAGACCCAATGCAGCCAAAAATAAATAAATTAATTAATTAAAATTAAGGGAAAAAAATGGAAAAAAAAGAAATGCAAGAAGAATGGGAAAACAAAAAAAACTAGTGAGTATGTGGGTAAAGCAGTGAGCCTTGACTATAAGTAGGGTTGGGAACTACCTTAGAACGTAGTCATGTCGGTCTGGGTCATTTAGATTTCCTGCTGTAGTCAAGTGGAAACATCTGGGCAGACTGTTTTTAACCATCACTCGAAGACCCTGGAGAACTAGGAGGCAGTAAAACATGAACAGGTCAAGCCCTGGAGGGGGTGAAAGCCCAGGAAGGGGAGTCTGGCCTTTGGGGCTGCATCGTTGTGGGACCGTCATACATTCTGAAGGACGCGAGCAGGCTGAGCAGCACTTTTGACAGCCTCACAGGGTCGGGTGGGCAGAAACTGGTGTCCAGACCTCACCAAGGTAGAGCACCTGGCAGACTGCGTGCGTTCAGGTTAGGACCTGAAAGATCATTCCCAGGAGCAGGAGTGAACTGGAACAGATTGACCTTCTCGGGAACCAAACCTCATTTTTATTCATCTCAACCTGTGATCTTGACTTAGGATGTTATCAGAGTGCTGAACTATTCCAAAGGGCATAATAGTTTATAAAAGAATTAATTAGAGAAATTAAAAATTGTAATAACTAACTACCGTTAACTTAGTGGATATGTTTAGAATATGCACCAATGAAGAAAACGTTAGGATCTGACAGAAAACATCCAGAAGGAAGCATATAGACAAAAGGAGCAAAAATGTGGCCTAGAGAGGAGTGTTAGGGACACAGAGGATGGCATGAAAGTGTCTGACACCCCTGTCCTTGGAGTCCCGGAAGGAGAGGAGAGGGAATGGGGCAGAAGCAATATTTGGAGATATAATGGCTGAGGATTTTCCAAAACTGGCAAAAGATCTCAAATCATGAATCAAATCCTATGAGCCTCAAAGGAATGTACACCTTCAAGTATAGTGAAACCTGTCATTTCTCACCTGCAAAATGGAATAGGGTTGTTTTAGTATTTAAAGAGTTTCAAACAGTGTAACAGTAATGTGACCTGAAATGGTAATATCACATGACCTTCGTCCACAAGCTGTAAAACAAGGAAGGATGCCTCCTGCCCATGCCACCTAATGGATTATCGGCGTCCACACCCCCGGCCTGCCAGCTGCTCCCCCAGCTGTCCCCTCCCCAACTGGTCTCCCTTCCATGCTGCTGCAGAGTTGATCACAAGTTTTGTACTGCATATAAATTACAAACCTTAAATTCAGGTGTGCAGGGAGTGTCATTCTGTCTATGATGCACCATGGTTTCTTTCACGAGCCCACATTCACCTGTTGCAGGTGTGTCACTGGGATGCTCTTTCCTTCTCCATTGTCTTCCCCGTGGGGAAATGCGTGGGAAGGACAGTCCTTCTCGACCCAGGCTCACACAATCTGGGGTGTACGGTGTGTATTTTTCATTGAGAGAATGAGGTCTTTTTTTTTTTTTTTTATAAATTTATTTATTTATTTATTGGCTGCGTTGGGTCTTCGTTGCTGTGTATGGGCTTTCTCTAGTTGCAGTGAGCGGGGGCTACTCTTTGTTGCGGTGTGTAGGCTTCTTATTGTGTTGGCTTCTCTTTGTTGTGGAGCACAGGCTCTAGGCACACAGGCTGCAGTAGTTGTGGCACGCGGGCTTAGTAGTTGTGGCTCGTGGGCTCTAGAGCGCAGGCTCAGTCGTTGTGGCACACGGGCTTAGTTGCTCCGCGGCATGTGGGATCTTCCTGGACCAGGGCTCGAACCCCTGTCCCCTGCATTGGCAGGTGGATTCTTAACCACTGCGCCACCAGGGAAGTCCCAGGAATGAGGTCTTGTTTAGGCTTTCCTCGTGACCCGTGTTTCCCCGCTAACCCAGCTGGAATTTCTTCAGGCCAGTTTGCACCGCCGTTGAACCAGAGGAACGTATCTTCGCTGTGGTATGATGATTCTTTTTCTCAAAGTTGTCTCTAACCATAAAGGAAATGAGAAAAAGCCTTTCCTGATGTTGCCCACAGGCCACCGGTTAGGGACGCAGTTGCTCAGAGGAGTCGGGACACCCAAGGCCCATCAGCGCATGGCTCCATTTAAAGTGCCATTCCTCCAGCCTTTGCCTTAGATCACACGCTTCTTTCCCCAAAGTGTTTCTGGGGCCAGTTAAGATTCTAGCATAAAGCAAGGATGAGAGATAACTTCTGGCAGCAGAGGGGTGGAGGGACTGCAGGTCCCCGACGCCTGTGTCCATGGCTGTGCAGCCATGGGGAGGTAAGTCAGTGTGCAGCTGCTGTGGTTCAGGGGGGCTCTCTTCAGAGGTGAAGTTGCTCATTTATTGGATCCCTGAGCTAATGGCGCACCAGGGGGGCCCATCCAGAACCTGTCATCGAAGCTGTGAGAACTGACCAGAGAGCTCCTTTGAATTCCTCTGTGTCTCCTTCTTTTTCCCAGGACCTGCTCCATCCCTCTGTTTCTCTCTCCTGGGCCTAGCCTGGCACCTGGATCTTTCCAGCCTCCCGAGGGGGCGTTTCTAGACCTGGCTGAGTTGACTCTACCCAAAGGCCTTGACTGGGCGTGGATCCCACCCTGATTCCCACAGAAGATCATTGGGAAGTGGTGTCTGTCTGCGTTGTGCCAGCCTGGCTTGGAAGAAAACCTCTGAATCCACTTCAGTGTTTGATTGATAGGGTAAAGGTGCAGTTGGCCTCACAAGCCCAGAGGATTACGTATTACAGTTCTTTTAGTAGATCTTTTACTTGAGTGGAGGAGGGAGAAAACAAGAGAAGGCTTGAGGGAAATAGCTTCGTAATACATGCACTTTTCTATGTCTGTTGGGCAGTCCCTTTTCCTTTGAGTAAATGTGATGTGATCCAAAGTGTCTGGAAAAGAGAGACAAGTGCCCTCCGTTATGTTATGTTGGATGTTTTATTTATATGTTCTTTTTCACTGTCCTGTCAGCTTTGAGTCCATTTCTGATCCATGTTATTTTCATCTTTGGCTGCATATTTGTGGATGGCCATGTGTACAGTGAGTTGGGCTAGAGCCTTGTAAATACCGTCTTTCGTGTTCTGAGACTGACCTGACTTTCAAGTTTTTCCATGTAGACACATTTTAAAAAACATTTCAGTGTGTTTAGGACATTGTGAAGTTGGTTGGAAAGAATGACAAACGTAGTTGTCATTCTGAGTGTCTGAGTGTCATTCCAAAATGTCGATTCTGGAGCTCCAAATTATCAGGGCGTTTCCCTATTGATGTTTAAGATGGGGTCTGTTTAGCCACCATGCACTGTGCTCCAGTACCTCTGGTTACATAATTAGTTTTCTGCTAATGATGCATAATGAGTTTCTGCCAGTCTTTGCATGGATGTCAAAGAAAAATTCATGTCGCCTTTTCCCCAGCCCAGAGCAGGAGAGGGAGAGAGAAAGTGAGACTCAGCAGACGTTGATCCAGAATCCACGCAAAGGCCAGAGGGAGACAGGAGACAGTGTCTGGGCAAAACTTGGTTCTGGGGGTTCCGGGTGTGGGAGGCGTGGACCCAGAGGCCTGGTGTCTCTGAGGCCTCACCCCTGGACACCTGCGGAGCTCAGTGGTGAGTGTAGCCCAAAGACACCATGCTGGACCGGAGAGAACTAGGATGTCAGAGCATGGAAGGTGCCTTGGGCCATGAGGTTTGGCCTCCTCATTTGGTGTCTCAGGAAGCTCAGGCCCTGTGAGCTGAAGTACCTTGACGGAGGCCACACAGCTGCTTCCTGACCAGACCTACCAGCCGGACCATCCCAGGAGCTGCAGCAAAATTCTTGAGGACCTTCTACTTCAGGCTTGTAAGATTCTCTGTTCAATAAGCCATGGATGTCTCTGTCGCTGTATCTGGGGTCTTTCTTTGGTCTCACAGCGGGGCAACTACAAGGCTTGCAGGCCCTTCAGGGGTGCAGCCCAGCAGGTGGCTCTAGTCCAGTGTGGCTGGTGTCCTTACAAGAAAAAGAGATTAGGATCCGGGCAGACACAGAGGGATGACCATGTGAGGACACAGCAGGAAGGAGAGATACTCCAGAAGAAACCAACTCTGCCAGCACCTTGGTCTTGAGGAACATTAAAACATTTCAGGAACATTAAAACATTTCTTCATACAGATCTTGCACATACTTTAAGCTTAACAGGAACATTAAAACATTTCTTTCAGGAACATTAAAACATTTCTTCATACAGATCTTGCACATACTTTAAGCTTATTCCTGTGTATTTATTTATTTATTTTTGGCTGCGTTGGGTCTTTGTTGCTGCATGCGGGCTTTCTCTAGTTGCAGGGAGCGGAGCCTACCCTTCGTTGCGGTGTGCGGGCTTCTCATTGCAGTGGCTTCTCTTGTTGCGGAGCACGGGCTCTAGGCCTGTGGGCTTCAGTAGTTGTGGCACGCAGGCTCAGTAGTTGTGGCTTGTGGGCTCTAGAGCGCAGGCTCAGTAGTTGTAGTGCACAGGCTTAGTTGCTCCATGGCATGGGATCTTCCCAGACCAGGGCTCAAACCAGTGTCCCCTGCATTGGCAGGTGGATTCTTAACCACTGTGCCACCAGGGAAGCCCATCCTGTGTATTTATTTTAATGTAAATAGGCTTTTTCTTCATTATATCTACTAACTGCTTGTTATTTGACTATAGGAGTGAAGGTTACTAATTTTTTTGTTATTAATTTTGTAACTAGTCAGATTAGTGAATAGTTTTCATTCAGATAATAAAGCATTTGCTAATAAATGTGAATCTTTAAAAAAATGTTTGTGACAAATGTAGCAATGAATTGCAAAGCTCTGGGGAATCTAACAGTGCAGGTCCTTGTCTGATTATGGGAGACTTTCAGAAATTTAAGACGAAATCTGTGGGGCAGGCAGGAGTCTGCGTTGTTCCTCCTGCCCCGGTGTAGACTTGATGTCTCCCAGTCCCGCAGGAGGTCCCATCACAGGCAGTGCCAAGCAGGGCCTCCCCTCCCTCTGCTGACAGGTTGCCACCCAGCCTGCGCGGCGTAGACCCTGCAGCCTCCATGAGTTTCTGCTCATCTGATAGTTTCCATCTTTGTATCTTCATGGATTTCTAAAATTAATGATTCACCTGGACTAAGTCAAGCATCCGTGCCTGTTCACAAGCCAGTTTTCCTCTTGGTCGGCTGTGTTTTCATACCCAACCAGCCCATCTCACATGCTGCACAAACTGGATGTCTCTGCATGACCAGTTCCTACCTGGACATGGCTGAATCTCCCTCTGCTGGTGGCGGTGTCTCCAGCCAAGTCCTCTGTCAAGTTAGAGGCCTTTCCAGTGGTCTCTTCATTTCCATCGATTTCTGCCTTGGAATCATGGCAGCAAAATCCTTGCTACTAACATTAGTTCATGAGAGCAGCATCTGGAGCCTAGCATACAGAAGGGGCTTAGGAAATGTTTGTTCATGAATCTTTCTTAATCAGTCATTTGGACTTCCCTGGTGGTCCAGTGGTTAAGACTCTGTGCTCCCAACGCCGGGGGCCTGGGTTCGATCCCTGGTCAGGGAACTAGATCCTGAGTGCCACTGCTAAGACCCAGCACAGCCAAATAAGTAAATAAATATTAAAAAAATAAGAAGTCTTTTACTTTATTTCCTTCCATATGTGAAAGATGAAATACATATTCTCAAAAGCTATTAAATCTGTATGATTCTGTTTGAGCTGCCGTAACAAGTCCCACAGACTGGATGGCTGAAACAACACAAGTTCATTTCTCATTGCTGTGGACCCTGCAAGTCAGAGATGCAGGTGTCAGCAGGGTTGGTTCTGGTGAGGACTCTCCCCTTGTTTGCAGACGACTGCCTTCTTGCTGTCTGCTCATATAAATCATCACCTGTGGGGAGAGAGCTCTCTGGTGTCTCTCCTTATAAGGACATGAATCTTACTGGATCAGGGCCCCACCCTTGTGACGTCATTTTACCTTAATTACTTCCTTAGAGACCCCATCTCCAAATACAGCCACACTGAGGGGTTAGGCCTTCAACATATGAATTTCAGGGGACACAAACATTTGGTTCATAATAATATCTTAGCCACTTTACCTTGTAAGCTTTCTTTTCCCTTAAATAAAAGTGCATGGTGTAATTCACATATGGCGATGGCTGAAGAAGTTAGCTTTGGAATGTTTAGGAAGTTCTAGAATTGAGCTTGGAAGATACTCCTGTGGTCTGAGTGTGTGTGTTCCCTAGGTTCATATGTGGAATCTTAACCCCCAAAGGTGGTGGTGTCCGGAGGTGGGGTCTTTGGGGGTGCTGAGGTAGGTCAATAGGGTGGAGCCCCACAAATGAGATTAGTGCCCTTATATGGAGGCCCCACAGAGTTCCCTCATCCCTTCCACCAGGTGAGGACACAGCAAGAAGGTGCCAGTGTAAGACTCAGGAAGCGGGCCCCACCAGAACGTGACCAGGCTGGCTCCTTGATCTTGGACTTCCAGCCCACAGAACAGTGAGCCATAAGTTTCTATTGTTTATAAACTACCATCTATGGGGGCTTCCCTGGTGGCGCAGTGGTTGAGAATCTGCCTGCCAATGCAGGGGACATGGGTTCGATCCCTGGTCTGGGAAGATCCCACATGCCGCGGAGCGACTAGGCCCATGAGCCACAATTGCTGAGCCTGCGCGTCTGGAGCCTGTGCTCCGCAACGAGAGGCCGCGATAGTGAGAGGCCCACGCACCGTGATGAAGAATGACCCCCACTTGCCGCAACTAGAGAAAGCCCTCGCACAGAAATGAAGACCCAACACAGCCATAAATAAATAAATAAATAAAATTAAAAAAAAAAAATACCGTCTATGATATTTTGTTATAGTAGCCGTAACAGACTAAGAGAGATATGGTCCCCCATACACTGTTCCTTACATGCAGGCTATTTTAATATCCCCAAGATTCTTAAGGACAAGCCCATAGCATTTTGTTGACTTTAATTAGGGTATGTCAGAGTCACTTTTCGTTTCTTTTTATTTATTCTTTTTATTGCTCTATGAAGAGTACAGCTAAAGTATGATTCACTTTTAGACAATTTGTCAAGTGTGTCCTATTTTTCCTGTCTTGGACAGTGTCTGACTTTGTAGCATCTGTGAGAAGCAGTTTAGGCCACATGATATGCGACTGTTTACCCAGCATGGACTCCATGGCTTTGCATGTTTTTGGTTCCGTCACACCAGTGGAGTGAAGGAGCCAGAGCTACCAGGTCTTATGAAGAGTCTTACAGAAAATACTCATACAGTTTTAGAAATCACCTGTGGGGAGGGGCAACAGGAGTGGCTTTGGGGAAACAGTTTGCAGGTTTGCTTTGTTTGCTTTATGTTCCTAAGTGCTTCCTGGGCCTTCTCGTTTCTCATTCAGGCCCTTTGTTTCCTTTACCCTTTTGGGAATGTCTGTCTTCTAGCCATGACAAAACAACAGGAGTCTGTCGTAAAACACATACCTGCCACTGTTCCAGGAGGTGGGTGTGGAAGATCAGCGTTTTGTTTTTTTTCAAATATTTATTTATTTATTTGGCTGTGGCGGGTCTTAGTTGTGGCAGGTGAGATCTAGTTCCCTGACCAGGGATCGAACCCGGGCCCCCTGCAGTTGGGAGTGAGGAATCTTAACTGCTGGACCACCAGGGAAGTGCCGTCAGCGTTTCTAATACTCTCCCTCTTCACTGTTTGAAGTTGGAGTGTAACATACGGAAGAAAAATGCACAGAGGGGCTTCCCTGGCAGTCCAGTGGTTAGGACTCCGTGCTTCCGCTGCAAGGGGCGCAGGTTCGATCCCTGGTCAGGGAAGTAAGATCTCCTATGCCAGGAGGTGCAGCATGCATGCATGCATAAATAAGTAAATATATATATATATATATATATATACACACACACACAAAGAAAAGTGCACAGATAATAATGAACTGTCACAGTGAACACACCCGTGTAACCGCCATCCCAGTCAGAAGCAGAGTATCTCAGGAACCCCAGAACAGCCCCTCATATGTTCTCCTATTTATTTTTCCCTCCCTGCCATCCGCTATCTTAACTTCTAACACTATGGATTGATTTTTCCTGCTTCTGAACTTAATGCAGTATCTGCTTCTTCCATCATGTTTGTAAGATTGAGGTTGTCATTATGTAGTTCATTCCTCTCCATGCCTTTACAGTTTCCCAGAATATGCCACCTATTACTTATTTTTACTACTGATGGATATTTGGATTGCTTCTAGTTTGGGGTGCTATGAATAATGCTGCCTAAGAAAGTGTGTCTTTTGGTACACAAATCCATGGTTTCTGTCGAGTAGGTACCTAGGCGTTGGATTGCCATGTTGTAGAGTGGATATGTATTTAAATTTAGTAGATAAAACTGAGCAGGTGTTTAGAGCTCTTGTGCCAATGATACCCCCACTAACAAGATCTGAGAGTTCCAGTTGCTCCATGTCTCTACCAGTACTTGATATGATCAGTCTTTTATATTTCAGCCGTGGTGTAGTATACTGATAAAGCTTTCACAACTGCCCCCCAAAGCCCTGAATTGTAGCATTTTCCAATGACTGTGTGTAAATAGTCCCACCAGAGCAGATTTTAAGCTACCAACATGATGCCATTGAGACAGAATTGGATGGAGCTGTGAACAGTCAGTGTGAGCAGCTCCAGCCTCCTGGTTTTACCCATTTGGTAGCTCTTGAAAGCCATCAAAGTCTAAGACAGGAGAAGAGGACAGCAGGGAGCCCATGGGGGCTGCTCCTTGGTCACTGAGCTGTATACAGTGACTGTGTACAGTTATAAGCATCAGCAGGCATTTACATGGATAGAAGGTCTCACCTGGAGATTCAGGGAAGCACCACACACTTGGAATGGCAGGGAAATGTTCCCTTTGCACCCTGCCTGTGCCCTTGTATGCTCCTTCCACATTCTTCAGCTGACTGAGGAAATCCACCTCTGTGCTTACTTATAGGATATCAGGTCCTCATCTGTGAAATGGGGTGATTGAATGGCGCTCTTTGGGACACACCTGCTGACTCTGATGTTCTGTAACATTATCCTCAGATTGAGAGTCACAGGCAAAGTAAGAAAGCAGCTTATCCAGGGGAAATCTGGATTGAATAACAAGGTTAGAGGAATCACTCGTAAAACATCCAGTAAGAGTCCATGTGAGGAAAACAGTGAGGGTGGGCCATGGCTGCCAGACCTGCTCAGTGTTGAAAATTCAAGTTTATACTCATTGAGATAATGAGCTGTTACTCATCACCTTGGTTAAATGTCCATCTGCTGTAACAAATGAAGCTTAAAGACAGACTCGTTTGTTTAAAAATTCATCGTGTTGGACTTCCCTGGTGGCACAGTGGTTAAGAATCCGCCTACCAATGCAGGGGACACGGGGTCGAGCCCTGGTCCAGGAAGATCCCACATGTCCTGGAGCAACTAAGCCTGTGCGCCGTAACTACTGAGCCTGCGCTCTAGAGCCCATGAGCCACAACTGCTGAGCCCTCGTGCCACAACTACTGAAGCCCGTGTGCCTAGAGCCCGTGCTCCACAACAAGAGAAGCCACCACAATAAGAAGCCCGCTCACCGCAACGAAGAGTAGCCCCTGCTCACTGCAACCAGAGAAAGCCCGCGTGCAGCAATGAAGACCCAACACAGCCAAAAAGTTTTTAAATAATTAATTAATTAATTTAAAAAAATCATCGTGTTGAGGGAGATTGGGCGGCAATGATTAAACTGAATAAAAGTTATTTTGGGGGTGCTCGAGAATCAGAAGTCTGTTTTAGCAAATGCCCTTCCCTTGCACTCACCTTGGTTCCTTTAGGAGGATTCTATGCAAATGCTATTCAATATTTGGGTAGAAGAGCAGAGAGTTGAATTTATAAATTCTAGTATAGGGAATTCCTTGACGGTCCAGCAGTTAGGACTCTGTCCTTCCATTGCAGGGGGCACGGGTTCGATCCCTGGTCAGGGAGCTAAGATCTCACAAGCCGTGCAGCGTGGCCAAAAATAAATAAATTAAATAAAATAAAACGGACCACACTGCCTTAAAAAAAAAAGAAATTCTAGTGTGAAAAAGACTCCAGCGTGTGTGTTTCTTTGCATGCTTTGTAAGTTTTTGATGAAATCTGGACATTCTGATTCTCCCACACCTCAGGGATTAACGATTTTTACTAGTTGAGGGCTGCAGCTGTCTTTGCGATTTTTCCAAGCTGTTTTCGCAAAGTGTATTCTTCGTTGTGCATGGTGACTGAAATTTCCGTTCTGCTATGTCTGCGGTCAACCAGTGACCTGACAAAGGTCCCCCCAGATGTCTTCTCCTAGATACTCTGAGGGAAGCTGCTGCAGCCCAAGGAGGCTGACCCCAAGGCCAGAATCTGCTCTAGCCCCTCAGTCACCAGACCAGCGGAAACACACATCCCCAGATTATGGAGGACATGGTCCCCACTGCCCACTCTGGCTCCAGCCAGACACTCCAGGACGTTGGACCGCTGTCCTCACGGCTCTGGTCCCTGAGGCACTGAGGGCGGTAGATGGCTCCTGCTCGCCGCTCTCTTACAAACATCAGCAGCCTGTTTTCATCACCTTGCTCTAAGTGTCTGATCTGATTCCAGAGTTTCAATATAGTTCCTTCCAGTCACTCTTTTTTTTTTTTTTTTTTTTTTTGCATTTCCTTGTCATAAGCAATTTTATTACACAGTAACCTGCTGCCCAAGAGAGAAACTTTATAAGAAGACTTGGGATCATTTATCATCATCATCATCCAAGGGATTCATCCATAAAATTAAAAATTATAGTGCTTACTTTATTTGATTGTTAGGGGTAAATGTCTATAAATATTCCAACAGAAACATTTTAAAAACGTTTAGCTTTTCCTTCCTTTTTTCCTTCATTCCTTCCTCCCTCTTTCCTTCGCCTCATTCCTTAATTCTTTTTCTTTCTTTCTTCCTTCTTACTCTTTCTCTTTCCCTTCCTCTTTTCCTCGCTTCCTTCTTTACATCCTTTTCTTCCTCTCTTTCATCCTCAGACACGTTTACCCACTCATATATGAAGAACATCCAGCATTAAATCCTGTAGTCAAAGAGGAATCAGAGTATCATCTCTCCTTTCCTCCCATTTCCTTATTGGGTTCCAGTCACTCTTTATGGCTCAGTTTTGCTTTGGTGGAGTGTCCTCCCCTGCCACTTTGCATGACGTCACCTCTCCCCAGTGTTTTTATTTTTATTTTTATTCATTTATTTTTTAGGCTGCACCATGCGGCTTCTGGGAATCTTAGTTCCCTGACTAGGGAATTGAACCCAGGCCCTTGGCAGTGAAAGCATGGAGTCCTAACCACAGGGAAGTCCCTCCCCACTGTTTTTTTTTCCCCTGCCCACTGTTTTTAATCATACATTAATGATCCTTACCCTATCACCTATTACAACGGGGATTCAAAATTGTAATTTTCCAGTTCTGTCATTTCTTCTACACTGTTATTGGCTATTTTTAGTAAAGAAGAGAAACTAGTGCTTTCTTTATGGTAGAATTTTCTAGTTGAATTTAAGTTAGAAGTTGATATTGATACTGAGAGTAGGTTTTCTACATTTGCATATATGTAACAATATATATAGAGAAAGCTCATTTTTTTGTATGTAGAACCTTATGTGGATAACCTTGTATATGTATAACTAAACAATTATGTAGATGTTTTATAACCATTGGGTCTATAGCTATAGTCCTAGCACAAATATAAGTACATGTGGTTATAAAAATATTTAGGAACCAAGAAGATATTGGCCAAAGGGTACAAAGTTTTTATGTGAGGTGAATGGGTCCCACAATGTTTTCTTGAGGAGACCCTAGAAAGCAGATTTTCTAGGACAGTTTTAGAGTTTGATATCCTTATAGTTTTTAGTCTAAATATCTACTTTGTAGGAAGAGCAAATACTATATTAATTGCCAATTAAATGACGCATCAGCTTATTTTTATATTGTTGGGATTGGAAAATCCCTTTGATAAAAATGATAGCTTCTCAAGCCTTATTGCTGAGATAGTTAGGGCCGACGTTGGCAAAGTAAATAAATAGTATAAGTTTTGAAAAACAAGAAAGAAGCCATGAAAACAGTTAATGCAGAAATTAATCCTACAAGCTCAGAACTGCTGAAGTATGGAGGTTGATTACAAACCCCAAGGCTATTTGACATGGTACCAAGACCTGCTCTTCCGGAACCCAAGGCTGGGCTTCAATGTTTTATCCGGGTCGTAACATCTTTCCAGATACAGAACGCGCCATCTAGAATGCTACCTTGGCGCTGTTCATTCTGGGTCAGCAGGCTTTTACAGGTTTTTATGGAGGGCCTTGTTTGGAGTTGTTCCTGGGTGCGATGCTCTGGGTCCACAGACATCGGCACACCCAGCTGCTTGTGCGAGGCCACAGTTCTCTTCCCTGTCCTTGATACCCAGCGGGTTTCCAAGGCCACAGATTAAATTCCCTCATCGCTGTGCATCAGTTAAATGCAAACCTACACCTTCCCTCCAGAGGGCTGCGTGGTCCTGCAGGGTGCTGGTCAGCAGCTGTTTCTTGGCCCGTATCCAGTTTGTTTGAGGGCAGGTTTTTCTCCCCAGGATGAAAACAGTGTTTTGCTTCACTGGGTAGCAAAGTTTATGCTCATGTATTTAATTAAGCTTTATAGTATTAGAATTATTGAGAGTCTACTGATTCCAGTTTCAAAAGAATCAAACCGTAATAAGCCAAGGGCTCCTCTTTATCTGGAACATTGTCCCCTGTCTGCAGTCAGCACTGAACACAGCTGGGTGTTCTGGTGGTTTCGATGTGTGGACATTTATGCATTTGTGAAATCCAGAGAGGATTAAATAATTCAGTTTGGGTGAAGAAGAAACTGAAGAGGCCCTTGGATGTTTATTATTTATAACGACCACTTGGCTGTGAGGCCTGCACTTCGCGTGTGAGTAGGCCTGGGCGCCGAGGATGGGTGGTGCAGGAGGCAGGGCCCCGCCTGAGAGGTCCCCTGTTTCTCTTCTCCTTCCCGGGGTTCTGTGCAAGGATTCTAGGGGACGGCGTTCTCTGCCCTCACACACAGGCCTCAGGGAGTCTGAACAGAGCTACAGGTTCCCTGCTGGGAGGGGCAGGGTTAAGGCCCTTGTCCTTCTCACTGTTGTGTTCTGCGGTTTAGGTTGATCGCTTTTCCCAGTTGGGAGGGAGGGGGGTTTCCCAGTGACACATTTCTGGAAATAGGATTTGAGCAGCAGGAAGGCTGGGAGCCTGGGGACCGGTGTGCGGGATGGTGATTCTGCTGTCGTTGGTGGTGTGATGAGTACCGGGGCCTGGAACCTGCCCCTCCCCTCAGCAGCCCAGCAAAGGTGGTGTTTTAGACCCAATTTAACAGAAACTCTGACTGGCCCGGAGCTGAGCCTGGCCGGAGCCCTGCAGCCTTGCAGAGAGGCACGGGGATAGGGGATGGGTCACCTCAGCTGTGAAGGCAGCGTTGCCCATGTCTGGGGTCTTTTAGGGTGGCCTTTGCATGGTTCAGGAAGATTCTGATGCTTTAAAATGTTCTCAGGGAGCCCTTGGCCGGTCTCCTTTGACCTTGGCAGCAGGAACGTGGCCTCTGGGCTCCCCACCCTGCAGTGATGCCACTAACGTGCAGACAGCAGGGTTTAAGGGGGAATCTGGTGCCTGGAGGCTCGGGGGGTCAGATCTTGGGGCCTGAAAGGAGTTGACCCCAATCCAGTCCATTTCAGTGTCGGTTTGAGAATTTGTCTTAAGTACCCACCGGACACCAAGAGCCAACTTTGCAAACCAGTGTGGAGGGTTGTGCAGCTGCGTGTCCCGAGAGCATCCTCCGTCACCTCCTGCTGTGTCTGAGGCGCGGTGCCTGCTGAGCCCCCATCCCTGCCCGCCCCATGCCCACCCAGTGGACCAGCAGCAGGTGGACGGGCCGAGGAGGGAGGCCTGCTGGAGGGAGGCCTTCAGAACCCAAGGCAAGAGCAGACGCAGGGTGGGGTGGGGTGGGGGACTGCACAAGGGTTAGTGTCTTCTTTCGAGGAAGAGCCCAAGTGAGGACACAATGGTTCCTTGCTTAGCGAGATCATCCCGCTGAGCAGACCATTTGGGAGGCGGCACCGTCCCCTCCCTGCCCTTCACTCCCATTTTGGTTGATGACACGGTGCTCCCAGTAGAGAGGGTTTGGATGGGCCAGAGCCCAAATCAGCAACCCTGACTGCTGACCAGGGCGAGTCTCCCAACGCGGGCTCTGTGCTGGCTTCAGGGTCTCACTGTGGGGGGCCGGCGGGGGTGGAGCCAGTTCCCCAGGTGGGGAGGGCGCACAGCAGCCATGGAGGTGCTAAATGCCGTTGGACTCCTGTCTGGAGCTGCTTTATGGAGGCCTGAGAAACATCCCCTGGGCCATAAACGGTCAGGCTGGTACCTTGGATCACCCTCACCTCGAGGCTTCCCTGTCTCTCCCACCCCCCACAGAAGATGCGCTGTCCACCTACCACAGGGACGCTGTCTGGGGCACAGTTACAGTTCCATTCTTGTGCCCAGCTTGGCTTTATGGAGGCTTTCTTGATTTTTCCATAATTACTTTTTAACATCCTTATTCTTTTCCAAATGGTCCATCAGCTCTGTCAGAAACCACCCATGTGGGGCTTCCCTGGTGGCGCAGTGGTTGAGAATCTGCCTGCCAATACAGGGGACACGGGTTCGAGCCCTGGTCTGGGAGGATCCCACATGCCGCGGAGCAACTAGGCCCGTGAGCCACAATTACTGAGCCTGCGCGTCTGGAGCCTGTGCTCCGCAACAAGAGAGGCCGCGATAATGAGAGGCCCGCGCACCGCGATGAAGAGTGGCCCCCGCTTGCCACAACTAGAGAAAGCCCTCGCACAGAAACGAAGACCCAACACAGCCATAAATAAATAAATAAATAAATAAACAAATAAATATATAAAATTAAAAAAAAAAAAAGAAACCACCCATGTTGGGGACTTCCCTGGTGGCCCAGTGGTTAAGACTCTGTGCTCCCAATGCAGGGGGCCCAGGTTTGATCCCTGGTCAAGGAACTAGGTCCCACTGCAACTAAAAGAGCCTGCGTGCCGCAACTAAAGATCCCTCACGCGGTAACGAAGATCTCACATGCCACAACGAAGATATGGCGGAGCCAAATAAGTAAATAAATATTTTTTAAGAAAGAAGAAGAAACCACCCATGTTGTTTTCCACGTGGTCCCACGATACGGGACCGTAGGGTCCCTAGTGGCCAGTTTGTGTGGATTGCACTGTGGCCCTGCCCCAGGCCACCCTCCCAGAACGGTGCACTGCTTGCAGGGGACCCAGATCTACAACCTGCGTCTTCCTCCTTCTTGGCTGAAGTACCCGTCCGCTAGCTTCCAGATTGGTGGAAAGTGCTCTTTCCTCAGGATGTCTTTCAGCCTCCAATCCCATTCTTGCTGCGGGAGTCGCGCCTGGCGCTGAGTGCAGAATGCTCTTTTCTCTCTAGACATTTTTAGGACTTGTTTGTTTGCTCTGAAGTTTCTTGAGGATTTACTCGGTCTGGATGTTTTTATTTGTTGGCCCTCACGGTGGGACTTTGCCGTCTGTCTGCTTGGAAAAGTCTTGTATTTTTCCAGGACCCCCCTTCCCATCAGCTGGTTGCCTTTCCTGGGCTTTTAGAGGATGCCTGGACTTCGGGTGTTGATTTTGATTTTTTTTTTTTTAGGAAAGAAAATCCAGGTAAAAGTGCCACAGAACAGAGCCAGGAAATTTCAGAAAGCAAGCCACCAAATATTGAACTTTTTTTCCTTAAAAAAAGTTTTTTCTTATTTTTAAATTTTTAATTGTAAAAACCACGATGATATAAAATTTACCCTCTTGGGACTTCCCTGGTGGTCCAGTGGGAAAGAATCCGCCTTCCAATGCAGGGGACGTGGGTTTGATCCCTGGTCAGGGAACTAATATCCCGCATGCCTCAACGAAGATCCTGCATGCGCAGCTAAGACCCAACGCAGCCAAAAATAAAATAAAATAAAATAAAATAAATAAATAATAAAATAAATTAGAAAAAAATTTACCCTCTTAATCATTTTTAAATATACAGTTCAGTAGTGTTAACTGGTATCCACATTACTGTGTAACAGATCTCTAGGACTTTTTCATCTTGCAAAACTGAAACTCTGTACCTGCTGAGCAACCCTTCCTATCCCCCTACCCAAGCCCCCGGCACCCACCACTCTACTTTGTCTCCTTGATTTTGACTAGTTATCTTACGGAAGTGAAGTCATACAGTATTTGTCGTTTTGTGACTGGCATATTCCACTCAACATAAGGTTCATCCATGTTGTGGGAGGTGACAGGATTTCCTTCCTTTTAAGGCTGAATAATATTCCATTTTATTGATATTTTCTTTATCCATTCTTTTGTAATGGACATTTGGGTTGCTTCCACCTCTTGGCTGTTGTGAAAAATGTTGCAGGGAACATAGGAGTGCAGATAACTCTGAGATCCTGCTTTCAGTTCTCTGGGGTGTATACCTGGAAGTGGAATTTGCTGGATCATATGGTAATTCTATTTTTAGTTTTTTGAGGAACCTCCATACTGTCTTCCACACCAGCTACACCATTTTACATTCCTACCAAGAGTACCCAAGGGCTCCAATTTCTCAACATCCTCACCAACACTTGTTGTTTTCTGTTTTTTGTTTGCTTGTTTTTTTTTATAGTGGCCATCCTAATGGGTGCGAGATAATATCTCACTGTGGTTTTGTTTTGTGTGTACCTAATTAGAGATGTTGAGCACTTTTCATGTGCTTGGCCATTTGGTGGCCATTTGTGTATCTTCTTTGGAGAATTGTCTATTCAAGTCCTTTGCCCATTTTTTTAATAGAGTTACTGGTTTTTGTTGTTGAGTTATAGGAGTTCTTTACTTGTTCTGACCATTAACCTCTTATCAGATGTATGATTTGCAAATTATTTTCTCCTATTCTATATATAGGTTGCCTTTTTACACTGTTGATTGTTTTCTTTGATGTGCAGATTCTTAAGTTTGATATAGTACCATTTGTCTATTTTTACTTTTGTTGTCTATGCTTTTGGTGTCATATCTAAGAAATCGTTGCCAAATCTAACATCATGAAACTTTTCCTCTGTTTTTTTTTTTTTAAGAATTTTATAGTTTAGATCTTACGTGTAGATCTTGAATCCATTGTGAGTTCATTTTTGATTATGATGTAAAGTAAGGGTTGAACTTCATTCTTTTGCATGTGGATATCCAGTTTTCCCAGCGCCGTTTATTGAAGAGATTGTCTTTTCCTTATTGTGTGGTCTTGGCCATTTGGAAAATCATTTGACCACATATGCAAAGGTTTATTTCTGGGCTCTCAAGTGTGTTCCATTGGTCTATGTCTGTCTTTATGTTTTTTGGTTACTTTATTGATTTTTAATTTCCTTTTCTTCTCTGTCTCATTTTTTGTCTCTTTATTTGGGTACACTTAATAGAAGATGTATTTTGTCCTTGTCTTCCAGTGTTGCCATTGAATTTTTTATTGTGATTATCATACGTCAATGTCAGGAAACCTCCCTTGGTGTCTAATCATCTGTATTGTCCAGTAGTCTAACTTGTTGCATGATTTTAATGTTTTTCCTTCATCTCTCTGGGGATATTAGTTTCTCTCTCTCTCTCTCTGCATGTGTGTGCTTGCGTGCATGTCTTGGGTTACTCCGCTCTCCCCTCCCACATGTATCACCCTCCAAATCACTGCCTTCAGCTTCCAGCGAATGGGGGTGTGTGAACATCAGGATTCTGAGCCCCACTCAGACTTCTACACGACCCCTGAGACCTTCCATAGTTCCAAGGTGTTTAGAGTGTCCAGTGACTTGTCACTTGAGCCCTTTTCTGGGACTCCAGAGTCCTGGGGAATCCACGTGCATCAGCGTGACTCCAATGCGGTGGTCGTGGTACAGACCTGAGCCCGGGCTGTGTTTCCCAGATGAAGGTGCCCTTGGAGTTTTTCCAAGCCTTCCTGGCCCATCTCAGCACTGAGGTTTGTCATGCGGTATCTCAGCTACAGAAAGACGCCCCCAGTCCTGGGGCGAGAGGAGGGCGAATTCCATAGGGCACACATGACCAGAAGCAGTGCCTCCTTTCTCCCAGTGTTTTTCCCAGGACTTTGAAAGCAAAGCATGGACCTTATCTTGGATGGGGGTTAGGAAGTGTGCTAGCAAATGGCGACTGAAAGATCTTTTTGCCTGACCTTTAGAATGCTGGGCCTGAGTCACACCACTAGCCTGTACCTGGATGGCCAGAGACGAATCACCTGCTGTCTTGGGACAGTGTCTCAGATTTCTGGGGATGAGGGAAAGGAGAGGAAAAGAAGTGTTTCTGAGTGGTCAGGAACTGAACTGTGTGTTGGGCAAAGCTGGCATGACCGAGGGGATGTGGGCTGAGTGTGCAGGGTCCTCGCCCCTGAATCAGCCCTTGCGTGGAGGCAGGGGTCAGGGGGTGGCGGCAGACCAGCAAGTTCTCTCAGGAGGGGGCTGGCTTGTCATTGCTCCTGGGAAGGCCCTCGGTGCCCTCTGACCTCCAGACTGAGTTCTGCCCAAGACCGGAATCCTGGGGCAGAAGTTCGGACAAGTGTGCCAGGCATCCAGCAGGCCCTGTGTGTATATGTATAGAGAAAAAGTAGAATGTATATTTGCCAAAATATTAAAATGATTTGTTTTTCAGGTGGTGAAATTTTGGATGATTTTCTTTCTCTTTTTTTCTGATTATTCTGTAATAGATACTTTTTTACAGAACAAAGTAATTCTGGTTCTTTGAGCTAGTGAGGGAGAACGAGCCCCGTGGGAACACGTTTCTGGCCTCTTCTGATTTCCTCCAGCCTCACGTGTCCTGATACGACCCTGGTGCCCCTTCCCACACGCCAGCTCCTCCCCTGCCCTGGGCCACACTGCCTGGCGCTTTGGGACCGTGGAGGGAGGTGGGAGCGGCAGTCAGAGGGCACCGTTGTCTTCTTCTCCCTGCACGCAGCCTGCGATGGGATGGACGAAGAGGAAGAGAGCCACTATGTCTCGCAGCTCAGGGATGTCTACAGCAGCTGTGACACCACGGGGACAGGCTTCTTGGACCGGGAGGAGCTGACCCAACTCTGCCTGAAGCTTCATCTGGAAAAGCAGCTGCCCGTCCTTCTGCGAACACTTCTCGGAAACGACCACTTTGCCAGGGTGGGTAACTTCATTGACTTCATTCTCACAAAGAAAAGCACAGAGAGCATGTGGTTATAGCTGCTGGCATCTGAGAAATACCAATTGACTGGAGATACTCATCAAAGGAAAGTTAGGAGGAAATGGGGTGCTATTTTTCCTTCTGTGCAACATCTGTGTTGTAGAAAGAAGTTCCTTAAGATTGCTTTTTTAAAGCATAGTAACTTCCAGAGATTTGTTTTTGTTCTGTTTTTTCCGGAAAGATGCTTGGGTGATTCGTCCGGGGAGTGGAAGGTTGGTATGGGTGATGCATGTGGTTCACAAAACACAGTGATCTGTGCGCAGCTCACACACTCGGTCATTCAGAGGCAGCTTCCAAGTACCTCGAAGGCACATTGTCTCGTAAAATTACCCAGCGTGAAATTCATCCAGCAGCTGGACAGAACATTGCCCACTGCTGTTGCAGGAACCAAGGCTCCCTGTGTTCAGAGTGTATCTCTGTGAGTGTATCTATCCCAGATAGGAAGTATGCACTCAGAGAGTTCTTTTCTCTAGGAAATTCAAGGTCATCTAGAACGGTAATCTGGAGCCTGGACCACAACTTGCTTTCCCGATTGAAACACTAAGAGGCTTCTTAGTGTTCCTGCTTTTTAAATGTGTCCAGATGTTAACATGTTCATTTTAAAAACAGTGCCTGGAATTCCCTGGCGGTCCAGTGGTTAGGACTCCGGGGTCTCACTGCCAGGGGCCTGTGTTCGATCCCTGGTCAGGGAACTAAGATACCGCAGGCCACATGGCGCAGCCCAAAAAAAAAAAAAAAAAAAAAAAAAAAACACCAGTGCCTGTAATCTTACCTTTGAAGGAAGGGCATTTTTTCCACAGAACTCAGTAAAACTGTTTTCATTTTGACTGGGAAAAAAAAATCTAGCTGCAAATATTCTGAGTTGGCTTTTGGGCAAAAACAAATGAAGAAGAACAACCAGAAACCCCTCCCTGCTGGCCCTGGGGGAGGGTCCGGGCGGATCTGACCTCCTATTACTTCCCCCAAGGCCGTGTGGCCAGTGCTGTCAGCGGCCCTGCTCCCCCTGCGCGGAGGACCCAGCCTCACAAACCCCCTGCACCCTTCTCTGTCTCTTTACTCTGTTCCTGCTTTTTCTTTATGGACTTAAGAATCAGGTGTGTTTTTGATAGATCATGTCCTAGCCCCTCTTGATAGCACCTGGAATTGTATTTGGAGGCCAGATAAGCAAAAGGCACATTTGTGAAAATCAACACTCTGGTTAAAACAGCACAAACAGGGACTTCCCTGGCGGTCTAGTGGTTAGGACTCTGCGCTTCCACCACAGGGGACACAGGTTCCATCCCTGGTCAGGGAACTAAGATTCTGCGTGCCGTGTGTGGCAAAAACAAAACAAAACAAAAAACAGCATAAACACATGGTTTCCTTGATGATTTTGGACAGTTTGGAAAACTCAAAACCGAAAGAATCACTTTTGGGTCCAGATTCATTGTAAGATGTATCATTCCCGGCCTTTCTCTACTTTGTGCTTTGTCTGTGAGAAAGGGAGCGTGACCTTGAAACCCTGAGTTACACCTGGAGGAAGGTCAGTGTTGGAGCAGCTGCAAAGGGAAAAGGGCTGTTACCATTCCTCTGCTTCATCCACAGGCGGGGGAGCGCACCCAGCCAGCGTTTAGGTGGAACATTCTGTAGAGGTTTTAGGGACACCAGTGTCAAGCCAGAAGTATCCAGGTAGTTGTCACCATTTTCTGTGACAGAAACCAAATGGTGGAGATTTCAGGAAGTTTTGAAGAAAAACAAGATAAATCCTTTGTCCAGGAGAATGGATTGGCTTTTCAATTCAAATATCGCATATTCAGTTTCCTTGCGGGAACCAACATATATGACACCACAGAAATGTTAGTCACTGATACAGTAATCCAGTTATAACAACGAAGAAACAGTATTATAATATCTGAATTAAAAAGGTAATTTTTAATGCTATGAGGGTGTGCTTTTTTTTTTTTTAATTAATTAATTTGGCTGCGTCGGGTCTTAGTTGCGGTATGCGGGATCTAGTTCCCTGACCAGGGATCAAACCCGGGCCCCCTGCATTGGGAGCACAGAGTCCTAACCACTGGACCACCAGGGAAGTCCCAATATGCTTGTTTTTAATTCCTTTTTCCCGTTAAAGAAACATTATCAGGTCTAGTTTCAAGCCAGAAAGTTGGCGTGGCCTAAGAGTCCTGTGACTTGGGAAATTTCCATCTACGTTTTGTTATTTCTCATGTTTCTTTACCAGTGGTGAGGCTCTTACCTCAAGTACTTTTAAATTTGGGTAGAAAAAGAATTTTCCTCTCAAAAAATAATTGATAACGTAGCGTTACTGAAAATAATTTTAAGGTTGAGAGTGATTCTTTTTTTTTTTTTAGACATTTATTTTAATTATTCATTTATTTATTTTATTTTTGGCTGTGTTGGGTCTTCATTTCTGTGCGAGGGCTTTCTCTAGTAGCGGCAAGCGGGGGCCACTCTTCATCGCGGTGCGCGGGCCTCTCACTGTCGCGGCCTCTCTTGTTGCGGAGCACAGGCTCCAGACGCGCAGGCTCAGTAGTTGTGGTTCACGGGCCTAGTTGCTCCGCGGCATGTGGGATCTTCCCAGACCAGGGCTCGAACCCATGTCCCCTGCATTGGCAGGCAGATTCTCAACCACTGCACCACCAGGGAAGCCCTGAGAGTGATTCTTGATCACAGGGTCCAGCCTCTTCATTTGTGAGGAGAGTCTGTGATCAAGCAGGGATGATGGTGTATCCTGTTGGGTCAAACACCTGATGCCGTGGGCTGGCCCTTCCTTCTTTTATGAGCTGTGAAGGGAGAGGGCACAGAAGCACACACAAGCACAGTCAAAATGGTATCAGATAAAACAGCAGCACGCTCGGCAATCAGATTGCCTCCTGTTTGATGGATCAGAAGAAAGTCAGCTGATAAGTATCAATATTATCAAAGATACAAAAGAAATCTGAGATTGGATCAAACAAAATGGCCATTTCATTCTGCTCCCATGTAGTCAACAAGTACTTCTGAGCTCTTATTATGTGCGAGGCAACATCTAGAAGCTAGGAATGTAAAAATGAAAGCAATACAACGTCTCTCTTTGTGGAATGAAATCTATGCAAGGTTATTCATTCTAGTATTGATTCACATGGCAAAAGACTGGAAACAGCCTTTTGAATATGAGATTAGTTCAATACATTCTTGTAGATCCAAATGATGAAATGTATGCCTCATCCCTAAAAAAGAGGGAAGAGACTTCAGACATTGGCGTAGTGGCAGGTTAGCAAACTCAGGCCTACCTTCCAGTTAGTGCTACTAAAAAGGCCGAACAAAATAGAAAAAACAAAAGATCTTGAAAATGGTAAAGAGCAAACAAGTCAGGGGGAGTTACAACCTAAAAATCTATGCTAAGTCACGTTTCGAGAGAAGTTAAGCTCAGCACACAAAACCCCATTTGCCCTGAGAATATTTTCTGGTCTTAAATAGCAATTGTGAAATTGATATGTCATTTGGGGGTTTTAAAGGGCCAGAGAAATGCATGTCTAAACACAGGCTCACCCAAGGAGAAACTGATGAACCAGCCCCCAGTTTAAGGGAGGATCCTGAGGGTGCACCTGTAGGGTAAAGACGTAGGGTAAGTGAATCAGCCGTTGTACTCTTTGCTGTCTGGGCTTGCGTGCGCTCAGGGGTCTAGATGACCTCAGGCCTTGCACTTAGATCAGGTGGTCCTGCACAGGCGGTGCCCTCAGGCATGTGGCAAAAGCAAACAGAATTCCTCTCGAGAAAGTTCCCTCATCCTGGGTCTGTAATTCTTCCTAATAATAGTCGTATACAACAACCAGCATACAGTCAAGGATAACTAGGCACCAAATAAAGATGAGCGAGAGCCAGAGAAACAACAGGCAACAGAAGCAGAGCACAAAGATGTGAAGTATTGGAATTACTGGGCAAAAAGTATAAGCCAACTATGGTTACTATGTTAGGAGAGATTTAAAAAAAACAAGCTTGAGGGACTTCCCTGGCGGCGCAGTGGTTAAGAATCCGCCTGCCGTTGCAGGGGTCATGGGTTTGATCCCTGGTCCAGGAAGATCCCACATGCCGCGGAGCAACTAAGCCCGTGCACCACAACTACTGAAGCCCGCGCTCCCTAGAGCCCACGAGCCACAACTACTGAGTCCGCATGCTGCAACTACTGAGCCCGCACACCTAGAGCCCATGCTCTGCAACAAGAGAAGCCACTGCCATGAGAAACCCATGCACCGCAACGAAGAGTAGCCCCTGCTCGCTGCAACTAGAGAAAGCCCGCGTTGCAACAACAAAGACCTAATGCAGCCAAAAATTTTAAAAAATTTAAAAAATTTTTTTAAAAACAAGCTTGAAAATATCCACAGGAAAGAGGTAACTCTAAAAAGTGACATTACAAATCTGAACAAAGAAACATATACAACTTTTAAGAGTTTAACAGCAGATTAGACACAGCTGAAAAGAGCGCTCATCCAGGATGCAGCATGATGTTATAAAGAGAAGGTGAAGACCAGGGAACATCCCTTTGGTTGGAATCCCAGGAGGAAAGGAGTGAATGAGGAGGGATTTTGTGAACCGATAATAGCTAAAAAGTTTCCAAAACAGATTTAAGATTCCAAAAACCCATGGAATTCTGAGTAGCATAAATAAAAAGAAATCTACACCTGGCCATATTATTGTGAAACTGAAGGGAAACAAAGACATCTTAAAAGCAGCCAGAGATGGGTACACATGATCTCTCTGTAATTTTTCCCTACAACTGCATGTGAATCTATAATTATCTCAAAATGAAACATTTAATAATTTTTTAAAAAGCAGCCAGAGGAAAAAAGACATATCCTGAAAATCAGCCATAGTTAGATTGACAATTGCCTTCTCAGATGTGACAGTAGAAGCCAGAAGCCAATGGAAAGGTGTCTCCAATCTACTAAAAGAGGACTGGTGCCAACCTGAATCCCATACTCAGCAAGAATACCCTTTAAGGGGACTTCCCTGGCGGTCCAGTGGTTATGACACCGAGCTTCCACTGCAGGGGGCGAGGGTTCAATCCCTGGTCGGCATGCCGCGAGGAGTGGCCAAAAAAAAAAAAAAAAAAGAATACTCTTTAAGAACAAAGGTGAAAGAATGCATCTGTGAGAAGGTGAATTCTGCTCAGTTTTGATAGGATGTAGAGGCAAACACATCCATTAGATATTTGTTGAGTATTTACAGTGTGTCACTGTGAGATCACATGCTAGTTGGGGAGACAGAAAATAAACAAACAAGTAATCTAGTGTCAGATCTGATACGTGTGTAACTGAGGCAGAGGTGCCCCCAAGCCAACAGCTGCGTTTAGTGCCCATCGGCAGCAACAGAATGTGCTCATTCAAGTTCTGTGCCGGGTGTGGGAAGCATGCTTGGACTTACAGCCCAGGTCTGCTTTTTCTGCACTTACTGGTAACAGTAAGCTCTTGTGTTGATTTTTATCTGTGGGACTTCAGTAGAAGCACAGGTAGAGAAAAGAGCTGAAGAGTGCAGCTCAGTGAACATCCACCCTGAACACACCTGGGCCGCCAGCATCCTGCATCCCTCCTCAGGTGCCCTTGCGGTCCCTCTGCCTCCAACAGTTACCACTGTCCTGATGGCAACAGCATAGATTTGTTTGCCTATTTCTGAACTTTATACAAGGGAAAATACGCAGCATATGCTCAGTGTATACTCTCTGGTTCTTTTACTCCGTATTATGTCTGTGAGCTATACTCACACAATGTAGATATATTGTCTCTGTCGGTGGTTTGTTGTTGTTTTTTCCCCCTATTGTCATCTTTCGTTGTCTGACTGAATCACAATTTATTTACTCATTCTCTTTTTGGACATCTGGATCATTTCCACTAGTCTTTTAATAAATTATGTTTTTGCTGAAACAAAAAGCATTGATTGATAGTAAACTTTCAAGCTAAGGATGTGTACTGTCATTTTTAGGATAAACAATAAGAGAATGGAAATAGACTGTATAACTTATGAATTAATAAGGGGAAAAATGAAGTCCTAAAAGAAAATCAGTAAATCCAAAGAGAGGAAAGAAAGGAGAAAAAGCAAGCAGGTCAAATTGAAAGCACAAATAAAATAGTAGATTTAAATCTAAATATTATGGAAAAACCCAAGCGAACTTTTTGGCCAACCCAATATATCAGTAACGACATTAAATGTAAAATATTTCAGTTAAAAGATAAAGATTTTCAGACTGGGGGAAAAAAATCCAACTATATACTGCTCATAAGAGACATGTCTAAAACATAAGGATATAAAAAGTTGACATTATTAAAAGTTTGGTTAAAAAAGCAAAGTTTGGTAAAAAGATATAACACGTAAATACTCCATAAGAAAGCTAGTCTTTGTGGTAAAAGCATTACTGAACTAAAGAGGGTCAGCATTTTATAGTGATAAAAGATTCAATTCACCAAGAGGATTTAAATGTATATTCTGTGACCCAGCAATCCCATTGTTAGGCGTATACTCCAAAGAAATGCCTAAGGACACGTGTGTAACTGTTCAAAGCCGGGGTTTTTTGTTGTTTTTTTGAAAATAACTAAACCCTGGAAACAATGGGAATATCCACCAGCAGGAGGGTAGATTAATAAATTGTTGCTCAGTTACACCGCAGAGCAGAGAAAATGGGTGGACCAGGCACAGCAAGTTACATGAATATTACAGAAGTAATACTGAGTCTAAGACACGAAATAGTATATACACATGATTCCATTTAGATCAAATTTAAAAAGAGGCAAAAGTAAACTGTATTGTCTAGGGGTGCATGCAAATGAGGTATAAAAGCAAGGATGTTATTAGAGTCAGAGTAGGGGCCGGGGGATTTAATCAGGAAAGGAACCGTGGTGGAGGGCTCGCCCAGGTGCTGCCGTTTTCTCTCTCTTGGTGGGTGGTGAGAACGTGGATTTTTCTTTTTCTTTACGTGTTAATGTTTGTGGTCATCAGACACCTCTTTTCTACACTGCTTTCTAATTATGTGGTCTGATTTACTTTTAGGGAGTTGTTAATAGTGTTTTTTGGTGATGGGGTTATGGTTCACTTTTACTTGCCTTATTACATCTTCAGTTCTTTTAAATCTTAAGTGAATATTTGAAAAAATGAATGTCCTCAGTGCTGAAGGCAACATAAGATCTTCCATCTGAGAAAAACCAAAAGGCCAGGGTGTTAACGTATGTGACCTGTAGAAAGTAGCGTTGACCTCTCTTCTCAAATCCACAGGTTAACTTTGAGGAATTTAAGGAAGGTTTCGTGGCCGTCTTGTCATCACAGGCTGGTGTCGGCTCCTCAGATGAAGACAGTGGGTCTTTGGAGCCAGGTAAGAGGCCTGCCCAGTCTCTATTACATCTCTTCCCATGATTCCGTGACTTCTGGAGTATGATGTTCTCACCGAACGACGCAGCAGATCTGTCTCTGCCAAGCTGCGTAGACTGGAACTGACGTTTGGGTTTTTTCTTCTTTTGCTTCCTTATTTGTAAAATGGTGCTGTAAGGGGAAGACTCTTTTGTTCTCCTCTACAATACACACAATCCTCTGAATATACTGGCACTTCTGGTCACCAGATATATGTGGTTTTTCCCACACCAGGCCGTTTTGCAACACCAGCTGGGTGTCCTACAGTTCAACTCTGTCCTGACACCGTCTACCTGGACACGGCGTCAGACCCCACAGGGGAAGGGCTCAGTCCCCCAAGACTGCACCCTCTTCAGACAATCATCTCAAATCCAGGTTGTCACCTGTGCTTCTGACCCACTTGTTATAGATCAGAGGCTCCCACGACCTCCTCGGGTTCAATTAATTTGCTAGAGCAGAACTCAGGGAAACCCATTTACTTACTGGATCACCGGTTTATTACAAATGGATATGACTCAGGATAAGAGGTTTGTGGGAAGGGCTTGTGGGAAGGGGCTTGGAGTGCCCATGCCCCCTTCAGGCCTCACTCTTCCCCAGTCTCCACATGTTCACCAACTCGGAAGCTCTCAGAACCCCGTCCTTTTGGGTTTTATGGAGGCTTCATTACACAGACATGACTGATCAAATGATTGGGCATCGGGGATTGAACTCAACATCCCTGGAGATCGGGGTGTGGGGCTGAAAGTTCCAACACTCTGATTACATCGTTGGTTTCCATGGCAATCAACCCATCCTGAGGTGTGGTTCCAAAAGTCACCGCATCTACATAAACTCAGGTGTGGTTGCTCTCATCGCTTAGGAAATTCCAAGGGTTTTAGGAGCTGTGCCGGGGATGGAAGAACAAATACATATTTATTATAAATCACAGTATCACAGATGTCAAGTTAATACCACGTGCTGTCCTTATAGCATAGGGTGTTGACAAGATAAAGTGGGTGTCGGGGGCCGGAAGCATGGGAGAATCAAAAGCGCAGGGCAGGTGTGAGGTGTTAGCCAGGCCTTGGAGGCTGGCGGAGCAGGCAGGATGCCACCAGCCGAGGCAGCCCTCAGCCTGTCTTCTGTCTCAGACACTAGTGCTCTGTGCTCCTAGGACTTGTGAGAATCCTGGTTTCGAGCAGGGCCAGTGGGACAAAGGTAACATTTCAGAACAAACGGAAGTGGTGGCTTTGGTCAGGAGGTGGAGGGAGGGTTTTGGAGGGAGGCCCGCTCGATGTGTGGACTGCGGGCTCCAGTCGGAAGGTGATGGCGGACATGCTCATTCGAAGCCGTGCTGGACCCTCGGGCTCGGCTGCTGCTGGCAGCACCTGATGCGCCCCGGCTGGTCACGGCTGCGTTTGACGAGTGTTGGGAAGGAGAGTGAAGTGGTAGCGGGTCCCTCCCTCCCACGTGGGGCAGGCGTTTGAGGAGTCTGCCCCGCAGCAGCCCCCCCGGTCTGCTCCTGGACCCCGGGCAGGTCCTTGGTTGGGAGCAGGTGCACGATGATCTGGGCACCAGGGGTACCGTGAGGGAGGCTTTGTGTGCCAGGCTTGGAGCTAATGGACGTTTTATGTAGATTCCAGTGAACCGTCCTAGAAGTCCTGTGGCTGCTCCTGCCTGTTATTCAGGGGGTGGTTTGCAACCTGGAGCCAGGCCCCGCCCCCGCCCCTGGGGCTGAAGTCAGCTGCCCCCCCTCCTCCTGCTGGAGCCACGCGAGAGCCCTGATGCGGGGGAGGAGTCAGCCCGCCAGCAGCCCCATCGCCCTGCAGCTCAAGTCATTGGCTGCTTTGTCTCACACTTGTCTTCCTTGAGATGGGAAGACGCCCACTTGCCTTTCCCGACTCAGGGTTTTGGAGTGTGATCGTGTGACCGTGGACGTGGTTGTGCCCAAGAAAGGCCGCGCCCGTGTCACTGCCCCCCTCTCCATGCTGGAACACGTGTGCGTCTGTGGGGTGTGTCCTCACTTCCTCCAAAGACGGGAGAAGCTGTTTCAGGACTGGCGCTTTTCCGCACCAGTTCCGTTTTTTTTTTTAATTTAATTTTTGGCTGCATTGGGTCTTTGTCGCTGCTCGCGGGCTTTCTGTAGTTGTGGCGAGCAGGGGCTACTCTTCACTGTGGTGTGCAGGCTTCTCATTGCGGTGGCTTCTCATGTTGCAGAGCACAGGCTCTAGGCACACGGGCTTCAGTAGTTGTGGCATGTGGGCTCAGTAGTTGTGGCTCGCAGGCTCTAGAGCGCAGGCTCAGTAGTTGTGGCGCACGGGCTTAGTTGCTCCGCAGCCTGTGGGATCTTCCTGGACCAGGGATCGAACCCATGTCCCCTGCATTGGCAGGCGGATTCTTAACCACTGAGCCACCAGGGAAGCCCCCGGGTTTTGTTTTGTGTTGTTTTTCTCTTCTTTTGATTTTCAATGCTTTCCTCAATTACACGGTCTTAAGCCCACCTGAGGCAGCTCGGACGGGGCTTGTGCACAGAGGCAGGGCGCCGGGTGGCCCTGCAGCCACAGGTTGTGAGAGCCGGGGCGAGCCCTGCCCCGTCCTCCAGGGCCGTGCGCGTTTCAGTTTCTCACCGCAGCCACCCTCCCAGCCTCCCCCGTCCAGGGGCTTCATCCCTCCTTCCCCGGCCCTGTCCACAGTGTCGCTCTCTCCTGCTTTCTAATCTGTCTGCCAGTCCTTCCCACCGTCTCCCACCATGACTGGAAAAATGATTGGAGCTTTGATGCTCCAGGGATGAGAATGTCATCAGGGGGCCAGACGCCCCAGGGTTTTGAAGAACATCCTGCTTCCCCGTCATTCGGCTCCTTTCAGTAAAGGCCGTTACAGAACATATAACCAATGTTTTTTCACTTGTAGACTTTGGTATTCTGCTCCTATAAATAAATATGCACACACAGGAGGCACAGCCGGGTGTCCAGCACAGGGCACCGTTGGCCTTGTGCTCTGCGGGCCGTCTGGGCAGCGGGTGGGGACTGGCCGTGACCCCCAGTGCTTCCCGCCAAGAGGCCACGGCTCTGTGTTCTGTGGGTGGTGGGAAGCTGCCCCCTTCCTATCGTGATTTGCCACGTGGACACTCTTCTCTAGAGAAGCGTTTCTCTCTGTTGGAGGGAGGGGGTTGACATGTTTGGGGAACATTATGAAACAGCTGTGTGTTTTCTGGGCGTCTCATTCCTCTGAGGAAAGTGCTGACCTGCTGAAATGATGAAGAAATGGGGCCACATCCAGGGCGGGTGGGACTCCGGACACGGACCCGGGGCGGGGAACTCAGGAGGGGAAGGGCAGGAGCAAGGTCAAGCCACGGGGGGCAGACGTGGTGCTGGGTTACGACCTCCAGGTGAGCCGCGAGCCGGCCGGGCCCCGAGGAGGGCCCATGTGTGTCAGGCCCCTCCTCGTCTTCTGCAGCTGGTTTCCCAAATGTGCTGCAGCTGCCCACTCCCACCTCCCGTGGCTTTCCTCTTCCCGCACCTCCCCCCTGCAGTAAAGGTGTGGAGCCTGTGTGCTGGCCCCTCCCCGCTGCGTGGGGCACTCAGAGCCTCCTGTTTCCTCCCTGCCAGGGCGTCCGCTCCCTGCTCTCCAGCAGCCCCGGGAGTTCCCACACGGGAGAGATTACAGGGCCGGGCAGGGCCCGTGATAACCTCTGAGTGTCCCGGGGACATGGTCAGCCTGCCTTAAATGTCCGCTGTCACGTGGAACTCAGCAGCTTCCTCCCCAAACTCCTCCCTTGTTCCCAGTTTCTGTTGGTCACTGGCATCACTGGCCAGGTGGGACCCAGCCTCCTCCTCTGATGGTCCCAAGGTCAGGGGCTGCAGAGTTGGTGCGGAGGAGAGAAGGGAGGTGGTACTTGGCCTTAGGAAGCGTGATGCATCTGTGTGAAACGGTCCTCAGTTTTCCTGACCTGGCCTTACTTCCTTGGATCCTATCCCCCAACCTGCCCGTTCTGGTTGCTTCCTTCTGAACCTGTGTCCTCTCCTGGCCGTGGCCCACGTCGCCCTCCCCAGTCTCTCTCCGGCTGCCCAGATTCCCTACAGAGTCAGCACCATTTCTTCTCTGCCTGCGGGGTCCCCACTGCTCTGCAGACGTGGGCAGGTATGGAGGGAAGAAAAGTGCAAGGGGTTTATTAGGGCTTATGGGATTCCCATGAATCCCATACTAAAATGCACTCCTGCCTCTGTCCCAGACTTTAGATCCACGTGGAGTCTGAGGCTCCCCAGCTATGCGGAGGGCCTTGCCTACCGCATCCCGTCGGGGGGGCGGGGGGGTCCTGTAGTGAGGGGGGTGGGTGGGACGTGACCTTCTGGTCTCTAGAGCCGGATGTTGCTGGATTATTGGAGGCTTTTCTCCTTGTGTAAAAAGCTAGATTTTTGTATTAGTCTTTTATTGCATAACAGAAGCATATTTTGCTTGGAAACATTTAAACAGCGCCTAGAGTTTAGGATGGAAAGTCCCTGCCTCCCAGCCTGGCTGTCTCAGCCCCAGCCCCGCTGTCGACCGTTCCCTGTGTTCTTCCAGGCGTTTTCCGTGTGTGTCCCTGAGAGCCACGCTTTGCGCCCAAAACTGCACCTTCGTAAAGGGCATCTTGGCAGCACGTGTGGGCCCAGAGGCTGTTTGAGAGAACACCTCCCATTTTCATTCCAGGTGCCCCCCGGGCCGTCCCCCCAAAGTACGTGAGCGGCTCTAAGTGGTATGGCCGTCGGAGCTGGCCCGAGCCCTGCGACGCTGCAGGTGGAGACCAGTGTCTACCGGAGCAGCCTGCCAGGCCCAGTGTGAGAAGCCAGCTCCGCCGCTCCGCGTCCCTGGAAAGTGTGGAGGTGGGTCGACCCCCCCTTTGCCCTCCCCCAAGTACGCACGCCCCCCCCCCCCATAGTCACTGCTTATGTGACATGATACGGGAAGATGGGAGGGGGCATCAATCTCATCGCTAGAGCACTTTGGGGAGTGACATTTAGTTTTAAGGTGTCTCTGGGTCTCGCTGTCTGCAGGGAAACTCTGGCCACAGAGCGTCCTCCTTCAGACACGGGGGCCATGGAGAATCCCCCGCTCACCACTACCCCCCGCCCCTGGCACTGCCAGAAGGAGAGGAAGGTTAATCAGCCGAGGATAGAGAAAGCAGCACTGGGCGTGACCGCCGCTCACCCTCCACGACTTGGCGGGCATGTCATGCCAGATGCCTCCGGGGACCCCAGGCTCCCTGAGCTGTCCACCGCAGGAGCCTCGAGGGCTTTGTGTCAAGAGGGACGTCCACGGGGCAGATCCACACCCCACGGGTTAATCGTGGCACGTTGGACCTGTTTTCGGGGTTCCAGAAGGTTCCTGGCTCCTCCCCATGATGTCCACCTCTGTCTGATGAGGCTCTAGGGGGGCTTCCCTTTAATAAGACAGCTCTGGGCCCCCATATTCATTTGTTTATACTTTCAACATTTGTTGAGGCCAATAGGAAAAGCAAATAAATATGTACTTAGATCCTGGAGTCGCTTCTCTCAGGGATGTGCTGCACTTGGGTGGCACCAATAAATCCTAGGCCTTTGCAGCTTTATTCTCTCTCTTAAATTTGGCCCCGGGGATGGAAGGCTTCACGTGTCCGCGCCACCTCTGTGGTGCCGTTCTGCTTCTTAAAACCATCTTTGATCCCCAGAACTAGGACCCAGGGATGCTGCCTTTAGGGTTGTCAGCAGGTTGAATGCATTAGAAAAATGAGATATACCACCCGCCCCCAGAGCTCCAGCCTCAGTTCAGCGCCGGTTCTAAGTGCTGAGTCCTGGTCAAGCCAGCGTTCCTTCCAAAATCAGAGGCAGACTTTGACTTTGTGGTCCGTGGACGCGGTCACAGAAGCATGAGGTTTTACTGGACTTCTTGGTGGCCCAGCCCCTTGGGCACTGAGGTCTACAGCAGATCACCTGCTGTCTCCGGAGCACCTGGGGGCCAGAGACCTGCTCTTCCTTGACTGTTGCCGACAGACATGGGTGATGAGGGGCGGGATGCAGAGGGTGCCGAGTGCAGGCCGGCAGCGTGCGGTCCGAGGGAGGGAGCTGGTCTGCGCGGGGCCTCGAGCCTGACCACCAGGGCTGCCCTGTGGGCTGGGGCTCCCCTTCCTCAGGTGTCCCCCCACCCCCGCCCCCCAGCCCCACCAGACCGTTCTGCTTGTTCCCGGTGCTCTGTCCGCTGCCCTTTCCTCTGGGGACTCACACGTCCTTTTCTTTCTGTTCTTCCAGAGTCTCAAGTCCGATGAAGAAACCGAAAGTGCGAAGGACCCTCAGAATGAGTTGTTTGAAGCACAAGGTAAAGCCTGGCCTTGTGGTCGGTGCCACCTTTGGCCAGTGCTGGGCTGCCAGGCAGTGGGCCACCAGCCGAGGACAGTTTCCTGGGAAGTGCCCGGTGTGGGTGGTGTCCCTGGGGGGCCCTTCTCCTGGGGGCGGGGTCCCAGCTCTGGGAGACCCCTGAGGCGGTCAGACCCTCGGGCGGGGGGCCGCTGGCCAAGGGAGCAGCTTCATGGTCTGGGAGGACCAGCATGACCCCAGCCGGCAGGCGTGGGCCTGGGGACTCCTTCCTGAAGCTCCCAGCATGGGCCAGCAGCCTCCCCGCCACCTGGGGCCCTGTCTGCTCCGAGTCGAGGGTAAGATGTGGTTCTGGTCCTGGAGAGCCTGACGGAGCACCTGGAAGGCAGCCGCAGGCGTGCTTAGCAAATCTGGGTGCATCAGCACATGGGTCTGCAGGTGCCTTAAGGACGCCTCCCACGGGAGCGTGTCACGGGGCAGACCGTGCAGGAAGATGGCTCGAGGGCGAGACCCGAGCTGACCTTGAGCTTCTCCTGAGTGAGAAGTGTGCACTGGCACTGAGCATTATCCAGACTGGGGTCCTCGGGGGCTGAGGCTCTTGGTGGCTCAGCATTGAGCTTGGTGACGTCAGGGGAATGACCGGAGTGCCTGTGCTACTGGACGAAGCAGATGGACGCTTCTGTGTCCGGAAGAGCAGCCAAATCATGTCCTAAATTCCCTGGACTCAGTGTAAATCTAGGGGACGAGAGGAAGGGCTCCTGGGGAGGTTATTCACCGAGTCATTTCGGACTCTGCCCAGAGACAGGTTGGAGTTCTTCTTTCCCCCCAGGTTAGAACTGACACTGGTGTGTGAACAGTCATGTCAGACCTCAGAGGACTTATTTTCTCCTCTGCCAGCCATGAGAGTACACCCTGGTGTCAGAATTGCTTTTCCGTTGTTACGTAGAACTTTCAGATGTTTTAAGCTGGAAGGGATCTCGGAGGTGGCCCTTTCCTTGTGTTTTCCTCAGCCCAACCCACAGCATTATTCGTGAGCACACAGGCCCTAGCTTTCCTTGGCAAAGTGGCTTTCTGATCGTTAGTTGGGTTATCAAAGTAACGCCAAGGTGGCTCCTCTCCTGAAAACTCCAGACCACTGGCCGAGAGCCCAGGTCTGGTCAGGTGCAGGCAGCCCTCTTCCTGTGTTGGGCTGGGTGGTGTGGCCTGGGCGTGGAGGGGACTCTGCTTTGAAGCCTCGATCATCCGAGGAGAGCTCCTCGTGGGCACCCCCAAGGTCTGTCCTCTTCCAGAGGGTGTTTCTCTGGCAAAGCTTCAGAAACCTCAGTAAGCCACCTGGCTAAAGTAGAAAAGTTATGAAACCTGGCCATCTGTCATCCAAACTCACCGAGGTGTCTTTGCATCTCAAAGACACCTGTGCCTCCTGCTGTGAGGTGGTGTGGAGAACACCGCCCACCTTGGGACGTTTTTGCCAGAAAGAAAAAGAAAAAAGATAAAACTGAACCTGTAGGGGTAAGACGGGAATAAAGACACAGACCTACTAGAGAATGGACTTGAGGATACGGGGAGGGCGAAGGGTAAGCTGGGAAGAAGTGAGAGAGTGGTATGGACATATATACACTACCAAACGTAAAATAGATGGCTAGTGGGAAGCAGCCGCATAGCACAGGGAGATCAGCTCGGTGCTTTGTGACCACCTAGAGGGGTGGGATAGGGAGGGTGGGAGGGAGGGAGACGCAAGAGGGAAGAGATATGGGAACATATGTATATGTATAACTGATTCACTTTGTTATAAAGCGGAAACTAACACACCATTGTAAAGCAATTATACTCCAATAAAGATGTTAAAAAAAAAAAAGCTTATAGTCTAGCAAAGGCAATAAAACATGCTCACATATAACAAAAAAAAACAAAACAAAAAACTGAGCCTGAATCTAAACTAGGCTTTGATGCTAACTTCCAGTTTATAGACGATGTTAGTGATGGAGGGATGTGAGGAAGGAGAGTGGGGCAGGCAGTGAGGTGCTCGTGATCCAAGGACTCGAGAGGAATAACCACATGCACAGGGAGGGTTCTGTGTTGATACTGATTCAAAGAAATCAACTGTCGGGAGACTCTTGAGAGAGAGCTGGGTAAATCATTGTTGGTTTGCAGGGTGATAGTGGCATTAGGATCAGCAGTACACACGAAACACACAGGGGTGAGAACACAGCAGCTGGAATTTGCTTTCAAATACTTGGGCAAGAATAAACGGGGGTAGATGAAGCCGGGGTGGCCGGCTGCCCAAGGGGCAGGACCACTGGCCTTTGCTGGACTGTGCTCTTTACTTTGGGTAGGTCTGAAGAGTTTCTAAAAATTAGTTTTTTAATCCTGGCCTTTTTATCGTAAGTACAAACCTTGCAGCTGTGCTGTCAGTGCTGTGGCTTCGCAGGTTCCCTTCAGAAAATGCTTTCTGGGACTTCCCTGGTGGTCCAGTGGGCAAGACTCCGTGGCCCCCGTGCAGAGGGCCCGGGTTCGATCCCTGGTCAGGGAACTAGATCCTGCATGCTGCACCTAAGACCCGGAGCAACCCAAATAAATAAATATTCTTTTGAAAAAAGAAAATGCTTTCCCCACAGGCAGCAGATTCCTCCACTTGATTGTGAAAATTTGCACAGAATGGAAGTGGAAGAATTGTACCGTGAGTGCTGTGCACCCACCACCTAGATTCCTCCTTTGAAGCTTGTCTCTCACATGTGTCCATGTGCCCGTCCCTCTGCCCATTCATCAGTCCATCCGATTTCAGAGTAAATTACAGCCTTGGTATGTGTCCCCTGCTTCAGGCCAGCTGCCAGCCTGGGGTTCTGAGGTCTTCGGGAGCCTCCGGAAGCCCTGCAGCTCCTCCTTCGACACCCCTGAGAGCCGGGTCCGGGGCCTCTGGGAAGAGCTGGGTGTGGGCAGCAGCGGTCACCTCACTGAGCAGGAACTGGCCCTGCTCTGCCAAAGCGTCGGGCTCCAGGGCCTGGAGAAGGAGGTGAGAGGGCGGGGTGGACCTCCCTGATGGGCTGGGTCTTTGTGGTGGTCATGGCTGGTGCTGGGCCTGGAAAACCCCTTCACCGTCAGACACTGATGCAGTTGTCACCTTCTGGTCTCACATCCTGTGCTGACTCCCAGGGCTTGTGTCGAAGGTCCGTCTCTGGCCGCTTTCATGCAGGATCCTCCTCTGCCGGGAGCACTCCTCCCCCAGCCCTCCTCAGTGGCCCAAGTGTGGTGCCCGCAGCGTCTGGCTACGCTCCCAGCAGCTGTATTCACCCCTTTCCTCCTGCGGGGGCCAGAGGAAGAGGAGGGCAGTGTGATGGGACAGGCCCCTCCTTACCGAAGTGCCCTCAGCCCCGCCCTTGCTGACCCTGAACTGCTGGGGACCCGGGCCATGTTCCATACGTACATGTCCCGCCATCCAGCAAGCTCCTGGCACGGCAGACACGGGATGGGTGTTTGTGGGTTTGGGGAAGCGCAGGTGGCCATTCACAGCAGGATGGAAACTGACCAGGTATGTGGATTTCACAAGCCAGAGTGGGGAGACCACTGTTTGGATAGGACAGTGAGCCACCTGCTTGAGGAGGGTGGGGGCCAGGCCTGGGTGGGGTGGGCACGGCTGCGGTGGGAGAGCCTCTGAGCAGATGCCTGGGGGCTTTTATTTAGGAACTTGAAGACCTGTTCAACAAGCTGGACCAAGATGGCGACGGCAGAGTGAGTCTAGAGGAATTCCAGCTTGGCCTGTTCAATCATGGATCCCCTCAACTTCTGGAATCTTCCACACTTGTCAAACCGAGCGGGTCCTGGTCTCATCACCAGGTAAAATGGGACGATTAACTCTTGAACCCCAGAGCGACTGCCGTCACTCTCTGGCCTTCAGCATCTTCTGCAGGCCTGACCTCTCTGCCTGGTCCCCACAGAGGGTGCCCAGGAGTTGGTTGGGGTGTGTACACACACGTGTGCTGTGGGAGGCTGTGCAACCTTGGGCTGATCTGGCATTGCTCCTGCCAAGCTGTGTGTCACTGGTGAGCTACTCACCTTCTCTGAGCCTCAGGTTCCTTGTCTGTAAAATGGACACACCTACCTCATAGGGGTCTTATGAGGATTCCCTGGCAGTTCCTTGTTATGCCTCAATGTGGGGTACACTGTGTTCCAACAAAAGCACCCCCTTTCCCTCCTCCCCGGAGGGCAGAGTCACTGACGGGTCCATGCCTTCCCCAGGATTAGCCTTAACAAGCATTCCTGGAGCTATGCTCTCCCCATCCTGTATTCCTGAATTTTATCCTGTACGAGGCCAGCTGGAGGAGAGCAGATTTTAGGTGGTTATTTAAATTGTGATGTTCGGTGCATTTGGTTTTTCTCAATCCCAGGACAGTCAGGCTCCCTCTCCCACCACAGGGCACGGTTGTCCTGGGGAGTCTTGCTGAGGCTTCTTTGGCGACGTGGCTGATCGCGCAGTTTGTGGGCGGCGATGCAGGAACAGTGACCTTGTTCTCTGCTAGGCCAGGCGCGTCTGAGAGTCAGGTTTCTGCACCTGAAGCCACTGAGACAGGGAAGGAACCAGAAGAGATGAGGGATGGTGCCAGGCCATCTGAGGGCAGAGACCGCAGTGCAATCGTGCCCAGAGCCTGTGGGAGGGAGGTACCTCCTCCGAGGTACACTTTCCTGCCCGGGAAGTGCTGACATGACCATGGGGTTGCGTCCTGTGCATGTGGATGCCAGCGTGACTGGAGTGGTGACGTGGGGCCTCGCACCTGGGCCCAGACAGAGATTCTCCTGCTCCATCAGGGGAACGGGTGGGCCTGGTGGTCTGGGGGGCCCCAGCTGCTGCTCCTTGTTCTGGCCCCGACTGCAGACGCGTGTCTGAAGGGCCCTGCCCTCCAAGGGGCAGGAAGCACAGCTGGATTCTTGTAGCACCTCGGCCTCACCGGTCAGCTTTCTGGCTGAGGGATTTTTTTGCCCTTGTCTTAAAACTCCCTGACCCTGAATCCTGAGGACACGCGTCCTCTGCTTGGGCCACCCCCGCCCTCCTTCTGAAGCCCATCTTGGGTTTCTCTGCACACACCAGGTTTCCCTCAGCAGGAAGCCATTAGTGGTTTGGGGAGAAATTACCTCGGGACCTGGCAGGCGCTGGGCGTCCCCTGCATGGCCTGGCGTAGACAACGCTAAGTCCTGGGCTCGAGTCAGATCCTGCGGGCGCCCCATTCCCTGGAGCAGGAATCAGCGCTGTTCTCAGGCCTCAGTGAGGCCACACAGGCGGGGAGGTCGGGAAGGGTGCATGAGGAGGCCACGGGGGCTCACAGAGCTTGTCCCGACGTGCAGGTCCCAGAGGAGGGTGGTGGCCAGACCACCACGTCATCCCTCGTGTCCGTGACCTCGGGCCCGCGCCTCTTGTGCAGCGTGGACGACGGCACCGGCTTCGCCTTCCCGGAGCAGATCGTCACCCTGTGGGCCCAGGAGGGGGTGCACAACGGCAGGGAGGTCTTGCAGGTTTGGACCGGTCGCACACGGCTGCCCCAGCAGAGGCGTCTAGGTGGGCGGGGCCGTTGCCCGCAGGGGAGGCTGGACGGAGTTCCCCCTGTCGCCCCCCGCAGACACAGGCCCTGTGTAGGGAAGGCCCATCGTAATACTTTTTTCTTTATTTTTTGATGTTGAGACATAGGAAGTCTTAAAAACATAATAAGTAAAAAGCAGAGAAAACCACAGCCTGAAACAAATCCATTTGAAGGTAGGTTTCAGCATCTTAGACTCTCCCCCCCCCCCCCAGTGCGTGTCAGCCACAGAGCTGATCTGCTGACCTGGAGGAGGGACGTCTTAGTGGACACCACTGTCACAGACGTCCGAGCGTTTCTCCTCGCCCCGGACGAGCTCTGTGGGGAGTTCTTCTCCCTGTACCCTCCCTCCAGCGGTCGCGCACAAGGAGGCCTGTGCTCTCCCTGGTCAGTCAAGTCCCCTCTGTGGGGACACAGGGCAGCCCTGGGGCTTTGGAGGGAGTTCTGCCCTGGGTGGCAAGTCAGGTGCACACAGGGCGGGCACAGCAAGGGAAGAGTGCTGGGGCAGGTGTGGCCAACTAGATGGGTTAGTTTCATTTCTGAATTTCACTTTCCGTTGTGAAAAAAAGCTTCAGCTCTACAGAAATCTATAGAATAATAAAGCCTGCCCCCCTCTTCTCCTGGTCTCCGGGGATGGCGACAGGTAACGGTCTGGTGGGCATTCTGCGAGCTCTTCCCTGGCACAGGAAAGAAATGCATATTTAGACATTCCCATTTAAAAAATTTCTTTTGCAAAATTGGTGTCATACCGTATACCTTGCTAGTTTACATTACCCTTTCCCTATCGTGGGACACGTACGTTTTTTCCTGTTATGAATCTCGTCATGTGTAATGCACGTATACCCTCCTGCCCCTATGCTGGTATTTCTCGGTAGGGCGGATTCCTGAAGGTACGCATTTTACCTCTTGATAGCTTCTATTGTATTGCCTCCAAAAATGTCCTTATTGGCACAAACCAATAGAACAGGAAGGAGCAAGAAACCAGCCTTTAAGACAATCTGCCCGACTCCTCAGGCCAGACTCTCCTGGACCTAAGCTTAGCCGTTGCCGAGTCCCGCTGCCCAGCAGCCCAGGCGGAGCCCGACACAAGGCCATCCCTGGACAGCTGGCCCACAGGACTATTCTGACAACCAGAGGCTGAGCCCGGACCACTGAAATGGGCCCCTGGAGAGGGCCAAGAGCAGAGGGGCTCATGGTTTTTTTTTTGTTTGTTTTTGGCTGTGCCACACAGCACGTAGGATCTTAGTTCCCCAACCAGAGATCGAACCCGTGCCCCCTGCAGTGGAAGCATGGAGCCCATAACCACTGGACCGCCAGGGAAGTCCCAGAGGCTCATGGTTTTGAGATTCTCCCTAAGATGCTGCTTCTGATTCCCTGCACTTGGAGGTGGGCTGGCTGCCGTCAGGATCTAGCCAGTGACGAGTCCCACGCTTGCCCCCGACGCTTCAGGACTTACTCTTTTTACTGCTCTTTTGCTGTCACAGCATGTTTCCATTCCTTTAGCAACTGATGATTTTCCAGTTGCTCAGGGTTTGATTCCATTGAATTGAGAGGCAGCGATGTTACTGAACTCCCCTGAGCAGGACTCTCCACCTGGCCCCCCAGGCATATCTGTCCCCCGGACACGGGGTGGCTCTTGGGCGAGCTGGCAGGCAGTTGGGGTGTCCTGGCGCAGCAGGTCCGTAACTGCTCACCTGTGACACTGGACGGGACCGCCAGCTGCCCTGAGCCCACCTGCAAGAGAGAGGTGTGTTCCCTGGGGGAGGAAGCCCGCTAGGCGAGCCCTGGCCTGGACGTGCTGGCCTCCCACACCCAGCTTCTCAGGACCTCACGCGTGTGTCTGTGGGACCACCGCCAGGGCTGCTCTGTGCGGATCCCTGACCTCCTCAGGAATCGGGAGCCGCGCAGCTGGGTGTTCCTAGCCTGGGGTCTCCAGGAGCCTGCCCTGCGGTCTTCCCGAGGCCCAGCAGGATGGGGAGTGGACCTCGTTGGAGGCTGGAGGCCTCCCCTCGCTGCCACGTGGGCTCCTCCCCAGGGCAGCCTGAGCTTCCTCCCAGCGTGGCTCTGGCTTCCCCAGAGCCCCATCCAGGAGAGCGGAGAGGGGCCTCGGCCTCCCACGCCCTGGCCTGGGAAGCCACACACTGCCACCCTGGCACCATCCTGGGGGTTACGTAGGTCCGTCCCGGTCAGCACAGCAGGAGTACGTGGGCATAAACGCCAGGAGGCGCCCACGTTGTGCCACGTGGTTTTCTAATTGGGAAGCTGCTGCTGGGACCATTTTCTGTCCTCTGCCCCCACCCGTGATTTCGTTGCTGAGAAGTGTGCGCTTGTGTCAGGACTTCAGCTTCCCAGTTTCTGCACACGCTTCAGCTGAGTGTCATTTCTCTCCAGAAGCACTCGCGGCCGTGGGGAAGGACGGAGATTCAAGTCTCCACCTCATAAGTTAAAGGAAGGGCTTCCCCATGGGCCCTGCCATGTGCCTGCCCCGCCCGTGTGTCGGGGCCTTGTAGCCAAGTGCACCCATCGCTGAAAGAGCAGACGTGGCAAAAGTGTTCTTACTGGGCAGCCAGCAGGATGGACGGGCGTTCCCGTCCTACTCTCTCTTTCTCTTATTATGGTAAAATACGTAAAACAAAATTTTTCCATTCTTTTAACTGTACTTTTCTGAATCCCGAGGGCGAATGAGTGTGACTCTCTGGAATGCTGGACTGTGGCTCGTCTCTCTCTGATAGATCGTGTGTCCACCAACAGAACCCCCATCTGTTCCTGTATCTGTTTGTATAGTTCAGAGACATATTAGTCAGGATTCTTTGAGTCTGAAATGGCAAAAACCCAAGTCAAACTAGCTTGGGCAGGAGGAGGACGTTAGGGACCTTCGTGGTCAGTCGGAGAAGGACGTTAGGCTCGGGGGCCCAGCTCCGGGTGTTGTCTGGACTCTGCTGGCCTCTTGGGGCCCTTGGCCTCAGGTCTAGTCCCCTTGTGCAGCTCCCCAGGGCCCACGTGGTTTATACAACACCTGATTTCGCAGGGAAAAAGCCCTTCTCTGGCCTCCCTATCAATCCCCAGAGTCCTCTGCTTGGGACATGCCCGCTTCTGTGTCTGTCATTTTGTCCAGGGAGGGGGACTCTGTCCAGCCTGGGTCATGCCCACCCTTGAGGCAGGGACAGTAGAAGGGAGAGCTCTGTATTGACAGGGAGAAGGAGGACCCCAGCATTGACGGGGACGGGGGGACCCTAGGGTTGACAGGGATGGGAGGACCATAGTGGGGATGGGGGGACCCTGGGGTTGACAGGGATGGGGGGACCGTAGTGGGGATGGGGGGGACACTGGGGTTGACAGGGTTAGGGGGACCGTAGTGGGGATGGGGGGACACTGGGGTTGACAGGGTTAGGGGGACCGTCGTGGGGATGGGGGGACACTGGGGTTCTGTATTGACAGGGAGAAGGAGGACCCCAGCATTGACGGGGACGGGGGGACCCTAGGGTTGACAGGGATGGGAGGACCATAGTGGGGATGGGGGGACCCTGGGGTTGACAGGGATGGGGGGACTGTAGTGGGGATGGGGGGGACACTGGGGTTGACAGGGTTAGGGGGACCGTAGTGGGGATGGGGGGACACTGGGGTTGACAGGGTTAGGGGGACTGTCGTGGGGATGGGGGGGACACTGGGGTTGACAGGGTTGGGGGGACCATAGTAGGGATGGGGGGGACACTGGGGTTGACAGGGTTGGGGGGACCGTAGTGGGGATGGGGGGGACACTGGGGTTGACAGGGATGGGGGGACCGTAGTGGGGATGGGGGGGACACTGGGGTTGACAGGGATGGGGGGACCGTAGTGGGGATGCAGGGGACACTGGGGTTGACAGGGATGGGGGGACCGTAGTGGGGATGGGGGGCACTGGGGTTGACAGGGATGGGGGGACCGTAGTGGGGATGGGGGGACACTGGGGTTGACAGGGATGGGGGGACCGTAGTGGGGATGGGGGGACACCTGGGTTGACAGGGATGGGGGGACCGTAGTGGTGACGGGGGTGGCACTGGGGTTGACAGGGATGGGGGGACCGTAGTGGGGATGGGGAGACACTGGGGTTGACAGGGATGGGGGGACCGTAGTGGGGATGGGGGGGCACTGGGGTTGACAGGGATGGGGGGACCATAGTGGGGATGGGGGGGGCACACTGGGGTTGACAGGGATGGGGGCACCGTCAGTGGGGATGGGGCAGGGGAAGGGCTCCACCCAAGAGGCAGAGACTTTGCAGAGAGAAAAGGAAGGTGCAGGGACAATGTAGTCTGGGCCTGACTGTCCTGAGGGAGCCAGGAAGTGTCTGGAGACCCACTCATCCTGCCTGCCTAATGGGCCTTGCTATTTTCAGAGCCTCGACTTCAGTGTGGACGAGAAGGTGAACCTTTTGGAGCTGGCCTGGGCCCTTGAGAACGAGCTCATGATGGTGGGCGGTGCCACTCAGCAGGCAGCCTTGGCCTGCTACCGCCAGGAGCTGAGCTTCCGCCAGTAAGAGCCCCGATGGGGAGGGTGTGTGGGTGCCGCTGGCTAGACCGGCCTCCTTGCCCCCGGGTTCAGGCATCCAGCAGGAGGAGAAAGAAGGATGGTTCCAACACAGTCACAAAGCACAGCACGGCAGTTGGGCCAAGAACACAATCCATTTTAATTGGGTTTGGCTCTGGTTGAGCTGGCTTTTCAGGCCGTCCGTCTGCTGAGCAGGTTGGCACAAAGATGGTTTTTCGTGTTTTTATTGATTTTCTGAAGCTACAGAAAAGGCTGGCAGAAATCCCAATCTCGATCCTCAAGACTTTGCATCTCATTAGGTACCAACAGATGAGCCTCCTGTCAGGCAGTTCGGCAAAGGGAACCAGAGAAAGACTGTGCTTTGGGGCAGGGATGCTTCTTCAGTGGGAGAAACAGGCACCAGAATAGCTGGTGCCAGAGATGGTTTGCACAGAGCCTTGGGTGGGACCCAGGGTGACCAGACAGGGACAGGGCCACATACAAGAATCTCCTCTGTTCTGGGCAACTCCCTGCATAGTCACTCTGATGCCAGGCTGCAGGTGGCAGGGCTGTGGCCAGGCAGGATAATGGGTGGCCAGCCTTGTCCCCTTCATGCATCCAGTCCCAGGTTAGGTGCTAGGGATCCCTGGGGCCCGAGGCCCAGCTGCAGGCAAGAGGGAGCGTAGATAAATTCCTGCCTGTCCTGAGGCCATCTGGAGGGGCGGCACGCTGCACGTTCTAGGCTCAGACCTCCTGGTTCGGAAACCTGCTAGAAACCCCTTTGCCAGGCAGTTGGCCTGTCACTGTATGTGCTTCTGTAAACCGGGCACAGTAACTGTAGAAACGGCCCTGGGAGGAGGTGGGTCAGAGCCCAGCGCTGGCCGCTGCTCAGCGCCGTTAGGCCAGCCGTGTTTGTTCCTGCAGACGGGCTGGCTGGGCCCAGAGCGGTGTCCCCTTTGACCCCGCCTCCTTCGCGCAGGGGGCAGGTAGAGCAGATGGCCAGGGAGCGAGACAAGGCGAGGCAGGACCTGGAGAAGGCGGAGCAGAGGCACCTGGAGTTTGTGAAGGAGACGGACGACCTCCACTCTGCCCTGGAGCAGCTCGCAGAGGAGAAGGTCAGGTAGGTCCCGCCGGGGTCCCCGGCCCCGAGGGTGGGCAGTGGACGTGGGCAGCCGCCACCTGAGGCCCTGCTGTCTCGCCTGAGCCCAGCACTCTGCTGACATCCTTCCTTGAGGGAAGACGGTGCATTTTAAGAAGCAGTCTTGCCCTTCGCTTGGGAGCGTGGCGTCTGGCCGAGTGCCTATGACGAGCGTCTGCGGGGAAAAGTGCTCTGCTGACCTCACTCTCTGCTCCATCTGTCGGGGTCTGTCCCACTCAAGCTGAGTCTTCTGTCCGTGCCTGTGATCAGCGAGACAGGTGGACGTTTTGAGAGGACCAGGGAATGGCTTTGCAGCCTGTTGGCTCCGCAGGAGGGAGCCTGGAGCCCAAAACTGCACACCGGGCATCACCCATGGGGTGGCCTGAGCGGACTCCTGGTGAGCTGGCCGGGCTGGTGGTGGACAAACCAGAGGAAAGAATTTCTGACCTTTTGGAAAGGCTTTCCCCCTCTCTTGAGGCGCCACCCGCCTCCCGGTGGCTCTTTACCGCGGCTGCGCTCTGCCGCATCCCTGACGTGGGCGGACGTGGGGCTGTGTCCTGAGGCGAGGCCTGGGGACGCGGGGTCCTTGGGGCTCCCTGCTCTGGAGCAGCCTGACCCGCACACGTCCTTCCTCTGTGGCCTGTGCTGCCCCCCTCCCCAGCGCCCACAAGCTTAAGTGTGGACGGTTTTAGACGATCGGTCAGGGAGCTGAGAACTGATTTGCGTTGGTCTCGGCCCGGTTGGCCTGACTCTCCCAACCGCCCAGAAGGGACTCAGGGAAGTTCTCTCTGGGTTGGAGAACCAGAGACTCGAAGGCCGTATCTCAGTCCAAGAATCTGGTGGGGGAACACACGAAGCCTCGAGGGCCACATGAGTGTTTGGATTTTGCCCAGTGAGCAATGGGGCCTCATTGGTACGTTTTTAGAAATAGTTTTTGTGGTTGTGTTAGGTTGTTTTTATTACAAAAGTAATAAATGATACATGTTCATTGTAGAAAACTTAAAAAATACAAGTAGGGACTTCCCCAGTGGTCCAGGGGTTAAGAACCCGCCTTCCAATGCAGGGGATGCAGGTTCAATCCCCAGTCGTGGAACTAAGATCCCACGTGCCGCAGGGCAACTAAGCCCTCGTACTGCAACGAAGAGCCCGCACACCACAACTAAGACCCAATGCAGCCATAAATAAATAAATAAATAATAAAAAAGAAAGAAAATACGAGTAAAAGGAAAAATAAAAGCAAAAGTCTCGCGTCCACAGAGGTTATCACTCCTAACATTTTTTGTGAGTCCCTCGCTTTTCCGTGCACGTGATTACTTACAGAATGGTGTTGTGTTGCATATACTTTCTGATGGCCACAGAGCACCCGTGATGTGGGTCTGTTCTGCCGTATTTTACTGCACCTTTCCCCTTTAAAGAGTGGAGTGATATGATTAAATTTGTATTTGTAAAATTAGCCCCAGGATTTGTGGGCTGTTAGATTAATCACACTCGTCAAACCTTTTCCCTAAGTGATGGCTGCCCTCCTTCCCCTCGAAGCTCTGGGGTGAGACTGAGGGAGGCCGAGCCCAGTGTTTCTCATGCTCGATTGTTGACGTGGCCAAGCTCTGCCGAAGAGTTTCATTCATCTTCAATCTAGATAGACTGGGTCTGAGAATCCTGTTAAGCAACTGTTTTAGTGATAAAGCTAAGATCTAGCACTGTTTTCCCTGCTGATAGAAATGGTTATTGCGAGGACTTCCCTGGCGGTCCAGTGGTTAAGACTCCGTGCTTCCACTGCAGGGGGCACAGGTTCGATCCCTGGTTGGGGAGCTAAAGTCCTGCATGCTGCAAGGTGCAGCCAGAAAAAAACACAAAGAAATGGTTATTGCAAAAGATCACTGCAGAGTCTGAGGGGAAGGGCCTCCGCACCTTTCTCTGGCTGCTTTGGGATGCGCCACGTACTGGTTTTCTGATGCCTGTGTCCTCGTGACAGAGGCTGGCTTCTGTGCGCGTTTGGTCACCGAAGGCTTTGGTGCTGCCTTTATTTATTGATTCATTTTTTGATGATGTGGAGGAGGTTGAATGGCCGAGGAGCGTCAGAGACCTACCCAGAGGTCACCCGCTAGCTCACCCCAGAGGCCAAGGGACCCGCTGGCTCACCTTGTCTGTGTGGGGTCACCTCCACCAGCCCCGAGGAGGGATTTAAGGAGGCCCCGCCGCACAGCATCTGCAGCTCTCTCATCTGCCAGGGGGGACAAACGAGTCCCAGACGCGGTGGCCGAGTGCTCCGGCGAGAGACCCCGGGGAGGGAGAGGCCCAGGTGGCGCCCCTCAGGAGCCCGACGAGCCATGTGCCATGTGCCTTTGCAGACGCCTGGAGCAGGGGTACAGGGGGAGGCTGAGTCTCCTGCGGTCCGAGGTGGAGGTGGAGCGCGAGCTGTTCTGGGAGCAGGCCCGGCGGCAGAGGGCTGCGCTGGAGGAGGACCTGCAGCGCCTTCGGGCCGAGGAGGCCAGCCTCCGCCAGAAGCTGACCCTGGCCCTGAAGGTAGGGGTGTTCGGGGGGCGGAGGGGCGCCTCCCCAGGGCCTCCCGCCCGGAAAGACGGAGGCGAGGTTGCCTAAGGGTCCATCCTCCACACCCACACCTTCCTGGTCCAGGATTAAACCCTCCCCGTGGTGCTGGGGGTTTCACACTAAAGAACATTTCCTGCAGCCATGGAAAGAGCCCATGTCTCAGCCAAAGCAGAATGGGTCCTGGCTTTTCTGGGAGACACATGGTCCCTCATCTCCAGCCGTGTGGGCAGCAGGACGGGGGACCCGAGGGCCTGTGGGTCAGCAGCTGCAGCCACCTCTGCTGCACCCCTGGGACCAGAGCACCAGTGGGGTCAGCAAAAGACAAAAAGCATCAGCCTGCGCCCCCAGCCCTGGGGCAGACGCAGTCTTCTGGGCTGTGGAGAGCGTCCCACGACCGGCACCCACCCTGCCTTTGCTTCCAGTGAGGTGTCCCCGGCCCCTCTTCCTCCTCCTTCCCTAACTTGGGGCTGCGGGTTCTGTCCACACCTGCCCTGCCTCCCTCGCCTCCGTCCCCCTGGAGGAGAGGCTTGGCATGCCTTCTTGTTGGTTCCCGTGTCTGAGGACACTGCCTTCCTCCTGGTGGACACCTGGGCCGTCGTGGTACAGCTTTCAATTTGTTTTTTAGAAGACGGCTCGGGAAGGGTTGCCCGAGAGCTTGGGTGGGTGGGAGAAGTCGAGGCGGTGGGAAAGGGGGGGTATCCACAAGGGCTCCGTGGGGTCCACCTTCCCTGCTCATGAGCCCTGCCTCTCGCTCGGAGGGGGCAGCCCTTCCACACAGCTCCCTCCTCCGCCCCCAAAGCCGGCCAACCGCTGGCCTGTGTCTTGTAGGAAAACAGTCGACTGCAGAAGGAGATGATTGAAGTCGTGGAGAAGCTCGCAGAGTCGGAGAAGCTGGTCCTGAAGCTGCAGAATGATCTGGAGTTTGTGTTGAAGGACAAGGTGGGTCCTCTTGCTGATTCTGAGTCTCCAGAGAGGCGCCCGTGGGCGCTGGGTAAAGGGCGTCAGGGTCTTGACGAAGAATACACAGGCGATGGAATTTAGGTTTTTTCTACTAAAATTCTATAATGGAGAGAAAATTATCACAGCTACTTTCCCTCCCCTTCATGCAGTGCAGGGGTGCTGGTGACGCCCGGGTGATGCCCTGCACGTTGGCCTTTTAGTGACAAAGCCTGGAGCAGTCAGCACCCTCTGCACAGACCCCAGTGACAGGGTCTTGATGGTGGTGGGCACAGAGGAGAGGTTAGAGGCCCCCCAGCTGGCCCTTACCATCACCTTCAGAGGAGGAGGGGAGGGGAGGTGCAGGGTCCAGGCAGGGGGCCTCCCAGGTGGCCAAGGCAGGAAGGCAGCCCAGGCTCCAGGTGGGAGCATGGCCGCCTTCCATAAATTCCAAACATCCTTCTGCCCTGAGACCTTTTAGACAAGGGGAGGGGAGGAAGAGGAGGGATGGGCGGCTGTACCTGCAGATGCTAATAAGCCTGGTGGGGACAGCGTCTGGGGGTGACAACACACCCTCTACCTGACCTGAGGTCCCGGCCCTCATTTTCCTGCCTGCATCTGGCTTTCAGCTGGAGCCACAGAGCACGGAGCTCCTGGCCCAGGAGGAGCGGTTCTCAGAGGTCCTGAAGGAGTACCAGCTCAAGTGCCGGGTATGTGCCCCCCTACCCCTGGGGTCGTCAGGGTCTGTCCGCTCAGACCCGGGTGGTCCCTCCCACCCCCTGGCCTCCACGTGGAGGGTGGTCCAGTCCGGGTCCACAGGAGTATCCCTATACGAGCAGAGCAGGCAGAGCCTCTGATCTCGGCCTGCCTTCTGCCCACAGGGTCCTCCGAGCCTCGTGTTCTGAAAGGAGACGGGTGGGACTTGCCTGCTCAGCGCGTGTGCCCAGCCCCACACGGGCTGCCCAGATGGCGAGACGGCCCCTGTTCTAAGGCCCCCTCTGTGTGTCCGGGCACCGTGCAGGGCTTCATCTTGTCTCCTGTGGTTGAGTGTTTGCGTTTCCTGGGCCAAATCTACCAATGTGAGCCCACTCGGCTGGCGCTGCCGCTGTGCAGAAGAGGGCGTAGGTGGTGAACAATGTCAGTGCTTGGGAAACAGATCGTAACCCATTACTCTCTCGAGATTACCGAGGACCCCAGCAGATAGAACATTATTGTTTGGAGTTAGGGGTCTAGTATCCATTTGCCTCTTAATGATTTCCCTCCCAATTAATGTTAAGAACTGTCTTTCTGCACACGATGCTTTGGCCACACCAGAGGATAAAGGTGAGCCTGTGCTGGTCTGCAGTGTGACGTGACCCTTACCTCCTGCCCTCCACACCCTGAATCCCGGGTGCGCCTGCGTGTGGTCAGCTCTTACCCTCCTTGGGTGCCCGAGTGGTGTGTGTGGTTTGTGGTTAGGGGATGTGGTGCAGCTGGAAAGTGCCGCTTGACTTTCTGAAAGGAACTCTCTTTCCTGCTGTGTTTTCTCTCTCACTTTGAGCACCTGTAACTAACCATCAATTAATACATTGCTTTAGTGCACCCGAATTTTTTCAAACAAATGTAACTGCCTTCATTTTTTCACATGACTCTGTCACTTAACTGCTGCTGCGGATTTCACTTTTGGTTCTCAAACTTTTACTTTTTCGAATATCAGCAGAAATATTTTACATTTTAGTGCTAAGCTACTTATTTAGAGACTTGCCCTCTGTATTATTTGGGATATTTTTGGCTGTTTCAAACTAACATTTAGAGCATTAAAAAAGCGTTTTATTTGAAAGTAATTTCTAATACGTGAAGTTACAAAAGTGAAACTAGTCTGGGGAATACCTGGATGCCTCTACCCCAGTCCACCTGCTGTGTACGTTTCACCGTGTGCATGTGGACGCGAACGTGTACATCGGAGGAGAGTCAGGCGATCACGACCTTCCACCCCGAACTGGTCCACGCGCTTCCTGAGAGCAGGCTGACCCTTCAACCTCGCGGTGCTGTTCAGGTGCCCGGCGTTGATGTCACATGTTCAGGAATTTTGCTGGCTTCTTGTTAATAAATCTTTGATGGGGGAGTTATTTACACCAAGAAACGTGCAGAAGCTACAAAGCTGGGCTTTTCTTCCTAGAGAGCCAGCTTCCCAACACCTCCTAGGTAGCTGTGGATACTTAGTAACTTCACAATTTCCACCAACACAGTCCTTTAACCTGCTTGTTGTGTTTCAGTTTTATTAGTCAACCTAACAATGTTTTTTGTTTTTTGTTTTTTGTTTTTCTCGCTGTGCCTCTTGGCTTGTGGGATCTTAGTTCCCCGGCCAGGGATCAAACCTGGGTCCCCGGCAGTGGAAGCTCGGAGACCTAACCACTGGACCGCCAGGGAATTCCCCTAACAATGTTCTTTAGAGCATCTTCCTCCAGTGCAGGACCCAGTCTAGGGCCAGGTGTTGCCTTTAGCTGTCATGTCTGTCTGACATCCTCTAATCTGGAACATTCTTAGTCCATTCAGGTGGCTGTAACAAAGATACCATAGACTGGGGAGCTTATAAGCCACGGAGATTTCGTTCCTTTGTTCTGGAGGCTGGTAGGTCTGAGACCAAGGTGCTGACAGCTTCGGTGTCTGGTAAGGGCTCTGTTCTGGGTTGCAGGTGGCCGGCTGTCTTCTCACTGTGTCCTTCTGTGAAGGGGCGAGGGAGTTATCTGGGGGCTGTTTTTTTAGAGCACAGACCCCGTCCTGGGGCTCCATCCTCCTGACCTGATCTCCTCCCAAAAGCCTCACCTCCAAATACCATCACACTGGGGATCAGGATTTAACATATGAATCTGGGGAGACACATTGTCTGTAGCACATTCCCACAGCCTTTCTTTGTCCCTCACGTGGATATTTTTGAAGAATACAGTCTCTCCTTCTTTTTCAATAGAAACGTTCTCATGTTGTGTTTTCGTGATACTTCCTTGGGATTAAGTTGAGGTTATGCCTTCTCAGCTGCACAGTGTAGGTGATGTTAAGTTCGATCACCTGGTCACAGTGTGGGGTAACACTTTAAGACCACACAAATGTCCTGCTCTTCATCAGAAGTTTCACTGGATTTAGTATCAGTTAGTGACTCCTGCCAACTCCCGTCTTTGCCACAGTGGTTGTTGCAAAAGGATGGTTTTCCGTCATCCACTCCACATCTGTCAGTTGGCACTTGGCATCTGCCGTCAGGCAGAGAAGTCCTGTCTATCTATCTGTGTATCTGGTTGGTATGGGCTCAGGAATCGCCATTCTCATCAGTGGTTTGTACTGATAATTCGCTACTATGTCGAATTACTTTGGTGCTCAAGTCGTGTGAGATTTGGCCAGTGGGAGTGTCTTCCGGCCGGCAGCCATGACCTTGTGACTTGTCACTGTCATGTTTTGTTTTGTTAAGTTGTTCCATACTTTCTAGCACAGTGACATGCTCCAGTCTCATCTTCTGCTTCCCCTGCCCTTGCGCTGGAATCAGCTATTTCTCCAATGAGTCCTGGCTCCTAACTGGAGAGAATGGCTTTAGAGACCAAGATCTGCGTGCTGGGTGTGCTCAGCCTCCTGGGGGCGCTGCCTCGGGCCTAGGGTGTTTCTTTTTTTTTTTTTTTTTCTTTTTTTTAAAGATTTATTGATTGATTGATTGCTATGTTGGGTCTTCGTTTCTGTGCTAGGGCTTTCTCCAGTCGCGGCAAGCGGGGGCCACTCCTCATCGCGGTGCGCGGGCCTCTCACCGTCGCGGCCTCTCCTGTTGCGGAGCACAGGCTCCAGACGCGCAGGCTCAGCAGCTGTGGCTCACGGGCCCAGCCGCTCCGCGGCACGCGGGATCCTCCCAGACCAGGGCACGAACCCGTGTCCCCTGCATTAGCAGGCAGATTCTCGACCACTGCGCCACCAGGGAAGCCCCTAGGGTGTTTCTTATCGTCAGTCTCCAGAGTAGAGACGACCTTGAACCTCCCTGCTGTGTGTCACCCATCTTTCCAAAGTCACTGTTTGACATTTCCCTGTGCTTGTAAGCAGGATATTTGCTAGCACAGGAACCACGTTTTCCCTTGTTGCTGAGTTCCCTTCCTATTCAACTATTGTCTTAGCTTTTTTTTTTTTTCTTTCTTTCTTTCTTTCAGCTGTCAGCCTCAGTTTTCTGGGCAAGGCTGACTTTGGTAAAGGGGAGTGTAAGGACTTCCCTGGTGGTCTGGTGATTAAGACCCAACACTTCCAATGCAGGGGGCATGGGTTCCATCCCTGGTCGGGGAACTACGACCCACATGCCACGAGGCGCAGCCAAAAAAAAAAAAAAAAAGATTTAAAAAAAGTGGGGGGAAGTGTAAAATGTTAATCACTTCCTGCTTAGGGGTTCTCTGTGGTTTCATATTTTCACTGCTGCCTCGGGTGGACACCATAATGGAGTAGCTTGTCCTTGGTCAGAAGTGCCAGATACAGATTTTCTCTTTACCCATTTCTACCCTGTTACATCCTGAATGTGTATGTCCCCATAAATCCATATGTTGAAGCCTGTTCCCTCGGTGTGGTGGTGTTCAAAGGTGGGGCCTTTGGGAGGCAATTAGGTCATGAGGGTGGAGCTCCATGAAGGGGATTAGTGCCCTTATAAAGGGACCCCAGAGAGCTCCCCCATCCCTTCCACCAAGCGAGGACATGGGAAAAGACGGCCGTCTATGAATTGGGAAGCTCCCACCAGACACTGAATCTGCAGGCACCTCAGTCATGGACTTCTAGCTTCCAGAATTGTGAGAAGTAAATTTCTGTTGTTTATAAACTCTCCATCTGTGGAATTTTGTTACAATAGCCCAGATGGACTGAGACACGCACCAGCCCTGACAGACGTCCCCCCCACTGCCTGTGCCTGGGTGGTCAGCCCCTCTGTGTGTGCTGACTCAGCACGGCCCGGCTCCCCAGTTGGTCTGCCACCTCTGCATTCCTCTCCGATGCTTTCCAAGCTGCTGTTGAAATCCCCCCCTCCCCTGCTTCCTTGCTGAGCTCGCTTCTCCCGCTAACGAGAAGAGAAGCCTCAACAGGTCCAGAGCCCTCAGAGCCTTAGCGCTACAGTGTGTGCAGTGGACTTGCTGCCTTTCCTGGCTAGCACAGTAACACCCTATGACCCTGTGACCACCCTGGGCATCCACAGGCATCCCCAAATTCACATGCAGCCCACATGAAAACAGGCACCCTGGCTCCCAGCCCTGGGACACCCGCTGTGTAGACCGGCTGGGACCCAGGATGGCACATGTCACCCTCATTGGTTAGAACCGACAGTGGTGCCTGAGAGCAGAGAAGTCTGTGCCCAGCGTGGCACCTAAGGACCTGTTTTCTGGCACTGCTGAATTTGTGGGACGTGCATATGCTCTTAAAATACCCATCTGAGGGGCAGAAAGAACCACCGAGGGGGGAGGACATTGGGTAGAAATGATTCTGTCAGTGTTTCCTGCCAGATTAGCACTGTCAGTAAAAATACCAGTCACACGTGTAATTTCAAGTTTTCCAGTAGTCACATTAAAAAAGGTAAAAAGAAATAGGTGACAGTAATCATTTTAATTATATTTTATTTCCTCTATTACATCCACAATGTTATTGTTTCAAGATATAATCAATATAAACACATTTTAAATGAGATATTTTACATCCCTTTTTGGGAATCTGGTGTTTAAGGTCGGTGTAGAGTTTATGCTACCCACACCTCAATCCAGACTGACCACACCTGACATGCTCAGTAGCTGGCGTGGCGACATCGTAGGGTAGAGGGGCTGGGGGTGCCCACACCTGCCGCCCCGCAGGTCTACCCCACGGCTCTCACATCCCGGCCCTGCCCTTTCCCCCAGGAAGGAGCTGCTCCCTCTGTGGGGAAACTGTGTGTTTGCCCAGGAGTTTCTGAAGGAGGTACAGTGATCCTAGTAAATCTGTGCTTCTTCTGAGATCTGCAGGGCCTGTCCCTTCTCCCACACGGCCTAGAACTGCTGATGAAAGGCTCCTTCTCCAAGGGCGGATGCAGAGACAAGCCAGGCACTGGCCACCGGGGAGTTCAGGAAGATGAGGTTTATTTGACAAGAGCTGCCTGGAGAAGAAACTCAAATAGATTAAAAAATCAGAGAGGAGCGGGCTTCCCTGGCAGTCCAGTGGTTAGGACTCTGCGCTCCCAGTGCAGGGGGCAGAGGTTCAATCCCTGGTTGGGGAACTAAGATCCTGCATGCCATGGGCCGTGGCCACAAGAAAAAGAAAAGAAAAAAAATCAGGGAGGGAGGTGGAGCCTTGAGGGCGTGCCATGGCCTTGGCTGGTCTGGCTTCCCCCAGAGCCAGTTTCCCAGGAGGAGAAGCCGGGTGGAAGCTGCATCACTCATGCCGTCCTCCAGGTGGGGCGGCCACAGCCCACCCAGGGTTGGGGGGAGGAGGATGTGGACCCAGACCACGTGGCCGTGGTGCCGGCTCTGGGGCCACCTGGGAAGGTGGGATGTGAACGCTACCCTTTCTGGCCTTTTGAAAGTCAGGTGACCAAATGTGCTTGTTCAGGTGTATTTCATTCATGGGTGGACAAATGACGCTTGTCACAAACGAGACCTTTCCTCTTTTTTTTTTTTCCTCTGCGCTGTGTAGCTTGCGGGATCTTAGTTCCCCGACCAGGGGTCGAACCGGGCGCCGGCAGTGAGAGCGCCGAGTCCTAACCGCTGGACCGCCAGGGAATTCCCAGAGACCCTTCCTCTTAAGCCTTCACGCCCCCAAGTGCCCTCTTCCCCTTATGTGCGTGCTCACCCAACCACCTGTGGTTTCTCTGTATTTTCTCCATTTCTCACTTTCACTGCACTTTATTTCCCTGAGTCCCTTCCTTGTATCCCATGATGGAAGGTGGTGCCCGGCATAAGATGTCGGGAGATGACCCCTGCTCCTGTGTCGCTCGCGGAGCAGTTAGGTGCCTGGGTGCGGTTTCGGTGCCCCGTCCGCCCTGCTGAGCTGGGGGCTGAGCGGCTCCCCGGGCGCCGGCTCCACGCCCCGCTCCTGGGCCCAGTGGCCACAGCGGCTGGAAGAAGGGTCTGGCTCTGCCCACAGGACCTGCAGGACTGCAACGATGAGCTGCAGGCCGCGCTGGAAGGCCTGCGGGCACAGCTGCCCCCGAGTCGGCACAGCCAGCTGCCCCCGGGACATGGCCCGGCAGGTAGGAGCCCGGTGTTTCGAGGTGGTGGGTCATGTGCTCCTTCCCGGGTGGTGGCGGGGGGGGGGGCGTGGGGCTGGCCAGCTGCACAGGTGGTCCCAAGCCCTTCTGACCTCTTGTGTGGGAGAAGGGGCCTACCTGAGGCCAGGGGTCTGTGCAACCCCCAGAGCCCCAAGGGAGATGGAGGAGGATGAGGGTTCTACCGTTTGGGTAGAAGTAAGTGGTGAAGGTTACGATGACCTTGCCATGACCTCAGGGCAGGCATGTCGCAGGGAGCCTCCTGGGTCCCGGGGAGGGGCGGGGGGAGTTGGTGATCAAAGGAGATGCTTCACACAGACGGTCATCTGGGGGAGGGGAGGAGAGAGGAGGCCGGGGGGACAGGGGACAGGCTGGTCTCGGGTCTGTGACGGCTCTTACAAGGCGGGTGCTCAACCATGTGGACCGAGGCCGTCGGGCCGGTGTGGAAGGGGTCTGAGACGGGGCGGGGCCGTGGCACCTGGGAAGGGCCCTTCCACCTGCCGCGTGCAGAGCCGACGCCAAAGGCGTCACTCGGAAAAACCAGGCTCCTGCCTCCTCGGCCGGGAGGTCTCGACGGGCTGCAAGCGCGGAGAGGTTAATGTTCTTGGCTCCTTCTAGAGACTGGGCTGGAGGTTCTGAGGCCACAGCTGTCCTTGAGGAGGACGGGCTTTGGCTGCCTGCGCCCTCCCTGGCAGCTGGGCGGGGCGGGCCCCACGGGTTCGCGTGCTCCAGGCTCCACGCCCGCCCCTTGCTGCCGTGGGAACCACCGCGACAGCCCCAGCCCAGCAGCCTGACCGCCTCTGTGGCCACACGTCACGCAGACGCAGCCCCAGAGGACGTGTTGCTCTCATCTGTAACCCTGAGAGCATCGGGTCCCGTATTGTCCTAAAGCTGTTACTTAAAACAGGAAAGTCAACATGGGAGCCTCCAAGGGAAACCGAGTGGGGTCTCCTGTGCACCTGGGCCCGAAGGGAGCCCCTCACTTGCAGCTGCATTAGTGGAGCTGATGGCTGCCGAGACCCACAGCCCTGCTGCCCTCAGCCAGGTGGTGTTGGCATGTGGCTGGTGCGCTGGTATCATCTGATCCCCAGATGAGGGTCTGGTGCCAGTGTGGCCATGGGGAAGGGGGTTATTGTCACCTCCTCTGTCCCTGGAGGGGACTGAGCTGCACAGAGCATGTGACACTTGTCGAGAGCCACGATCCGTAGCGCAGGGAGTGGAGAGACGGGGTCTGTGCCCAGGGTGCTGTGTCCAGAAGTCTCTGAGGTGTGGCACTGAAGGCAGCCCCAAGCTTCGTGTTGGCACTGATACCACCAGAGCGCTCTCCCAGCTGGAGCGTTTTCTCTTACACTTTCCCCCCTCGTCTGACCGTAGAGGTCCTGTTGGACCCTTCAAAGGAGGAGGGACAGTCAGGACAGCAGAGTTGTGGTGGCGGGGGCCATGTGGATCATGGAGTCTGGGCCGGCAGTGCATCCAGCTGGGGCCACTCCTGACGGGTGCCACTTGGCCAGACCCAGGTGGCGGCTTCCAGTTGTCAGGGCAACGGGATGCCCTCTTTCCTGAGATACTTACTCTGAGTTCTCTCAGGATGTCGTTCAGCCTGTCACTTTTTTTCGTGGAAAACAATTTGGGCGAGAGGTCAGGGTGGGTCTGCTCCCTTCACTTTCCGGCCTGTGGACCAGCAGCGGCGGTCACACCCACGTTCCGAGTCAAGCCCTGGGTGTGCCCCCCAACACGCACAACGTGGGGGACCCCTGGGCCCAGGAGGGCTGGCCGCGCTTGTGGGTTCATAGGCGCCCTTTGGGGATGAGCTGTAAGGACGGGTGATGTTGCCGGTGGGGAGGATCTTCTGGACCAGGTGTAGCTCACACCCTCTTCCTACGATCTGTCAGAGCCTCCACAAGTGCTTAGTTTGCCTGACGTTTTTGTTGAGACCCCCCCCCCACCCCATGATTTGTGTGATGTAATAGAAAGTAGGGAGGGCCTCTGAGAAAAGGAGGAAGCCGAAATAAAGAATGAAGACAGAGCTTCGTCATGGCTCATCCTAAAGCACTATTTGTGCTGTGGTCACGTTTTCCCGTTGTCCCCATCCCTCTGTGTGCCTGCCACGGTCAAGGGGGCAGGACATGTACCCCATGTGGCATCCTTCAGGGAATTCAAGGGCCTGACAAATCTGGCAGGGAGCCTCCTCACTGTTCATACCTTTGAGTGATCTGCGTTCTGGCAAAGACTCGAAATGCTGGTTTGTAAAGATGCCAGCTTTGAGAACTCGGCGCAACGGACGGTCCATGGCCCATGTCCTCTTACTGCCAGCATTGCATTCCTCTTGCGGAAAGTGCCCGCGGAAGGCTGTGCTTCGTCCAGATGTCGGCTTGGAGGTTGGATCAGACCCCGCAGCATCCTGGGCAGGACACAAACGGAAGTGTCCTCTTGTTGCAGGCATTGTCACGTTTGTGGGTAATTCCGTCCCAGTGAGTATAGAGACGGAGATAATGTTGGAGCAGGTGAAGGAACGTTACGAAGACCTCGAGATCCAGCTGGAGACCAAGGTCAGGGGGGCTGAGGGAGGCCGGAGGGGTCAGGGAGCTTCCTGCTGCTGGGACGCTTCTGCGCACACGTCTGCCCCATAGTGAGCGCGCTCAGGGGGACGGAGGTTTGCAGGGAAAAGTGCATGACATTGATGTTCTGCCTCACACCCGCTTCGGAAGCAGGCAGGACAGAAGGCATAACTACTGATGGGAGGGAGCAGGGTTGTGGTATCCCAGCGTCACGAGGGCTGCGCTGAGGCCAGACCTCCCTGCCTGCTCTGTGCTGGGGAGTCACAGCTCCCGACTCTGTTCCAGCTGAAGCACCCTGGGACTGCCCTGCGTGGGGGGCTCCCGGGCCACCCTGGCCAGGCCTGTCTTCTTGGCTGAACACGCCTCCTGCTCCGTGACCCAACTGTGGTGGGTTTTGTTGAGGGACGGTACCCACGTCTCATCAGGTGTCACTGTGCCAGCGAGGCGGGGCCACCTCTTCCTTGCGGTCCTGCCCCTGGGCTCCTGCTGTGGCCTTGTCCGCCAGGTCTCCCGGGGGTTCAGAGCCACTGCGGCCTCGCGGTAGGCACTGTCCCCCCTCTGCCCTCCTGCTGCTGCTGCTGCCGGGCACCCAGCCCAGCTCGGCCCCCAGCAGCCTCTCTGCGCCTGCCAGGCCTGCCCCCCCCGCCGAGGCCGCAGTGAAGGTTACGGGACGTGGCAGAAGCAGGCGGCCACACGGGCCCTGGGGAGCCTTTCACAGGCCCCAGCACCTTGTTGAGGCTGGGCCCCCCGCTCTTTGGATGCCGTGCCGGGCAGCCTTGTATCGTCAGGCAGATCGTGTTTAGGGGCCCCTGGCTGACGTCGCTCACGCTTCTTTTCCCAGGTGAATTACTATGAAAGGGAAATGGAGGTGATGAAAAGGGCCTTCGCGGAGGAGAGAAAGGAGCTGGAGCGGGCCTTCAAGCTCGAGGTTGGCGTGCTGCAGGGTCAGAAGGCCGAGCTGGCGACGCTGGACCAGGAGTCGCGGGAGGTTGTCCGAGGCCTGCGGGACCGGCTGCAGCGGGCGGTGGAGCTGGAGCGGGGCCACACGCGGCAGCTGGCCCAGGAGAGGGACCAGCTGGAGGAGGCGCTGCAGCGGGTCAGGTCCGGCACTGCATCCTTTTGGGATTTCGCGTCCAGGGTTTCTTGCTCAGAACCCGAATTTGAAATTGGATTTGGGCAAACTGCTCAGAGTCACAATGGCTGTTACCTGAGTGGTTCTCGTTGGTGCAGACACGTGAGCCCTGAAAGAACAGGTTATTTTACAAAGGTTCTGACTTTTCGGTTTTTTGTGCGTGCGGCATGCAGGATCTTAAGTTCCCCGACCAGGGATCGAACCCATGCCCCTCCAGTGGAAGCACGGAGCCTTAATCACTGGACCACCAGGGGAGTCCCAAAGATTCTGACTTCAAAAATACGTATTAACTAGAGCTTAGGCCCTGAAGCCCTTTGCTTTGTAGAATTTTAACTCACTTTACCTCCTGCCTCTGACTCGCCTGGTAGCAAGGGCAACACGGTCTCCATCGTCTGTCATCTCATGGTCCCTGGGGAGGTGGATAAAAGGCCTAAAAGCCCCAAAATAACAGGAAAGGCCATTAGTCTGGGTCAGTGGGGTTCTTGAAAAAGCTGAGATGTGTGAGCAAAGGAGAGAAGGAGATAGTTTGGAAAATCGGAACATGGTCTTTTGTGTTACAGGAGAAGGGCCCACATGCCTGTCCTCTGGGCTCCACCAGGAGGCTGGGGGCCTCAAGATCCCTCAGGGGAGCCTCAGGGTGGGGAGGTGGCCGGAGACGGTGGTGTGTGGGCAGGTGAGGGGAACGCCCAGCTGTGCAGCTTGGCCCTCCTCCCCGGCCCCCCGGGGGCTCAGGCTGGCACACGCTCCATCTCAGGAGTCCAGGATTCTAGAAGGGCTTTTCCAGGTGCTGCAGAGGTGATGCAGGCACTTGCAGGCCGCGCACAGCTGTGTGATGTGGTTACTGCTCTGCGTGCAGTGTCTTTGGCCCCATTAACCCCCGCACAGCACACCTGCAAGGTCCCGTGGAGACAGAGGCTCTGTGAGGTGTCATGTCACTTGTCCAGGCAGGTGACGCTGGCTCGCCACAGATGCAGGTGTGTCCAGCTGAGGCTCCAGCTCCTGCTCGCTGGGTGACCAGGGGCAGCCTGCTTCACTGAAAAAAAGGGTTACATGGGATTTGTGATAAACCAAAATGAATAAATGTCAGTGCACCTCCCAGCTTGAGAAAGAAAACATTAGCATAGCCAGAAGCCCCGGGCTCTGTCCCCAGACCCCCTCACTCCTCCCAGAGGTACCTGGACTGTTTACCACCATCTAGACCTTGCTCTGTGCCCCTGCCTCAGAGATGGGTGTCCCAGATGACGTGGAACCTTGGTTGTGGTGGCCTGACTTCTGAATTCCCTCCACCATGAAGCAGAGCTGGTGCCGGGCCACACAAGCGGCACAGAGCCCGAGGTGAATGTGTGGACACACGTCTACTATCTTGGCTGCTGCTGACAGGCTGGTTTCAGACCCAGCGCACACGCGAGTCCGCAGTAGGCTCCAGGCACACACAGGGGCCTTCAGCACAGACGCAGCCCAGTGCCCAGAATCCCACTCTGCTGTCCGTCTCGGGTGCTTCCCGGTGACAGACACGTGAGCCCAGACCTGTGCTGTCCAAATTCTCCATCCCAGCCCCCGCCTCGAGGCCCAGCAGGCTGTCCTGGTCCTCTCCCTGCTCCTCCTGCCCCGCTGCCTGCCCTGGCCTGTTGGCCCCATAGCTAAAGTCACAGTTTGAGTCTCAGTGGGGTCTGCATCATTGGACACTGTTTCCTGGGTACTGCCATGTGCCAGCACAGCCGGGGGTGCAGCCAGGAGCTAGACGTGTTTGGAGCTTTCAGCCGCCCCGCCCCCCCGCCCCGCCCCGCCCAGGTGGGGCTCGGGGGAGGCTCCATGCTCCAGCACCTGTAACCCTAGTTACAGGTCTGTTCAGCTCTTCTGTTCCTTCCTGAGTCAGTTTTGGTAGATTGTTTCTGGGCGTTTGGACATGGACATTTTTGAAGAATCCAGACCAGGCATTTTGCTGAACGGCCCTCGGCTTGGATGCCTGGTTAGATGCCCTCTTTATGGGACCATCTTCTTTCCTCTGATGTGTGCCCTTTAGTGAAACTCTCTTTGGAGGAAATTCCCTCAGTTTTTTGTTTATCTGAAAATGTCTCAAATTCTCCCGTTTCTGAAGGATGGTCTTTCTAGGAGCACGAACTTAGATGAGCAGTCAAAGGGCTGCCCTCTGCCCTTTGACCTGGGCAGTCTGCTCCATCCAACGGTTGCTGCCTTGTGTGAGCGTCCGTTTCCTATTGCTGCTGTGATGAATTACCACAAAGTCAGAGGCTTAAAGCATCACGATTTAGGATTTCACAGTGTCGGAGCCGAGAAGTCAGAAGTGGGTACGACTGGGCAGAAATCTGGGTGTCAGCAGCTGCCTTCCTTGCCCGAGGCTCTGGAGGAGAACCTGTAGGCCTTACATTCCTTGGTCCGGCCCCTTCCTCCTTTAACACCAGCAGTGACTGGTTGGTCCTCCTCACACTCCATCCTGACGCCCACTCTTCTGCCTCCTCTTCCACAGTTGAGGAGCCTTGTGCCCACCTTGGCCACCTGGACAGTCCAGGACACTCTTCCCGTCTAAGGTCAGCGAATTAGCAGCCTTAACTCTGTTGCGTTGATTCCCCTTTGCCGTGAAACAGGTCATTCGCAGGTTCTAGGGACTGAACCCTAGAACCTGAGAATGGTGATCTGAGTTGTATCCTCTGGCTGCTGTTAACTTCTCCATCTTCTTTGGTTTTTCTTTGGTATGTTTAGGTGTGTATTCTTTCACTTTAACTTTTTATTAAAGTGTTATACGCACAAGAAAAATACACACACGTGTGCAGTTGGAAGAATTGTTGATGAATTGGGCACATCTGTGTCCCCAGCACAAGTCCCCCAGGGGTCACTTTTCCAAGTCAGGATAGTGGCAACCCTTGGGGGCTTTGGGGAGCCCCATTTTTTGTTCTGGGTGCTGGTGTATGTAAGAATGGAATTGTTGGGTCATAGGACATAGGTGTGGTTTTCTTTTTACTTATCCTACTTAGAAAACATTGTCTATTGAATGTATAGATTTGTGTCCTATGAAAAACTCTCAGCCATTATTCGTAAGATATTGCTTCTCCCCTCACTGTCCTCTACAACTGGGTGTATGATGTTAGGTCTTTTCACTTTTCCTCCATTTCTTTCTTTCTATCTATCTATCTATCTATCTGTTTATTTATTTAACATCTTTATTGGAGTATAATTGCTTTACAATGGTGTGTTAGTTTCTGCTTTATAACAAAGTGAATCAACTACACATATACATATATCCCCACATCTCTTCCCTCTTGCGTCTCGCTCCCTCCCACCCTCCCTATCCCACCCCTCTAGGTGGTCACAAAGCACGGAGCTGATCTCCCTGTGCTATGCAGCTGCTTCCCACTAGCTATCGATTTTACATTTGGTAGTGTATATATGTCCATGCCACTCTCACTTTGTCCCAGCTTACCCTTCCCCCTCCCCGTGTCCTCAAGTCCATTCTCTAGAAGGTCTGTGTCTTTTTCCCCATCCTGCCCCTAGGTTGTTTGTAACCATTTTTTTTTTAGATTCCATATATATGTGTTAGCATATGGCATTTGTTTTTCTCTTTCTGAGTTACTTCACTCTGTATGACAGACTCTAGGTCCATCCACCTCACTACAAATAACTCAATTTCGTTTCTTTTTATGGCTGAGTAATATTCCATTATATATATGTGCCACATCTTCTTTATCCATTCATCTGTCGATGGACACTTAGGTTGCTTCCATGTCCTAGCTGTTGTAAATAGAGCTGCAATGAACATTGTGTTACATGACTCTTTTTGAATTATGGTTTTCTCAGGGTATGTGCCTAGTAGTCGGATTGCTGGGTCGTATGGTAGTTCTATTTTTAGTTTTTTAAGGAACCTCCATACTGTTCTCCATAGTGGCTGTATCAATTTACATTCCCACCAACAGTGCAAGAGGGTTCCCTTTTCTCCACACCCTCTCCAGCATTTGTTGTTTGTAGATTTTCTGATGATGCCCATTCTAACTGCTGTAAGGTGACACCTCATTGTAGTTTTGATTTGCATTTCTCTAATGATTAGTGATGTTGAGCATCCTTCTTCCTCCATTTCTTAACCTCTTTCATTACTTCCGACTTCTTTTCTGTCTATGGCACATTCTGCCAGTGAGTTTTTCTTTTGACATTGACTTTTTATTTTCCAAAATTCTGTTTAGTTAGTCCTGTCTGATCATTTTTGATAGCTTCTTGTTGCTTGTCCTTTTTAAATTTCCATCTTTTAGTTAAGTAAACATTTCATAATATTTATCCTTAGTTTGTGTCTGATAATTCCAGTATCTGAGGTTCCTACAGGATCTAATTCTGTTGTTCTGGCTTCTTCTGACTCTCATAGGTGGTCCTTTTCCACGTATATTGTGGTGATCTTTAATTGTGAGCTCACGTTTGCATGATGTTTATCTCTGGGAATCCTGGGAGCTGTAGTAGAGGGTGCTCCCTGCAGAAAGGATGTGTTTTGCTTTTGCCAAGAGTTGGGAGCCTCTTAATCTGAGACCACTTTAACCTCTTCCAGGGAACTGGCGCAGTGCATGTATCCTCGGTGTGGTTTCTCCGCACTGGTGTAGGTGCTGGCCTCAGGGTAACCCCACTTTTGTGTTGCTTAATGCTCATGGCTTTGGTTTCAGCTTCCGGGTTTTTTTGACTGGGGACCCCTGGAGGTTTCCGTTACCTTCTGTGAGGACATCACACACTAGATGATCAGCTTTGCTCTGGTTATTTGGTGAGTGTGCGCGGCTGGGGAGGAGCAACTGCCATCTTATTTGAGGTCCAGGAAGCTGGCGGCAGAATCCCCTGCCAACCACATACACACACACACCTGCCTTGAATCAATTTGTTTTCCATCCTGGAGCCAGAATGACAGTTCAAAACACAGACCTCATTTGTGTCACTCCCCTGCTTGAAACCCTTTGCTGCTTTTAAAATTCCGTTGACTTCTATGTCTTTATTTTTCTCTCTAGTTCCTCATGAGGAAATATGAAGTGGTACTTATGCTTATGAAGGAGATACTTATGCTTGACATTATAAGAATAATACATAAACATATGAGGTCATGTGGCTTTGAGTACTTTTAGATTGAAAAGAAGCTAATGCCAGGTAGAGACCTGTTTAGGGGAATAAGTGTCCGCAAGACCAACATGTGTTAAGGATAGACTCTCTGGGCAGCAGGAGTGGGTTTCAGGCTGCCTCCCCGTGATCTTTACTGGTCAGTTGCTCGTGTGTCACACATCGATGGGGTTACCTTCCCAGGGAGACTCTAAGAGCATCGGAAGCCAGGAGGGCTCCGGGCAGACTTGGTCCTGGCAGCCACTGTTGGTACTTGCTTTTCCCCGTGAAGGCTCCATGTTGCATCAGGTTGCCCTCTGTCCACTGATACGGGCATCGTCCCAGGCTCCTCCTGGTACTGAGCTCAGGGTGTAGGATGGAGGCGCTCTTCCCTTGGGATCCGGCCTCCCCAGTCCTTGTGTTCCTCAGCTTTGTGCTGGAGTCCCCTGGGTGGAGGAGGTGGCCACTCTCCTTGCAATGACCTCGCGAGGACTCACCCAGCATCTTGCACTGGTGCCAGCCATGGGCACACTCACATTTCAGTGGAGGTTATAAGATGCAGGAACAGGCCAGCTGTGAACACAGAGAACCAAGGTGCTGAATACACCAGGGAGTTGTTGATTGTGTGGCCGTTTTAGAAGCTAAGAAAGCTTTGTCTTCTATAGCTTATCTCTTGGGAGATGCAAACCAGAGCAGGTTAACACGGGATACAGGAAAGCGAAGGAAGTGGTGTCCTGTGCCCTCATCTAGGGAAGGGGAAGTGTGGCTGCAGGGTCACTGCAAGACTGGAGTGCGTGGGGGTGACCAGCTTCTGGAGTTCCCACTCTTCTTCCTTTCTTAAATTTCTCATGCAGAATCAAGTTGGATAGGCTTTCTGAAGAAAACACGTTTTTGAAAAATGAGCTGGCAAGGATCCAGCAAGAGCTTGAAGCTGCAGAAAGGACAGAGGCTGCACAGAGGTAAGGGCCGTCTCAATGGTCCCACCCCGACCGCCCGGTCCCTGACAGGGCTTGCTCTTCGTAGAGTAAGCTTAGAAGGCATTGCTGTAGAAAGTGGGACGTGTTTACAGATAACCCGCATTCCAGGAGAGCTGTGCTGCCCTCTGACCAGCCTTGCCAGGCACAGGGGGTCTCGGGCCTCCTTGCAGATGTCAGCAGCCACCTTCCTTCCTGAGCTCCTCGCTTGCAGAAGTAGGAGGTGCCAGGTCAGCACCACCGCCACCAGCCCCATCACAGGCCCCTGTGCCTCTGACGCTGCTCTGCAAGCACTGCTCACCCTGCAGAAATACTCCACATCGTGCTCAGGGCTCGGGGGAGGCATCGAGCATTCTCGTAGGGGCGAGAGATACTCTTGCAGCCTTTCTGGGCGAGTAGAATCTGTTTGTTCTTGTCCTGATAATGGTTTTAGCTGTGCTTTTCTCCGAGGTTCATTCCTGGTCTGTCGATTTCAGTGAGTCAGAGTCAGGGGTCGGGGGCCTGAGCACTGAGGCAGGAGGTGTGTGTGTGTGTGTGTGTGTGTGTGTGTTGCGGTGGAGGCTCGGGATGCCTGTCAGTGGATTTCTGCTTTCGCCATCAGAGCCTCATCCAAGGATGGTTTGTTTGGCTTTTTTCTTAATGACGTTCAAGATGAGCTTAGCTCTAAACTGCCGAGGATGCGGTGTTGATTTGATAAAAGTGCCTGATGATGAAAGCCTGGGATCCAAAGTGGATGGTCAATAAGCAATCGCTGTTACATTACAGCAGTTCTGAAATCTGCAAGATTTTTCCCTCCAGGAACCATTTTTCCCTAAGTTTGGTGCTGGGACCCCTTTGACCTCAGATGTCAGTGAATGTAAGCCTGTGTTGGTGTTTATGCTGCTGGGTGTGAAGAGCAGTCACATGTGCCAGAGAGAGATTAACGTGTGTGATTGAGGAACGTCATGGAGGGTTTGTTCTTACAGTGCTGGCAGGGTTCCTCTGGTTCCGAAGCTGGGATCTGATTGGACCAGCAGCAGCGATAGCGTAGGACAGTGACAGAGCAGTGGCTGTAGGGTACCAGGAGCAGGTGTACAAATCCAAGCCGCCAAGGTGACCGTGAGCGATGAGTGGTCAGTGATACTGTTAACTTTGCTTCTTCAACAGGAAGGAAGTTGAGGTTTTAAAGAGAGAGAAGGAAAAGGCCTGCTCTGAGATGGAAGAGCTCTGCACACAGGTGAAGTATTGACACCTGGCATGAAGCTGATGCCACCCTCCCTTTTCCATTATTTTTAAATAATTTCAAGCTTACAACAAGGAAGCACAGAACTTTGTTATGAAAGATTTGAGAGTGAGTTGCTGACCCATCAGCCCTCTCCCACCCCAAATTAGGAAATCAGTGTGACTATGAAACTGCCCCATCAGCCAGCCCAGGACCTCGTGTGGCTTCAGTCTGCCTGTCCTTGTTGTTACGACCTGGCGCTTTTGAAGATTACAAGCGGTTGTTTCGGTGTATCCGGTGCTTCCCTGTGCTTGGATTCAGATTATGTGTGAATATCCCCAAAATGATGCTGTGTCCTTCTCAGTCCATCCAGTCCGGGGACACAAGCATTAGTGACGTCAACTTAGATTCTTGGTCAGGTGGTGTTGGTCAGGCTTCTCCATAAAGTTACTTTCCCCTTGGTAATTGCTAAATATTTTATGGGGAAATGCTTTGATATGATGTGAATATCTTGTTCTTCATCAAACTCTCACCCCCTTGTTTTAGCATCCTCTGTTTCTTGGTGGAGTCAGTTATTACTGTGATGGTGGCCAGTTGGTGACTAATCCCAGCTTCCTTTTATATTTGTTAATTGGTGTTCTAGTGTAAGGAAGAGCTTTTTCTTCTCTCCATTTATTTATTTATTTTAATTTATTTATTTTATTTATTTATTCTTGGCTGCATTGGGTCTTCATTGCTGTGCGCAGGCTTTCTCTTGTTGCGGCGAGCGGGGGCTACTCTTCGTTGTGGTGCATGGGCTTCTCATTGCGGTGGCTTCTCTTGTTGAGGAGCACAGGCTCTAGAGCACAGGCTCAGTAGTTGTGGCAAACGGGCTCAGTAGTTGTGGCTCACGGGCTCTAGAGTGCAGGCTCAGTAGTTGTGGCGCATGGGCTTAGTTGCTCCACGGCATGTGGGATCTTCCTGGACCAGGGCTCGAACCTGTGTCCCCTGCATTGGCAGGCGGAGTCTTAACCACTGCACCACCAGGGAAGCCCTCCATTTATTTATTCATCATTATGTTACTATCATAGATTCCTGTTTTATTCAATGGGTTATTAATATGTTACCATCAGTATTTATTTTTATGCTCAGATTGTCCCAGATTTGGCCAATAAGAGCCCCCTCAGTGTGACTTCTGGGTCCTCCTGACAGGTCCTGGTCATTCTTTGAGCACTTCCTCACTTTCTGGTGCCCCACGATATTCCAGGTTCATCTCGTACTTCCCTGCCCGAGTCCTGGAAGCAGTCATTTCTCCAAGGAGCCCTTGGTGACTTTTAGTTCCAAATGGTATTTAGAGACCAAGATCTGGGCACTAGGAGTGCGCACGGCTCCTGGGGCGTCGCTATGTCCAGGTGCAGTTAGTGCATAGAGCTAGGGAGTGTATACGTATATTTATTACGCTCACATGCACATGGTTTCAGGTATATTTATTTATATATCTCCCTACTGAAAACCATGAATTCAAACTCTTATCTGCAATTCCAACATCACAGGGATAATTCTAGTTTTCTCCCTTTCCATATTTGTAACTCTTGCCTCTAGCAATGAAAAACCTGGTTTCCTCATCTTCAATAGATTTACTTAACTATTTGATTAATCCCTTTACCCTGCGGGTAAATGCCCTGTCTCACTCAGCACTGACCTCCACACTGGTCTCCCTTTGCCCCATAAGTAAATGCCTTCTGTACTTGGTCTCACTTACTGGCTTTTGGACTGAAGCACAGAAGCTGGGATGTGTCATTCTTGTTTTTGTTTTTGTTTTTTAATTCTTTTTTTAATTGAAATTAGTATTGATAATTGCAGACTCCCAGGTGGTTATAAGAAGTATATTACAGAGAAATACACTTTGTCCAGTTTCTTCCAGTTGTAACATTTTATGGAACTATAGTATAATATATCTGTGTTAGTTTGCTAGGGCTGCCATAACAAAGTACCACAGAGTGAGTGGCTTATACAGCAGAAGTTTATTTCCTCATAGTTCTCGAGGTTCGAAGTCCAAGATCAGCGCAGGGCTGGTTTCTTCTGAGGCCTCTCTCCTTGGCTGTATACAGCTGTCCTCTCCCTGTGTCCTCACATGGTTGTCCCTCGGATGTGTCTGTGTCCTCATCTCTTATTAGGACACCATCATATTAGACTCATATGACCTCATTTTACCTTAATCACCTCTTTCAAGACCCCATCTCCAAATACAGTCACTCTGAGGTATTGGGGGTTTGGGCTTCAACATGTGAGTTGGCAGGGATCAGTCCATAATGAATATCACAACCAAGACATCGACATTGATACAATCCATAGGCCTTACTCGGGCTTCCCCAGTTTTACTTGTGTACTCGTGTGTGTGTCAAGTTCTATGCAATTTTATCCCCTGTGTAGGTTCGTGTCTCCACGACCACAGTCAAGATACTGAACAGCTCCAGCTCCACAAGGATCCTTCATGTTGTTCTTTCATAACCACACCCACCGCCTTCCTGCCCACCTACCCCAGCCCCTAACCCCTGAAAACCACTAACTGCCCTTCATTTCCAAAATTGTGTCATTTCAAAATGTGATACAAAAGGAATACAGAATATGAACTTCGGGGTTGCCTTTTCTCGCATATCATAATTCCTGGCTGTGTGTCCCCGGTTAGTTTCTTCCTGTCGCTGGACACTATTCCAAGGCATTGATGTCCCACAGCTTGTTTTGTTTTGTTTCTTAATATTTATTTCTTTTATTTGGCTGCGCCTGGTCTTAGCTGCGGCACGCGGGATCTTCATTGTGGACTGCGGGATCTAGTTCCCTGACCAGGGATCGAACCTGGGCCCTTGGGAGCACGGAGTCTTAACCGCTGGACCACCAGGGAAGTCGCCCACAGCTTGTTTTAATGCTCACCTTTTTTTTTTAATTATTATTATTATTATTTTAATTTATTTTATTTACTTTTGGCTGTGTTGGATCTTCACTGCTGCACGCAGGCTTTCTCTAGTTGCGGTGAGTGGGGACTGCTCTTTGTTGCGGTGCGCGGGCTTCTCATTGCGGTGGCTTCTCTTGTTGCGGAGCATGGGTTCTAGGTGCTTGGGCTTTAGTAGTCGTGGCGCGTGGGCTCAGTAGTTGTGGCTCACAAGCTCTAGAGCGCAGGCTCAGTAGTTGTGGCACACGGGCTTAGTTGCTCCACGGCATGTGGGATCTTCCTGGACCAGGGCTCAAACCCGTGTCCTCTGCATTGGCAGGTGGATTCTTAACCACTGACCCACCAGGGAAGTCCCTAATGCTCACCTTTTAAAGGACGGCTGGGCTGATTCCAGTTTGGGGCTGTCACAGAGGTGCCGTGAACATTCTCAGGCAGGTCTTTGTGTGGATGTAGGTTTTCATTTCATGGGATAAATGCCCAGGAGAGCAGTTGCTGAGTTGTATGGTAGTTACATGTTTAGTTTTTTTTTTTTTTTTTTTTTTGAAAATTTATTTATTTTTATTTATTTATGGCTGTGTTGGGTCTTCGTTTCTGTGCGAGGGCTTTCTCTAGTTGTGGCAAGCGGGGGCCACTCTTCATCGCGGTGCACGGGCCTCTCACTGTCGTGGCCTCTCTTGTTGTGGGGCACAGGCTCCAGACGCGCAGGCTCAGTAATCGTGGCTCACGGGCCCAGTTGCTCCGCGGCATGTGGGATCTTCCCAGACCAGGGCTCGAACCCGTGTCCCCTGCATTAGCAGGCAGATTCTCAACCACTGCGCCACCAGGGAAGCCCCACATGTTTAGTTTTATAAGAAATTGCCCAACTGTTATCCAGAGTGGCTGTAACAGTTTCCGTTCCTGCCAGCAATGTGTGCTTGATCCAGTTTCCCCACATCCTTGTCCACACTTGTGTTGTCACTCTTTTATTTTAGCCACTCTGATAGGTGTGTACTGAGTCAGAATGGTTAGAGGGGGCTGCAGTTGGGTATCCCCTTCCCCACGCTGGATCTGATCTGGTAAAAAGGACGTTTCCCTTGAGGGCAGGAGAACAGAACGCTCTGTGTACTTCAAAATGGTCACTGTCTTAGTCTGCTCAGGCTCCGTACAGAATGCCACAGACAGGTGGCTTAAACCACAGGAGTTTATTGCCTCACGGTTCTCGAGGCTGGAAGTCCAAGATCAAGGCAGGACTGACTTGGTTCTGGCGAGGCTCTTCCGGGTTTGCAGACGATGCCCTCTCACTGTGTCTTCTCATAAAGTCACTGTCCTATCAGATTAGGACCCCACCTTGTGAGCACATTTAACCTTAATTACCTGCTGCAAGCCCTGTCTCCAGACACAGCCGAGAGTTTGTGGACACAGTTCCGCCCACAGTAGCCACTTTGTTTCGGGCTCCAGCCATCAGCTCCTGGTGAGCTGTGACTCTCTTTGCCCGTCTCTCCAGTTTTCAGGGCGTTGATTTGCCCTGTGACCTCAGTTCTCTGATGGGTTTCAGAAGAATGGTTGAGTTTTCAGTTACTCAGCTTTTTCTTGTTGGGAGGATGGGAGTGACGACTTCCAAGCTCTTTACAGGCCTGACCAGAAGCCAGAAATGGTGTTTTGTTTTTCACATGGGATTCTGCGTGTTCAGTGTCAGGACATAGAAGTACAGTGGATTTTCACCTGCCAACCTTGTGTCCTGACACCTTGCTGAGCTCTTACTCTTTCTGGGAGTGTTTTTATTTATTTTTAATTTTAAAATTTTATTATTATTATTATTTTGGCTGTGTTGGGTCTTCGTTGCTACGCGCGGGTTTTCTCTAGTTGTGGCGAGCAGGGGCTACTCTTCTTTGCGGTGCGCAGGCTTCTCATTGCGGTGGCTTCTCTTGTTGCAGAACATGGGCTGTAGGCGCATGGGCTTCAGTAGTTGCAGCCCGCGGGCTCCGTAGTTGCAGCACACGGGCCCTTGAGTACACGGGCTTCAGTAGTTGCGGCGTATGGGCTCTAGGGAGCGCAGGCTTCAGTAGTTGTGGCTCATGGGCTCTAAAGCACAGGCTCATTTGTTGTTGTGCACGGGCTTGGTTGCTCCTCGGCATGTGGGATCTTCCTGGACCGGGGATCGAACCCATGTCCCCTGCGTCGGCTGGTGGATTCTTTTTTTTTCACAGAATAAAACACTGCTTTTACATGGGTCTCAATCTGAAATCCACAAATGCTAGTAAGTCAGTTTTTTGTTTTTTGGGTTTTTTTAAATTTTTATTTATTTATTTATTTATTATTTATGGCTGTGTTGGGTCTTCGTTTCTGTGCAAGGGCTTTCTCTAGTTGCGGCAAGTGGGGGCCACTCTTCATCGCGGTGCGCGGACCTCTCATTATCGCGGCCTCTCTTGTTGCGGAGCACAGGCTCCAGACGCGCATGCTCAGTAATTGTGGCTCACGGGCCTAGTTGCTCCGCGGCATGTGGGATCTTCCCAGACCAGGGCTCGAACCCGTGTCCTCTGCGTTGGCAGGCAGACTCTCAACCACTGCGCCACCAGGGAAGCCCAGTAAGTCAGTTTTTAAATTTTTTAATTTGTTTCAAAGTTAAACCCAAGACACATTGACTTCATAGGAAATCCACTGAGAAATGTTTTTCTAGGCTGAACACCTCTTTCCCTTTAGTCTCCCCCAGCAGAGCATGTGCATGTTAATTACTTTACTGCTGTCCCACCACTATACCAAGATCACCTAAACTGTGTGTGTAGTATTCTGAATGTTCTTAGTTATACCCTAATTTCACTAACTGCAAAAGATTTTCTGGGATAACATGTCACATGAATTCTTTGGCTACTTTTGAAGATGAAGTCCAAAGAACTCTTAAATGATTCTCCTTTGTGGGGGTGGGTGGTATTTTATAGGCATTAGCAACTAGCACCTGGGGCTGTGCTGATTCCATCTGGCATCACTGGGAGACAACCAAAGAATCATATGATGCAACAGCCAACTAATTGACTCAAAACTGAAGGTTAAATTTAAAGAAAAAACTAATTTAGAGAAAAAAAGGTAATGCCAGAGGAACTCGTTCTAAGCAGTCAGTCATTATGCCTCTGTGTGTGTGTGTGTGTGTGTAAGGCATAACCAGGTGGATTCAGTGCAGCCTGGCAGGCGGATTCTTAACCACTGCACCACCAGGGAAGTCCTCTGGGAGTGTTTTTGTCACCTCTGGCTTCTCAGACCTCTGCTGTCCCCTGGAGAGACCCGTAGCTCTCGCCCCAGCCTGCTTCTGCCTGCGCCTGGCTGATGTGGTGGGAACACCCAGCCCTGGGGCGACAGTGACGCGCCCACCAGCTGTGCGTAGACCCGCTCTGAGGCACGGAGGGCTGCAGACCCTCGGCCTCCAGAGCGGCTGCTGGGGAAAAGCAGATGAGCGAAACGTGGTTTGTGTGAAGGTGTGTGACACCCGGTTGGAAATAACGAACTTCCGTGTGTCACCTGCTGGCTGCTGTTTCATCCCAGGCAGCACCGCCCAGGGTCCAGCATCCGCTGCCTGCAAAGTGGGCGATTTTATCAGTGTGCTCCCCCCACCGAGAGCCTCGGTTTTTGTGTTTAATGACAATGATTTGAAGAGAATCACATGCCTCAAGTAAAACGAGGGGTTTTTTTCCCTTCAAATTGCTTAAGATAATGTTAGAAATAACCGTGGGAGAAACAAGAAAACCATGCCAGTTCTCCAGAGCAGTGGTTGGATGTTGATGGGCTGTGAGCGCCCCTGGTGCACAGTCTGCTGCTTCTTGGATGGACCAGAGTTCATCCTCTGCCCTGTGGCCTGAGAGCCCATCACTCTGGGGACGCTGAGCGCCTCACCCACTAGTTTCTAGTAGTAACCCCACCCCACTAGCTGTGATGACCAAAATGATCTCCAGACATTGCAAAGCGTTCTTCGGGGAGCAAGAGGGTCCCTGGTTGAGAACCACTGGAATGCTGTTGGCTTAAAAAAATAACTTTTTCATCTGTGTTTTATCCCTTTTTGTTCTAGAGTCAGAAATGCAAGGACGAATTGTCCCAGCTCAACCACAGGGTCCTGCAGCTGGGAGAGGAGGCCTCTACCCACCAGGCCCAGAGCAAGAAGAATCACATCACTGTTCAGCTGCTGACACAGAGACTGGAGGAGGCGGCGTGCCAGGAGGAGCTGCAGGTGAGTGGCCGGCAGGGCAGGGAGGGGCAGACAGGCTGGCCTAAAACAGATCAGGAACGGCCCTGATGTGCCTGGAGGTAAAGTGAGGGACTTAACAAGCAAGCCCTGAAAATATGTGGACTTCAGCAGCTTTTGCAAAGCCTGGTATCTAGAAAAAGTAGCAGAAAGGAATTAAATCCTAATGATAGAGAGTAAGTTGGTACAACCTCTCCGGAGGACAATATGGCAAAATATACATCAAGAGCATCAGGAACGTCCGTGTGCTCTGGCTTCATGATTCTGCTAGTGGGAACTTTACTGAGCATTGTGTACGGACTTAGCTGGAAGTATTTTCATTGCTGTGGTATTTATAATAGCAAAACAGAATTGGAATCTGCTTTGAATCATCAACAGTATTGAATTAGTCGTAAATGATGGTGCAGCCATTAAAAACCATGTTTTTGAAAAGTATTTAACACTCAAGATATAATAAGAGGGGGAAAGCACAGCATACAACGTCTTAGTGACAGAAGTCCGTGCGTGTGGAGGGAGGGCCAGGAGATACAGCAGAACGTCGGGTGTGGTCCTTGGGCTGCTGGGATTATGGATGAGTTGAATTTCGTAATTTTTGCTTTTCTGAAGTTTCTGCATTAAACGTGTATCACATTGCTAAGATACTTCTTATACTTGTGAAATTGATTTTTAAAAAACAGGATAACCAAATCCAAAAACTTGAACTTGAACTTGAACACGTGACTCAGGAACGTCAGAGCCTGAGACTGGCACAGTCACAGCTGAGAGAGGCCCTCGAAGAGAGTCGGGACCAGGTGGGTGTGCACGGTGATCCCAGCCCGGGAGGGGTCAGCCTTGCCTCTGACAGCCTGGCCGGGACTAGTCCAGCCAAGGGCATCGTTGGTCTGCCTCAGGCCACCCGGCTAGCTGGGCACCCGCCAGGCCCAGGACTGAGTCAGGCTCAGTCCAGGGTCGGGTTGAACTCGAGTGAGCCACGTGAAGAGCTGCGCCTGTTCCTCACGAGGGCAGGAGGCCATAGCAGCGCCTCCAGGTGTGCCCTCTACAGATGCAGGGGCCAGGGAACGCGGCAGGTGGCCTCTGAGGTCCAGGCCAACAGGGCAGAGCAGCCCCCGAGGTGACCCGGCTCCGCGCCCCCAGTGGAGCCCAGGTGTCACATTCCTGTGGGTGTTCCACCCACTCTCCTGCTGCAGCATTTGTCCAGTGCGCACCAGGCTCAGGGGAGGCAGGGAGTTCGCGGTCTGGGACAAACAGATGTGAGCAGAGCGGGCCCAGGAGGGATGGCGGGTGCCTGACAGCGTGAGGTGCAGGGATGCGGGGCTGGTTCTTCTGAGGAGCTCGAGCAGAAGGGAGGTGACGGGGTGAGGTGCCCTGAGGGCCACGGGCCCAGTGTAGACTCAGACCTGGGGTGTGCTTGGGAGGGCCAGGGTACGGCAGCGGGAAAAGGGCCGTGGGAGAGGGTCTCTAACCCTCATGCCTCTGCCCAGCCTTTGCACCAGGCTCCCCAACTGGCCCCTGGCCTGACTCCTGGACTTGGCTGTGGTCACCTGGTGTGAACAGTCACTTCTCAGATGGCCCGGGGCCGCAGAGGGGTCAGTCTGGATGCGGGACCCCCCACCGGGGCCTTATGAGGTGCTGTCAGGCTCCTGTGGGCCCAGCCCCCCGCTGTAAGCAGGCACTTTCCCCGAGGTGCCACCACGTACTGGGGGCTCCCTTCTCTATTTTTAGTGCAAAAGGAACCTTGAGAAATTGCCTGGACTAGATTGAGCCTTCAAGGCTAAGCAGTCAGATCCATCTGCTGGCAGAAGGGCTGGGCTGTCAGAGGTTTCCGTGCCCGCTGGGATGCCCAACATGCAGCCGCTGTCACAGGCAGGAGATACTGCACTTAAACAGGCTGCTGTGACATGAGCTGGCATCCCCTTTTGTGATTTAGACGAGGACCCCCATGAAACACACCTGGATGAAAGTGTGGAGAAGGGAAGTAAGGAGCTTCCAGGGTACCTAGGGACCCTCTGGGTGTGCAGAGGTGAGGTGCACACAGAGCCACGGAGGAGGGAGTGGTCACCGGTGCGCCATGAGTGGTTGCAAGGTCACAGGTCCAGCAGGGGAGCCAGGCGTCCAAGAGGGCACTTACAGGGGTGCCACGGACTAGGGCACCCGCACCGGCCTCTCCACGGCATGGGGTTCTCGTGGTGCGGCAACAGGCGCCCCCAGAAGAGCATACAGGTGGCTAGGCTTCTGAGGCTGGTGCCCGGGAGTTCTGAATATCATTTCCCCACATTCTGCCGGTCCAGTTTGGATTCAGGGCACGAGGGGCTGCTGTCCGAGGGGCTTGCTGCCCCACCCCGGCATCCAGAACGCGAAGGCCCTGGCTTCCCGGCTGCAGTGGCCCCACTGCTCTCCTGGGGACGTCCCCCTTCTCACATGGCAGTAGAGCAGGGCTCTCCGGAGGCAGCCCAGCCTCCACCCGCACCTCACTTCACAAGGAGGGGGCTCGGGGGCACTCAGTTGGGCAGTGCTGATGTACCACCCAGCCAAGTGGAGAGCGGGCGGCGAGGAGCCTGGGCAGGGGGTGTGAAGAGCATTTTCGGGCGGGCGGGGGCTCAGACACGGGCCAGAGTGACTGTAGAGTGACCGTCTGAATCTCAAAAGTCGGGAGGAGGCTACATCTGGTGGAGGGTATGTGAGAACTATCCTCCCCTGTCTTCATCCCAAAGAGCATGGTAGCTGCCCTGCTGGACCCGTGTGTACGGGTGTGTCTCTGGGGGGACCCGTCCTGGAGAACCGCCTGGGGTGGCCCCTGAGACACGCAGTGACACGGGACAGTGAGGGAAGTGGGGCTGCGGGCTCACAGCCTCGCTCTTGCCTGGCATGGCCGGCACCCTCCTCTCCAACCTGCCCTCGGCAGGACCCCTGGCAGAGCTGTTGCCTCTCCTGTCTGGGGGGTCTCAGAGGGAAGTTCTGTGTGTTCCAGACAAAGCTGCCAGAGTCCAAGTGATATAAGTGGTGTTGAGATCTGGGCTCCCAGGTGGTCCGTCAGGGGAAGTGGCCAGGCTCTGGACAGCTTGGTACCAACGACCCAGTGGGTTCTGTGCCCAGGGAGCGGGTGCTGAGGCCCATCCACACCTGCTCCCAGCCCCTCGCTGATCTCTGTGTAACCCACCTCTGGGACCCCGGCCGCAGCCAAGTGTCAGGGGCATGAACTCTTCACTTAGAGGAAGGCTGCCGTACACAGCTGGCGTGGGTCACAGTATTAAAGGAATTACACCCCAGTAATGTACCCGGAAGGTAAACATGACAGAAGGTTACGTAATCCGGCGGGAGGTCACGTGGAGGATTACAGGCAGGCTTTCCTGGCTCTCACTGTGTAGAAGCGCCCGCTGAATGGAGTTTGGGCGTCAGAATTCAGCTAAATAGGCTCTTTAGGAACCGTGGGTTTTGCTGCAGACACTTCCCTTGTGGGGTAACCTTAAAGGTAGAGATGCAGTCTTCTGTGTCTGGTAGTGACCCCGTAGCTCTGGGCGGTCACCCCAACACTGGGTGCCTTCTCCCCGGGCAGCTGCACGGGGCCACCATGAGGCTGAGGCTGGCCCGGTCCCAGCACGCCCACGAGGTGCAGCAGCTGCAGGAGCAGATGGAGCGGCTGGTGCCTCGGGGCCGCGTGGCTGAGCTGCAGCAGCTGCTGGAAGGGGAGCGGCAGGCGGCTCGGCAGCTCCGGGAGGAGGAACGGGTAAGTGAGGACAGGGGCCCAAGGGCCGGCTGAGGGTGACGGGGAGGGGGAGGCTGGCTCTCTGGTGACTTAGCCAAAAGCTGCCCAGGTGCCCAGGGGAAGATGGCCCCGCAGATGTCCCACTACGTGAGGACTGGTTTATGGAAGCTATGGGACCCAACTTTCCCTGAGAACTGGGGGGCGTTGAGCAGCTGACCCTGAAGACCCCCCAAAGCCCCCCAGTCTGTCTTCCGGGCTGCACGTGTCTGCAGCCAGCCACACAGCCACACACACAGTCCCCGCTTCCAGGCCTGAAAGATGGTGATAGAGGGGTCGCGAGGGAGGCAACAGGCAGTGTCCCTGCCTGTGTAGCCCTGTGAGAACACAGGCAGGTGCCAAGGTCCTGAGGTGGGCTGTGCTCGGCATGTTTAAAGGTAGCCAGGGCGTGGGGGGTGGTTGGACAAGAGGTCAGCGCAGTGACAGCACAGACTTGGGGAGCCCGGCTGTGTGCCAGGTGCTGCCCTAGGCGTCTAGACACATAGAAACAGAGTCGCAGCCTTAAAGGGCAGCAGGACAGTGGCTCAGAGCACGCTGCAGGGATCTGGATCCTGGCTGCACCACCCCAGCCGAGTGACCTCAGGCCACTTGTTTAACCTCTCTGTGCTTCCGTTTCTGTCAACTTCTGGTGGCAGCGGTTCCCACCTCAAAGCAGCCTCTCAGGCATCAGTGAGTGAGCACCGTAAAGTGTAAGCCTGCGGGGCACAACTTGGTCCTCAGAGTTCATGAGGTGGGGGTGGGGGTGGGGCCAGAGGGCGAGGCACCTTCACGAGGGAGGAACTGGCCAAGCCTGCAAAGGTGGGTGAAATTCGACGTTTGTAAAACACGAATTCTAACGAAGAATAGCCTTTCAGCATTATGCAAAAACGTTATGCTGGAGAGACAGTTAAGCTGCGAGAGATTATTGACAAAACAAAGAAATTTAGTCAGAAATCCTTTAGAAAGACTAATGTGTTTGGGGAAACTCACCTTTGAGTCATTTAGGACTCAAAGGACAAATCCTAGCACAAAGCAGTCTGCTGATCTGCTTAGACTACAATGAGAAATGCAGCTTTGTGGCTTGTGAGACATTTCTAACCCTCCCTCTACGGATGAAAGGTTATCCACATGCTCAGATTTGCACACTTCAGCTAATTTCCATTCTAAAGTAAACAAACCCGCGATGATTCTTTTTAAAACGTACAGTGTTGATCTCTAAGCTCCTTTTGTGCAGGAAGCACATGAAAAACAGCTGAAAGCCGCAGAAGAGCGGGTGGAGGAGGTGGAAATGATTTTGAAGAACGTGGAAGCGCTCCTCCAAGAGAAAGTGCGTGAGCTGAAAGAGCAGGTGAGTGATGACGCCTCGTTTGGGCATTCAAGTAGCTGATCAGGGAGACATAACCCAAGAGAACCCCATGTCCTGTGGAATTGCTGAGAGGGGGAGAGGAAAGAGAGAGGCCATTGCTGTCCTAAAAGTTCTACTTGGCGCTCCAGGAAATGAAATGTGAGAATCTGTAGAGATACTTTTCTTACATAGCAGTCAAGTATGGTTGGTTCATCTGCGGCATCCGGAGCAGCAGGTTCCCAGGCAGCGTGACTCTGTGCAGGCCACCCGCTCCTGACCACCCCCACATCTCTGCAGCCCCTCCCCTGCTGGCACTGCCATCCTCCCACCCTCTCTGTCCCCGGTCCTCACGTTCCTTCCCAGCAGTCAGACTCGGTGACTCCCCCAGTCACTCCTGGCAAAACCTCAACCCAAACCCCAGGTTTGGTTGAAAGCACATCAAAGGAAACGAGGACACCAGCTGTTAGGACCCAAGAGATGGGGGCTCTGTATCCCACGCTGAAGGCCTAGCTGAAAGATGAGATGGGAAGGGATCCATCAGGACGCCAAGGTTTTGGACTTGGGCGGGCAGGTGAGAGCGCAGACAGCGTACTCTTGGCAATTTCCTTTGACACCCAATTTGACAGGGTACTCTTGACAATTTCCTTTCTTTTTGAGGCCTACAGATTTTGGTCTTTTTGTCTTCATTTTATGGTAAAAATCAATTTGTGCAAAATTGGCTTAAGTTTTCTCTACCACGTAGTTCATCAGATTCTCAATTTCCTCTCTCCCGCCAGGATAACAAAAATTGTCATTACATCCAATATTTGTTTCCAATTTGTAAGAATCCCCAAACTGTGGTTTGAACAACGTGGAAGACTGGGAGGGGCGAGCTGGTAGCGTGGCATTTCTGCATTAGATTCACAGTGCAGTGTGGCTTTCTCCCCTGTCCAGTTTGAAAAGAATACACGATCTGATTTGCTGCTCAAGGAGCTCTATGTGGAAAATGCTCACCTAACGAAAGCGCTTCAGGTCACTGAAGAGAAGCAACGAGGTGCTGAGAAAAAATCCCGATTCTTGGAAGAAAGAGTTAGAGCTCTCAACAAACTACTCAATAAGATCGCTTCAGCATCTCTCTCTGTGTAGACTTTTCTTCCTGGAGTTCATTTTGAAAGAACATCTTTTAAAAGTAAACCACTGTGATGCCATAACTTCTATGGCTCATTGGCCACACACCCCCTGGACAGATGAGGATTATGATTCTCTGTTCGCCCCACAAGCACTTAATGAAGGTCGATTATGTGCCAGATGCTGGGGAAAACAGACATGTTGGAAAAGACTACATTTTTTTTTTTAGTGATCCCTAGGTAAAATTCCTAATTTTGCTGCTTACTAGTGAAACAGGTTATGGGGGCTCTCAGCAAGGTAAATGGTAAAATAGTTTTAACGTTTTACTTCTGACCTTGGCTACAGAGACTAAAATGCAAAGTCAGGGCTCGGCAGTTCTACCATTTCACTGTTGCTGCTCTGGTTGAGTCACTGGCATTCTCCATAGTGGGTGGATACAGACACTCCAGAAATGCTTCACTTCCTGTGACTGTCAACTGGCAATGAGGGATAGAGGAGGGGAAGCCCCTTTGTCAGGGTCAGCTCCACTGCACGGATGTCTGGACAGTGCTTGTTATTTTAGGACTGTGGACTCAGGGAGGATGGTTTCTATTGTGAATGCAATCTTTTCCTCATTGAAGTGTCATCACACTGGAAAGTATATTATTTGTAAAAAAAAAAAAGTATAGTTTTATATCCAAAATATACATAAATTATGGCCATTTGGTTTATCAGAATAAACTACTGTAATATGAAGAGTCACTGTATTTGCAATAAAAGTCCTTTTCTATTAAAATTGATGTCTAAGTGTTTTTTTGTTGTTATTTATTTTTGGCTGCATTGGGTCTTCATTGCTGCGCTTGGGCTTTCTCTAGTTGTGTCCAGCAGGGGCTACTCTTCATTGTGGTGAGTGGACTTCTCATTGCGGTCGGTGGCTTCTCTTATTGCGGAGCATGGGCTCTAGGCTCTCGGGCTTCAGTAGTGGTGGAGCATGGGCTCAGTAGTTGTGGCTCGTGGGCTCTAGAGTGCAGGCTCAGTAGTTGTGGTGCACGGGCTTAGTTGCTCTGCGGCACGTGGGATCTTCCCGGACCAGGGCTCGAACCTGTGTCCTCTGCATTGACAGGCGGATTCGTAACCACTGTGCCACCAGGGAAGCCCCTAAGTATTTTTTAAACTATTAAATACTTCAAAGATATAGAAAAATAGTTTCATAAGAAACATTCATATGTATTACATAAACATTCAGATGTATTAAAAACATTGTTACAACATTTTGGATAGAAGCGCAGTCCCTGTTCTACTGCATTCAACCTTCCTGGAGGCAACCGCTGTCCTGAAGCTGCTGCACCTCCCCACTATCTGTACAGTCACTGTACATGCTTGAATGAGAAAAAACTTAAACCACTGGAATAGACGGAAAGATCAGATCTTGGATAGGAGGACTCAACACCATAAAGTGGGTTCTTCTATCCACGCACCTGTGGTCAATTAATCTATGACAAAGGAGGCAAGGATATACAATGGGAAAAAGTGGTGCTGAGAAAACTGGACAGCTACATGTAAGAGAATGAAATTAGAACGCTCTCTAACACCATACACAAAAATAAACTCAAAACGGATCAAAGACCTAAATGTAAGGCCAGAGAGTAAAAACTCTTAGAGGAAAACATAGGCAGAACACTCTTAGGGAACTCCCTGGTGTTCCAGTGGTTAAGACTCAGCTCTTTCACTGCCATGGGCCCTGGGCTCGATCCCTGGTCGGGGAACTAAGATCCCACAAGCAGCAGAGCACAGCCAAAAAATAAATTAAAAAAACAAAACAACGCTCTTTGACATAAATCGCAGCAATATCTTTTTTGATCCACCTCCTAGAGTAATGAAAATAAAAACAAAAATAAACAAATGGGACCTAATTAAACTTAAAAAGCTTTTGCACAGCAAAGGAAACTTTAAAACAAAAAGACAACCCACAGAAAGGGAGAAAATATTTGCAAACAAAGCGACCAACAAGGGATAATCTCCAAAATACACAAACAGCTCATGCAGCTCTATGTCAAAAAAAAAAACAACCCAATCAAGAAATGGGCAAAAGATCTAAATAGATATTTTTCCAAAGAAGACACTGGTGAAGGTGTGGGAAAAAAGGAACCCTCCCACACTGTTGGTAGGACTGTAAATTGGTACAAGCTTATGGAGAATAGTACGGAGGTTCCTTAAAAAACTGAAAATAGAACTACCATATGATCTAGCAATCACACTCCTGGGCATATATCTGGAGAAAACCATAATTTGAAAAGATACATGCACCCCAACGCAGCACTATTTACAATAGCCAGGACATGGAAGCAACCTAAATGTCCATCGACAGATGAATGGATAAAGAAGATGTGGTACATATATACAATGGTATATTACTCAGCCATAAAAAAGAACAAATAATGCCGTTTGCAGCAACACGGATGGACCTAGAGATTATCATACTAAGTGAAGTAAGTCAGACAGAGAAACACAAACATTATATGATATCATTCATATGTGGAATCTAATTTAAAAAATGATACAAATTCTGTTTACAAAACAGAAACAGACTCAGATTTTGAAAACAAACATATGGTTACCAAAGGGGAAATGGGGGGGGTGGGGGAAGGGATAAATTAGGAGCTTGGGATTAACATACACACACTACTATATATAAAATAGATAACCAACAAGGACCTACTGTATAGCACAGGGAACTCTACTCAGTATTCTGTAATAACCTATATGGGTAAAGAATCTGAAAAAGAATGGATATATGTATATGTATAACTGAATCACTTTGCTGTACACCTGAAACTAACACAACATTGTAAATCAACTATACTCCAATAAAATTAAAAAAAAAAAAAAAAAGGTTCTTCTAAATTAGAATTCAAGACCAGAATGACATCTGGAAAATCCCAAATATCTGGAAACTGAAATTACCCACAAAGCAATGAAAAAATTAGAACATATTTTGAATTAACTGAAAATGAAAACATATTAAAATTTGTGGGGGTGGAGTAAAAGCGGTACTTAGGGGAATATTCATAGCACTAAGTAAATGGATCATAAAAGAAAGGTCTGAAATCAGTGACCTCAGCTACCACCTTAGAAAAAGAGCCATAAACCCAAAGTAAGCAGAAGAAAGGAAATAATAAACATCACTGTAGGAATAAGGAATAGAAGAACAGGGGTTGGCAAACTTCATGCTGTGTGTGAAAGCTAGCCCCATGGCCTGTTTTTGTGCTACAACTGAGCGCTGAGCAGCTCTAACAGAGACTGTGTGGACTGCAGTCTAAAATAAAGTTTGATGACCCTAATAAACTAAAAGACAAAAACTCTATGATCATCTCAACAGATGCAGAAAAGGATATGACAAAATCCAACATCCATTCCTGATAAAAACTCTCAGTGAACCAGGAATAGAAGGGAACTTCCTTAACCAGATAATGGGCATCTACAAAAAACTCAGAGTTATGTTATACTTAATGGTAAAAGACTGAGTGCTTTCCACCTAAGATCAGGAACAAGATAGGGACTTCTCTTCAGACCACTTTTATCCGGTACTCTCCTAAAGGTTCTAACTAGTGCAGTTAGGCAAGAAAAAGAAATAAAAGGCATCTGGATTAGAAAGGAAGGAATAAAACTTTTGATTCACAGAAAACATGACCGTGGCGTAGAAGACTTGATATAATTTACAAAAAAGCTATTAGAACTAAAAAGTGAGTTTAGCAAGGATGCAGGACACAAGTTCAATATCAATTGTATTTCTATTTATAAACAATTAGAATTTGAAATTTAACAATACCATTTACAACAGCATCAAAACTATGAAATGCTGGCAAGAGATACGATGGACCTGTATACTGAAAACTACAAAATACTGCTGAGAGAAAAGGAAGAAGACAAAAATAACTGGGCTGTTTATGGGCTGAAAGGTTCAATGTTGTTAAGATGTCAATTCTTCCCAAATTGAATCACACAGATTCAATGCAGTTCCAAACAAAATGCTACCAGGTCTGTTTTTGGTAGAAACTGACAAGCTGACCCTAAATTTCATATGAAAAGCAAAGGACTTAGCACAGCCAAGACAAATAAGTAAAAGTTGAAATTTGGAGCAAACTAGATAATGCTCTCTATTTCTAGAACTATTCTAATCAGCGACCTCAGCTTCCACCCTAAATAACTAGAAAAAGAAGAAGAAATTAAACCAGAAGTAAACAGACAGAAGGAAATCACGAAGATCACTACAGAGGTCAAGGAATAGAACAGAGGTGGGCAAACTCCATGCTGTGGGTGAAGCCCAGCCCCAGGGCCTACTTTGTGAATAGACTGCTTGGCACAGCAAACCATTCACTTGCATATTGTGAGAACAAGGTACTACAGCAGTTGAATATCCATATACCACCCCCACACCCCTGCCGTGACCTTGGATCCACACCTTACACCATATACAAAAATTAACTCAAAAGGGATCATAAACTTAAGTGTAAAACCTAAAAGTTTCCTTCTAGATGAAGGAAAAAAAATTTTGTGACCTTGGGCTGGAAAAAAATTTCTTAGATATGACTCCAAAAGCATTAAAAAACACGAATAAATTTGATTTTATCAAAACCAAAAATGTCTACTTTTCAAAAGATTCTGTTAAGGGACTGCCCTGATGGTCCAGTGGGTAAGACTGTGCTCCCAATGCAAGGGGCGTGGGTTTGATGCCTGGTCGGGGAATTAGATCCCGCATGCATGCCGCAATGAAAAAGTCCGCATGCTGCAACCAAAGATCCAGCATGCTTCAATTAAGACCTGGCACAGCCAAAATAAATAAATAAATAATTTAAAAAGGAAAAAAAAAAAGATTCTGTTAAAAAAAAGGAATAGACAGACAAGCCACAAACTGGGAGAAAAATCTTTGCAAAACATATATCTCATACAGGACTTATATCCAGAATATATAAAGAACTCCCAAAACTCAATAAGAAAACAACCTAGTTTTTTAACAAATGGACAAAGATTTAGACAAACTCACCAACGCAAGATATACACATTCCAAATAATCACATGTAAAGATACTCATCATCATTAGTCATTAGTCATTAGGGAAATGCAAATTAAAATCTTAACAAGATAGCACTACATGCCTATTAGAATGGGTAAAATTTAAAAGGCTAATCGTAGCAAGTGTTGGAAGAACTGGAATTCATACACTGCTGGTGTGAATGCAAAATGCACAACCACCCTGGAGGAGTTTGGAAGTTTCTTAAAAAGTTAAAATTACACCTACAGTATGACCCAGCCATTTTACTCCTAGTTATTTGCCTCAAAGGAAAGGAAATACATGTCCATAAAAGACTTGTATGCAAATGTTCCTGGCACCTTTTTTGTAACAGCCCCAAACTGGGAATAACATACTATTAGCAAAGGGGGTAAGGGGGAGTGACTCTCATTATTTCTGGTGGTAGTACCAATTTTAATTCCTACATATTGTGGCAAAAGCCATCAAAATTATAACTGTCCTATACACAAGGCTGTATATGTATAAAATGATATATGTACAAGGTTACTCACATAGGTTTGTCTGTAATAGCAAAAGGATGGAAACTGTTCAAGTGTCCATCAATAAGGAAATAGATTTTTTTTTCAAAAGGTATTTAACACCCTCTATTAGTTTGCAGGGGCTGCCAAAACAAAATAATACAGACTGGGTGTCTTAAACAAAAGAAATTTATTTTCTTACAGTTCTAGAGGCTAGAAATCCAAGATCAAGGTTATTAGCAAGTTTGTTTTTCCTGAGGCCTCTGTCCTTGACTTGCAGATGGCTGCTTTCTTTGCTATTACATTTTGTGCTATATGAAAACATTGTTTTTTGTAAAGTTACAAAATAGAATAAATTCAACTCATCCAAAAATACTATCAATTGTGAAAAGCAATAGATCATCTGAAATCTACATCTCCCTCCTCTAAATCCTAAAAGATTAATGCATTATCATTACAGATACTTCTTTTAGTTATATGACTAAGACAAAAAAGGGAAGACATACATATTAGGAATGACCATATGTAGAGAAAAGAAAAAAATTCCTCAGAACATTTCGAAATATAGAATAAAATATTTAGAAAAACATGATTAACTGAAATTTACTTAAGAAAAAGTAGAAAACTTGACCATAAACTAAAGAAAATAAAAAATTCATCAAAGATCATCATCTCTCTCCAAAGAAGACTCATACTGAGATGGTTCTGTAGGTATTAATGCTATTTTAAAAGGTACATTTCTATTAGAAATAAAGTAACAAGCACCACTAAAAAGAGACACCAGAACACTGACACCCCATCTGACTGTGGGGCCTCTCATTCTGCCTTCATGTGGTTCACGTGGCCTCCTCACTGGATCTGGGGGCCTATGACTGTATTAATTGACTGGATTTGGCAGAAGTGGTACTAGTTCAGTACTAGGCCTAGCCCTTCAGAAAACTAGCAGTGGGACTTCCCTCGTGGCACAGTGGTTAAGAATCCACCTGCCAATGCAGATGACACAGGTTTGAGCCCTGGTCCAGGAAGATCCCACATGCCGTGGAGCAAATAAGCCTGTGTGCCACAACTACTGAGCCTGTGCTCTAGAGCCCGTGAGCCACAACTATGAGCCCACATGCCACAACTACTGAAGCCCGCATGCCTAGAGCCCGTGCTCCACAACAAGAGAAGCCACCGCAATGAGAAGCCTGCACACCGCAACGAAGAGTAGCCCCTGCTCGCCACAACGAGAGAAAGGCCACGCGCAGTAACGAAGATCCAACACAGCCAAAAAAATAAAAAAAATTTTTAAACAATAAAAAAAATTTAAAAAGAAAGAAAACTAGCAGCACCCACATCCACCCTCTTAACCCTGCAGGAGTCCTAAGCTGCCAGGTGAGAAGCCCAGCCAGCTTGCTGGAGAGAACCACGGGAGAGGCCCACATGGAGACCGGAGGCCAAGCCATCCCAGCCAGGCCACCACCTGAATGCAACTGCATCAGGGACCCCAAGCAAGATCTGCAGAACCTCCCAGCTGAGCCCAGTCAACCCACAGAACTGGGAGAGCTAATAAAATGGTGTCATTTAAAGCCACTGTGTTCAGATGGCTGTTTCATAGGAACAGATTATTGAAAACACTGACAAAGTATAGACACATATGTGAAGACACACACGTTTCCCTCTTCCCAAACACTATAAACCAGCATCACTCACAGTTGCAAAATTCCACAATAAAATAACACCAAATCTTGCAGTTCACTAAATGGTTAACACACCACAGCCAAGAATGTTAAAAATGGAATGCAAGATAGTTCAACAATAAAATTCTATATATGTAATTCATAAACTTTAGGGAGTTAAGTGAGAAACCATATATGATCATCACTCAAGTTCCCAAAGTGTACTCGGAAGAATCATGTTTGTTACCTACCACTGTTTTGTTTTATTATGGTATTAAATTTATTTTGAGGTTTCAAGTTGCACTGGCCACAAGTTTTGGTAGTTTTCCTGGAGAAGTATGGGATAGAGAGATTAAGAAGACTGTGGCATTCCAGTCAAGTCAGGAAGAAGATAAGTTGTTAGCTATTACCAGCAGTAGTCAACATTTTCCTGACAGTTCTAGACAACAAAATCAATGTGAAAAAGAAATGAGTTTATATAGGAATGTGGCCAAATCATCATAATTTACAGCTTTTTTATATGTATCAGCCAAAACCAATTAGAAAATATAATCGAAAAGAAGATTCCATTCATATTAGAAACAAAAACTAGAAGGTAATTGGGAAAACACTAAAAAGAAATGGGCTTGCACTTATATCCGTAACCAGTTAACAGTGGACACACTGGATGGTGGTATTCATTTTTTACACTGCATTTTTTTTTTTACCTTTTTAACTGTGCATATATTACCTCTATAATAAGAAAAAAACATATATTTTAAAATTCTAGCCACAAGTCTAGAGCCAGTCAACATAAATCAATAAAACCTACAAAATTTTAACTTTTCAACAAGCATACATTCACTTCAAATAAGGAATATACTTATTATATTCTGGGAATTAAACAGAAAATTACAACATATAGCAATAATTTACGTACAGGAATGATGCTGGGCTGGCAACAGGGCAATGGCCTTCACTGCTGTCTATCCTCACGGCTGATTCACATGGAATCTAGGATCACCTGCACGTGGTTCCACATGCTTGGAAGAGCAAAATGCAAGGGAAGGAAGTGACCACTGATGGACAGTTAAAACATCATCCATCCCATTCACTAGGGAAATACTCCATATTGTTTATTGGCAGAGATTCAGATGAAAATCTCACGTGGCTACGAACCTATGGGAGGAATTATTTTTAAAAATGAGGGAATTCCCTGGCATTACAGTGGTTAGGACTCTGTGCTTTCACTGCTGAGGGCGTGGGTTCAGTCCCTGGTCGGGAAACTAAGATCCTGCAAGCCGAGTGGCGTGACCATAAAAATACATAAACAAAAACAAACAGTCTGTCAAGGGCTGCCTACTGACCTAAGTACGTGTGTTGTGAAAATATGCAGATCCACACCCTAGGTAGAGCCTCTCTATAGCTTGATTTCTTGAGTATAATTCTGGCCAGAAACATTCTCCTGTTTAAGAAATAAACTGCACAGAGAGTGTCAGGTACTGGGTTTATCTGGATTTTAAATTTGAATGCCTCTGAGATTACAGCCCAGCATCATTCCTGTACGTAAATTACTGATATATGTTGTGCTTTTCTGTTTAATTCCCAGAATAAAATAGTAAGTATATTCCTTATTTGAAGTGAATGTATACTAGTTGAAAAGTTAAAATTTTGTAGGTTTTATTGATTTATGTTGACTGGCTCTAGTCACTGGTCATGGAGTGAACTGGTGTGGAAAGGCCACTGACCACCAGGCAAGACCACTCTGTGCCTCTCCAATGTCTACCATTTTCAGTTTATCAGGCAACAGAAACTGCGCTCCACTTAGTTGACCAGCTCTTCATGTGACTTTCTGGTCATTGGGACTGTTGGGGGGAAACTGCACAAAGTTCCTTTCCTAGCCCCAATTCCAGTTTCCCTTTCCAAAGGGGAGATCCTGGTGCTCACCCCACAGGCTCGCAGACAGGCATGAGCCAGATCAGCCACCACTGCTGGAAAAGGGCAAAATCCATTGTGTCCTTCCTTTCTTCCTAAACAGCCAGGTGATAAGTTAACATGTTATTAAACATTAAATACGCTGAAAATTTTATAGGCCATCAGCTCCACCTGCCCATGTGATTTGGAAACATGAATTGCAGAAATTCAGCTCCCCGGCTTGCACAATGCACACTTCCAGCAACACAAGATGCACCAGGACCTCCTATCTCCCTATACAGCCAGGTGAAACTTCCTCATTGTTTAAAGGAGATTAAAATGTAATATTGATAATTTACTTTCATTAAACAAAAACACACTATAGTATTTTGGGAACTGTATATAGTATTTAGGAAATTGTATACAGTATTTTGGGAATTGTAGGAATGTTGGGATTACAGATACAACTTACCACACAAAGGGGAGAATCCTCTACAATAGAAAAATAAACCACTTCCACCTTGTGAGCACAGAACGAGAAGATGGCGGTGTATGAACTAGGAAGCACTCTCTTCAGGCACAGAATCTGCTAGAGCCTTGATCTTGGACTTCCCTCTAGAACTGTGGACAGCAGATTGGATATGTGGGGTCTCTGTACGGCAAGAATTCAAACTCTCTATTGAGAACTGATGCTTCAAAATGCAAGCATACAACACAGATTCAAAAATATGTTTACCATGGAAGGTTATAGAATTATATTTGGAAATTAAATAAAAGAGAAACTCAGGTTCAAATGAAAAAAAAGAAAAAGAAAAACAAACCATACTCCTTGGCCAAGCATTCCTGGTTAAAGAAAGTCTAAATTTTAAAACCAAAAAGTGGTGGGCCTGGGGGAGGTGGAGAGGGAGGTGGAGAAGCGTCCTTGGTTGGGTCCAGCCTCGAACGGGGGAAGGCTTGGCAGCCATCTGGCGTGAGGTCACGATAGCACGTGCTCCAGAATGCCTTGTCTAATCAGCTGCTCACACTTCCACCGAGGTAGAAAGTGCTGAGGGAAGAGGGGTAGGAAGAAAAGGGAATGAAAAGAATGTTAAATTACACGATGCATCATTAAAAAGCAGCAACGCATTATATATATATATTTCAAACTCCACCAGCTAAGTAGTTAAAAGCTAAACTTAAGTATTTTTGCTATTTTAATCAACTGAAACGGATGTCACCTAGAGCTGTACTGAAATATGAATTTTATAAACAAATTCACGTTTTGCTTAAGTTAAATTTAACTAAAGAGTTTTGAATTCTAGTAGGTATTTTCCTTCATGTTTGCATTTTAAAATCTACGCACAGAAAACCCAGGTAGGTGAGATTTGGGGCGCTGGATCACAAGTGGTGCAGCAACAGCTCATTAGGAAGGCACATGGAAGGAGTGTCTTCTCCACTAAACCTCTTCTAGGATCTGAGTCTGAACAGTCATTCTTCTACTAACAGTGCAACTCTTCTCCCATATTTTCCAAGGACTAAAAGTCATGGTAACCTATGACATGGGTGCTGGTCACACGCTGTGTGTGAGGATGCCAGTGCCTGGCTAAGGCTCATCCTCAACGTCTCCTGAGAGGACACTGCTCTCGTCCTGAGGTGGAAAGGAGTCTCCTTGTCTGATTCCCTCTCAAAACACCAGGGCTTAAAACAAAAGTGAACATTTACTAAACTCTGGAGCGGGGAGGTGCTGGAGGTGAGGCAGGAAGACTTTCCAAGCTCACAAGTGACCAAAGAAATCTCAAAGACGAGACAGAGATACTTGGGTAAAAACAAGAAACAGTACATCAGAAAGTGCAGTGTAGATAACCCTAGAAAGTAACTGAAGGAGAGAGTATGCAAAGTATTCAAGGAAGCGGATGCCACTTCAGTTCACCTGACAGTCCTCCACAAACTCAAAGGCCTCAGGTGAGACCCATGACCAAAGAAACTCCTCCAAACCAGTCATGAAGACCCATGGGCCAAGGACTGTTGTCTAACTTAATGGAATTTTTAAAAAGCCTTAAGAATATAAAATGTAAAATAATAAAAAATAAAGAGAGAGAAAAAACTATAGAGTTGCTCATTTAACAATTATTCCAATATCTACTAAAAAGAGGGAGTTCTGATTTCTGGACAACCAGAGAAGCATGCTTGCCATAGAGTCAATAATAAAGGAATGTACAGTAGGAAAATGTTTCCCTATTAATATTTTACATTATGTGGGTGATCTACACTACAGATTTTATAGAAAACTGGTTTCAGATGTGCTCAGACATTTTAGAAGCCCCTTAATATCAATTACAGTAGATTATGCTTTTAAGTTTCCCCATTTTTATAGGGTGATACTGAGAGACAAAGTCTCATTAAGAGGAAGGCTTCTGAATGCGCCACACAGTAAACAGCAATCATCTAACAGCAGCAGACGGAGGAGGGACTGGGTTTCGGCTGCCCTGGCCCCACCCAGGCCCTCCCTGCTGAGGAGTCTTAGCACACTTGGTGGGAAGACTGGCCACAAAGCTCGAGAAAGAAATTCAACCACGGGACAGTGTTTGGGGTGAAGTGCATTTTCTCAGATCTTGCTTTATTAGGCTAGCTTTGTTCTTGTGAACCCAGAGCTTCACCATCTATTTTCTATTCATTAGTATCCTTGGAAGGGAAACTTTTGCCTTAACAACCAAAGATTTTAGGGTACCCTGAAAATCTGTCTTTAATAATTTCAACTTTTGTTTCAGGAAACTAAAACTCCAAGGGTACTAGTAAAATAAGAGACCAACTCACCCTCCCTTAGGGAAATGAGCTAAGAACCACATAACCAGAACCATTCTTCGGCTCAACAGAACAAACAGAAGTCAACAAAAGTGACTAGGGTCATTAAATACCGACCGTCTCGTAACAAGATGGCAGGCAACAAAGGAAAGAGTGGTTTTTACTAGTTCACCTTTCCTCCTATGCTAATATGACTACAGAAAATAGAGATAGGATAAAATAAATTTAGCTAATGTGAATTCATCTAATGTGAACTTGAAGATTTCTAAGGAAACAATAAATTGAGATTCTTCGTAAGGAAAAATTTAGTGAGTTACAATTTCAGTCTTTCCCTATTAACTTCTATTATGTTTATATATTAAATACTTAGAAATTTTTTGATCCATATCACTATTTGTTAACTAAAGAACTAAGATTTAAAAGGTGAAGAAGTATAGGCTGAAAACTAGTGCTTAGCACCTTTTTAATAAATAACAATTTGAAGAAAGGAGCTAAATGCAACAACTTAATAGCCCCTTAACTAGAATAAGACCCACTGTGGCAACTTCCCAGGGAAATGCTTAGTATTAAATTCAAGCAATACCCTAGTAAATTATAGCTAATGCTTGAGCATGGGTTTGAACTGCATGACTCCACTCAAATATGCTGATATATATATACACACACACATATATAAAACCTGTATTGTCATTTTACAGATCTTTAAATTGACTAAGTATGGGGAAAAGTTTGTGTTCGATTAGAGATCACAAAAGGTGGGATCAAAAGAACTAGGGCTTGGGTCCTAATTCTATTCAAACTGTTTTAGCTTCCAGCCTTTGGGTGAGTCATTTATCAATCCCTTTGTTTTTGAGGCAGAGATAGAAGTACTCAGATTTCCGACTGTGTGGGGAGAGGGGAGTCTGTAGGCACCCCTAATCCCTGTGCATTGTTCAAGGGTCAACTGTAATTAACCCTTTCTTACTATATGCAACGTTTGCTTCACGTCTTTACATTTAGAAAAAGGACAAAAGAGTATTTTATAATAAACATAATTCCTACAATACAAATGATCATCACAAGGTGATACTTACTTTGCTACTGATTCCAACATTTTCGTCATTCAACACTCTTACAAAATTTAAAGTATCTTAAGACAATAAATACCTGGCTATTTTTTTTTAATAGGACTGAAGTACCATCATCAACTTCAAATTCTCCATAGTCTTTTAGACACCGCACCTGAAAAGAAAAACTGATGTCTTATCTAAATTACTTTATAATATGTAGAAACCATAAAGTAGATGGGGATTTATATATACCCATATGAAAAGTATTAGGCTTTCTCTTTATTTCTTCTCTGTGTACTTAGGCCTAGTACTCCTTCCTGTGGTATTCTAGTGGTTCTAATTGTCCTGTTTTGATGGGGAGGAAGAAAAATGGCAAATCTCCGAATATATGTGTACGTCAGCACTGACAGCAAGGAAACCTAAGGAGCTGCCAAAAAGAGACAACGTCACTGTATTGTTTTCCCTCTGCAAATTGTGAAAAATCAAGCAGTTGAAAACACATCTACAGGGACTTCCCTGGTGGTCCAGTGATAAACAATCCGCCTTACAATGCATGGGACGCAGGTTCAATCCCTGGTCAGGGAACTAAGATCCCACATGCCATAGAGCAACTAAGCCCATGCAACTAAGCCTGTGCACCATAACTACTGAGCTTGCGCACCTCAACTAGAGCCCACGTGCCGCAAACTACAGAGCCCACGCACCCTGGAACCCTCGTGCCACAACTACAGAGCCCACATACCCTGGAGCCCATGCACCACAACCAGAGAAGAGAAAACCCGCACATCACAACTACAGAGAAGCCCGCGCACCACAACGAAAGATCCCTCATGCCTCAACGAAGATCCCACGTGCCACAACTAAGACCTGATGCAGACAAAAATTAAATTTAAAAAAAACCCAAAAAACCCCCCATATCTACAAAGAAAGGAGAACGTTTTAGATCTACCCCAACCTGCCTCTTACAGATTCCTCCCATAAAGTATCAATATCTGAGAACAGGACCTAAGTCTACAAGATTTGTTTTACAGATTCTGCCAATCTCCTTTGATTGATTGATTCAGACTCTTTCCCAGTATTACTTAGAAGCACACTAGGAAAGAAAAGATACAGACTCATGCTACAAGAATCAGGAGAGGGTCTTAGTTGGAAGGTGGGAGGGGTAAGGAGCCTGATAACCACTTCTGCAACTGCAAAGAAGGAACATTCAAAGGCAGCCCCAGAAATCTCAGACGTGGCTCAGCTTCAAGTGCTGCCACAGGAAGGCGGGCGGGCATTTTCATCTCCTATGAGAGTTCAGACCTCAGTTTATTCTCCAGAGTACTAGCACTGGTGTTAGCAAAGCCAACTCCAATGGCAAGTCTCAGATTCCTACTTTTCCTGGATAATTTCATGTCCTGTGATTCCTCTGCAATCCACCATGACTCCCAAAGGTATTTTAAGTTGGTTTGAGAAATACAAGAAAAATCCCCCCCACCACCAGCATTTTGCTTCTTTAAATAGACTTTTATTGTGGAAAATCTCAAACACATTGAAAAGTAAAAAGGCTAATAAACTCAATGTCCCACCAACTGGCTTCAACAACTATCAGCATGTGGCCAATCTTGTTCCCTCGCCCACTTCTGGGTTATTTTGAAGCGAAACCTAGACATCATTTCATTTAATCTATAATTATTTTAGTGCTTATTTCTATAAAATAAGATTTTTTTTAAAAAAAATCCCAATACAATTATCACATCTTATTAATAATTTTTTAATATTATGAAATACCCAGTTAGAATCCAAATTTCCCCACTTTGTCTCATGAATTTTTTTTTAAAGTTGCCATGCTCAAATGAGAGTCAAACGAGAGCTACACATTACACATTTCTGATATGTCTCTAAGTCTCCTTTAATCTACAGGGTTCTCCCCCTTCCCCTTCCCCTTGGCAACTTGTTTGTTAAAGAAACTGGGAAGTTTGGTAGTTTCCCAAAAAATAGATTCTGTTGTGGACTCCTGTGGGGTCATTTAACATGTTCCCCCAACCCTGAATATCCTATAAACTGGAAATTAGGTGTAGGGGCTGGATCAGATCAGGTTTAGTTTTCTGGCAAATGGTGTTATGATGTTGTGAAGCACAAAATGTCTGGTGTCCCTTTTTGTTTTTTGGGTTTTTTTTTTTGGCTGTGTTGGGTCTTCATTGCTGCGTGTGGGCTTTCTCTAGTTGCAGCGAGCGGGGGCTACTCTTAGTTGCAGTGCATAGGCTTCTCATTGCAGTGGCTTCTCTTGTTGCAGAGCACAGGCTCTAGGAGTGCGGGCTTCAGTAGTTGCAGCACACAGGCTCAGTAGTTGTGGCACACAGGCCCTAGAGCACGCAGGCTTCAGTAGTTGCAGCATGTGGTCTCAGTAGTTGTGGCGTGTGGGCTCTAGAGTGCCGGCTCAGTAGCTGTGGCGCATGGGCTTAGCTGCTCTACAGCATGTGGGATCTTCCTGGACCAGGGATCAAACCTGTGTCATCTGCATTGGCAGGCGGATTCTTAACCACTGCGCCACCAGGGAAATCCTGGTGTCCCTTTTTGGACGTTAAGATTGATCAATGGGCCTAGGTGCTATCCATACCCATCCACTACTAAGGTCTCTCTTAAGCTTTTCACCTAATGCTTTAGCAGCTACTTGCCTCCATGCATTAGGGCTACCAAACGGCATTAATCTAGTTTTTTTATTCCTGCTGCATTTATTAGCTGGAATTCTTCTATAAAAAAGAGATTTCCCTCGTAAACAATTTGGCTACCCTGAGATAGAATTTGTGCAGTAACGGCAGATAGATGCTTGACTCCATTCTTTCATTTACCATTTTCCAAAATGAGTTGCATCCTTCATATTCTCCAAGGAGCCCCAAAGAGGTTTCAGTTTTAAAACTGTTATTGTTAGGTGTCATTATCATTCATGCTTCTAACGCAACTGATGTGATGCAATTCACTGCAGTTTATCATTTTGATGCTCAAATTGTCCTTTCTTTGGCTAATGCGAGCTCCTTCGAATCAGTTCCCAAGTCTTCTCAGCACTCCCCTTATAGTTCTGGATACTTTCTTTGCTTTCGATGCTCAGCTTGTACATCTTTAATCTATTTGAGACCTGGAATCAGCCATTTTCCCCCCAAGAGTCCTGGTTTCCTTTCATGGGAAATGGCATATAGACTCAAGAATGTGAGGCTTCCCTGGTGGCGCAGTGGTTGAGAATCCGCCTGCCAATGCAGGGGACACGGGTTCGAGCCCTGGTCTGGGAAGATCCCACATGCCACGGAGCAACTAGGCCCGTGAGCCACAACTACTGAGCCTGCGCGTCTGGAGCCTGTGCTCTGCAACAAGAGAGGCCGCGATAGTGAGAGGCCCACGCATCGCGATGAAGAGTGGCCCCGCACTAGAGAAAGCCCTCGCACAAAAACGAAGACCCAACACAGCCAAAAATAAATATAAAAATAAATAAAAATAAATTTAAAAAAAAAAAAAGATAGGCCAAGAGCTAGAGAAATTCCCTTTAAAAAAAAAAAAAAGAATGTGGATGCTCATGGCTACTGGGTTGGTCCTTGTTTCTAGGCCTTTTCAGTGGACAGAGCTAAGAAATACTTCTTTAGAAGAGATGATTCAACATGAGCCCATGCTATTACTTTTTTGCTCTATTCTTCAATATATAAAGTGTTTATTATTTAAAGAATATTATATTATTCTTAGGAATATTATTACTAATAACATTATTACGAATAATATGATAACTAAAAACAGGTTAAGATTTCTTTGTAATTCTTTTCATCCTTAGTATGTACCCACTAGGGAAATACAATCAATCTATGTGTTTTAAAGTAATTTAAATAACCCCAGTTTGACTAATCTACCAACATGAAACACAGGTTCATTTGTTTCATTTTGTTTTCAAAATGTGTAGGTTGGTTTTCCACTTTGATTTCATTTTGTTTTAACAATATGTAAAATATTTACATGGTTCCAAAGTTAAAACTTTTAAAACAGGTACAGTCAGAAAATTTTGGCTGTTCCATCCTATTCCTGCCACCATTTACAGGTAAAATTTTTGGTTTGAGTTTGTTTCCTTTCTTTTTTGTGCTTTGCTTTATTGTGCTTCTCAGATATTGCGTTTTTTACAAATTGAAGGTTTGTGGCAACCCTGCATTGTCAGATAATGGTTAGCATTATAATGCTAATGCATATTCAACAGACTACAGTATAGTGCAAACATAACTTTTATATGTACTGGGAAACCAAAACATTTCGTGACTCACTTTATTGAATATGCACTTTATTGTGGGTCTTAAACCAAACCCATGATATCTCCAAGGTATGCCTGTATAAACTAATATATATTCATATACCCCTTTTCTTTTTTTTTTTTTTTAAACATCTTTATTGGAGTATAATTGCTTTACAATGGTGTGTTTGTTTCTGCTTTATAACAAAGTAGATCAGCTATACATATACATATATCCCCATATCTCCTCCCTCTTGCGTCTCCCTCCCACGGTCCCTATCCCACCCCTCTAGGTGGTCACAAAGCACCGAGCTGATCTCCCTGTGCTATGTGGCTGCTTCCCACTAGCTATCGATTTTACATTTGGTAGTGTATATATGTCCATGCCACTCTCTCACTTCGTCCCAGCTTACCCTTCCCCCTCCCTGTGTCCTCAAGTCCACCCTCTACGTCTGCGTCTTTATTCCTGTCCTGCCCCTAGGTTCTTCAGAACCATTTTTTTTTTTTTTAAGATTCCATATATATGTGTTAGCATACGGTATTTGTTTTTCTCTTTCTGACTTACTTCACTCTGTATGACAGACTCTAGGTCCAACCCCCTCACTACAAATAACTCAGTTTTGTTTCTTGTTGTGGCTGAGTAATATTCCATTGTATATATGTGCCACATCACCCCTTTTCTTAGACAAAAGTCATCACAGTCTATGCATTAAAGAAAAATCCATTTTAAAAAGGTATACTTACTTCTATATATAGGCTTTTTGGAGGTTTCATATCCTGTGTGATGTCCAAACCTTCATCTCCTCCCAATGACCTCATGTAGGTAGCAAGGGACTTTTTGTAATGATTGAACCATTCCATCTACAAACATAAAGATGGCCATTTGACAAAGCTGTAAGAAAACAAACTTGCAGAAATTATATACTAATCCTTTCAGAAACAGCACACATCCCCACATGGATCATTACTACGACCATTCATTCAAACTACAAATATTAGTGACTGCCTGTTATGAACCAGGCACTGGTCTTGGTACTTAGGATCATTTAACAAAGTGAACAAACATCTCTGTTCTCACAGAACTAGTATCCCAGCATACTTAATCACAGACCTAAGGAACTTTCCACCAGAAACCAAACCACGAAAAATACACCATTTCAGAATTATGATCTCTTCAAACTTCAAACTCTGTATTGACAGGTTTTCTGAAAGCTATAAAATGCTGTTGAGAAAAACACCCAAATGTCCATCAACTGATGAATGGATAAGATGTGTACATCCCTACAATGGGATTATTCAGTCATAAATCAGAGTGGAGCTCTTATATGTGTTACCACATGGATGAACCTTGAATACATGCTGAATGAAAAACACAAAAGGCCACATATTGTACGATTCCACTCATATGAAAAATCCATACTAGGCCAATCCATGAAGAAAGTAGAGCAGTGGTCTCTAGGGCCTGGGAAGAGGGGACAGAATATGTTCTGGATAAGATGGTGGTGATGGATGCACAACTCTGTGAATATCCTAAATACACTGAATTGTATACTTTAAAAGGATAAACTTTAGGGGATGTAAATTATATCTCAGTAAATCTGGTTTTTTTTTTAATTGCTGAGAGAAATTAAAGAAAACCAAAATATGTGGAAGGATATACCACTTTCAAGGATTGGGTGATTCAGTATTGTAATAATGTCAACTGATCTATAGATTCAATTCAATCTCAATCAAAACCCCAATTTTTTAAAAAATGGAACTTGATAAATTGAGTCTAAAATTGGCAAGGGAATGCAGAAGGCCAAAAGCAGTGAAGACATTGAAAAAGAAGAACAAGATGGGAACACTTACTCAAGACTTATTATAAAATTCCCATAATTTAAACAATATGAAATTGGTACAAGGACAAATAGACTAAGAAAGAAGAGAAAGTCCCACATCCAAAATCCACAGATATATTGACATTCAATTTATGACAAGTGGCACTATGCACAGAGCAAGGGGAAAAGAGGACCTTTTCAATAAATGATGCCATCTCAATATCCATACTCAAAATGCAACTAGGCTCTTACATTATTCACAAAAATCTATTCCAGTACTGTAGATCTCTTTGTGAAAGGTAAAACAAGATAACTTCTAAAAGACAATACACATAACCTTCATTAGTAAAGTGTGTGTGTGCGAATACATACACACACCCCTCCCTCAGGTTCAGTGATTTGCCAGAATGACTCACAGAACCCAGGAAAGCACTACACTGACAATCACAGTTTTATTGCAGATACAAATCAGAACGAGCCAAAGGAAGAGACACCAGGATGAGGTCTGGGAGTCCCAAATGTGAAGCTTTGAGTATCCTCTCCCTGAGGAATCAGGACACACCACCCTCCTGGCACAGTGATATGTAACAACACACACAAAGTACTGTCAACCAGGGAAGCTCACACAGCTCTGGGGTAACATTACATAGGCTTGATAGATTGATCAAATCATGATTGATTGAATCACAGGTGACTGAGCTCTACTTCTAGCTCCCCTCTCCTCTCTCCAAGTTGGACTAATATCAAGAGGCTAAAAGCCCCAAACCTGAGGGGATGGTGGGAACCTCTGAATTTGTAGCCAGCTGGTCAGAAGGGAGGGTGGCCTTGGGAACCTCAAACTTTACGGCTGGTATCTGAAGTGAGAGCAGTCTTAACCTATGAAGTTTGGTCTAACTTTAGGTAGTGTCCAAAGTCACTGCAACACCGTAGGCAATATGACCCTCACTTTGTAAATGAGGGAATTTAGGCACAGGGAGAGGTCGAGTCACTTGCCCAAGATCTGACAGTGGCAGAGCCAAGGTTTGTACACAGGTTTGCTTGGCTCCAATCCTGTGTCCTTAAATATTGTCCCTTAATGACTGGATAAATCAAGAATTCAAATATTCACATTGATAAGCAAATTATGTATACCCACATATTTTATGGAAAATCTCCCAATAATAATGACAGTTTTCTCATCCTACTGATGGATCACTAACAAGTAACATAATGGGACCCTTTATTTTGTTAAGTAATAGTAGTTTTCCATATAGCATTTAGAATTACTCCTACCATTCTCATCACAGTATATACTACAGACCAAAAATTACTGAAAAACAAATGCTAAAACAAAAAAAGAGAAATACTATAAATACTATTACAGAACACTGCCATAACCTCAGCGATTTTCCAAATTCACAAACTTGAACAACAGTGCTGACTTACTTCTTCAGCAGACATGTGAAATCGTAAAGCACTTGGCAAGACACTGCCACATTCCCACCTGAGTGCTCTAATCCGAAGCAATCGGTCATACCTAGGACATTAATAAGGTATTAGATGGCATAACAGAGGGATATCGGAAGTTGTTTTGATCAAGAGAGACTCCAGACTCAACCATCAAAATTTAAGATGTGGACTTTTATTTGGTTCCTGAGGCAAACAAACCATTGTAAGAGGACATCTTTGGGACAACAGGGAGAATAGGAATACAGACTGGATGGATGCTGTGAAGTCCGGTTCATTCCTTTAGGTATGAGAATCATAGTGGTCATGTAAGAAAAGGTCCAAAAGGTCCTTATTTCTTAGAGATGCATACTAAGGTATTCAGTGGTAAAATGCCCGATGTTCTACAATGTTTTAGCATAGACAAATAAAAGAAGATGAAGTAATTATGGCAAAATGTTAAGAATTGTTAAGCCTATATGATGGCTCCATGAGGGTTTGTAACATTATTCCCTAATTTTATGAATACTGCAATTTTTCATCATAAAAAATGTTTAAATAGAAAAAAGAGAAGAATTTAGAATGCTTATAAAAGAGAAACAAATCTAAGAATTTCTGTTATCCATATAAAATGGTTAATTAGGAAACCACATGGGAACCCACCACTGCTCCCTGCCACCCCAGCAAACACAGAGAAGCTCACAGGTATGCTACAGTGCAGCGCTGATTTCTTAACAAAGAACAGTGTCGAAACTTGATGGTTGGTATCAAATCACTTCGTCCACCTGACTTCGCTTCATTCCTGGTAAAACATTTAAGGAGGAAAAGAATGTCTATTTCAGTATAAGTCGAATTTTCCAAGCCAACTAACAACTGACTCCATGCTTGTTTTTATCCATTTATGTTAGCAGTTAACCTACCCAAATAGTACCTGCCTCCACATCAGAGCTTTTGCTAACATGTTAAAAGATTAAAAAGCCAAAAGCTAACTAATTTGCCTAGGATCACACTCCCAGTGTTTTGTTTAGCCATGTGGCACTTTGCATTTTGCACACTGATTAATCTCCATTGTCTCCAAAAGACAAATAATGTGTTTCCTCACTTTTTGGAATCCCTTTTTCATGGTGGGATAAGAGACAGATAGAATATCACGGTGCATAAGATTATGGCCTCACATCATGTTCTTATCCTATGGAGTCCTCTTTTTGTGGTACTTCCAAATCCTCATTCTAATAAAGTGAGCTAAGAATTCTGGAGTCAGATGGTCCTCCACTCATCCAACAAATATTTATTGATCTTCAACTATGTGCATGTTCTGTACTTTAGGGTCCTTCACACAGAGAGGGAGAAAATTTTGGTTTTATCCTATAAAATATATATCTCCTTGGATATTAGATGAGTATTGCACTTTGAAACCAATGTATGGGAATTCCCTAGTGGTCCAGTGGTTAGGACTCTGCACTTTCACTGCTGAGGGCACGGGTTCAATCCCTGGTCAGGGAACTAAGATCTCGCAAGCCTCAAGGCGCAGCCAAAAAATAAATAAATAAAATAAAATAAAACCAAATGTACAATTGTTTAATGGGTATAGTGTTTCAGTTTTACAAGATGAAGAGTTCTAGAGATGATGGTGATGGCTATATGACATTATGAATATACTGAATACACTGAATTGTACGCTTAAAAATGGTTAAGATGGGGGACTTCTCTGGCGGTCCAGTAATTGGGACTCCGCACTTCCACTGCAGGGCAGGGGGCAGGGAACTAGGATCCCACATGCCCCACAGTGTGGCAAAAAAAAAAAAAAAAAAGTTAAGATAGCAAATTTTATGTGATGTGTATTTTACCATAATAAAAAAAAACTGGAAACAAAACAAAACAAAGCCAGGTATACAGAATGAATTAGAATCTAATCTGGGGTTTTAAAAGGAAACAAATACAAAATATAAGTGCCTGCTCCAGGCCCTGAAAATAGAGGTAAAATATATGTCCCATTTTACCATGTCTTCTAGATCTGTTCTATACACTTCTGCCACTCTACAAACGTTAGATTTATTCTCCACATTTTTTTGTGTGGTTTTTTGTTTTTGGCCACACCAAGAGGCTTGCAGGATCTGAGTTCCCCAACCAGGAATCGAACCCGTTCCCCCTGCAGTGGAAACACAGAGTCCTAACCACTGGACCACCAGGGAATTCCCTATTCTCCACATTGTTTACAATGTGCTCTGGATTATAAAGAAATAGCACAAATAAAATACACCCAACCTAACATCAGAGTAGTACTTTATTAGGTACATAAGAACTTCCTTAAAAAACTCACATTTACGCATGAGTAATTAAATAGGAATAGATTTCTTCTGACAAACAATTTTAACCAGAAACTGGTAATAGTGACTGACCCCCGACAACCAAACTAGGAGGACAGGGCACAGAATTTTGGATCATGAATTTCCAGATGGTTGAATACAGGAAAATCATCCTCTTACTGGACCAAGGCCTGTTAGGCCACCTCCTAAATATGTCTATAAACTGTTCACTTTCTCCCTAGTCTGGCTTACCTCTCTTGTCACCTGCATGACCAGCATGCCTCCCTATCCTCTCAGCCCCTCCGTCTACTATCCACACAGAAGCCAGGGTGGTCTCTTAAAACACAAACATGCCTCCACCTGCCCCACATGCTTAAAAATCTCACCCGGTGTCACCCTTTGCCTGCTCACTAAGTTTCAGCCACACTGGCTTTCTTTAATGATCAGTTCCCTGAGCATCCCACCCTCTTTCATGACTCAGGGTCTTTGCATATGCTGTTTCTTCCACCTAGAATGCTCTCTGCCCCAATCACTGCCTCGCTAAAACCTGCTTCTCCTTCAGGCCCCAGATGAAATGTCTCTTCCTTGGAGAGAACTTCCCTGATTCCTCAATCTACTAATATTTTCAATTCATTATTCTCTCTCCTAGTGTTGTCGTTTTCCTTCATAGCATGTATTCCAACTTGGTGTATCTGTATTTAATATCTGCCTTCTGCCTTACACTGTGAGGGTCATGGGGGCAAAAATCTTGATTATGTTGTTCACAATTGAAATACCAGAGCCATTTATCAGCTCATAATTGTTTAGTACATATCTGTTGAATGAGCAAATGAACAGTTTGGGAACCTGAGTTCAGGACTTTACATTTCCCTTACATTTACTGCAGACCTGCTGCAGTTCAGTTCCTTGTTCCATCTTATCTATCCTTAAATACAGTAACTGCAAAATGTGCCTACTGTTCTGTGTACTCCACAAATCTTAACAGCATGGTACTGATTTCTATGTCCAACTAACTGATGAAAACACTCCCTAACAAGGCCAAACATGAAACCTCATATTGCAGACAGGTTGAAATCTGAATACCTTGCCTTTGATCCAGCAGTTAGTACTCTGTGTCTTACTCTTCACCAAATCACAGGACCCTATGAAGTTGGTCATTCAGCCCAAATTCTCCACTGGGCCAACTACCATGCTTGGCTCTAAATAGCCTGTAACTCAAGAACCCTCTCACCTACCAAGCCTTCTGTAGCACTAGTTCTCAGTGAACTCCATTCAAGATATTGCAAGTCACTGCTGCTCCTGCTAAGTTTACAAACTGCCTGTTCTCCTTTTAACCCACTAAGTCTTCTACTAATGAAAACAAGCAGTGGAAACAATACATTTCACTTATTAAGGTTGTTACTTACTCCTGTCTCATCTCTTTTAGGTCCACCCCGATTCCTTTCAAGTCATATCAGTCAAACAACAAATATTTATTGAACATCTACCATGTGCCAAGCACTGTTTGAATCCCCATGGACATAGCAGTGATTAACACAAATCCCTCTAGTTCTGTATAGTTAGGGTATGATCAGGCTCACAGAGAATTAGAAAAAACAAATCATATCTAAAATCTAATGTTGGGACTTCCCTGGTGGCGCGGTGTTTAAGAATCTGCCTGCCAACGCAGGGGACATGGGTTCGAGCCCTGGTCCAGGAAGATCACACATGCCGCAGAGCAACTAAGCCTGTGCGCCACAACTACTGAGCCTGCACTCTAGAGCCCGCGAGCCACAACTATTGAAGCCTGCACGCCTAGAGCCCGTGCTCCGCAACAAGATAAGCCACCTCAATGAGAAGCCCGCGCGCCGCAATGAAGAGTAGCCCCCGCTCGCCGCAACTAGAGAAAGCCCGCGCGCAGCAATGAAGACCCAACGCAGACAAAAATAATTAATTAATTAATTAAAAAAATAAAAAATTAACAAAAATAAAACTAATGTTAAGATTATCTGATTTCAATATCATACTTCTTAAATTGTTTTAAAATATCAATCTTATCAACTTACACATCAGATTGGTTTTGTTCATATAAAGCTTTCATCTCCTCCAGAACTTGCCTGAGTCCATCCTCCTAGAACATATAAAATTACACTCATTAATTCCCCCACCAAGTTTGTAGCAATATTTTATCTATGTTTATCTTTGATTTATGTATGTTATCAAAAACCAATAGTACGGGACTTCCCTGGTGGTGCAGTGGTTAAGAATCCACCTGCCAATGCAGGGGACACAGGTTCGAGCCCTGTTCCGGGAAGATCCCACATGCCGCAGAGCAACTAAGCCCGTGCGCCACAACTACTGAGCCTGCACTCTAGAGCCCACGAGCCACAACTGCTGAGCCCATGTGCCACAACTACTGAAGCCCGCGCGCCTAGAGCCTGTGCTCTGCAACAAGAGAAGCCACTGCAATGAGAAGCCCATGCACCACAACAAAGGGTAGCCCCTGCTCATCGCAACTAGAGAAAGCCCACGCACAGCAACGAAGACCCAACACAGCCAAAAAAAAAAAAAAACCAATAGTCCTTCCACACCTACTAGGATGGCCATAATAACAAGTGTTGGAGAGGATGGGGAGAAATTGGAACACTTGTACAATGCAGGTAGGAATGTAAAATGGTACAGCTCTGTAGAAAACAGTCTGATGAGTCCACAAAACGTTAAACACAGAATTACCATATTATCCAGCAATTCCACTCCCATGTATATACTCAAGAGAACTGAAAACCTATGTTCATACAGAAACTCGTACACAAATGTTCAGAGCAGCATTATTCATAACAGCCAAAAAGTGGAAACAACCCAAACGTCCAATTGATGAACAGATAAACCAAATACTGTATATCCATTCAATGCAATATTATTCAGCCAAAAAAAGAAATGAAATACTGATACATGCAACAACATGGATGAACCTCGAAAACATTATGCTTAGCGAAATAAGCCAGACACAGAAGGACAAATATTGTATGATTCCACTTATCTGAAATAGGCAAATTCATAGAGACAAAGTAGATTAGAGGTTACCAGGAGCTGAGGGGAAAGAGGAGTGGGGAGTTATTGCTTAAAGGTTATAGAGTTTGTTTGGGGTTATGAAAAGTTTTGGAAATAAGAGTGATGGTTGCACAACAATGTGAATATAATTAATGCCACTGAAGTGTACACTTAAAAATGGAAAACTTTAAGTTATGTATATTTTACCATAATTAAAAAAAATAAAAAGGAATGAATTACTAACACAAAATACACAATTAACATACTGATTAAGGATGATCTTGAATATACGGTACTGAGAAAAGAAGTCAAACAGAAAGGAGTACACACTGTATGCTTCCAACTGGCCCAGTCCAGAAAAGTTTGCAACTCCGAGCATGCTGACTCCAGAAATACATTTAAAAAGACAAATATAATCTGTAGCACAGAAAGAAAATCCATGGTTGCCTAAGGCTGCAGATGGGAGGTAGCTAGTAGCTACAAAAGAGAAAAGGGAATCCTTGGGGTGACAGAAATCTTGATTGGGTTGCTGGTTATAAGGATTGTATACATTTGTCAAAACTCAAATGTCTATTAAAATGTGTATTTTGTTGTATATAAATTATACCTCAATAAAACTAATGACAAAAAAAAATCAATAGCCCTACAGAAGCAATAATGCATGACAAAAGTACATAAGTAATTTATTATTTACTGGAAAATGATCTTAAAAGGTTACTACCAAAAAAAAAAACCACTGCTAGAATAGAAAATAGAAAGGTCAAAGGAGATTTTCTACTTGAGCAAATCATTAGAGAAATCATTAGGCAAATCATTAAAGACAAGCAAATCAAAACCACAATGAGGTATCACCTCACACCAGTCAGAATGGCCATCATCAAAAAACTACAAACAATCAATGCTGGAGAGGGTGTGGAGAAAAGGGAACCCTCCTGGCATTGTTGGGGGGAATGTAAATTGATACAGCCACTATGGAGAACAGTATGGAGGTTCCTTAAAAAACTAAAAATAGAACTACCGTATGACCCAGCAATCCAACTACTGGGCATATACACTGAGAAAACCATAATTCAAAGAGTCATGTACCCCAACGTTCACTGCAGCACTATTTACAACAGCCAGGTCATGGAAGCAACCTAAATGTCCATCAACAGATGAATGGATAAAGAAGATGTGGTACATAAATACAATGGAATATTACTCAGCCATAAAAAGGAATGAAATTGAGTCATTTGTAATGATGTGGACAGACCTAGAGTCTGTCATACAGTGTGAAGTAAGTCAGAAAGAGAAAAATAAATACCGTATTTTAACGCATATATATGGAATCTAGAAAAATGGTACTGATGAACCTAGTGGCAGGGCAGGAATAGAGATGCAGACATAGAGAACAGACTTGTGGACACAGAGGGGAAAGGGGAGGGTGGGACGAATTGAGAGAGTAGCACTGACATATATACACTACCATGTATAAAATAGATAGCTAGTGGGAAGCTGCGGTATAGCACAGGAAGATCAGCTCGGTGCTTTGTGATGACCTAGAGGGGTGGGATGGGGAGGGTGGGAGGGAGGCTCAAGAGGGAGAGGATATGGGGATATATGTATACATATAGCTGATTCACTTTGTTGTACAGCAGAAACTAACACAACATTGTAAAGCAATTACAATCCAATAAAGATATAAAACACACACACACACGAAATTTTCCCTTGGAAGGATAAAAACATTAGAATTATAAAATTCATAAATGTCACACAATAAGTCTGTCAACAAGCAACCCCTACACCTGAAACATTGTAAACCAACTATACATCAATTGAAAATTTTTAAAAAAGGAGAAAAAAACCACTAATGCTATAACAACAACCAAAAAAAAAAACCACCCAAAACAAAACAAAGATAAGCAACCCATCTACTTTTAGAGCCAAAATATATGCATTAGCAAAAGTGCTTTGGCACTACTGGTATAATTACAGAATTACACTTTACTTAACCCTGCTCGAATATAAGAAATGATTCCTGATGAAAAATGAAAGCATGATTTCTACCTTCTCTTTCATCAGCTGGTTAAAAAGAGATGATGGAAAAGTCTGATTTATTAGAATTCAGTTAAATATTCCATTTATTACAAATATTATTTTAAAGAATAGTTGAAACTCTTGCACAATTAGTAGATCAGCAGGTATACAAAAGAGAAGTGTGAAATAATTTTGTAAAGATACCTAAAATAATTTTCCTAAAAACTCACTTAAACTTTTACCAGTTCTGCATGTAGAAAGTGCATAATCATTCCAATTTGCTGAACACAGCACCTAACCATGAGGGATTCTGGAATGAACAAGGCAGAGTCCCTGCTCTAAACCAGCCATCATCTGCCTGGGAAGAATAATTCTTGAAAGTCTGTGTGGTCAAGGGTGTGTGGGGTCAATCAGATCAATTCTTGGTCTCAGCTCAGCTGTGCCAGTGGCCGGCCCCGAAGGCAGGCATGACTGCAAGAAAAGGTGCACCTCCGCCAACTAAGACCCAGAAAAGCGAGTGATTTTACAACTTCTAAGTCCGCCCCTGAGCCCCCCACCCCGAAGTGCGAAACCAACACTTATCCTAAAATGTGAGTGAAAAAGAGAGCTGGACTAAGGGTCTGAATAGCCAGCACCGTGGGCAGTCTCTGAGCCTTTGGGCTGGTTTCCTCCCATGTACCACGACCCCCAAAGGACCTAGTCTTCCGACCCAAGCGGGGCCACATTTGACAGCCTCCACGCCTCTGCATTCCAGCGTCTCTACTGAACCTCCCACTGCGGTCTCCTAACTTTTTAGATGAATTAACTGTCTGAAGTTGCAAGAACAACAGACTGGACTCTAGGAAACCTGTACTCAGATTGAGGCTCTGGCTCCAATATGCTGCAAGTTCAGGCAAGTTCCTTAACTGGATCCATAATTTCCGCGGCTCAGTTTCCCCATCCGTTAAATGACCTAAGTGTCAAACTAACTGCTCTTTAATGTTCAAAACAAAACTCACCTTCCCCAAACACTCTTCCTGCTGACCTCCGATGTTTACTCCGCTACCAGAGAGAGAAGCCTCCCGAGATGCCGACCTCTCTCCTCCCCCACTATCCATCCCGTCTCCAGCCCTGTCCTCGTAGCTACAAGTCCTGCTGTCGCAGGACATGGCTTTCAGCGCCCGATGACCAGGCCGTTCGGACCATACACAACTCTCGTGTGGTCTACTGTAACCACCCAGAGCCATTCTTTCTTCTCTTCAATCCATTCCCCAAAGTGCCGCCACAGTTATCTTCAAAACACGAAGAGTTACCCCATCGCTGCCCTGAAATGCCTTGTGAGTGAACAGCAAACCTCCCGGCCCCGGAGCCCCCGTGCGGCCCGCGCACCCCGCGCCGGTCACCCTTCCCCGGCGGGGAGAGGGTGTCCGCACCGCCGGCTCCCCGGCGGGGCTGCGCTCACCGCATCCTCCCAGGCGCGGCCCTAACGCCCCGCTATCCCGGTCCAAACCTCCCCAGTGCAACTCACACCTGCGTTCCAGCACCCGTCTCCGGGCCTCTCCAGCGCGTCACCGGGGCGAGACGCCGACCGTCCAGCCCGCACGCGGGAAGCCGCAGAAACCAACCCGGCCACATCCACCGCGGAGAACCACGGGCACACCCGCCGTCCCGTCCCGGCTGCACAGCCCCCAGAGAAGCCACCCCTGGGAGGCGCCCGCCCGCCCGCCGCCCTCACGTTGAAGGCCGGCAGCCTTCCCTCGGCCGCGCGGTGCAGCTCGCGGACCAGCTCCATGGCCCTCTCGCAGAACATGGTGGACGCGCCGGCCCTTACAGACCACCGGCTCTCAGGCAGACGGCCGCCGAACCAGGCCCTAAGGTTTCAGCTCCTACAGGTCCGCAACGCGCGGGGCCGACCCCGCCTCCGCCCCGTTTTGGCGCCCAAACACGCGACCAATAGGAGCGCACTGCCAGCCTCCAGGCTACGGCGGCGGCCACGGGACATTTGCCTCCGCTGTGCAGCCGCAGTGCCACAGGGAGCCCCACACCTGGGCGGTTGCGGACCTTGGTGTGGCTTCAGCCCAGCCCTCCTGTCCAGGCCTCGGTCTGAGCTCAGGCTGAGCCGCAGGACAGCTCCCGCGCAGCACAGCTCGGAATGGACGTACGTCCCCTTTTCCGTTGGATTCATTCATTCTCGTTTAGGTTAACAGGGGCGCGCACAATGCGGTCTAAAAGGCAGACCCGGAGAAGGTGTGCAATGATGTTAGCACCCAGCGTTGCGTCTGTTCGGTTTTGAAGTGTGGGTTTGTTTGTGTGATGGTAAAGGGAAAACAACTTTTATTGGGTATCTCTTGTGTGCTAGGGACTGTGACATACTTCACGTAATTCTCACGATTATCCTTAAAGTGGTTATTAAGACTCTTGGTACTGATTAGAAAACAGAAGTTAGCGAACTTGCCCAAGGTCACACAGTTCGTAAAGTGACAGACCCTGTATTTAAGCCTTCAACTCCACCGTGCTACATTTGATATTAAATCAGTCATTTAAAGACATGTGTACGATAACTCACAAGGTGGTGGTGGGGGATTGCCCTAGATTAACATGAATACACATAGCCATATTCCCGCCGAGATGATTACGGAAATTTTCATAACCATATAGAATCAAAGGTGGGAATTACTGCTATGGAAACAATTCGTTTTATTTGGCTTTTTTTTTTTTTTGGCCCCGCGGTGTGACATGCGGGGCCTTAGTTCTCAAACCCATTCCCCCTGCAGTGGAAGTGCGCAGAGTCCTAACCACTGGACCACCAGGGAATTCCCGTGGCTTTTTTTTTTTTTTTTTTTTTTTAAACAGGGTTACTTTGGCCTTCTGTGGAAGTCCAGTGGTTAAGAATCCACGCTTCCACTGCAGGGGGCGCTGGTTCGATCTCTAGTCTGGAACTAAGATCCCACATGCCAAGCGGCCAATAAATAAATAAAACAAACAACGTTACTTGGATTCATTCTATCTAACCCTAGAAACTTTGTTCCTCTTTTGCAAGTATAGATACAGTAGATGTGTGGTCTGAGAAATGAGCCTGGGAATGGCCTACAAAGCCTATGAATCTTATCCTCACATTGAGTGACCTTTCCTTCCCAGCTCTACAGTAACAGATAATTTAGCTAAGTGTTTTTATTAAATACACAGTTCTGTAGTGTAATCCAAAGAACACCAGTATCCACAACCTTCCTTTGCCATAAACCTTTTCAATTTCAGACCTCAGGCCTGAGACTCACTTCCTTACCTATACAGTGGGGGCAGTAGTACCCACTTCTGGGGGGTTGTGATGATTCATTATTCCTTCAGCAAATATTTATGAAGTGCCTATTCAGCATTGTTCTAGACTCTGATGATAAAGCAGCAAAGTCCCTGTTGTCAGAGTCTAAGTTCTAGTGTGGGAAACAGCAATACGCAGATACAGATATACTGATGACAAATATATTGGTGAAAAGTGCTAAGAAGAGTATAAGTCAGGGCATATGGGGAACTCTGCTCAGTGATCTGTGGTGACCTAAATGGGAAGGAAATCTAAAAAAGAGTGGATATATGTATACATCTAACTGATTCATCTTGCTGTACAGCAGAAACTAATACAACAGTGTAAAGCAACTATACTCCAATAAAAATTTTTTTTAAAAAAAGAGTATAAGTCAGGGAAGGTGAACTGTGACAGTGAGAGGGCCAGAAGGTTTCGAGTTAGTGTTCAGAGAAGGCACAGACCTAAAGTGGAAGGGAGTTAGCCATGTGGATATGATGACTCATGTACATGCCACCCACACCTTGGGGCCCCTGCCTCAGCAAGGAGGCAGTGATGCTGGAGCCAGGTGAGCTAGAGAGAGGCTGGTGGCTGAGAACAGAGTGAGGGCTGGAGGCTGAGGCCAAGTCAAGTAGGGCCCGTTGGCCCATTTCATAAGCTTTCAGTTTTATTTTCCACGAGGTGGGGAGCCATTGAAGTGTTTTGAGCAAATAAGTGACAGAACTGGATCTAGGGTTTTTTTAAAAAGACCTTTGTGGCCACTGAATTAAGTAGACAGAAGTGAGGCAGGAGACCATTTAGGCTATTAAAAGAATCCAAGTGAGGGATTATGGCACTTTGGCCCATGGTGGAGGTGGTGAGAAGTGGTTGATCCTGGATAGATTTTGAAGGGAGAGCTGACCAGGCTTGGTGATAGACCTGCTGTGTCCTGAGAAGGGAGGAATCAAGGATGACTCCAAGGTTTTGGCCTGAGGAACTCTAAGGATGGACTTAGCATTCTGGAGGTGGGGAAGGTTATGGATGGAGCTGGGGTGGGAGAAGCGCTGAGAGCTCAGCTTTGAACATGATTTTAGGTGCCTGTAGGATGTCAGAGTGGATGAGTAGACCACTGGATAGAGGAGCCTGGAGTTCAAGGAAGAGGTGTGGACTGGAGATACAAATGTAGGTGTCCCCATTGTAGGGTGGCCTGGATAAGATTACTTATACTTATAGAGTGAGTGTGGACCAAGAGTTGAGGACTGGATGAGCAAGGCCTAATACCAGCAAGAAAGACTCAGTACCCCTTAGTCTCTTCTTTCCAGCCCTCCCTTCCTAGCTTTTTTGTTTTCCTATTGATTGGAAAGGATTTAGTGAGTGATAGAGTAAAAAAATGTTTTACACTTTATTTTCTGGATTCCCAGTCTCCAGTATGTGCTTCTACATTACTTTAAAGAATTCACCAAAAGTATATTTGGACAAATATGAATGCTGGTTGTGATATTTAGTAATATGGTCAGTGAAATTCTTTTGCAATTTCTAAGTATCATTACTAAGCTAATATAAGGAGCTATTGAATTTCTAAAGACGTTTCTAATTGATCTTAAATTATCAGTTGCCAATAGTTTTCACTGGCACAAATGTTGAAATTACAAGTTACTTTGGAATAAATAAGCGAATCTCTTGGTTGTAGATCATTTGTAAAAAAAAAAAATAATGCCATACTAAAGAAAGCCAAAGCTATAAAACTGAATAGGTGAAACTGCTCTTTCTTTTCTGTTTTTAGGATGGGTTGAATTAGTACTTAATTTGTGTTTCACAAGTGGGAATTTGTGAAATGGATTCTTCCCCCATCAGCTAGTTCTGCTTTATAAAAATGTAAAATCTAATACTGTTTTTTCAAAAAAGTAAAATTTTTAAGCAGCTCAGTTTTCAAACGTTCGGCCCCAAAAAAAATAAAAAGAAATATCTATACATTTCTGTTTCAAATTAATAAACAAAACTACCAGATCACATATTTTTTAAAGAAAAGTCCTTGTGGGAAAATAGTTATAAATCATTATTAGGACAGAATTGTCATGTCACCTTTTTCTTTTTGTTGTGTAAATTCTTATAAAACCCTTTCAGGGGTTTCCACTGCTGGGAGGAGTCAGAGAGCCGGGGATATGAGCGGAGTACCCTTCGGGCCGCTGCAGTGGGCACCAGGCGGCCTCGGGTCTGACCTAGCCCGACCCCTGCCCGGCGCTACTCTGCCAGTCAGCCACGCCCGAACGGTGACGCACCTTGCGGCTTCGTTTGCCCATGTCCAAGATGGCTGCGATCGCCGCTGGGGATGTTGGGCGCGCCGGGCGCCGGGTAGGGGGCCCCGGCCGGTGTACCCGCCTACAGCCACTCAGAGCCAGCCAATCAGCGCCGGTAGGCCACCGGCCCCGCCCCGACCCCGGCCGGCAAGGACGTCAGGGCGGCGGGCTCGAGGCGGTGGCGGCTCACCTGAGCGGCTGCTCTCCTGAGCGGCGGCCGGCGGCGAGGGCCGGGGCGAGGGTGAGGCCGGCGGTGCTGGCCACGGGATGAGGAAGCGGACCGAGCCCGTCGCCCTGGAGCATGAGTGCCACGCCGCCTCGGGCTCGTCCTCCGCCGGCTCGGCCGCCGCGGCGCTGGACGCCGACTGCCGCCTGAAGCAGAACCTGTGCCTGACGGGCCCCGGGCCGGCCGAGCCGCGCTGCGCCGCCGACGCGGGCATGAAGCGGGCGCTGGGCAGGTGAGCGGCGGAGGCGGCCGGGACCCACAACCCTCCGGAGCTACTTGCCCTCCACCCCGCGTGCCCCCCGACCCTCTCCGGGCGTCCCCGGGTGCCTCCCCCGTGGTCCCCCTCTGGCCCCCGCGCCCCCTTCCTTCCCGGGCGGGCCTGGGGGTCCCTCCAGTGACCGGCCGGTGAGCGCCTCTCGACGAGGGTGGCGAGCTCCTGGACGCCTGGGAGCGCGGACTCCGCTCCGACCTTCTCTGCGTCCGACTCCGACCCATCGTCCCTCTCGCCGGGTGGGCAGCTCCCCGGTGCCTGAGTCTCCGCGGCGCCCTCTGCTCGAAGCTGCCGGGCCCTCGGGGAAGGTTGAGGGGTCGGCCGTGTGCAGGGACACGGGGTGCACCGCGTCCTCGGGGAAGGTTGAGGGGTCGGCCGTGTGCAGGGACACGGGGTGCACCGCATCCTCGGCTGTCGAGGGCGTGGGGGGGAAGCCCGGCGTTTGCGAGCAGCTGGCTGGTGGTACGTGGAATGTGTCCACAGGAGTCATCTCCTTGGGAATCTCCGTCCCGTCCGGAAGTCACCTGGTTATTTTCGGTCTCTCTTTGGGGAGATGAATGCGTTTATGTTAAATTAATCTCACAGTTGGGATAGGGGCATATTTCACACGGGCAAGTCTCTCCCCGTAGGTTGGCTGTTTGTAGAACATATCACTCATGGCAGTTTTGAAGTCTTGATGTTTCATGGTGTTTGAAGAAGTTAGTATGTAATATTCTCAGGTGTTGTAGCAGAGTCACTTATTTTGGGGTCAACTGGAATGCCCTTAATTGACACTGGCCACTTCCGTGTAAAATATTTACCCAAATAGCCCCTAAAAACATCAACTGCATTGCCTGAAAGATCATGAAATTAAACTATATAGTTCTCTAAGTCAGTGGTTCCCAGTCCTGCCAGAAGTTCAGGCACTGACAATATCTTTGTTTTTGTGTAAAATTATCTAGCAACTGGTTAGTATCTTTTGTGAAACTAATCTATTCTGTGGAAAGGTTTATTTGCATTAAAAACTCACAATTGGCTTTAATGCACTTTCAGTAACAAGGTTGACATAACACTTAGATAGGTTGGGAACTCTTCCTCTGAAGAAATCAAGTTGTGATGCACAATGTTTGGGGAAACAGTGCTGGCCTGGCACCTTCCTTGAAAGATGTACTGTATTAAAAGGATCTGATTATTTTTATTTTTGAGTTGAGGACAAAGAGAGACATTCAAGTGGTGCCATATCCTTTGGATAAACAAAAGGGTGTTACAGGAATAAAAAGAAAAGCAGAGGGCGGGAAGGCCAAATTTGTGTTAGCCCATGGCTTCCTTCCCTATTGCCTGAAATGCTCTCCTGGATGTTCTCCTGCTGTGTTTTCTCCTTCAACCAGGTCTCTGCTTTACTGTCACCTCTTCAGAGAGGGCTTCCCAGACCAGCACATCCAAAATAGCCTTCCTGCCGCCCCCAACCCCCCTATTCTGTTTGCTTGTTTCTTCATCACACTTATCCCTTAGCTCAGGGGTCCCCAAACCAGCCCCCGCCACCCCGCCCCAGGCCACATAGCAGGTGAGCAGAGCAGCGGGCGAGCAGGCAAAGCTTCATCTTCCGCTCCCCATGACTCCCCATTGCTCGCATTACCGCCTGAAACCATCTCCCTCCCTTCCGTGGAAAAATTGTCTTCCATGAAACTGGTCCCTGGTGCCAGAAAGGTTGGGGACCGCTGCCTTAGCTGACGGTGTGATTGCCTGCACACTTGACTTGCTTTGTGGGTAGTCTCCTTCATGAGAATGGAAGCCCTCTGAGAGCAGGGACAGTTTTTCTCTCAGCGTCTGTCTCCAGGGCCTGGCACATAGTAGGTGGGAGAAAATACTTGTTGAATGAATATCTAGAATAGATTCCTAGAATTGGAATTGCTGAGCCAAGGGGTGTGTGTTTATGACTTTGAAAGCGAGGGCCAAAGTGTCCTCCCAAGAAGTTGTACTGATTTGTACTCCCTCCAGTAGTGTCAGTTGCCTCCCCCCGAATATTGAACATTACCAGATATTTTCATCTTTTTCTACTTGATTGATGAAAATGACATGTGATTTGTAACTTTAATTTGCATTTCTTAATGGTTAGGTGGCAATTTTTGTGTGTTTTTCTAAGCTCATTATACGTCTTTGGGATTATTTATGTCTTTAATGACCCGCCTTTGTTTGGGTCCTCCTACACATTTCTTTTAACCTTCTATTGTTCACGTGTTCAAATGTACAAAAGTAGAGGAGACAGTATAATATAATATAATGAATAGTCAATAGTTTTCCATGTTTTGCCAATCTTGAATCATCTCTTCCTCCTCCCCTCCGTTTTTAGTATGGTGGGGGACTAGGCTATTTTAAAGCAAATGATTTCATCCATAAATATTTCGCAGTATATCATGAACAAATAAGGACTTTTTGAAATATATCTAACCCCAAAGCTATTATCATATTGTATCAAAATTAACAATTTATAATCTGTAATTAATTTAATATTATCTAATATCCAGTCTACATATACATTTCCCTGTCTCAGAAATGTCTTTTTAAGTTAGTTTTAAAATCCTGTACATTTCTTAAGTTTATTCCTAGTTATTTTATCTTTCTGTTGTTATTGAAAATAGAATATTTTCTTATATTACATACTGTAACTGGTTGTATTACTTCTGTAACTAGCAACTTACATAATCTTAGTTTCAAGTAGTTTTTGCAGTTGGTTCTCGAATTTTCCAGGTATACTATCATGTCAGCTACAAATAATAAGAATTTTGTCTCATTTTCTACTTTCTTATGTCTTTTGTTTCTTTCTCTTTTTTGGTTACATTGTATTTCCAGAACAAGGTTGAATAATAGGGATGATACTGGGTATCTTTGTCCTGTTCCTTACTTTAAAGAGAATTCTTTTAGTGTTTGTGCCACGTTAGTTATCTTAGTAAGGGGTGTGTTGCTGTTTTGTCTTTTTTTAAATCAAAAATGGTTGTTGAATTTTATTAAATGCTGTTTTAGCATCTGTGAAATGATCATATAAATTTTCTCTTGACCTGTTAATATGCTGAGTTGTAGTAATAGATTTTATAATATTGAATCATCATTTTATCTTATTGAATCATCATTATTGAATCATCAATGATAACTCTTATTATGTAGAGATACAGGACACAAATCTCACCAACGAGGTGCGATGTCCCAGGGTCCCAGGGTCCCTATTCTATTTATTAATATTTTACACCATTATTTGTGAGACTAGTCTGTAATTTTCTTTTTCAATGCCGTCTTTACCAAGTTGTGTTAGTGTTTTCTATAGCTTTATTGAAAAGTTTTCTTTTTCTCTTCTTTAGCCAGTTTAAATACTTTTGAAATGATCTCTTTCTTTAACTTTTGGTAGAATTCACCTGTAAAACTACCTAAGCATGGTGCTTTTTTTTAGACTATAGCACTTTGATAACTATTATAGTTTCTTAGATTTGCTCTCTCTTTCTGGGTTCAGTGTTGGTGATTTATATGTTTATAGTAAATCATCTTTTATATCTAGCTTTTTCCTCTGTACCTGGGGCTGTTCCCTAGTCTTGTTTCCTATTTTATATACTTATACTTTTTTCCCCTTTTTTCTTGCTCTAGTATGCACACACACACACACTAAAGTGGATTTTTTCCTAAATAAAAAAATATTTTTTCCCAAAGAAAACCTTTTTTTGTTTATTATTCTGGGAGGCCAGGATGGAGAAAACGTGTTCTATCTGAAGGGGGCAGCAGCTACTGCATTCTCTCCTGTTGCTCCCCAGCAGGAATGTGGCTCCAGGGCAGCCAGATCTTCCAGTCTTTCCTGAAGAGTAGCTGGGTGTAAGCCTGCATCTGTGATCTCTAACTTTTTAAATGTTGCTGGCAACTAATTCAGATGAAAACAACAACCTTGGAGGTAAAACAAAACCAAAACCAGTTTGTGTGTGTGTTTTTAATTTTATTTATTTATTTATTTGGCTGCCTTGGGTCTTAGTTGGGGCATGTGGGCTTCTCTCTGGTTGCGGCTTGTGGGCTCAGTAGTTGTGGCGTGCGGGCTTAACTGCCCCAGGGCATGTGGGATCTTAGTTCCCTGACCAGGGCTCGAACCCGTGTCCCCTTCATTGGCAGGCCGATTCTTAACCACTGGACCACCAGGGAAGTCTGTGTGTGTGTGTGTTTTAATTGAAGTATAGTTGATTTACAATGTTGTGTTTCAGGTGTACAGCAAAGTGATTCAGATATATATATATGTTCTTTTTCAGATTCTTTTCCCTTATAGGCTATTACAACATACTGAGTATAGTTCCCTTTTGGTTTGTTTTAATTGTTGGACTAAAGGGTTATTTTTGAAGGTAAATGTTTATCTGACTTACATGTCAACTGTGTACTCCATAAGAGGAGGGACTGGATACTATTTTTGCTTTGCATATGTCTGGTACAAGGAGGCAAATGAGGGATTCTGTGGGCCTTTCATTTTCTTTTCTGTAATCTTGGAGTTCTTGGCAATATGCAGTAAAGGCATAAGTGGTCTAAATTGGCCCTAAGGAGGCAGTAATGAGATGTATAGGTCTCTGTTTCAGTCAACTAGACTGTCCTTTGACTGTCAACTCACAGGCCAGATCTACCAGATAACCGAGATCAGTGGACGGCCTGGGAGATTTCACAGCAGATGACCTTTGTTTGTAAATACAGAAGAACTCAGGCATCACCCTTGGTTCCTTCTTCATCCAAAAGAAGGAACTGCATGCAGGGCTGCTAATGGCTTCACCATGACCCAGAAAGGCAGGTGACCAAGGTGAATGTCTGTCTCGGAGCTAGCTTTTGTCCTTAAAGTCTGGTTTTCTCCATCCCCCTTCTCCTCCCACCCCCCAGAGCAGAGTCTGTGCCTGGACCATGACAAGCAGGGGGGCAGGCTTTGTTATGGTGCCTCAAATGGGGCCCCCAACTGGGTCCCTCTCTTCCCAGTTGTGGTTTATCTTATCAGGGACACAGTCCAGCCCTGGACCCAGGACCCTGGGACCCTGGGACTTCGCACCTCGTTGGTGAGATTTGTGTCCTGTATCTCTGCTTGTCTCCCAGTTCCTTTCAGCCAGCATATACTCTCCCTTCTCAAGGGAGTGTCTGTCTTCTACAGTAATGTTGAGCATATACTGCTCAAATGCAGGAGATTAAAATCTCCAGAAGATACTTATCACAGAGGTAACCTTGGAAAGAGGCTTAGAAGATGGGTCATCTTCTCAGGGTTCTGCTGACAGCAGTGGAGACAGGATGCCTTTCCAGACTCATGATCCTCCTCCTCCTCCCACTAGAGCACTTTTCTTCCAAAATGCAGTCTACGGGAAAATTTTAACTGCAATATGATCTTGAAAACTGACAGATTAAGTCAACGCTTTTCACCCGGACGTGATGCCACAGAACTTGGGTGTCCACATGGAGAGTGGGTAGGTCATTTGTCTTTTCCTGAACTGAGGGCCAGGGTCTGGAGTGTCAGTGAGGACACGGGCTGCTGACACAGGGAAGTGTGATGCCAGGAAACCCAGCCTGAGGTGTCCAGTTGGTAGAAAGACCCGTTGTTTAGGCTTGGTGCCCGTCTTAGTATTGTTTGATATTTTAGGGGAAAGCTTGCATGGATAACTGAGTCTCGAGTGTTTTCAGGTTTGTGGCTTGGGGTGAGTTGCTTAACTATGAGTTTGTTTCTTCCTCTATAATGTGGGGATAAAAATATCTTCCTTATAGGATTGGGGTGAGGGTCCAGTATATGAAAGAGCCGGGCACACAGTGAGCACTCAATCAGTGGCATCTTGGTCATCCCCAATATTATTGCTAGTGTTATTTGTTGGAGTATTGAGAAAGCTCTGTTAACTTAGGTCAAGAAGCATGTACCCCTCCCTCCCTTTCTGCCCCCAAACTTTTTATTTAATTAATTAATTTATTATTTATTTATTTTGGCTGTGCTGGATCTTCATTGTGGCACACAGGACCTTTAGTTGTGGCATGCGGGCTTCTTAGTTGTGGCATGCGAACTCTTATTTGTGGCATGCATGTGGGATCTAGTTCCCCCACCAGGGATGGAACCTGGGCCCCCTGCTTTGGGAGCACGGAGTCTTACCCACTGGACCACCAGGGAAGTCCCTGCCCCCAAACAATTAAGTATGTCTTCTCAGCCAATTGTCATGCATGTAGTTGTCATCATGATCAGTTAACACATCTGTTGGTAATAGAACGTTTTAAGCAATACTTTTTGGTTATTCAACACTTTTTTTTCACTTGTTCATTTAGCAAAGTTTGATGTATGTACAGTAACTCTTCTTAGTGCTGAGGCTGCAGCAGTGGACGTGGGTCATGTCTTGTGGACTTTACCTTCTGGTGGCAGAGGTAGGTGACAAGTGAACAAGTATGTGCTGTGTCAGGTGCTCAGGGCTTGAGGAGGAAAGTAGGGCCAGTAAGGAGCAGCTGAGGCGTGTATACAGGAGGCCTTTCTCGTAAGGGGACATTTGAATGGAAGCCACGGGCTGCTTTAGAGTGGAGGAGTGCCTGGGTATGATGTATGTCATTGACATGTCACTCTGATTGCTGGGATGAAGACAGACTGGAAGGGCAGCAGGAGCAGGGGGACCTGCTAGAAGTCATCCGGGCAACAGATGATGGGGACTTGGGCCTGGGGTAGCTGTGGAGGTGAGAAACGTTGCATTCTGGATCTGTTTCCAAGGAGGTGTCAACAGGATTTGCTGATGGATTAGTAAGAAAGAGCGAGGACAGTCACAGGATTCACCAGTTCTCTTCTGAGCAATGGAAGAGTGGAGCTGCCATATGTTGAGATGGGGCAGTTGTGGGAAATGAGTTTGGTTTGGGGCATATGGAGGTGCCTATGAAACATGCAAGTGGAATAGGAAGGAGGAGTTGGAGTTCAGGGGAGAGCTGTGGCCAACATCTGACGTTAGCCTGCAGATAGTGTTCAGAGTCACGACAGGATCCCAGGGCTGGACCCTGGGCCCTGGACAGGTAGGGGCTGGAGAAGAGGAGCCTCAAACCAAGGAGACGTGGAGGGAGGCAGCTGAGAGGAGAGCTGGGACGAAGGGGTCAAGGGAGCTACTGGAAGGAGTCCTGTTGCAGAGGAGAGTGTGATCTGCCATTGGATTTGGAGACATAGAGATCAGTGGTTGTTAGTGTGGTTAATTTGAGTGGTGGAGGCAAGATCCTGATGGAGTGGCTCAAGGGAGAAGTAGGGAGAAGAAATGCAGATAGCTTTTCCAAGGAATTTTGCCATAAAAGGCAACAGAAATGAGGGGGTGGGTAACTGGAGTAGGAGGAAGTTTCTGACCGGTGCTGTAGAGTGCCTTGGTTTGCTCCTGGGGATAGTCCAGGAGGGGAAAGACTGGTGATGCCGAGCACTGGTGGCGTGGTGTCTTTGGGACCCAGTACCCCAAGGCCAAGTCAGCAGTCCCCAGACAGGGAGGTAGGCCAAGGGTGCTGTGAAGTTGCAGGGAGGTGGTTAGATGTGTAGGGGGAGCACTGGAGGTTCTCTTCTGGGTGCTTCTGTTTTCTCTGTGAAATAAGAGCAAAGCCCTGTGCCGAGGGGAGAGGAGGTACTGCAGGTGTTTCCCTTTCAGTTCTCAACCTGGACCCAGTCTTACCTCTCTATCCTTAACCTAATCAAATGTTTCCTACCATTATTTGCTAAAGTCTCATTAACACGGACAGTCAAGCTCCTTGACAGAGACTCTTCTTTTTGACATGTGGTGTTGCAAAAATGGATGACAGAAGTGGTTCTCATGGGAAGTCGTTTCAGCTGTGACTTGCTGTGTGTCTGAGAAGCCATGTGCGTTCTGCACAGCCGAGTACTGCCTGGTCCTGGGGGGCCTGAGGGCAGCTGCCCCCTGGAGGGCCCTGCACACGGCCCAGTGACGGGGGTGTTAAGCTGGGTTTGAGGTGGAGGTGGGGAGAAGATCAACATAAACGGAGGGCAACACAGAGTGAGTATGTGGGACGTAGGCAGAATTCTTACCTCTCAGGTTTTGCTAATACACAAATAGAAGTTTCTAAATAGAATTTGTCTTGAGGTGATACTTATGGGCTTTAATTGCCTTAATCATGTGTCATCTGTTTACCAGGTATGGAAATGCCCTGAGAAGGTAAAAAGAGGAGGGGGTAGATGAGTGTCAGTGTGAGGAGTTTCAGGAGGAATTTCATTTTGCAAAGATGAAGGCAGAGAAGGAGTGTCAATGAAGGAATACAAGCACATCTCAGGAATGCTGCAATTTAGGGTTTGTCCTTGAAGCTTGAAAGTTGTCCTGAGCTTTAGGGTAAAGAAAAGAAAGTTGAAATTATTTTCAGTTCTTATCACACTTTCAGATTTCCACATAAGGTTTAGAGATATATATACATATATATTTTTTAATAAATTTATTTATTTATTTTTGGCTGTGTTGGGTCTTTGTTGCTGCGCTCGGGCTTTCTCTAGTTGCGGCGAGCAGGGGCTACTCTTCATTGCAGTGCGTGGGCTTCTCATTATGGTGGCTTCTCTTCTTGCAGAGCACGGGCTCTAGGTGCGCAGGCTTCAGTAGTTGTGGCACGCGGGCTCAGTAGTTGTGGCGCACGGGCTTAGTTGCTCCGCAGCATGTGGGATCTTCCAGGACCAGGGCTCGAACCCGTGTCCCCTGCATTGGCAGGCGGATTCTTTACCACTGTGCCACTAGGGAAGTCCCAAGGTTTCGATATATTGACTGAACTATTCGTAATGGGAAGGGAAGAATGTTCAGTGTTGAAGCAGGTTGTTTGGATGCTGTAGTTCAGGGTCCTGAAAGAGATATATGCCTTTTAACTTTCAACTGTTTCTTTCTCCTAATAATGTGTATAACACAGGCTCTTTACCGTTTCATGTTTGACTTGTGCCATTCCTAGGCCTGGAACATCATGTGGTTCCTACCTGAAAGTGGCTGTGTCAGTGTTGGGTGCTTATAGGTTATTGTATTCAACGAACAGTTAACTTGCTTCTATTGTTTGTTTGATGTCAAGCTAGGCACTGGGAAAGCTGAAAGATGGCAGTATCTATACTCAGGGAGTGTGTTGTCTATAAGTTTTTATGTGTGGCAGCCATCTGCTCTAATACTCAAACATTTTTTTTAACGTTTTTATTGGAGTATAATTGCTTTACAATGGTGTGTTAGTTTCTTCAAACATTTTTATGATGTCTATAGAAGAGACAAAATGCAAGGATGGCTGGAGATGATTAGTCTGATCTCATATTCATCCTTTGTTGCTCTGACATTTTTTGTGCTGATTTATCTTCACAGTATCTCATCTTTTAGGCTCCCACTTCAATGACAGGATATAACTCATCCTGTCAATGCATCCCTGGCATACCAAGCTTTCTGTAGATAAAAGAAAAGAAATGTTCGCAGTTTAGGGACACGGCACACCTTGACAAGGCATGTCATGGCAGAACCTACGGGAAGGAAAATAAGACTGCCATTCTAGGACATCGGATACTTGGTTTTGGGTTCCAGAAGGAAGGGACTGTTACACCAGTGGAGGCCAGCTGGGAGCCTGCCAGTACAGCCCCAGGGCCTCAAGAGAAAGCACAAGGGAGATTCTGCAGCGACCAAGGCAGGGATCTCCAGGTATGAGGCCACCACAAGGGATGGCAACTGCCATGGTGAAAGGCAGCCCTTGAGAGATCCTGTCTCTTTCCCTCTGTTCCTTTCTCATTTTGTTTTTTTCCTGATTACAAAAGTAAAAAAAGATTTCTTAATACAAATTTAAAACAGAGAAAGTGGAATTATCCCCTGGATAATTACTGTTAACAGTGTGACATATATTGAGAAGATTGCTTGCATGTTTATTCTTTTATTCATCTAACAAATACTTGTTGAAGACGTACTGTGTGCTGGAGGCTGTGGATAAAACGTTACACAGAGTCAGACAGGTCCCAACCCTTGCGGAGCTCACATTCTCCTCGTGAAGGAGAAAGAAAGCAAAAAAGGTACATGTAAATACACAGTAAATTTCAAGAGGTGGTAAAGTGCTATAAAGAAAAACAGGGCTTCCCTGGTGGCGCAGTGGTTAACAATCCACCTGCCAATGCAAGAGACACGGGTTTGAGCCCTGGTCTGGGAAGATCCCACGTGCCGCGGAGCAACTAAGCCCGTGAGCCACAACTACTGAGCCTGCACTCTAGAGCTCACAAGCCACAACTACTGAGCCCGCATGCCACAATTACTGAGCCTGTGCGCCTAGAGCCCATGCTCCACAACAAGAGAAGCCACCGCAGTGAGAAGCCTGTGCACTGCAACGAAGAGTAGCCCCCGCTTGCCGCAACTAGAGAAAGGCCATGTGCAGCAACGAAGACCCAATGCAGCCAAAAACAAATTAAATAAATAAATAAATAAAGCAAGATAGCTTTAAGAAGAAGATAACAAACCCAAAATGGAGTTGCTTATGCTAAATAAGCCCCACGTCACCGAACGGGGACTTAACTTCATTACAGACTCAGCTCTCCTAGAAATGGGTTCTTAAACCAGTCAATCAGGAATCGCCTGGTTAGCACTAATGTGGTCATCTGCCTGATAGACCCCTGTCGTCTCCTAAAGGAAAGTGACCATGGAATAAATAACTCGCTCCTTTTGTCTTATAAAACTTACTTGTTCCCGCTCTCTTCTCCCTGTGAAAGTCTTTCATTTTGTACAGCTCCTTGGAGTTCCTGTTTGCTGCATGAGATGCTGCCCGATTCATGAATTGTTGAATAAAGCCAATAAGATCTTTAAGGTTTGCTCAGATGAATTTTGTTTTTTAACAGGAGGTAAAACAATTGTGTATGAAGCACTTGAAAATAAGCTATACTATAGTGATAAAACATCCTGTCACTGTCAGGAGAATAAGGCCTTTTCACAGTAGGTCACCCAGCTGTTAAACTCTGCCAGCATCCTCATGACTTTCTGTTTTCTTCTCTGGGAACAAAGACATTTATGGGATTTCATTTGTGTATTTTATTAAGGCCTTAAAGCTTTTAATTCTGTTCAGTGAAATTACTCCCAATACTGTGTTTGAATAAGAGTTTGAAGATTGTTCTTAAGGTTTCCACCTATAAACTAGGTAGAAATCCACCTATTAGTCTTGGGGAGTGAATTTTGGATTTATTCTTTTGTTCCTTCTGAGAGAATATAATGAGATAATAGAATAGAATATATATATGTATGTACACATATATATATGATGGAATATATAATATAAGATGTATTTTGGAATATATCTATTAATACAATGGAATAAAGCCAAAAACTCTTCCTTAATGATTTTGATGGTTACAGTAATGGAGGAATTGGTGAAAACTAAATATAGATACTTTTTAATAGGAATACAGTTCTTCCACTTCTGGCCACTGAAGATAGAGTAACAGGGACTGAATTTACCCTGAAATAACTAAAACAACAACAAAATCCAGACAAAATGCATGAAACAAGGTTTCAAAACACTGGCCACTGGCAACGAGAGACAGTAGTCTCTGAGAGGTGACAAACAAAGTGAGCCCTACAACAACTCCAGCTTACTGCCGTGTGAGAGTTTCCCCGCTGTATCACAGGGACAAGGAAATTGATGTGGAGCCTGGTGGACTTCCTGAGCTGTGGATAAGATGCTGAGAGTCTGGGGACACCAACATGCCTACAGTTTATAGGACAGAGGACCAGGGAGAGACATCGGTACAGAGAGAACTCTGGAGATCTGCAGAGGAGAATCTGGAGATCTCTACACCTTGAGTATTCAACACAGTGCTGCTCAGCACACGTGTGTGAGGAAACTATCTGAGGCTGGGGAGAGAACTTCCCTAAAGGTTTAGATGAAACAGTTCCAGTTCCCTCTAACAAGACCATAATTCACTGAACATTGGGTAGAACACTCAGGAATGTCATGCTTCAGTAATGGGAAATAATTAGCCCTAGACAGAGTACTGCTCTGGACCCACCTAACAAATCATAAAAACAAAACCCAGAAGAATCAAACTGTTTCCAATTCACTGCATCCTGAAACAAGATTCAATATTTATAGGAATATAAAAATAACCAGCACCCAACAAAGTAAAATTCACAATGTCTCGTATCTTATCAAATATTACCAGATGTATTAGTTTGCTTGGGCAGCCATAACAAAGTAGTACATACTGGGTGGCTGAAACGAGAGAAGTTTACTTTTTCACAATTCTGGATGCTAGAAGTCTGAGATCAGTGTGTTGGCAGCATTGGTTTCTTCTGGGGCCTCTCTCCTTGGCTTGTAGATGGCCATGTTCTCCCTGTGTCTTACATGGTCTTTCCTCTGCATGTCTGTCCAAGTTTCTTCTTATAAGGACACCAGTCTTATTGGATTACAGCCTACCATAATGACCAATTTTTCTTTTTAACATTTATTTATTTAGACTGCGCTGGGTCTTAGTTGCAGCATGCGGACTCTTAGTTGCGGCATGTGAACTCTTAGTTGTGGTATGCATGTAGGATCTAGTTTCCTGACCAGGGATCGAACCCAGGCCCCCTGCATTGGGAACGCGGAGTCTTACCCACTTGACCACCAGGGAAGTCCCCACTAATGACCGAATTTTAACTTAATTTAACCTCTAAAAGACTCTATCTCCAAATACAGTCACATTCTTAGCACCTGGGGTTAGTATCTAAATGTATGAATTACAGTTGGGGAGCACAGTGCAAGGAGACAGGAAAATGTAACCTGTAATGAGAATAAGCAATCAATGAAAACCAATCCAGAACTGACACAGATGTTACAGTCAGCAAAGGACATGAAAACAGTTATTACAACTATATTCCATGTGTTCAAAAAGTTAAGTAGAGTCATGGAAGATATGAAAATTACCCAAATCAAGTTTTTAAAGATGACAAACTACAAGTGTGTTAAGTGAAAGATACACTGAGGGGCATTAATGGCAGATTAGATGTTGCAGAAGGAAAGATTCAGTTATCCAACATGAAACATATAAAAAAGAATCAAAAAATTTTCAGAAGTAGCGCTGAACTGTGGAACAACTTCAGGCAGCTTAATATATGGGTAATTAGAGTTCCCACAGAAGCAGGAGAGAAAGAAAAAATAGGTGAAAGAATAATGGCCAGAAACTTTCCAAGCTCGATGGAAACTGTAAAGTCAACTCAGTGAATCACCCACACAAAAAACAGGAAGAAAAACTATACCAAGGCACATCATAATCAAAGTACTCAAAACCAGTGATGAAGAGAAAAGTCTTAAAAGCAGCCAGCGGAAAAAAGACATGTACAGAAAAGCAAATATGCAGGTGACAGCAGATTTCTTGTGAGGAAAAAAAAAGTAAGAAGGCCATGGAGCAGCATATTTAAAACACTGAAAAAACAAAAGAAGAAAACCAAAAAACCACTGTCCACCTAGAATTTATTCTCTCTTTCTTTTCTCTTTTCTTTTTTCTTTCCTCTTTTCTTTTTTCTCCTTCCTCCCTGCCTTCTTTCCTTATAAATGAAGTATAATTGACTTCCTATATTAGTTTCAGGTGTACAACATAGTGATTCAGTATTTTTATACATTACAAAATGATCACCATGATAAGTCGCTACCATCTGTCCCCCTACAGAGTTATAGTATTATTGGTTATATTCCCTGTGCTGTACGTTTCATCCCTGTGACTTACTTATTTTATTGGAAGTTTGTACTTCTTAATCTCCCTAACCTATTTCACTTATCCCCCTACACGCCTCCCCTCTGGTAGCCACCAATTTGTTCTCTATCAGTCTGTTTCTGTTTTGTTATGTTTGTTCTGTTCTTTAGATTCCACATACAAGACAAATCATATGGTATTTGTCTTTCTCCGTCGGACTTACCTCAGCATAATACCTTCAGGTCCCTCCATGTTGTCGCAAATGACAGATTTCATTTTTTAAAAAAATAAATTTATTTATTTTTGGCTGTGTTGGGTCTTTGTTGCTGCATGCAGGCTTTCTCTAGTTGCAGCAAGTGGGGACTACTCTTCGTTGTGGAGCACGGGCTCTAGGCACACGGGCTTCAGTAGTTGTGGTGCTCGGGCTTAGTTGCTCCGCAGCATGTGGGATCTTCCTGGACCAGGGCTCAAACCCATGTCCCCTGCATTGGCAGGCAGAGTCTTAACCACTGCACCACCAGGGAAGTTCCCAGATTTCATTTTTTTTTAATGGCTGAATCATAGTCTAGTGTGTGTGTGTGTGTGTGTGTGTGTGTGTGTGTGTATCACATCATTATCCATTCATCTGTTATTTGTTGTCTTTTTTGATGATAGTCATTCTGACAGGTGTGAGGTGATATCTCATGGTTTTCATTTGCATTTACTTGATGATTAGTGATGCTAAGCATCTTTTCATGTGTCTGTTGGCCATCTGTGTATCTTCTTTGGAAAAATGTCTGTTTGGGTCCTCTGACCCATTTTTTAATTGGGCTGTTTGTTTTTTGATGTTTAGTTGTATGAGTTCTTATACATATTGGCTATTAACCCCTTATCAAATACACTGTTTGCAAATATCTTCTCTCATTCAGTAGGGTGCCTTTTTGTTTTGTTGATAGTTTCCTTCACTGTGCAAAAGCTTTTTAGTTGGATGTAGTCCTATTCGTTTATTTTTCCTTTTGTTTCCCTTGCCTGAGGAGATACCTATATATCTAGATATCTATATCTATCTGATGTCAGAGAGCATACTGCCTATGTTTTCTTCTAGGAGTTTATGGTTTCAGGTCTTACAATTAAGTCATTAATCCATTTTGAATTTATTTTTGTATATAGTGTGAGAAAGTAGTCCAGTTCGCTTCTTTTGCATGTAGCTCTCCAGTTTTCCCAACACCATTTATTGAAGAGGCTTTCTTTTTCCCATCATGTATTCTTGCCTCCTTTGTCATAGATTAATTGACCATATGAGTGTGGGTTTATTTCTGGGCTCGCTGTTCTGTTCTGTTGATCCATGTGTCTGTTTTTGTGCCAGTATCATACTGTTTTTTTGGTTTTGTTTGTTTGTTTGTTTATTTATTTATTTATTTATTTATTTAGGCTGCACTTAGTTGCGGCACGTGAGATCTTTCTTGTAGCATGTTTACTTGCAGCATGCGAGATCTTTAGTTGCAGCATGCAGGTTTCTTAGTTGTGGCACGCATGTGGGATCTTTTTCCCTGAGTAGGGATTGAACCCAGGCACCTTGCGTTGGGAGTGTGGAGTCTTACCCACTGGACCACCAGGGAAGTCCCACTGTTTTTTTTTTTTAAATTGAAGTATAGTTGATTTACAGTGTTGTCCTACTGTTTTGATTACTATAGCTTTGTAGTATAGTTGGAAATAATGGAGCATGATACCTCCAGCTTTGTTCTTTCTTAAAATTATTTCAGCTATTTGGGAGTCTTTTGTGTTTCCATACAACTTTTGGCATTATTTGTTCTAGTTCTGTGAAAAATTCCGTTGGAATTTTGATAGGGATTGCATTGACTCTGTGGATTGTCTTGGGATTCTTCCAATCCATGAACATGGTATATCTTTCCATTTGTTTCTTTTTAGTTTCTTTCATCAGTGTATTATAGTTTTCTGGGTACAGATCTTTTCCCTCCTTGGTTAGATTTATTCCCGGATATTTTATTCTTTTTGATGCAATTGTAAATGGGGTTTTCTTAATTTCTCTTTCTGATAGTTCATTGTTAGTGTACAGAAGTGCAACAGATTTGTATTATTTTGCATCCTGCAGCTTTACTGAATTCATTGGTGAGTTCTGATAGTTTTTTGGTGGTGTCTTTAGGATATATATAATGTCATGTCATATGCAAACAGTGACAGTTTTACTTCTTCCTTTCCAACTTGGATTCTCTTCATTTTTCTTGTCTGATTGCTGTGTCTAGGACTTCCAATACTATCTTGAATAAAAATGGTGAGTGGGCATCCTTGTCTTGTTCCTGATCTTAGGGGAAATGCTTTCCGCTTGTCACCTTTTTGTATGATGTTGGCATAGGTTTACCATAGATGGCCTTTGTTATGTTGAGGTATGTTCCCCCTATACCAACTTGGGTGAAAGTTTTTATCATAAATGGGTATTGGATTTTGTCAAAAGCTTTTTCTGCATCTATTAATATGATCTTATGATTTTTATTTTTCAATTTGTTATGTGGTGTATCACATTGATTTCTGGATATTGAAACACCCTGCATCCATGGGATAAATCCCACTTGATTATGGTGTATGATCTTTTTGATGTATTGTTGAATTCATTTTGCTAATATTTTATTGAAGATTTTTACATCAGTGTTCATCAGGGATATTGGCCTCTGTTTTCCTTACTTTGTGGTATCCTCATCTGGTTTTGGTACCAAGGTGATGCTGGCCTTGTAGAATGAGTTTGGAAGCACTCGTAACTCTTCCTTTCTTGCAGTAGTTGGAGAAAGATAGATATCAATTCTTCCTTAAATGTTTGGTAGAATTCATCTATAAATCCATCTGATCCTGGACTTTTGTTTGTTGGGAGTTTGTTTTGTTTTGTTTTTTGTTTTTGTTTATTTTGCTGATTCAGTTTCATGACTGGTAATCATTCTGTTCATATCTTCTGTTTTTTTCTGATTCAGTTTTAGGAGATTGTACGTTTTTAGGAATTTATCCATTTATTCTGGGTTGTCCATTTTATTGGTGTTTAATTGTAGTAATCTTTTATGATCCTTTGTATTGCTGTGGTGTCATTTATAACTTCTCTTTCATTTCTGATTTTATTGATTTGGTCCCACTCTTTTTTTTATTGATGAGTCTGGCTAAAGGTTTGTCAATTTTGTTTATCTTTTCAAAGAACCAGCTCTTAGTTTCATTGATCTTTTCTGCTGTTGTTTTAAGTCTCCATTTATTTCTGCTCAGAACCTTATTTTTCTTTCCTTCTACTAACTTTGAGTTTTGTTTGTTCTTCTATTTCTAGTTCCTTTAGACGTAAGGTTAGATAGTCTATTTAGATTTTTCTTGTTTCCTGAGGTAGGCTTGTATTACTATAAACTTCTTTCTTGCTCTTGCTGTGTCCCATAGGTTTTGGATCATTGTATTTCCATTTTCATTTGTCTTCAGGTATTTTTTAATTTCCTCTTTGATTTCTTCAGTGACCCATTGTTTGTTGAGAAGCATATTGTTTAGCCTCCACATGTGTGTTTGTGTTTTTTGCGGTTTTTTCCATGTAGTAGATTTCTACTCTCATACCACTGTGGTTGGAAAGGATGCTTGCTATGCTTTCCATCTTAACTTTATTGAGACTTGATATATCTGTTAAGTTCATCTGGTCTAATGTGTCACTTAAGGCCAGTGTTTCCTTATTGATTTTCTCTCTGGATGATCTGTCCATTGATGTAAGTGGGGTGTTAAAGTCCCCTACTGTTATTGTGTTACTGTCAGTTTTTCCCTTCATGTTTGTTAATATTTGCTTTATGTATTTAGTTGCTCCTGTGTTGGGCGCATATATGTTTACATTTGTTATATCTTCCTATTGGATTGATCCCTTGATCATTATTTAATGTCCTTCTTTGTTGTTACAGTCTGTTCAAAAATCTATTTTGTCTGATATACGTATTGCTGCCCCTGCTGTCTTTTTGTTTCCATTTGCATGGAATACCGTTTTCCATTACCTCAATTTCAGTCTCTGTTCTTTTAGATCTGAAATGAGTCTCTTGTATTCAGCATATAGATGGGTCGCGTTTTTTTTTTTCAGTCTGTTCAGCCGGTCTGTGCCTTTTGATTGGAGCATTTAGTCCATTTACTTCTAAAGTAATTATTGATAGGTATGTACTTATCGCCATTTTTAAAAATAAATTTATTTGTTTATTTTTGCTTGTGATGGGTCCTCTTTGCTGCACACAGGCTTTCTCTAGTGGTGGCAAGCAGGGGCTACTCTTCGTTGCGTTGTGTGGGCTTTTCATTGTGGTGGCTTCTCTTGTTGCGGAGCATGGGCTCTAGGCACGTGGGCTTCAGTAGTCGTGGCATGCAGGCTCAGTAGTTGTGGCTCGCGGGCTCTAGAGGGCAGGCTCAGTAGTTGTGGCGCACGGGCTTAGTTGCTCCGCAGCATGTGGGATCTTCCTGGATCAGGCTGGAACCCATGTCCCCTGCATTGGCAGGCGGATTCTTAACCACTGTGCCACCAGGGAAGTCCCTACTTATTTCCATTTTGTTAAATGTTTTCTGATTGTTTTTATAGTTCTCATTTGTTCCTTCTTCTTTTGCTCTTCTGTGATTTGATGATATCTTTAGTGTTATATTTGGGTTGCTTTCTCTTTGTGTGTGTGAGAGAGAGAGTTGTAAGTTTTTGGTTTGTGGTTACCATGATGTTCATATATAACAATTACAGACACACATATGTAATATACGTTAGTAATAACTTGTGTTATTATTTTAAGTTGATGATCTTTTAAGTTGAAATTCAGTCTAACAACCCTGCATTTTCATTCTCCCGCCATGTTTAATTTTTTTGACATCATGTTTTACATCTTTTTGTTTTGTGTATCCCGTAACTACTTATCACGGATATAGATGATTTTACCACTTTTGTCCTTTACCCTTCCTACTAGCTTTATAAGTGGTTGATGCACTACATTTACTGTACGTTTGCCTTTACCAATGAGATTTTTTTCATTTCATAATTTTCATATTTCTAGTTGTGTGGTTTTTTCCTTTTTTTTTTTTTTTTAATCCTGCTTAGAGAAGTCCCTTTAACATTTCTCATAATGCCAATGCAGTGGTGCTGAATTCTTTTAGTTATTGCTTATATGTAGAACTTTTTATCTCTTCTTCAAATATGAATGGTAGCCCTGCTGGGTAGGGTATTTTTGGTTACAGTAAGTCCCCTATATATGAACCTTTAAGTTGCGAACTTCCAAAAATGGAAACGTGGGGCTTCCCTGGTGGCGCAGTGGTTGAGAATCTGCCTGCCAATGCAGGGGACACGGGTTCGAGCCCTGGTCTGGGAAGATCCCACATGCTGCGGAGCAACTAGGCCCGTGAGCCACAATTACTGAGCCTGCGTGTCTGGAGCCTGTGCTCCGCAACAAGAGAGGCCGCGATAATGAGAGGCCCGCACACCGTTATGAAGAGTGGCCCCCACTTGCCACAACTAGAGAAAGCCCTCGCACAGAAACGAAGACCCAACACAGCCATAAATAAATAAATAAATAAAAATTAAACTTAAAAAAAAAAAAATGGAAACGTGCTCACATGTCCAGTCATGTAAGTTAGTTCATGTGTCTGGCATACACTGTCACGTGCATGCATCCTCTACAAGTGGTTGTCCTTTTGTGTACTTTACTGTACAGTAGTGTATAGAGTACAGTAGTACAGTGTCTTTATTTCAAGCCCAGGATATCTGGAAGCAAGTGTAAAAGCAGTGATGATGTAGCTGGACTTTTCAAGGTACTGTACTGTAAGATTTAAAGTGTTTTCTTTATTTTTTGTGTTTGTTTTTTATGTATTATTTGTGTGAAAATTATTATAAACCTATTACAGTACAGTACTGTATAGCCAATTGTGTTTGGGTACCTAGGCTAACTTTGTTGGACTTACGAACAAATTGGACTTAACAAATGGACTCTTGCAATGGAACTTGTTTGTATGTAGGGGACTTACTGTATAGATTTTTTTCCTTTCATTACTTTGAATATATCATGCCACTTCCTTCTGGCCTGCGAAGTTTCTGCTGAAAAGTCAGCTTATAGTCTTAGGGAGTTCCCCTGCACATAACTAATTGCTTTTTTCTTGCTATTTTTAAGAGTCTTTATCTTTAATTTTGCCACTTTAATTATAATTTGTCTTGGTGTAGATCTCTTTGGACTCACCTTGTTTGGGACTTAGTGCTTCCTGGACTTGGATGTCTGTTTCCTTTTCCACGTTAGGAAAGTTTTCAGCTATTATTTGTTTGAATAAGTTCTCTGCCTCTTTCTCTCTTCTCCTTCTGGGACACCTATAAGGTGAATGTTAGTATGCTTGATGTGGTCCTAGATGTCTCTTATTAAACTATGCTCATTTTTAAAAATTCTTTTTTCTGTTCAGGCTGGATGGTTCCACTACTCTGTCTTCCAGTTTGCTGATTTGTTCTCATTTGCTGTTCATTCCTTCCAGTATAGTTTTATTTCAGTTATTATGTTCGTCAGCTCTGTTTGATTCTTCTTTATATTTTCTAACTTGTTGAAATTCTCACTGCGTTCATCCATTCTTCCCCCAAGTTCTTTAAGCATCTTTATGAATATTACCTTGAACTCTTTGTTGGGTAGTTTGCTTATCTCCGTCTTGCTCAGTTCTTCTTCTAGGGTTTTGTCTTGTTCCTTTATTTGATACAGATTCCTTTGTTGTTTCATTTTGTCTAATTCTTTGTGTTTATTTCCCTGTATTTGGTAGGTTGGTTACGTCTCCTGATCTTGGAAAAGTGGCCTTATATAGGAGATGTCCTGTGTGGCTTAGCAGTCTACTCCCCTCTGGCCACCAGAGCTATATGCTCTAGGGGTGCCCCCTATGTTGGCTGCATGGGCCCTTCTGTTGTGGCAGGGTCTACTACTGTGGGCATGCTGGGAGGTGGGCCTGGACCCGGGCCAGGCTGACTGCCAGGTCCTGCCTCATGCGGTGGCTGTTGGCCCATTGGTTGTTGGGGCCGAGTCCCGGTACATCTAGCTGCATGTCCTGGGGTGTCCTGGGGTTGTTGCCAGCCTGCTAGTGGGCGGATAAGCCCCTGACCCTAATAGGCTAAAGAGAAGACTCCAAAATGGTGCTTGCCAGTGCCACTGTTCTTGTGGTAGAATGAGCTCCCCAAAATGGCTGCCACCAGTATCTGTGTCCCCAAGGGGAGTCCCAGTTGCCTCCTGCCTCTTCAGGATGCTCTCCAAGATTAGTAAGTTGGTGTGACCCAGGCTACTTTCAAATTACTGTCTCTGTGCTGGGACTTGGAGCATGTGAGATTTTGTGTGCACCCTTTAACAGCACACTCTCTGTTTCCTGTAGCTCTCTAGCTCTCCTGTATAGAAGCCCCACTAGCCTTCAAAGCGAGATGTTCTGGGGGCTGATCTTCCCGGTGCAGGACCCCTGGACTGGAGTGCCTGATGTGAGGCTCAGACCCCTCACTCCTTGGGGAAAACATGTGCAATTGTGATTATCCTTCTGTCAGTGTGTTGCCTACTTGGGGTGTGGGTCTGCCTCTCCTACCTGTCTCATTGTGGTTCCTTCTTCATACCGTTAATTCTGGAAAGTCTTTTCTGCTAGTCTTCATGTTCTTCTCATAGACAGTTGTTCTGTAAATAGTTGTAATTTTGGTGTACCTGTGGGGAAAGGTGAGCTCAGGGTTTTCCTGCTCCACCATCTTGGCCACACTTCACCTAGAATTCTTTACCAGGTGAACACATCTTCCAAAAACAAAGAAGTTTTCAGACATATGAAAGCTGAAAGAATTAATCACCAGCAGACCCACACTGTAAGAAACGTTAAAGGATGTCCTTCAGGCAGAAGAAAAATTATACCAGATGAAAACCTGAATCTACACAAATGAATGAAGAACACTGGAAATGATTATGCGAGAAAATATGTAAGCTATATTTTTTATTATTTAAATACCTTTATATTAAAATTGCTTACATAAAAGTAGTAACAATGCTTTGTGAAGTTTGTAACATCTATAAAGTAAAATTCATGACAACAAATGGATATAGGCCAGGAGAGAAGAAATGGAAGTAAACTATTATAAGATCTTTATGTTATATGTGAAATGGTATAATCTCACTTGGATGTCAATATGATAAAGATGGATACTGTAAACTTTAAGGCAGTCACTAAAGTAACAAAACCAAGAGTTAATAGGAACCCAACAAAGGAAAGGAAAAGAAATAATAAAAAAAATGCTTGGTTAATTCAAAGGAGGGCAGAAAAAGAGGAAAAGGGGAACGAAGATAGATGGAACAAATAGAAAACAAAAAGCAAGATGGTCTAAACACCCAATTATAAGGCAGAGATTATTCAGATTGGATAAAAAAAACAATATCCAACTATGTGATGCCTACCAAAGAAAGGCATTTTAAATATAAAACAAAAAGGTTAAAATTATATGAATGAAAATATATACATACCATGGTAACACTAGTTAGAAGGTAGCTGGGGTGTCTATATTAATATCAGATGAAGTAGACTTCAGAGCAAAGAATATTACCAGAGATAAAGAAGACCATTTCATAATGACAAAGGGATAAAATAATCAAGGGGACATAACAGTCCTAAACATTTAAATACGTAATTGACAGGGCTTCAGAATACATGAAGCAGAAATAGAACTGCAAGGAAAATAGACACATCCACAATTATAATCAGAGATTTCAATAACAGATAGAAGCAGGAGGCAGAAAATCAGTAAGGATATAGTACGCTTGACCAACATTGTTCACCAGTTTAACTTGGTTGCCAGTTCCCCCAACAATAGCAGGTACACATTCTCCTCAAGTACACATGGAACATTTACCAGATAGACTACATTCTAGGCCATAAAACAAGTCTCAATAATTTAAGAGAATTTATGTCATGCAAAGTCTGTTTTCTGACCACAAAGATTTAAATTAGAAATCAATAATAGAAGATGTCTGGAAAGATCCCCAAACATTTGAGTACTGAATAACATACTTTTGAATAAGCCACCAGTCAAGGAAGAAATCAAAGGGGAAATTAGACAGTAGTTGGAACTGAATGAAAATAAACATGTATGCCCCTAAAGCATCCTTGGGGAGTTTATAGCACTAAATACTTACAGTAGAAAAGAAGAAAGGTCTGTAGTCAATGACTTTAGCTTGTTTTAAGATACTAGAAAAAAAGAGCAAATTAAACCCAAAGTAACCAGAAAGAAGCATATGATAAATACCAAACAAATCAGAAGAATAGAAAACAGAAAAACAATGTTTATAGCAGGTTTAATGTATAACAAGCAAGTACTGGAAACAACCCAAATGTCCAACAACTGAATGTAAAAACAAATTATATATCCCTACAATGGAATATTACTCAGCAATCAAAAGGAATGAACTTAGAACATAGAGGATATATTGGGCAGTGAAACTACTCTGCATGGTACTACAGTGGTGGATACATATCATTATACATTTGTCCATACTCTTAGAATGTACACTGTGAGTGAATCCTAAAGTAAGCTATGGACTCTGGGTGATGATGTGCCAGTGGTGGATCATCAGTTGTAACAAATGTATCACTGGTGGGGGAATGTAATAGTGGGTGAGGGGACTTCCCTGGTGGTCCAGTGGTTAAGACTCCATGCTCCCAATGCAAGGGGCATGGGTTCGATCCTTTGTCGGGGAACTAAGATCCCGCATGCTACATGGTGCGACCAAAAAAAAAAAAAAAGTGAGTGAGGTTGGTGGGGGGGAGGTGTTGTATGTACCTTCTGCTCAGTACCGCTGTAAAGCTAAAACTGCTCTAAAAAAGTTGTTTTTTTTTTTCAGGATTATTCTTTTTTTTTTTAAATTTATTTAATTTATTTATTTTTGGCTGCATTGTGTCTTCATTGCTGCACGTGTGTTTTCTCTAGTTGCGGCGAGCGGGGGCTACTCTTCGTTGCGGTGCGCGGGCCTCTCACTGCGGTGGCTTCTCTTGTTGTGGAGCACGGGTTCTAGGCGCGCAGGCTTCAGTAGTTGTGGCTCGTGGGCTCTAGAGCGCAGGCTCAGTAGTTGTGGCGCACGGGCTTAGTTGCTCCGCGGCATGTGGGATCTTCCCGGGCCAGGGCTCGAACCCGTGTCCCCTGCGTTGGCAGGCGGATTCTTAACTACTGCGCCACCAGGGAAGCCCAAAAAGTTTTTTTAAATGAGTGAACTATTGATACAGACAGGAGTAAGTGAACAAATGAATCTCAAAATAATTGTGCTGAGTGAAAGAATCCATTTCATTTAGGTAAAACACGGAAATTCAAACTAACCTGTAGTGATAGAAAGTCTGTGGTTGCTTGGGGGTGGGGAATGGGGACCAGAGAGGGGCAGGAGGGAGGAATTAAAAGGGGCAAGAGGAAACTTCTGGGGTGATAGGTATGGTCATTATCTTGAATGTGGTGATGGTTTCACAAGTGTTTAATAGGTTAAAACTTATCACATTATACACTAAATATGTGCAGTTTATGTCAATTATACCTCAATAAATGTGTTTAGAAAACAAAATAAATATTATTGAGCTTTTACATGAGCATTTTGAAAAAAGTTCCCCCAGCTTTCATTCTTGTCCATGTTGTTGTCACCACCTGCTCAGTGTAGAACTTCTGTTGGTTTTATTGCCACCAGCCTCTGAAATTATGGGCATTGTCAGGTGAGTTGAAACACCAAGGAGAAACCCAGGTGAGCTGAGGGTCAAGTTACTTTTTGGATTTCTAGCAATGTTTAATTCATTTCCAATGAGGATTTGGTGGAATGGAAAGAGTGGGCCAGACTGAGAGGCCCAGGACACGAGCTCATCCTCAGCTGAGGCCTTACCTTGAGCAAGTGAATTAATAACTGTGAGCTTAGTTTTCATATCTCTAAAATGGAAGTGTTACCTATTTTACCTGCTTCATGGAGTTGTAGTAATATTTCAACAAGGTTATATCGGTATTATACAAGTATAAAGTGAGTGGTATAATGGGTTTTTTTCCCTGTCCACTTACCCCATCTACTTTTTCTGTTAATTTAAAAGAAGTTCACAAGAGACACCTGTTTTACACGTTAATTTGTTTTCCTTGTTTTTATACTTTTTTCTGGAGATAATTAAATTACCTGTATTGTTAAGTCCTTATTTTTTTGCTTTGTATTGCTACAGGTTTCAGAACTTTCTCAGATACTTTTTTGCTATGAAAATAGCACTGGAGAGTAAGTAGTTTCTAGTTGGTAGGGTGCTTACTACTTTGCTTAGAGACTTGTATTGTCTCTTACTGACAATTCTAGTGCTAGGCAAACAATGCTTCTTGAGTGAAAAGGGAGTTATAATGATTTCCCAAGTGAGACAGCCTTTTAAAAAAATTTATTGTGGTAAAATATACAAAGCAAAATTGACCACTTTAACCTTTAAGTGTATAGTTCAGTAGCATTAAACACATTCACTGTGTTTAAATGTCTGTGTTGCTGAGGGAGCCTTTGTTAAGAGCCAAAGCTACACTCAAGGTCTTGGTCTGCAGTCCCTCAAGAGCAGGAAGGCTGTGTTTGCTGAGCTTTTAAAGCAGTACTCTTGTATCCTGGATGCCCCACTGTCTTTCAAAAAGAGCATCAAGCAAGTTGGTGTTTGCTGAAGATGGGGGCAAGGAAAGTGAAGGAGAGTGGTAGAGACAGAACAAAAAAGAAATGAAGAGAAGGAAAAGGAAAGAATCAATAAAGATAGTCACAGAAAGAGTTAATAAAAATAACATTGAGGGGCTTCCCTGGTGGCACAGTGGTTGAGTATCTGCCTGCCAATGCAGGGGACACGGGTTCGAGCCCTGGTCTGGGAAGATCCCACATGCCGCGGAGCAACTAGGCCCGTGAGCCACAACTACTGAGCCTGCGCATCTGGAGCCTGTGCTCCGCAACAAGAGAGGCTGCGATAGTGAGAGGCCCGCGCACCGCGATGAAGAGTGGCCCCCACTTGCCACAACTAGAGAAAGCCCTCACACAGAAACGAAGACCCAACACAGCCATAAATAAATAAATAAATAAATAAATAAAAATTAAACTTAAAAAAAAACAAACATTGAGTGCTTTATACCAGATACCATTTTCTTAAGCACTTTACATGTTTTAACTTTTTATTTATTTAAAAATTATCTTTGGGCTTCCCTGGTGGCGCAGTGGTTAAGAATCCACCTGCCAATACAGGGGACACGGTCTGGGAAGCTCCCACATGCCACGGAGCAACTAAGCCTGTGCACCACAACTACTGAACCTGCTCTCTAGAGCCCGCGAGCCACAACTACTGAGCCCGCGTGCCACAACTACTGAGCCCGCGTGCCACAACTACTGAAGGCTGCACGCCTAGAGCCTGCGCTCCACAACAAGAGAAGCCACCACAGTGAGAAGCCCGTGCACCGCGATGAAGAGTAGCCCCCATTTGCCACAACTAGAAAAAGCCCGTGTGTAGCAATGAAGACCCAATGCAGGCAAAAATAAATAAATTGAAAAAATAAATTGAAAAAAAAATAAAAATTATTTTTTATTTATTATTATTATTTTTGGCTGCACCATGCGGTTTGCAGGATCTTAGTTCCCTGACCAGGGATTAAACCTGGGCAACCACAGTGAAAGCACTAGTCCTAATCACTGGACCACCAGGGAATTCCCTGTATTAACTTTTAAATGTTTACAACTACCTCACAAGGTACTGTAGTCCCCATTTCACAGATGAGGAAATCAAGGCACAGATAGGTAGCTTGCCTAGGGTCACACAACCACTGGAGGCAGAGCAACAAAAATTGGTTGTGAGATATAATGGAAGAGAAGACCAAATAAAGTCAATAACAAAAAATGCCTATAAGGAATAATGCCTTGGAAAGAAGTATGCAAAATCTGTAAAAGGAAAACTTCAAACATTCTCGGAGGACACAGAAGTAGACTTGAACAAATGTAAGGACCTATTTGTTCTTGAGTTGGAAAGCTCACATCATAAACTGCCTAATCTCCCGAAGTTTGATTATTCATTTAACAAAATTCCAAGTAAAAATGCCAACCTGGTTCTCTCGGGTTCCACACGAGCTGATTCCGAACAAACAACATACAGGAGTGCCAGGAGCCCTGTGGAGGGGAGTGTGAGTAGAGACTGGACCATGCTGCCGTGTTCAGGTTCTGCAGGATGGCGGCAACTCTGAGTAACAAGCCATTGAGACAGGACGGAAATTCTAGAAACATGAATACAAAGAACATCTGCATGATATCACTAATGAAAAAAGAAAAAAATATTTGCAACTCCTTTAGATAAGGAGCTAATTGCTCTAATAGATAAAGAGGTTCTGGGAATTGAAAAGAAAAGATCAAAACCCAATGAAAAATGTGCAAAGGGCATGCATAATTAATAGAAAAAGAAATACCATATCCCTTCAGTATGTGAAAGGGTGCTCAACCATACTTATTCATAATTAGAGAAATCAGATCAAAACTACACCAAGATGCCATTTCTCACCTATCAGATTGGCACACATGCATCTTAGACAACCATTTTGCTAGTGAGGCTTTGAGGGAAGCAGGAATTTGAGAGTTATCTCTTAATCACAGATGCATTTACTGTTTGATCCAACAGTTTCCATTCTGGGACTATCCAGTGTGCACTTGCACATACAAAATTGCAGTTGTACAGGTGATTCGTGGTGCACTGACTGCTGGAAACAGCCTCAGTGTCCAGTGGTAGGAGACTGGTTTAATGCCCTAGGATGTATCAACCCAATGAAATATTATGGGGCTGCAACATAGCTGTGAATTGACAGGGAGAGACTGCCCGGGTATATTGTTGAGAGAGAAAAATCAAGATGTGAAACAGTTTACAGTGTATGGTGTGCCCCCTTTTGTATGAGAAAAAGAAGGATGAGAACATGTACATGTATTGCATAAGGAAACACTGGGAGGATAAATAAGTATCTAATAAAAGTGGTTATCCAAATGCATGGAGGCGAGTTGTCAGTGAGACTATATTGTTTTACTTTTTTAAATATGTCAACATGTGACCTTTAAAAAATTTATTGGTAAACGAAAAACAAAAAAGCATGTAGAATATAAGCTCATGTCAGCATGACACCAGCTACTTTACCAAATTAGTACCGACAACCACACGCACATTGCCAGAATCACATTGCTCTGGTGAGCCTGCTCACCCAGCTTTGCCTGCTCCCCAGGTGGGCTGGAAATGTAGTCTGACTGGAAATGTAGACACTTCCATCATCAGCTCTGCCCTAGGGAAGGGTGAGTACAGACTTCTGGAGATCTGCTAGCCATCTCCACCACAGATCCTGACTTTATATGGAATCAAGTTTATAAGAACATACTATGCTAGTATATTAACAGAGGCTCCTATAGGATCATATGATTTGAGGTTATTTTTATTCTCTTTTCAATGCTTTTATGCAGTTTGCAAGTTTTCTACATATATCTGTTATCAGAGAGGGCATAAAGCTATGAAAAAGTAATCCCTGTTGAATATTGCAAGCATATTCCATTTTCCTCTCACAGACTGTGTTACAGAGAGGACATCTGTAACATGAAGGCAGAGCCTTCCTGACATGCTAGGATGCTGTCCTCCTTTGTGGTCAGTCCTTCAGAGTGGATGGAATTGCTTGGTCAGAGAGCAGGGCCCTCTGGCAGTGGGCAGGGTGTTTGCTCATACTTAACTGTTTTGGTATTGTCAGTATTCTTTTTTTTGCCACTGCGCAGCTTGATGGATCTTAGTTCCTGGACCAGGGATCAAACCCATGCCCCCTGCAGTGGAAGTGAGGAGCCCTAACCACTGGACCACCAGGGAATTCCCTGTCAGTATTCTTTTATACATATAAATTTATTTATTTATTTTTATTTTCGGCTGTGTTGGGTCTTCGTTGCTGCGCGTGGGCTTTCTCTAGTTGCGGCAAGCAGGGGCTGCTCTGATGCGGTGCGCGAGCTTCTCTTGTTGCGGAGCACGGGCTCTAGGCACTCAGGCTTCAGTAGCTGTGGCATGCGGGCTCAGTAGTTGTGGCTCACGGGCTCTAGAGCGCAGGCTCAGTAGTTGTGACGCACGGGCTTAGTTGCTCTGCGGTATGTGACATCTTCCCGGACCAGGGATCGAACCCGTGTCCCCTGCATTGGCAGGCCGGTTCTTAACCACTGCGCCACCAGGGAGGTCCCCCCTGTCAGTATTCTTATTCTTTACCAATAACATAGGTGAAGATGGAACTTCATTGTTTAATGTGTATTTCTACATGTGCTACGTGTTTCAATAACAGGAAATGTCACAAAATACTGTAGCTGTGTAGCCCTTTGCACTGAAGATAAATTCTCACAGTATTGTCTCATTGCGAGTCTTTGTTTTGGTCAAATGAAAATGGAAGGAGAATGAATTCAAGAGCTACTTCAATAGAGTCTCAGAATGGCCTTGACCCAGAGGGCAGGATGGCATGGTCCTGGGGCATTTGGTCACCCTGTTTCCTGCTGTGGTGCAGCAGGAGGCTTTTCTACTCTCAGCTCGAGAAACCCCAGGCTTAGAGATTCTCAAGTGGATGGATATGCAGATGCTTACGTTTGTTTTTTCTAAAGCTGCCTTTTGTACCTTCATATTCTACTGTTTCATTGACAAGTCTACTATCTATTACACTTAACATTAAATATTGATCAAAGACATCTATCTCATCAACCAACATTGTAATGAAAAGTAAAATGTCAAACATTTTATTTACTGCCTGGCACATAGTAGATGCCTGATAAATATTTGTTAGATGAATGGAAATTGAAGTGAAGAAGCAAGACTTTTCATCTGCACTCACTGCTACTGTAAAATATTATTCTGAATACTCTAGATATTATGGGAAGTTAAGAAAATGTTAAAAGATAAACCTATAAAGAGGAGCAAAAATTTTCATTGCTTGCTTGCAGATAATGAATTTTTAACTGGAAAACTCCAATAAAACTCAACCAAAAAATTCTCAGAACTAATGGAGCTCAGTTAGATTTTCAAATGCAAAATAAATATACAGCAATTAATAGCTTCCTTATATACCAGTAACTAACCAGCTAGAAAAATGTAACAGGATAAGCTCTATTTCACATTAAAGACAAGAACTGCATAATATCTAAGAATAAATATACAAGAAATGCATAGCATCTCTATGAAGAAAATTACTCAGCTTTACTGAGAACATAAAATAATACTTGTTTAAGTGGAGAGATACATTTGTTTTTAGATGAGAATCCATAATATTGAAAAGATGGTGTTTCTTTCCCAAATAGATTTAATGCAGTTCTGCCTGGGATCAGTCTGCCTCAGTTTTCCTTTAGGGAAGGCAGGACGCAAGGTCATGAGTAGTTCCGAGGAACACACGTCTCCCACAGTTGCAAACAGGAAGCCAGGGACCAGGGACTGGGTGGTCAGCAGAAGAGGGTAGTCAGAGTGGGGAGGCTGCCCTGTATTTTTTGCTCCTGAACTCACCACCTCTCTGGGAACTGAGGAAGAAGACTGGGATTCTCAGCGTTCTTTTCTAAACTTTCATGTATTTCTTCTGTTTTTTAGAAGTCCAGAAACCTTCTGTAGTCCAGAAACCTTCTGTTTACCTTTTGCAGAGAATAAACCTTCAGTCTTTTGGTGGGGTGGGGTAGTGGCCCCATCAGTGAAGTAGGAGTCCAGAGGGATTTTTCACATTGTCCTCCTGATTTGGGTCCCAGCCTGAGCCCCTTCCACAGGCACTGGAGCCACCTGTCACGTGCCTTATCTCTTTGCATGCTGGATTAGGACTCTCCTGGGGGTGTCAACTGAATTTGGAAGCTTTCCAGCTTCTAAAATTTGGGTGTCTGTCCTCTCATTCTTTGCCCCTAGGGTTTTATGCTTAAAAAAAAATTACTGTCATTTTTGTGGGGTTTTGAGAAAGAACAGTTAAATCTACCATCTTTAGCCTTATATATAAAATTTTAATGTCTCTTCAAGGTGGCATTTGAGATGGAGAGAAACTTTTGGGTAACTATTTAGGAATATATAAACTCAATCCTTCTTCCCACCATATTCCAAAATATATTCCAGGATTAAATGTAAAGCTCTAAAAGAAAAATAAGGAAATTTTTTTGATTTTTTTTTTTGAAGTATAGTTGATTTACAGTGTTGTGCCAGTCTCTGCTGTACAGCAAAGTGACGCAATTATACACATATATACATTCTCTTTTTATATTCTTTTCTGTCATGGTTTTATCACAGGATATTGAATATAGTTCCCTGTGCTATACATTAGGACTTCGTTGTTTATCCATTCTAAACGTAATAGTTTGCATCTACTAACCCCAGCCTCCCAGTCCATCCCTCTCCCTCTCCCTCTCCCCCTCCCCCTTGGCAACCACAAGTCTGTTCTCTCTGTCTATGAGTCTGTTTCCGTTTTTTAGATAGGTGCATTTGTGCACCTATCTAAAATAATATGGCATTATTTCATTCTTTTTTATGGCTGAGTAGTAGTCCATTGTATATGTGTACCACATCTTCTTTATCCATTCATCTGTCAGTGGACATTTAGGTTGTTTCCATGTTTTGGCTATTGTGAATAGTGCTGCTATGAACACAGGGGTGCATGTATCTTTTTTTTTTAAATAAATTTGTTTAGTTTTACTTTTGGCTGCCTTGGGTCTTCGTTGCTGCACGTGGGATTTCTCTAGTTGTGGTGAGCAGGGGCTACTCTTCGTTTTGGTGCGTGGGCTTCTCATTGTGGTGGCTTCTCTTGCTGTGGAGCACGGGTTCTAGGTGTACGGGCTTCAGTAGTTGTGGCACGTGGGCTCAATAGTTGTGGCTTGCAAGCTCTAGAGCGCAGGCTCAGTAGTTGTGGCACGTGGGCTTAGTTGCTCCACAGCATGTGGGATCTTCCCAGACCAGGGCTTGAACCCGTGTCCCCTGCATTGGCCGGCGGATACTTAACCACTGCGCCACCAGGGGAGTCCTGCATGTATCTTTTTGAATTATAGTTTTGTCCAGGTATATTCCCAGGAGTGGGATTGCTGGATCATATGGTAATTCTATTTTTATTTTTCTGAGGAACCTCCATACTGTTTTCCATAGTGGCTGTACCAACTTACATTCCCACCAACAGGTGGGAGGAGGGTTCCCTTTTCTCCACACCCTCTCCAGCATTTGTTATTTGTAGATGTTTTAATGATGGTTATTGTGACCAGTGTGAGGTGCTACCTCACTGTAGTTTTGATTTGCATTTCTCTAATAATTAGTGATGTCGAGCATCTTTTCATGTGCCTACTGGCCATCTGTATGTCTTCTTTGGAGAAATGTCTTTTAAGGTCTTCTGCCCATTTTTCGATTGGGTTGTTTGTTTTTTTGTTGTTGAGTTGTATGTGCTGTTTATATATTTTGGAGATTAAGCCCTTGTCTGTCGCATCATTTGAAAATATTTTCTCCCATTCCATAGGTTATCTTTTCGTGTTTTTTAAGAATATTTATCCAGTGTCAAGGTCAGAGAAGAATGTATACCCTTAGAGGAAGAAAGCATAAAGATAAAGACTAATACAATAAGAACAGAAAAAAATTAAAAATTCTCTTATAATTACAAATATTCCCAAATAAAAAGACAGATGACAGAGGGAAATATTTTAGAAATACATAAAATGTCAGACAGAGGGACAATATCCTTAATATATAAGTAATTGTAAGAGGAGAGCACAATTAGATTGAACAGCCAGGGAGACTTTGGAGCACACAGCCTTGAAGCTGAAACCTGGAGGAAGCACATGAACCAGGGACATGAACCAGTCTCAGAGGTAGGGAAGCATTAGGCCCATGCAGGCAACTGATAGCTGGAGGGTCAGAGGTGGGCAGTCCTCCTGGGACCTGTTTCAGATGCTCTTGCATGTAAAGGTTTAAGTGAGACAGTGATATGACCAAGTTTGCCTTTGAAAAGGGCCTCTCTGGCTGTATAGCAGGCAGGCAGAGGTTGGGGTTTCCATTTAAGAAGTCTCTTCAGAAGACCAAGGTATTGATCTCCAAAATGGGATGGGTTCACCCAGGAGTTGGGTGAGACACAGTCATTAAGATATGGGAAGGAAATATTGGGACTTCTAATTATATTCATATTCAGATATTAACCACCCAGTTATACATGTGTATAATTTAAAACAAACGTATATATTGAGGACATGTTCCAAAAATGTTACTGATTGAATGTGTAATCAAGAAAGTTTAGGGCTGCTGGTCTAGGTAAGATATGTGGCTGGCCTGGAGCAGAGAGGCAGCAGACGAGGTGACTAGAGGTGTACGTTTTGGAATGTTTTGGAATCTTGGAGTGCATTGGAAGTGGAGGTGGGGCAAGAAGGGGTATCAGGAATGACTGCTGGGGGTCTGCCACGGCCACAGGTATTTGCTGAGATGGGGAACTGGAGGGGAAGCAGATGGAAGCAGAGGGGGAGAGGGTGGAAGATCAAGCATTTGGTTTTGGACATGGTAGTTTTGATTTGCCTGTGGGACTCCACATGGAGACACCGAAGATAGCTGGGTATACAGCGCTGTACCTGGAGCTCAGTCCTTTGAGGCCTGCACGTTGTTGATCTGGCCTGAGTGTTGGTCAGGGCAGACCAGGTCATGCAGCAGAACCCCTGGGTCACTGGTGTATTTCTTACCCCACTGTGTGTCTGGTGTGGCCTCTGCTTGTTGTGGTCACTGAGGATCCAGGCCAGCAGGGCCTCCAGCTCCACACACCCTCCCTCCACCTTGTGGGCCGTTGCTGCTCCTGAAGTGGAAGGGACATGGTCTCTCTGCTCACGTTTCCTTAGCCAAAGCAAGTCACTTGGCCGCCCCTAACTCTAAAGGGGGAGGGGGACGTGCCATCCTACCCTGGGCCCAGGAAGGCACGGAGCCAGAGAGAACGGTGAGCAGCACTGGCGACTGCCATGTAATTGTGTGCAAGAGCTGATGGGCTCGGCCGTTTTTAGCTGATGGCAGTGAGTAGCACTGGGCCCGCGCAGCACAGAGCACTGGGCTCCCCTCTTCGCTGCCTTAGGGCACGTCCCGGGGGCCTAGGGCAGAACACCACTCAAGCTGAACAGGAAGGTCCTGTGACTCTGCTAGAAAACGCAAGTGTCCTGGGGACCGAGGGCCACAGAAGTGAGGTGGGTTTGCCTGTGAGCTGCCAGGGCCGGGTGGGGTCCACCCCGGAGGAGGCTGGCAGCCCCACCACAGCCCTGCACCCGCTTCCCGCTTAGCTTCCCTTCTGATGCTGCATGCCACGTTACTGGCGTCATTTCTGAAGCATGAAACCACTGCTTTTAAGCACTAACGTGGATAAAGAGTAATTGTAATTTAGGATACCAGAGCAGGAAATTAGAGCTCAGCTGGGTAGTTCAGCCAAGCAGGGCTGGACAAAGCCAGCCCAGGACAGAAGCTGTTTCAGTTCAGCTCAGTGTTCCTTCTCCATGTGCGAGACCAAGACCATGACCGTGCTGAGCATTTCATGTCCTTGTTCGTTTACTCTGCACAACGGGCCTTTCAGGTAGATTCCATTAGAGTGAGGGAACCGAGGCTCAGAGAGTCGGACTGTGAGGAGTGACAGGCCATCTCTGTCTCCACTGCTATGCAGAGCCCAGGTTTGGGAGCACGGTGCCTCGCACTTTACAGGTGCTCCCGCTGGAGGGAAGCACCGCAAGGGCCCCAACTGCCTGAGGGGCTGTTTTACTGGATGGGGGCCTTGCTCTGAGTCTTCACCCAGCACTCTGTTCCCTCCCCTGGCAGAGGAATCCGGCAGGTTATTAAAACATCTAACTTGGGAACAGTAAGGTGCAAAGCAAATCACCGTCAATTTGGAAATTGGAGGGGAAGCAGGTGCCATTCCTGCACCTGCCTCCTGACTCTCACACATTTTCCCAGAACTGCAGCCCTTCTGCCTTTCTGGGCGCATCTGAGGGTTGCTCACCGGGGCTCGTGGAAGTGGAGTCGGTCCCCAGGTTGGTCCCTGAAGGGCTCCAGTCCTGGTGCTAGAAAGGTGGACACGTCCACGGCAGCAGTGGGTATGCTGGCTGAGGTCACACATCCAGGAAAGAGAGGGTGGCCAGTTCCCAACAGTTTTAAACCATTGGGTGTCAGAGCAGCGCATGGGAAGCGGCTGTTTGGAAGCAGATAGGCTTAGTTGCATAGAGACTCTTGCAAGCGCTGAGCATTTATTGCCTAAGGAAAGTCTGAGAGCTTGTGCCAGCTGCCCTGCAGAGGGCCTGTGGGAAATGAAGCCTCCACAGCGTCAGGTGCTGGGAACAGGCGGACCAGCAGGAGTTACTGTGGGGGCCTGGCCTTAGGTATCATTTCTCCTGTTCAGTTTGGCAGGTGCTGTTTGACTGGAACACACTAAGGTATACTTTTGTTTTTCATCTCCGTAGTGCAGGAACTGTATTGATATACACAAGCTCATTCACTGAAGTTTTCCTCAGTAAAGAGCATCTTTTGGGCTTCCTTGGTTCCTAGATTTGGCTTCTGTTCTTTCAAGAAAGGTCTCTCTCTCTCTCTTTTTTTTTTTTTTAAATTTTATTTATTTGGTTGCACTGGGTCTTAGTCGCAGCAGGCGGGCTCCTTAGTTGCGGCTCGCCAGCTCCATGGTTGTGGCATGCGAACTCTTGGTTGCGGCATGCATGTGGGATCTAGTTCCCTGACCAGGGATCGAACCCGCTCCCCTGCATTGGGAGTGCAGAGTCTTAACCACTGCACCACCAGGGAAGTCCCAAGAGAGGCCTCTCTTTATCTACCCATCAGTGCTTCATATTATTGCCCTAGTTTCACAGCTCAAAGTGGGGAAAAAGAAGACAGCCTCCTTAAAGTATAAATGACAACTTTCATTTGGTGGCATGCAATGAAAAATCTTTAAAAATATATACCTTCTCAGTTTGCTCAAAGAAGGGGTTTTGCTCTTTTATCAGGAAATGGTTAAAAAAAATTTTTTTTTTTAATGACGGCTCCATCCACAGGAAGTTTTCTTAGGCTGAGCTCAGAGACACAGCCTTCCTCATTAAACATGATGAGCGCAGCCTCATTCTTATTTTGTCTTGACCTTAAAATGGGGACAAGGCTTTGTTGTTTAAAATCTTCATTTGTTATCTGCCTGTTTTCCTTTGTTAGCAGAGAATGAGAGTGAACCCCTGCTAGTCTTGATGTCCTGCATGAACTGTTTTCCAGCTGCAGATTGACAGAGTATCAGACAGGGTTCACTTCTTAACACCTGCTGCTTCCATATAATACAGAATTTCCAGCTCTAGCCTCGCAGAGGACATGGTAGTGTTTATGTGAGGTGGGGGCCTTTGGGAATGATTGTACTGTTATTTTTCCTATTTCCTGTTCCAAAGACAGACTTTGACAGCTCAGACCTCTTACAAAGAAATAATGCTTCCATTGTTCAAAGCAGTTTTATTATGTTTGAGTATCTCTTTAGAAGGCACAGAAGGAGAAGAAAAAGAGAGGTAGGAAAGGGAAAGCCCAGGTCAGATAAGCGATCAGACAGAGAAGCGATGGGGCCAGTTTCTTGGTCTGAACTGCTGGAGGGGGTGTGAAGACTGTCGTTCTGAGAAGATGGGACGGATGGCCAAGAGCTGAGCAGACCAGACCAGTTCGTTTTTCTTCTAGTGTAACCTTTATTAATTTTTTCTGACAGTACAGTCCTGTCTTGCATAGGATTTTGTGGACTCAGTAGTTTGGCTTGCTGGATTTTGTTTGGTGTTGTCATGTTCCCCCGGTCGCTTGGGATCCTATGTGTCTCTGTGAATGGTCTGACCCAAGAATGTTTGTCTCGGACATCAGGAAAGATGGGCTGCGTTCAGTTCCACGTGGACCGTGTGCTCGTACATGAGCCTCGGTTTCTCATCTGGAACCTGGGACTTATATACAACATTTTAGCCCAGAAGGCATGAGGCCTGGCAATTGATGTCGAAAAGCCAGAACGCTTAAAAAGTCAGCCATAAATGTGAGTGAACTTCTGTGGAAGGACCTATTTTGGCACCAGAGCTGAGGTCAGTTGCGGGAGAGTCCTCCCACTGTGGGCACTGTGAGCCAGTAGGTGTCTCCTTCACTGCCCTTCCTGCCCATTCCCGTCCTGCTTCTGGGACAGCATGCACCCCTGTGTCTGGCTTCCACCTCCCACAGCGGTGAACTGGCACTGCAGGTAGGAGCAGTCCTTATGGCCAAATTCTGGTGGTTGGTTGTTTGCTTAGTGCCAGATGCAGTTTCCTGCTTCATTGAGTTTATTTGATCTGTCGAGGCCAGAAACTCCTTTTTGTTTGTTTGCTTATGAAAGTGGTTTAAGTCTTAAAATTAGAACCTTCAGGTCCTGTCCTGAGAGATTAAAGGGCTCCTTTGGCCACTCCAGGGTGGCTTCCTTTGTCCCCAGTTCTCTGTCCCTCCTAGGTTTTTACGGAGACTCTCAGGAAGGATTCAGGGGTGCTCAGCACCCTTACTGGCCTGTTCCAACCCCAGGGGAAGGGAGATGCCATGCGAAACTCTGAAGTGCGGGTGGTGGCAGATTAATGATCATGGGCATTGAGTCTGGCTTGGCAGGGACAGAGGGAGAGGCCACGAAGGTGAAGTAAGTGGCAGTGTCGCAGGAAACAAAGTGGGGCCAGAGAGGATGGTCACGTCCCAGGTCTCAGGTTAGTCCCTGGGACGGGGGATGGCCACCAGTGTGGGTTCTTGGCTTTGCGCAGGAAAGAATTCAAGAGCGAGCCATAGTAAAGTTATTAGAAAGTTTATGCGGGGACTTCCCTGGTGGCGCAGTGGTTAAGAATCTTCCTGCCAACGCAGGGGACACGGGTTTGAGCCCTGGTCCGGGAAGATCCCACGTGCCGCGGAGCAACTAAGCCCGTGTGCCACAACTACTGAGCCTGCACTCTAGAGCCCACAGGCCACAACTACTGAGCCCACATGCCACAACTACTGAAGCCCGTGCACCTAGAGGCTGTGCTCCGCAACAAGAGAACCCACCGCAATGAGAAGCCTGTGTACCTCAACAAAGAGTAGCCCCGCTTGCCGCAACTAGAGAAAAACCCATGCGCAGCAACGAAGATCCAGTGTAGCCAAAAATAAATAAATAAACTTATTTTTAAAAAAAGGAAGTTTATTCAGGGAGATACACACTCCATAGACAGAGTGTGGGCCATCTCAGAAGGTGAGAGGCACCAGGGTACGGGGTTGTCAGTTTTTATAGGAGTGGGTAATTTCATAGGCTAATGAGTGGGAGGATTATTCCAACTATTTTGGGGAAAGGATGGGGATTTCCAGGAATTGGGCCACTGCCCACTTTGTGACCTTTATGGTTGGCCTTGGAACTGTCATGGCGCCTGTGGGTGTGTTATTTAGCATGATGTATTACAGTGAGCATATACTGAGGCTCAAGGTCTAGTGGAAGTCAACTCGTCCACCATCTTGGAACTAGTTGGTTCTAACCAGTTTATGTTGTGTCCTCGATGGCTGTCATTCTTTTAAAGGTTATGCCCTGCCCCCTTCCTGTCTCAGCAAGTGCTGAGGTGCTCAGGGGCTGCTCAGGTGGGCAGATGGCTGTGGTCTCCTCAAGTGTGGTCAAGTCATACTTCAGACCAATAAAACTAGAATTTCTTTTTTTTCTTTCTTTATTTTTATTATTATTTTTTCTTTTTCTTTTTTTGGCCATGCTGCACGGCATGCAGGACCTTAGTTTCCTGACCAGGAAGCAAACCCATGCCCCCTGCAGTGGACCGCCAGGGAATTCCCCAAACTAGAATTCCTGAAGCAAGTTCCAGGCATTGATATTTTGTAAATTTCTCCAAAGATTCTAATATACAACCAAGTGACTGTCAACCAGAGTAACTTTCAGTGTAGATGCTTGGTTGAACAAGACACAAACTATGAACTAGAAAAAAACTGTGGAACTCTTAAGTGTAGTGGGAGCCCAGAGAAGTTGGTGGTGGTTCTGATAATTTTCTGCATTAATGATCATGGGGCAGTAATTCTTTGATCAAACATTCACTGAGCACAAACTGTAGGCGTGGCATTGACTTAGCTACCACAGAGACAAAGGTGAAAGACAGGGTCCCTGCTGCAAGGACTTCATCTGTTGGAGAAAGAGGGCCAGACCCCATGATTATGCTGCTGAGAGAAAAACTTTTCCAGCATAAATTTAGATCTGAAGTAATTGATAATAGACAGATTAACAGGAGAAAAGTTTATTATGCATGTGGGAGTGCTCTATAAAGAGAGTAGCTCCCCAAACAGCCAGAGGGAAAGGGTTTATATTGCCAGTTTCATAAAGGGGAGGGGCAGGACTAGGGCTTTTAGGGCTTTTAGGACGGAAGGTTCCGATGAAGCTTGTTGATACGGTGTTTTTGGATGTCCTGTGCCCAAGGTCAGTCACCTCCCTGACTGGAGACCTCCCCAAGGGCGGTTTGTGGCAGCTGCTCTTCTAGAGCTCTGCCTTAGGCAGAGGAGGGAATTTCCAATGAGATTTCTTTCTGCATCTGTTAGAAATCAGATGTTTTCATTTTGAAGTAATTTTGACCATTTCTTTTGGGTTATCAGTCCCCACATTCCCCCCAGTTGAAACTTCCCAAGAAGTTTCACAAGCAAGGAGCTGGTTGATTGCTGCAGAGAGAAGACTCAGCTGAGAAGGTGAGAAGTAGGCAATCTGCAGTAAGAAAGAAGACCTTGGGTTAGAACAAGCAAACAAAAAGAAAAACAAAGGTTAATGGTTGGAGCAGATTCTAAACCCATTTTCTGAGTCCAGAGGGCAGTCAGTCGAGAAGATATTTAAACATTGAGTTTGAAGCATTTTTAGGTGGTGGAGGGAGGATGGCAATAAGATGGATTTCCTGGTTTGCAGTTTGAATGTCTTTGGTAATGGCATCCCACACATGATCTGCTGTGGTGAAGCCTCAGAAAGGTTTACATCAAGTTGACCAGCTTCATCCGGAAGGACTTTTCAGATCCTCGGGGAAGGGGAAACTGCACGACAGCCTGGAGTCCCAGTGAGGGCAGTCAGGTCACCTCGAGTCAGGAGGGTGTGAAGAAAATTAGAAATGTTAACTTGGAGGGTTGTAACCAGGCATTGAAGGAAACCCAAAGAATTGAGAATTTGGTGAAGACTGATAAAATGTACAAGAGGGCAGGATCTAGACCAGTTTACAGATAGATAATAAAACCTCAAAGATAATGAACAGGACTAGAAATCTGAATAACCCACAAGGGTGTGTTACAGTTTTCTGTTGAAACATAACATTTCTCTCCACAGTCGTGTCCTTCTTTGATCAGAGATACTCAAAAGTAAGATTATTTTTCTTTATTTAAAAAAAAAAAAGATTTGGCCTAATCATTTACATAAGTGCAGCAAGAATGCCAGTTAACCACATAAGCCTCTTAAAAGTTTGCTTTGCTGGAACGTTTTATAAGGAATCTCAGACTTTTAAAAGTCTTTCGAAGCTAGGAAGCCAAGCCAAGAACTGCAGTACCTATAGATTTGGATGAATTCCTATCTTTCTGAAGTCCTTAAAATATCCTACAGTTTTGGGGGCCTGCCAGGAAGTGACCTGTAAGTAAGGCTGGGAACTATGTAAATTAGGTACCAGGCCTGTTTTTCTAAGAGGCGTTTCTAAACATTGGTTCCATAAAGTCAGCCTTAGTTCCTTAAAGCTGTCTGGTTGTATACAATTCTATGAATCATTTTTAAATATGCCATTCCAGTCAAAGCCTTGGTTATATAATCAGTGTTTCCAATTGTGTTCTGTACAAGGAGGACGGATTCTTGCTGAACTTATGCAAGTAACTGCATTGCCATGAAAATAAGAATAGTCAAGAGTCTCTGAATTCTGGAAGGATCAGGCAGGGGGAAAAAGATAAATGTTTGTTACCAAAGTTAGTGTGCCCAATGCACAGTGAGGCCAAACAAACCAGAACATCGGAGTTTGGAGCAGAGAAAGGTTTATTGCAGGGCCAAGCAAGGGGAACCCCGGTGGCTCGTGCTCAAAAACCCCTGATGGTTTTGGTGGAAAAGTTTTCATAGGCAAAATTTGGGGTGAGGGCTGCAGGGTGTGTAACTTTCTTCTGATTGGTTGGTGGTGAGGTATTACGGTGGTGCTACAGGAATCTTGTGCTCAGCCTGAAATTACCACCCTCCACCTGGGTGGGGGCCTTAGTTCCTGCAGATGAAACTCAAAGATATTGTTTTGTATATCCCTTGAGGAGGAACCAGGACCCTGCCCCAAGGGTGCACTGTTGTTCTTGACTGCCCCTCCCTTGTTTCTCCATTGCCTCCCTTCCCCAATTAGCAACTGTTTGAATCTGCCCTTTGGAAATCAGGGAAGGTCAAGGAGGCTGAGTGAAGCCTATCTCCTAGAAACAGGGGGTGCAGAAGGGCTTTTGTGCCCAGGAGGGCCCCACAGAGTCCTGCTTGGTTTCAGCTATTGTTGAAAAAATCCATTCATAAAACTTTTATATCACATCAGCCTGATACACTGGTTCTTTTATATATCTATACATTTATTTATTTATTTATGGCCACATTGGGTCTTCGTTGTTGCTCATGGGCTTTCTCTAGTTGCAGCAAGCGGGGACTACTCTTCGTTGTGGTGCATGGGCTTCTCACTGCGGTGGCTTCTCTTGCTGTGGAGCACGGGCTCTAGGCGCGCGGGCTTCAGTAGTTGTGGCTCGCGGGCTCTAGAGTGCAGGCTCAGTAGTTGGGGTGCACGGGCTTAGTTACTCTGCAGCATGTGGGATCTTCCGAGACCAGGGATTGAACCCATGTCCCCTGAATTGGCAGGCGGATTCTTAACCACTTCGCCACCAGGCAAGTCCGATACACTGGTTCTTAACAGTTATACTGGGATTGTTCATGAATGCTGTAAGCTAGCCCATCATCAAGTTATTTCCCTGTTTATTATTTTTATAACACGTGTGTTAGGCAAGTTTCAAAAAAAAAAAATCACAGAATAAAAACCTTAGTTAAATACGTGGGTTTTGTTTTATTGCTGCACTTGATATACATGAAATAATGGATTTCAAGCAGTTTTACTGCATATCTACTTGTACTTTTATTCTTAGGTTGAGTTTATAATTTTTATAATCTTAATAATCTAGTATATTATATTAGGTTGTTATTCTACCTGGGTTTATTAGTCAAATAATGTGTGCACATATTATACTTAATGCTGATAACTCAGAGTGAAACCATGCACTTCAGGTGGGACTTGAACCTATATGCCGGGAGTCGAACCTGGTCAAAACCCACTGTCTTTTTAATTGAGGTCACACATCTGGTCTCAGGTCTTAATGAAACTCAGGTTCTTTATGTCTTGTCGAGTGAGAGACAAAGTGATAGGTAGAAGTGGATTTATTTAGAGAGGAACACACTCCACAGAGTGTGGGCCATCTCAGAAGGTGAGAGTCCCCGAAATATGGTGTGGTTAGTTTTTATGGGCTGGGTAAATTTCGTAGGCTAATGAGCAGGAGGATTATTCCAGCTATTTCGGGGAAGGGACGGGGATTTCTAGGAATTGGGCCACCGCCCGCTTTTGGCCTTTTTTGGTTGGCCTCAGAACTGTCATGGCACTGGTGGGTATGTCATTTAGCTCATGCATTACAATGAGCATATAATGAGGCTCAAGGTCTACTGGAAGGTCGAATCTTCCACCATCTTGGATCTAGTTGGTTCTAACCAGTTTTTGTCATGTCCTTTGGCTATGTCATTCTTTTAAAGGTTGTGCCCTGCCCCCTTCCCTCCTGTTTCAAGAGGACAACTGCTTTTATTAAACTGACACCACTAAACTGGTTTTATTTATACATGAGCTTGAAAAATATTTGGGTTCTTATACTTCTGGGAGTTTTAGGAATATTTAATTTGTCACTTATTTCTCTTTAAGCCAATTGGAACAGAGCTCCTTAAAGGGATTTTATAAATTAATTTGGTAATACCATCCAGGGCTAGGAAAACATCACAAATACAGTGGACCCTTGAACAACACGGGTTTGAACTGTGCGGGCGGGTCCACTCATAAACAGATTTTTTTTCACCAAAGACGTACCACAGTACCACATGATCCACGGTTGGTTGAATCCACAGAAGCAGAACGGCAAAAATGGAGGGCCAACTTCAAGTTATACTCAGATTTTCAGTTGAATGGAGGGTTGGCACCCCTAACCCCTTCGCTGTTCAAGGGTCAGCTGTAGGTTACATACGTACATACATACACACACATATGTCCATACATATGTAAACAGACAGTCAGATACAAAGAGAGATCTTACTGCACTCATCCTGACAGCTGAGCCACCAGTCAGCATAATCACAGTCACACAAAACTCAGCAGTTTATGTAATGTAAGAGTTGGTTCTCATGTTTGCCCTGCTTTATTTATCTTTTTATCTGAATTTAGTTTTGGGGAAATGGAACAATTTAAGGTAAACTGCTCAAGATGAGGACTAATGCTTTTTTACTATATTTGACTTTTAAGATTTTCATTTCCCATGATATGTAATCTTGTGGAGGCAATGGACTAAATTTCAGGTGAGGGACTTTTTGAGAATACCAAGCAGCAGTCTGGGTGTTTCCACAGCCCAGCTGCGTGGGTAAAACATCCGACCTGTTTCCAATTTGTCATTTTTCCTTTTCATCCTCAGGTAGAGGCTGTGTGGAGTCCCTGAGTCCCTTAACAGCCCCCCGTGGAGGCAGGGGCCTAAAGCTCTAGTGGCTGTAGGGAGGTGGGGCTGGGGTGGGACGGAAAAGGCCTGGCAGGGTGGACAGAAGGAGCCGGTAGAAAGGTAAGGCCCGCGTACAGCCCTGTCTGGGATGCCTTCTGAGGAGACGGCTTGGGATTTCCAGACAGAAAGTAGAGTTAGGGGAGCAGGGGATGAAAAATTATTGAGGAGACATCAAGGGTGGGGGGACTCTTGCTAAAGGCAGGTCAAGGGTTTAGACGTCAAAGGTGGGGGGATGAGGGACTTGATCAGATATCAAGGTGGGGGATGACTTAGCAGGATTCTTGCTAAAGGCAGGTCAAGGTCAAGGCAAGAGGGCTCAGTTCTTGGTAAAAGCTGAGAAACTAAGTGAATGTCTAATGACTGCATAAAAATTTTACAAGTCAGGTGGTGTCAAATTCTTAGCTGTCAACAAAAATGAAAAAGGGCTTATTTGAGTGTTTTTACTGTGTGATTTTGAGCATATAACCCTGAAGAAGTGGTGATACTAGTAAACTTCCATTCCCTTTTACTGATGTGAACAAGTTCTCAATACTTATATTTTTAAAAACCAAAAACAGAAGTAGAATTAATGCTAACCCCCCCCTTTTTTCTATCAATAAGTAATATATAGAGACATGATGCATTTGGGAAAGTAGTGGAATCCATCTCATTTAGTCTGTCATACAGAGTGAAGTAAGTCAGAAAGAGAAAAACAAATACAGTATGCTAACACATATATATGGAATCTAAGGGAAAAAAAAAAAAAAGGTCATGAAGGACCTAGTGGCAAGACGGGAATAAAGACACAGAACTACTGGAGAATGGACTTGAGGATGTGGGGAGGGGGAAGGGTAAGCTGTGACAAAGTGAGAGAGTGGCATGGACATATATACACTACCAAACGTAAAATAGATAACTAGTGGGAAGCAACCGCATAGCACAGGGAGATCAGCTTGGTGCTTTGTGACCACCTAGAGGGGTGGGATAGGGAGGGTGGGAGGGAGGGAGATGCAAGAGGGAAGAGATATGGAAACTGATTCACTTTGTTATAAAGCAGAAGCTAACACACCATTGTAAAGCAATTATACTCCAATAAAGATGTTAAAAAAAAAGATGTATTTTCAATAAAAGTTTACTTTTCATGCTTAATAATAATTTACCAAAAATATAACATATTTGTCATTTTGATTAATGTGTATGATAATAATTATAATGATAACTCAATCCAGAAGGAAATGATTTTAATGTAGAAGAGCCTTATTGCTACAGGTATATAAATTTTTTTCATTTCTATTTATATATATTTTTTTTGTTCAAGAAGGATATGACAGCTAATAAGTGGTAGATTGGATGCTGGACCAGATCATTTGACTTCAGAGCCGGCACCTTAACCACTACATCCTATGCCTTCCCTCAGTGAACGGGTAGATTGTGCATGGAATTTAAGATGCCCTTTTAAACTTCTCCTGCATCATCTAGTTAACTCCTGTATTCCTGACTTAGTGTTTCCACCAGTGGCCCTTTCCCTGGAAGCCCAGACTAGGTCAGGTCACCCTGCACCAGATGCCTGTCTCACAGCCCTTTGTCTGCCCTGCTGAGCTGAGAGCACAGCAGAGACGCAGATGGCATCCTCTGCTGCCCTTATTGTGCACTGCCCCAGGAGTGCCCAGTGCTCAGTAACGACTGGTGGATGAGCCAGGTGAATGAGTGAAAGGATTACATTGTGAGATATGCATTTGTCTTCAGCTTTATTGAGGTATTATTTACATCAGCTTTGTTGAAGTATCATTTACATGGGATAAAATTTACCAACATATACATTCATGTGTCCACAACCACAGTCCAGATAAAGAACATTTCCATTACTGCAAAAGTTGCCTCGTGCCCTTTGCAATCTCTTCCCTCTACTCCCAGCCTCTGAGGTCACTGTTCTGCTTTTCTGTCTCTGTAGTTTTGCTTTTTCTGGGATTTCAGACAAATGGGATTATACAGTATGTAATCTTTTGTGTCTGTCTTATTTAACTTAGCCTAATGCTTTTCTTAAAAAAATTTATTTATTTTTATAAATTTATATATTTATTTTTGTAAATTTATTTATTTATTTTTGGCTGCATTGTCTCTTCGTTGCTGTACTTGGGCTTTCTCTAGTTGCGGCGCGTGGGCTTCTCATTGTGGTGGCTTCTCGTTGCGGAGCACAGGCTAGGCGCGCTGGCTTCAGTAGTTGTGGCACGTGGGCTCTAGAGCGCAGGCTCAGTAGTTGTGGTGCACGGGCTTAATTGCTCTGCGGCATGTGGGATCTTCCCGGACCAGGGCTCGAACCCGTGTCTCCTGCATTGGCAGGCGGATTCTAAACCACTGTGCCACCAGGGAAGTCCCTAGCCTAATGCATTTAGATCCTTCTGTATTGTTGCACGTGTCAGCAGTTCAAGGTGTATTTTTTTAAACCACCTTACTTTTTTCGAAATAGTCCAGAAATAAATAACTAAACCCATTGAGGTTGAGACTTGATATGCTGAGATAAGCAGCAGTTTCCATGTGTGCTTGGGGCTCATGGGGTCCCCAGAACCCTTCAGCATGTCCGTGAGGTCAGGGAGATTTCATGGTAACACTGAGATGCTGTTTGCCTTTTTCACTTTCATTCTCTCATGGGGTTTCGGGAGCTTTCCAGATGCTGCGTGACGTGTGGGATTGCAGCAGATTGAATGCAGAAGCAGATACGAGAACCCATCTGTCTTCTGTTAAGCTGTCTGACTTAAAGAAATTTGTAAAAATCTCCTCACTAAAATTTTTCGTTTTGGAAAATATTATCATTTTTTTATAACAGATGTTAATTATATTAACATGTAATGGGTTGTTTATTGTTATTAGATGACTTAATAGATATTTTAAATTTTTCTTTAATTTCTCATAAAACAAATCCTATGAACAGAAGCTCTTTGGGGCCCTCAATTTTTCAGTTGTAGAGAGGCCCTTAGTCCAAGAAGTTTGAGACTCTCTGGGCTAGGGACATTTTTTAACAGGGGATCAGGAACAGGATGAGGAAGTCTTGGAGCTGGTTGTGGATTAGAAGAGAGTCTTGAGACCTGGGGTGATGACCTGGCCCGAGGTGCCCAGAAAAGGGGCCTCTGGAGGGTATGCGGGCAGAAATATGAGAACATGCAGTGATGGCCAGAGCCTTGTTCTCAGCGCCTGCTGCCTCCCGGGACCTGGTGTGGCAGGTTCTGTCGCATATGTGCTTCCTCTGATGGGTAGCCCACGCTTGCTTGCAGGAGGGCAGTCAGAGGCTCAGAGGCAGCTACTCTCTTGAGGTGAAGTTGCAGCTACTGTCTGACATGAAGTTGGGCACTTTCTGAGGATCTGATGGCTGTGCTGGGTTCTGATCCCAGGGCACACAAAGGAAATCAGCAGGACTGTTTCTTTGGCTTTCAGGAAACACATTTTACCCTTCTGGTAGAGTTCTAAGCACAAATTAAAAGGAAAAGCAGGTGGGAGGCTCCTCTTATCATTGGTGATATTCTGGTTGGAAACAGTAGGTGTGGATCTTGGTCAGTGATTTTGACTATGCTGTTACTAAACCGCAGCAGACTCACTCCTGTCTTTGACCTGCTCACTGCTTTTCTCTTGCAGGCGAAAGGGCCTGTGCTTCCGACTGAGGAAGATACTCCTCTGTGTCGTGGGGTTGTACGTGGCCATTCCATTTCTCATCAAACTGTGTCCTGGGATACAGGCCAAACTGATTTTCTTGAATTTCGGTAAGTGCTGTGTGTCCATTTTTCCTTTCATTTTAGTAAGAGTTCATTTTCATGGTGATTTATGTATTTATATATTCACTACTCAGATCAGGAAATAGAGCCTTTTTATTGTCCAGAAGGTTCCCTTTGCCCCTTCCCAGTTAAAAGATGTTTGTAACGAGGGCATTGCTCTTCAGGGTTGGCATTTGTGTGCACAGGCGACTGACTACTGCATGGTTGTGGGGGGGGGGGGTCTTTCTTCAGCTGAGGTGGGTAGAAATGTTGATAACATGGAGAATCTTCTGCAGCTGTCATGTTGGGGATGCTCTGTCCCTTGTGCAGTCCAGGAGGTTAACTATCCTTCGAAAAGGTGACCACTGAAAATAGTGCCTTAAAAATAATTAGGCCTTTTTTCTTTAAATTTAAAAAAAAAAATCTTTTTTTTCCCCCTTAAAAAACCCTGACATGGGCTTCCCTGGTGGCGCAGTGGTTGAGAGTCTGCCTGCTAATGCAGGGGACACGGGTTCGAGCCCTGGTCTGGGAAGATCCCACATGCCGCGGAGCAACTGGGCCCGTGAGCCACAACTACTGAGCCTGCGCGTCTGGAGCCTGTGCTCCGTAACAAGAGAGGCCGCGACAGTGAGAGGCCCGTGCACCGCGATGAAGAGTGGCCCCCGCTTGCCACAAGTAGAGAAAGCCCTCGCACAGAAACGAAGACCCAACACAGACAAAAATAAATAAATAAATTTAAAAAAAAAACAAACAAAAACAAAAAACCCTGACATACTTTGGTTTCTGTGGACTTATATGCTGGCTTTAGAGGTGTTATAGTCTCCTTCAGTTAACTTGGACCTGGTGTGTTCCAAAGTTTGTTTGTTTGTTTTTTTCATGCTATATGTTTACTTTTGGGCAAGTGGGAGGAAAAAGGGTAGAAGTATCAAGTTTATGAAGTGGAAGGTATACGGTTGCCAGGAATAATCCTTTTATGGAGCGTCCTTTTACACTTTCAAGATGAGGCCAGGCGGGAAGAGACTGCGCATGTGGGCGTTAGAGGTCAGCGGATAGAACATGGCACTTGGCACACAGCAGGTGCCTCGTGAGTGATGGCCTTGCAGTCGGGTGTGGGGAGCACTCAGGGCAGATGAGGCAGGCTCTGCACGCTCTTGGCTGTGCTGGTTTGCAAAGAGTGGGTTTGAACTTGTGTGTGTCGGAGCTGGAGGCTTGGGAAGCTGGGCTGGTGCTATGGAGGCAGCAGGGGAGCTGGTGAAGAGGAGGTGGGGGGAGAGGACAGACAGGAGGTGTTGAGGTGTCCTGTGTGACTGGCCTGGGGCAGCAAGGCAGAGGGTGGGTGGCCCCTCGTCTGTAGTAACACCAGTGCTGCAGACTCTGCAGAGGCCCGTGTGCATTGGGGCATATGAGTTTGGGGTGTTAAGTCTGCAGTAGACTTGATCACAGAAAAGTGGACGTCGCTGCTAAAAGGGAATGTCTGCTCTAAAGAGAAGCAGGAGGAGGAGGAACAGAAATAGTAAGGTGGATATTTAATACTTCATAAATCTAAAATGCGTTTTTTATTTGGGTGTCATAAAGTAAGTGTAAAACACATGTAGGTACACTAAGAGGCATTTGATTTTTCTATCATAAACGTGGCTAAACTTCCAGGAATTTATCATCCCTGAGTTTTCACCGCTTCTGAGAAGCACAAACTTAGAAGGAACTCACAACCTATTAAAATCAAGAAAGTTTTGGTTTTTTTCTGACTGTAATGTCCCTTAAATGTCCACAGTCAGTCTAGCACAGAAGAGAGTTTGGGTAACACGCAAACACGAAGCCACAGGCTGCAGATTTCCCGATAGCAGACCTTAGAGTCAGCCCTGCACAGCTTTTGCACAAGGCAGGCCTCCGGACACCTTCAGGCCCCTTGGGCAGGTGTCTTGGCAGCAGGTGGCCTGCTGCCCTCTGGGCTGCCACACCGTGGGGTCCCAGCAAATATTTGAATTGAGTTGATTTTCTTTAGGTCAATCCTTGGGGTAACTTTAGACACAGCCCACAAATTCTGCACTGTTGATTTCCTAATGAAATGGCAGGATGTTCCTGGGTTCTCTGGGTCGGGCTCCATGGCACAGAAGAGGAGGGCCAGGCTGGGCCGTGGGGCCGCCCTGCACCCCCCAGAGAGACACCCGTCCCCAACTCCTTGTTTCCATATGCCTGCTGTGTGGAAGTGGGATAGTTGTCTGTGCCCCTCTCCTGTGGAGGAGATGGGGATCTCCAGGCTGTCTTGCAGTGTGACTTGGCAGTTTCATCTCATGCTTCTGGAGGGCCTGCGTGTTCGGGGGGCATCTTCGTTCTTGTCTCCTCAAGATGTGAATCGTGAGCTGTGGATTTCCATTTGGACGTTGAAGGAAGTGTAACAATCTTTTGGGCCCCAAAACATGATTGAAGTAGTCTTAAGTTCATAGCAACTCTATCTGAAACTAAATGTATAACTCAGATAAATAAGCATTAGATGAAGGATAGCATCTATGATTTAAGGCATTATTCTACTTAAAACATATTTTTATAAACAAAAAATACATGATCTTTCTAAAAACAAAAGATTAACTGAAAAACTCTGAATGGCATGAAGAAGAAAATGAAACTTGTTCAGAGAAAATTGCTGTCACATTGTTTATTTCCTGCTGGTCTTTTTGTGTGTGTGTCTGTACATGTAAGCATAAATATATGTGCTTTTTAATACTCACATTCAAAAGTCGGTACCCCCGCCTCCAGCCCAGCGATGTTGTGGTGATACCAGCCCCTTGTCACAGTCTTTGCCCTGGGATTTAGAACCATCTCCTGGCGGGAAGGAGTGTTTCACTTCAGAGGCTGGTGCAGAACTGCTCTTGTCTGCACACTGCCTTGGGCCTTTTTTGGAGATTAGGGTTAATATATGAATTGCTCATTTGTTGTTCAAGCAGAAGGTCAGCCTGTCCACTACAGCTTTCATGGGATGGCAGTCCTTCAGCCTCCTTTTTCCTTCCCCTTAGCAGTCCCTGTGACTCCTGATATCTTTCTTTCCTTATCCCTTTCTTCTTGTGGAAGCCCAGAGCCCGTGGGGAGCTGGAGTTTGATAAAACCCAGAGGGCCTTCCCAGCCCTTCCCTTGTTGGTGCCCCACCTCTTCCCGTATGTCAGGGTGGTCTTTACTCAGTGCCTGGGATGGGGCATAGCCCCGACGTTCAAAGTTCTCAGGCAGTCAGACGTGTTCTCTGCAGCCCAGGAGTACTGGCCTCTCACCCCACCAGTATCTTCTAGATTGGCTGAGGAAAGGATGGCAGACTCAGTTGTTTTCTGTTCATTCACGTGTCTACTCACCGTTTACCGAGCACCATCTCTTGAGGGTCCTTTCTAAATCGCTCTCGATGATGTTTGTGGTTGCTGATAAATGACAGTGAGGCCAGAGGGTGGATAATACACAGCTGGGGAAGCAGGAGAAACCAGAGGCCTGGTCCTGACAGCTGCACGGGCCTGTGTGCTGGGTCCCTGGGCTGTGCACTCAACTTCTGTGTGAGGCAGAGCTTGTAATTGATAGCGATGAGGAGCTGGGTCGCTGTCCCCGGCTCCCGATTCCTGCCCCTGCCACCTCAGGGGACTGCTGGCAGGCTGGGTGCTCTCTCCTTGCTTCAACCCTGCAGTGGAAGCAGGGGCCAGGAGGGTGGGCTCCAGCCTGCAGCCCAGAGTCACGGGCCAAGGGCTGTGACCACACGAAGGCCAGCAGGAGTGAGCCACGTTCTGGTCCAGGCAGATCCTGGACCCTCCTCAGGCCAGCCTGGGGCTCTGCACCCCTTGACTCCGTTCCTTTGTCTTGCAGCAGTTCTGCTTGCTTTTACCAGTAGTGGCCAGGTGGTTCCTCTGGGGCTGTCTCTTCCCCCGGGACTGACCAGGCACCTCTCGCTAGCTGGAGGGGAGGCACACGGGCGGCACCTGCTGCACGTGGTACATTAACTGCATCCTTTTCCACGTTGTTTCTAAAACAGAAATGAAAGTGAACCGGAGGACGGGCTTGGTGGGATGAGTCTGTCCTAGAGCAGAATTGAGTTTCTTGGTTCTAGATTTCTCGGGCTTGGAAGCTTTTAGGATTAACTGCTAATCCTTGGAAGACGCTTTTCACTGGTAGGGGCCCTCTCAGAGCTCTGGGGCAGCGCGTAGGCCGCGTGGCCACCTTTTCTGGAGAGAACCCATGAGGCCTGACAGCAGTGCCCTCAGCCCTCGATGGCGCCCACCTTCCCTTTGGCACGGGCACTCCAGCCTCAGGAGCAGAGTTGATTGAATCAGCACTTGTTGGACATATTCAGAGTTTTACTGACAGAGTCGTTTCCCCTCGGTGGTCAGATGATGAACTGCCACCTGACGCTGCAGCCTCGGCTTCCCCAGCACGGAGCGGTCACCGGGGATGGCAGGAGTGGGCACCTCCGTCTAAAAGAGACGCGTCCAGGGGAGACCTTTCTAGGCCTGCTGGTCAGGAGCCCTCCCTGAGGATGTTGTCAGAGTGAACTCTGACTCCACAGCATAACAAACACCACAGACGAGGTGGCTTAAAACCACAGAAATGTATTCTCTCCCAGTTCTGGAGCTTCGAAATCCCTGTGTTGGCAGGCCTGGGCTCCCTCTTCCTTGCCTCTTCCCAGCCTCTGGTGGTGGCTGGTGTTCCTTGGCTTGTAGCTGCACCACTGCTGCCCCTGCCTCCGTCACACGGCTGCCTTCTCCTGTGACTTCATGTTGTCTTCCTTCTGTCTGTATCCAAATTCCCTTTTGATAAGGACACCAGTCGTATTAGATCAGGTCCACCAAATGACCTTACTTAAGCTCGATTATCTCTGTAAAGACCCTGTTTCCAAATGAGGTCACCTTCTGATGTGCTAGGGGTTAGGACTTCAATATATCTTTTGGGGGGACCCAATTCGAGAACATTCAGGGCCCACCAGGATCAGAGCCAGTTTACCTTCTTCACTTCCTGTCCGATTAGTCAAGAGTGTGGGCTATGGAGTCGGGCTGCCTGGGTGCAAATCCCAGAATCATCACGTGTGACCCGTGGTTGAGCAAGTGCTGTGGTCACAGTGGTACCCGCCTGTTTCAGGGACGGTGTTCAGAGTACTGGGAAGGTGCGCCAGTAAATAGGATGCCACCTCCTTTGAGTGCCGGTTTTCTTTTGAGAGAAAATAATTAAAGTTTTTAAAATGTAGCCTGCTGCTTGGAAAAGAGATGGATTAAGAAGCTGGAGGTTCAAAAGCAGCCCTGGTGGGAGGATTTGTCTTCCCCGTGGTTTGAAATGCTCAGGGAATTCCTGGGGGAAGGAGCGTGTGCGTATCCCTATGTCCTCGTGAGTTGGCTATTTCCTTTCTTCAGTGAACGTTTACTGAGCCATGGGGACATTTGACGAAGTAAGAGCTGGAATGTAGGTATGTGGGCGCAGAGTATTGGGGGGGCAGCAGGTGCAAAGGCCCTGGGGCATGAGGTAGGCATGCAGGGCTCTGGTGCCGAGAGGCCGTGTGAGTTACACAATGAAACTACTCTCTTCACCAAAGAAAACCAAAGAGTTGCATGACTTCCTTGTTGAAGGTGGGACTGGCTGGAAGTCAGGGCTACACTGCCCATTGTCCCCACCCCCTCTGGGAATTGACATTTTATAATGTGAGTAAATCCCATCTCAAGGTTTGGTTTTTTGTTTTTGTTCTTCATTTTTCAACTAAATATAACTTCAAAAATTGTGTTCATCTCAAGCAATAAAAGTGCATTGGTATACAAGGGGAAAATTACACGCTCGCCTCCACCCCCCCACACACACACACTTTAAACCCATGTTCACAGCCTGGTGTGTCTCTCTGTATTTCTTTCCAAGCCACACTCAGTGTTGGTGTTGGTATTGGCGTTGGTGTTGCTTGCTTGTACAGTGACGACATGGGATTACGTAGCAGCAGCACAGTGATCTTACCCTCCTTCCCTGCTCTTCTCACCTGCCTGTAATTCACGGAGGTTCCTCGAGGTCTGTGGATATCGGTTGCCTCTGTCTGAAGGCCCAGGGCTTCCCATTGGTGGGTACACCGCAGTTTATCAGCTGTTGCCCTGTCGACAGGTCACCTGTTAAATTCAGGGCTGAATGAGTCGCTGCTGTCTTGTTCCTATGATTTCCCTCGACTCTGTGTGGCTTGTGGGTTCTGTGGATTCCTCCACCTCTGGCACCCACTCCTCATCTTCGGCCTCACTCTCTGTTAAATGACAGCACTGGAAACCTCAGAATCCCACTTTGCTGGCCCGCACCCACATTCAGGTGGTCATTAAGCCCGTGGCCCCAGGTCCAGAACACACGTCCATCTGTCGCCTTTCCCACAGTCCCTCCCCCAGCACCCTGGCTCCAGCCTTCAGTCGTAGCCTCCTTGTCTCCAGCCTCTCTCATGGCCAGGCCGACCCTCAGGTCTCCCAAGGATCTTTCCTTCCCTCCTTCGCATCTTCTCACACCTTGAACAACCTTCAGTGGGTCTCTGTTTGGACCTCGTCCTTGCCGAAGGATCTGTAGACACATCTACCTCCAGCCCTGCCCGAGGCTGGAGGGCCCGGTGCCCCAGGCAGTATGGCGTTGGGAAAGTACTTGGCACTTTTTGAGAGCTTCACCTCTGCTGTGTACGTGTGTGTCCGTCCACCCTCACTAATCCTGGTTTCCATCTCTTTGTCCCCCACAGTTCGCGTTCCCTATTTCATTGATTTGAAGAAACCGCAGGATCAAGGTTTGAATCACACCTGTAATTACTACCTCCAGCCGGAGGAAGACGTGACCCTCGGAGTCTGGTGAGTGTGCAGCCTCAGGGCTGCAGGGCCGGGCACCGGCTCTGCGGCCTCTCCAGGAGGCAGAAGGCCTGTGAGATGTGGCCACTGCTGTCCTGACAGCGGAGCCGTCTCTGAAACTCTAGCTTGTCCTTTTTTACCTTTTACCTGCTGTTTCCAAAGGAAAGATCTCAGCTAAAATTCCTTGATAATGGGGCACGAGATGGCAGCACCAGCTCTGTTCTGAGGTTTGCAAACCAGATTGGTTTTTGCAGAAAGCCTCGTTTCCAGGGGAGAAGAAAGCCAGAAACAGAGAATATATCACAGAATTGTGAGCGCAGGCTTGAGCCACACCTGTCTTGCAGAGAAAGGCCCACCCAGTTGTTGAAAACAGCTGCATTTCTTTCACACACAGCACTCTCAGCTCTTGATAGTGGTGGTCTTTGCTCTTTTCTTAGCGTTTACTTTTTTAGCCATAAATTTCGGTTGGGCCTAAGTTCTGTGACTTCTTGGCATTTCTTTCGAATATGATTTAATGCTTTTTTCTGTGGACTAGTTGGTGTTTACAAACAACAGAACCAGAGCGGACCGGCTTTCCTGTGGCGTCTTCTCTTTCTCTCAGAAGCAGCTCTGAATTGCTGCCTTTGTCTCAGTAGAACTGCTGTGGACGTGAGAAGCTTCTGAGTGAAGTGCTCTGAATCGCTTCCCTGTGCTGTGCGGAGGGCAGGGGGTCCTGCGTAAAGACCAGAGAGTGAGAGGGAGGTTCTGGTTCTTAGTGGCTGAGGCTGGGACTGTCTTTGGTCATTTCTGGTTGGATTTAATGGAGCATTTACGACCAGTGTGTGCATGCAGGCCGCTGTGCATTTTCATTTTCAGTCAGAAGCCTGACATGTTTTGCTCAGAGCTGTTTGGGGGAATTGGCGGCTCTCCTGATGGTTAATAGGGTCTGTGCTTTGAAGATGTGGGCTCAGCCAGGCTTCTTCCTCGAGCAGAGCAGCCGTGTTACAGGAAAGGTATTTGTGGACAGTTACCTGTGAAGGTTGTGTTGGTGATGACCACGTGAGTCTCCGGGAAGCGACAGCCGCTGTGTGCTGGTGGGCACCACTGCCCGCCCAGGTCTGCACCCTGTGCTGTCTTGATGGCAGTGCGGGCCCTTGGGTGGCAGCAGCTCCATTCACCACCTGCCCTCACTGGCACCTCGCCAGGTCCTCCTGCTACAGAGGAGCTGGAGGCGGGTGGTGGTGGGAGGGCAGCTCCTCTCTGCTTGGCAGGGGGAGGAGCCCAGGGATGGAGAGCTTGCCTGGGCCTTCGTCAGGAGCTCTGAGTTCGGGTAGGCTGGCTACTGGAGGCGTATCAGCTCCCAGCACCTTCCAAGTGTACCTTTCCGTCTCATAGGTTTGTAATTGTGGGAGAGTGATAATTGCAGCGGTCAGAACCACCCAAAATGCAATCCTCTGAAGTGGGTCAGAGAGACACGTTAGAAACGAGATGCTAACACTTAGAAAAGAAGAAATCGGCCATGTAATGTTTTTAAGACTTCCCAAGAATGAATTTGAATAAGTTTTACAGAAAAAAAGTATTAAATCAGACCCTCCCCAGTGATGAACAGTGACTTTGATGTGTCCTGAGTTAAGATGAACCAGAGCACCTCTCTAAAGGAGGGTTTGGCCACATAGACAAGTGTCCACATGCCTGGCCAGGCGTGGAAGGACTGCCCACGTGGGCCTGTGACGTCTCCTGCAGAGGTGCGTCTGTGCCAAGACGGCTTGTGGACAGGCTCTGTGTTAGAAATGGTGCTTTAAGGGTGGCCGGGCTTCCAGTCCAGCCCGTAGACCCGTGTTGCTGAATTAGTACATATAACAGCACGACATGTCTTACGTCGTGAGTTCAGTTATGTACTTCAAGACATGGATGACTTTGAGGGGACATGGCGTTGCTCAGTGTCCATTCAGTGCCCATTCTGTGCTGGAACCCAGCTGGAAGGGGTCTTAGCTCACATAGCTTCCCCTTTATACAGGAGGAGCGGCTGTCGCCCCACCCCTAGTAACTGCTGCCGGGGCAAGCTTCTGGGGCCCAGAGAGGGCCCATCCGCAAGTCAGGAAATGACCTGCCTCAGCTGCCAGAAGCTGCCCTCACAGCTTGGAGTCAGCCCACCCGGCCTCCTGCTCTCCGCTCAGTTGTGACTTGAGCCGTGGGCATCCCGTCTGCAGGCGCGTCACCTGCCGCTCCCCTCTGCTTCTGCTTCCAGGCACACTGTCCCCGCTGTCTGGTGGAAGAACGCCCAAGGGAAGGACCAGATGTGGTATGAGGATGCCTTGGCTTCTAGCCACCCGATCATCCTGTACCTGCACGGGAACGCGGGCACCAGGTGAGGAAGGGCTCCTTCATGGGACCCATCGCAGTGAGAGCGTGGGTGCACCTGGGACATGGGTGTCCTGAGAACACAGGAAGAGGCAGGGTTTGTCTGGGGTTTGGGAGAAGCTTGCATGAAGTCGTGTTCCCACAGGCCCAGAGCGGAGCAGGGCTGTGTGCAAGGCGGACCGGGCCTGTTTGCTTGGAAACCACCTGCTGAGCAGATGCGGGCAGCTGTGTCCAGAAACCCCTGGTCTGAAGCTCGTGCCTGGGGTGGGATGGAGGTTGCTGCGTCTGTCAGAGCGACCCAGAGCCTCAGCCAGAGGGGTGTCCTTCTTCCTGGGTTAGGGAACAAGGCTTCTCAGTGGGCAGGAGGCATGGTCCCTCAGCCGAGGTTTGTTGAGACCCTGCAGAGCCACCGTGTGCCCAGGAAGTCGCCCCTGCTCACCCAGCATCTGCTGTCTGGTCTGGGGACACTTTCTCGCTGGCAGGTGTGCCCTGCTGGAGGGGGAGGCATGCTTCCTGGGGAGGGGCGAGGGTGACGTTGAAGGTGGGGTAGTCCCATGAAAAGACCCAGCTGATCATGCAGGGACAAGCTTGTCCTCGGGGGCCGCCATGCCACGCTCTCAGGCCAGGGTACTTCCAGCCCTGAGCCGGCAGTGCCAGCGCATCCCACTGGGCCATCAAGGAAGCACCTACGTCTGTGCAGATAAAGCCTTCGCCCAGGTTTATCCCAGGTGCTGTTCAAGAGTAGGTTTAATGGATGTCTTTCAGACTAGCGGGGATTGGAGCCGTTGTTTAAAGAGGGCTCCTTCCAGCCCACATGGTCAGCCTTGTTGAGAAGAGTCTGCAGGAGAGCTGGTGGGGTGAGAGGAAGAGGGGCGTTTTCTGAACAAGCATTGCCTGAAACTCCTGGGAGGGTCCCTGTTCCTTGGGTCTCGTGAGAGAGAGCCAGCAAGAAGCAGCAGGAGGCTGGGCACCACGGGGCCGGGCTGGGGTCAGTCATTTCACAGGCAGAACCGGCGAGGAGGACAAAGCAGGCCACAGCGGGCGTCTGGGCAGAGGGGCTACACAGAGGATGTAGCAGGATGTCCAGGAAGTGGGGCCCACAAGGACACTCTGAGCCGGGAGAGCAGAGCGCTGAGCTACTGACTCAGCACGCACTTGGCAGTCTGCTTTCCCTTCGTCTGGGACAAGCTACAGCGGGTTTCTCTTCCGCTTTTCAAAGAGCAAGTGAATACAAACAGCTCCTGTAGCCTCTTTCTATAAATGAGGGAAGTTTGGAGTTCTTTGTGAGCAGTGCCAATCACATGGTAAAGAAGACAAAGTCTATCTGTAACTTCAGGATGGAAGGAATCTTGTGACTTTGAAGGTTTGCGGCCCCCCCCCCCAAACCCCGCCACGTCCCCAAGGACTACTCAGGCTGCAGATCTTGGCGGCCACCCGGCCGGGCAGGACAGCAGCAGCCATAGTTCCCTGAGACTCGAACCCGCAGTATTCCCCCAACCCCATCACGCTCTAAATCCCCCTTCTTGCTCAAGGTAGGGTATTGGGAAAATTTAGAAAAGAGCCATGACAAACTGTTGCAAAGATAACTGAAGACACTGCAGTATTTCTTTCTGGTCTTGAAGCTGAGTCCTTTGAATGTTTGTTTCTGGGTTATATTGGCTTTCCTCCTTCGTCGTGTTCTCGCCTCCCCTGAGGACACTCGCTCCGTGAACACACACCCCGGAAATTGGCCAAATGTTCCTCATAAAGAAGGGAAGGAGCTGAGAAGTCTGGCGAGGGTGAGCCTGCCTGCTGATGTGCTTCCCTCTCCCGAGGCAGCTCTGTCCCCGCTTGGGTGTCTGTGCACGGTAACAGCCGGCCAGCATCTGGGCAGAAAGTGGGAGAAAGAGATGGACAGAGGTGCAGGCGTGAGGTGGTGCCAGCAGTGGCGCCTGCTTGGCCGTGGTGTTCGGCCGAGCCACTGAAGCTGGAGCCTGCTGGTGAGGGGCTGGGAGGCTCACAGTGGCTGTCAGATCACGATGGCACCTTCAACCCAGCATCCACCCGCGGACATACGTGTGTGGAAGGACATCAGGGGGTGACCGCAGCAGCAGAACCTCAGTTAGCAGCAGGTGGGAAAGAGCCAAAGTGACCACGAGGGGAGGGCGTGAATGGCCGAGGAGGAGAGTTCTGAGAGTTGGCTGTGGCTCTGTAGGTGAAAAGGTTGGGGCAGGAGGTGCCTGTGGCCAGTCCCCGTGGTGTGTGTGCCAGCAAGGAAGTGCTTTCCTCCTGTTCATGGGTGGTCCTGGACACCGGGGAGCTGAGGGGCCCTTTGTGTCTTCTGGGGTTTGTACTGAAGGTTTGTATGGCCTACTCAAACCAAAGGTGAGGTAATAGTTAAGAAATATCCCCCAAATGCTCAGACTGTCCCTTGTTTGGCACCATACTGTGGAGGCAAGCTGGGAGCCATGTAGGTGCCCTGAGGAGGAGGTGACCTGTCCATCACCCTCCCGTGTAGATTTGGGAACCAGGCACTAAGGGCCCAGATGCTACAGTGTTGATCCTGGGCCCCCTTTCTGAGAAGATGCACTAACAGCCATGCTTGTTTCCTTTCCCTGATGATCTAGAGGAGGCGACCACCGGGTGGAGCTTTACAAGGTAGGTGAGGACGGCACACAGTTTATGATGGACAGAGCGGTGCCCTTAGCTTATGACAGACAGAAGAGGCCACACAGTGGACAGATGGATGGAGCAGTGCCCATGGGGTGTGACCCACATGGTCTGTGGCAGATAGAGCGTTGCTTGCCTCCTGCTTCTGGCTGTTCTTTCCAGGACGCATGAACAGAAGAGGGTCCCCCTAATAATTTTGAGTTAATCCTTGTTGATCTTTTTAACACTGCCTGTTATGGACGTCTCCCCATGGAATGCTTCCCATTTTGCTGCCTCTGGGGATAGTTTCCAAGATCAGGATGAATGGACTTTGTGGATCATATGCCAGAAATTGGCAAATTACATAAAGTCACTTAAAATTGTTTGGGTTTAGTGGGTTTAGCCAGAGCCATGTTGCCCAGGTGTTTGTTTTTCACTTCCAGGTGCTGAGTTCCCTTGGTTACCACGTGGTTACCTTTGACTACAGAGGTGAGGGCTCCGTACTTGCCCCGCTTCTTCCAGGTCGGTGTGGGATGTGCAGGTGTCGCTCTGAGAGGCTCCTGCGCGGCTGGCGGCTCTGCCGTGACCTGTGGCAATTGTGAGCACGTGGAGGTGGTGGAGGTTCAGGGCCTTCGGAGGTGTGCCCTGCGTGCATCCGCCCCTGTAGGGTGCCTGGAACGCCAGCACACACCCTCTGTCAGCCACATTTTAAAAGTAGAAAGTACTGTCTTCTTTATTGGACTCAGACTTTCCCCACAGCTGGGCACGTTTCATGCTCAGCACAGCTGGTTTTGTTGACGTTATGGAGACAGGGAAGAGAGAGACTCATCTTCTCGCCCCTCAGTATTTCTTCTTTCTGGCATCCCACAGTTTGATGTGTGAGGAAAATGCTTTGTGTTAGCAGGGAGCAGCTGTGTGGGAAGTGTGTGCCTTGGACAGTCCTTGGCGGGAGAGGTCAAAGGGCTAAAGGCCTCTTGTCCAGCTCACCCTGACTGGGGGTAAGGGGGACGGTCCACATCCGCAGACCCAGGAGCCGGTTGACATCACCTGAATGTGAACTTTGGAAGAGTTTCCTCTTGCTGCTGCAACAAGTTACCACAAACGTAAATGTCTCGAAACAGCACGGACTTATTATCTTGAAGTTCTGGAGGTCAGAAGTTCAAAGTCTTTAGCCACTGGGATAAGTCAAGGTGTGGGCATGGCTGGAAACTCCAGGGGAGAGTCCAGCTCTCGAGGCCATCCTCAGTCCTTGCCTGTGGCCTGAGTCTGCATCACTCTGGCTCTGACTTCTGTCTCCCTTCTGATCATAAAGACCCTGTGATTACTTGGGGCTCACGCTGATCAGGATAATCTCCCATCCCAGGGTCTCCTGATTCGCAGCCTCTTTCCTTTTGCACCCTTCATTCCCCTTCCGTGTAAGGTACCAGAGGCACAGGTTTCAGGGTTGGACGTGGACATCTTTGGGGGCCATTATTCTGCTAACCATAGGGTGAGGGACGGTTCTTTTGTGGAAGAGTGTTCCATCAGGAGGAAGGTGCTGGGTTGGAGAAACTCTGAAATGAGGCTCATCCTTTCCTCCTGCTCCTGCTGCTGGAACCTCAGGGTAGTGAGAGGGGTGGCCCTCTTCCTTGTTCGCCTCCTGGTGCTTCTAACAGAAGTAAAATCCCATCTAGCACTTCCTCTTTTCATTTCCTACTCTGCCTTTCTAAGCCGTACAAGAGTTTGTCCCTGTCTCTGTCTCTCTGTGTCTCCCCCTGTCTCTTTGTCCCTGCCCCCACCAGTGCCCCGAGCCCTCACACTGGCCTTGTCCCTGACATTGGCTCCTTCCCTAATCTCGGTCTGGGATGCCCCGGGGAGGTGGCCTGTGGTGCCCCTGCCTCTGGGTTTTGCTTGTGTAGCAGGACTTGCTCTTTCTGAGCCTTGTGGTGCTTTCAGATCATTTGATGATGACTCACTGCTGAGCTGCTGGAAATGACAGTCACACTTGACTTTTCTGAGAATCTGGAGGGAAGGGCCCTTGGGAGGTCGAGGTTTAGGGGCCGAGACAGTTGGCTTTCCTCTGTTAAGCAAACCGGATGCTAAAAGCCCCTTCCTTTCTGGGTCAGAGTTGCCCTGAGCCTGGAATCTGCCTGTCTGAGGGCCTCTCCACGCCTGTCCACAGCTGGGCCATGGAGTCAGGGCTGGGCTCAGGGGCCCCAGGGCGGACTGGACTCTCGCTGGCTGAGCCTGTCCGTGCCTCATCCTGGTGCCAAGCCCCAGGTGTTGGTGCCGGCAGCGGTCTGTGTGTCTGACCACCCCGTTTGCTCAGCTGCTCATCGAGACTCAGATGAAGGCGAGTGGATGGCCGTTTGGGTTCAGAGGTTGTGACAGCTGAGGAGGTGGGAGAAGAAGAGCTGGCTTGGCCAAGACCTTGAGGCCCCGGACGTTCTGGGCCTCCTGCTGAGAAGGGGGAGGAGGTGGGCTTGCCCCTCGAGGTCCCCTGGGCTGCATGTGACGTCCTACTCTTGCTGCTGCTTTCCCAGGTTGGGGTGACTCAGTAGGCACGCCGTCGGAGCAGGGCATGACGTACGACGCGCTCCATGTTTTTGACTGGATCAAAGCGCGAAGTGGAGACAACCCTGTGTATATTTGGGGCCATTCCCTCGGCACCGGGTAAGAATTCCCCGCGTGGCCTTTGCAGGAGCAGGTCTTCACGGGCGACTGTCCAGCCCAGGCTCTCCTAGGGGCCCCGGTGTCCTCTGGACCCTGTAGCACCATTAGTGCTGTGATGGGGGCAGGGGACGAAGCACCACAGAGACCACGAAGGGCTTGAGATGCTTCAGCTCCTCAACCCAGGAAGTGACGGGAGGTACAACAGCAGTCGTGGAGGTGCCGTCTCCTCCGCAGGGAGGATGCAGACGTGCCTCAGCAGGACTGTGTCCTGAGGAGGTGGGTCTGAGCAGAACGGGACAGGGCACTCGGGCTTCCCTTGGCCTGGCTGAGGACGCATGTGCTGCCCAGCAAGCTCAGGAGCCGGGGCCTTGATTCTGTTTGCAAACAGTGGGCGCCTTAGCCCACGCTTGGCGGCGTCACCGGAGAACTTGGGGAGGCAGCAGTGCTGGTTCCCTTCCTCCATCTGCCAAGACAGGAAGCACTTAGATGTTCCGCGTGAGCCGCCTGCATCGCTTCCACGGGCGTAGGGGCCAGTGTTTCTAAAGGAGCCCAAGACCGGCACCTGCTGTTTTTCTGCTGCCTTTCCTTTGGACGCGGTGGCTGCAGGCGGGTTGGGACCGCAGGCTGGGCAGTGCCCGGGACAGGGCCTCCTGGCCCGCCCTCGCGGGGAGACTGAGCCCTGGACAGCGGAGCAGGCCATCCTGCCCTGGGTGTCTGCATGGGACCCGCCCAGGTTGGTCCTGGGAAGGCAGGAGGCCCCCAGGCCTGGTAGACTGCAAGTGCTGCCGCCCTCAGGAGCCATGCAGGCAGACTGCAGCCTCCTCCCTGCTGACGGGGCGGCCCTGGGCCCTGCTGTCCTCCTCCATGTCCCGGCGGCACCCATACGGGCCGGGTGTGAACTGGGGCACCGCTGTGTGGCCTGAAGGGGCTGCTCCAGGTGAGGTGCATGCCTCGGGGACGTGGAGGTGCCCTGTCAGAGGGGCTGGCTGACGGCTGGGGCATCTGTGCTCCCCCTGCCCAAAACCCCACTGGTCACTTCGCAGATCCCGGCTTCCTCGGTCACCTTTGAGTATTAGGATGAGCTCATCTGAAACAATTTTTGTCAAAATTCAGCTGAACTTTTTTCTTCTTTCCAGAGTGGCCACAAACCTGGTGCGGCGCCTCTGTGAGCGAGGTAGGGGCTCATGTGGGGTCACACGTCGTGGGGATGGCCCGGCTCCCGTGGGCAGGTGGAGTGTTGGGGAGCCGGCTGTGCTCCAGGCGCTGGGGCTTCTCGTGAAGTGGGTGGTGGTGGACGTGCCGTGCGGTGAGTCGAGAGCCAGCTGCTGAGGTGGGGGCCTGAGCAGACCCTTGAGGGCCCACTCCCATTCCCCCGATCCGCCAGCGGCTGGCGGGGCCTCACCGGGGCCGGGCTCCGCTGTCCTGTGGAGGGTGGGTGGATGGGGGCGGAGGAGCGTGTCTCGCTGGGGCGTCTTGCTCACCTCCCAGTTCCCTGTCTGTTTATCTAGAGACACCTCCAGATGCCCTCATACTGGAATCTCCATTTACTAATATCCGTGAAGAAGCTAAGAGCCATCCATTCTCAGTGGCAAGTACAGATCTTGTTAAAAATGGACTTATTTTTATAATGAAAATAATTGCTATAAAATATAAAAATGCCTAAGTAAATATGTATAATAAATAAATTAAAATATCATAAAATTATTATTTAAATAGTCTATAATGAATACAAACTTTATTAAAAGTTAATTCTCATTTAGTTCTGGGGAGAACCAGAACTTGACTACAGAGCCGCTCAGGGTGTTTGTACCTTCGTGCCAGGTAGAAGGATGAGGTCACAGCCAGGTTGCCTGAGGGCGGCTGTACCCACAGGAGGCCTTGCCCCCTGGCACGGTTTGCCCCCCTGGCATTGCTTGCCCATGGGGCTCAGTGCAGGCTGAGGGCGCTGTCCTGGCTGCCTCCCCAGGAGTGGAGCTGGTGGGCACTCCAGGGAAGCCCTGGTGGGGATTACATGCTGTTGGGCTGTCACTGGCCGGATTCGAGGCCTTGGACTCTCCATTTACAGGCTGGGCCCAGAGGAGGGTCCTCTGTACCCTGTTGCTTCCTCCTCCCACTGCTTCCGTGTGTCCAGGGGAGCCATGTCGGCCCCACCCGACCTCATGCTGCTCCGCTGCAGACAGAAGAGTCCTTTGTTGGGTCTCCTTTGATGTTGCTCGTCTCCTGAGTTGCACAGACCCCATTCCTTGGGGGTGGCAGCCTGTTGTGTGTGGGAAGCCTGGTCTCCTAGTCTGAGGTGTGGGAGCCCTGTTTGCAGGCAGCTCCCCTGCAGCCGGTCTGGGGCCTCTTGAGCAGGGAGTCTGAGGGCGGGGGGCAGGGAGGGCAGGGGCGCCCCCCCCCCCCAGCTCCGGGGGGCCCACAGGTCAGCCTGCTCAGAAGCAGGAGTGACCCCTGGGCACACGGCACCTCTGTCTGGACCCTCAGCCCTGCGGGGGTGTTTTAATTGATCCTCTGCTTATTGTCTACATGTTGCCTCCAGATCTATCGATACTTCCCTGGGTTTGACTGGTTCTTCCTTGATCCCATCACAAGCAGTGGAATTCAGTTTGCAAATGATGAAAAGTGAGTACCATGGAAGAGAATTTAGAAAAACCCCAAGAACCCCCAGAATAAGTGTCTTGAGTCACGTTAACCAAGTGGGATAGGATTCTGAATACATAGGGATCTTTTCTAAGCAACACATCTCTGTAAAGGGAATGTCAATTAGAGAAGGAGAACCAGGAATGTGGAAAGACTGTAGGATTAGATTAAAGAAGTAGGAAGACAACATATTTTTGGTCCATAAAGCTGTTTTATTTGAAAATTATCTATCAAAACCAGAACTCCTAAACAGGTATTAAAGCAGTAATAGTAACTGTTATTCAAAAAATGACTTTGCCTCAGCCATTTGTTTTGTGTTTGGTTATGGAAAGATGTTACGAAGTTTAATATTAAAAATATTTCTGAGGTAAACCAGCCGTTACATGTTCTATTTAAGGACTGTTTGTTTGAACAGCGTTCAGATTCTGTTGACATAATCTTTGTGGTATCTTAATTTCAAGGGTTTTAATTTCTTCAAAAAAACGAAAACGGAAAAATCCTTATCTGAATATGCAGTTAACATTTAAAAATCTACAGTTTTTAAAGAAGAATTATCTGAATAGACTGGGTTCCCTCTAAAAATGACAATGGTGAGAAAGCCACCTTTGGCTGTCCCCCAGCTGAGCCTGTGTGAGTGCTGGTGGGCTGGCCGGCCCTCACCCACTGGAAGTCAGGAGCCCCTGCTCGGTGGGCAGGTCTGTTTCCAAATATTTGGTAAGGTGACAGCATGTGAGGGGGGCCTCCAGAGTCAGAGAAGCTACGGAGCAGTTTCGTGGGTGGAAGTCCAGAAAAGATGTTGCCCATCAAAGTGTGACTCGCACACCAGCAGCGCTCCACCCTAGGAGTGGAACGCGGTGGGCGGGTGAACTTGCGAGCCGCTAGCAGCAGTTGCAGACTGCCAGAGTTAGGCCTCTGAGGGGCGGCGCGCCCCCAGGCCTGGTCCTGCCAGGTGCCAGGCTTGCCCCAGGGCTGCCCTCGTGAAGCCCCCAGATCAGCATGGGATCGCCAACAACAGGTGTCTGCGTCCAGCAGCTCCCCGTGAGACCTCAGCGAGGGGCGGCTAGGAGACCCCGGGCCCATCCAGTCCTTCTGTTAGGTGGTTTGCTGAAGGACAGGATCCTGTGAACCTGTTGAGAATGTTAATTTACTTGAAACTCTCAGGAATGACCTTAAATGTCATTTACACGAAAGATAAATTAGAGGGTGGCTCTTTTACCAACAGATGTCCAGTAAAGTTCATTTGCGTGAGTTTCCTGGCCCACCTAAATTACTTAGTTTGTAAATATTGTTTTGTAACTTTTTAAGAATAGTCTACTGGCAAAAGAAATAATTTTTAATTTCCAGGAAATATTCAGGGACCCTATTTGGTGAATGAATTGATCTCTAGATTTGACTGACACCTGTCACCTAGAATAGATATTGATGGAAACATCTAAGAAATCAACTGCTAGTTCTCTATTAAAATGCCCACAGTTTGAGGCGTTCCACACCACGGTGAAGCGCTCCCTAAGCCAGGTCCCTGCTGTGGGCAGGACTGGGAGCCCAGGAGACCCCAGCTCCTCCTGAGGGCCGATCCAGCGCCTTTCTCCCTCCCTGCAGCGTGAAGCATATCTCCTGCTCCCTGCTCATCCTGCACGCCGAGGACGACCCGGTCGTGCCCTTCCAGCTCGGCAGAAAGGTGGGTGTCCGGCGGGCGTCGGGCAAACTCATGTTCGGTCCAGGCTAGGCCAGGCAGGTGTGGAGGAGGGTCTTGCTGCTGGCAGGGCCCCTTGTGAGGGAGAGGGCAGAGAAGGTTGGCAGCAGGGTCGGGGCGGGGCTGGACAGCTGATGCCGCCCCAGAAGGAAATGTGAAAATAAGCAAATGAATATCTCCTGGGTCCCCCGTACAGGGGACTCAGCCAGGAGGGCTTGCCAGTTACTGGCTGGAGCGAAAGAACCCTTGATGGCGAGGCTCCCCCAGTGGCTGGAATTGGTACAGAACTCTCACCTGTTCTCTTGCCTCTGGGATGGAACTGACGACAGAAGGTGCCATGTTGCCTCTGTGTCTGCTTTTGCTGTATTTGCTTTGCCTTCGCTGCCAGGAAGCCCGATTAGATTTGTAGGTGGGGGTAGGGTAGGAGAGAGCACTGTCTGGCCGTGGCGCTGGCAGGCTAGAGGGCGCGACGCCCAGGCCACCTCAGACCAGGCCTGAGGCAGGTGTGCGAGGGCCAGGTCCTTCCCTCCAGCCGGTCCGGGCACATGACCTGGCCATCCCGGGCTGGGAGTAGGGGGCTGAGGTGGCATAGATCCTGAGCCACCTTGTTGACGGGCCTTGACCCAGGCACACGGCAAAGTTTCAGGCACACAGCCCACCCAGCCCCAGGGACTGAGTTATCGAGGCTGCTGTTGGCACTCGGGCCACCACCGCATCCCGTAGCAGGTGGCTCTCTGCAGTGCTGCAGGCCCCTGAGGAAGGGCGGTCTGCAAGACGGGCGTGAGGACGGAGAGGGTCTTGAGTGGTGGCCCTGAGGGTCCCTGCTGTGGCCGAGGCAGGCTGCAGGGTGCTGTGCATGGGGGGCTTGGGCTGCTCTTTGGAGACAGCGGCCATGGGGCTGCTCTCTGTTGCAGGGGGAGGCCAGTAGGCAGGTCACCCCCAGGCCCCGGGCGCTGACCCACCTCTCCCTCCCCCAGCTCTACAACACTGCTGCACTGTCACGCAGCTTCCGAGACTTCAAGGTTCAGTTCATCCCCTTCCACTCGGACCTTGGCTACAGGCACAAGTACATCTACAAGAGCCCTGAGCTTCCACGGATCCTGAGGTGAGGCGCTCTCCTCTCACCTGCGATGCCGTCCTGCGTGGCGATGGCTCAGGCAGGCGTGTGCGGCCGCAGCTACAAAAGCCATTTCGGGGCCGAGTCACAGTGAGGGGTCAAGAGTGTCACCCCTCCCTCCTGGGCCGTCCCCACGGTCAGTAGGGCTGTGATCTCCCTGTGGTGCAGGTCGTGCAGTGCAGACACCACAGCTGCTTTGGGTCAGGCCTCCGTCCCTTCCCACAGGCCCGTCAGGTTGCTGCTCCTGCGCGTGGGGCACAGGGGGATGCAGGTCTGGGCCAGCTCCTCAAAAGCCTGTTTGTCCCCAGCTGCTTCTGGAAGGGAGGCTGTGCCCCTGGCTGCACTGCGCTGGCCGAAATCCTGGGCCAGGATGTGGGCTGCCGCCCCGGGCACCCATCTCGAGCTTGGGCGCAGAGCCTGAGGATGAGGGGTGTGCTGGTGGCAAAGCGAAGGGTTTGGACGGACCAGGCACTCCCTGCCTCCCGCTGGAGGGTGCAGGCAGCCCGCACGTCCCGGCTCGGGGGCCTCTGCTGAGCCCGGGGTGCTGGAATTGGCCCTCGGTGAGGTGTGTGCCGGGTGGTTACACTTCGCCCTTGAGGTTCCAGGGGCGTTCCTTTGCAGTTTCTTGCCTCACGGATGTGGGTTGCTGCGAGGGGACAGTGACGAGTATGGGTTTGCTCTGGGACTGTGGCTTTTCCCCATAAAAGGAATACATTACACAAAATGTAGACCAGAGAATGGCTGCAACATTGGGGTGCAGTTAGTGACCCCATCCTTGCTCCTGTGTGTCGGGACTTGACTTGGGTGCTGCTGTTGGCGCCCTGCTTGTTTAACTCAACGGGGTTTTCTGAGCGGAAGTGTGGTCCTCCAGGCTCCTTTGCGGCCTCCCCGGGTGGGCTGTAGGAGGACCACAGGAGGTGGTGTCTCAGGTTTGGCCTCAAGAGGTTTGGCCGACAGGTGTCCTCCTCTGGTCCAGGGAATTCCTGGGGAAGTCGGAACCAGGGCGCCAGCACTGAGTGTTACTCGCCACCTGAAGGAGCATGAAGATGTCTGCCCTTGTCCCCCCCTTCCTCTGGCCAGCCCGGCACCCTGAAGATGCGCCTGGAGAGAGAACTCGGATGCCAGCGGGCCAGGCAGAGGAGGCCCTGGCAGACCTGAGGCACCCGCCCCGGGTGGCTGGGAGCACAGGTCTCTGTGGACAGTGTGGGTGGCGGGCATGTGGCCCTCTCTCCCTCTTGCTGCCACTCAACCTGAGGTCTTGTTGGGAAGACGGTGACAGAGCTTTCTGGCCATCGGCTGGTTGATCCCACACTTCCTGAGCTGGGCACCGGGAGCCTGGGGCAGGAGGCGTGGGGTCTTGGGACCACGTTGAGCTTTCTGACACCACTCTCGAGAATGTGGGGAAACTTGGGTTCTTTCTGTCCCTTCCCAGAACGGACTCTAGTGGTTCCATCAGCCCCTCCCGCCCTGTGCACCCCGCTTGCCTTCCTTGGTGTCCCTGCCTCCCTGGGCGGCCCCACTGCTCCCAGCGGGGGAGGTGCCCGTGGTCTGCCTTCCTCCGATTTCCACCCACCTGTCTACCTAACCTGGCCTTAGACTGAGCATTTATTTAAGAATAAAATCGTGGTGGTGGTCTGTCTGTTTTCTCAGTGACACCTCCAGCCCAGGCCCTATGCACAGCCCCAGGCCACTCTCAGGACCCGGCTGTATGGGAAGAGATGTTGGCTCCGTAAGGCCAAGGATCATGGGCCCTTCTTTCCCACTTCCTTCCAGACACTGAGGCCCAGCAGGGAGGGGCATTATCTCTGGGGAAAGGCCTGTTCACGGTGGGGAGGTGGGGACGGCTTCTCCAGGTGGAGCAGATGGCATTTTTCTAAAAACCAGGCCTACACAGGTGACCTTTCCAACCTTACAGTTAATAAGCTCGTTGAATGTTGCCGTGTCGATGGACAGGTGGTGGGGTTCAGGCTGCTGGAGTGCAGGGACTCTTCTGGCCCACGAGCATCGCCCTGTTCACTCACTGGTGGTGGCGCTTGTGTTGTTGGGCTTTTTGCCAACCCAGCCTCCCTGCACGTGTGCCGTTCCCAGCCAGCGCCTGCCAGCTGTCCCACTTCTCACCTCCCTGCTAAGTGACCTCTCTCCCAGGAGAGGGTGTGTGGCTTAATAAGGGGGCTTCAAGCTGTGCGGTACAGGGTTTGTCCCAGGTCGGAGGACTTCAGTCCACCTAAGTCTCTCCTGATGGCAGGCCTTCCTCCCCTAGATCGTCAGGCTCTGGCACTTTCCAGTCCCCGCAGCGCAGAAATTCCCCAGGGTGGGAAGGGGCTTGTTTACCTGCCCCCCCTTGTGGCCTGTTAGCAGCTGTGCCCTGGCTGGAGGCCCAGAAGCAGGTTACACCCTCTTTCTGAAGCACCTTAGAGCTGCCCATGGTGATTCTCGTATCTGGAAAACCCACGTCTCTCTTAAACCAGGTTTGAAACGGAACAGACTCTCCTGAGGTCAGTTTGTCAGTTATCTTCTACTGGATGGGTTTGCTCTGCGCTCCTGGTATCTAATTCAGGTGTGAGCACGGCTTGCAGGGCCCCACCCCGTCCCCCAGCTTTGTGTCTCCTTGGATTTCCGTCAGAGCTGGGACACCCATCCCCACCTGACACCGTCTTCATGTAACTAAAGCATGAAGTGCCCGCCTGGCCAGGGCAGCCCCTTCGTGCTTTTCTTAGTCACTGAGGCTCCTGGAGGCTCTGCAGCTCAGAGCCACATCCCCAGCTCGTCTTGACCAATGAGGCCGTCTAGACCTGGCCTGCTCTGCCTGGGCTCAAGTCTGCATCTTGTTTTTCTTAGAATTTTGTGTATGTAAGTTGCCTCAGATTTTTTGGGGGGGGGGGGGATAAGGTAGGCTATAAAGTAAAAATACAAGCTGTTAGTGTTTTTACAGGTGTCTGACAGTCCGAAGATAAGGAAGCATAAAAAGGGATCGTGGAGCTGGTAGCTGCCGCCCTTGTCAGCTGTCAGGTAATTAGTAATCAGGTCTACACATCTCTGCCTGGTGGCATCTCAGCTTATTACCTCGGTCCGAGCGACTAAGCTTAAACTGTGGGACTGACCCTTTAATGGGTCACAAAAGTCAGTCTGTGGTCAGGAACAGCAAGAAATGTGCACAGCTGTGAACTGTGGTCGTCAGATGCATGTGCCCCAGGAACTGCCCCAGACCTGAGACCAGGAATGTGCATCTCAGGTGCCCCCAACCAAGGGGTGCCTTGCACACCCAGCCACCAGCAGGGGTCCACGGTGTTCTTGGGTACTTTGGGTAACAATGAGCCCCGAGTCATATCCCTCTGGGTTTTTGATTTAACCTGCAGCCATACAATTTGGGGTGGGGGGAGAGTTTTGGTCCCCAGGGTGTTCCACTTCCCAGGACCAGGAGTGGGTAGCAAAAGATGGGTGCAAAAACCAGTACAATTCACACCAAAAATGCCAACACCCAGGAGACAGTTTTCCAAGTGGCTGGGTTTGACGGTTCAGGCACTTGTGGCTCTAAGTCCCACACGCCGCTGGGGGTGAGAGAACTTTCTGTTCTCAGTCCTGGAATGATGGACCATAATTTAGCCCGGCTGGGACATGGACTGCCCTGGGCACAAGAGTGACACACAGAGGCCAGATCAACCGAGCACAAGCAGGAAGGTTTAATCCATTTCTCACACGAGGCAGTGACAGTGAGGGGCACAGTGATGGTTACACTCGGCCTAAGGGACGGGCAGCAGAGGGTGCTGGGGATGCAACCACAGACCCTCACGCCTCTGGTGAGGTGAGCAGTCACGACAGGGATGAGGGCAGGACCCTGTGCCACCCAGGTCCAGCATTTGATGAGACAGCCTCAGGAAGCTTCCGCCCGCAGCTCCTGCCTGCTCCCTGGCCCTGTCCTTCCCACCTGCTCACCCGCCCTCCCCAGCACCAGCCTGCTCTCTGGGCTGGGCAGAATGGAAAGTGGGCTCCTCTGGGCCCACTCAGTCCTTTTCCAGACCAGGTTGTCATGCTGCTGGAAGGAGGGAGGCTGGCCTCCTGAGAGACCGGAAACGCACCCTCCTGGACTCGACGGGCACAGGGAGGGCACAGATCTGCAGCGGGGCTGGGTGTTCAGCGTCACTCAGCAGAGGTGGGGACCCCACCTGGGTCCCCAGGGCCAGGTGAGAACATCCCAGCATTGCCTCCCCAGGCACTAAACTTCAAAAGGGCTATTTTTAGTTGCTAAAACAAGGAAAGGCTTCAGCTAGTTTCATTTCCTTGTGAAAAATCTTATGAAAAAGCAAAACCAAACCAATTCTGCATCAGCCAGCCTTGTCCCAGCCAAAGCTCCCTAGATGGTGGACACAGGTGTCGTCCCCAATGTCACTCTCAGTTGTCCTGGGGCCTCTTTATCTGATCAACCTGGAAACCCCGGGCAGGGTGCCCATACAACAGCTATGAGGACATGGCCTAGCACACTGGACCCTCCCTGCGTGGCCAGGAGGCAGAGCTGGGCCAGGGAGGACTGGGGCCACACTGGACGGCCAGCCCAGGTGCTGCAGAAACTTAACACCGCCCCAGGCTTTACCACGGCTACCTGGCCGGACCCCAGAATCCAGAGGCTCAAAACTAAAAACGAGCTCACACAAGGTGTGTGCAAGGCTGCGAGGAGCCCAGCAGACAAGTCCACCTTCCTGCACCTCCAAGGGGCGGGTGGGCAAAGCAGCAGGCCAACTGCCCTGCTCCGTGCTGCGGGCTCCGCTTTCCTGCAGGGAACGGGGGAGCATCTCACCTCAGCATCTTCCCCCAACCCAGCCCCTGAAAGCCACCACCCGGATCCCTATGGCCCTCCCGGAAACAGCACTGAAAAAAGCAGGGTGCTGGCAAAGTGCTTGGAAACGGGCAGAGTCAGCAAGAAAACAAATGCCTCTGGTCGCGAGGGCGAGGGCGGGGGCCTAATCTCTGGGGAGGCTGGGGGGCGGGGTCTGCAGGGCAGAGGGCTCCACACCCCAGATGTCCCGGGCGTACTCCGTGATGGTCCGGTCACTGGAGAACTTGCCCGAGCAGGCGATGTTCCTGATGACCTTTTTGGTCCACTCCTTGGGGTTCTGCAGAGGGAAGCGGGTGCTCGGTGACCTCGGGCTGTTCCCAGATGCACTTAGGCCCTGGGCAGCCTGACGGATGACGAGCACTCTACAACCAAGAGTTCACCGGGAAGGGGGCCCACCCACCAGGAAAGTTTCCAGATGACTAGACAGAGGTCCTGCTGGGGTGCGGCACACGCAATGCACAGACACTCCACCAGAGGAGTATGCGCCCCCAGACTGCAGCCAGCACCAGGAGGGGCCTCCCCGAAAGGAAAGCAAAGGTTCCTCCCGGAGCCCAGAAGATCACTCGGTTTCTAGGCCCCCTCCTGTTCTGTCACAGGAGGGAATATCAGGGGCTGTTTCCTTGAGTTGGGGGAGCGGGAGGGGTGAGACGTGGGCAACAACTCAAGACACCCAAACCCCTCAGGCCGCGTCCAAGAATCTGCTTTAACGACCTGGGCCATGAACCATCTGACCCAACAACTGCACATCGCCAGTGTCCATCGCCAGTGTCCCCTCCTGCTGCCATCCTTGGCTGGGTGCACAGGGTGGAACACCCTCCTTTACCTCCCCAGGTTCAGGAGCTGAATCTTCCCAGGAGACCCCGCTGGACATGCACGGTCTCTGTGGGCCACGCCAAGGCAGGGACACAGGGCCGCGGACTGGGGAGCTGGCTCCCGCAGCCCCACCTTAGAAACTCCGCTCCTTAGAGCTACAAGTCCTTGTTCTACTTGTTGTCAGATCTGTCACTTTTACAAGGAATTGTTCATCATCTCATTTTAAGCACATAAAGGTCTTCACTGCTCACAAGGCCCATCCCTCACCTCAGGCTCTCCTGATCACACCCACATGGGCCGTCAGACCGCAGGCTAGGGTGTGCAGAGCCTCCAGAAGGAAACTCCTGCCCTGCTCACCGGCGCTCTGTGGCAGCTGCCCAGAGGCTGCAGGGGAAGGTGCGCTGGTGTGGACAGCAGCCTGGGCAGAGGGCTAGCCGAGTCAGTCCCTGAGCAGGAAATGAGGAAGCCCAACCTGCTCTGGGCCACTAGATGAACTGTGACCTCCTGGGAGTGGCCTGAGACAGCAGGACACAGTCACGCCCTGCTGCTTTCCTGCCAGGGCCCAAGGACCTTACCCGGTACAGCTGGTCCACCCGGGCCTGGCACTCCACGTATGCCTCATAATCCGCAAACACCTTGAACCTGAAATGGGAGACAGGAAGCTGGGCTGGATGGGTGACAAGTGGGAGGTCAGGAAACGGGCCTGGCTGGCTGCATCCTCATGCTCTGCAGGACAGGGGTGGCCACGGGGACTACTCTGTGAGCAACACTTCTGTCCTGGGGACGCTATTCTAGAAAAACCTGATTTTAACCCAGTGTTCTTTAAAGAACCCGTGCACATGGGTTAGAGCTGCACAGGCTGAGGCCTCCCGCCAATTTCACCTCCAGGGGAAGGGCACAGGGTGAGCACAGGCTCCATCACCATCTGTTCTCAGGTCTCACGGGCTGAGAACTGGTGGTGCAGGATTTATGGACACAGAAACACGTTTTGTTTACGATTGAGTCAGAAGCACAATTCATAAAACCCTGTAAAGTCTCTCCTTGATCACAGACCTCAGCAGGGCCAAGCTCCCAGCCCCGGGCGTGTGTGGAGTTAACGATCGGGTTTGACAGAAGCCAGCTGACAGCATTTGTCAAAAAGTGACAGACTAAACCAAAGGAACTGAAAGTGGAATAGAGGTGACAGCATTCATCAAAAAGTGACAGACTAAACCAAAGGAACTGAAAGTGGAATAGAGGTGACAGCATTCATCAAAAAGTGACAGACTAAACCAAAGGAACTGAAAGTGGAATAGAGGTCGATTCTCAGCCTTTGACAGACTCAGCTTTTACCACCTGGGTGGAGAAGAGGCCTGTCGTCAGAGGAGGAGGCACTGCCGACCTATAACAAGTGCTGTGCAAGGCTGTGCCCCGGGGCGGGTCGGGGGAGCAGAACCCTGTGTCAACGGCCTCATCGTAAAACACCAACCACGTGGTAACTCATGGCCTCACAAGCTCATTCCACCTGAACCACTCCTGGGCTCCCCGTTAAACCCAGGCTCCCTGTGCCCCAAGGAAGTCGCCTCCAACCCGCCCAGGTGACGCTTGTCACTCCCGTCCAGGAGGTCAGTTGGTGCCGGGGGCCTGGGGCTGGACCTGGCAGCTGGCAATCCTGCCACCAGGCCCCCAGGCTTGCTGAGCACCGTCAGAAGCCCCACAAACCCCGGGCCCTGGGTGCGGCCGAGCCTCTGGCCGTGGGCTGAGGTGGGGGTGAGCCTCACCGAGGCCCAGGCTTGGCCCCAAACAATGTGCAGTTTTCAGCCCACCAGGGGGACCCTTTGACCCATTGGGGAGGGACAAGGGGCCTGCCCCACCTGTCATGGTTCAGCAGCATGTCGACGACACCCCTGAAACAGTCGGGCTCCCTGGGGGAGAAGAAGCCGCTGCTGATCTGGTCCACGGCCTGCCGCAGCTCGGGCAGACAGTCATAGTACTCCCGGGCGTTGTACCTGCGGGGAGATGGCAGCCTCATGGGCAGGTGCTGAGGCCGTTTGTGCCCTGGGCCCAGGACAGCCAGGTGGGGTTGGCAGCCGCAGGCACTGGGAGGTGGACGTGGGCCGTGAGCACATCAATTCCACCTCCTCCTTTTACTGTTACAGACACGTGATTGCTAGAGGACATACAAGTCACGTGCATGGCTCTGTCGCTGTCCTCCTCCAGAGGATGCTCAAGCAGCCCCGCCCCCGCCCCCAGTGCCAGGATGTTGCAGAAGAAAATGACATGTGAAACCAAGTTGGGGAGACACCCTGCAGCCATTAGGGAGTCTGGGGAGAGGGAGGCGTGTGGCAGACGTGGGACAGGGCCAAAAGGGCCAGCGCTCACAGGCTGACAAGGTTCTGACTGTTTGGGTTCAGCAGCTGGTGCCTGAGGCTTCAACAACTCCCCTGAAGAATTTTAGGCAACTAGGCAATTTCAGTTGCACAGAATTAGGCTGGGCTGGGACCCCTCAAGGTATCCAAGGGTGTGAAAAACAAGTAGAGGAGATCTGAGGTCTTGAGAGGGACACACACCCTCTCCGGTCCAGGGCTTCCACGTCCTCCACCCGCAAGCCAAAGATGAAGAGGTTCTCCGCCCCAGCTTCCTCAGCCATCTCCACGTTGGCTCCGTCCATGGTGCCAATGGTGAGGGCCCCATTGAGCATGAACTTCATGTTGCCTGTGCCCGAGGCCTCGGTGCCCGCGGTGGAGATCTGCTGTGACAAGTCGGCGGCGGGGATCACTGCAAGGGGGCAAGAGCAAGACCCGTCAGCCATGAACCACTCAACACGAGAGCAATGGGAACAGCACAGAAACACCACGCACTGCCCGCACCACCTATACGGCTCCCTTTTTTGACCCAGGGCAGCCTGAGGCAGAGGATCCACAGTGGAGACGCCTGAGAAGCCCTGCAGGTGGCAAAGGACCTTTGTTCTGGAAGCTTCCGCAGACGAGGGCCAAACCAAAGCCTGGTGGTGTCATCATTCCCTTGTATCCTGACATCACTGCTGTCTTATTCGATCAGCCCCGCAGGCTCCTTAAATGGCTTAAAGAGGAATCCGACTCACAGCACCAGAGGACTGGGGACAGCGGGGGGACAATCTTCTTGTGGCCACATGCACCGAAGTCACTCTGTGCCGTTTACAGACTGGCATAGCGGCCAAGACACGACCCCATCCACGGCCCTGCAGCTTCTCCCAAGTGTGGGTTCCCTGCGTGAGTTTCTCCATGTGGCAGCAGAAACGCAGCCTCCGTCCTGCCTGCCTTGGCATCCCTGCCCCCACGTCCTCAGCTCGTCCTCAGAGCTGATGCTGCTTCCCTAACCCAGCTGAAGGGCACTCGGGGTCAGCCAAGACCAGAGCCCAGCCCCTTCTTCAAGGTCAGGTCCAGGTGCCAGGATAGAGACACAGGCACCCCCGGCCCCTCAGGCAGAGGGACATGGGCAGACGGGATGGTGGACACGTTACGGCAGCCAGTCCAAGAGCTGGGGGAGGGTGCGGGGCCCAACCCCAGGCTGGCTGTCCCCAAGGTCAGTTCTAAGGAAGCGCAGGAACTGGCCTGGGAGTGCCAGGCGGCGGCCGTAAGTTGCTTTAGAAGCTCAGTGAAACACTAACCCCAACCCAGCCCCCGAGCCACACATGGTCCATGGCAGTGGCGGGACCACAGGGATGGTCCTGATGACCCGGCCGCAGTGGAGGAGGAGGGAGTGCGTGAGCCTGCCCTTCACTCAACGGCTGGAGGGCAGCGCACAGTCTCATGGATCAGAGGGGCTGCTACTCGGGCCACAATTCCAGGCTCAGGTTTCCCAGCACTTCCTGCCAGGTCTCCGGAAGTGGCCGGCTTAGAAAGGCCTGTCCAGCTCAGGACAGCTATGCTCCGAGGCACATTTGGCCACAGGCCCTTCTCCAGATGGCAACACATACCCAGTACCCCCGAAGTGGAGCGGCCCCAGGCTAGACCCTCCCAGAGCAGGTGCAGGACGCAAGGCCAGAGTGAACAGGTGGGGACGAGCAGAAGCATCCTCTGGGGGACGGCGAGGGCCAGCAAGAGGGAGCCCCGGGGCAGAAAGGCCAAGCTGAGGGGCAGAGGAGCGAGGGGGGGGGAGCAGTGGGAAGTTCAGAGAGCAAGGATGTGTGAGGCCAAGGATGACCCACAAACGTGGTGGCAGCAGGGCTCCCCCAGAGCCAGACCGGGGGTGGGGGGGGGGCCCTCTGGCTGGGCAGCCTGGTGTTGGGGCCGTTAATCTGTTTGAAAGCAAGACAGGCCCTGACCAGAGAGGACCACTGGCTGCGCCCAGGGAGGGCAGGCTCACCTTTCTCGGCCAAGGACACTCTGTAGTTCTCCAGGAAGATCACTTTGAGCCTGTCGCCCACAACCGGATCGTGGTTGACAACGTCGCCGATGGACGTGACCAGCTTGATGATCATCTTGGCCATGTGGTAGCCGGGCGCTGCCTGGAAAGGGGGAGGGGTGCTCAGCAGACACCCTGTGCTCAGGTGCAGGGCAGGGTCGCCGGAGCCTGGGCTGGACACGCCCAGCCTGGACACACCCAGCCGAGTGGCTCTGCCAGCAGGGGGCGGGGGGCTGAGGCCATGGCATCCCTGTGTGTCCTGCCCTCAACCTGGCAGACGGACCCACGGGGCACGGCGCCCCACCCGCTTCGTTTCCAACCGAGCACCTCTCATGACGGCACCTCACCCACGTGCACAAATCTGTCAGCCTCAAGCTTGGTTTTCTGATTCTAGTTGGTTTTTTCAGAAATGGAGAGAGAGAGGGAACAAGGACCTCTGAGAACTGACTACCCACTTATAGGAAACGCAGGGAGCCAAGGAAGGTACTGGGAGATACCAGAGGGACATGGTTTGGGGAAGACACACAACATGACTTCTGTAACAAATTGCAGGGGGGAAAAAAGAGGGGGACATGGAGGAAAACTTATAGATGAAGAGATTTAAGAGACACAGCCGCCCGTCGCCATGTGAGAACCTTGCTGGGTCCTGATTCAAACAAGCTCAAGATATTTGTAGCTGTCACAAGACAGCTGCGTGTGGCCCTGGCTGGATATTTAATGATGTGGAGGAATTCTTGTCAAGTGTTTTAGGTGTCATGGTGGCGCTGTGTGGTTTTGCAGGAAAACATCACTGTGAAGACAACTGATTAAGTTCTTAGGGTTGAAGTGTTATAATGTCTGTAATCTACTATGAAATGGTTCAGCAAAAGTCTGGGGGACAGGTTTGTGGATGTTCTACAGTTCTTTTTTTCTCTTTTTAAAAATGTTAATTTTAAAAAAATTAACATTTTTTAACTTTTTGAAAGTCCACATCTCTAAGAAATGCATATGGCAATACTGACAAAACAGCACGCTGGGGTGGGGCGGTGGTGGGATGAATTGGGAGATTGGAATTGACATATATACACTAATATGTATAAAATAGACAAGTTAAAAAAAGAAAAGAAAAGAAAAACCCCAGCATGCTGTCCGGAGTCTGCTTTAGAAACATCAGGAGTCGGTGGGCCGGGGGACGGTGGCAGAGATAGAACAAGACGGGCCTGCCCGTGAGGTGCCTCCACCTTCATATGTGCTCAAGTAAGAGGCGAGGACAGTCCTGGGCCCACCTGCAGCCCCCGTGAAGCAGCTGTGCCCAGGCTTCTGGGAAAAGTGGCAGAGGGTGGGGACGCAGGCCCTAGAGTGAGTGTGGAGCCCAATGACGGGACCCACTGATGCCTGCCGGCGATACCCTGGGACTCTGAGATCCCATGTCCAAGAGCACAGGTAAATAAAATGAATAAGGCCAGGCTGAGCCGAGGGCAGGCGCACATCTGGCTGACGGAAGCAGCCAGCGACTCACGTCTGCTCGGCACACAAGTGCAGGGGAGGCGTGGAAAGCCGGCAGTTACACAGAGAAATGGTGCTGCCCCACGAGAGGCAGGGGCCAGTAAGCCCAGTAGAGACTGGCCCTTGGGGCTGGGGACCCCACTCCCCTGGGCCGGGCAGACAGGGGCCCCATCCAGCTCCCTCCTGTGGCTGAGCTGATGGAGCCTGACCTGGCCCAGAGGCACACCTGGGGCCAGGACCTCTGGGCTCTGCGTGCAGGTTGGCGCCCGGCCACCCGCAGCATCCAGCCCCGACGCAGAGGCACTGCTGAAAAGCATGGTGGTTTGTGCATCCCCAACCAACGCCAAGCAGGAGCAAAGAAGACGTCACCTCACCTTGCCCCCGATCATGACAGTCCTGGGCACAAAGGCCTGGGCTGGGTCCTTCTTTATTCCTGCAGGACAAACAAAAGAGAGCCACGTGAAGCCCCTGGAGCCAGACATGCCTGAGCCCTGGGACAGGCCTCAGTGACAGCGTCCTCAGAGGCCAGCCCGACACGGGTGCTGCACTGCCAGGAGCTCCCGCTTACAGAATTCTACACTTGGTCCAGGTTGGTTTGGAAGGCCAGCCAGGAGCAGACTCTTCCAGAAGGCTCAGTGGAAAAGCTGTGCCTTTGCGTCCAAAACAGCCCAACACAGGAGCTTCTTTGGGTCTGGTCACCAGGACTGAAGGCCCTTGCATGTGATGGGTACTCAAAAATGGGGTGACCTTGGAATGGTGATGATTCACCGTCAGCCTGCGAGGGATGTCAGTGAGACCCCAAGCCCCCTCCGTCACTGGGACAGAGGGTAAGAAGCCCCCCAGACCTTTTCTGCACAGGAGCAGACAGCTCACCTCCAGCCCCAGCCGAATGAGGTGTCCTCACCAGGCCACCGGTTTCCAGATTTCAGCTGGGGGTTGGGGGCAGGGAGTGTCTACAGAAGTGACAGGCTGCCCTAGATGGCATTCACCAGAGTCAGGAATCGGCCGCAAGATTTACAGGAGCCACTAAAGGGTCACGGCTGATCTTTAACCTCTGACTTCAGGTTCTAGTAGGAACGTGACCGTCCCTTAGTTCTGAATCTTCCCGCTTCCAGATTGTGGACAGAGTAACAAGGAGAACAGGAAAAAAAAAAAGCCAAAAACCCACAAACTGTATTTTTACTAAAACTAGTAAAGAAGAAAAATACGCTGACTCCAGATCATTGAGCAAGTCCTGCCGGGTCATGGGATGGGTGCGAGACAGGGCTGTGAAGTCAGGGTCTCAGGAACCCCAGCCTCCTGGGGGCTGTGAGCGGGGGAAGGGGAGGCAGGAAAGAGCCCCAGGGGGCCGGGCGGGCAGACCCTGTCGGCACCCCTCCTACAGGGAAACCTCGGAAAGGGGGTCTGGACATCCTCGTGGACAGAGGCCCACAGGGCCATGACGCCTCCTGAGCCAGCCTGGACTTGGAGCCCCAGAGAGGTGTCACAAGCTGGGGAGGCCTGCGGCTGCCTTGAGCTCACGAGGCCCAGCCAGAGTCCTGACGCAGCTCCTCAGACACAAGCGACCAACCCGAACACACAGCTTTGCCACAGACGAGGGAAGTGGAAGCAGCCTCCCTGTGAGTCCCCAACCTGTGAGGACTGTCAACACAGACAGGAAACCATAGCGCCGAAACGCAAGACCCCGGGAGAAAGCAGAACACAGGCGACAAGGCAGAACCGCCCCACAGAGTGCAGCCCGATCACAGAAGCCAGGAGGGAGGGGAGACGCGCAGAAAACACAGTAGACACACACAGCGTGGAAGCGGGACCAGCAGACAACATGGAACAGAAAAGGAGGGAGAGCTACCAACAGGCAAAAAGAAGGTGGTGGAAGAAACCAACCACACACCTCACTGGAGCCGCAGGAGAAGAAAGCCAAACACATGTTTTAATGTATTTCAAGGAAACTTCCTAGAAATGATACAAGATATCAACCACCATCCTCAGAGTGCCCGAGCATCAGGAAAATTGACCCACAACAGCCGGCACCCAAGACACAGCCGAGTAGAATGAGCACGGGCCAAGAGAGCAGCTCACTCCGGACCCACCCTCCAGATGGTGCCGCTCAAGGAAAGAATGGGAGACTGAGAACATCGCTTCCGCGGAACCACCCTTCCTGCAAAAGGCCACAGACTGCTGTGGACGTGGAAGACCTCGGGGCACAGGAGCTGGGCAGAAGGGCGACCGGACGGCCCTGTAAGAGGACTGGGCGTCTCATCGCAGACTGAAACCCAGGTCAGATCGAGGCGAGGATGGCAGAGCAGCACCACGTTGTGCGCTGCATACACGCAGGTGGACGAGCGGGCGGGTGACACGTGCCCTGACGGCCCCATCGGAATGCCGCGGGTGCCCCGGGCGCTCACAAGCCGAGCAGAAGCAGCACCCTGGGCAGCAGGAAGGCACCGGCCACAAGAGGTGATGGGAGGAAGGGCAGGCCACCCAGCGACTGGCCCTGCTGCTCACAGGCAGGGGACTCGGGGACACCGCCGGGGAAACGACAAAGAAAATGCAGAAAAATCACAACTGCAGAAGAAAACCACGGCAAAGAGCACGAAACGAAGTCTCCGTGAACTGCCGTTTCTGGCCCGGGAGGCACCCCCTTCAGCCACACACACAGGAGGGCCCTCACCTGGGCCTTTTCTGAGGGTCGGGTCAGAACCACTCAACCCAAACTAGCATCCGTCCTGTCACTTCACTGTCTCACGAGCGAGCGGATCCCTCAAGACAGAGTCTCCCTCACTGGCAACTGGAGACCTCATGTCCTCGAGGGGAGCGCTGCGTCTTGGAAAGTATTTGGTTCCTTCATTTTCAAAATTAGTATTTGCTTTACTACATTACAAGATTTTAAGAACCAAGTTTTGGGCTTCCCTGGTGGCGCAGTGGTTAAGAATCCACCTGCCAATGCAGGGGACACTGGTTTGAGCCCTGGTCCGGGAAGATCCCACATGCCGCGGAGCAACTAAGCCCGTGCACCACAACTACTGAGCTCACGTGCCACAACTAACTGAAGCCGGTACACCTAGAGCCCGTGCTCCGCAACAAGAGAAGCCACCACAATGAGAAGCCCGCACACCGCAACGAAGAGTAGCCCCCGCTCGCTGCAACTAGAGAAAGCCCGTGCACAGCAACGAAGACCCAACGTGGCCAAAAATAAATAAATTAAAAAAAAAAAAAAAAGAACCAAATTTTTCCTTGAGGCTTTATTATCTTATTTATAGAAGTAGCAAATGTTCATAGTTACTTTTAGGTGGGTCTTTGATTCACATGTGCTTCAAAATCAAATGCCACTTAAATAGTTTAAGGTGTATAGATGTAACATACTATTTCATCTTCTATGAGTATACTTCAAATGCCTCACCTGCTAAGTATAATCTCTCCAAATAACTTGAGAGGAGTCTAATAACGATAATAACTAAGTATGAAAGAAATGTTACACCAGACCTAAAACCCAGCCTCCAAGTACCCCCAAGCCTCCACTCTGGAGGAGGTGCAGCCCCTGGGCCTCAAGCTCCCCAACCTCTGAGTTCACGTCTCACTCCTTGTAGCTGCTCTGCTCTGAACACAGAAAACCAGAAGGTGCCACTCAAAATGAATGTGCAATGTCCTCCCCAGTGGCCATGTGAGAAAAAGGCCTGGTCGGAGGGTGGGTGGGGCGCAGGGGCGGAGCACTCACGGTTGTACAGGGTGACCACGTGCAGGCAGTTGAGCAGCTGCCGCTTGTACTCGTGGATCCTCTTCACGTGCACGTCGAACATGGACGAGGGGTTGACCTTCACCCCGTACTCCTTCTCCAGGAAGGCAGAGAACTTCGCCTTGTTTTCCTGGGAGAACAGAGGTAAGGATGGGGGGATGTTCACAGGGCCGAGCCCCCAGGGCTGGTGTCAGAGATGCAGCAGGGAGGGGATGCCCAGGACGCGCTGCCACCCCAGGGAAGACACAGAGGGACACAGAAGGTCACCGGAGCCTGGTGGGCAGAAGGGGGAAGCGTGATCCTGAAAGTGGATCCGCATGAGAGCACGGAGATAAACAGGAAAGTAGACATGCAAACCCAGGAAGAGGAGCAAAGGATGAGAAAAGCAGAAAAAGGAGACGAGGAGACCTGGGGCGGGGGCGAGACTCCAAAACGAAGACTATTTCTGGGCCCCCGAGGCCAGGCTGTTGGCACAGTGAAGGGTCAGTCTCGGTCTTCAAAGGCCGCCCAGTGGGCCAGGCCGCCTGGCGGTGAGGTGGCCACAGGGAGGCCCAGGTGTGTGGACAGCATGTCAAGTGCAGACGCGAGACCTGCATCGATTCCCACTGCTTCCCTCCAGACGAGCTCTCCTCCGGACCTGGGGCGGCGGTGCGCTCAGGGGTCAGCGGGGCCCCCTCTGCAAGGCTGAGTGGGGGGATGGGCCCCTCACCGGGCCTACCTGCTTGACCTGGGCCACGTCCCTGATGAGTGCCTCGTCACTGACCAGCTGCAGCAGTTTCTTCAGTTGGCTCAGGTCCGTCAGGAAACCCTCCCCGATTCTCTGCCGAGCCATAAGGGAGACGCGGTTTCCGCACCTCTTCTCCCCCCCTCAGCCCCAGGCCCGCTCCTCTCCCGCGACAGCCCCTCCCAGGAAACACCGCACACCCGGCGCCAGTCAAGTCCCGACCACTGAAACGTGCCCTCAAATGCACGCGCCTCCCCCGGCTCCCCACAGGCCTGAAACCTGGGGGCCTGCCTCCGCCCACCCCCAAGGCCCATACCCGCCAGAACCGCGAATGGACAGAGGCCTTCTGGCCGCTCCCGCCCGGCCTGGGCACCCCACCCTGCCCCCGACGCTGCAGCACAGCGCTGTTTCCAAACGAACCCCAGCTTCAGTCTCCCTGTTTCTAATTTAGGACCGAGAGGAAAACTCCTGGCCTCCAGACACCTGGGCCGTCTCCGTGGCCTCGCCCTGCACCGAGGCCGCACCAGCCAGGCTGCGGGTGGTCACGTCCCTGCAGCGCTGCTCCCGGGCCCTCCCAGTAACTGGGCAGGCAGACCTCGGCTCTGCCGTCCCTTTCCAGAGAAGCCTCCTTGACACACAGCCCGCCCCCCAGCACCCCCCCCCCCCGCATCCCCATGTCCAGCATGCGGCCTGGCCCCTGAGTAACTTGTCTCCTTCCTCGCTGAGCGCGTGAGCACGGGAACAAGTCAACAACGACCGCGTCCCTGGCTCACAAACCTCTTCAGGGGCAGCTGGGCCTGAAGCCTAGGACTTCCCCTCTGAACTCCTGCACAGGCCGCCAGGGCTGCTGACCGACCGCCCGGCCCCCCACACCCGGGGCGACAGTGGGTCCCCACCGCCCGCACCGTCCAGGAGCCATCGCTGTCCACACACAGAGGAGCGGGTCGCCGCCCACACGGCCCCAGGCAGCTGCCGCTCTGCCTGCCCACAGCTCCGGGTGGGCTCAGAGGCGCCGGCCTCACCTCCACGATGGTGTCCGCCAGCCCCGGGTTACACAGGAGCAGCCACCGTCGGGGCGTGATGCCATTCGTCTTATTCTGGAACTTCTCTGGCTCCAGCTCGTAAAAGTCCTTAAAGCTAAAAACACAGACAACGGGCAAGTGTCACAAGCGCTGTTTCAAACACGGTGAGCGAGAGGCACAAGGCCCTCTGAAGGGAGCCCCTGGGCGATCCAGAGCCCAGCCTTTCTGTTCCATCCCCCAAGGAGCCCAACTCCACGCCAGCATGTGGCTGGAGCCTGGCCACCTCCCAGTCGTCGTGACAGTGGAGAGTGGACGGACAGTGGGGATTAAACAGTACATCACACAAAGCCTCAGGCCAGCACCGAGGACACGGAAGCCGCCACACGGACAGACCCGTCCAGGACTGCCGGGCGCTCACACGAGGCGCTCCACAGGTCTGGGGCGAGGATGGAAAGGAGGAATTCCAAGACCACATCCCACAAAGAGGGGGCAGAAGCAGGGAATCTGACCTAAGAATTCCTCCTTCCTCTCGGGGACGAGCCCCCAGCCCGTCACACCCTAACCTCCACCCTGGCGGGGCCCAGGACTCTCGTCCCCAGGCGGGGCGCCGAGGCCCACAGCCAGCGGCACGCGCTCCAGAAGGAGAGCCTCTGCCTGGACAGACCGAGCACGCAGACAACGGGAAGGGCTCCTGGTGACAAGAGGGCTCGGCTCCCCAGCATCGTGCACCGAGTCAGGGCCTCACCCTCCCACCGCCGCGCTCTGGCAGTTCGCTCGCCCTGGCGCAGGCAAGCGCAGGCCCCACTCACACTGACTGCTTCACGATCTCCGAGTGGATCCTCGCCACGCCGTTGACAGCGTGGGACCCGATGACACAGAGGTGGGCCATGTTGATCCGCTTGCAGTCCCCTTCCTCGATCACGGACATCCTCCGCAGGCGGCCCACATCCCCGGGGAACAGGGCGGCCACGTGCTGCCGAGACAGAGCAGTGAGCAGGAGGGCGGGGGGCTGCTTTCCCCAAGAAAGGCCCAGGGCGGCTGCAGCCCAGCCTGACTGGGCCCCGGGCGAAGGTCTGCCTCGGCCTGGGGGCAGCGGGCCCGGCCCATGGGCTCGGAGGGGCTGAGGAGGCGCCGTGTGCTGTACAGGAAGAGATGGGGATGCTGCCCGCTGGCCCAGGCAGGGTGTAACCGCAGTCTACCAGTGAGAATAGCTACTCTTTCACCGAAAGATTAAAAAAAGGAACTATAATCACACCTGAATTCTAAGCTCCCCTGTGGTGGACCACTATCCTTTCTGTGGGTGACAGAGGAAAGACAAAGGTGATTTGTTTCCAAATCACCCAAACGCTGCAGTGATGTCTCAGGACAAAGGCCTCTGGCATTCCAGGAACAGACACTCACATCTAAACCTGCTCAGAAATGAGAAGACTCCCCACCACGCAGCAGGGGTCCAAGCGAGGGGACCAGCCAACAGCTCTGCCAAGTGACAGCCCCAGACCCCAAAGTCCTCTTCTTGAACGGCTATTCCCTTCAAGAAGTAAAGCACCTGTCCCGGGCCAGACGATCTGACGTGGAGGGCAGAGGAGGGCCCGTCAGAGCAGGGCAGCCCTCTCCCCTGCCCGCATCACCATAGGAAGGGCGTGCTCACATCCAGGTGCCTCTGGTTGATGGCGTAGACGATCTCCAGGTGCCGTGGCAGCAGCTTCTCAAACATGGACACAGGCCAGCGCTCCAAGGCCTCGGGCAGCACCGTGTGGTTGGTGTATGCACAGGTCTTCCTTGTGATTTCCCAGGCCTACAACATTCCAGAACACCCCAATGTTTTATTCAGAAAAAAGCAGCTCGTGGCCAGATGCCAAGGTGAGGGGAACGTGTAGGGTCAGAGGCAGGTGTTCAGATGCCACCAGGGAAGGCCCCGCACGTTTCTGCTCTCCGGGGCCCAGAACTTCCTAAACCCACAGTGAGCCCTGCGCCCTTCACTGTCCTGACGCGCCCCACGTGCACCTCACATCCTGACCCAGAGCACACGCAGAAATGAGCACCTTACCTGCTACCTGGGAACCACCGCAGGTGGTTTTCCTCTGTAAACCAGACAGAGCTCCAGGCAGCTTTGCTTTATTTCCACCAAACTGACTTCACACCCACAGTCCAGAGAAAACTGGTAAAGTGTGTGGCCCTGCCCTCCGCTGGCCAGGGGTGAACAGGGTCTGCCCAGCCCCACCCAGAAGTGCAGCCCCAAACCAGAAAGGGGCTCTGGTGCTAAAAAATGGGGTAAAAATGGTTTTATATGTTGATTTAAGTAAATGAGATCAACAAAACCCCACTAAAGAATCTAGGACCAAAATAAGTGAAGCAGGGAGAACAAGCCTATAAATGTGTAAACGAAGTATTTCTTTAAACTGAACACTTCTGGGTTTTTCGCCACAATTCTAAGATGAAAAATTATAGGTGAGAAGCTCTCAGAAGTGTCGGAATCCTTTTCTTGTCTTCCAGAAAACCACCCTTCTCTGGCCTTTAAACGGCGGCTCCCACTCACTGTGTCCTGCCCTTGGGAGAAACCCCAGACCCGCTCCTGGAACGTCCTTCTCCCCATAGCCCCGTCTTCCCAGGGACAACTTCCTTCTGTTGTCCCGAGGCCACCAGAGAGGCCTCCCTCTGCGTCCCAGGACCAGCTGTCGGGAGAGGCGGGGAGGTCACCCCGTGCCCCGGTGCTCGGGGACACTGCGCTCGGGCGCTCGGGCTCACCTTGTCCCAGTCCACCTTCTCCACGTCCACCAGGATCCGCATGAGCTCAGGGATGGCCAAGGCCGGGTGGGTGTCATTCAGCTGGATGGCCACCTGTGTTTACACGGGGTGACCCCTTCAGTCCCTTGCCTGCGTGTGCAGAACTGGGGTCCTCGGCTGCCTGCCCCGAGGAGCCTGGCCATAGGGCTGGCAGCAGGAAGCGGACGGCACTGCACGGGCTCCGGGCCCAGCATGGAAAGCCGCGGAGGAGCAGGGAGCAGGTCAGGGTGGAGGACCCGCAGGCCAGCCCCGCAGCACGCATCCAGAGCCCTCCCCGCCTTGGAACGCTGCTCCTGCCTGACGGACACTGGCCGGTTGTGTTCAGATTACTGAACTGAGCCTGCAAACTGGCCGCTTGGCCCGACGGAGCCTTTCACAGCGTTCCCTGCTGCCTCGACGCCTCCTGAGGCCCAGGGCAGCCCTGGTCGAGGAGGAAGGCGGCCTGGTTCCCAGGGCACGAGGAGGCCCAGGTTGGGGAGTGGCTTCCCGCCCCGCCCCCACTGCAGCTGGAAAGAGGAGGCCCAGTCCGGGAACAGCCCGTCTCCGGCACAGCGCTCACCCCTCTACACACGCACCTTGTCTGGGAACGTCTCGAAGGAGGTCCTTACGGGGTCGCGGCAGCCGAACTTGGACGACTTGAAGCGCCGGATGATGTCTTGGAGGGTGGCGGCCACCACGAAGTATTCCTGCTTCAACCGCAGCTCCTTCCCCTCAAAGAACTGAGGACACGCCCGACTCAGGCCCCGCTGCATGGGCCCTTGGGGCCCCCGAACCCAGGACAGGGCCCAGGCTGGGGTGCGGCCCAGGGGTGAGATGCCTCGATCCCCGGTGCTGGGGCCGAGGCCCGGAAAGCAACCTCCCGGGTGCCTCACGTTCCAGGAGACCTCACGCCTGAAGCATGAGGCTCTGCTCGGAATCTCGGGGGGTGCTAGGGGAGGGCATTTTCTTATGAGCCTTTCAGCACAGGGCCCTTTGCACATATTTCCCTGATAAATTAAGAGAAACACACAACCCACAAAGATGGGCAACTCCTAAGGGCTCGTTTGGTGGCAGTGGATCATGTGGCTGAGGCCCCCGCCACACAAGTGGGGACACCCGCTAAGAGCGTTCCAAGCCATGACCATGTGGCGTCTCAAGGCGTCCCTGCAGAATAGGGACTGCTGGCCCCACGCGACAACGCGCCACCCAACTCTTGGGGAGCTGGCACCAGGTTCTGAAGAGCAGAAACGGCTGGACGTGAGGTCTGAGGGCTCCGCGGCCCTGCACTCGGCGGTCGTGTGTTTATGGGGAGGAGCGTAGGTGTGAGGCCAGGAACCTCCTAAGAGCTCCCCTGGGCGGAGGGCAAAGGAGGGGCTACCAGCACACAGGTGCTCCTGGACCCCGTCAGGGATGCCGTGTCCGCCCTCACTCTGAGGACGTCACTCTCGTGGCCTCACCTGACAAGCCTGAGGCCAGCACAGGGGCCCTTCTGGAGCCCAGCCCTGCAAGGGTGCTTCCTACACTGGAGGAACGGCGCGGACGAGGACCCCCCGCAGCAGCTACTCACGTTGTCGTTGGGATACAGGACTCTGGAGATGTTCTCGGCCAGGTTCCGGTCCAGGACCGCCTCGATGTAGCCGCCCACGTTGACTGAGGGCAGAGAGCGGAGTCAGGACCCGCGTGCCCGCCGAGGCTCCCACGTGCCCTGATCGGTCTGAGGGCAGCGTCCCCGAGCAGAAGGCGCCCCGCAGCTGCTGCGCCGACCGGCCCACACGCCGCCCCAGGCCCCTGGCTCTTTCCGGAGGGCGCGGGGTCCCTGGGAAGTCCAGGGCTCACAGGGAACCCGCCCTCAGCCCTCCCGCAGTGGGGAGCCTCGTGGGCCGTGGGTGCAGACGGGGTCGGTCTGGGATCAGCCACCGGATGGGGACAGGAGGGGACGCACAGTCATGGAGCTTGAAGTCGTTGGGCGCCTTGGCGGACCACAGTCTCATGGTGTTGACGGTGTCGTTCTTGTAGCCCGGCACCGGGGTGTCGTACGGCATGGCCAGCACCACCTGCCGAGGGAAGACACGGTTCCCAGGCCTAGGCCACCTCCCCCCACGGGCTGGGGCAGCTCGGCCTCGCAGGAAGCGGCCCACCGGCCCGCCCTCCTCCGGCTTCGCTCCTTCCTCCTCAAACACACCCAACCTGCCCCGTGTCCCTCGCACCTGCAGCCCTGGCTCGCACACGTCCTGAGCCGGGAGCACCCGAGGCCGCCTCCGGTGGGCCCTGACCACACGCCAGGCCTTCTCTAGCTTTACCTTCGACACCGGCGTCGACTGTCACCTGGCTCCTCGGTAGCCCCTCCTCCCGTGTCCTCGGCCTCCCCCTCCACGCCTGCCCTCTTCTCACTCAACTCTGCGTGGGCGATTTCGGGACTCACCTAACCTCTCCCCACAGACAGCTGCTATTTCAGACCATCTCCCACGTCTGCGGCGAGGCTCCTCCTGTTGCCTTGACCTCGAACTTCAGCAAAACCAAAGCAGCCTGCACACCCCCTCCCGACAGAAAACACTGGACCTGCCCCCCACCCCCGTCCCAATCCCCATCTGTCCAGAAGCACCAGCTCTGCTCTTGCCGAGCACAGGAAGAGGTGCACAAGCCTCAGGTCACTTCCACCCGCAGACCCTCCCACGGGCTTCTCACACTCAGGCCTGCTTTCGGGGTGCTTCGTGTGCGGCTTCAGGAGGTGAAGGCAGCTCCAATGGCCACAAAGGACTGTGGGGCCCCCGGGTTAAAGCCCCAGCATCACCCTTCCCTTCCCGTCTCCCCGCAGCCCTGCTCCGCAGCCCTGCCTGGCCTTGACAAGCCCTGTAAAGCACGTGCAACCTGCTCCTTCCCTCCCCACGGCCAGTCCCCCAGGGGAAGGCCCTCACTGCATGGTGCCTGGGGTGCCGAGTGGTCTCCAGGCCTCCTTTCATTCATCTTCTACAAGCACACGCACCTAGAAAACCAGACCCCCTTCTCTGCTTTTCCAAATTAAATACAACTTATTCCGGCATCTTAGGCCACCAGCCTGCCCTGGCTCCATGAACCCCAGTTAAGACTTGAATCTGGATGACTCACTTGACCCCTGTGACTCACAGGCTTGCCCTGTTTATGCTCTACTGCCCACATGGCTGCGGTGGCGTCTTTCTTACTTATTGCAACCCCCACCCACGCCCGCCCCCCGCAAGAAGCTCTCCTCCGCCCTCCGCGGTCTCTGAGCCCGGGCTGGACTCCGCGTGTGCACCCGCCAGTACGGCACCGCGTTCCGCCAAGCACTCGGTGCTCCTGCCCTGGCGCCCCCAGGGCCCAGCTGGGGGACGGGGGTGCCGTGCTCCGTTGCAAGGCATCCACCCAGCCGCCCCGCACACCCAGAGCTCCGACAGCTCAGAATAACCAGTGAGCTGCACTGAGAGCCGGGGCCACACGCGGGACCGGGAGCGAGGGGTGAGTGCCTGCCCCACGGGGACGCGGGGCTGGTCCTACCCCCTCTACTAGGGTCGGGGCGGCGGGGGTCAGTGCCCTGCCCCTCCCAGCGCCGATCCGCTCACCACGAGACACCGCCAGTCTCAGCCGACACGGCTCCCGTTAAACTATAGAGTGTGGCTTCACAGTTGGTGTCTGGACAGTTCCGACCAAGCGTGGGGAGGTGGGTCCCACAGGGAAGCCCCAAGAGAGGCCGACGCGACAAGGCGAGTCGAGGGTCCCCGTGCTCAGCCCCCCACCCCCCAAGAAGCGCCCGTGGTACCTGTGTGTCCAGCCAGCACACGCCCTCGGGGCTGTGCTCCACTCGCCCGCAAAAGTGCACGGGCAGCATGTACTCCGGCCGCGCCTTCTCCCAGGGGTTCCCGTAGCGCAGCCAGTCGTCCGCCTCCTCCACCTGGAAGGGCGGCAGGTGAGGGCGGGGGAGACGGTCCCGGGCACTGGCGGACCCTGCCCTCCGCCCGCACTGGCCACGCCATCCAGACGATGCTGCCCGGCACGGAAACAAAACTGCAGCCTATTTACAGCGCAAAGGTTTCCAATTCCGGTCAAGGCTCTGTTTAAAAATGAACACTTTGGACTGTTAAAGAAAAAACTCATATAAAATTAGAAGAATAAATCAAAGTAAAAAGATGTTAAGAATTGCTTGAATTCAGCAGTAAAAGGAAGAAGTCCTGGGGCACATCAACGAACCTCGAGACGTTACGCGGGGTCCACACATGACTCCATCCACGTGACGTGACCAGGACGGCCAAGTCACAGACAGAAAGATGGCCCTGTCTACACCACACGTCCAGGATGGCCAAGTCACAGACAGAAGGATGGTCCTGTCTACACCACACGTCCAGGACAGCCAAGTCACAGAGACAGAAGGAAGTCAAGTCCCCAGAAAGAGCATCTGGGTCATGCTTTTAGGACGGTGACGTGGCTGAGGTTACTGCTTCACTGTGCCCGTCTCCACAGAACTCCCAGCAAGACTATCCTGCCTGGTGCAGGCAGATACTCATCACAGGACTGGTCCTGCCTTTGACCTCCTGTACGTTAGTGAGATTCCAACATCAGAGCCTGGCCGTCTCCACAGAGCAGTTCAATGAGCTGTCTGCAGAAGCAGTACACGAGGCAAGGGGGTCTCCCTTCTGGAGCCCCTTCTCTGATAGGAAGGCTGGTCTGTGGACCCCGGTGGCCACCAATGCTGCTTTGTGACCACTGCCCACGTTTACTTGTGCTAAAGCTAAACTCCGCTAAAAGCATTCTGACTGAGCAGCTCCCCTGACAGAAGTGTGGGAGTTGGCAAGTTGACCACCGGCCTCTCAGCCTAGGACTGTCTTTAAATTGTTATGCAAGATGGCAAGAGGCACAGGAACAGGGAACCAGAAGGAAGAAGTGTCTGTGGTCAAACAGATGGAAAGAGACAGAAACGACCACCCAAACCTTCCTCCTTACGACCGTAACACCCACCGGGCAGGGAGGAGCCGCAGAGTCTCTGTCTTACAAACACACACATCGCCTCGACTACGAAAGAGCTGGAATGGGCCACAGACCACACGTGTACAAAGGCTGGCTCACATCTGACACATACACACACATAAATAACTGTGACTAGGGAATTCCCTGGCAGTCCCGCGGTTAAGACTCCGCACTTCCAACGCAGGGGGTGCAGGTTCAATCCCTGGTTGGGGAACTAAGATCCCATATGCAGCGCGGTGTGGCCAGAAAATAAAAAAAAATTAAGAAAAAGAACCGTGACTAAAATCACCCAGAAGGTGGCAGGAGGAAAAGTGCATTTCTCCTTTCAAGGTCAGAGGGAGTATTTCTATAAATTAACCAGTGGCTACAAATCTGTTTTGTTTCCTTTTACTTTTGGCCATACTTTTCTTGGCTAACGTTTTATTATGAGCATTTTCAAACGCACAGAAATGCCAAGGAATTGACAGTGAACTGCGCACCCTCCACCCAGGCTCTGTCACTGCTACCATCTTGCTGTACTTGATAACCACGTCTCCTTCCATCCATCCATTACTTTTCTGATGCATTTCAAAGTGAGCAGTTCATCCCAGACATCTGTCCAGTCCTCCCCTGAACACTTCAGCAGGCATGTCATTAAGGACAGTCCATCACGTGTTTATTTTTTAGGTTAACAGACGCACAGTGAAATGCATAAATCTTAAGGACAACATTGGTGAGTTCTGACAATTGCACACACCTGTGTGACCCAAACCCCATCAAGACAGAGGACATTTCCGTCACCCCGATCATTAGCTTCTTCGTTCAGACTGTATGACTTTCCTGTTACCAGCTTTTTGATCCTAACTCCAGCCCTGCTTTATCTGTGACTTTTAGACCCCAAATTATTTAAACTATTCTCCACCCAAGTGGAAGAGTGCTGCCTTCCTTTTTTAAAATGCCAAAGTGAGGGGAAAGGCCCACCTCACCTAAGAGGAGGAAGGTGGGACTGCGTTTTGAATCCCCCGTTTACCAGCAGGGTCTTGACCGTGTTACTTCTCTGCCTGACGCTTTAGAATTGAGGCTCATTCTTCCTAAGAGCCACATTGCTTTGCAGAGTCAGCCCCTAACCCCACAGGACGCCACCACCTCGCTGGTGTCAGAGAGCGAGGGCAGGTGGGAGCAAAGCCTGCAATAGCTGTTCTCCTAGCGACTCCAGGCCAATCCTCCTCTGCGGTGGGGGTGGGCTGGGGGGGTGCCTTCGCTCTGTGAGAGACGACAGAAAACAACACCAGCTGGTGGCGTCCTCAACCCACAGTGTCTCCTGTGAGGCCCAGCTGGGCTCTGGCCCCAGCCCACCAGACGTCCTGTCGCCACACAGAAGCCGTGCGCAATGAGCACATGTGGGCGACGGGCCCTGCCGGCCGTGGGGACGATGTGGAAAGCACGGAGTGCCCAGAACTCCCAGCACTGCCCACCTGCCCACCTCCGCTCTGCCAAGGACCGGCACGCAGCCTCTCCAGGAGGAGCAGAAAGCCCAAAAGCAGAACCGACAGTGCCTGGCTACTTTCTTGTGTGCATGAGAGCTGCAAGTGAGCAAAGGAAGGAAATCGCACCCACCTGCCAGCCATTGACAATCTTCTGGTTAAAAATCCCGAACTCATAGCGGATTCCATAGCCGTATGCTGCCAGGCCCAAGGTGGCCATCGAGTCAAGGAAGCAGGCTGAAAGTCCAAACACAAAGAACTTCTTGGGATCAAAGACAGTCAGTAGACCCAAGGCCTCTGGAGTCAAGGCCCAGACACCAAGTCAAGTAGGCGCCGGAGGGCCGGCCCCCAGGGCGTCAGGCAGTGGCCCAGTGGTGACCGGTCACCTTCAGGTCTCATGAAAAGGAAAATGGAACCCCACTCTGATGCCCTTTGGCCTGAGAGCCCAGGGCCAGGCCAAGACAACATCCACACGGGGGCTACTTGGGGGTGTGGGAAGAGGGACGAACCCCACAGAGGACACTGCCAAACTCAGCTCATCTCAACACACTGTCCCCTCCTGCCAACGTTCTCTTAGGGACCCTCACTCAGGCTGCAGGCCTCCCCACCCTCGCACGTTCTACTTGAAATCCAAGCAACACCACAAAACATCTCCCCACACGCTGGTAAAGAAGGCACAGAAGTGGGGCCTGCAAATGTACATTTCAGCACCCACAGCGCCAAATACCCAGGTGCCAAAGTGCCACCAGGGCCCCCGGAAGGTGCCGCCAAATGGAGCCCTTGTTCCGATCAAAGTGTCTTGAAAGCAAACCACCATGATTTGAATAAAGATTCAGAAGGCAGCCTTATTAAACTTGTGGATTAAAAAGAACACAAAATTTTAACAACGGAACACCAGCACATAAGATACATGCCAATTTACCAAACACGCACAGACCTGGGGGTGCCAGGCCCTCTGCTGAGGAGGAACGACAAGAAGACCCACAAACTAAGACCTGGGCTCTCGCTCTGAGGAAATCATTCTTGCAGGAAGGACGCCGCACGCGAGCTACCGCAGGCTGGGGGTGACCCAGGTCTGCACGGCGAGGGGAGCCGTGGAACCAGAGGGGCCCAGAGGAGTCCAGGGGGAAGGCCGGTGGTGCCGCCCAGTGGCAGGAAAGGTGCCTGGAGTGGACGCAAAGCAGCCTGATGCGGCCTGAGGACCCGCGGGGCGGAACGGCCCACGAGCTGACACGCCGGCCTCAGGGTGGGCGGCCTGGAGCTTCCCTCGAGCTTGGGGAACAGGTTCAGTTTTTACTGACTGAGCAAGGACTAAGTGGGGAGATGACCACGCTCAACGGAATGCCGTCAGGGCAAAGGGGACCGAAGCCCGAGGGGCTGCCCTCTGCCTGCCGGCCTGGACGCCGTAACGCCGTCTGCAGCGGGAAGCGACGGCTTAGCGTGGTGCATGTGACCTTCGCAGGCCACACAGAGCCCGCACCCGCCAGTGGGGCACACACGGCCCTTCCTCTGGAGGCGGGGCAGGCCTGGCCGAGGGTTAACCTAGAGCCGGGTGCTGCTGTGCTGGACAGAAACATACGCTGCGCCTGTAAGTTTTCAAGAATTTAACTTAAATTCTGAAAACATGAACACATACACACGACTCACCCAGATAAATTTTAGGGCGTTTGCTCCCTTTACAAAATGACAGCTCTCAAAAGGGGCAGTAATGCAAAGTGTATTACTTTAGGGCCCCGTACACACAAGGGCAGCACAGAACTTGATCATCTCTGCTCCAGAAGCACTGTGCCCAAAAGCCTTGAAGGACACAGTGACATCAAATCTCACTGTGACTGCTGTTTCCACTTCTAAGTTCTTAACCCAGCTCCTTCCCCCCATAAAGGCTGGCGAAAATAATTAAAACAGAAAAAAAACCTACAAACTTCAAACTGGGTATATTCTCAAATAGGGTGGCCCAAAGGAGCAGTAGCTCCAAGAGAAACAGCTCTGCTATTTTAGAGCAATCTGTTTACTGTAGTAAAGCAGGAACAGTTGCTTTAAGCTGGGCTACATTCATAAATTGTGCGTGTGTGTTTCTAGCCCTCTGTCTTTCTCCCAGTTACTGGCTGTGGAGGTGGTTGGTATATTGCAAACCCCTTCTGGCACCAGTTCCCCAGTACTGGCAAGCCTGGTCACCATAATTATGAAGCGCCCTTTGTGTGAAAGAGAATATATAATTTGCATTTTTTTCCCCTACTGGTGGCAAAGATTTTGACCCGGAGGACACACTGTCCCATCCACTCTGAGGGACCAATCTATCCCCACGGACCAGTGCTGGGAGCATGGCTGATCTTGGCCTTGCCATGTGCTGCTCTCTGACCAAGGCACTGTGTCAGGAAAGGTCTGTCCTGGACAGGAGCCCGGGTTACCTGCCAGCCTCCCCAAGCCTCCGTTCCCCAGGCCGGCATCCTCTTCTATTTCCTCCAGTTCTTCCAAGTCCAGCCCCAACTGTGAATAAAAACAGAGGTAACATCTTAATATTACTTAACATTTTCCCTCAGTGATAGGTGGAATGATATTTAAATCTTATGAGCTTATATCAATCAAAGGTTAGAGTCTGCCTTCTTTTAGACCTGCAAATACAACATTAAAATCTGGTGTTAGGATGCAGAGAAAGGGGACCCTCCTACACTGTTGGTGGGAATGTAAATTGGTGCAGCCACTGTGGCAAACAATTTGGAGGTTCCTCAAAAAACTAAAAATAGAGTCACCATATGATCCAGCAATCCCACTCCTGGGCATATATCTGAAAAAAACTCTAACTGGAAAAGACATATGCACCCCAATGTTCATTTCAGCACTATTCACAATAGTCAAGACATGGAAGCAACCTAAATGTCCATCGACAGATGAACAGATAAAGAAGATGTGGTATATAATCTACTATGGAATATTACTCAGCTATAAAAAAGAATGAAATAATGCCATTTGCAGCAACATGGATGGACCCAGAGATTATCATACTAAGTGAAGTAAGCCAGACAGAGAAAGACAACTATTATATGATATCACTTATACATGGAATCTAAAAAATAGTACAAATGAACATATTTATAAAACAGGAACAGACTCACAGAAACAGAAAACAAACTTATGGTTACCAAAGGGGAAAGCGGGGAGGGATAAATTAGGAGTAGGGGATTAACAGATGCACACTACCATATATAAAATAAACAACAAGGATTTACTGTGTAGCACAGGGAACTATATTCAATATCTTGTAATAACCTATAATGGAAAATAATTGAAAAAAAATAAAACTGAATCACTTTGCTGTACACCTGAAACTAACACAATATTATAAACCAAGTATACTTCAATTTTTAAAAAATCTGGTGTTTAATCAATGCATGAAAATGAAAGCTTCCAGGTGTTTCAAAAGCTGCCGAATGACTTAAGAATTAAGTCAAAATGAGACATGGTTTAATAGCCAGAGATATTGACTGCCGCGTTATTAACCTACTTACAGTGGTCAGATTATAACATGTATCCTAAAAAGAAGCCAATGCTTTTAATAACTCTCTACCTTCCCATGGTCTAATGATATTTACACGACATCTTTTAAAGCCAAAGCCTAAAAGCACTTTTCCTATCTATTACAACTGCATTCAAACAATCTTGTGAAACAGATACAGTAGGTTAAACATCAGAGAGAAAGCACCTGATTTAAAACCATTCAAGAATGCAGATCTTGGGGCTTCCCTGGTGGCTCAATGATTAAGAATCCGCCTGCCAACGCAGGGGACACAGGTTCGAGCCCTGGTCTGGGAAGATCCCACATGCCGTGGAGCAACTAAGCCCGTGCGCCACAACTACTGAGCCTGCACTCTAGAGCATGCAAGCCACAACTACTGAGCCTGCGTGTCACAACTACTGAAGCCTGCACGCCTAGAGCCCATGTTCTGCAACAAGAGAAGCCACTGCAATGAGTAGCCCGCGCACCGCAACAAAGATTAGCCCCTGCTCAGCACAACGAGAGAAAGCCCGCGCAGCAACGAAGACCCAACGCAGCCAAAAATAAATAAACAAATAAATAAAAGAATGCAGATCTTAAGGCTCTCAATTAGGATAGATGGATAATTGTTCCATTAATCTGGCTTTAGTGTATTAAACTTGACAAATTGCTCATTAATTACTTTTTTTTTTTTTTTGGCCATGCCACATGGCTTGTGGGATCTTAGTTCCCCGAACAGGGATTGAACCCTCACCCTCCACAATGAAAGCACAGAGTCCCAACTGGACTGCCAGGGAATTCCCTCATTAATTACCTTGATCAGTGTGGTTTCTAAACTTTTTGATTTCAGGAAGACCTAAGGAGTTACTGTTTATTGAGATTATATCTATCAATATTTATCAAATTAGAAATTAAAATGGAGAAATTTTTTGAAGTATATATGAATTCATCTTAAAAGAACAAACCCATTACATATTAACACAAACAACACTGTTTAATGGAAAATAACTATATTTTTTAAAACAACCAAAAAAAATAATGAAAAGGGTGGCAGTGTTTTACATTTTTATAAATCTCTTTAATGGCATTCAGTCTGTTAAGATATCACACACAATAGAGCCTCTGGAAAGCCTACCGTACATAGACTCATGCGAATAAGAATAAATAGTTCTGACTCAGAGGACCCCTTGAAAAGGTCTCAGGGACCCCGGGGATCTCCAGACCACACTTTGAGGATCTGACAAACTGCAAAGGGTGGAAGCTAAGTTGTGAGAAAATTAAAAACATTAGTCATAAAGAAATGATTTAGTATCTATTAAATCAAATGGTATTAACACATACAACAATCTGATTAAGATTTCAAAATACTGACTTCCAAATTTCAAATTTGAATTTCAAAATACTGACTCTTACAGCAATTTCAAAGAGTGTGTTCCACCAAAATATTTTGGGTGTGTGGGGGAGACAGGATGTACCTAATAACACGTTACCAGCTCAACATTAAGAAACGTGTTTAACTGCCACATTTTCCAAACTTGACGCTGGAACCTCTTACTCCTGACACGTCTCTTAGCTCAGAGACCAGACACTCAAGGAAGACAGGCCCAGGGTGCATGTGGGCAAGATGTTTTGTTCCTTTACGTTTTTACCTGGAATGTTGTAGGCACACCTCAGCCTAGGAAGGCAAATTTTGCCTTGATTTTGAGAGCATTCAGAAGAGGCACAGAAGTAGCTAATTGACAGAAAGTCTAAAACCTTCCTGGGACTTCCCTGGTGGCGCAGTGGTGAAGAGTCTGCACTCCCAATGCAGGGGGCCCGGGTTAGATCCCTGGTCAGGGAACTAGATCCCACAGGCACGCTGCAACTAAGAGTTTGCATGCCACAACTAAGAGTTTGCATGCCACAACTAAGAGTTTGCATGCCACAACTAAGGAGCCTGCCGGCCGCAATTAAGACCCAGCGCAACCAAATAAATAAATAAATAATAAAAAAGGGGAAAAAAAACCCCAACCTTCCTAAAGTGAGCTTCGGAAACAAAGACGGAAACTGAGCACAACAGAGCTCTCTTAACAACCTGACTTTTCCTTATTGAGTTATAACCCACAGACCACAAAAGCGAACAAGTTGATGGTTTTTAGCATATTCACAAAGCTGTACAACTATCACCACTATCCAGTTTTAGAACTTCACCCCCCCAGAAAGAAACCCCCTACTCAGTAGCAGTCACTCTCTATTTCTCCCTCCCTCCCTTTTCTACTTTTTGTCTGTATAAATTTGCCTGTTCTGGACATTTCTTGTAAATGGAGACATACAATATGTGGCCTTTTGTGTCTGGCTTCTTTCAATTAGAATACTATTTTCCGGGTTTATCCATGTTGTAGCCTGTGTCAGTACTTTTATCACTGTGTAGTAGTCCGCTGTATGGCCATGCCACACTGAAAGACATCTGGTTGTATTCACCTTTTGGCTATTATGAATAGTGCTGCTATGAACATTCATGTACAATTTTTTGTATAGATGTATGTTTTCTTTTTTTAATTTTAATTTATTCGTGTGTAGTTGATTTACAATGTTGTGTTAGTTTCAGTTGTACAGCAAACTGATTCAGTTATACATATATTCATTCTTTTTTAGATTCTTTCCTCATATAGGTTATCACAGAATATTGAGTAGAGTTCCCTGTGCTATACAGTAGGTCATTGTTGGTTATCTATCTTATGTACAGTAGTGTGTGTATGTTCATCCCAAACTCCTGATTTATCCCTCCCCCCCGCCACTAGAAGTATGTTTTCATTGTTCTCAATATAAACCTTGGAGTGGAATTGCTGGGTTACACGGTAATTCTATGCTTAACTTTTTGAGTAGTTGCCAGACTATTTTCCAAAGTGGCTCCACCATTATTTTTTTTTTTAATTTTTTTTTTTTATTTACTTATTTATTTATTTATGGCTGTATTGGGTCTTCGTTTCTGTGCGAGGGCTCTCTCTAGTTGCGGCAAGTGGGGGCCACTCTTCATCGCGGTGCACGGGCCTCTCACTATCGCGGCCTCTCTTGTTGCGGAGCACAGGCTCCAGACGCGCAGGCTCAGTAATTGTGGCTCACGGGCCCAGCCGCTCCATGGCACGTGGGATCTTCCCAGACCAGGGCTCGAACCCGTGTCCCCTGCATTGGCAGGCAGATTCTCAACCACTGCGCCACCAGGGAAGCCCCTGGCTCCACCATTTTACTTTCCTACAAGACGTGATGATGAGTCGCTGCCTCGGCATTTTACAGTATGACAGCCCGGCTCACACTCAGAGTCTGGGCATTTAGATAAGGACTCAAGCTGAGGATTCCCAACCCACGTTCCCACTTTGCTTTTCCCAGTAAAAATAACCTTTTAAAATAACCACTTAGAGTTGGGCCTGAAACCACCTTGTAAATACTAAGTGCTTACTGCCCTGCTCTCTATCTCCTGCTTGCTGGCAACCTGGGACAGAGGACTGCCCTTCCCCGCAACCCCCATTTCTGTAAGCAACAAGTCTTGTGACTTTACTTACTTTATGTGGGTGTATTGCAACTGTACCTTCAATCAAAGTGATCCCAGGGTGTGTCTTTCCCCAGAGTGGGAGCATGGATGCCGACCCCACGTGGGTGGCTTGTGCCTCCTCTTTCAGCTGGCCATAATTTGCATATTCTTAATTTAATACACTAGCTTCTCAACATAGCAGCATATGAGGGTTCCAATTTCTCCATATCCTCACCAACACTTGTTCTCTGTCTTTATGATTACAGCCATTCTAGTCGGTGTGAAGTAGTATTTCACTGTGGTTTTGATTTGCATGTCCCTGATGATTAATGACGCTGAGCAACTTTTCTGTCTGTCATTCTGTTATTTGGATGTAAGAGTTCTTAATACAGTCTGGATACTAGACCCTTATCAGATTTATAATTTATAAATATTTTCTCCCATTTTGTAGATTGTCTTTTAACTTTCTTCATAACGTCCTTTGATGTCTTTTGTCCAATTTACCTATTTTTTTCTTTTGCTGCTTGTACTTTTGGTGTCATTTCTAAGAATCCATTGCCAAATCATGAAGATGTACTCGCATATATTCTAAGAATTTTATATTTTCAGCTCTTACACTTAGGTCTCTGATCCACTTTGAGTTAATTTTATATGTAGTGTGAGGTAGGGATCCAACTTCATTCATTTGCAAGTAGATGTCGAAGCGTCTTAGCACCGTTTATTTATTCTTTCTCTATTGAATTGTTTTGGTACACTTTTCCTTTAAAAAAAAAAAAAATCAATTGACCATATATGACACCAAAACCACAGGCAACAGGGACTTCCCTGGCGGTCCGGTGGTTAAGACTCCGCGCTTCCAATGCAGGTTGTGTGGGTTCGATCCTTAGTCGGGGAACTAAGATCCCACATGCCGCATGATACCGCCGAAAAAAATAAATAAATAAAAATAATAATAATAATAAAAAAATTTTTATTAAAAAAAAAGCACAGGCAACAAAAGAAAACTGGACTTTATGAAAATCAAAACCTTTTGTGCATCAAAGGACATTATCGCAACTTCCCTGGTGGTCCAGTGGTTAAGACTCTGTGCTCCTAATGCAGGGGCCCCACGTTCGACCCCGGTCAGGGAACTGGGTCCCGCATGCCGCAACTAAAGGTCTCACACGCTGCAACGAAGATCCTGCATGTGGCAACAATGATCCCGCGTGCCGCATCTAAGACCCAGCACAGCCAAATAAATAAATAAATAAATAATTTTTAAAAAATCTACTATCTTCACCATTTTTAAAATTAATTAATTAATTAATTTATTTATTTTGGCTGTGCCGAGTCTTAGTTGTGGCACGAGGGATCTTTGTTGTGGCATGAGGGATCTTTAGTTGCGGCATGCGGGATCTTTTTAGTTGCAGCATGCAGACTCTTAGTTGCGTCATGCATGAAGGATTTAGTTCCCTGACCAGGGATAGAACCCAGGCCCCCTGCATTGGGAGCGCAGAGTCTTACCCACTGGACCACCAGGGAAGTCCCTAAATAAATATTAAATAATTTTTTTTAAAAAGACATTATCGAAGAGGTACTTCCCAGAACTTCTGCTGCCAGTGTCCTTGTCCTCATGGTGAGACACAGCCACCCCCGCCTCTGCAGGAGACCCTCTGACACTAGCAGTGTTTTAAAATGGAACATTAATAATGAAACCAACTGAGCTCTGACCGCCACAGCAACAGTCAGCTCTACCCACCACCAGAGCCTCCCATCAAGCCTCTTAGATAGCCTCAACCACCAGAGGGCAGACAGCAGAAGCAAGAAAAACTACAATCCTGCAGCCTGTGGACCAAAAACCACAGTTACAGAAAGATAGACAAGATGAAAAGGCAGAGGGCTATGTACCAGATGAAGGAACAAGAAAAAACCCCAGAAAAACAACTAAATGAAGTGGAGATAGGCAACCTTCCAGAAAAAGAATTCAGAATAATGATAGTGAAGATGATCCAGGACCTCGCAAAAAGAATGGAGGCAAATATTGAGAAGATGCAAGAAATGATTAACAAAGACCTAGAAGAATTAAAGAACAAACAAACAGAGATGACCAATACAATAACTGAAATGAAAACTACACTAGAAGGAATCAATAGCAGAATAACTGAGGCAGAAGAACGGATAAGTGACCTGGAAGACAGAATGGTGGAATTCACTGCTGCGGAACAGAATAAAGAAAAAAGAATGAAAAGAAATGAAGACAGCCTAAGCGACCTCTGGGACAACATTAAACACAACAACATTCGCATTATAGGGGTCCCAGAAGGAGAAGAGAGAGAGAAAGGACCAGAGAAAATATTTGAAGAGATTATAGTCGAAAACTTCCCTAACATGGGAAAGGAAATAGCCACCCAAGTCCAGGAAGCGCAGAGAGTCCCATACAGGATAAACCCAAGGAGAAACACGCCGAGACACATAGTAATCAAAGTGGCAAAAATTAAAGACAAAGAAAAATTATTGAAAGCAGCAAGGGAAAAACGACAAATAACATACAAGGGAACTCCCATAAGGTTAACAGCTGATTTCTCAGCAGAAACTCTACAAGCCAGAAGGGAGTGGCATGATATACTTAAAGTGATGAAAGGGAAGAACCTACAACCAAGATTACTCTACCCGGCAAGGATCTCATTTAGATTTGATGGAGAAATCAAAAGCTTTACAGACAAGCAAAAGCTAAGAGAATTCAGCACCACCAAACCAGCTCTACAACAAATGCTAAAGGAACTTCTCTAAGTGGGAAACACAAGAGAAGAAAAGGACCTACAAAAACAAACCCAAAACAATTAAGAAAATGGTCATAGGAACATACATATCGATAATTACCTTAAACGTGAATGGATTAAATGCCCCAACCAAAAGACACAGACTGGCCGAATGGATACAAAAACAAGACCCATATATATGCTGTCTACAAGAGACCCACTTTAGACCTAGGGACACATACAGACTGAAAGTGAGGGGATGGAAAAAGATATTCCATGCAAATGGAAATCAAAAGAAAGCTGGAGTAGCTATACTCATATCAGATAAAATAGACTTCAAAATAAAGAATGTTACAAGAGACAAGGAAGGACACTACATAATGATCAAGGGATCAATCCAAGAAGAAGATATAACAATTATAAATACATATATGCACCCAACATAGGAGCACCTCAATACATAAGGCAACTGCTAACAGCTATAAAAGAGGAAATCGACAGTAACACAATAATAGTGGGGGACTTTAACACCTCACTTCCACCAATGGACAGATCATCCAAAATGAAAATAAATAAGGAAACAGAAGCTTTAAATGACACAATAGACCAGTTAGATTTAATTGATATATATAGGACATTCCATCCAAAAACAGCAGATTACACGTTCTTCTCAAGTGCGCACGGAACATTCTCCAGGATAGATCACATCTTGGGTCACAAATCAAGCCTCAGTAAATTTAAGAAAATTGAAATCATATCAAGCATCTTTTCTGACCACAACGCTATGAGATTAGAAATCAATTACAGGGAAAAAAACGTAAAAAAGACAAACACATGGAGGCTAAACAATACGTTACTAAATAACCAAGAGATCACTGAAGAAATCAGAGAGGAAATCAGAAAATACCTAGAGACAAATGACAATGAAAACACGACGACCCAAAACCTATGGGATGCAGCAAAAGCAGTTCTAAGAGGGAAGTTTATAGCTATACAAGCCTACCTCAAGAAACAAGAAAAATCTCAAGTAAACAATCTAACCTTACACCTAAAGAAACTAGAGAAAGAAGAACAAACAAAACCCAAAGTTAGCAGAAGGAAAGAAATCATAAAGATCAGAGCAGAAATAAATGAAATAGAAACAAAGAAAACAATAGCAAAGATCAATAAAACTAAAAGTTGGTTCTTTGAGGAGATAAACAAAATTGATAAGCCATTAGCCAGACTCATCAAGAAAAAGAGGGAGAGGACTCAAATCAATAAAATCAGAAATGAAAAAGGAGAAGTTACAACAGACACCGCAGAAATACAAAGCATCCTAAGAGACTACTACAAGCAACTTTATGCCAATAAAATGGACAACCTGGAAGAAATGGACACATTTTTAGAAAGGTATAACCTTCCAAGACTGAACCAGGAAGAAACAGAAAATATGAACAGACCAATCAAAAGTAATGAAATTGAAATTGTGATTAAAAATCTTCCAACAAACAAAAGTCCAGGACCAGATGGCTTCACAGGTGAATTCTATCAAACATTTAGAGAAGAGCTAACACCTATCCTTCCCAAACTCTTCCAAAAAATTGCAGAGGAAGGAACACTCCCAAACTCATTCTATGAGGCCACCATCACCCTGATACCAAAACCAGACAAAGACACTACAAAAAAAGAAAATTACAGACCAATATCACTGATGAGTAGAGATGCAAAAATCCTCAACAAAATACTAGCAAACAGAATCCAACAACACATTAAAAGGATCATACACCACGATCAAGTGGGATTTATCCCAGGGATGCAAGGATTCTTCAATATACGCAAATCAATCAATGTGATACACCATATTAACAAATTGAAGAAGAAAAACCATATGATCATCTCAATAGATGCAGAAAAAGCTTTTGACAAAATTCAACACCCATTTCTGATAAAAACTCTCCAGAAAGTGGGCATAGAGGGAACCTACCTCAACATAATAAAGGCCATATACGACAAACCCACAGCAAACATCATTCTCAATGGTGAAAAACTGAAAGCATTTCCTCTAAGATCAGGAACGAGACAAGGATGTCCACTCTCACCACTATTATTCAACATAGTTCTGGAAGTCCTAGCCACGACAATCAGAGAAGAAAAAGAAATAAAAGGAATACAAATTGGAAAAGAAGAAGTAAAACTGTCACTGTTTGCGGATGACATGATACTATACATAGAGAATCCTAAAACTGCCACCAGAAAACTGCTAGAGCTAATTAATGAATATGGTAAAGTTGCAGGATACAAAATTAATGCACAGAAATCTCTTGCATTCCTATACACTAATGATGAAAAATCTGAAAGAGAAATTATGGAAACACTCCCATTTACCATTGCAACAAAAAGAATAAAATACCTAGGAATAAACCTACCTAGGGAGACAAAAGACCTGTATGCAGAAAACTATAAGACACTGATGAAAGAAATTAAAGATGATACCAACAGATGGAGAGATATACCATGTTCTTGGATTGGAAGAATCAACATTGTGAAAATGAGTATACTACCCAAAGCAATCTACAGATTCAATGCAATCCCTATCAAATTACCAAAGGCATTTTTTACGGAGCTAGAACAAATCATCTTAAAATTTGTACGGAGTCACAAAAGACCCCAAATAGCCAAAGCAGTCTTGAGGGAAAAAAATGGAGCTGGAGGAATCAGACTCCCTGACTTCAGACTATACTACAAAGCTACAGTAATGAAGACAATATGGTACTGGCACAAAAACAGAAACATAGATCAATGGAACAAGATAGAAAGCCCAGAGATTAACCCACGCACCTATGGTCAACTAATCTATGACAAAGGAGGCAAAGATATACAATGGAGAAAAGACAGTCTCTTCAATAAGTGGTGCTGGGAAAACTGGACAGCTACATGTAAAAGAATGAAATTAGAATACTCCCTAACACCGTACACAAAAATAAACTCAAAATGGATTAGAGACCTAAATATAAGACTGGACACTATAAAACTCTTAGAGGAAAACATAGGAAGAACACTCTTTGACATAAATCACAGCAAGATCTTTTTTGATCCACCTCCTAGAGTAATGGAAATAAAAACAAAAATAAACAAATGGGACCTAATGAAACTTCAAAGCTTTTGCACAGCAAAGGAAACCATAAACAAGATGAAAAGACAACCCTCAGAATGGGAGAAAATATTTGCAAACGAATCAACGGACAAAGGATTAATCTCCAAAATATATAAACAGCTCATTCAGCTCAATATTAAAGAAACAAACACCCCAATCCAAAAATGGGCAGAAGACCTAAATAGACATTTCTCCAAAGAAGACATACAGATGGCCACGAAGCACATGAAAAGATGCTCAACATCACTAATTATTAGAGAAATGCAAATCAAAACTACAATGAGGTATCACCTCACTCCTGTTAGAATGGGCATCATCAGAAAATCTACAAACAACAAATGCTGGAGAGGGTGTGGAGAAAAGGGAACCCTCTTGCACTGTTGGTGGGAATGTAAATTGATACAGCCACTATGGAGAACAATATGGAGGTTCCTTAAAAAACTAAAAATAGAATTACCATATGACCCAGCAATCCCACTACTGGGCATATACCCAGAGAAAACCGTAATTCAAAAAGACACATGCACCCGAATGTTCATTGCAGCACTATTTACAATAGCCAGGTCATGGAAGCAACCTAAATGCCCATCAACAGACGAGTGGATAAAGAAGTTGTGGTACATATATACAATGGAATATTACTCAGCCATAAAAAGGAACGAAATTGAGTCATTTGTTGAGAAGTGGATGGATCTAGAGACTGTCATACAGAGTGAAGTAAGTCAGAAAGAGAAAAACAAATATCGTATATTAATGCATGTATGTGGAACCTAGAAAAATGGTACAGATGAGCCGGTTTGCAGGGCAGAATTGAGACACAGATGTAGAGAATGGACATATGGACACCAAGGGGGGAAAACTGCGGTGGGGTGGGGATGGTGGTGTGCTGAATTGGGCGACTGGGATTGACATGTATACACTGATGTGTATAAAATTGATGCCTAATAAGAACCTGCAGTATAAAAAAACAAACAAACAAAACAACTAATACTAAACTTTCATTGGGTTATTTGTATGGAAATATGTTAATATAAATGTTTCAGACATTACATGAAATTTCTAAAAATCTTATAAAAAAAATAATGAAACCATTTTCAAAAATTTTAGATGTTAAAAATAAACAAATGGGACAAATATATATGTATATGTATAACCGAATCACTTTGCTGTACACCTGATACATTGTAAATCAACTATACTTCAATTAAAAAAACAGTACGTTCTATTATCGTTTTAAATGTTAAAAAAAAAAAAAAAAAGACATTATCAACAGAGTGAAAAGGCAACCCAGAATCGGAGAAAATATCTGCACAAACTACATATCTGATAAGGGATTAATATACAGAATAGATAGAGAACTCCTAAAACTCAACAATAAAAACACCAAGCAACCCAGTTCAATAATGGACAAAGTACTTGAATAGACATTTCTCCAAAAGAAGACATATAGATGGCCAATAAGCACATGAAAAGACACTCAACATCACTAATCTTTAAGGAAATGTTAATTAAAATCACAATGAGATATCACTTCACACCCATTAGAATGGCTACTATCAAAAAAAAAAGAAATAAAATGATAAGTGTTTGTGAGGATGTGGAGAAATTGGAACCTTTTACACTGTTAGTGAGAATATAAAGGGGTGCAGCTGCTCTGGAAGACAGTATGGTGGTCCCTCAAAAAGCGAAACAGAATCACCTTATGACCCAGCAATCCCACTTCTATATATACACACAAAAGAACTGAAAGCAGGGCTCTGAAGAGATATTTGTATATTCATGTTTAACAGCATTATTCACAGTATCTAAAAGGTTGAAGCAATCCAAATGTCCAAGGACAGATGAATGGATAAACAAAATGTGGTATATACATACAGTGGCCTATTATTCATCCAGCCTTAAAAAGATTCTGACATATGCTACAACACAGATGAGCCCTGAAGATATTAAGCCAGTCACAAAAAGACAAATATTGTATGTTTTCACTTATGTGAGGTATCCAGAGTATCAAATTCAGAGACAGAAAGTAGAATGGTGGTGGTTAAGGGCTGGGAGAAGGGGAGAATGGGGAGTTAGTATATAATGGATATAGAGTCTCAGTTTTACAAGATGAAAGAGTTCTGGAGATGGACGGTAGTGACGGTGGCACAATGATATAAATGTACTTAATACCACTGAACTGTACACTTAAAAACAATTAAGATGGTAAATTTACATTATGTGTATTTTACCTCAATTTTTTTAAATTGGGAAAAAAATCAATTATAAATGTGACGGTTTATTTCTTGATTCTCAATTCTATCCCACTGCTCTGTCTGTCCTTATGCCAGGACCACACCTGTAGCTTTGTAGTGAGTTTTGAAATTGGAAATGTGAGTCCTCCAACTTTGTTCTTCTTTCTCAAGATGTTTTAATTAATCCTGATCTGTTGCATCTGCATCTGGATTTTAAAATCAGCTTGTCAATCTCTGCAAAGAAGCCAAATGGAATTTTACTGGGGACGGCAATGAGTCTGTAGATCAATCTGGGGAGTCTTGCAATCTTCATTTTTTTGGCAGCGTGGGTCTTTGTTGCTGCACGTGGGCTTTCTCTAGTTGCGGTGAGCGGGGGCTACTCTTCGTTGTGGTGCGGTGGCTTCTCTTGTTGCAGAGCACGGGCTCTAGGCACGCGGGCTGCAGTAGTTGCAGCACATGGGCCCTAGAGTGAGTGGGCTTCAGTAGTTACGGTGCATGGGCTCAGTAGGTGCAGCGCCTGGGTTCTAGGGCACATGGGCTTCAGTAGTTGTGACACACGGGCTCAGGAGTCGTGGCTCACGAGCTTAGTTGCTCCACGGCATGTGGGATCTTCCCAGACCAGGGATCAAACCCGTGTCCCCTGCATTGGCAGGTGGATTCTTAACCACTGTGCCACCAGGGAAGTCCCTGCAATCTTAACATTAAGTCTTCCAAGCCATTAACAGGGGATGTCTTTCCATTTTTAGGTTTTCTTTCTCTCAGCAATGTTTTATAGTTTTCAGAACATAAGTTTGTGTCTCTTTTGGAAATTTGTTCCTAAGTATTTTATTATTTTTGATGCTATTTTAAATGGAATTGTTTTCTTAATTTCATTTTAGGATTGTTCATTGCAGGTATATAAAAATACAACTGATTTCTGTATATTGATCTTTATCCTGCAACTCTGCCGAACCCATTCATTTGTACTAATACATTTTTACTAGACTCCTTAGGATTTTCTAGGTCATGTCATCTATAAGTAGAGATAGCCTCCCTTCTTCCTTTCCAATCTAGATACCTCTTATTTCATTTTCTTGGCTAAATGCCACAGCTCCATCAGTACAATGTTGAGTAGAAGTGCTGAGACATCCTTTGGACAAAGCAGCAGGTTAAACACAAGCTGGGGACACTCTACAGAACAAACCCAGTTTCAACAAATACACTGCAAGGCAGACAAATTAAAAAAGAGGAAACGCTAATAGATTAAGAGAGATTTAAGACACATATTAACCAAATGCAACTAAGTTTCTGAACATAATATTTAAAAAAATTTTAAGGCAATCAGAGAAATTTGTACACTGCCTGAAAAACTGATATTAAAGAATTAATTGTTAATATTTTAGAGGTCATAATGGTATGACTCTATCTTTAAAAATATCCATTGAAATATTTACAAGTGAAGTATTATATTTGACATTGGCTTAAACAATCTGGGAGTGGTGGGGGCATAAGGGAAACAAGACCGGCCATGACTTGGGCTTGAGGACTGGTGAAGCCAGGTGATGGTATGTGGAAGAAGTTCATCATAAGAGTCAACTCAATTTCCATATATAAACTTTTCTACAATAAAAAAATTTTAAATGTGTCCTTGATAGCTCAATCAGGAGATAGTGGCTTCTTCTGAATTTCTAGTTTTTAGTGTATCCCGCTCCCAGAACTAGCCCTGGGTGATGCAGTGGTAGCATGTTTTATTTTTGACACTGCACTGTCACTGGGGAGCCTGGAGGCAGGAGGCCTCCAGCCCTGCATCACTGACAGTCCCACCCACAGCATCTGGTACCCGCCTTGTGCCTGGAAGGAAGGCCAGGCAAACGTGTGCCTGAAGATGCTCAAGTTCTGTCATCGTGGAAACTTTTCAAACACAAGCTTAATTAAAAGCTAAATGGCAAGTGAAATACCGTTTTTAGGGAAAAAAATGTACAATGTTTAAAAAGATATATGTCTCCCTGTATTTTCTAAGTTTCTACAATTAACATCTTGTTTGTGTAGTGAAAATTATAAACAGGGAATTCCCTGGTGGTCCAGTGGTTAAGACTCTGTGCTCTCCTTGCCAAGAGCCAGGGTTCAATCCCTGGTCGGGGAACTAAGATCCCACAAGCCCTCAGTGTGGCCAAAAAAAAAAAAAAAAAAAATTTGGCTTCAGGAATAATAAACAGCCATTTTAAGTAAATATTTTAAAAACATTATAAACAGATAATGCATATTTATGGTATAAACATTCCCTAAAATATTTACTATCTGTTAAGAATTATATACAGAGAAAATGTTTCAAAAAATGAAATGCTTTATACGACTGTAAATTCCACTGTTCTGTGGTCCTTATAGACATGTTCTAACATTCATAGTCAGTAAATGAAACTCAAATGACAAATCACCTGGGAGGAAAACCTCCATCTTTTTAGGTAACTGTGAGCCTAAGGTTCCTATTTGGGGGAGTCAATTTTTTTTACAAGTTTGTATTGTGCCAACTGAAACCACTTGCCCCAGATGCTTGGCTCCCCTAAGTCCTGGAGGGGAGACAGGAGCCCCTGTGATGCCAGGGCCTGACAGCTACAGGAGGCTCACACCACCCTGCTTCCAACAAAGCCCCCAGAGCACCTCCCACCCCAACACCAAAACCAAACAAAAGCAAAGGCAGGGGCAGGTGCTGGGGGAAGGAACGACTCTGGTGAGGACCCTTCCACATACGTGCAAAGGGCAGGGGTGCTGCCCATTCACGCTCTAGAAATCCTACACTGAGCGTCCGGTGCGGGAGGGAGACAGTGTCCACAGAGGGGGTACACAGACAGTAAACAGACACGGCCAATTCCAGCTCTGCCCTAAAACTGCAAATCAACTGTGAAAGGGTGAGGCCTCTGAGTGAACAGCTGTCAAAGACGAACACTCAGGCAAAGGCAGTGTTTACTCTGAGTAGGGGACAAAGGGCAAGACCAGTGTCTTGGGGTGGGGGAGGGGAGCTGGCGGTGGGTCACTGGATCAATAAAGTGGAGAGAAATGGGACGATACCAGCCATTTCTGCCACGTGGTAAACCCGCCTGGGGTTGGGGTACGGAGTGCAAAGGTCTAGAAGCGTCAAGCCTTGGCATCACAACGCACCCCAGTCTTTGACCTCTAGCGCATTAGCTCCCATCCACTTCTTTTTTTTTTTTTTTAAATTAATTAATTTATTTATTTTTGGCTGTGTTGGGTCTTTGTTTCTGTGCAAGGGCTTTCTCTATTTGCGGCAAGCGGGGGCCACTCTTCATCGTGGTGCGCGGGCCTCTCGCTATCGCGGCCTCTCGTTGCGGAGCACAGGCTCCAGACGCGCAGGCTCAGTAGTTGTGGCTCACGGGCCTAGTTGCTCCGCGGCATGTGGGATCTTCCCAGACCGGGGCTCGAACCCGTGTCCCCTGCATTGGCAGGCAGATTCTCAACCACTGTGCCACCAGGGAAGCCCTCCCATCCACTTCTTGCTTTCTCCCCTTGAGCAGGAGTGTCGCCCACCAACCCATTCTCCCCGACGCCTGAGCCATTTCTCCCGTCCCAGACGGCAGCGCTCACCTCTGCAGGGCCTGGATTAAGACTCAGTGCCCACGAGAGGCCACCTAGCAGCCTGGCCCCAAGGACCCATACCTGATAGATGGCTTCGTCACAGGCGTTCTGAAGGCCCAGGTTCACCATTGTGTTCTGTAGTGTGCGGCCCATGTAGAATTCCAGGGAAAGATAGTAGATGCGCTGAGGAAGCAAAAGGAAGCATCTTAGATTGTGCATTCCACCCCACACACGAGAAGATTCCGGTGCTGAGTAGACCTTCTTAGGGGCTTTGCTCAGTCAACCCTGCACTTACCTGCACATCCCTAAAATGGGCTCACTCCCTTCAGCCTTGGCCAACCTCAGCTTTCCAGGGGCAGCCCCCCTAGCGGGGGCCCTTCGAAAGTAGTCTGTTCACTGCCCTTCTGGAGTCCCCAAGGGGATGGAAACGAACCGCTGCCTGAGGTAGGGAGGCAGGGCGGGGCAGTAGTGGGGAACAGACTCCCAGGACAGACAGAGCCAGGTCTGAGCTTGGCGGGGCCTCTTCCCAGCCACGCCCTCAAGGAGGAGACCACATCGCTCACACAGGGTGAAACAGCCCTGCAGGATGAACAGCTTCTGATACCTGCACTAAGCACTCAGTGCAAACAGCACGGTCAACACAACGGGACAGACCGATGGACACGTCTACTTCCACCTGCTGACTGTTTGCTGGCTTTGGGGGACTGAGAGGTAAACCTCCGTGAAAACGAGGTGACGACCACCAACACTCGCTGGGGGCCACGCAGGGTTCAACACTTCCCGCACCTGGTGCCATCTGCCCACACGACCACCCAATGGGCCACGGGAGGCGGTGGCAGAGCTGAGATCTGGCCCGCAGAGTCCTGCTCTCATACAGGGCTCCATGCTGCCTCCAGCTATCAAGAGTAAGGCCTTGGGACTTCCCTGGAGGTCCAGTGGTTAAGACTCCACGCTTCCAATGCAGGGGGCACGCGTTTGATCCCTGGTTGGGGAACTAAGATCCCTCATGCCACACAGCACGGACAAAAAAATAAGTAAAATAAAACTAGAACTCTCAAAAAAAAAAAAAAAAAGAGTAAGGCCTTGATGAGAGAAGGGAAAAACGCTTCCCTACAGAAGAATTCTGATTAATAAACGCAGAAGGAATGGGAGGAATGGAAAACCACCATGAGAACAGCACAGTAACAGCTGCGCAGGTGACCACCGTGGCTCCAGGGACTGACTGGATATTCTGCACAGCCCTCCAAGTGTCTCCCCCCAAATAATCTTAATCACCGTGGTGGCTTTAGCAGATGCCCCCAAGTTATCTGGTAGCCTTCACTCCAGGAGGTGGTGTGGTGCGCAATCCCCCTCCCGTTGAGGGTGGGCTGGTCATGGCAGCTCCCTTCCGACAAATAGTCTGGAAAGGGAAAACTGCAAACTCACAATTTTGGATTGTGACGACACCTTCCCCACATGATCAAGGTTAACGTCACCAGTAACAGGTCGGGTGATATGCTGTCATGAGAAGGGGACCTCACCTCCACGGTTCTCTTTCCAAAACTCCCAACCCCAGACTGACGGTGAGAAGCATCGGTCAGACCCAAAGTTAGGGACATCTGTGGAAGTGCCTGACCAGCACCCGTCAGATCTGTCAAGGTCACAGAGGACAAGGAAAGACCAACAACCACTGCAGATAGAAGACTAAGGAAATAGGACAACTAAATGCCCTGAGGACCTTGGATTAGGTCCGGGACAGAGAAAGGCCATCAGAGGAAGAAATGACAGGAAGTGCTGAGCCAGAGCTAACTTCTTAGTTTTGATACCTGTGCTGTGGTCACTCAGGATGTTACCATTGCGGGCAGCCGTGAAGGGCATGTGGGCATGCTACACTCTATTTGCAACCCTCTGTCAATCTAATATTGCCTCTAAGTAAAAAGTAAAAGAGCAAAACCAGGCCTTGAAAAGGTGTGTGTCTGTGAGCTGTGCACGTGCACGATGACGAGAGAGCACGTCTTGGTCTCAGGTGTGAATCCAGGGGAGAGTGTTGGCTGCACTACGGTTTGACCTTTCCTATAAAATTTCCAAAATATACAATCTAAAAAATCTATTTCCCTATGGGCTGCAGAATGCAGGGAGAAGAAAGGCCTGGATTCCTTCTCCTCAGGTGGCCAGAGAGCTGCTGGGGCCTGTGCACTTCACGGAGACACCTGCAGAGGGCGACCTGCTGAGCCCCGCACCAGCAGCTTCGGAACCCACCATTTGGGCAGAGACACGCTGAAGGTGCTTTCTTACACCTTGTTTAGAATTCTGACCAGCAGCTGACCAGAAACATCTGAGGAAACCTGGTGGCCGTCTGCCAGCCAAGAGCCGTGTTAGTGGTGCTGCCCTTTGGGTTTTTCCAGCAGCATTCACACCATCACTTCACACTTCACTGTATTTGTTCTTAAACTACTCTCCTCAGAACCAAGAAGCAGCCTGAAAGGATGGGCCAGGTAGAAAGAGGCTCCCAACTTGCAAAATACACAGGCAGGGGACCTATGTACATGGAGAGACATCCCATGTCAATGGATTGGAAGGCTTAACGTTGTGAAGATGGCAATAATCCCAAAATGTTCTACAACTTCAACACAATCCCTGTCAATGTTCCAGCTGGCTTCCTTGCAGAGTGACAAGCTGATGCTAGCATTCAGATGGAAATGCAAGGTGTCTGGAATAGTCAAAACAATCTTGAAAAAGAAAACAAAAGTGGAGGACTCACACAAATCTCAATCCTTACTATAAAACTACTGTCAGTGAGACTATACTGGCATAAAGAAGGACACACAGAGCAATGGAATAGCACAGAGAGTCCAGAATAAACCCTCACATTTATGGTCAACTGATTTCCAACAAGAGTGCCCAGATAATTCTGTGGGGAAGAATAGTCTTTTCAACAAATGGTGCTAGGACAACTGGATATCCACATGCAAAAGAATAAAGTTGGGGGCTTCTCTCGTGGCACAGTGGTTAAGAATCCGCCTGCCAACGCAGGGGACACGGGTTCGAGCCCTGGTCCGGGAAGATCCCACATGCTGTGGAGCAACTAAGCCCGTGCACCACAGCTACTGAGCCCATACACCACAACTACTGAGACAGTGCTCTAGAGCCCGCGAGCCACAACTACTGAGCCCACACACCACAACTACTGAGACTGTGCTCTAGAGCCCGCAAGCCACAACTACTGAGCCCAAGTGCCACAACTACTGAAGCCCACGTGCCTAGAGCCTGTGCTCCACAACAAGAGAAGCCACCACAGTGAGAAGCCTGCGCACCGCAACGAAGAGTAGTCCCCGCTCACTGCAACTAGAGAAAGCCCACACGCAGCAACAAAGACCCAACACAGGCAAAAATAAATAAATAAGTAAAAAAAAAAAAAAAAAAGAATAAAGTTGGACTCCTCTTTCATACCATATGCAAAAAATTAATTCAAAATGGATCAAGAACATAAATGTAAGAGCCAAAACTATAAAACTCTTAGGAGAAAACATAGGGGTAAATCTTTGTGACCTTGGATTAGGCAATGGTTTCTTCTGACATGACATCAAAAGCACAAGTGAAAAAACAGGTAAATTGGACTTCATCAACATTTAAAACATTTGATACAATTAAGAAAGTAAAAAAGACAACCCACAAAAAGGGGGAAATTTTTTTTAATTGAAGTATAGTTGATTTACAATATTATATTAGTTTTAGGTGTACAACATGATTCACAATTTTTATAGATTATACTCCATTTAAAGTTATTATAAAATATTTCCCTGTGCTGTACAATATATCCTTGTAGCTTATTTATTTTATACATAGGGGTTTGTACCTCTTTATCCCCTACCCCTATCTTGCCCCTCCCCTCTTCCCTCTCCCCATTGGTAACCATGTTTGTTCTCTGTATCTTCAAGCCTATTTCTGTTTGGTTATATTCATTCATTTTATTTTTTAGATTCCACATATAAGTGATAACATACAGTATCTGTCTTTCTCTGTCTGACTTGTTTCACTTAGCATAATACTCTCTAAGTCTATCCATTCTTCTTTTTATGGCTGAGTAATATGCCACTGTAATATACATATCACATCTGCTTTATCCATTCATCTATTGATGGACACTTAGGTTGCTTCAACATCTTGGTTATTGTAAATAATGCTGCTATGAACACTGGGGTGCATACTTTTGAATTAGTGTTTTCATTTTCTTTGGATGTATATTGTTTTATGAGTAGTATTCCACTGTGTATATTGACCACATATTCTTTATCCATTCATCTGTTGATGGTCACTTAGGTTGCTTCCATATCTTGGCTATTGTAAACAGTGCAAATATCTTTTCAAATTAGTGTTTTCATTTTCTTCGAATATATACCCAGGAGTGGAATTGCTGGGTCGTAAGGCAGTTACACTTTGAGTTTTTTAACGAACCTCCATACTGTTTTCCATAGTGGCTGCACCAATTTACATTCCCAGTGTAGGAGGGTTCCCTCTTTTCCACATTCTCGCCAACATTTGTTATTTATGGTCTTTTTGATGACAGCCATTCTGACAGGTATGAGGTGATATCTCATTGTGGTTTTGATTTGCATTTCTCTGATGATTAGTGATTTTGAGCATCTTTTCATGTGCCTGTTGGCCATTTGTATGTCTTCTCTGGATAAATGATTATTCAGGTCTTCTGCCCATTTTCCAATCAGTTTTTTTTTTTTTTTTGGATATTGAGTTGTATGAGCTGTTTATATATTTTGGATATTAACCCCTTATTGGTCATATCATTTGCAAACATTTTCTCCCATTCAGTAGGTCTTGTCTTTTCGTTTTGTCAATGGTTTCCTTTGCTGTGCAAAAAAAGCTTTTAAGTTTAATTAGGTTCCATTTGTTTATTTTTTATTTTGTTTCCTTTGCCTTAAGAGAAAGATCCAAAAAAAACTGCTAAAATTTATGTCAAAGAGTGTTCTGCCTGTTTTCTTCTAGGAGTTTTATAGTATCTGGTCTTACAGTTAGGTCATTAATCCATTTTGAGTTTATTTTTGTACATGGTGTGAGGGAATGATCTAATTTCATTCTTCTACATGTAGCTGCCCAGTTTTCCCAGCACCACTTGTTGAAGAGACTGTCTTTTCCCCATTACATATTGTTGCCTCCTATGTCCTAGATTAACTGCCCATTAAGTGGGTGTGTTTATTTCTGGGCTCTCTATTCTGTTCCACTGATCTATGTGTCTGTTTTTGTGCCAGTACCACAATGGTTTTTGTTAGCTTGTTTGTTTTTGTTTTTTTATTGGAGTATACTTGATTTACAATGTTGTGTTAGTTTCAGGGTGATTCAGTTATACATATATATATATTCTTTTTCAGACTCTTTTCCCTCATAGGTTATTACAGAATATTGACTAGAGTTTCCTGTGCTATACAGTAGGTCCCTGCTGATCATCTATTTTATATATAGTAGTGTGTATATGTTAATCCCAAACTCCTAACTTATCCCTCCCCCACCCCCCTTACCCCTTTGTTAACCATAAGTTTGTTTTCTATGTTTGTGAGTCTGTTTCCTTTTTGTAAATAAGTTCATTTGTATCATTTTTTTTTAAGATTCCACATATAAGTGATATCGTATGATATTTGTCTTTCTCTGTCTGACATACTTCACTTAGTATGATAATCTCTAGGTCCATCCATGTTGCTGCAAATGGTATTATTTCATTCTTTTTTATGGCTGAGTAATATTCCATTGTATATATGTACCACATCTTCTTTATCCATTCATTAGTCAATGGACATTTAGGTTGCAGTATCATACTGTTTTGATGACTGTAGCTTTGTAGCTTTGTGACTGTAGTCACAGCGTGATACCTCCAGCTCTGTTCTTCTGGGAGAAAATATATGCAAATCACATAGCTGGTAAGAGATCTGTATCAGGAATATATACATACAATTCAATAATAAAAAGACAGCCCAGTGGTAGGTTGGGCAAAGGATCTGCACAGACATTTCTACAAAGAAAATACAAATTGCCAATAAGCACATGAAAAGATGCCTAACATCATGAATCATAAGGGAAATGCAAATCAAAAGCATAATGAGATACCACTTCACATCCACTAGTACAACTATGATCAATAAGCCATCAGATAATAACAAATGGTTAGCAAGGATCTGAAAACTGGCTGATGAGAATGTAAAACGGTGCAGCTACTCTGGAAACCAGTCTGGCAGGTCCTCAAAAGTTAAACAGTTTACCATTTGGCCCAGCAATTCCACTCCTAGACATATACCCAAAAGAAACGAAACCCTGTGTCCACTAGAAGACTTGTATTTAATAGTCAAAAGGTGAAAACAACTCAAATGTCCACCAACTTATGAATGGATAAATAAATGTGGTATATCCATACAGTGGAATATTATTTGGCCATAAAAAGGAATCAAGTACTGATAAAGCTACAATGAGAATGAACCTAGAAAACATTATGCTAAATGAAAGAAGCCAGTCACGAAAGACCACATATTGTATGATTCCATTTATATGGAATATAGGTAAATCTACAGAAACAGAAAGTAGATTAGTAGTTGCCTAAGACAGGCGGACAGGGAGTTTAGGGTGGGTAACAGCTAAAAAGCATGGGGTTTCTTTCTGGGGTAATGAAAATGTTATAAAACTGACTGTGGTGATGGTTGCACAACTCTGAATATACCAAAACCACTGAATAAGCTGTACACTTTAAATGGGTGAATTGTATGGTATCTGAATTTTATCCCAATAAATATTGTATGTAAGATAGAATACTTCCAGTTGTAAAGGTGGTAGGATAAAAATGTCTCTGCCCACTTCTCCCTAAAACTCACTGACCCTAGGAAAACAAAGGTGGAAACTGAGGGAGGCAGAACTCAGCCAGAAACTGCCCCTTGTACCACTTCACCACCAAGCTGCAGGGGAGGGACGAGGGTGACTGTCCACTGCTGGTCTCTGCCTTCTGAGGCCGATGAAAGGACAACGCACTTCACACTCACATGCGTGCACACTCACACACCCACATGTGTACATGCATTCAAACCCACGGCGCACACTCGCTCACACCTGTGTGCGCGTGCGTGCACACACACACACACACACACACACACACATCACAAAACTGGGAACCAGGAGGGGCTGCTCCCTCCATGCTGCACACAGCAGGCCCTGCCCCATCATCCAGCTGCAAGCAACTGGCTCAGGAAGAATCCCCTCCACTCAGAGATGGAGCTCAGGGTCTACACCCTGAGAAGAAAAACAGAACAGACAGGAAATACAACAGGCAAAGAACACGCAACATTTACCAAGGGCCACATGAAATCCATAAACACAGACCCATCTAAGACATCAAGAAACACTGATCAGGTAACAAAGGGACTCAACTGAGCACGAGAAAGAAGTAAAATAAACAAGAGATAAAACCACCACAGAAATGGAGGCAGCACTGAATGCAAAACAGCGGCACAGCTGAAAACAAAAAGCTGGCTGGAAAAGTGAGCAAAGTGGGGGAAAATCATGAAGAGGACTGGAGAGAAAAATATTTATACAGAAGACAAAGGATACTTAACATCTGCATAATTAGTGTTCCTGAAGAAAGAATATGAATAAAATGTTAAAAAATTTTTCAATATGTAATTTAAGAAAACTTTACATACATATTAAATCTACAAATTGAAAGAACATGCTTACAAACAAAAATAATTCCAGTGTCCTTTAAATCACAAACACGTCACAGTGTAACGAGTGATTCTGCAGAGCTGCCCTCTGCTCCACCACCGCTGTCACTGCTGCTCACGGCCCATTGCTTCCTCCTGACTTTTCATCGTCCTGGACGCTATTTACTCTACACTTGAACTGATTTATTATTATATGGGGTTCCCATAGCACGGTACCACACCTCCCTCCAGATGGGGCTTAGTAATCAACGTGAAAACACACTGAGACGACAACACCCAGCTGTCCGTGAGAGTGAGTGAATGTTTTGAGCAGCCATTCCCTTCTTCTAGGCACACATGAAGGCCATGCCTATTTCTGGGGTTCTCCCAAGAGGTTTTATAAGAAGTTGGCAGGGGACTTCCCTGGTGGTCCAGTGGTTAAGAATCTACCTTCTGGGACTTCCCTGGTGGCGCAGTGGTTAGGAATCCACCTGCCAATGCAGGAAACACGGGTTCCAGCCCTGGTCCGGGAAGATCCCACATGCCGCGGAGCAACTAAGCCCGTGCACCACAACTACGGAGGCTGCGCTCTAGAGCCTGAGAGCCACAACTACTGAGCCCATGTGCCACAACTACTGAAACCCGCATACCTAGAGCCTGTGCTCCACAACAAGAGAAGCCACTGCAATGAGAAGCCCGCTAGCTGCAACTAGAGAAAGCCCATGCGCAGCAACGAAGAACCAAAGCAGCCAAAAATAAATAAATTTATTTAAAAATAAAAAAAAAGAATCTGCCTTCCAGTGCATGAGACACAGGTTCGATCCCTGGTCGGGGAACTAAGATCCCACATGCTGTAGGGCAACTAAGCCCATGCACTGCAACTATTGAGCCCATGCACTCTGGAACCTGCGCACCACAACTAGAGAGAAGTCTGAGCACCACAATGAGAGATCCCGAGTGCCGCAACTAAGACCCAACACAGCCAAAAATAAATAAATATTATTAAAAAAAAAAAGTTGGCATGTCAGAGATATGATCAAGATGTTTTTATTTTGCCTTTAACTATAAGTATATATTTTAAAAGTTGTAGTTCGATCTCTCTGCTAAAGTTTCCAACTTTTAACTAGCACTATGAAAACAGCTTGATTATCTCTTTTTCTAAGAGATGGGTGCTGAGGGATAAAATGTTGGGCCCAGTCTTAAAGCCTCTGAATCTCTTTCATTTTCCTCCCAAGTTCAACATTGGGTGTCCAGGGTTCAGCTGTGTATTTAGTTCTGTAAACCTGCCCGGGCAGCCTCCTGTGGCATCCTGAACAAGAGGGCAGCAGGAGCAGCATGGCACCCAGGGTCCCCCCAGCACTGCCCACTCAGAAAGGACCGACCACGGTCAGCTCTGCGCCAGGCACCGCTGCAGGCTGTACTTGGCTGGAGCTCTGGACTCAGGGTCTGTGCCTTGTTTTCTGTTGCTGTTTTTGTCTGTGTGACTTGAGAACTTTTATTGTTTCCTCACATATATTGATTTTGTTCTCCCCAGTTTCCTTAAGATGGTTCAGCGTGAAACCATCAAACTGAAGAAGGCGCTTGAGAAGCCGGCCAATGACATGAACAGATTTTGAACCACGCGGACTGGGTCCCATCCCGGCTCCTGCAGCGGCCGGTGGGGCGACCTGGTCACTTTATGTCTCTGAGAGCACCATGCCTACCTGGGACTAGGCAATGCTGGTCCCCTCACCTGGCCAGATTTTCAGGGAGGGGTGTGGAACCTAAAGAACAGGGTGACAATTCTGGAAAAAAACCACCTGCAAAGGGCCAGCTCCTTGCCGGGCCCAAACTCTGCTGCTGCAGGCCCAAGGCCATCGCAGGCCCAGCCCAGCCCCTTCCTACCTCTCCAGCCCCTCCAGCCTCCCCGGCGCCATCTGTGCAACCTTGGACAGGGCTTCCCGGCTCAGGGGTGCCAATCGAGAACCAGATGTTCACCTGCTTGAGCCTGAGAACAGCAGGGATCCCTTAACCTTGCCACACAGCTCTGGGGGGCCATCTGCAGGCCTGAACTAGGTCACTGATCTTTCTTGCAGAGTCCCTTCTTTGCAATATGGCTGTAACAAGTGTTAAATGGCCTAGAGGCAGCCTTAATTTTTTTATAAATTGAGTTTATTTATTACATGCAAAGCCCACACCAACAGGTTACATCACAGAAAAGCATAAACAAAGCTCTTCGACACAGATGAAAATATGATCAACACAAACATTATACAACATATTAATCTCCTAAAGAATCTTAGGAGTTAATGAACTCTGTGAAAATGGAGTTTAATGTCAATAGGTAGAGCCTCATTTTGCTCTCTATACAACCAAGATTAATACATAGAATTGGACTTTCAGAGACCTCCAATTTCTTTTCCCTCTCCTAAAAGTGTGTTTAGAGTCCTTGTTTAACAGAAGGGTCTGAACACTCTGCAGGAAAAGGAAAGAAAGAACTTTCAACACTCAGGGCATCGAAGCACAGACTGGGGCAATCGACTTCACCAGCAAGAACCTGATTCTACAGGCAGATCCGGCCAGGAAGGTGTCCGCCTGCGCCAGGAACACGCGGCCTCACTCCTCTTGTCTATCAGATCCTGTCGGTGCCACAGCGGCGTCTTAGCCCACGAGCTGCCCTCTCGCAGTACAGAGTGGCTCCCGCCAGACAGAGCGGGCCCTGACATGACACAGGGACACTGACCACTGACCCAACACAGAAGTCAGCTCCGCTGGGCCCCCCAGCCTCTACAAAGGCACTGAGGCCACCTCCAGCCTGCCGCCCTGCCCGAGCAGCTCAGCGAGAGGAGGGCTGCTGGGGGGAGGGGCCCTTCCACCCCTGTCCTCACTGAGCATGTCCCCACGTACACGCCACTGCGTCTGAGGGGCTTTTTGGAGGAAAGAGCTTTATAAAACCACTACTGTGCTTGTGTGAGGATGCTGAGCGTTATCTACCACACCTCTTAAGGCCCAACCTATGAAGTCACACTCGCACTTTCTTTCAGAGCGAAGTACCGGGGAACCTTGGCTTCCCCTAACTGGTGGGTCGTGTCTCAATGTGGACCACGAATTTCGTTTTTTATTTTAGGTACTGGTACCTAGGAGTAGAACACGGGTCTGTTTGCGCAAAGTCAACTTGGAAAATGTAAAATATGATAAAATTACAGTACTTTATCCCTGTAAAATCTACAGGGATTTTACACTCAGAGATCACTTAGTTCTGCAGGAAACAAATTCACTTTGTGCTACATGACGTCAGTGTCACAGTCCTCTGCCTTCCACCTATGTGCCATTAAGCTCTACAAAGCGTCTACTCACCCCATCCCAGAGCCAGATAATCATGGAGGCCACCTTGTCCCTGACAGATAGCCAGAGCCTAATCAATTTAGAGTAAGTGATCTGGACCATGTCAAACTACACTCGTGACTCAGTGTTATAAGTCAGTGTTCTCAACAGAGCTACTTTCACCTTTAAAAAAAAAATGGTGTTTCAAGGCTGAGAAAAGACACTCAGCTAAAACTGAAATTACATATAATTCCTACTCCAGAAGATCCTGTTGAAGGCATTGTTAACCAGACTTTTTTTTTTTTTAACATCTTTATTGGAGTATAATTGCTTTACAATGTTGTGTTAGTTTCTGCTGTATAACAAAGTGAATCAGCTATATGCATACATATATCCCCACATCCCCTCCCTCTTGCGTCTCCCTCCCACCCTCATCCCACCCCTCTAGGTGGCTGCAAAACACTGAGCTGATCTCCCTGTGCTATGCAGCTGCTTCCCACTAGCTATCTATTTTACATTTGGTAGTATATATATGTCAATGTTGCTCTCTCACTTTGTCCCAGCTTACCCTTCTCCCTCCCAGTGTCCTCAAGTCCATTCTCTACATCTGCGTCTTTATCCCTGTCCTGCCCCTAGGTTCATCAGAATCTTTTTTTTTGTTTTAGATTCCATATATATGTGTTAGCATATGGTATTTGTTTTTCTCTGACTTATTTCACTCTGTATGACTGACTCTAGGTCCACCCACCTCACTACAAATAACTCAATTTCAGTTCTTTTCATGGCCGAGTAATATTCCATTGCATATATGTGCCACATCTTCTTTATCCATTCATCTGTCGATGGACACTTAGGTTGCTTCCATGTCCTGGCTATTGTAAACAGTGCTGCAATGAACATTGTGGTATATGCCTCTTTCTGAATTATGGTTTTCTCAGGGTATATGCCCAGTAGTGGGATTGCTGGGTCGTATGGTAGTTCTATTTTTAGTTTTTTAAGGAACCTCCATACTGTTCTCCATAGTGGCTGTATCAATTTACATTCCCACCAACCGTGCAAGAGGGTTCCCTTTTCTCCACACCCTCTCCAGCATTTATTGTTTGTAGATTTTTTAATGATGGCCATTCTGACTGGTGTGAGGTGATACCTCATGGTAGTTTTGATTTGCATTTCTCTAATGATTAGTGATGTGGAGCATCTTTTCATGTGTTTGTTGGCAATCTGTATATCTTCTTTGGAGGAATGTCTGTTTAGGTCTTCTGCCCATTTTTGGATTGGCTTCTTTGTTTTTTTGATATTGAGCTGCATAAGCTGCTTGTATGTTTTGGAGATTAATCCTTGGTCAGCTGCTTCGTTTGCAAATATTTTCTCCCATTCTGAGGGTTGCCTTTTCATCTTGTTTATAGTTTCCTTTGCTGTGCAAAAGCTTTTAAGTTTCATTAGGTCCCATTTGTTTATTTTTGTTTTTGTTTCTATTTCTCTGGGAGGTGGGTCAAAAAGGATCTTGCTGTGATTTATGTCATAGAGTGTTCTGCCTATGTTTTCCTCTAAGAATTTGATAGTGTCTGGTCTTACATTTAGGTCTTCGATCCATTTTGAGTTTATTTTTGTGTATGGTGTTAGAAGTGTTCTAATTTCATTCTTTTACATGTAGCTGCCCAGTTTTCCCAGCACCACTTATTGAAGAGGCTGTCTTTCCTCCATTGTATACTTTTGCCTCCTTTATCAAAGATAAGGTGACCATAGGTGCATGGGTTTATCTCTGGGCTTTCTATCCTGTTCCATTGATCTATATTTCTGTTTTTGTGCCAGTACCATACTGTCTTGATTACTGTAGCTTTGTAGTATAGTCTGAAGTCCAGGAGACTGATTCCTCGAGCTCTGTTTTTCTTTCTCAAGATTGCTTTGGCTATTCGGGGTCTTTTGTGTTTCCATACAAATGGTGAAATTTTTTGTTCTAGTTCTGTGAAAAATGCCATTGGTAGTTTGATAGGGATTGCATTGAATCTGTAGATTGCTTTGGGTAGTACAGTCATTTTCACAATGTTGAGTCTTCCAATCCAAGAACATGGTATATCTCTCCATCTGTTTGTATCATCTTTAATTTCTTTCATCAGTGTCTTATAGTTTTCTGCATACAGGTCTTTTGTCTCCTTAGGTAGGTTTATTCCTAGATATTTTATTCTTTTTGTTGCAATGGTAAATAGTAGTGTTTCCTTAATTTCTCTTTCAGATTTTTCATCATTAGTGTATAGGAATGCAAGAGATTTCTGTGCATTAATTTTGTATCCTGCTACTCTACCAAATTCACTGATTAGCTTTAGTAGTTTTCTGGTAGCATCTTTAGGATTCTCTATGTATAGTATCATGTCATCTGCAAACAGTGACAGTTTTACTTCTTCTTTTCCAATTTGGAGTCCGTTTATTTCTTTTTCTTCTCTGACTGCTGTGGCTAAAACTTCCAAAACTATGTTGAATAACAGTGGTGAGAGTGGGCAACCTTGTCTTGTCCCTGATCTTAGAGGAAATTTAACCATACTTTTCAGTTGTCCAATTACCTTTCTAAATTTCTGTGTTCATTTCTCTTCCCTTCGCCATATCCTAAGAGCCCCATTCTCTACAAGGTAGAAAAGAGCCAGCTATCTGTTGCCTGCTGTTTACCTGCTTCATGTCTTAAAATGTGTGGGTTTCCATATGGGTTAGAGCCTGCTCTGTTTAATGGGCAGGAAAAAAGGAGGTATATCTGGAAAGATGTGTAAAGTTCTCTCAGTTTTCTTCCTTGTATTTCTTATCAGTGGCACAGCTGACAAAGCTGAGTAAGGTCTGCAGGTGACAACACCGTGTTGGTGTGAACACCCTGAGTTTTTTCCAAATGCTCTGGTGGTATAAGGGAATCTCCTTGATTTTCCGAGTCACACATTTGAGTTTTCAGGGGGAAAGGGGTATCAAGTCTAAAACTTACTTTCAAATGGTTCACAGAAAAAATGTATTTATACAGAGAGAAAGACATAACAAACGTGTTAAAAATGTTTCATGTTTGGGGAATCCAGATAAAGAGCATATGGGAATTCTTTGTAACATTCTTGCAACTTGTAAAAGTCTGAAATCACATAAAATAAACGTTTAAAAATCATCTATAAAGGGCTAGGATGCAGAAATGAGATCAGTTACAATATTTCATAAAGATACAAAGGGTTAGCCATCCACAGCACCTGGGTATAAGTCAGGGTTCCCCAGAGAAACAGAATCAACAGGATATATACACAGAGATTTATTTTAAGGAATTGGGTCACATAATCATGGGGGTCCAAGACCAAAATCTGCTGGGGTGAGCCTGCAGGCTGAAGACCCAAGAAGGAGCGGCATTTGGAGTCCAAAAGCCTTCTGCCGGAAAATTCCTTCTGGCTGGGGAGGGATGCAGAGAGGAAGAGAGGGGAGGTGGGTATGGTGGGGGTATCAGTCTTTGTTCTGTTCAGGCCTTCAACTGATTAGAGGCCCATCTACATTACGGAGGGTAATCTACTCTCCTCAAAATCCACTGACTTTAATGCTAATCTCATCTAGAAAACACCTTCACACAAACAACCAGAATAATATTTGACCAAATATCTGGGCACCATAGCCCAGCCAAGTTGGCACACAAAATTAACCATCACAGCCTGCAGGAGCAGAGGCTAGACTGTCTTCTAAGAAAAATCACGGCACACACCCAAAGCTTCCTAATCTCATAAATGACGGCTTCAGCCTACCTTCCGTTTGGCAAGCTGTCAGGGTAATCAGCAACACGAAACATCTGCCCCACCCCAGCTTCTGGCCAGAGAAAGTAACTGAGCTCTCTGCTATCAGGGAAGCTTGCCCATGGGATACAAGGTCAACTTCACACAGATGAGGGCAAACACATCAGAACAGTTAAGTGGGTCAAAAAGATCCCAGCGCTGGACCCACTCCTGCCTAATTAAAACAAAATTTCAGAAGTAGGGGTTGTGTGCAGCCAAGGCAACAAAAAACTGCTCTAGATCATCTTCCTTTAACTCCCAGATCCAGCCAAACCATAAGATTAATTGTATTCATCATGATTATCTTACTAGAAATATTTAGGACAGCAGTTTGGACCCAGTGGTAGAGCTCCTTTCCTTAGTCCACCAGTATGGTTATGCCAAGAGCTCATGGGGAAGAGCCATGGTAAACTGGCCAGTTCATCCACTGCAGGGATGCAATCAGGCCAGCTGTCCACATCGTACAACGTCTGCTTTAAAGACCCATGGAAGAAATCTCGTACCTGCTCATTCTAGAATTTACTGCAGAGATTCCATGACTCCCATAACTGGGCATGATCTGCAATCTGCTTTGGTTGCCAGAAATTACATCTGCATTTTGTGTCCTGACCATGCATCTGAACTTAACCCACCTTCCTACCCTTACTGTCTTGCCCCAACTTTCTCTTTGAGGTCTTCTATGAAGTTGAAACTTTTGCAGCATATCTTGCTTAAGCATTCTCAAATTCTTTTTGGATGGAATGTTAATATAAACTGGAAACATTTTATCAGCAAACACAAAGCTACAATGTTTTAGAACGGCAAGGTACTCAGGGATGGATTACCTAGCTTGACCTTCCTTATTTTAAAGATGAAGAAACTGAGGCCAAGAAAGGTTAAGAAATCCACCCAAGCTCAAGGGTCAAACAGGCCAAATGGTAAAGCCAGGACTTGAGGAGCCTGGATTTGTGTGAGCCATCCCTCACCACCCAGCTCTTTTCTGTCCCTGAGTCTGCGGTGGAGTCCTGACCTTGCCATCACTTCAGAGACTCCTGGAGCCGTCTTTAGAACTAAGCCTGCCTCCTGCCAAGAGCAGACTTCTTAATTTTAGCCAGATTCTTTGCCTTGCTGATTTGCCAGGCAGCTTACTTGAAAACTCTTCCTCTGAGCACTGAGCTTCAACTGTTTCTACTATTACCAAAAATAGAGTGCTTGAGAGTTATGAAACAATAGGTGCAGCACAGCACTATACTATTTTGTGTAATAAAAACAAATGTTTCTACCTGCACAGAAAAAGAGATGTGGAACACAAGATGTTTGTAGCATTTACAGTGCTACCACTAGGTGGTGAGATTACAGTTAATTTTTTCCTTTTGGCTTATCTGTGTTTTCTAATTTTTTCTCCAATAATCACAAGGACTTGCCTAACTGTTTTAAAGTAAATAAAAATATTAAATAAAAACACTTTAACTTATTGTTTAGATCGTCAGGCTGCCTAAGTCTGCAGTGCAGTGGTACACATCCTTGAAGCCGTTCTTAGGCTGGGGATGTGGCTCTGCAGGATTATTACTGGGAGACCTTCCACGTCCTCTCAGCTCTGATCCTCCTGGGGCTTGTTTCTTGTCCGTTACAAGCAAACACGTAACTTTTGCAGAAAAAGGAGATGATGAGCGTATTTTCAACATGAATTAGCCAGACTGAAGCACTCAAATTCCAAGTTTCCACTTTCAAATGACCTTCCTATCCAGGACAAGCAAACAACCTTCCATTTACAGGCTGTGTGGCTTTAAAGAAGAGAAAGGTTTACACCTATAGCCACATAGCAATCAGTGAGGATCAGCAAACCTGCTTTGTTAGAGGGATTTAATCCTGTTCATGAAAGGTTATTTCCGTAATCCCTGAGCCCATCACTAGCCTTTTCAGGATCTAAATATAGATGAACACTCTAACGGGACCCCACGGTGTTTCGGTGTGTTCTGGTCCAGCTGCAGGGAAATACCCTTGAATGTGCCGTCAGAGATGTACCTTGTCACCTGCTACATGAATAACAATGATATTGCAAATCAGAGCTCTGCCATCAGCAGGGAATTCTGGGGGAGCCACTGCCTGTTGGCCAGTTTCCCTGGCAAAGTCATCCCAAGCCCTTGTTGAAATAACCTGTTTCTGCCATTTGGTGCCACTTCTTTCTTCACTGTCTTGCATACTAAATATGAAGATCCTAGTTGGTATTCTAACAAATCTGTCCTTTTTACCACCTCTCTTTTAGAAAAGAAGAGTGCCCCAGAATAAGTTTGGAAAAGCAACCAATCTCAGACTTAGCAATTATTAAACATTTAACGCCCTACAAAAATACTGTAAATTACTATCAACAAAGCAACTGCCCAGTGCTCAGGTGTACACTGCAAGTCAGATCCTTGCAAATTGGCTTCAGGCCTGCAAGTGTGTCCTTTCCTCACCAGTTTTCACTTTACATTAGTATAGTAGAAAGGATAAAACTCTCCATGGTCAAGAGGAAAAAAACAAAAACAAAAAACCAAACAAACAAAACTGGTAGCAGGGGCCTGGCCAAGCCCATACCCATCAAACTGAAAACTACCAGTTTGGAGAATCATATTTACTGACTTGGAAAGCTGCTAAAAAAGCTACAAATGTTGATGAATGAAACAGAAGAGCCACAAAATTGTATATACAACATGCTTTTTAAAAGTGTGCATATATATTCAAGAACTGGAAAAGGTGTAGAAGGACATGCACCTATAGTTTAACACAGTTAATAACGGAGGTGATAACCAAATTTTCTCTCGTGTAGTTTGTACTTTTCAATCATAAACCTACATGTGTGTAAAATGTAAAAAGAATAAACAATTCCTTAACGTCGGCCAACCTTAAGCTAAGTGAAGCTCTTCAAGGTAGGTGTGAGCGCCTGGAAGGCAGAGCCCATCACTGCGGGCTCCTTCCCCTCAGCAGGCTTCCCAGTGACGCCCCCCATCTCTGCCCGCCCGGACAGCAGGCCCCAACCGCAGGGCTCCAGGCCACCCAGTACGGGAGGTTAGGGTTAGGCGACGCCGTGTGCGGGGATGCCTCACCCGGTGGTCTCTCCTCAACTGGGGGGCGGGGGGGGTCGCTCCCCATCTCAAGGGGCTCTCTTCACCTGGGGGTGGTCTCTCCTCACCGGGGGTCCCTCCCCACCCGGGGGGCGGTCTCTCCCCATCTCGGGGGGAGGTCCCTTCTCACCGGGGGTCTCTCCCCACCCCGGTGCCGCCTCACCTTGGGGTCGCGCTCGTAGTAGTGCTGCTGCGTGCGGATCCAGCGGCCCACCAGGTGGTCTCGCACCGTGTGCGCCAGCGCCAGGTAGTAGTCGCGGCGCGTGGCCACGTTGCGGTCCTTGACGAGCGTGAAGTGCAGGTGCCGGTTGAAGCTCTTCCGCACCTCGGCCACGTCGCCCAGCCCCGCCAGCCCGCGCACGCTGATCTGCTTCCGCCTCTCGCCGTCCGTCAGCGGCTTCGCCATCGCGCCGGCAGTCCGAGGAGGACGAGGACGAGGAGGGCAAGATGAGCCGCGGGGACACGCCCGCACTGAGGATGCTGCAGCTTCGCCGGCTGCCAGGCCGCGCCTGCGCACTGCGCTGCGGCGGCGAGGAAGGGAGGTGCTGAGGGTGCGCCTGCGCGCTGCGCCGGACCAAGTGAGGGGCGGGGCCTGAGGAAAGGCGGGGTCGCAGGGTGGGAGGGGCCTCCTGGAGGGGCCGTGCACCTACCCCTGGGTGAAGGAGTATTGCGGAGTTTCTCAACTTGCAGAGCTGAGGATGAGGTCCTGGGCTTGTGGCCCATTCTGCCAGCAACCCTCTTCATGTCCACTCCCTGAGACAGTGTCTCCTCCTGCTCCTCCCCCTCCCTAAAGCTGCTCACCTGGTTCCTACCTGCAGGTCCTCTTCTGGGGCCCTCTTGCTCACTCTCACCAGCAACCCTCCGGTCTACACCCACTAGCACCACCACTGCTGTTCCCCAGGGCCGTCTTCGGGTCCCTGGCTTCAGGGTTGCTCCCACTGCTCCTCCCTGATCCTATCTTGGCCTCTGGGGTCTCTGCATCAAGGAGAGTCCTTACAGGTTGGTTTAACATTGAAAAACTGGCAGTATTCACTGAAGCTAAACACCTACTTCTGACCCAGCAATTCTAGTCCAAAGAAAATACCCAACAGAAATGAATGCTTAAACCAACCAAAAGGCATGTACAGAAATGCTCATAATATTCAAATATTCAAAACAGTCCCAAACTGGAAACCACGCAAATGCCCATCATTGCTGGACTGATAAATAAACTGTGGCATATTCCCACAGTTGCATAGTCCCCAGCCGTGAGAATGATCGACCACATCCAATACGCAGACGAACAATGCTGAGTGAGAGTAGGCAGCGCTAAAGAGCACAGCCTGAAGGATTCCACTCACGTGAGTTTCTAAGACTGGCCAGTCTCTGGGCCTGCAGACCTAGGATGGTGCTGAGCCTTAGAGGTGGACATAGATGGGGGGAGGGGGTGGGCAGGGAAGGGGAGTGGGTGAATCCGTGGCATCTGGAGAAGCTCTGATTACATGTGGTGTGCAAGCTCATCACTGCACACGTGGCAGCTACCCCACGTGGGGAGCGTCTGTGGGTGTGGTCCTGGGGCAGGGCCCGGTGGGGGGAGGGGTCACAGGTGCGGCCCAGGGCCTTCCACCATCTTTCTCCACAGCTCATCCTGTTTCCTTGCCCTCCCTCCACACCCAACGGGGCTCCAGATCCTTCTTTAGGCCAAAGCCTTCCTGCGTGCTCCCAGATCCAGTGCCAATAACATCAGGCCTGGTGGGCCTGCCTTCTCTCCCAAGCTCCCAAGGGCTCTCTCTCAGGAGCCGGTCCTCCAAGAGGAAGTCTGGGTCCTCCAGCCATTTCATTCCCTCTGTATCTAGTCCATCCTTAGCTGCTCTTTTGGGTCCTCTTGCTGGGATTCCTGTGGTAGTTTCCTCATGGGCTCCCCTGCCTCCCAGACACTCCCCAGAACCATCCTACCCAGGCTGCAGACTGGACAGCCCCTCAGCAGAGGGCTGAGCCCAGCACAGCTCCTGCAAACCACAACCCCAGCCAGGTAAGCTTGCTAAACCAGTCTCAGGCCCTCCCTAGCAGGTCCTCAGGCTGGGCCTGGGGGGCTAGAGGGGACAGGTGAAGGCAGGCACCCAACTGCAGCGGGCAGGCATTCTCATGTGTCCCATCCCAAAGGGACCAGGCAGAAGGGGAAGTGGTCAGAGCCGGGGTCAGTGAGAGAGCTGGGGGTGGGGAGAGAGAAGGAGCCCCCGAACTGTGGAGGCTGTGGGGCTGTGAGGGGCTGCAAAGGACACACAACCAACATCCACAGGCCTCCCTGGTCTGGATCTTGCCCTCTGCAGCCCTCACCCCTGGGGAGTCCCTCACTGGAGGGGCGGATTTGCAGCCTGGTTTCAAGCTGCATCTCAGGGGGCTGCCTCTGCCCACCCTCAGCCCAGGCTGGCCCACCACCTGTTTTTATATGGCCCTCAAGTTAGGAACGCTGTCTACGTTTTTATTTTTTATTTTTTAAAATAAATTTATTTATTTTATTTATTTATTTTTGGCTGCGTTGGGTCTTTGTTGCTGCGTGCGGACTTTCTCTAGTTGTGGTGAGCAGGGACTACTCTTCGTTGTGGTGCGTGGGCTTCTCATTGTGGTGGCTTCTCTTGTTGCAGAGCAAGGGCTCTAGGCATGCGGGCTCAGTATTTGTGGCATGTGGGCTCAGTAGTTGTGGCTCATGGGCTCTAGAGCACAAGCTCAGTAGTTGTGGCGCACGGGCTTAGTTGCTCCGTGGCATGTGGGATCTTCCCGGACCAGGGCTCGAACCCGTGTCCCCTGCATTGGCAGGTGGATTCTTAACCACTGTGCCACCAGGGAAGCCCTACATTTTTAAATGATTGAAACAAGTGAAAAGAAGAATAATTCGTGATGTACGAAAATTACATGAAATCCAAATTTCAGTGTCTACAAATACAGCTACACTCATTCCTTTCTATTTTCTCTAGGTCTGCTTTCACACATCCATGGCAGAGCTGAGCATCGTGACAGAGACTGTATGGCCTGAATCCGCCCCTTACAGAGGGTGCTGCCCCTGACCTGGAGTGTACGCTCCTGGGGGAGGGCCCCATGTCCCCAGCACTGCCTCACACTCGCAGTACTCCAAATAGAGCGAATCCCCACGGTTCTAGGTGCCGCATGCCAGGCGAGGGTGGACTGAGGTGTGGGAGGTGGCTGGCCTGGGCAGAATTCTTGAAGCCTCTTTAAAATTCACTAGATCACATTGGGAAAACACACATTAAAACCCCAGCGGGCAGCAGGACTTACCTGATACATACAATGGTCAACATGAAAGTGACTGACAGGGACTTCCCTGGTGGTCCAGTGGTAAAGAATCCGCTTTCCAATGCAGGGGATGCAGGTTCGATCCCTGGTCAGGGAAGTAAGATCCCACATGCCACGTGGCAACTAAGCCTGCGCGCCACAACTGCTGAGCTCGCACGCCTCAATGAGAGAGTCTGCATGCTGCAAACTACAGAGCCCACACGCTCTGGAACCCATGCGCCACACTAGAGAGGAGCCCGCGCACCGCAAGGAAGAGCCCGCATGCCGCAAGGAAAGATCCCGTGTGCCTCAACAGAGATCCCGCGTGCCACAACTAAGACCCAACACAGCCAAAAATAAACTAACTAACTAAATAAATAAATAAATGCTCTTTAAAAAAAAAAAAAGAAAGAAAAAAAGAAAGTGACCAACAGCACAGAGTGGTGGTGAGGCGGTGGAGTGCTGCTCAAGGGAGTGTAACCATTATAGCCATGTTGGAAACAGTGTGGCAGTTTCTTACAATAAAATAGTCAATAGTTAAACATACACTTACTACGTGGCCCAGCCATTCTACTTTTAGGTATTCATCCAAGATAAATAAAAACCTATGCCCACAAAACAACTTGTGCAAGGATGTTCACAGGAGCCTTATCACTAATGCCCCAAACTGGAAACAGCCCAGGTGACTATCAACAGGAAAGTGAAGAAACAAAGTAGGATATTGAAATAGTGGAATACTAACTCAACCATAAAAAGGAATGACACCGGTGAATCTCACAAATATTATACCGAGTGGAAGGCCAGACACAAAAGAGCACATATTGTACAATTTCATTGACATGAAGTTCCAGAATTGGCAAAAGTAATGTGTTGTGATGGAATTCAGAACAGTCCCCCAGGGGCCAAGGGTAGGGGGGTTGTCTGGGGAGTTTCTGGGGTGAAAACAGGGATATGGGCTACATGAGTGTATCTGTCACAGTGGTTTGAACTCTATTCTTAAGACCTGTGCATTTTACGATATGAAAATACCTCTATAAAGATATTCTTTAAAAAAAAAAAAAACTCACTAGGTCAGAAGTAAAAGCTAGAAAGAGCTTAAGTACCAAAGACAGCCTCCATCAAACAGGAAGAGCCTTTGCAAATCCAAGCCTCTAGGAAGCAACACTGAGTTCCTCCTGAGATTCATTTTGTGCAGAGACATTCCAGCTGAAGCTTTGAGCTGAGTATGAAGAGTCCATCCAAGAGAGAAGTGAAGGAAGTCTTCTTGCCGAAAGCCTATTTGCTTTGCTAACCCTTTAGCCCTGCTGTTTGGTTTGGGTGGAGTCCTACCAGGAACTCCCACTGGGAAAACAAGAGGATATTTGGCTCCACAGGAAATTTGGGGGGCAGAGAGGGAAGGTCAGTTTCCCTGTTCTCCGGATTTTCAATTCTCCTGCTTTCTTTTAGGCAACATTTTGTGACTCAGTAGGCAGTTGAGGACCCCTCCCCATGAGCCCAGCCCCTGCAGTACCCAGGGCTTCACCAGGAAGGAGCAGACCTGACCCTCCACCTGCCCCAGGGAGAGAATCTTCTCTCAGCCTACAGGCCTGAGGGGAGACCATGAGGAGACTGAAAAAATCTAAGGGTTGCCTTTTCAATTTGTTGATGGTGCCTTTGCTGTGCAGAAGCTCTTTAGTGTTTAGTGTTTATTTTTGCTTTTATGGCCTTTGCTTTTGGAGTCAGATTAAAAAAAAAAAAATTATTGCCAAGACTGATGTCAAGGAGTTTCTACCTATGTTTTCTTCTAGGAGGTTTACAGTTTCAGGTCTCACATTCAAGTCTTTAACCCATTTTGAATTAATTTATGTGTATGGTGTAAGATTGTGGTCCAGTTTCTTTCTTTTGTATGTGGTTGTCCAGTTTTTCCAGCACCATTTATTGAAGGGACTGTCCTTTCCCCCATTGTATATTCTTGACTGCTTAGTTGTAAATTAATTGACCATATATGCATGGGTTTATTTTTGGGCTTGCTATTCTGGTCCATTGATCTATGTGTCTGTTTTGATTATTATAGCTCTGCAATATAGTTTGAAAGCAGGGTGCATGATGCCTCCATCTTTGTTCTTCTTTCTCAAGATTGCTTTGGTTTTTCAAGGTCTTTTGTGACTCCACACAAATTTTAGGACTGTTCTATTTCTGTGAAAAATACCATCAGAATTTTGATAGGGATTGCATTGAATCTGTAGATTGCTTTGGGTAGTATGGACATTTTAACAATATTAATTCTTCTGATCCATAAGCATGAAATATCTTTCCATTTATTTGTGTCTTCTTCAATGTCTTTCATCAATGTCGTATAGTTTCCAGTGTACAAGTCTTTCAAAAGCTTCTGCACAGCAAAGGAAACCATCAACAAAATGAAAAGGCAACCTACTGAATGGGAGAACATATTTGCAAATCACATATCTGATAAGGGGTTAATACTAAAAATACATAAAGAACTCATACAACTCAATAGCAAAGCAAAAACAAAAACAGAAACAAAACAAACAACCTGATTAAAAAATGAGCAGAGAATCTGAATAGACAATTTCCCAAAGAAGACATACAGATGGCCAAGTGCATGAAAAGACAAGTGTTGGCAAGGACGTGAAGAAAAGGGAATCTTGTGCACTGTTGGTGGGAATGTGCAGCCACTATGGAAAACAGTATGGAGATTCCCCAAAAAACTAAAAAGAAGGACTTCCCTGGTGGTCCAGTGGCTAAGGCTCCACGTTCCCAGTGCAGGGGGCCCGGGTTCGATCCCTGATCAGGGAACTAGATCCCACATGCCGCAACTAAGAGTTTGCATGCCGCAACCCCCAGCCATATGTGCTGAGCACCTCGAGCCCTGGAAGTTATGTTTGGAGCCATCCCACTGCCTGTGTTCTGTGCCACAAACATGCAGCTCTGGCGCTCTCCTGACCTTCAGAGAGGCCTCTGGGGAGGATGCCTTATAGGGGGATATCTGCTTCTGAGCCACATCGATCTGAGGCAGACACTGAGGTTTACAGGACTGCACTTAAGCTCTTAGACAGAAACCTCTATCCGCCAATCAATAACACAGAAAAGCAAGACATCAGGGACTGTCAAAATGATAGAGGCAGTCAGGCCTAGTTTTTATTTCTCTTGACTCTATAACTATTTTTCTAAATATTCCATGCTTGGACTTCCCTGGTGGTGCAGTGGTTAAGAATCCACCTGCCAATGCAGGGGACACGGGTTTGATCCCCGGTCCAGGAAGATCCCACATGCCACGGAGCAACTAAGCCCGTGCGCCACAACTACTGAGCCTGCGCTCTAGAGCCCATGAACCACAACTACTGAGCCTGCGTGCCACAACTACTGAAGCCCGAGTGCCTAGAGCCCGTGCTCCACAATAAGAGAAGCCACCACAATGAGAAGCCGTGCACCGCAATGAAGAGTAGCCCCCACTCACTGCAACTAGAGAAAGCCCGCGCAGCAATGAAGACCCAATGCAGCCAAAAATAAATAAATTTATATATATATAAAAAAGTATCCCATGCTCATTATGATCGTGATGATTGATTCTTCAGCAGAGAAACCTGCTTTTGATAAATAGCTACATGCAAGGTCTGATGTGATGAAAAATTTCGTCTGGAGACACTCTTAACTTGGGAGGCATACCAGCTTGGGGTTTGGAAGCCTCCAGACCTGGGTCCTAGTGGGACCCTTCATCTCCTCAGCCATTGACCTTCAGCTCAGACAGTCCCAGCCTCTGGGCTGCGTGACAGAGATGACAGGTACCTGCCCATGGCTGCTGTGATGATGAAATCACTGGCTCCATGCCTGACACCCAGTAAGCTCTCCATCAACACAAGCCATTGTCATTACTGTAGCTCAAAATAGAGAGATGCTACATGTGGTATGCTTATCCCGCCACGAACTCAACATAATTTTCAAGGCGAATCCAAGGACCTTGAGTGTGAAGAGGCCTTGGAGGTGCCCGATTCTGACCTCTCACCCCCAGCAGGGACCCCTTCTCGGGCACCCGTGAATGCTGACGTGCGTGAATGAAGAGCCGTCTTCTTTCAGGACATCTTTCCTCATCAGCAGCTTCCCTGTGAGTCTGAGCTCTGGCCTCTGGAGCCACACAGGCGGGGCCAGGCTCTGATAATCCTTACAGTATTTTTTGGGGGGGAGGGCAGGCGGATTGCAGGATCCTAGTTCCCTGACCAGGGATCGGACCGGTGCCCTAGGCAGTGAAAGCGAGGAGTCCTAACCACTGGACCATCAGGGAATTTCCAACCCTTACAGTATCGAGGACGGCTGTCGGAACCCCACCCACCTGAAGCCTCTTTCCAGGCCTGTGATGTCATGATTTATAGTACGAAATATATGTTTGGTCTTCATCCCTGCTCCTGGCTCACAGCTCCCCAAACCCTTGGGATTTCCTAAGCATAAGAGAAATGGGAGCATCTTTTGTTGCATTTGGTCTTTTGTCCTCAGTCCTATTAGCCCTTTCAATCACACTTGAATTTGCATTAATGAGATGATTTTTGGAAAGCCTCTAGGTAACCACAGGGTGAGGGCTGGTTGCCAGGGGAACCAACCAAGTGATTAGAGGGCTCAGAGATTCCGCCTTTCCTAGGCCCAACCTCTGGGGTGGGGACAGGGGCTGGAGATCAATGACTTCATCAATCAAACCTACGTAATGAGGCCTCCAAAAAAACCCCCAGAGTACAGTGTTCGGAGAGCTCCCAAGGTGGTGAGGTGTCGGGAGGGTGGTGCGCCCGGGGAGTGTGGGAGCTCTGCACCCTCCCCGATGCCTTCCCCTCGTGTCTCTTCCGCCTGCCTGTTGGTTTGTATCCTTTGTGATAAACTGGCAATAAGAACTAAACTGTTTTCCTAAATTCTGTGAGCCTCTCTAGCAAACTGCAGAATCTCAGGAGTGGGTCATAGGAACCTCTGATTTACAGCTGGTTGATCAGAAGCCCAGCTGACTAGCTGGACTTGAGAAGGGCCTCAGAAGGGCGGGCAGTCTTGCAGGACTGAGCCCTTAACCTGTGGGGTCTGACGCCGCCTCCAGGTAGATGGTGTCAGAACGGAGTTGAATGCTGCGCACACAGCTGGTGTCTGAGAATTGCCTGGTGGGAAAAGCCCCATACGTCTGGTCTCAGGGTGAAGCACTGAGAGCCTAGTGAGGGGTGACTGGAGGAGTAGAAGGAGAAAACAGAGTCTCCTCTACAAGAATGAACACTCCTCACATTTCACGGTCTCCAAACAAGTCATTTAAAAACAACTTTACCACAAAGTGCACACCCAAGTGTGGCTTTTCACAGTTCTTACCTCGGGAGACTCTGTATCTATATTACTGACCTGTGATGATTCTGCACCCTTCTGAAAGTTCCTTTTGGGAATTGCCTCATGATTTTATTGCCATCCTTGATTTTATCCAAAAATGGTATTATCCCAGTTCGAATATCATATTTGCCTTCCAATGATTCTGAAATTGTTCTAACAATCATATCCACCCCGAAACAATGATTTGCTGTGCCTGAGAGTATTCAAAAGCATGTGCGAGGGGTTCTTAAAGTAATGTAAAAACTAAAACTGTATTTTAAAAAAGCTGTTTTGTTAACTTTTAAAACTGTCTCATTGGGGAAGCCTTTCTAATTATGACACAAACCCCAGAATGCATCAAATAAGATAAATTATATCAAACTGTAGTAAATTAGATACATTTAGGAAATTCTCTGGTGGTCCAATGGTTAGGACTTGGCGCTTTCACTGCCGGGGCCTGGGTTGAAGCCCTGGTTGGGGAACTAAGATCCCACAAGCCTCACAGCACGGTCAAAACAAACAAACAAACAAACAATTAGATATATTTAAATACATTAAAATAGTAAAATTGTGTATTGAAAAAATATTGTAAAGTCAAAAAGTAATAATAAAATGGGGGAAAATGTGCAACACATTCTACCACAATAGCCAATTTCCTTAATATATAAAAATCTCTTAAAATCAGTAAGAAAATGACCATAATCTTACAGAATAATTGGCAATGGACATGAACAGATGTTTCACAGAAAAGGAAATACTCAGACACACACACACAAGATGAATTAGATCAGTGCCTAGTAAAACTATCAGTTCTCATTTTTTACCTGACAGAATGGCAGAGCAAACAGCTTGGCCATGGCTGTGTTGATGAGGGCTTGGGAAGCAGGCACCAGAGCTGCCAGTGGAGTTGTAGGGAAATCTGGCAAAGCAGCCACAATTTAAAATGTTCTTGCCCTGCAGAGCAAAGCAAGCCATCAACAAAACAAAGAGACAGCCTACTGAAGGGGAGGAAATATTTACAAATCATATATCTGAAAAGGGGCTAATATCCAAATTACATAACAAACTCATATAACTCAATAGCAAAAAACAAAACAATCTGTTTAAAAATGGGCAGAGGATCTGAATAGACATTTTCCCAAAGAAGACATACAGATGGCCAACAGGTACATGAAAAGATGCACAGCATCACTAATCATTAGGGAAATGCAAATCAAAACCACGAGATATCATCTCATGCTTGTCAGAATGGCTATTATCAAAAAGACAAGAGAGAAGTGTTGGCAAGGAGGTGGAGAAAAGGGAACCTTTGTGCACTGTTGGTGGGAATATAAATTGCAGCAGCCACTGTGGAAAACAATATGGAGGTTCCTTAAAAAATAGAAAATAGAAACTACCATATGATCTAGCAATCCTACTTCTGGGAATATAGCCAAAGGAAATGGAATCACTAATTAGAAAAGATACATGCACCCCAATGTTCATAGCAGCATTATTTACAGTAGCCAAGATATGGAAGCAACCTAAGTGTCCATTGCTGGATGAATGGATGAAAAAATGTGAAATATTATTCAGCCATAAAAAAATAATGAAATCTTGCCATTTGCGACAAGGTGGATAGACCTAGAGGGCAGTATGCTAAGTGAAATAAGTCAGATGGAGAAAGGCAGATACTATATGATCACACATGTGGAATCTAGAAAACGGAAGTCATAGAAACAGAGATCAGACTGGTGGTTTCCAGAGGTAAGGTGTGGGGGTGGGTGGGTGAAATAGATCAAAAGGTACAGACTTCCAGTTATAAAATAAAAGCCCTGGGGATGTAACGTACAGCATGGTGGCCATAGTTAATAATATTGTACTGTACATTTGAAAGTTGCTAAGAGAGTAGATATCACAAGAAAAAACATTCTGTAACTATGTGACAGATGTTAACTAGACTTATCAGTGATCACCTCACAACGTATACAAATGTGGAATCATGTTGTACACCTAAACTGATACAATGTTATATTTCAGTTGTACCTCAATTAAGAAAAGAACAGTTCAAGACATGATGTCGTGTCTTGCCTGGGGAATCCGCTCCCGTTCTGCATGAGGTGGCATTAACAGCAGCAGGCAAACCCTTGCGGGTTATTTCAAGTGAAGTCCTTCCTGAAACTCCTCCAGGGGTCTCACAACTCTGTCTTCTGGAAAAGTGTTGCTTCTTAAAAGGACTTTGCTCCCACCAGGGCCCCGATCTTCACAGGTGCTTGTCGCCTCCAGCGGTTCCCTGGATCAGCAAGGCTGCCCCTTCAACCACTCCATTTATATCACTCTTAAGACTCGTCCACCTCCTCCAGGAGGGCAGGGAAAATAGACCCCAACTCCACACAACACCCTCTCAGAACTGGACCCCAGAAGTCAGGGCACGGTCTCCCAGTGGGACGCCTCAGTGAGTCACCTAAGACACAGAGCTCCCGGCACATTTTCTATTTTCTCAAGATACTTAACCCCGTGAAGACAAAGGGGAAGTAGGTTGAACTATTCTGAGTATCGAGAGGGTACATTTCATATTAGGGAGTAAAAATCAGTTTAATTCCATTATTTTCTAATTTATGTTGATCCAAGGCTCTCCAGCATCATTCAGCTTAAGCTGCAATTTAATTTAGATTTTAAATTCCTTATTAAAATACCCTTCTAAGAAGCACCCTAAGACAAAATAAAGCACGTTCCTGCAGTTGGGTCCGCAATGTCAGGTCAGCTCATGCACACGGGTGTGGGAGTGCAAACAGCTGGACACCGTGGGGTTGTCATCCAGACGGGGAGGCTGTTCTGAGTGAGGGCGGGAAGGTGGGGTGCGGGACACACGGTCTGGGCACGTGGGTGGGAGCCTCTTGCCCATGCGTGTGCATCACTCACAACGTGTTGGGATGTGCACGTGTGGCTATTTTTAAAAAACAAGAGCCTACTTCATTATCACAAAGACACTCAGTGAATGACTTGCATATTCTGCTCAGCTCAAAAACATTCCATGACTTATTTGGGAATCTCTTGGGAAACGTCCAGTTGTTTATTTTTTCAGATGTGAGATCACCAACCTATAAACAGACCAAATCAATTTTCACTTCTGCCTTCATGCATTTTTGATTCCTTGCCTCCGGAGTCCATTAAGTATCTAAACTGTTAGGTATCATGGAAGGAAGGGGCTGGGAGGCCCACCAAGGCGGGGGTAACTGGGTGGAGGGGAGCTGGTTTTCATGTCCTTGTCAAGTAGAGCCTGGAGCTTTAGTGCTGACGTGGCTGTCTGGGGGAAGCATCTTCCTGCTCTGTCTTTTCCTGCTGTGTCGCATGCAGACCTCTGCCCCCTACCCCAGTACTGACACTTCAGGCAAACCACCGGGCAGAGGACAGCTGGCTCCAGTTTCCAGTGTTTGCATCCTGGTGGCCTCCCTCCAGCCCTCTAGAGTTGGGGTTGTGGCGACGCCCCGACCCAGACTGGGTCAGGACACCCAGGAGGGGGTGGGGACTCCCCGTGTGGCTGTCCTGCAGGCTCAGCGCTTCTCAGGTTGTACACCTGCATCCCTCTCCCGGCCCTGCCCACTCGGGGGTCAGGGCTCCGTCCCCACAGGCCTAACACATGGGCTTATTCAGCAGTCACGTCACTCTGGACCCGCTGCAGCCCTGGGAGGGGTCTGTCCAGTCTTTGTCCGGCCCGTGATCCCCTTCCGACTGTCCTGGATTAAAGCCAGATCCTTGCTGAACACACTGCAACCTGGAGCTCGGCGCTCGCTCCAGGCCCCACGGCCGCCGGAGGCGACGAGCCCGGATCCTCACCCGGCAGTGCCGCGAGTCACAGTCGAGGGGGCTCTGCCCTGCCAGACCCCGGAACAGCCTGGGCCTCCACAGGGCCAGTCCCGGACAGGGGACGCCAGGAGGGCCCGACGGGGGCTTCTGTGTGTCCTTCTGCTGTTGTCTCCCCAGGATGTACCGACAGGATTTAATCCTGCCATCACATGTCACCCACTTGGGCAGGTTTTTGTTTAAACTTTGGTGAACAGGGACCTCAGGTGCCCGACACCTGGGGTGGAGGGACACGGCTGGCGCTCACCGAGAGGAATCAAAGGAGCAGAAACCCTGGGAAACCCTTTATTTCAAGTGGAACCCATGAGGTTCAGCTTATTCCGTGAACTGTGCATATGCCACAGGAACGGCTGCGGGCCTGGGACACGTAGCGTCCTGTGCACAGCTCAGCCAGCATCCTGCGAGCCTGCGGGGACGGGCCGTGAGAGGGCGCATCTGGGGCTTCGGCCCGACCGACACCGACACCGCTTGGCTGCAAATGGCTCAGGGCAGCGATACAACCACTGGGCTCAGAACACAGCTGCTACACGAGCACTCAGCACCACACAGACCTCACTCACTCACAGACACAGATATCTCACAGCAGCTCCCGCTCACGTTTAGACCGCTTCGAGAAGCCGGGGCACACGGGCCACAAAGAGGCATTTCCTCCAGCCCCTCTTTCCAGTCTCAGCGCCAACCCGCCAGCTAACCCTGAGCCACCCGAGGACCCAAGGAAGCGGCGTCGGGATGACGTCACAGTCCACACCCACGCAGGAGATGCCTGGCCCGCCAGCCCAGGGGGCTCCCGCTGGGGGCAGTGGGACAAAGCAAGACTCCCGTCACAGGACGTGTGTCACAGCCGCCCCACCCCTGCGATGGGACGGTGGGGACAGCAGCTGTGCCACCCTGGCCTCGGCCTGTGCCCTTTACCCTGTCTGGTCACTGCCCACCGGGAGCCAAGGCCTGGGCCGTGTTCCAGCACGTCCAGGGGCCGGTCTGTGAGGTCACGGGGAGGAGGGTCTCAGCCTGTGCCGTGACCCCCTCCCCACACACTGGGGGTCCCAAAGGGGCCTGTTCTCGCAGAGACAGTGCTTCTACGGGGACGGCCGGCAGCTGGGCTGCTACAAGGTGGGGCTCTTCTGTCGGCTCAGGGAGTCGATGTAATGAAAAGTGGCCCCCAGAGCCCAGCTGGTCTCCACGTTGTCAATCTTCCGGGTCAACTTGAAAAGACAAGGGGCGGGGGGGGGGGGGGTGGAAGGGAGCATGTGCGTGTGAAAGGCGGGCATGTGCTCGCGACGGGCGGGGGCTGGGGGCGCCGGGGGAGTCCCCACCTTCAGCACTTTGTCCCCCGGGAAGCCGAGCCCTTGGAGCAGCGAGCTGACGTAGGTGAGATCCAGGCACAGGAAGGGGCTGCGCGGCGGCTGGGTCTCCGCCGTCCGGCACACTGTGGGGGAAAGGGCTCCTGGGTGGGGGAACGGGGGCAGCCAGACTCCACCCACCTGGGGCACCCACCCCACCAGGCCCTGTGCCACCTGGGGCCTCACTGCTGGTCAGAGCACAGCACAGGCAGGGACTTGAGGCCAAACCGGTGCCCACTGCCCGCCTCCAGGCCCCATCTCTGCACTGTGACCCCAGACACCTCTCCTCGGCGTGGACCTGGGCCTTCTGGGGACTGGAATCACCCACCAAGCTGGCACAGAACACCCCACCCCTGTTCACGACGGGGACGACAAACCAACCCACAGCCTCTGCTCGGAACCTTTTCTGGCTGGTGTCTGGGAGACAAACCCAGAGGTGACGAGAACGATTTTAAAAAAGCCTTTTTTCAGGGGAGGGAGAGAAGGTCCTTCTATGGAGAAACATACAGCGTTTAACCCCTTTGACCCGCAACTGGGAAAGGCAACCAAAGAGCGGAATCTACAAGCAGCCCGTACACCCGGCCATGGAGGAGCGAGGGGAGTGGCGGCCACCGGCCACACCCCGGGGGACAGCTCTCCATCCCCCACACTGGACTCTGCGGTGCAGGGGCCCCTGGCAATTGTGAATCTGCTGGGACACTTTTGGGAGTTGAGGTCACCCGAGTCACAGAGAAAGAGTCAGAAAAAGTGAAGTCAAGGGGGTCTGTCCCTCACAGCCCTGGGACTAAAAACCCCACCTCCACCACCCGGGCCACCCAGGATGCGGTGGGCCTGCGCTCTGGGCTAGCTCAGCGGCCCCTACACACTCTCATGCCCCCGAAGCCTCATCCGGTCGACCGTCAGGGGCCGACTGGGAGCTCTGGGGCCGGCGCCTGCCTCACGCCCGGGCCAGCGTCCTGCCTCCAGGCCACTCACCGTACTTGGCCGCAGTCTCGAAGTCTCCGACCACAAGGCTGCCTCCCTTCTCTGCATCTGTGGAGGAGACGGGGCACCCAGTCGGCACCAGCACCGTGGAGCCGAGACGGCACTGAGGCCCCCAGGCCTGCGCCTGGGGTACCCTGGGGGTGGGGGGTGAGACGCGGGCGGCCGCACGTCTGGGCATCGGCGTGCAGAGGAGGGTGCCCTGGCTCCAGCTATGGGGAGCCCGCAGACCAGGCGGCTAAGGGGCAGCTGCTGGGGTGCCCCAGAGGGAGGGGCCTGGGCCTAGGTGAGGGGTGAGAGGTCAACTTCCGCCTGGACCGGCTGGCTGCCGTCCACACTGGGCCCGACAGTGTAGCCCAGCGGGCCCCAGGGAGCCGGAACCCGACGGCTTCGGTCTCTCCAGGGCGGCTTTCTGTGGACATTCACGTTCTCACCCTTGCCACGGGCAACACGTTCTAATATCCTCAATCTATTTCATCAAAAGACATGTCCGGTCACGACCCACTGAAGTGACCTCACAACCCTCTCGAGGGTTTCCAGTTGGTCTGACCAGCACCGGTCCCAGATTCACAATACCGTCTTCTGTCCTGACGGCACCGCGGGCTGGGGAGGGGTCAGGGTGATACCCCCAGGCTCCTGAGGGCGATCTGAGGGGTGGGCTGAGCCCTCCTGCTGGCCTGGGTGCCAGCGGCTGACGGTTTGAGAATCACACAGGTGAAAGGAGAATAAACCGACAGCGAGGAAGCCTTCCTGCACCGAGCGGCTCAGAGAACTGACTTATTTATAAAAAGGGGGCCTATTACTCTCTACTCAGTGACACGTCCCCTCCCCCCTCTATTTCTATCACCCTGATGTGACTGACGGGCCCTCCGCCCGGGGACCCACACCCAAGTCCCTGCACAGCCCAACCGAGCCCCACCCTTACCTATGAGGCCCACATTTGCAGCAAGGTCATAATAGTAGGAAAAGGCATAAAAATCCACGTCCTTCACTTCCTCCGTCCTGTGCACTTTGTTTCGGAGGATCTCAGACACTCGGCGGGCACACAGCTGGTAGAGGCTCCCCGCTGGGGCGAAGGGAGAGCAGACTCAGCGGTCAGTGGGCTCTGGGCGCCTGACCACACAGCTCAGGGTGACTGCGACCTGGGGGTGCTCACCAGCAACTTTTCAGGGGCCACGTGCCGCAGCCAGCTCAAGGGGAGAAACTGTGAGCGCAAAAGGTGGCCGGAGAGAGTGCGGCCCGACCCTGAAGGTCACGCGCCTCCAGCTGAGCGCCTGCAGCTGCCGTGACGCAGCCCAGTGGGTCCACCCCACACTCACCCTGCCAGCCCTGTGCTGAGCTCGAGTGTGCGCTGTCCCACCCCATCTCACCAGCCGCCTGGGTGGGGCCTGCACCTCCCTCCTGTCACAGATGAGGAAGCTGGGGCCTGCAGGCAGCTTGCCAAGCTCACAGGGCTGGTCACTGACTCCTTGCTCAGAAGGACAGCGACAACACAAGACTGAGTCAGAGGACATGGACGGCCCACAGCCCACACCTGGGCCCAGTTCTGATCTTGCCCCAGCCCTGCTCCACGTCTGACGGCAGCTCCATTTAGCTCTCCCAGGGCCCTGGGAGCTGCACCCTTGCACCTGGGACCTCATCTCCCTGCACTCTCCCTCGTCTGACCCGTCACACCACCTCTTCCATGCTCCTTAAACACAGCAGCTGCCTCTGGCCCTTTGCATGTGCTGCTCCCTCGGCTTGGAGCTCACTTCCCATTTCTTCACGTCTTGTCTCAGGTATCACCCCATGAGGCCTTCCCTGGTCATCTTTAGACCGCAATCCCCCACCTGGCACTCCCAGCCCCCTTCCGTTTATCACTGGATAGTAAGGAGCATGCATTTGTTCTCCACCCTGGGTTGCTGGCACAGAGATTGTAAAGCCTCGTGAGACCCTGAGTGGTGAGAGTGAGAGAGGCGTTTTGTGATTCATAATAAGCCCCTTTCAATCCTCCTGGGTTGTGCTAACGAGGTGACTCCTGGTGGGTCCCTCAACAGCTTCAGGATGGGAGCTGGTGATTAGAGGGCTGAAACTTTCAGCCCCGCCCCCGAGGGAGTGGGCAGGGGGCTGGGGATTAAGTCAGTCACCAGCAGCCACGGAGTTAATCAGTCCCTCTGCCACGAGCCTCGTAAAAACCCTACACGATGGGGCTCAGAGAGTTTCCCGGTTGGAGACACGTGCAGGGGGTGCTCCTGGGGGGAGGGTGCTCCCGGGGAGAGGGGGGTGCTCCTGGGGAGGGGGGCTCCGGGTGCCCTCCCCACACGCCTGCCTTGTGCCTCTCTCCCATTTCACTGTTGCTCAGCTGTGTCCTTGATAAGACACCAGCGATAGGAACACGTTCCCTGAGTTCTGTGAGTGCTTCCAGCAAATTATCGAATTTGAGGAGGAGGCCGTGGGAACCCCTGATTTGCGGCCGGTCGGTCAGAAGAACGGGGGGCCCAGCACTTGCAAAGGTTGGGGGGGGGGCTCATCTGATGAGGGCTGCACTGACTCCGGAAGTCAGTGTCAGAACGAAGTGAATCGCAGGACACCCTGCTGCTGCCAGAGAACTGGCCGCTGTGGGAAAAACCCCACACGTTTGGCGTCAGAAGTGCTGTGAGTAGCAACAGCCCTGTCACCAGAGGCAAACCTCACGCCCACGTACCCAGCCTGGACACAGTGTTTCAGCATCTCTTTTAGAAGAAACTCAAAGAGCACAGAGCCACGGGACCCTGTGGGTGAGACAGGCCTGGGGCTCTGCGGCCTCTCCCGCCCTCGCCGGAGCACAGGCGGCGGGTGTGGGAGGAGAAGCCATTTCCCACAGAGCTGCCAGGCCCACAGCCGTGCCTGGCTGTCTGCTTGAAGCCAAGGGATGTCCAGATCCTCCCTCACTGGAGGCTTGCTGGGAAATGGGGTCCCTGGAGGAGCGGCAGACAAGGGAGCCCCGTGCAGGGACCCTGCAGGAGCCAGGGGTTCCAGAACCGTGTCCGGCTTGCGGGCAAGTACACACTTATCTGAGAAGGAGGCTGGACGGTCCCCCTGCTTCTCTGAGGTGTCCAGAGGGAAGGGGCTGCCGTCGACCCTCACGAGCCACCCACGGAGGATAAACGTGCCGTACCTGCCTCCTGTCCTGAAACCCTGTACGTTACTTCAGCGTGCTCCCACTCTCCTCTGAAACCGGGAGACAAACAAGGGCTGACCAACTCTGCTCCATCCTCAGCTGAAACAGAAAGAGACAGAGGCAGATGAAGAGCACTGACCGTGATGGGGTGAGGGCACGCCTGGAGCTGAGACGGGGCCCGCTGAGGGGAGGCCGGCAGCACTGAGTGTCTCAGGTCAGCGCCGAGGGCCTCGGAGGGTCAAGGGAACACGCTTCCTTTTTGCCGCGGGATGGACTTGCGGAAGCGTCCCGAGTCAGCTTCGGGAGGCAGAAGCCCCAGCAGAGCCACTCCCAGCTCACGGCCACAGAGGGGCTTCGGGGGTCCAGGCGACGCTCATGACGACCCCAGTGGCTCCCCGTGGGGGCAGCCTCCAGGGCCCCAGGATGCCAACCCTCGGGGACACGCCTGCTGGCGTCCTGCCGAGTGGGTCCCTGTCCCCCCACCCCGATCCTGGCCTGGGCCCGCCTGCACCAGCGGAACGTGCAGGTCACAAGGCCGTGGGACCTCAGGAGGCTTTCCTTCCTCTGACCCGCCAGGGAGACGTGCAGGCTGCTCTGCGGGGTAGAGGCCAGACACGCGTCCCAAATGCCACCTCACAGGACCCCGGGGACCCCAGCAGAGGGACCGCCGAGTGGATGCCTGTGCAATCCTGAGATAAGATGACTGCTGTTTGCAGCTACTCAGGGCAGTGGGTGGTCTGCTGAGTGACAACGGCTCACACGGCAGGAGAGGCCTCCCTGGGGCAGCGAGGGGTCTGCACCCCTTCTGGCAGCTGTCACAGCCCCACAGGAAGACACACGGCTCCCCACCGCTCTGCCGGGTCGGGGTGCAGGAGGGACAGGACCCTGAGGCCGGCACAGACGGGCAAGTGGGTGCCTGCCATCCTCCACTGGCTAACAGGTGTTTTCTGGCCCAGAGTGTGGTCGTGGGTGTTTCTGAGACGTGGATGCGTTTTTGGTTTGCAACAAAGGGGCCACTGTTATGAGGTTAAACAACAGGATTCGAAATAAAGGAGCTGAAGCAGGATGTGCGTGGAAAACAATTCCAGTGGAACATTCCCGCTCTGTCAGAACGGCCAGGCCCTGGAAGAGGCAGCGGAAGTGTTGGGCCAGGGGTGTGCGTGGCCGAGAACACGCGTGGGCTTGCTCACATCTGACCGAGGCCTTCGGGGGGACAGGCCGAGGCAGCCTCAGAGCAGGGCCCCCAGTCGCCTCGGGCGTGTGGTCCCCTGAATGTCCCAGGGGCTCGAGCGCCTGCCAGCAACGCCTGGCTTGTCCCAAGCCAAGCATGTCAGGGCAGGATGGCACAGAGAGGGCCTGGGAACAGACACAGGCTTCGTCCCCAAATGCCATGTCTGGAGGAAGGCAGAGCCCGTTCCAAGTCCCCTCGAGAGCAGAAGAACACAGGGGACGTTCTCAGGAGCCAGAACCTCCCCTGAAGCCCCCCCTTGGAGCCCCTCCCATGCGCCCCGTGGTAAATCCTTACCAACAAGCCAACTCCGATCACACCCAGTTCCTTGGGTTCCTAAGAACCCCCTGCAACTCGGTGATTCAGAAACCGCTTCACTAGCATCTTTCTTTAAAAGTAACTGAGAAGGTCTTCAGGGGCCCACCAACAAGGTCTCGGGGTTGGGGGGGGCGCCCTCTGGGGCTCCCGAGTCGTGTTGGCCGGGAAGGCTCTGAACACTGTACCCCACTCACCAGGCTTTCCCTCCTCGCCGCCTAGAACCGCCAGCCGCGCCGACATCAGGCCGAGCCCCAGGTAGCTGCGGAGAGAGAACCCAGGTGAGCGGAGGCCACCCTCAACTCCACCTGCAGCACGTTCACCAGCCTGGATCCAAAATGTGGGGAGAAGGAGGAAACTAGGGGCAAGGCAGCAGCTTCCTGCTTCTTCCAGGAGCTCCCTCAGTGGGGTTCAGGGCATCCAGCTCCTCAGCGCAACAAGCGAAGGCTCTTACTTGGTGGGAGCTCGTCCAGGAGCTGTGGACACCGGCGAGGGCGACAGACAGGTCCCCACCTTTATGGTGTGGACGAGCCTCACGGAAAGAACCTATTAAAGGCGCCACATGGCAAAAAAGACGGCCCAGAAAATTCCTGCACCATCTATGGACTCTTCCCCATTTTCCCATAAACCTCTTCCAAGGCAGAAGAGAATAAGTACAAAAGAAGAAATGTAATCTTACTACAGGTGAATTAAAAAAAGAGGGAGAAGGAAGAGGAGGAGGAAGAAGAGGAAGAAAGAAGGAGGGCGGGAGGGAGGAGGGAGGGAGGAGGGAGGAGGAAGAGGCTGCAGGGGGGTCCACAGCAGGGATTTTGGGACTGAGTCTATGGCCCGGCACCCTGGTCACTCCCAGGTGGGAGGCGGAGGCTGGGGGAGGCCTGCAGTGCTAAGCTGAGCCACATGCCTGGACGGTGGACCTCTCCACCCTCAGTCCTGAAAACAAACCTGTAGGAGTAGAGCCTGTAGGTCCTATTAAACATCTGGAGGGATGTGAGGAAGCCGGGCGGGGAGGTCTGAAGGGTGCCCTGGGGAAGAACACAAGGGTTAAAGCACCTTTCCTGCTGACCTTTCTAGAAAATTGTCCCCCACTCCCTCAATTCATTTGAAAGAACAGGGATATGCACAGATGTATTCCATTAAATTAGCCTTTCATCAAATCACATGCTGTGAAACAGCTTGGAGCAAGCAGTGAAACACTTTGTCTTTCCTCTTTTTTTTTTGGCTGCATCAAGAGGCATGTGGGATCCTAGTTCCCCGACCAGGGACTGAACCCACACCCCTTCCAGTAGAAGCGTGGAGTCTTAACCACTGGACCGCCAGGGAAGTCCCGTGTCTTTCCTCCCTGTGAGTAACATTTACCCATTCTGGGAAATACGGCCCAACCAGAAGAGCTATGCGTAAATTTAAGGCTATTCCATTAATGCTAAGTTTTCTTTTTATTTATTTATTTTTTTGGCCATGCCACGTGGCATGCGGGATCTTAGTTCCCCAACCAGGGATCGAATCCATGCCCCTTGCACTGGAAGTGCGGAGTCTTAACCACTGGACCGCCAGGGAAGTCCCAAGGCTCTTCCATTAAAACTAAAACTAATAGTAATAATTTAAAAAGTGGCAGATGAGGAAGGTACTTTTTAAAAACAGCACGCAGTCTCAACTGGAAGCGTTTTCATGTCCCTTAGAACAGCGGTCCCCAACCTTGTTGGCACCAGGGACTGGTTTCATGGAAGACAAGTTTTCCACGGACAGGGGAATGGTTCAGGCGGTAATGCGAGCTCCGGTTCAGGTGGTAATGCGAGCGATGGGGAGCGTCAGATGAAGCTTCGCTTGCTGCCCGCCGCTCACCTCCTGCTGTGCAGCCCGGTTCCTACCAGTCCGCAGCCCGGGGGTTGGGGACCCCTGCCTTAGAACATCCATCCTGAAAAGGCCTGCGGCTCTGTCCCATCTGAGTCAGACTCCGGCCCCTCCCTGGAAGCCCTTGCAGGGGCGGGGAAAAACCCACCCCACACCCTCTGCCCCAAGGTCTCCAGGTAGTATCTAGTTTATCACCCAGCTGAAGACCAGATTTCTATTTTTTTTTTTTTTCCAGGCAGAGTTAAAATCAAACTAAGAAGCATTCACTGCGGGTGATCTGACCCTCAGGAGAGAAGCTGAGTGCACAGACCTCCCCCAGGGCTGAGGCTCCCCCATGGGGCAGGTGGCCTTGGGGGCGGCGGTGGGTTACCTCGAATCTTGGGAGGAAGGTGATCTGGGTGGACCCTCCGCCCAGGTCCAGCATGCCCACGTTGCTCCTCCCGGGGGTCTTCAGACTGCCTGCAGCACCCAGAGTAAAATCCACACAGCAATGCCCGTTAGTAAACAGACAGAACAGCAGAAAAGGGGAGGTTAGAAGCCAGGCCCTTCCGTGGAAAGAAGAACAAGACAGACAGAAGCTGTGGCCACTTGAAAATGTCCATGTGTGTTTGGGGGGCGTGAAGGACAGCTGCCCCGGTGGCGGCTTTCATCTGAACAAAGGACAACCTGTGCTCCTGGGGCCTGGGCTCCTGATCTGTCACCTGACATGGCTCCCCATCCCCGGGCGGCAACTCCTACAGGAAACTTCCTTCTTTCTCATCCATGTGTCAGACACACTGGTCTTGTCCATAATTACAACAAAGGGACAAAAATCCACATCCTGAGAGTAATCTAAGAAAAATGACTCCTTGACACCTGTTCCCTGTTCTACCTACAGCAAGATTTCAATTATAAGGTGATCGGCATTCGCATCACGTTCGATATTGACTAGTGTGACTCGGGGCTTCTCTCAGGAATGAGGACGGTGGCCAGGGGACGCTGCCGTGGGAGCAGAGGCAGAGCTGAGCCTTTGGAGAAGGACCCCCTGCATCTCCAGCATTTGCATTTGCAAGCTCGGTGCCCGCCCCACCCATCCCAACACCCTACTTCGGGTCAGCAACCCCGAAGGGGTTATTTTAGTGTGGAAATGAGGCCCCTGCTCTAAAGACCTGTGTCTGTGAACCGCTGGCTTTATGATGAAGGGAACCCACCTGTTAGGAAGTTCACGGTGATCCACGCGGAAACACCTGCAAGAGAGGGTCACAAACAGCATCTGAATCACCTGAGAGGCTGTAAACAGCAACGGGGACTCATGACAGCTTTCCGATTTCAGGAGCGCAAGGAGACCACTTCCTCACTACTCTCAGCCTCCAGATCAGCTACAGAAACGGGCGTCACTCACAGAACCATCCAGCTGCTTCTGGCAGACTGCTCTAGAAGACACCACACTAAAAATCAGAGCGCTCAGCCAAATTGTCACATCTCTTGGTCGCACTCTTTATCAATTGCCTCTTTTTGGAAGAGGTGGGATGAGAAACAAATGTTCCCTTTCCCTCCACCCAAATAAACTCTTAAGGTCACGTTTAAAGTCAGGGACTGGTAAGGAACCTTATGAAGTGACTCTCTCTTAGAATTAATGCAACAGCAACGTTCTAACGCATCAGCAACTGGGGATTCTCTCTAGATGTTCTTAAAACAGAAAAGATGGGACTTCCCTGGTGGCACAGTGGTTAAGAATCCGCCTGCCAATGCAAGGGACACAGGTTCGAGCCCTGGTCCGGGAAGATCCCACATGCCGTGGAGCAACTAAGCCTGTGTGCCACAACCACTGAGCCCATGTGCCACAACTACTGAGCCTGCGCACCACAACTACTGAAGCCTGTGCGCCTCGAGCCCGTGCTCCACAACAAGAGAAGCCACTGCAGTGAGAAGCCCGTGCACCGCAACGAAGAGTAGCCCCCGCTCACCGCAACTAGAGAAAGCCCGCGCGCAGCAAAGAAGACCCAACACAGCCAAATTAATTAATTAATTAATTAATTTAAAAATAAAACAGAAAAGATGATTTGTTTTCAGAAACGTGATCTATGCCAGGCTTGGAGCCAGTCACGAGGAGAATCTGTCTCTACCACTGGCCCCAAGAATACAGTGCTCTGAGACGGTCAGACTGCGGACTGGGGTGGGACCGGCACTTTGGTGTCTGTGCCTCCAACCAGGGAAGGCTCCCAGCGCAATGCTGACAGCAGCCCTGCGTGCAGCCCGCCTCGAGGGGCAGCCTCATGGCACATGGCGCTTCTGGCGACTACCTTCGTCCGTCCCGTTCATGATGGAAACACAGTCGTCCCCTACGAGGAATGGCGACGCCTCAAACACTTCTTTCACCTAAATGTAAAGAGAGACAAGCCTTTATCGTTTAGAATGTAAACTCACAGTCCCAATCACTGCCCTGCTTTAGGACAGGACATGAGGGGTGGGAAGCCCCACAAGGCAGATCCCAGCCCTGGGCCGCCACATGGCCTGGTGGGCACGTTCCTGGGAGACGACCTGGCACGGGGGAAGCGAAAGCGGTGAGCAACTGCGTTTGGCTTTGTTTTCTTCTCCATTTTTTTTTTTTTTTCTTAGCAATTATTGATACATAGAAACTTCAGTCCCACAATCCAACTTGAGCATGTGAAGGTATTCAGTAGTTTTTATAAGGGACCTTGACAAACCTGCAACAATCTGTCATTTAGCAGCTAACAGGTTCAGAAACAGTGCGGAGGAGGATGGTAAGAACCCTGCAAGCACATGCCAAAGACAGTCTCCAGAGCCGCCTGCGGGGAGGTGCAGGGCTCGGGCAGACACGAAGGGGCCTCCTCAGCAGTCACAGCTGAGCATCAGACCAAGAGCGGAGCCCGCACTTCCCACGAGGACGACTGGCTTGAGCCGAAATGTCAAGAATTCAGGTCCCACGGCCTTAGACACTCGGCAAGTTCTTGGATGGAAGGAAGCCCTTCAAAAGCACAATATATTTTTAACATGAACTTGTTCTTTTTATAAGACAGATTCATTCTAGAAAACATGAATAGCTTTAAACATCCTGAGAAAGAAAGCATCATTCATCCACAACCCCTCCACCGAAGGCAACACTGCTAACATTTCGACATGTTCCCCTCCTTGGGGAGCTTCTCCGTGGCCTGTCTGCCTGCGTGGACGTGGGCTGATGTTCCATGTTTTCAGTTATCACAAGTCACCCGCCCCGGGGTAACTGGATGAGCTCACCTTTCGCAGTAACTTCTGAGCCTTTTCTCCTGGTAACAGACGTAAACCAGCTGTGGCCTTGAGGACCAAGGGGGTGGCCTTCCAGAAGTCAAAGGGTATGTCCTGTTTAGCAATGTCCAGTAACTCCTGAATTCCTGGGGTGCTCTGTGAACATGGTGGGTAGAGCAGGGTTTGTGCTCAGCGTGCAGGGTCACAGGTGCTCCCCGCCCTTTTGGTTTTATTAATTTATAAATATATTTTTTCTGATTTTCCAAATCAGCAGAAACAGAGACTCAAGAGGTGCAGGCAGGAGCGTGGGGCGGGCCCTCGGCAGCGGAGCGGGCCAGGGTTCTATGCGCCTGGCAGCCGGCACCCCGCCAGCCCCGCCACCAGCCCCGGGCAGCCTCGGACGAGCTGCGCCGCCCCTGGACACCACGAGTGAATTCTGGGGTCCCTCACGGCACTAAAACCCGTGAAGAGCTACACCGAGGAATCACGTCACCTGCCGGAATGCTGAGCTCTCCATGCTGGACCAGGGCCCGTGGGGGGCGGGCTGGGCAGGGCGGGGGACGACTGCCGTGAAGCCTCGCCGGGGGTGTGGAGGGTACGATGCTGGGGGGAGTTTCGCAATGTCTGTGGGGGACATGCGTGCCTCTCACTCAGAAACCCCCCCAAGAGTTCACCCAGGCAACGCCCTCGCATGTGAGGGGAACGAAGCGTGCATAAGGTGACACAGAGCAGCCTTCCCCAAACTGTGAGGAGCGAAGGGTGGGAGGTCACCTACAGGCCCTCCGGAGGGGCTGGCTCTCCAAGTGCAATGTGCACATGCACGGCAGGACAGAGCACTCTACTTCCTGACGGGACACGATCTCCAGGGCACACTGCTCAGCCCCGGGAGCGAAGCGCATACAGTGTGGACGTGCTCCACTGTGCGTGTAAACAGAGGGGATGAGAACACAGAAGGACAGCGAGAACCAGGGACACTGTCCTCCTGGAGGAAGGGGGAGGGGTTCGCTGTCCGCTGGGAAGCTGTACAAGTCACCCCACGTGAACGTGTGCTGCCTGCTTGAACAAGTAAGATTTAAAAAGCCCCACGAGGGGCTTCCCTGGGGGTGCAGTGGTTGGGAATCCGCCTGCCAAGGCAGGGGCCACGGGTTCAAGCCCTGGTCTGGGAGGATCCCACATGCCGCGGAGCCACAACTACTGAGCCTGTGCTCTAGAGCCCGCGCGCCACCAACTACTGAGCCCACGCATCACAACTACTGAAGCCCGTGTGCCTAGAGCCCATGCTCTGCAACCAGAAGCCACCGCAATGAGAAGGCCACGCACCGCAACAAAGAGTAGCTCCCTCCCTCTGCAACTACAGAAAGCGTACGTGCAGCAGTGAAGACCCAACGCAGCCAAAAATAAATAAATAAATAGATAGATAGATAAATAAATTTATAAAAATAAATGAATAAAAAGCCCCATGAGTTTATTCCAAGATACATCATTTAATCAGGTTTAATCTCTAGAGTCACTCATTTTGATTTCTGTTTTCAATTTGTTTCTTAACCAAGCTACAAGAAACCAAGGCCGTGACTTCACTGTCTGGTATCAGGATGCATCTGTGGCAAGAATGCCATGTCAGCTTCTGATTTAACACGTGCTGGGACCAAAGGAACTGACAGCTGCATGAGGGGCTGCTTTCGGGAGCCCCCTGGGAACGCAGGTGCCCTGTGTTCGTGCAGCTCAGAAGTGTAAACGCCACCAACTTACCAAAGTCACCACTTGACAGTTCAGCTAAATTTCTTTGACACTTATTTGGTTTTGTGGATTTTGCATAATACATCTTCTTGACTTTAATTTTTTTAGTCAACATTTGTCATCTTCAATCAGAGAAACCGAAACAAAAAAAAGTTAAACTTTCAAATAATGCTTTTTCTAAGTTTGCAGCGTTTGTGCTTTTAAATCACACCGTGACTTCCGGGTGGCATGCGGGCCAGCTGGGGGATATATGTGGTGTGTGTGTGTGGTGTATATGTATGTGTGTGCTGTGCATGTGTGGTGTGGTGCGTATGTGGCGTGGCTGTGTATATACGTGTGGCTGTGTGTGTGTGTATATGTGTGTGATGTATGTGGTGTATGTGTGTGTGCTATGTATGTGGTGTGGTGTGTGTGTATGTGGTGTGGTTGTGCGTGTGGTGTGTATGTGTATATATGTGCAGTGTGTGTGGTGTGGCGAGTAGTGTATGTGGGGTGGTGGTGGGACCTCCCGTGGGTACCAGTGTCCTCCACAGACTGTCCTACACAGTGAAATGTCCCAGGTCAGCACAGCAAAGACGCTGCTCTGGGGGGACAGCTCTGCATCTGAGAGAAAGAGAGTCACTTTAACAAATCGACAGGAGGCAAATTTGATGAGCAAAGAGAGATGAGAGAACACCGTTACCTTATCAACGTCGTCAGCATAAGCAGAAAGACCTGGCTTCAGTGCTTTGAAGGTTTCACGGGTCAAGGTGGGAGTTTCTAAAGGAAAATCATGTTTTAAAAAAGGTACAAGTGTGAATACAAACACAAATACATGAACCTATACAACTATGATGAGCCACACTTTCAAGGCAGACTTCTGAAAACAGACCTTCAATGTTTCTCATCTAAACTCTGCCTCTTTAGTTTGGCTACACGATGAATATTATACTTAACGTTTTGGCCAGAACTTTTCCTATTTAAAAAAAAAAAAATCAACTTTATTGAGGTATAATTTACATACCAAAAACTACCCATTTAAAATGTTAAATTTTAACATAGTTAATTCTTGCTGATTCAACAAATAGAGAAGCAGGGAATTCCCTGGTGGTCCCTTGGTTAGGACTCTGTGCTTCCACTGCAGGGGGCATGGTTCGATTCCTGGTTGGGAATTAAGATCCTGCATGTAGCAGTGTGGCCAAAGAAACAAACAAACAAAAAAACAAACAAAAAAAAACCCAACAGAGGAGCAGGGCAAATGATTCCAAACTGCAAATGTGAAAATCATTTTCTTAATTCTAGATAGGATGCATTATACATTCTAAAGAATATTTCATTCTTTTTTTTTTTTAAAAAAAAGAATATTTCAGTCTTCTTTTTAAAAATTGAGTGTTTTAGATTTTTAGGGGCCTGGACTCATGTGCTTACAGCAAGGGAGAGTATTCCCAGGCACACCGAGGCCAAGGGGTGCTGTCCGAATGCAGACACAAAGACCAAGGAGGAAAAATCAGCAACAAACTTTCTGTAAGGAGGTCTCTCCAAAGAAAACACGCCGGTACATGGCTACTGAAGGATTACATGCCAACACACGTTGCCTTAAACTTAGCTTCAAAACCAATTTTGGAGGTAGGTTAAGTCCAGCGTATAAATATCTAACTATTATAACAAGTTTAAAAATAAAGCAGATGAAAAGTAGATAAACGTGCCATGAGAGGTTTGAAGAGACCTACTGAAGGCATCCGGAGCCAGCAGTTCAGTTAAACGCCCAGAAGGGTCAGCGCTGAAGCAGAGGGGAGGGACCCCAGCTGTGAGCACCGACCAACAAGGGGTGGAGGGGGGACTGGGCAGCGCTGGGGGTCTCCCCACGGGAGAAGCCCACTGGTGAAGATGCCCAAACTCCACCGTCACTCCTCCCCAGCCCCCCACCAGGAAGCCAGGCCCGCAGGCTCTGGTCCCAGCTTTACTCTCACTGAGGCCACTGCCATCTGTCACCCCTTGTTGCCTGGCCCCACTGGGCAGTTCCGTGTTGGCCTGGGCTCCGGGTCTTTGCTCATGTACCTGACTTTCCTGGACTCCCGGCTCCCACTGGTCTGAACCTGGGGCTACCTCCTTCCTTAAACTCACCCCATGTGACCTCTGGCCTAAGTCATGGTCCTAGCCACCCAACCTGCCCGGGATGCTGGGAGGGGACAGGCCACCCCAACGCCCTCTGGGATGTCAGCTGCCCTTAGGTGGTCACCAGATGCCAGTGCGAATGAGGACATCTGGGACTCCCGGGAAATGGCACTGTCGACAGGCTCCCCGGGGAGTCCCAGGCCGGGGGTCCAGCCCACCCTGAGGGCCCATGCTTTGCTGTGAGACGGAGGCCAGGGGAGCGCGGCCAGGGCTTACTACCCGGTACCTCCAGGCTGCCGGCTGAACTGGAAGACGTGCACTCGGGTGCCAGTGCTCCCCGCGTCGAACATGATGCCGTAGAAGAGCTCAGGCCCGCGGGCAGCTGTCCCCGGGGGACTGCGGGACTGCTGGCCCCTCCGGGCCCCCGTGGCCACCTCGGAGATGCCGAGGAAGGCCTGGGTGGCGGAGGCCCAGTGCCACTTGATGTAGGCGACGTAGATGAACAGGCACACGAACAGCCCCAGCGGGTACGCCACCTTCGTCATCCTCAGGTTCCCATTGTTTGGTATTTTTCTCATTTCCTTGTCTGCTGAGGACTGTGCCACAGTGGCTGATGGAACTGGAGGAGAGGCAGGAAAAACCCGTTAGGCTGCGAGGTTCTAGGGCGAGTCAGAAATTCCTGTGCTCAGGGACAAAAAATTCCTTCAACCAGAACTTTTTCCACAGGTCTGCATTTTTCCTGTGGAGTCAGAAGTTTCATTTGATCCTCAGAATGATGCTGGAAGGTGGGATCCCCATTTTGCAGAAGAAGAACTGAGGTTCGTAGAGACTAGACAACCTGTCCAAGGCTGCCGGTCCTGCAGGTGCTGACCTGGGCCACAGCCCCACAGCCCGAGGATCCCCTCTAGGTGCTAGCCCAGGCAAACGGCTCTAAACTCGCCGCTATTTTAAAAGCCACGTGGGCATGGTGTCCCCAGACCTTTCAAGGTAACAGAGATGTACGTGCAGTCCATTCTCTCCACTCGCACTTTTTCTCCCACGGTGGTAACTTACTTTTAAAGGTTTAAAATCCTGTCCCTTGGGGACTGCAGAGCCACAGACAGATCAGAGAAACGGCTCATTCTCCTGGGAGTTTCACAACAGATACCTCTTGTCATTCATATACACGTTCCTGCCGAGAAGGAAATAATGCCCATGTGCTTTCAAAGCCCAGAGCAAAATAAATCAATTCAGCACCCCTAGTTTTGGTTCAACGCACCCCAAAATAGAGGCACTTGCTCAGCGGAGGCACCGGGTGGGAACCCGAGACTTCAGAGGACGAGAAGCGAGGCGCCTGGTTCTCGGGGCTCCCCCTTCCCTTGGGGACGTCCACCATCTGTCCACCCTGGCTGTCAGGGTGGGAGGTGGAGTGGACGCCCCGGGGGGAGGGAGACAGGCACGTGCCGGGTGGGAAGCAGGGCGAGTGCCTGTGGACCAGAGCCCTGGGGGTGTGTGGGCCGTGCTCAGGACACAGTGATGGTGGCGGGGGAGGAGGGCTGGAGGACAGCGTAAAGGCCCTCACGGGGGAGGGGGAGGGGGAGGGGGAGCGGGGACCAGGCCTAGAAGCGCAGGGGGCAGCCTGTGGTGGTCTCACGCCAACCCCAGGCTGTCTGGGGGTAGGAGAGACGGAACAGTGGCCCTTGGGGGGAATCCAGCCCTACAGCCACACCTCGATGCCCGCGGCTCCTGGAGCACTGTCCAAACCTTGGGCCAGCCCTGTGCCCCTGCCAGGGGAGAGGCCCGCCCAGAGGCCCACCATCCAAGCTCGGACGGGGCGGGGCAAGACAATGCACCCCTCCCTGAGCACAAGGGGCCTCAGGGAAGGCTCTCTCAGCAGCTCCCTCCCCAAGACTCGCCCTCCCCAGCCCCAGCTCGGGCCTCACTTTACTCTCAGAATAACGTCATACCCCTGCCCAGGCCTGGCCCCCGTCGGCCTCTGCGCTTAGTCTCTACCTCTCTTGCCCCTGCTCAGGTGGGCCAACCTGGTCCTCATCCCTAAGCCTCGGCTGACAAGCTGTCATTCCCACCTTCCCTGACCACCTCCACCCACTATGTGCTCCGTGACTCCCTGCCCCCTCCTGACCAAGCACCACCATTATCTGTGATGACCATGAGTCTGTGGGATTTCTTCCTGAAGGTCTGTGTCCCCTCGAGGCCGTCAGCCCCCAAGCGCAGGGACTTAGCCTGTCTTGTACTGCTACAGCAGTCTGGAACACAGGCCTTTATCTAGGACAGCCTTAAATATCCTTTTTTTTTTTTTAAGCATCCTATTTCTTTGGTCCTTTATCCACACCCCTGCAAAACCTACCCAAGATGCTATGCTCACTGCCGCTCTGAACCCTGCAGCCGGAGGCTTTGTGTTCCTTGGTGCTCCCCACTCTCACCCCCTGAGTAAGCTGCACGTGGAGTTGTTCATTTGTGTCTCCCTTCCCTCTGGTGAGATGGTGCCTCTCTGGAAGCAGGGACCAGTCCAGTCATCCTGACCTCCCACCCATGACACAAGGCCAGAGCCCAGCATCTGCTCAGCCATCACTTGCTGGTGAAGAAAGCGAGCTGACGACGTAGGAATTCACCAAGAGGCATGGATGATGCTTCAGGACCCATGTGATGGCCATGTGGGATGGGGCAGAAGACAGCAGTGACCAGGTTTTCTACATGTCAAGTTTGAAATGACAGCAGGACATCAGTCAGAAACAGAACTGAGCCTTGTGAAAGATGACAGGTTTGGGGTTGGCGCTTGAGGAAGCCATCCCCAGGCAGCCAGCTCTCACCCAGCAACAGGCCCTGTCAGAGGTCTCCTTTGGTTAGGTTATAGTAATCCAAAGTTTCCCACTGCTAAGTGATCATTTAACAAAAAAGTATTTCTCGAGAAAGTTCTAAAGCTACTATTTCCAAGGATGATTAGTGAGGACACAAAAACAATACTAACATCTTACAACTCTGAAAGCGTTTTATAAAGTCTTTTTACATAGTCAAATTTTATCATGTCCTATGTTAGTCTAAGAAGCATAACATACATGATCAGACTAACAGGTAGTATATTAAATTTCGAGGCAAAGGTTGCTCTTAATTAAATTTGTCTACCCATTTAAAAAATACCCCTTTGAATATGCTAGATCCTGTTACCAGAGGCCCACAGGCTGGCACTTACATACCACACGATATATGATGACTTACTTCCATACAACAGGACACAGGACCAAGGCCCGGGAATGTCTATAAACGGACTTGCCTGGGATCACACAGCTGGCACGCAGCAAGGCAGAGGAGTTTCTGGCTTCTGTCTCCAAATCAAATGTGCTTCATCACTTCACTTTCCCTATTCATATAAGACTACTTCAGACGACCAAAAAACACTCATGTGAAATTACATACACATAATCATTCAAGTTGCACACCAAGTTCAGGGTGACATAAACAGAGGCCAAACAGAACGTAACTCTGAGGGGGCACAGAGCCAGGAACAGCCTGGCCCACAATCACCTCCATGGCCCTGAGGCCCAAGCCTAAAAGCCAGTTTCATTCCATGGGGTAAGGTGCTTGTCCAGAGCTAAGGAGGGGCGAATCACATTTCTGTGACACCACTAACACCACAGTGGCCCTCCCCAGAGGATCACCAAGGAAAACAATTTTAGATGAGTTTTGTTCTTTAAAGGAGAGTCTAGAACAAAGCTGTAAGGAAAGGTAAGCCTGGAGGGAATGAGGAGTAGGCTGGGGGGTGGGGGCAGGATGTAGGTGCACGAAGGCAAACAGAGGTTTGGCTGAGCTAACCTTGCTCTCAGCGGGCTCCTGGGGCGGGGGTGCCTCCCTCTGTCAGGGGGAGGCGGGGTCAGAGAGGAGAATCTCGGTGTGGGGCTGCGGCAGTGATGTCCGGACGGGGCCCGCCCCATCGCCCGACTAGCTTTCCAGGAGCTGGGGACGGCAGCTCGGCTCTCGAAATACAAGTTCTATCCCAAGGTTAAAATACCCAAAACGGCCGTGCGTGCAAATGACTGCCGCACATGCTTAAAACCTATACAAAATTAAAGCACATGAACAAATACTAAGTCTCCTGGTAGGTTTAAACGGGCTTTTCTCCCCTGCCTGTCCTGCCCCTGTTGGATCTCCTGCGCCCGGCACAGAGCTGGGAGCGGGTCAGCAGACCCTGGCTGAATGAATGAAGACAGCAGGGCTACAGGCTCCCTGGGGGTGGAGACTCTGACTGTCTTGCCCACTCGGTGCCAAAACACCGACCGCGCCCCTCACTGGTCAGCGGAGTCCTGGCTGCCAGTGACCCTGAGGCCGCCTCCAGGCGCTGCCGCTTAAGACCGGGGAGTTGCCAGGCGCTGGGTCTGCGCCCCGGAGGCCCCCGGCCCTGCTCCGCCCCGGCCCTTCTCCAGGGCGCAGCGCACCGTGCCCGGGGGTGCCCACGTGCATAGATATCCCGGGCCCTGCGGAACCCGCCGCTTACCCTGCAGGGCCCTGTGCCCCACCCACGGAGCGAGGTGCCAGTCCCCGGGGAGTGCGCGGACCACGGAGATCGCTTCCCAGCGCTCCCGCCCCACCGGCTTCAGCGTGGCCTCCACCCCCGGGCTGCGGGAGGAGGATCTAGAGGCGGGGCTTCGCCCCCGTGCACCGCGCGTCAGCCCAGTGCGCAGGCGCGGTGGTGCGGCCCACTGCACAGGCGCCGTGGCTCCTCCCGCCCGGGTCCGCCGGCGGTTCCCTCTAGCCTGGAGCCTGGAACCTGGAGCCTGCCCGGTGTTGTGCGGGGAGCGGAGTCTCGGCCGTGTGGCCCCCCCGCTCCTGGCCCCGCTTATAGGGTCCCCCGCGGCACGGCGGAGAGGGCCTTCGTCGTGCCTGGCCGAGGAGTCAGCCCCGCAACCTCACAACCTTGACCAGCTGTGGAAATTTTGGTTTTCCTTGGGCTCCCCCACCCCGCCCCCCCACCTAAAGTCCCTCTTTTCCCTTAAGGTAACGCACGATAGAAAATGCCACCACAACAGGACAGGCAGTGCCACCAAGCCCCTCCTGTTCCTGACCCCCATTTTCTTGTCTCTTCCCGGAGGCCGCCAAGGTTGCCGGCTCCTGCCTGGGTCAGTCGTCCATGCGGCCCCGTTTACTCAGGGTCCTGCTGGCAGGGCAGCCCACGTGTCCCCTCGGTCAATCTCCTCTCCTCACCAGAAGGCAGCCCGGCTTCCAGCTTCCTTTGCTGTGGGTGTGCGCACGTGACAGCGTCTGGCCAATGGGGTGTGGGTGCGCCCCTTCCGGGCCTGGCCCTCGGAGAACCTTGGTGGTTTTTGAACCCCTCCCCGCCCCTCCCCGTGGCCTGAGTTTGTTGTTGAGTCATGGACACTTGCGAGTGAGCGGGTGCTGACAGGTGGGATGTAGGGACAAAGTACTAGGCCAGGACTGGGCAAAGCGAGCGTGTCATCACTGCCAGCACCTGGTGGGACTCTGGCCTCGTTTATCAGGTTGTTTGGTGAACACGGGCTCTGTTTGGTCAGCTCCACCTTGGGCCCACAGTGCTACCGCTTCCTTATTCTGGGTGACTGAACTTTAGCCCACTCACAAGGAATGAGCCCAAGCCAGTTAAGCTCCCATCAACTTTTACCCTGGCCTCCATCTGATGTGAAAACTGGAAGAGTGCCTTTTGCTGATGCAGACGGTTAAAGGTCGAGACCCTCCTCCCCAGCAGATTAAAAACCTCTGGTTCCCATCAGTGTGGATGTGCTTCTCCCCAGTAGTCAGATTCTATTTTTAGCTTTGGTCCCTTTAAGTTTTCCTGTACCCCTTTGACAGCAAGGAGTGCAGTTGTGAATGCCTCTGGATCGTCCCTCCACCCATCTGCCTGTGTATAAGTTACCCACAATAAACTCCATAATGGCATTATAGAGTTGCTGCTTCATCTTTCAGTCTCAAGGTTCCTTCTCAGGTCGGAGGATATTATTCAGTGTCTCCGCCACCCAACACAGACCAAACCGGGAGATCTGGTTGTTCAGGCAGCAGTTAGCCAGCACTGTCCCTTGTTCCACAAGTTTGCTGTCATGAATAATGCTACGGGATCCCGAGGACTGTCTCTATGCACATGTGGAGGTATATCCGTGGGGAAAATGCCTAGAAGAGGAATTGCTATGGTAAAGGATATGTCCTTTCCCTTTTTTTCTTTTAAATATTGGATGCATACGGCTAAATTGCTCCTTACCTATTGTACTAATTGACATGCCCACAGTAGCGTATAGGAGCATGGGTTTCCGCATTCTTTTCACCAGTGGAGTCTTTCCAAACCTTTGGATCTTTGCAACCCAGTTGTACACAATTCTTTCTTATATACAGTCATAAAGCTTTAATTTACATTCTAATGTTTTGAAATCGTTGATCGCGGAACTATGATGGCTCTGCTTCAGTCTACCTCACTCACAACATCACTTTCACGATACTTCACTCTTAGAATTTCTAGAATTAGTCAGTTTTACTAACATAGGCTTTGCATATGCTATTTGCTGCTTGGAAATCTCTTCCCCCAGGTCTTTCCTTAGTAAAATGCTATGGTCTGAATGTTTGTGTCTCCCAAGTTTATATGTTCAAATCCTAACCCTCAAGGTGATGATATTAGGAGGCGGGGCCTCTGGAAGTTGAATGGCATTAGTGCCCTCCTAAAAGAGCCCCCAGAGAGATCCCTCACACCTTCTGCCACGTGAGGTTGCAGTGAGAAGCCAGCACTCACCAGACCATGAATCTTTGTTTTATATTTCTAAATTTCTCTCATCTTCATTATTTCTTTCTACTTTTTAAAAGTGTATTCTGTTTTTTGTTTTTCTAACTAATTATCTCATTAATTTTCAGCCTCTTTTTTTTTGGCATCGCCGTGCAGCATGCAGGCTCTTAGTTCCCCGACCGGGGATCAAAATGCCCCCTGCAATAGACACATAGAGTCTTAACCACTGGACCGCCAGGGAAGTCCCTTAGCCCCTTTTTCTAATAAATGCGTTTAAAGCTTTCAATTTCCCTTTAAGTACCACTTTAGCTTTATCCCACAAATTTGCATTATTGTCTTTTTAAAATTATCAATTTGAAGTTTTTTCCTAAATTCCATTATTATGTTTCTCTGTCCCATGAGTTACTTAGAAATGTTTTAAATTTTTGAATTAATTTAAAAAATTAACCAATTACTTAGTAAATTCTCACTTGATTGCATTGTGGTCTAGGGATATAATCTCTGTAACACTCATTCTTTGAAATTTGTTGAGACTTGCTTTGTAGCCCCATCTGTGGCTACTTTTTGTAAATTTACCATGAGTACTTGAGAAGAATGTGTGTGTTTCAGCTCTTGGGTGAATAAAATACCCATTAGGTCACACTTGTGAAGTGTCATATAAACTAGGATAAAGCAAAGGGCTGAAACAATGATACCCCACCGTAGGTTTAAGCAAACAGAAGAGGATAGCTCCCCATCTCCCTGACCCACGGCTGGGAGCTCCACTCCACACCGTCAGTCATCCGAGGACCCAGGTTCATGGGGCTCTGCAACCTTCAACATGTGCTGTCCAAGGCCATCCTCTCAGGAGAGTCTAAACCTCAGGAGGGCAGGAATGTGTCTGTTTTCTTCACCTTTGTTCCTGCAGATACAGAGTAAACATTCAGGAAGTATTTGTTAGGTATATGAATCAATGAATGAAGAAAAGATGGCCTCCTTGTTAACATACTGAAATTTAATAAACAGATCTTTTTCTTTTTGGACTTAATTTTTTTCAGTTAGCAATACATTGTTATGGCTCAAAATTTTAAAGGTATAGAAACAATAGGGACTTCTCTGGTGGTCCAGTGGTTAAGACTTCACGCTTCCAATGCAGGGGGTGCCGGTTCAATCCCTGGTCGGGGGAAAAAAAAAATAGGGATAGCGTGCCCAGACACACTGTCCCTCTTCCTGGAGACAACCACTGTTAACAGCTTGCTTGTATTCTCCAGAAGAATTTCATACATGCACAAGTATCTCTGCATCTGTGTGGACTCATTTCTAATATATTTTTCAATTATAATAAAACGGCTCATTCTCAACCTTACTCATTTCAATATTTCTGAATTCGCACTTCTGAGAATGTGTTTGGTGTCAGTTTGTTGACGGGACGCCAGGTGGCGGTATACTACCAAGAGATGGAGGCCAAGGGCCGGGGTCGGGGGAAGGGGCTTCTCTTTCCAAAAATTAAATAGTGATTTCATGTGGTTTTCCTCTGCCTAACAGACCTTGTAAGCTCTCTGGCTGTGAGTGCTGTGTAAGTGTGCAGGTAAATGTCTGCCCAATTTCAACAAATTAAAGAGGACTTGGTTGAGTTGAAAAACTAGGGCAAAATTGAGCTGTAGGACCTGACCTAGGACTCAGTTATGTTTAGTTTATTGAGAAAAACACAATTTTGAAGCTGTTCCCAGTCGAGACTCCCTGACCAGGCTTCCTAAATCATGTATCTGCACTTGCCTCCTCCCTCAAGACTGTGAGCTTCCAATGACTTAAACCCACACTACAACTGTCATCTGTGGGGTTAAAGAAATGAAGGAAGCCCTCTTAACTTTTCCATGCTTCAGATTTCCCCTCGCTCTAAAAGATTGACTCCTTCCCCACTTGAGCACCCAACCCAGACCCAAGGCCACCCGGTTCTCTCTTCTCCTGGAGACAACGCCTTACGCCTTTCTCCTTCCTTCTAGTGACGTTCTGGGTATGAGTATATATTTCCTTTATCGAAACCCCTCCCCCCAGCAAGGAGTGCATTCACTATAGCTTGTTCTGAACTCATTTTCCATTTAACAATATACCCTGGAGATAATTACTGATCAATAAATACAAAGAGAATATTTTTTGAAGCTTAGAAAAATTGACCTATAGCTTATTACAGCTGGTGAACAACACGAATCTTGTGTGGGACCTGATGCTTTTTTGCAGACGTTCGCAACAGCGTCACCACCGACCCCTCATGATGGAGAGCACGCCTAGCTCCCAGCAGCCCCCTTGCCCCTTCCAGTCACACCCCCTCCCAGTAACCACAATGGTGACTCTCAGAGAAGAGATCAGCCCTTTGGGCGGCTGCGTGGTATCCCGACGCACTGATGTGATGTGTTCAGCCATGTGCCTCCAGTCTTTGCGGTTAGAAATAGCGGTACCCTGACTGCCCTTGCACACATCACCTCGTGTCTTCTCGCCTCTACCCACGAGCCCAAGCTCATCTCATAAAAAACACACAGAAAGTAATTTAAACAGGGGCTTTGGATCTTGCTACTTCTTCCCGTCATTTCTATCTTCCTTCTGAATACATTCCTCTCCCTCCTTTGAATTCCTTTTGTCCTTCTCATTTTACCAATCAGTGCCCACTCTTTGCTCGTCGCTTGAAGGCGTCTTTCAGCTTCTCCCACCAGAACAGACACCCTGAGGGCCTGGACCTGGATGGACTCGACTCCGCAGTCCCAGCTTGGCACAGAGGCTGGAAAATCCAGATCTGGTTCAGCGTCTGTTGGATAAACAAATCTGTGGGCCAGTATCTTAGACCTTCTGAGTGTTACGAATACAAGAGGCCTCAAGGATGAAACCTCCGCCTGCTAAACAGTTAAGCAACAAAACTATCCATAGTAGGCTGTGGAGCAGACTCTAATTGCTTAGTTTAATAGCTGTAATTAGTCTCTTCCCAAGGCTCTTGCTAAGATGCTCTCCTGTGTAGCCACAGTGCACTTATCACAATCAGAAACTTAACACTGATTCTACACGAAATCCACATGGACCAAGGTTCACCGATTGTACCAAGAGTGTCCTTGTAGTAAAAACAAAACAGAACATAAACTCTCTCCTTTACCTTCCTTCCTTTCCGGCCCACATCTTTTATGTACTGGTCTCTGTCAGTCTCTTTCAGTCTAGAACAGTTCCTCAGCCTTCTTGTATGTCACGACCCTGTCATTTATGAAGTGAACAAGCCAGTTACTCTGTAGAATGTCTCCCAGTTGGGGTTTGCCTGACGTATCTTCACAGCAGCTTAGGAACTTTGGGGGGGTAACACCCCAGGTGATGTCATGTTCTTGTCAGTGCTTCACGTCAGGAGCCCATGATGGCTCACGATGGGTGATGTTAAGTTTACTCACTTGGTTGAGATAAATCTGCTAGGTTTCTTCACTTTGGTACATGCACCCTTTAAATTAATTCCTGAGACAATTATGATTATCTTCATTTTACAGATGAGGAAACTGAGGTACAAAGACATAGATAACTTGCCCAAAGTCATACGAGCCGTTATGGCTCCAGAGCAAACACTCTTAGCTGCCACACTGGAGAAATCAACTTGGGGCTGGAAGCCTGGATGAACTTGGTCTGTGGAGGACCCTCAGAGGACAGGGGATATTTGGGTGGACAGAAGGTGAAGGGTAATGGGCTAAGTCTGGAGTTTCTTTGTCAGCATGTCTGGCTTGGGGCTTGGTGCCTCTCTGGACACCTGCATTACTCTGTGGGTAGTTTTGTTAAGAATGGCCCGAGTTGGGAATTCCCTGGCATTCCAGTGGTTAAGACTCCACGCTTTCACTGCTGAGGGCCCGGGTTCGATCCCTGGTCAGGGAACTAAGATCCCACAAGCTGCGTGGTGTGACCTAAAGAAAAAAACAAAAAGAACCCTAAAAAAAAAAAAAAAAAGAATGGCCTGTGGTATGGTTTGTGCTGATCTGAACCTCCTTCTCTGGAGTGTCAGGGCTGGACTTGCTGGAGATGACCACCACTCCAAATGCCTATTCTGAGGGAAAGTTCCTTGTAGTTGTTTGAAGATCATGATGTGCCCCGAATCTTGAGCTTCTTGGCTACATCTGTGGCTTCATTGTATGGCATGGTGAGGAAGTGTCCATCATTTTAAAAAAAATTTTTTTAAATTAAATTTAATTTTACTTTTTATACAGCAGGTTCTTATTAGTTATCTATTTTATACAAATTAGTGTATATATGTCAAACCCAATCTCCCAGTTCATTCCACCACCACCCCCTGCCCCCGCTTTTCCCCCTTGGTGTCCATACGTTTGTTCTCTACATCTATGTATCTATTTCTGCCTTGCAAACCAGTTCATCTGTACCATTTTTCTAGATTCCACATATATGCGTTAATATACAATATTTGTTTTTCTCTTTCTGACTTACTTCACTCTGTATGACAGTCTCTAGGTCCATCCACGTCTCTACAAATGACCCAATTTCATTCCTTTTTATGGCTGAGTAATACTCCATTGTATATATGTACCACGTCTTCTTTATCCATTCATCTGTCAATGGGCATTTAGGTTGCTTCCATGACCTGGCTATTGTAAGTAGTGCTGCAATGAACATTGAGGTGCATGTGTCTTTTTGAATTATGGTTTTCTCTGGGTATATGCCCAGTAGTGGGATTGCTGGGTCATATGGTAATTCTATTTTTAGTTTTTTAAGGAACCACCATACTGTTCTCTATAGTGGCTGTATCAATTTACATTCCCACCAGCACTGCAAGAGGGTTCCCTTTTTTCCACACCCTCTCCAGCATTTGTTGTTTGTGGATTTTCTGATGCTGCCCATTCTAACTGGTGTGAGGTGATAGCTCATTGTAGTTTTGATTAGCATTTCTCTAATAATGAGTGATGTTGAGCAGCTTCTCATGTGCCTCTTGGTCATCTGTATGTCTTCTTTGGAGAGATGTCTATTTAGGTCTTCTGCCCATTTTTGGATTGGGTTATTTGTTTTTTTAAGGACGTGTCCATCATTGAGTCATGAACAGAAAGAGTTGACTTGTGCCAGCTACAAACCTGCTTCACTGATAAGTCTCTGTGTGTTAGTGTCCACGCTCACCTCAGGCTAGAGACCCCCAAGGCTTTGAGGCTTTGTCTGAGCAGAACCATCCTGCTTCTTTGCTCTTCCCTCTGATTCTTTGACCCCTGTCTTCCCCTCAGCCCTTGCTGACCCTTGAAAGCCTCCTAGTTGCGTGTGCCCTTGCTCCCCGTCACTGCCCCGACAGTGTGTAGGGCGTCCACTTGGCCACACCTGGCTCAGCTCCAGATCACTCAGCCAGGTGTCCTCTGCTTCACAGCAATATTTCCAGATTCACACCGTCTTAGTTTGGGTCCCCCAGAAGAAGAGCTTGAGGCAGGAAGGAACTGGGGTGTTTATCTATCAGCTCCTATCAGCCATTGTTCGAGTGTTAATTCCCCTGCATGTCTGGCCTCCTGTACGTGCAAACCTTGGAAAGAGCCCTCAGGCATGGAGATCAGATACTGGCAGCTGGAGCTGACCATAGTCAGTGCTGGAAAGATAGGGTCTGAGGGCTATGGGCCAGGGCATTGGCAACCTCATTCATAGAATCTTAGGGTTTTAGAGCAGAAAGGGAGTTCAGAGAGAATCTAGCCCACTTCTCCTCGCTGTGTGGAGTCAGGGATGAGCATTGTGTCCTCGGGTATGAAGAGAAAACTCAAATGGGAAAATTTCCTGAATTTCCTCAATTTCTCTGAGCTCCACTCTTATCATGTATAATGCAGGAATGAACAACAATATCTACCCCGCAGGTGGCACAGAATAAATGACAAATGTTAGATGTTATTTTGGGAGAAATAGGCTTTGCGTACAAGGTAGCTATTGCCACAATAGTGCTATGTAACAAACCATCAAGGTTGTTTTTTTAAGGTTGTTCTCTATACCTCACAGAGTTCGAGAGAGTCCTGGGCCACTTTTATTTATTGAGGTTCCAGGAATATTAAAATGCAAATTGCAAAAGTAAGTTGACTCTAGTGGGAAAAATCAATAGTTGTTGCCTATCGGGTGGGGATGGGGGTGAGTTGGGCGTGGGGCTGGGTTGACTGGGAGGAGCCAGAGAACTTATTAAGGTGATGGAATATTTTGTGTCTTGATGGGGGTTTGGCCATGGGTGCACACTTTTGTCCAAACTCTGGAATGGGGCACTTTGGAGTCAAGAGTGACATTATATATGTTTTACCTAAAAACACCCACAAACACATGTTGACCTCTGGTTAATGACGCACGTGCTGAAGCGTCTAGTGGAAGGACATGGATGTCAGCAGCTTAGATGTCAATTTAGATGGATTGATCGCTGGACAGAGGGTAGATTTGTGATGAGGCAGATGTAGCTGTTTTAATAACCGGGGAATGTACGTGGTGGCTAAATGGGGGTTCACTTTGAACTTTTCTGTATATTTGAAACTTTTCGTAATAAAATGTTGGGGAAAAATGGGTTACCAAAGAGTTATAGTATGTTTCAGTTGTTTGCATTTAACAAGTAGATGCCTTTTATATACCAAAATAAAGTACAGTGGAGTTGTGCCCTTCACAAGGTAACTGTTGAATTCATGGAAAATATGAATTTTTAGTGTAAAGATGTGGTCTCATAATGGGACACAAGTTAAAATTAGTATGGGGGCTTCCCTGGTGGCACAGTGGTTAAGAATCCGCCTGCCAATGCAGGGCACACGGGTTCGAGCCCTGGCCTGGGAAGATCCCACGTGGCGCGGAGCAACTAAGCCCGTGCGCCACCACTACTGAGCCTGCGCCCTAGAGCCCGCGAGCCACGACTACTGAAGCCGGTGCCCCTAGAGCCCATGCTCCACAAGAGAAGCTACCACCATGAGAAGCCCATGCATCGCAACGAAGAGTAGCCCCCGCTGGCTGCAACTAGAGAAAGCAAAGACCCAAAGCAGCCAAAAAGAAAAAATAAAATAAAATAAATTTATAAAAAAATAATAATAAAATAAAATAAAATAAAATAAAATTAGTATGAAGGACTTTTTAACTCTTAACGTCTGACAGTGTAAGTCAGAATTACACTGTTTTGTAAAAAACTGAGACTTGTATACAAACTCCATCGGTCTGTCCAAAGTCTGAATTTGCTGGGGCCTCAGATTACATGGCCTTTGTCTCCCCTACCCCAGAACAACCCAGTTGGTACCCATGGGATCCCTGACTTGCCCCACCCCCCCCCCCCCGCCCCCCGCAGGCCTCTGGTTCTCTACTGTGCCTGTGAATAACAAAGCTTTAACATTTACTAAGCAGGAGGTGACAGGTCCTTCCCATCTCTTTCTATTCATGGCTTCAATTAATAATTAGTCCCCCTGCAGAATGAGGCAATCTGTTTTGTGGAGGGAAAGAACCATGAGCCAAGCCAATTAGCATCTTGGTTCTGGCTGCCTTGGGAATTTAATTTAGTCTCACGGCCCATTTAAGTTCTGCAAATATTGTTGCCTCCGCAAGATCGAAGTCATGATAGTTAAATGAGCAAAGGCCCTGGGGACCCATATGCTGAGGATGCCCCGCAAGGCGGGCTGGCCTGGGCACAGGGCCGGCGGCTTTTGTCCAGCCCACATGCCCGCGCCATTCTTCTCCCAGGACTCGGCAGCTGGCCCCGGGCAGTGCGGACCTTAACCACCCGCGGAGGGAGTGGCGGCTGCCCCCAAAGAGTTGCACAGTTGAGTGGGTCTTTTGTCTGCTCAGAAGACATTCCAACCGCCCGTTAGCAGTTTGCCTGTGCACAAAAGGGGGTGACCGCCGGACAGGGCAGTCTGTGCAGCATATTGTTGAGGGGCGGCGAGTCTGCAAACAGGCCGTCCGAGTTGTCCCCTGCATGGAGGGTATGCGGGGAACAGCCAGGAAGGACAGGCCAGGGGAGGGCTCAAGGAGCAGTATTAGTCAGACAATTTAATTAGGGACTGTGGGGAATCATGGAATCAGGATGTTGAGGCTCCAGGGGGAACTTGAGGAACAATCTAGATCTTTTCTCTCTCAGGAACCACCCAAGCCCAGCAGCATGGAATCCTCTTTTAAAAGAAATGCCAAGGCCTCCTGCATTTCACAACTGTTGCTGGAGGAGAATTCTTTGCATCATGCAGATTTAAAATCTACTCTCCTTTCTTTTTTTTTTTAAAATTTCTGAATGAATTTTAGAATTACTTTAATATATACACTAATAAAAACAACAACAACAACAAAACCTGTTGGGTTTTTGGTTTTTGCATATAACCCATAATCAATATGGGAAGAACGGACATCTTACGATATTGAGACTTCTGTGAACAAGGCATACCTTTTCATTAATTTAGATATCTAACATCTTTCAATGACACTGTATTATTTTCTGTATAAAAGCTCTTATATGTGTCTTGTTATATTTATTCCTAGCTACTTCTTATTTTTGATAACATAAATAATAGCTTTAAATTTTTTTGCTTGCTTTTGAATAGATATTTTACTAATAATTTTGTGTCTGGCTTCCTTGCCAAACTCTTACTTAGTTCTGTACGTTGTCCCTCTTCTTATATTTGTTTTTCTTCATCTTCTTTTTGATTCATTGGGTATGTTTTTAAAATGTTACTTCTCCCCCTTTACTAATTTAAAGTTTACACACACTGTTTCCATTCTTTTAAAGGTCGTCACAGCATATTTAACTCATCAAAGCCCAAAGTTAATCATCACCTTTCCCTCTTCCCTAATGATTGGGGAACATGGGACACTACTTCATTCACCACTACCACCTCTCACCTCCAGATTTATACACTATATTTAAATTTTTTAACCTATACTACATTATAGTCTTACACAATTTGTGTTTATTTAGATTTGTCCTTTTTTTGTTTTCTTTTGGCCAAGCTGCGGGGCTTGCAGAATCTTAGTTCCCCAAACAGGGATTGGACCCAGGCCCACAGCAGTAAAAGCACGGAGTCCTAACCACTGGACTGCCAGGGAATTCCCCTGTCATTTTTTTTTTTACCATTTTCTGTGCTCTTCATTTTTTTTTCTTGCATCTCTCTGCTCTCCTTCCTCAAGCGACACCAGCAACAGCTGGCTTTCTGCCTCCGAGGCATCAGAGATGTGAAAACGGTCGTAGATGAGCCCGCGGCCCTGACTGCAGGGCTGCCCAGACGGCTGTGCTGTCAGCCTGTGCCCGGCTCCCTTTACCCACAACGGCCTGGGAACTTGATGTTATCACCCACATTTCAGAGAGGAAGGAACTGAGGCTTTGAAAAGATGAAGACCCAGCCCAGGGACAGCAGGGCTCAAGCCCAGAGGGGCCCATCCCAGGCAGCACAGGCAGGTCTCAGAGCCGTTGGGCAGCATAACGGTTGCTGTGAGGGAGCCAGTGGGCGGGGAAGAGTTCTCTGCCTGGCGGTGCCGGGACGAGAAATCACAGGAGGACTGTGAGAGCCCCTGGGTCGGGCCTCAGGAGGGTCTTGTCAAAAAGAGTGAGATGAACTAGGGAAGTGGGGCTGGGAGGAAACGGGGTGGTCAGAGCCTGGAGACGGGGTGGGAGGGCACGAGGCCCAGGAGGGCAGGCCCTGAGGGCTCCGCGAGGCGGCGGTGAAGATGGGCGGAGGTGCCGGGGGGACGAGCTCCCGGGAGGGCCTGGCACCTGGCTGCACACGCCATCTGTCTGGGATCAGCTGGGAACATTCCGAGGCCCAGTCGTTTGCGAGCAGAAACCCGGACACGGCCCTTAGACCCACCAGCCGGGCTCACGGCCTCACCCTGGCCGACCTCGGACCCCGGGCTTTTCAGCGGCCGAGACGACCCCACTCGGCTCTCCACCTGGGGCGCCCGGACTAGCCCCTCAGGCAGGGAAGCCATGAACACCAGTTCACTGAGATCACTTGACAGCAACCCAAATTACTGTCCCACAGCTGCTCTACTTCTGTTGGTTTAAGGAGAGGATTCTTCCTGAGGGTGGGGGATTTGGGGTGGGACAAGAAATTGGGTGAGGAGGGGGCTCCCATCACGCGGCCCACGTGGGAAGATGCATGGAACCTGATCTCTGACTGTCCTGGGACCCTCGCCACCCTGCCCTGAGACGCTGTTGGTCCCCGGGGTCGGAAGATGGCACTCAGTGGTAGGAGCTGCAGGCCGATGTCCTGTGGCCTCACAGGACCCAGTGGGCCGGGGGGCAGTGGGGACCCGAAGCCAAGGGCAAGACAGTGGCTGCGCGTTTGGGCCCTGAGCTGATCAGTGCTGGGTTCAGACGCTGGCTCAGTCACTGCAGCCCTGAACAAGGATTTGGTTCAGGGAGTTTACCTGGGGCGTGATCCTGGGAGCGCTAGGAAGGACTTGGGTAGTGGGACAGGGAGGAGATGGGAGCCGGGCAGGTGCACTGGTACACTCGGCTCAAGCCTCCTGGGGGCCTTGGGCTGGCGGGGAGCCTGGGTCTCCATCCGCCATAAATCCTCTGTGGGTGGCTGGGGGCTGCCCCTGCAGATGTTGGCTCCTGGGCCCCTCTGCCTGCCCTGATGTGGGCTCAGTAAGGACCTCACGGGAGTTCTGGTTGGGAGCTGCTGGGGCTGAGAGGAGGGGACAGGGCATCTCCTCCTCAGGATGGACTGGATCCCACCTCCTCCACCAACCATCCTCTTGGCCCCTCCTCTTACCCTTCCCGACTCTGCTTTGCCCAAGAATAATCTGGTGGGTCGGCCCTGGCCCTGCCCTGAATCTACCTTCTGGCCTGGGGCTCCCCAGACACGGGTGTGGGTGCCCATAGGGAGGTGACATCTCCTCAAGGCCCCTTCAGACACGTTGACCAACCCAGTAATGCTCCCCAGCATTGGTCCCCTCCTCCCCCAGCCCTTGTGCCTGCAACCCGGGATCACTCCCCAGCCTGCATCAGGCTTTGCCTTCTGGGGACCAGCTGTCCCCTCAAGGCTAGACTGAGGGACCCTATACACGCTTGAGGGCGGGTGGGCGGGGGCTTGGCTGTGTGGTCTGTCAGAACTCTCCATGGGAAGGATGGTGGTTTAACACGTGAACACTGGGCTGCAGGGCAGGCAGGCACTGACGAGATGGTCAAATCTCTGAAATGAGTCAGCCATGTCCCCATGTTCAGAAGGGGACAGAGAGCAGGGCAGCGCTGGCCTGCTGCTAGAGGGCGTTGCTTTCCAAGGGGCAGAGACGGTTCAGGCAAGTCTCACTCCTTTATTTTTCCTCAACGTCCTGGAATTCAGGGCCACGGTGTGACATAGCCCCGGAGCTGCTGGCCACCCCTGGCGACAGCATCCAAGGGACCCCGGCATGTCCGGGGGTGGTGGTAGGGGGACTTACATGACGATGTTACATTGTCAAAACGGGCACTACACTATTTACTATACCACAGACTTTATTTGGATTTCACCAGTTTTTCCACTAATGGCACTTTTTCTGTTTCAGAATCCAGTCCAGTAAACCATAATGGAAAAGAATACAAAAAAAAAAAAAGAATGTCTATATGTGTATAACTGAGTCACTTTGCTGTACACCAGAGACTGGCACAACATTGTAAATCAACTCTACTTCAATAAAAATTAAAAAATTAAAAAAAAAAATTCAATCCAGGATTCCACGTGGCATTTAGTCATCATGGGTCCTTAATCTTCCCTCTGTGACAGTTTCTTGTCTGTCCTTGTTTATCAAGACTTTGAACTTCTGAGCAGTATGTTTACTAATTTTTTAAAAACAAAGCTGGCTGACAACTGGGGGGTTGCAGACACAGTGATGGTTTTGGCCATCCTCATCCAGGAGACCTGACTTTTCACCAACCGAGGACCCTGCAATTCTCTCCGGGTGGCTGATCCTCGAAGCCCTTCAAAACCGAGTGGAATCTTGCCCATCTCCTGCATATATGCACTTTGGTGCACTCTTGTTGTTGCTATTGGAAGGGTGTTCTTGTGAAAACGGGCAGTAGTAGCCAGTGTTTGGACATGGTCCTGACATTGTGTTCCTGCAGGAAGGGCAGCCTGTCCCGCAGGCCGCCTGCTCCAGCCTGGAGACGAGGCTCGCTCCGCCGGCACCTGCCTAGCCTGGCGCCTCACCTCCTCACCTCCTCAGGGAATTCCCCAAGCAGATGTCAGACTCTGCCGGTGGTGGCTCCAGGCCAGTCTGAGCTGGGTGTGAATGTTCCTCGATCCTCTTTCCCACACAGGCCCTCCGTTGCCCTTCGCGTAGATGCAGCCCTGATGCACTTACAGAGACAAGCTCCTTGGGAAACAAATGCTCTGGACTCGGCCCCTCAGGACCTGTCTCTGCAGTGAGATCATGCAGTATTTGTCTTTCTCTGACTTATTTCACTAACATAACGGACCTCCAGGTCCATCCATGTCCATGTGTTTTTGGTTTTGGTATCTAATTGCCATATTAATTTTGGGTAGGATTCAAAGAGATTCAAAGGCCCTTAAATCTTTGTGGATTTGATGACATAGGAGCATTCCTGAAAGCCATCCCCAAGCTAGGACGGCTGCAGTAACCTAGCTACGACCAGAAGTGATTGCATCCTCAACTCAACTTCCCCCAGATGCCTCTGACCTCCTAGCAAACTTGACACACAGGGCTGCGAGGGGGTCAAGTCAGAACGTCTTAAATGCATGTGGTCATGGTAGTTGTCTGTTGTGGATTTTACAAAAACGTATGGCTACATGAACTCATTGCTGGCCTTGGAAAGGGCATTTAATGTCCACCATTTGGGTGAAGATTAAGTAAACCAGAGTGTATCCACAAGAAGAACTATTACACAGGCAAGGGGAAAAAAACCTTTTCAAATTTAAAAGGAATCTCCTCATAATAATAAATGTGCATTAGAATAATAAATGGGCAATGAATGTGTAGGAAATTAGAAAAATTAGAAAAAAAATACACAAAATAAGAAAATAAAAACATCATATTCCTACCACCCAGAGGTTGTCACTGTTTCCACCTTGGCATATATCCTTCCAGATTTTGAAGCATTTTGACGACAGTTAAAACTGCAGGTAAATGATGTGAAGTGAAATAAAAAATCAGTGCGACAAGCTGTATCTATGGTGACACTGAGTTGTAACATTTTGTATGCATGAAATATACCAAAGGTGTTAATGGGACTTATTTGCGAGTCATGGGCTTAGGGTGATTGTTATTTTCTTATTTCCTACAACAGGCATGAACATTTTTATAATCAGAAAAAGGAGTCATTTCAGAGAGTAATTTACAGTCATTTCAAAAGTGAGATGCGATTGTGAGTGTATGTAAAATAGGATAAGCAGCTTATTTTGTGTCTGATGATTATGTGGTTTCAGGTTCTCCTGCCTCAAAAATAATCAAATCAGATTGTGATTTTGTTCCCTGACACTAACACGTGGGCGTTACAGGAGCGTGTATGTCACGTGGTCAATTCATCGGCAGAGGATTATGTCGTCAGGGGAATAAATGCGAAATTCTCAAGGTACTTTGCTCCAGTAATCAGGACTTTATTTATCTCTAAGCTAAAAGAGGGGATTGAATTCTTTGACAATGATCAGAAAATGCTTTTAGGAAGATTCCTTTCCTATTAAAATTTTTCTTAAAGTTGCAGTGCACACAGTGTGACTTGCCATGCAGGGGGCTTGATGGGACCGTTTCCTTTGCCTTAAAGGCACAAGAAAGGATGTCACAGGATTCCCGCAGAGGAAATAATTTGGAAGAGGAAAAGGTTGAGAGCAAGGGCAGTCAACATGACTGGCAACGTTATTGGCGAGGCTTCCTGGCCCAGTCACCTAGGGGGACTTTGACTTCCCAAGCAAGTGTCACTTGGTGATGAGACACCCACCATTGGCCACCAGAGTGTCCCCTAAACTATTTGAGAAACCGAGGCCTTAAAGTCAAATCAGATTCAGCAACTTAATTGTGTCTCAGCATTTTGATTTAAGTGCAGGTTCTGCGTTTGAAATGTGAGTGTGTTGGTGGTTTGGTCATGTAAGTGGGAACAGCTGGTACCCACGAGCTGGCCCAGCCCCTGGAGACCTAAGGCTTCCAATGAGAAGATGCTAGACCACAGCCACTTAACCCACCCTTTCTTTGGGGCTGCCCAAGATACCGGGATATTCCCCTTGACTAGTGCCATTGCACTTACACCATTGGAATGTGACGGCAGAATCGCCATGCCCAGGCCACGCCCAGAGGAGAGGACCCACTTCCCTGGAGCAATGGCCACCTCCTCTCCTGGCCAGGAAGCCAGCAGGAGCCCTTGTACAGCAGCGGAGCTTAGCTAGGTGTCTTCTGTGCTCCTGTCCTGTGCTTCTGGAGGGGCTGGGAGGATGGGGGGGCACTCCTTACCTGGGTCTGGGTGCAGACCCACTCGGAGGAGAAAGAATCTACTCACGGCTCTGTGTTCAGAACCACAGACCAAGACAGTGGACAGCTGCAGCTTTGACCTGAGAGAAAGCCACAGTTCGGACGTGAACAAGTATTACGTGTGGTTCTCTTGACCCATAAACCATATGGCATTAGCTAATGGTTTAATTAGAAAATTAACAATTTTCTGGGCACACTTGAGTATAATCTACCCCTTCCAGGTCACTGGGGAAAGCCTCATGGCTGAGAACTAAGTAAGCATTGAAATATCAAAGAATTTCTATGCAAATCTCACTAAATCCTTCTGGTGTCCTAAGGCTTTGCTCACATATATGGAACTTACTGGTTGTAGGAGTCTTTTACATTCCTTATAATATGATCCTGCCTGCTTTGTAAGGAAGGTTGTGTGGCTGAAAGATCATGCCCTGTGGGGTTAGAGTGTCATGTGTTTGAATACTGTGTGTTCTTGGGCAAGTTACACAGCCTCTCTGAGCCTTAGATGCATCCTCCTTAAAAAGAGGATGATAGGGAATTCCTTGGCAGTCCAGTGGTTAGGACTGTGCACTTCCACTGAGGGGGGTCTGGGTTTGATCCCTGGTCAGGGAACTAAGATCTTGCAAGCTGCGCAATGCAGCAAAAAAAAAAAAAAAAAAAAAAGATGATAAAATGCAGTCACATTGTATGACTTTTGTAAATACAACTACACAAGTTTGCAGAGAAAGGGAGAGAGAGAGAAGACAGAGAGAAAGATAGAGACAGAGACAGAGAGGGAGACAGAAAGGATCAGAAAGAACAATTTAAGTAGCGGTGGTCAATCAGTCAGCACTGCCCCTAATAAGCACGTACCCCAGAGAGATGACGCTTCTTCCCCTGGCTGTTCTCAGCCCCATGTCACTGTGGAGTGTGAGTCTAACGCTCCCATATGTGAAGCACACTGAGTGAATCCCGATTTTCTTAGACGGATGGTCTCCTCCACGGTTGAGTTTATTGAAAGGTGGTAGGTCAGTCTTGCACACAGTGGCTTCCTGAGAGATACTCAAGCGCAGTCTTGACCATGTGAACGTGGCCCTTTGCTCCAAGCCTCGGGAAGCCCGTCCCGCGGTGAGCCATGGGCCCAGCACTGCCTCATCAAAGGCTGGCTGTGCAGAGGCTTGGCCTGGGAACACGGCTGGATACATTAGGTCCTCAATAGAGGCGTATTTTCCCTCCTATAGGAAATATTAAGTCTGAAGTCAAAGGATCATTTAACAGGACTGTGGAACGAGCACTTTGGGGAAGTGTTTGGGGGTATCCACGAGAGTGGACCCAGGCACCGCCCCGCCACCCAGCGCTTCTTCTGCTGGGAACCTGTGCTCACTGCGTCCCCTCTGGCGGTGCTACATGTAATAGTCCCAGCTGGAGAGACCCCAAATGCTCACCCACAGCAGAGTGGATGTGTGGGTCGTGAAATACTACACAGCAGCAGCAATGAACACAGTGCACGTGGTCACGGGTGAACTCACAAGCGTGACGCTGAGTGGAAGAAGCCCGGAGGTAAAGGAGTTCACGTGGTAACTCTAAAGAACTCTTTCAGTAAATATAAACTTTCCCGCGGCTCAGAAGGCAGAGTGTCATAGGAACTGGTAGCTCTTCCCCAAGTGGTGTGTGGAGTGAGGGCGGCGCTGAGGTGACAGTGGTGAGAACTCATGTCCTGGCGGCAACGTGCAGGGTTCGCTCTGGACTCGGCTCCTTTCCAGGGTGCGATCCCAAGCGCCCCTGTGCCTTGGGTTTTCCACCTGAAAAGCAAGGATGGTAATGCCTCCCTCCCCCTAGGCTGCTGTGAGGGAGAAAGGAGGTAATAACACGGGGAAAGGCCTCACCACTGGGTCTGACAACAGCTGGCGGTGAATAAACATGAGTGACTTTTACATAGAAAATAAAAGCTGGACTTCCCTGGTGGTGCAGTGGTTATGAATCCGCCTGCCAATGCAGGGGACACAGTTCGAGCCCTGGTCTGGGAAGATCTCACATGCCCCAGAGCAACTAAGCCAGTGTGCCACAACTACTGAGCCTGTGCTCTAGAGCCTGTGAGCCACAACTACTGAAGCCCGCGTGCCTAGAGCCCGTGCTCTGCAACAAGAGAAGCCACCACAATGAGAAACCCGTGCACCGCAATGAAGAGTAGCGCCCGCTCGCGGCAACTAGAGAAAGCCCGCGTGCAGCAGCGAAGACCCAACACAGCCAAAAATAAATAAATAAAATAAATAAGTTTATAAAAAAGAAAATAAAAGCTGACAGAAACACAAAGAGAAATTTAAAACTCCACTATCTTGTGTGAGATTTTTAATGGACATTCTCAAAGCTGACACAGATCGAGAAGATAATGATAAGCAGAGCACTTGAACAGCACAGATGACAAGTTTCCTATAATAGATAGTAGGTCTTTTGACCCATCAGAGAATATACATTATTTTCAATCATACATAGCATGGTCACAGAAACTGGGCATGTGTTAAGCCATAAAGAAGTTGTCAATAAAATTAAAAAAATTGAAATCATGATATAGATCACACTGATCACAATACAATAAAATTAGAAACTGATGACTGAAGATAATATATATATATATATATATATATATATATATATATATATATATATACTCAGAAATGATAAATTACACAGAAGTAAATGTACAAAGATGAATATACAAGGTTCATCATTGTTAGTAAAAGGAAAAATACAGACAACCTAGCTCTCTTTCATTAGGCAAATAGTTACAACCTTGGTACATCCACAGTATGGAATCCTGAGCAGGAGTTGCAAAGGATGAGGTGGACTTATACACAAGCATGGAATGTCCAAGACATATTGATAAGTGGAAAAGTAGTTTGAAGGTCAATGAGACACTGTATGATATAATTTATGCAAAAGACCCCAGAAAATTAGATTACATTTCTCGTGAAATTAAATCCATTTCATACCTGCACACACACATCAGATGTAGCATAAGGAGAAAACTGGGATATTACTTCAATGTGGCACCGTGACAGCCTCTGAGGGTGGAGGCAAGAGGGCATATATCTTCATTACAAGGAAGATATATGCACTGTAATGAAGATATATGCATGCATTACTGACATCATTTAAAATAATATAAAACAGGGGTCCCCAACCCCCAGTCCGCGGACCAGTACAGGTCCGCAGCCTGTTAGGAACCGGGCCTCACAGCAGGAGGTGAGCGGCGGGGGAGCGAGTGAAGCTTCATCTGCTTCTCCCCATCACTCCCCATCGCTCGCATTACCGCCTGAACCATCCGCCACCCCCATCCATGAAAAAGTTGTCTTCCATGAAACTGGTCCCTGGTGCCAAAAAAGGTTAGGGACCACTGATTTAAAATAACAAAGAAGAGAAAAGAAAAAGTTCTGGGTACCACTGTCCAATGGAAGTACGAGAAGGTTTTAATGTTCCTTTTCTCCTTGCTAATTTTCCATCCTTATCATCTTCTTCCGATGTCTACAGAATCCATGGACCTGCTTTGGCCGCTCTCAGTATCCTGTTTCCAGAATGTCTTGGCTCACTTGGTCCGGGAGGCCAGTCTCCAATATGGCTGCCAACGACTCCTCCCCCCAAGGAGTCACACTCTTGTGCCATCCTGCCCACACCGACTCAGGCTGGCCTCCGACTGCCAGGTCGCAAAAGCACTGCAGTTTCTGTCTTGCACGGCTCATGGGGTGGGTTGCCAGCCACCGGGCCATAAGGGCACTCAAGCAGCTGTGCAGAGGCCCCCGTGAGAGGCACGAAGGGCTCCCACCAACAGCTTCAGCATGGGTGGGGGTCCTCCAGCCTGGTCAAGCCTCCAGACAATTCAGCCCCATGAGACACCCTGCACCAGCAGCACCCAGAGAATCCTGACCACAGAAACCGTAAGACGATAAATGACTGTTGCTGTTTTAAACCATTAAGTGGCAGGGTAATCTGTTGCACAGCACTGGGTAACTACTATACTGTCTTTCTCGTTGTTCAGAATATCCTTTCCACCTCTCTGTTTTTCATTTCCCCATCACCCTTCAATCACAAACGTCGGGTGATTTTGGTAGATCCGACGGTCTTTGAAGGCTCCGTTCTCCCAGTCAGCACCCCACATCTGCCTCACTTTATCTCTGTTTGGTGCCATCTCTGGCTGCCTCCACCTCTTCTCTTCACCCGCCTGCCCACCTCCTGGCCAGTCCCCAGGCTTGCCCTCCAGAATGAGGAAGGGTCAGCAGCCTGCCTGTGGTCTGCCCAAGACTTCCCTTAGGCGCTGTCACAGGTATGACAGTTTTGTGGGTCCAACCTGGTGTACTTCTCTAGCTGGACAAGGGGTTCCAAGGAGGATGCCGTCTCTTTTGTGTTCAGGACCTAATTCTCTTTTTCTTTTCTAGGGGATGAACCAGCCTGGTGGGAGCATTATCCTGGCACAAGGGGACAGACCAGCTTTGGGGATAGGCAGGGGTAGTCCTTTGGGGTCAAGCGTTTTCTGGAGCGTGTCTGAGTATTTCACGGGGTCAGCTCACTCTCGAGTTTCCCACATTTGGTAACAGAAGGCTCCACCCCTTGTGTGTTAGCACAGCCATAGGAACAGACCCTTTTCAGGCTGGTTTGCTGCCGAGATGCCATTGTGCTATAATCCGACCATCCCGGGTCTGAGGAGAGGGACGGGCTCATTTGTGGGAAGGGTCCCACCAGAGCACCTGTGAGGGAGGAGAGCCGAGCCCTCCTGCCGCCCACTCTGAGCAGGCTGAAGGCAGGTTTGAATGGACAACTTGGATTTTCAGAGCTGGAAGGAAACCTAAAAAACTACTTAAAATTATAGTGGGAGACCCTGCAGCCTTAAGAAAGAGAAAAGATATAGCATTTGCGTGCTGGCGCAGCACCAACTCCCAGGCGTGTTGTGAGTGAAAAGTGTCAGGTGTGGGAGGTTTGCATAAATAAAGTGAATGATGCATTTCTTAGTAAATGTGTAAACTGTCTCTGGGAGGAGCATGCACAAATAGGGCTGCGGTGGGAGGGAGATGATCACTGAATATCCTTCTGTAATTTTAAGCTTGAACCATCTGCATTTATTCCTTTTCCAAAAATAAAGTTTAAACACACAGCACACAACTCTACCTAACCTAACCTCTAATCATCTTACTGATGATCAAAGTGGAGACCAGGGAAGCGCCAGACAGTGAACCAAGGGGTGGGGGCTGGATCTGGATCTCCCAACTCGTATTTCTCTTTGTCATCACTTCCCTGGACTTCCTGAGCATCTGCTGGCTCCTTGCACCCCATTTACTATGGAGATGCCCCAGGTGGGAGGATGAGAAAGAGGGTTCTCTGGGGCTCCTCCCCATTTGTCTGCTAAGCCTTGGGCCAGCATCCACCCAAAGGGAGTGTTGATTACACACACACACACACACACACACACTCACGGCAAATTCTTTATGTGCAGAGGTTAAATCTAACTGTGCTCTTAAGAAGGGTTTCAGATGTGATGTGGATTGCAGACATTTTTGGAGCCCACACCATTTTCATCTGACCATGATTTCCAGGCCTTTTCATTTGCTTTCCATTCCCAGTGAAATAACAATTACTTGATAGGTTCTGATGCTGCCTCTCTGACTGACTGTCTCGTGGTTTTATCTCTTGGGGCATCAACCTGGCCCTCTGCTCTCTCTCCCCGTGGGTCCCTGGCTTCTTTGAAGCCATTCTCCACACGGCATGAAAACCAGTAAATAATTACAGGGTCGTGATGGTGAGAAATTAAAATCCAGGCGTGACACCTCCCTGAGCTAGAAAGCTTTTAAACAGCTTCCTTCTCCGTTCTGTTTTTTCAGCTTTTGTCAATGGGAGTCTTAGTTACCTTTAGGGACTTGTACTCTGTTCAGTGGTGTTTACCAGTCATCACTATGTGCTGGCCACATACCCAGCATGCTAACTCCAACCCAATATGGAAAAAGGGCACATTTTATGGAGAAGGGAGCTGAGACTCAGGAGGCAGAGAAAAGGGCTCGGGTGCTTGCAGCTGTTGCGGAACATAAGCCCATGGCCCCCATAGGACATTCATGCCCCCAGGTACCTGCTAGAGGCGGCTCAGGTCACAAGGGGTCTCAGAGGAAGGTGCCTGGCTCAGCTGGGCCAGACAGGCTTCCTGGAGGAGGGGGCCTCGGGCGAGGCTGGAAGATGTGAAGAGCGGGCCAGGGAGAAAGGGGGGGTAGGAACAGTGTGTGCGGGCTGGAGGTGGGCGAGGGAGCGTCTTCTCGGAGACTGGGAGGGAAAAGACCAGAGGGAGGGGGCGCCTGGCTGAGGGGTCGGCAGGCAACATCCGTAAAGGTCAGCCAAGTCCCAGGCCTGCAGGGAGGTCCCCCCTACCACCATCATCCCCCAGTGTCCCCAGGGAAGCCCCCTGCCTGTTCAGGTAGTTGCAGCTGCTCTGGGTTTCCGGGACAGCACTACTTTAATGAAAGTTGACACTTTTCAGTAGACTGGGTGCATGAACTGTATAACTAAATGTGATTTATCTGTATGTAATCCTTTGTGAACAATGTTTCACGGGAACACAAGGATTGGATCAGAGACTCTCCTTTGCTAGATCCTGCTTTGATCTTGACCTCTGGTCCTTTTGTACCTTCTGGCTCCTTGAACCTTCTGTACTGAGTCCTTGGACCAGCTCTGGCTCACTCTCTAGAGCTTTAAGCCATTGTAGTGTTACCGACTGGGGTTTTAATCAGTATAAATTGATAAGAGGCCAGACGAGGAATTCAGGCAAGGCTTTATGGGGGCTTGTGCTGCAGCAGGAAGGAGGGAGAACAACAGGTACCCTTGCTCACTCCCTGAGGGAGGTGTGAGCTGGTCTCGGGTCCAGAGGTCAGGCCAGAGGGGCGACGTGGGTGGTCTGCGCACCCCCTTGGTGGTGCTGTGGGCAGTACCCTGCTTTTGCTCCCGCACCTCAAAAGTGGCAGCTGGGTTTTGGGTCTTCTTGTTCCTAACTTGTTCATATCTTACTGTTCATAGTTTGCCCCAGCTGCGTGCAGTTATTTTTAGTCCTTTATAGTTTCTTTGTATTTTGTTGCTTGAGGAGATGTTTGTCCAGGTGCAAGCTCTGCAGCAAAGGGTCCCGGGTCCCAGGTCCCAGCCTGTGTCAGTAGCAGATGTTTCTAGTGCTCTGCCCAGACCCCCCCATCGCCCCGCCCCGTGTCCTTTTCTGGTTAGAGGGTGTGTCCTCCCCAGCTGCTGAGGGGGCTGGGGCCCCGCTCCTGCCACCTGCTCCTGGACCCCTCTGGGGAGGGGAAGCCACCTGGCCCAGAGCTGCGGCCTCCACCCCCGGCACCCAGCCGCCTGAGGCTTCTGACTGCCCGGCCAGGGTGAGGACCTCTGGGTACCAAGCCCCTGCCTCCTGTCTCAACAGGACAGTCCCTGCGGTGCCCTTGAGCTCCAGAACTCCTGCGGGATCCAGCTGGAGCCAAACTTCACGAGAAACCGCGTTCTTGCCCTGCTTCCTCCTTCTTCATAGGTGTTGCCCTTCAGTGAACCAGAGCTTGTGAAGCCCTGTCTGGGCTCGGCTTCTGTCGCCCCAGACTGGGACCCCTATTCTGAGTATCCTGGCTTCTCCAGCTCCCTGAGGACGGGGATGAGGACCGGCATTTTTGGCATCTCCTGGGGGTCAGGCACAGTGTGGGGCTCCGTGGAGCTGGGATCATGTAGACACAGTTAGACAGCGGCTGCCCCTCCAGGATGAGACAGCCTCCCCCCGACTGTGTGCACAGCAGCTCTCCTGACGGTGGCCAAGGTAAGTGGGTTGATCAGATGTGGTCGATTGGTGGCTGGGCAGGAGATGCCAGCTAAACGTGAAGCTGGAAAAAAAGTGGAGGCAACTTACGGGGCTCAGCGTTGGTGGGAAGTGGGAGGTGGGGCTGGGACGAAGGAGCCACCGCAGGTGTCTCTGCTGACGCCAGGACACCTGAGCAGGGGAGTGGAGGATGGGGCGGGCGGGGCATTGCCTCGGTGGGCTCCGGGGACCGGTGAGCACGGACTCGGGGCATCCCACCTGAAGGCCGGGGAGCTGGAGCCGCGGCTGTCAGCTCCTGCCCTTGTGGGTTGGGGCTGTTTTTGGGCACTGACGCTCTGGCGTTCCCAGCAGTCGGGTGGAAGGCAGAGTGACAGGCGTTCGCAGGAAGCACCCTCGGTGTGTCCAGGAGGACGTGAAGGGGGCCTGGCCGGTGAGTCTCACCTATTGGGCTAAATGCTCTCCCTGCTCTGTGTTAAAAGATAAACTGAGGCATATTAAGGGAATTCCCTGGCAGTCCAGAGGTCAGGACTCGGCACTTTCACTGCCGTGGGCCCAGGTTCAATCCCTGGTCGGGGAACTAAGATCCCGCAAACCATGCAGCGCAACCAAAAAAAGAAAAAGAAAGAAATGAAGCATATTAAAAATTGTAAGAGTTTATTTGAGGAAAGAACGATTTCAATCACGCAGTGTTCAGTCCAGCAGATAGAAAGAGCTCCGAGGAGCTGTACCAAGTGAAAGACTTCCACAGGCAGAGGGAGCGGGAACAAGGAAGTTACACGAGACAAAAAAGCATGTTGTTTATAGCAAGGTCACTTCCCTTTAGGGGATGGCAGGGGTAGATCAGGCAGATGACCTCATTAGCGCTGATTGACACGGTTACGATTCCACTTCTGGGGGAGGCGAGACTGTAGTGAGGTGGGGTCTGGGTTTAGTGATGCAGCATAAGTGACTCCTCGTGGGCCCGTTGTCTAGTTTTTAACGCCGGGTTCCGTCCGTCCTTCCCACACCCGTGGAGCACACGCTGTTCTCGCTTTACAGACGGGAGACTGATGAGAGCCCACACTATTGCTGAAGGTCGCACAGCTGCCAGGTGGCAGAGGGGGACCCAGGCCAGCCTGGCCCCGGGCTCTTAGCTGACCATCTGAGCTGCTTTGGAGTCTACATTGGAGCTTCCTCATGTGTTACGAAGACCGGGGCAGGTCCCCGTCTCCCGTGGGCGTCATTCTGTCCCAGGGCCCATGCAGCTCCTGGGGCTCTGATCCCGGGCTGAGTGTCCCCACGCCCTCGCCTTCCCCCCACCGGGTGCCAGGAGGCCCTCCTGACTCGCTGGCCTTACACACAAGCTGTGAATCTCACTTGGGTTTGGGAGCAGAAGCGGGTGACTGCCGCTCCTGTTCACCTCCATACAGGAGTGCAATGAAATTCCCCTCTAGGAATTTCCTCCTTGCCTCGGGCAAGGGGAAGACCAAACACAAAAGGGTTAAATGCTTTATTTCAATGGCTGTGCTTGTTCTGGAGAATTAATGGAAGATAAGCTAAAAGTTCATTTATAAGAGTATTAAAGGATAATTATGATGGAGTAAGTGCAGAGAGTCAAAGGGCATTATGATGAACGGACTTAAAACACAGAGCTGGGAAAAATAGGCTAAAATATATTCAGTAATGCAGTACCAACATTTCCCCACAAATTCCACTATCCGTGAAAATCCATCTTTCTCTCTCTCTCTCGCTCGCTCCCTTTTTTCTATTTTAATTAAAAGTATAGTAATTCAACCCCTGGTTAGGTCATCTATGAACTTATAATTATAAATTCATCCCAGGAACTTAGAGTTTGAGGCAGATCCACATAGGTGACCTTTTAATAGCAACAAAATTAAAAAAAAAAAGATTTTGTGCAAAATCTGCTTCGATCAGATTAGATGGAAAGTGGGTAAAGCTGATTACAATCCTACTAAAGACAGTATTTGGGCAGTATTTGTTCTAAAACAATAGTATTAATTCTTCTTTAACAAGTATTATCTGGAAAAAATCAGTAATTAATGGGCCCTCAATATTAACTCACAGTGAATTAAGGGAAACTCAGTATGAACTCCCCACGCGGCTCAAGACTCAGGAGCAGGAAAAGATGAGGCCATAGGTGCTGCCTCATCTGCCGTCAGTGGAAGGCGCCCCAGCTCCTCAAGTTTTGGGTTAGACTGGAGCATGTTTGGCCTTTTAAAAACATAGTAACTTTACTGAGGTATCATTCATGCACATAAAATTCACCCTGTAAGTGTACAGTGCAGGGTTCTCAGGAACGAGATGCCAGATATTCTGCGCTTCCACACAGACACGACAGCAGAAATGGTGGGGGCTTTGCTGTGGTCTTTAGTGGCAGAGCATGGGTGTCTACACGGGGGATGGGGGGCACAGTGATTTAAACAGGACGATCTGTCCTTTCACCAGCGGCAGCCCTCAGGTCCTGTGTGGTTTCCAGGGAAGTTTTGTTTGGCCCAAAGATTATTAAAACAAAACTTTGAGCTACATTAAAAAAATAGGTAGATTTTACATGAAAATCTGGATTTCTGCATTTTACTGAGAGATCAGAAGATCTACAGACTCCAGGCCCTTGTTCCCACATGGCTGTGATGAGCTGGTTTTTACAATCCAAGATTTAGTCAACGATCATGCATTTCATGTGGTGTCTGTGCTTTTGAATTTGCAATCCTCACTTCACACATTTAGATTTAAAATCCTCTGATGTTTAGCCTGGCCTTATCCATGCCATTTCTTAGATGTTTCATTTAATGTGTTTTATCGCTGATGACGAATCTTTTAGGTGAGTAGGCTAATTTCCATTTTCCTCTCTGCTTTCTGTTCCCTCTTTCTGGAACTCCTATTATTGGGTGGTGGAACTTCCTTGTTAGATCCTCTAATTTTCCTGTCTCCTATTTCTACCTTCTTTTGCTCTATATGTTGGAGGAAGATTTCCTCATTTTTAGCTTCCCAACACTTATATTGAGTTTTAAGTTTCTGCTACCACATTTTTCAAATGCCAAGAGCTCCTTTTTGTTTTCTGTTCCTTTTGATAGCATCCTGTTCTTGTTTCATGAGTGAATTCTTCCATCCTCCCCCTGCATGGGGGAAATTCCTAGACAGGGAATTTCATTACCTTCCTGTATGGATGTGGCATGCTTGTCAAAGATCATTTGACCATACATGCAGTGGTTTATTCCTGGGTTCTCCATTGGTCTACATGTCTGTCTTCATGCCAGTACCACATTATTTTGATTACTGCAGCTTTGTAGTAAGTTCTGAAATTGAGAAGTGTGAGTCCTCCAGATTTGTTCTTTTTCAAGATTGCTTTGGCTATTCCAGGTCTCTTGACATTTCATATGAATTTTAGAATTTCTATTTCTGCCGTAAACATCTTTGGCATATTGATAGGTGATGCATTGAATCTGTAGATAACTTTCAGTAGTATGGACATCTCAACAATATTGTCTTCCAAACCTTGAAAACAGGATGTCTTTTCATTTATTGGTGTCTTCCTTGATTTCTTTCAGCAATGCTTTGTAGTTTCAGCATACAAGTCGTTCACCTCTTTGGTTAGGTTTATTCCTAAGTGTTTTATTGTTTTTGATGCTATTATAAATGGAATTTTTTTTCAATTTCCTTTTCAGATGTTCATTTTTAGTGTACAGAAACACAGCTGATTTTTGTGTGTTGATTTTGTATCCTGCTAACAGTGTGTGTGTGTGTGTGTGTGTGTGTGTGTGTAATCTTGAGGGGTTTCAACATATAAGATTATGTTATCTGTGAACTAGCCCTCGTTTTTGAAAGATAATATTAGTTGTATATAATGCTAGGCTGACAGTTGTTTTCTCTCAGCTTTTGAAAATATTCTACTGTACTGTATTCGGGCTTCCATTGTTGCTTTAGATGGAAAGACAAGTTCTTCTCTTCCGGGACATGTTCTCATGTGCTTTGTCTGATAATTCTCTCCATTTTTTCCTGCCTTCTCTTTCTAGAACTCTCATCAGCCATGTGTTGTATCCTTGAAGTGATTCGCTAATTTTCTCACATTTTTTCCTCTTATTATTCAACCCCTTGCTTCTCTCCACTTGTTTCCTGAGCGCTGTCTTCAACCTCTTTTTTTTTGGCTGTGCCACATGGCATGTGGGATCTTAGCTCCCTAACCAGGGGTCAAACCCGCAACCCTTGCATTGGAAGTCTCAACCACTGGACCACCAGGGAAGTCCCCCATTTTCAACCTTATCTTAAACTCCTGCTTTTGTTGTCACGTTTTTAATTTCCGGAGGTCATTCTTACTTTCTGTTCCTTTTTTTAAAAGCCTGTCTGTTCTGATTTCATAGACACAGCATCTCTCATCTCTTTGAGGATATTAACTATAGTTCTTTCAAAGCTGTCCATTCTATGTTTTCTCTATCTCCACTGCGTTTCCCTAGTTTTCGATGATTTGTTTTGGTCTTTGTCTCAACATTAAGGGCTGTCTTCAGCTACCCTTTCGTACTGAGAATGAGTAACTAAAACCAGATGGAAGTTCTGTGTGTGAGTGTGAGTGTGTGAGTGTGTGTGGTGGGTTTCCCTGCAGGTAATCAGACACCAAGCTGGTGCCCTGGGCCTGGAGGTGGCAGGGGCGGGGCAGTGGTCTCAGGATTTTCTCTCACAGTTGCCACTTTCAGTCTGGTGCCTCAGCCCTGCCCGCCACTGTGCCCGACGCCTTCACCTCTGGAGACTTTCTGGAGGGTGGGGAGGAGTGCCCCGTGGTGCAAGGGGCTGGCTCCCTGGAAGTCAGCTTATTTCTCCTGCAGACTTTCCCCCTTTTTGCCCCAGGCTTCATCCTGCCCACCCCGGGACTTGGGGTCTCCAATCCTGGAAATTTCCGGGTCCACATCCTCACCAACATTTGTTATCTCTTGTATTTTTGATAAAAGCCAGCCTAACAGGTAGGAGGTGATATCTCGTTGTGGTTTTGATTTGCATTTCCCCCCATGGTTAGTGATGTTGAGCATCTTTTTTTCTGTTAAATTACTTCCTTAGGATAACTTCCCAGGAGAGGACTAGTCACCATCTTCATGAGCTTTTTCCCCTATTGTTTTCTTGCCTGTAGCCATGCTCATCTGAGGATGTGTCCACACTGGCTTTTATTTTCAATTGGCAGCAATGGTGCTATTTGTCCCCAAGTGTCCTCTGTGCTCAGCATGGTGTCCCAGGATCAGGCCAAGGATGGGGCAGGGAAGGGCACGTGGGTTCACCTCTGGAGAAGGCCGGCAACTTGCAGGGAAATGTGGGTTTCTTGACAAGCGGTGACACTGGTCTCAGGAAGAGGGGAACAGATTGTGGATGAGGGGAGGGGCCTCTGCACGATGTTTGATCGTTGGACATTAACGGGGACATCTGTCACCGTGCTCACTGGGGAGGGCGGCCTGCAGCCTCGTGTGACAATATGTTCTGGACCTCATAATCACTCGAAAAATTCCACGTTTGCAGAGCGTTCTTCTAGCGTTTGTTGAAAATCCCTCTATTTTATTACAGAAATCCCAGCAAATCCTTCAGCGAGGGGGACTTTCTATTAACACACAGCTGTTAAGTGAAAATTAAAACAAACGAGAAAAACCAAGCCAGACCCCAAATAATCACACGCTGGCCTGTAGAGCTTTGAGCAGCGCTCTTTTGAAGGGAAGAGCCCTGACCATATGATGATTCCCAGAGGCCTCTGGAGGCCCTAGGTCCACACCTTCCCTTCCTGCCTCTCCCTTCTCTTCCCCGTCTCCTGCTCCCTCTTTTTCTCCCAAGAGGGAGATTTTCATCCCATGCTTGACCTTGGTCAGCACCCAGGACACCGTGGGAACCAACCACCCCTTAGCTCAGTCCCCCTCCCCTCCCGAGAGATGCTGCCCACAGGGGCGGCAGGAGAGTGTTTCAAATGCAGGAAGTGGGTCCCTGGCCATGCTTCCCTTTGCTCTTCTCGAGTTTTTTCTTGGTTAACGTGTTGTAAACAGACATCTTTTCTCCATGCAAGGTGCAACAGCAACTCTTTTCCCATGGCGGTTCATCTTTTTTTTTAGAAGGCAGGTTTATGGAGGTAAAATTGAAGAACAGTAGCACAGGGGCTTCCCTGGTGGTGCAGTGGTTGACAATGCAGGGGACACGGGTTCGATCCCTGGTCCGGGAAGATCCCACGTGCCACGGAGCAACTAAGTCCGTGTGCCACAACTACTGAGCCTGTGCTCTAGAACCTGCGAGCTACAACTACTGAGCCTGCGTGCCACAACTACTGAAGCCCGCACGCCTAGAGCCTGTGCTCCGCAACAAGAGAAGCCACTGCAATGAGGAGCCCGCACACTGCAAGGAAGAGTAGCCCCCCGTGCGCCGCAACTAGAGAAAGCCCGCGCACAGCAACGAAGACCCAACGCAGCCAAAAATAAATGACTAAAAAAAAAAAATTCATAAAAAAAAAAAAGAACAGTAGCACACACCCTTTTTAGTGTAACAGTCCTCGAGTTACAGTCACCAGCCCTCAGAAGCCTTGGAGGCCCATCCTTCAGGAGCCGCTTGGCTTAGGTGGGTTTCTGGGGAGCAGAGCCCAAAGCAGGGGTTTGCTGAGGGAGGGCCCCCAGGAGGAAGAGCTGAGGAGGTGGGATGGGGCAGGGGAGGGGCTGACTTGTACCACCGTGAGCCCTTCTTGAGGGAGGGGTCACCCCTGAGGACCTTCTGTCAGCCAGTGGCTGTCCTGGGGGAAGCTGAGCCCCAGGCACTTTGGGGCAGGTGGCTCTGGCCCCCTGGGTGGTTCTCCAGGGAGGGGTCCCCCGTGAACCCACAGCTGCCGATGCTCACAGCAGCGGGGGCAGGGCAGCACCAGCCCAGAAGTCACCTCGGCAGGCGGAAAGCATCCGACTGCACTTCCTTAGAACCAGAACATTCAACACGCACAAAACCCATCTTGGAACACCATGTGTGAGGAAGGGCGCCAGCTCTGCGCCCCCAGCCTTCTCAGTTATGGGGAAGCTCACAGAGGGAGTGTCTCTGCTGCACATTTTGAAGCGGAGGCAAAGGAGGGACATCGTCACCTTTACTTCTGACTGATCAACATTCTATCCGCACAGAAACAAAGAAGATGTATGTTAGAAATAAGTTCCTATTTTATAAATTTTTAAAACATTCATCTAGGCTCATAGGGGAAGTATTTTCATTGACTTTTACCAAAAGGTTGCTGGGTACTGGAAATCCATGTAATATAAACTATAAATGAAAATATATTTTAACTTGGGCACAAGTCTCAGGAGCCCTCGCTCTACCCTGTCACTGTTGGGGGGTGGCGTGGGACGCGCTTAGAGGCGACTGTGGCCACTGGCATCTAAGCCAGGATTACAGCACTTGCCCCCAGCAGAAACAGCTTCCTAAAGCATCATCCAGGAATCAATTCTCTGAATTTGAGAAAACCGGCTTCATTTGAGTAGGATTAACTCCTCCCTCTCAGCCTGGAGGGGCTGTGCTAAATCTGTCATAAAAGTAGCTATAGAGTCAATTTCTATGTGTGTTTATATACATGTGTATCTGCCTCTCCATCCATCTGTCACGCCTTTTATTTTTAAGCACTTTAAGATAACATATAAAATGGAAATTGATGGACTATGTTGGTTTTTATTCAGAGCCGTCAGGAATGTTTCTAAAATTTACGTTTTCCAATTTTACCTTGATTTCACAGTTTTGTTCCTGTGACAGATCTTTGTTCCTGTAATAAACAAGATGAAAGGCTTTTCATCTCCAGCCTGGTGGGGTCCTCATGCACATGGGGTCTCACACTGACCCCCAAAGCTCCGGAAGGTCCACAGGGCCGGCGGTGGCCTGGCACGGTGTGTGGTCTAGGTGAGGAAGGGCCAGCTGCGCCCAGGGGTGTGGGCCAGAGGGAGAGAGTCCCCAGGGGTTCCTGCAGGGCCAGCTGCACCCTGTACCCTCCCCCCTCAGTTATCAGACTTGGTGTCCCATTTCACAAGCCAGTAAACTTGCCTTTTGCCTAAATTGATTCAAGTTGGTTTTGACACTTGCAACCAGAAGAGCCTTGAAAATTTTATCTGAAGCAGAGCATTCGAGCTCTGTTTCCAGCAACAATCTGTGAACTGATTAAATGGAAAACCTACCCTAGAAATAAAATATAACACACATCCTTTTAGAGTCATAGCTTCTCTCTCAACATTTAGGGGGAATTTCCAGGGACCAAACATGAGGGTGAGAACCAGGGGCATGAGGAGAGCTGGGAGCCGGCCTTCGTGGGCCTTGACAGCTTCAATAATTAGACTCTCCCCCACTTCTCTTTATTTTAAAAAATTGACCAGAAAGTACAGAGAATTCCCATATACACCCCTCCCCACCATGTCCTCTATTATTAACAACTTGCATTTTATGGTAGATTTATTACAGTTGATGAGCCAGTGTTGGTGCATAGTTATTAAGAAAAGTCCATAGTTTACATTAGGGCTTGCTCTTTGTGTTGCCTATTTTGTAGATTTGACAAACGCATAATGTCACATATACACCATTACAGCATCGTGCAGAATTGTTTCACCGCCCGGAAAATGCTCTGTGCTCCACCTCACCATCCCTCCCTGCACCCCACCCCTAACTCTTGGCAACCACTGATGGTTTTACATCTCCACAGTTTTGGCTTTTCCAGAATGTCATAGAGTTGGGATCATGTAGCTCATGGACAGCATGTAACCTTTTCAGACTGGCTTCTTTCACTGACAAACACGTATTTGAGTTTCCTCCATGTCTTGTCATGGTTTAACAGCTCATTTCTTTTAAATACCAGATAGTATTCTGTCGTCTGGACCTGTGACTCTGTTTACATATTCACCAGTTGAAGAGCCATCTTGGTTGCTTCCAGGTTTTGGCTACTGTGAAAAACGTGGCTATTATATTCATATATAGGTTTCTGTGAGGGCATAAATTATCGACTCAGTTGGGGAAATACCAAGGAGCATGATTGCTGGATTGTACATTAAGATTATGTTTAGCTGTGTCAGAGACTGCCAAACTGTCCTCCAGAGTGACTGCACCAGGTTGCATCTCTAACAGCCGTGAACAACAAGGGTTCCCGCTGTTCACCCACATTCGGGCAGCAACTGGGGTTGTCAGTGTCCTGGATTTAGTCCAGGTGTGTAGTGGTATCTCTTTGTTATATTAATTTACAGTTCCCTAATGACATATGATGTTGACTATCATTTCATATGATCATTTGCCACCTGTCTTCTTTGGTGAGGCATCTGTGCAGATTTTTGCCCATTTTTAAATTGGGTCACTTGTTTTCTTCTTGTTGAGTATAAAGTGTTCTTTCTATATTTTGGATACAAGTCCTTTAAAGATATGTCTTTTGATCCAGTGCCCCCTCCAAAAAAAAAAAAAAAAAGATGTGTCTTTTGTAAATATTTTCTCCTAGTCTGTGTCTTGTCTTCTTGTTCTCGTAACAGTGTCTTTCACAGAACAGACATTCTTAATTTTCATAAACTTCAACTTATCATCTTTTTCTCTCATGGATAGTGCTTTTGGTGGTGTTTCTAAAAATTCATTGCCAAACACAGAGTCACCCAGGTTTTCTCCTATGTTATCTTCTGGAAGCTTTAGAGTTTTGTGCTTTACATTTAAGTCTACGATACATCTTGAGGTAATTTTGGGGTCAGGTGTAAGGTCTGTGTCTAGACTGTTTCTTTTTTGGCCTATGAATGTCCGATTATTCCAGTCTCATTTGTTGAAAAGACCGTACCTCTTACAGGAGGGAGTGGGAAGACCCTGAGTTCACCTCCTCCCAAATTACAACTATTTACAGAGCAACTATCGAAGAGACCAACTTGCAGACTAGCAGAGAAGATCTCCTACAACTAAAGATACAAAGAAGGAACCACAATGAGACAGGTAGGAGAGGCAGATGCAGTATAGTCAAGACTCACACTCCAAGTAAGCGACCCACAAACGGGAGGATAATCACAATTGTAGAGGTTCTCCCCAAGAAGCGAGGAGTCTGAGCCCCACATCAGGCTCCCCAGCCCGGGGGTCCTGCTGCAAAATGATCAGCCCCCAGAGCATCTGGCTTTGAAGACCAGTGGGGCTTGTACATAGGAGAGCTGGAGAGCTGTAGGAAACAGAGAGTGTACTGTTAAAAGGTGCACACAAAATCATATACTCTCCAGGACCTAGTGTTAACATCTTACATCACCACGGTATGTTTATCAAGATGAAGAAATTAATACCGGCACATTATTATTAATTAACCTCAAACTCTATTCAGATTTTCTCAGTTTTTCCACTAATGTTCTTTTTCTATTCTAGAACCCAAGCCAGAATACCACATTGCATTGAGGGGATTTTATTTTAATAGAAGGAAAGGACTTGGGTCTGTATGAGGCAGTGTAAGGGTAAATAAAACTGAACGAAGGGGAAAGAGGCAGTTTTCTCACTCTCCCTGTCTTAGGGTGTCTCTTCAGGGGACATAGTGGCTTGAGTCATTTCTCTAACCTTTGGAATGTAAACAAGTCTCTCTAGGGACCAGAAAAGCCCAGTTCTCAGTTTTACAATGCAGTCACTTCTGCTGGGTCATGGGCCTCATAATCCACTTGAAATGCGGAGTTAATATAGCAGCCTATCTTAAGGTGTAAACAGTTGTCTTTTGGGAGATAAGAGAAGTTTTATTATTCTTTTCAGAGGAGGTCAGTTAGCTAAGCACATAGCTGCCTTGATTCCCAAGTGGACTTTGAACTTGCTATGCTGTATAAATTGTGTGGGATTTTATTCTGACTTCGTAGTCTCTTGCGAGATACTTACATGCTTGTATTCTGTTAGCTTACCCAGCAATGAAACAGTTATCTTTCTTTCTCTGTTGATGTGGCAAGGTCTCTGTGTTGGCTGCATTTTTACTCCCTAACATAAGACACTTAGAACCCGTTTCTCCCTTAGGGGCTGATACCCTTGAAATCCCACTCTGGGAAAGACCATGAACAAAGGGGGGCTGTGGAACACTGTCTATCCTGGCCTGTCTGACCAGGCCCTGGGTAGGAAAATGCCTTCCTTGATAATCTGTAGCCATAAGCCTGCCATCATGTGGGCCTGGGGTTCTAATTTACATTAACTCATTGGTCCAGGAAACCTCCAAGCCTAAAATTAACAGAGAAAGTGGTGCCTGGCTGACACCAGGTGGTATCTTCTTGTCAGCTAGAAGTAAACACAAATGAAGGGTCAGGAAAACTTATGTGAGATGACCTCAGCTGAAGTCCTACAGAACATGGGACAACCCTTGATCATTACACAGCACATGACAAAGCCCCAGGACAGCTGGTTTCTGGTTCCACACGTAAGGAGTTTGGAAGTTGCCACTCCATCCTAACAGCAAGTGAAAAACTGAACAGACTGAAAAAATCAACCACTCTTCTTAGATGCATAAGAGACGTGACCACACTGCTGCCCCTAAGTTTGGAAAGAATCACGATTTACCGGAGCGGAAACAGGAGTGGAGCCTCTGTGGGAATCGGCACCAGGGGAGGGAAACCTGACCTGGGATTCACAAGTTGCTGGAGGCTCAGTGTGGACAAGCCTGAAAGTGAAAAACTCCAGAGGGGACCTGGTCATAGGGTGTCTGCCTCAATTCTGTGACATTTCCCTCCAACAGCCCCACCAGGTTCCCACAGTAAATATCAGAGAAAAACCCCCAGGAGCTTCCTGCAGGGGGTGGGGACCAGGAACCATTTGAACACATTGTACTTCTCTGTTCTTAACAAGGCCTGCCCTCAGGAGAAATCAGTTAACCAGAGCCTCACCAGCTGGGGTATTATCAGGGCCTGGGGGAGGGGCTTACCCAACTCTAGTCAGCCCTAGCCTTCCAGGTGCATAAAGGGAAATACCCAACTTCAGCCCCCTCCAGCCATCCTGTCCCACCTGAGGGGGAGAAAAAAACAGAAGCACCTGTGAAGTTCACAGCTAAGAGGCAGAGGCACTGAAAGACTGAGGCCTTAATCATTGGACTATAGAATGCCTCCTCTCCCCTCCCCCCGTCTCACCACCACATTGCTAAAGGCCTATTTACATCATGTCTGTCTAACAAGATAAAATTACAAGGCACACCAATAGGCAAAAAACATAATTTGAAGAGATAGAGCAAGCATCAGGACCAGATATGGCAGGGATGTTGGAATTACAGACTAGGAATTTCAAACAGCTATGATTAATATAGTAAGGGCTCTAATGGATAAAGTAGACAGCATGCAGGAACAGATGGGCAATGTAAGCAGAGACATGGAAATCCTAAAAAAGAACCTAGAAGAAATGCTAGAGATAATAAACGTTGTAATAGAAAGGAAGAATGTCTCTCATGGGCTTATTAGTAAACTGGACATTCTCAGAGGAAAGAATCTCTGAGCTTAAGCCTACCTCAGTAGAAACCTCCAAAACTGAAAAGCAAAGAAACAGATGTAAAAACAGCACAGAATATCTAAGGACTGTGGGACAATTACAAAAGGTGTAACATACACGTAAGGGGAATACAAGAAGGAGAAGAAAGAAAGGAACAGAAGAAATATTTGAAACAAAAATGGTTGAGAATTTCATCAAATAATTTCAAACAGCAAACCACAGAGCCAGGAAGCTCAAACAGCAAGTAGGATAACTTCCCTCCACAAAACGAAACATAAGTATATTATTTTCAAATTACAGAAAAACAAAGGTAAAGAAAAAAATCCTGAAAGAAACTGGGGTGGGGGTGAGGAACACTTTACCAAAAGAGGAGCAAAGTTAAGAATTACATCCGACTTCTCCCCAGAAACCATGCAAGCAAGAAGAGAGTGGAGTGAAATATTTAAAGTGTTGAGAGAAAAAACCCTACCAACCCACAGTTCTGTACCCTGTGAAATTATCCTTCAAAAATGAAGGAGAAATAAAACAAACACAGACAAACACAAACTAAGGAAATTTATTGTCAGTAGATCTACCTTGCAAGGTAATGTTAAAGAAATTCTTTAGAGAGAAGGAAAATAATACAGGTCAGAAACTTGGCTCTACATAAAGAAAGGAAGAGTGTCAAAGAAGTGAAGGTAAAATAAAAACTTTCATTAAAAAAATTCTTAATTCATCTAACAGATGACAGCTTGTCCAAAAAAAAATAAGTCAATGAAATTGAAAACAGGAAATCAATAGAGAAAACCAATGAAACCAAAAGCCAGTTCTTTGAAAAGATCAATAAACTCAATAAGACTTTGGCAGGTGAACTAAGAAAAAGAGAGAGGACACAAATTACTAATATCATAAATAAAAGAGGGGGACATCACTATAGATCCCATGGATATTAAAAGGATAGTAAAAGAATACTATGGCAACTCTATGCCCACAAGTTTGATAACGTAGATGAAAAGGATCAATTTTTTTAAATTAATTAATTTTTTTTTTTGGCTGTGCTGCACTGCTTGCAGATCTTAGTTCCCCCACCAGGGATGGAACCCGTGCCCTCAGCAGTGAAAGCGCAGAGTCCTAACTACCGGACCGCCAGGGAATTCCCTGGATCAATTTTTTGAGAGGCATAATCTGCCAAAACTCCTACCAGAAGAAATGAACAATCTGAATTGGCCTATATCTGTCAAATAAATTGAATCGGCAATTAATATCCTTCCCAAACAGAAAGGAGCAGGCCCAATGGGTCTAGTGCCGATTTCTATCAAACACTTAAGGAGGAATGTATACTGATTCTCTTCAATCTCTTTCAGAAGATAGACGCACGGGGAATACTTCCTAACTCATTCCCAGCATTGCCCTACTAACATAACTGAGGAGTGGCAATATTAAAAAGGATAAAATATGATAATTTCTCAGAACAAATGGAATGCAGGGGACCTCGGGCCAGGGAATCACAGCGAGCGCCCAGCAAGCGAGGAGTGTCCCTCCAAGCGCGAGAAGACCAGGAGCAGAAACCGCTAGGAAGGCTCTTCCCCTTGGGTATTTGAAAGCCTTGCCGGTAATTGTGCTTTACGAATGAAGTGCCCCAGTGTTTGCCGTTTCCTCTCTCTGGGGAGCTGCCCTCTGAACAGAGGCATCTTTGTTGCGCTCAGGAAGCTGTTTAACTACGGCGCGGTGGCCAGCGCCCGCGACGGTGGATTTTCAGTCGTACCTTCTCCTTTCCCGCTTCCTCCTCCACTCTTTAATGAGGATTCCGCCCGTTGATTTGCGGGTGCCATTAATTAGCGTGTTTGGGGGGAATGAGCCAGAACGAGCAGGATTCCGCAGTCAGACCGGGTCAGCCGAGCGCACGGTCCCGGCCTTGCGCGCAGATGGCCGGCTCCGCCGGGTCCCCGCGGTCCCCGCACCCAGCCCGGCCTCGGCCCCACGGCCCTCAGCCTTCACCAGTGAAAACCCCACGCGAACGAAACACGGCTGCAGGGTGGTTGCTCTGCGGCACGCATCTCAAAACCTTTGTTGGAAGCAGTGAACCAAACAGCTTTGTAAAAAGAGGCACCAGGCAGGAATAAAACGCGCAGCCCATCCCTGCGATGGGAGGGCCGGTCGGAGGGCTGGGCTGTGGTTCGGATGTGGGGCTGCTTCCTGCCCCTCCAGCCCTCGGGTTGCGCGGGAGGAGCCGTGCTCTCAGCCCACCCTCCTCAGACCTGGCCTTGGCAGTGGGGGAGGGGCTCTCGAGGACAAGTACCGAGGCAGTGCTGCGCCGCTGAAGTTCACGTCCATCCGCCGCGGATTCCTTGCCTCAACAAATCCTGGCCGTGCGCGGGATGCCGGGCCCACGGGCGCCAGGACGGCCCGGCCCTTGTCTTGTGGAGCTTACCGATTGTCTAGGGGTGGGTCCCCCCAAAAGCAGACCCTGAGGACGGGGATTGGGTGAAATAGTTCGTCTGGAAGGTGAAACTAGGCAGCCCTGATGAGGGGGCAGGATACAGGGAAGGCGGTGATAATGAGTGGGGTTTGCGGGTCTCCGTCCTGACCGGGTGCTGAGAGCGACTGAGACTGAACCCATCTCAGCCCAAACTGACAAGGATGCTGGGGTATTTACCCACCAACTCCCAGTCGTCCTTGGAGGGTTGCTGCTGCAGACGTTACCTCCCCAGGCCCCCAGGCCCGGCCGGTGCACTCCCGGGGCCTGTGAACATCGTCAGGCAGAGGGGCAGGTGTTGAGGTGTGTTTGGGAACTGTCTACAGGTGCCGCAGGTGAGCTGGGCTGGTGGGCAGCCAGCAGACAGTGTCAGCTTCGGGGTCTGATTAGGGGGCCAGGTAAAGCGCAGTAAACCAGCAGGCAAATGAGTAATTACAATCGTGGAGGTGCGTTAGGGGGAGCGGGCAGAAGCTGAGCGCAGTGGGGCAAGGGAGGACCTCCTTCAGGTGGGAGGCGCCTGTGTCTCCGGTGAGGAACCTGCAGCCCCGCCTCCCCGGGAGAACACTTCTCACCCTGGCCAAGAGCCTGGGTGGCTACATGTGAGTCAGGGCGGTGATCCTGTATTCACTGCCACTGCGAACTGGCTAAAAGCATGTTATTTGCTGTTAGATAGTTCTCTCAATTGCCAGGAGATGACCTAACACTTGACACTGGAAATGAAAGTCACCCACCGCTCCCACCTGCCCTTCGTAACCCCTTCCCATGACCTGTTGGCCGACATAGCCTATTGTCACCACCCCCCACCCTGCTGATGCCCAAGCAACACACCTGCTTCCATCTGCAGGTCCCTGTCCCCTTGGGGAGGCCACGCAGGCCTTCCCGGAGTCTTCCTCTTCTCAGGGATCCCCGCTTGGTGCTGGGTACCGTGCTCTCTCCTGAGTTTCATTTGGTCTTGGGGTTCGTTGGACTTACAGATGGGACTTGAAGAGTGTGGCCATGAGCTCTTTTGATGGGCTGAAGTGAAGGAGGAGCTGAGGAGGAAGGGGGTGGGGAGAGGAAAGAGGACAGAGATGGGTGGAGGTCAGGGAAGGAAGAAGGGAAATACGGTCCCGGGGGCCAAAGCGTTACCTGGGTTCCTACTTGGGGTTTCCCTGTTATCTCAGGACCTAAAGAGAAGAGACTGAGCATGGGCACCCGAGCCTCCTGCAGAAATCTGCCTCAAGCCCACAACACCGCTGACTGATAGCACCTGGAGCAGTGCAAGATTACTGAGGGCTTTATAGGCCCTCAGCACCTAGAAATTAAAAATAAAACCAATGCTAAACCTCAGAAAAGTGTAGGGAACCCCTGACATTGTCATTTTCCCCATCGTGACTTTGCTGCTTCAGGCCCAACAGTCAGGCTTTGGGTCCCGACCTCTCCAAGGCCTGCCAGGCTAGTTGCAGCTCTGCCCCTCAGTTTTCTCAACCACAAAATGGGGATAATAATAGGCCTCTCTCGTTAGGTTTGTCACAAGTATGAAATTAATTGATGTGTGTCTAGCGCTTAGCACAGCACCTGGCCCAGAAGAGATTTTTACGGCTGGGTGAGGGGAATCTGGGAAGGACTCAGCCAGAGGAGCCCTCTGGACTGGGCCTCCATGGCGGGGTCACTGTGGCTGTGGAATAAAGACGGATTGCTGGGGGCGTGGGAAGGGGCACAAAGAAGGTGGGGGAGACACCAGAGGTGGAAGGAAGCCCAGTGCCCAAGACAGCGTTCTTGGATGCAAACCATAGGAACCACAGCCAGCCAATTCTTGCTGCAAAGAAGTTTACAGGATGGCATCACTTTTTCTTTCCCCCCAGACTGATGAAAGTTTGGAGAAAAAGAGCAGGGCCGTTGCAGGCCAGGCATCTGTGAAGGAGGCCAAATGGGGAAGCGTCAGGGAGTGCAGAGTAGCCACTGGACACTCACCTCTACTCCTGTACAAAACCCAGAGTGGGCTCTGAGCCTCCAGGATAAGTCGTTTATCTGGGAGGGGATTTCAGGCAATGCCAGTAGGGGAGTTCAACAGTGAGACAGGAACACGTCTCTAGAAGTGGAGCCCAAAGCACGGTCTGGATGCATGAGCTTTATGGGGGGAAGGACGGGGAATTCAGCAGTGAGGGGGCCAGAGAGGAGGGAAAGGGTGGACGAAGATGAACACTTGGGTCCAGATGAGCCTTGGCCTGACCCGTGAGCCGAAAGGGGTATGAAGCAGAGATGGCTCGGCACAACTGTCCCTCTGAGGGTAAGGGGGCAGCTTCCTACCAAGTCATATCAGTCGATCAACCGTTGTGTATATGGGTGTGGGTGTGGGTGTGGGTGTGGCCTGGGTTAGAGGCTTTTGCCAGCAGAGGGCAGTTGTCCTGATTAGGGGCAAGAGCCTACATTGGAGTGGGGTGTGAGGTGTGGGACTGGGTGGTGTAGGGATGGGGTGGGGGGTGGTGCAAGAGCCCAGGAAAGGGGCTCTGGGTGGGGCACCCATAGCACTTAGGAAGAAAGCAATATGGGATGTGATAATTAGTGATAACTTGAGCAAACCCGGCTGGGGACTTCTGGAAGGCCTGAGTTATCCCACTGAAGACCTGGGGCTGTGTTTATACTCCGACTTCTGCCTTCTCAGGTCATGTACTCCTTGGCCCCTCTGGCCAGAGGACTCTGCAGACCAGAGAAAGCCCCCAGGCAAAGACGTGGGCCCTGGGCACTGGAGGCCCTGCAGGCTGCAGGCGGAATGGTCAGGGCACAGATGTGGACAGGGCAAAACAGTATCTGCTACAACAGCCTTTAAAGGGGACACAAAAGCAACCGAGAAGGAGCAGACAGAGGCAGGAGGAAAATCCAGAGGAGCAGAGCCCTAGGTTCCAATGCGCAGACACACGCGATGCTCTTTATTCGCGGTGCGCATCTCACTCCTAGCGCATCTGCGCTTTATACTACCAGCCTGGCCGGGGGCGGCTCCGAAAAGCCCCAGACGGCTGTCGTTGAGCCACTTACACCGCGGCCAGCCTCAGCCTGGCGTGGTGAGGAGCCGGGACGCGTCCAGGCAGGGAGAACGAGGGAAGCGGAGAGCACATTCGTGGCTGGCCACAGACAGGGGCTGGAAACCTTCCCTGGAAAATATTGAGCGGAGAAACCTTTACTGATTAGTTAAATCCCAGATAATCCTGGTTGATGAAGGCGGATCCGGACCCCTTAACGGATGTAGGGTTCCAAAACGACTCCGGGGGTTGACCCAGGCGGGGACGCGCTAGAGGGCTCTGGCTCTGTCCGCAGATTTGTATATGTTGGGAGGGGGGCTGGGAGGAGCCTACCTTCCACCCCGCCGGTGGCCGAGGGGTTTCCCAACGCTGTCGCCCACTTGCGTAGACTCGGTAACCTCCCGGGCGCCCGGGGGGACGCGCGGAACGTGGGTGGGCTCGGAGCCGGCTCGCTCCATTTCCAAGTCTCCTAAAGCACTGGACGCGCTTCCCCCACTGGGCGGACGCTGGGCAGAGCGCTCGCCGGCTCCCCAGGGGTGGGGTCTTCTGAGCCGATCCCGCAGAGTCGAAGGGCGCTAGTGGACCCGCGATCCCCCGCAGGAGCTAGGGGTGTCAGTGGTGGCGCGGATTAGCGTAGCGGGGCGGGGCGCTTCTTACCCGGGAGGGGGCAGTGAGAATGCCCGCCCGCGCCGCGCTCCTGCCGCCGCCACGCCGCGGAAAGGAAGGCGCCCGGGGTTCAGCTCTCCCTCCATCCTGGTCCCTCCCGTGGGCCCCTTCCTGCAGGCGTGGCCGGAGGAGGAGGCAGTGACTCTTCCGTCCAGGAATTGCAAGGTCCCCTTATAGCTCCAACCTCGGGGCTCTCGGGGTCTCTCTCTGCTTCGCTTTGCTCTCCCGATTTCTCTCTCCGTGTCAGGTGTGAGCGGGTTAATACACCTCAGGTTCTCTCATCTGCAAAATGGGTTTTATAATATCCTTCCGAAGGGGTTGGAAACCGGTGTGCTGTTGGCACTGAGTGGCGGTCACCGTGTGGTGCTGTCGAAGTTGGCCTCCTCCCGGATGGCCTTTTGGTACCTCTGGGTCCCTGGCCATCTACTCGAGGCCTCCTCTGACAGAGGCTGGGGGACAGAAACTTCGAGACCTGGGCCCAGGCGAGGGGTCGCCGTCGGCCCTCCAAGCTGCAGGTGCGGCGCACACGTCTGCCTCTGAGACCGGCCCCTGCAAATGCCCTGGGCGGGGCTACCTCAAGGCCGATTGTCCAGCCTGCCTGCTCCGGACGTCTGCAAATGTGTGCATCGTTAGCTGTCTTCCTTAACTGCGCCCCCAAATTCTGATTTACAAACTTCTGCTCTGCCGGGCCAAGAGCCAGAGCATCTTGGCTGGGTCCTGTACCCCTAACACCTTCCCCTAAACCCAGAGATAAATTTAGGGAGAAATTCCTGGCGGAGCCAAAAACGACGCTGGCGTCTAAAGCCGCCCCCGACCCCGAGCGACTCAAAGGACAATTATCCCAAAGGAAAGTTATTGTTTTGCTAATCCCGGGAACAGCTTGCGAGGGGGAGATTTGGGTCTTCTTTTAATAATGAAAAGTTAATGCGCAGCCTCTTGTAATTATCTTTATCGGAAGCCCCTCGTTTAATCCTCAGGTTTGCAAAGGACCCACCCCGATGCGCAGCCAGCTGTAGCTGTAGGTTTGCTGGGTTCGGCTCCAGCTCGGGTTCCTCCTCGGCTCGGGTTCCGGTTCGGCTCGGGCTCCGGCTCGTCCCGGCTCGGCTCGGGGTCCGACTCCGGCTCCGGCTGTGCTGGATGGTGCGCGCAGAGACCCGTGGGGCGTCCGCGTGGCGCTGTGAGAGCTGCCGCACCCCTCGCTGGGCGCCCGCCTGGCCGCTCGCCCTCAGGGGCGGGACTGAGAGATTCTGCTTCCCGGGTTCCGCGTTGGAGAAGGGTGGGCTCAGGGCTCCGAGCGATTCAGGTTGGGTGGGCTCAAATTTTCGGAGTGCGAGCCAGGAGAGGTTTACCCACGTGTTTCGTTTCGCGCCAACTTTAACAAATATGGGCGCTGCACGTGAAAATCAGGCTTTCTTTGAATAGTCGTAAAATCTGACAATAACTTGTTAGCCTCCGTGAAGAGGGGTGGGTCCCAGTAGACAGGCCCTATTTTACAATTTACCATCCCTATTTAGGGGTCGCCAGATAAAATACTGGAACATACTTATAATTTAAAAGAATCACAGTTCGTCTGAAATTCTGATTTCACTGGATCTCCTGTAATGCAGTTTGCAAAACCTGGCGCCCTTCTCCGACGCCCTGACCCAACCCGGCCGCTCCCGCCTCTCTCTACTTCTTCAGCTCCTTCAGTGTGTGAATTTTGCGACCCCGACGGCTCGGCCATTAGAACGCTGGGGTGGGTTTGGCTGGAGGTGGAGTGGGCACGGGTTAAATGAACGTTTTCCACTCCTTTCCCCTTGGGGATTTTCGGGGAAGACCTTGCCTCCGGCGGTGGCGTTGGAAGGCTGGAGGGGGTCATATTGGTGGTAGTGTTGAGAGTGTGGCTGGGAATGGGGCCTCGGTCTTAATGGGCGGCTGGATGCGGGGAGGGAGGCTTCAGGGAAGCTGCGAGCGGAGCCTCCGCCGGAGTATCGCGAAGGGGAGAGAAGAGAATCGGCATCTGGAACCTGCGGCTTTCAGAGTAGAGGTTTAGGGAGGGGATGACTCTATTTTAGGAATAGAGTTGTCTGCTGCCTATCTTCCTCCCACCGAGAACGGGAGTGGGAGTGGGCAGGGGGACAACTGGAAAGGAGAGGAGAGAGGGAGCTGATTGAGAGGACCGCAGCTGGGAGGGCGGCGACCGAAGGGAGGGAGACTGGTGGCGTCCCCATCTCGCGGGGTCCAAGGCGTGACGCATCCGCGCCCCGCTGATTGGAGCCCTCCTGGCGCCCGACTGTATAAATCGTCCTCAGAACTGCGCCCCCTCCGCAAAGGTGACCGAGAGAGGGTCCCGACTCGCCGCCTGAGAAGCCATGACCGGCCGGGACGCGCTTTCCGACGGGCGTGCCAGGAGCAGGGCACTGGTGCCCGGAGGCCCGCCCACCGGCTCGCGCCCCCGGGGCTTTGCCATCACCGACCTGCTGGGCCTGGAGGCCGAGCTGCCCGCACCTGCTGGCCCCGGGCCGGGATCCGGCTGCGAAGGCCCCGCGGCCGCGCCCTGCGCGGGTCCAGGGCTCTGGGGCTCCTGCCTGGCGCGCGGGGCCCTCCCGCTGGGGCTCGGCCTCCTCTGCGGCTTCGGCGCGCAGCCCCCTGCGGCCGCCCGGGCGCCCTGCCTGCTCGTAGCAGACGTGCCCTTCCTGCCGCCCGAGGGGTCTGAGCCCAGCGCCCCGCAAGTCCCCGGCCGCCCGCCGACCCCGGCCGCCCGCCAGAAGCGCAGCGAGAGCGTCTCGACGTCCGGTAAGGAGGCCAGTCGGTGCCGCTCCTGTCCCTTCCCTCGGCTCGGGCGCGCAGGGTGACACTCCGGGGCCCCGCCAAGCCCAACGCAGCCCCCCAGATCTAGGGAAGTCGGGACCCCAGAGCGTGGCCTCGCCGGGGAACGCATTCTCGCAGCCGCGCCCTCTGCCCCTGCCCTCTCCTCCGGGTCTGGTCGCCGCTGCCCCGCGGACACCACCACCACCCGGTCCGGACCCGCCCTGGGGTCTCAGCGACCTGGCCGCGGTCTCCGGGGGCCTTTCCTCCGCGCCCGCGCGAAGCTCGGCCTCTGGGAACGGCGGAGGGCGGGAGGCCTGGGCCTGCCTCGTTTGTCAGTGGCACAGAACGCGGTGCCCGCCAGAGCTGGAGGGTTCGCTGAATTGATTGACGAATTGTCCGGCTCTTGGAGAGCGCGGGGCGGAGGCCTGGAACTGTCCTCCTCCCTGTGCTGAAAAGCGAGTCTGGGTTCCGCGCTTCTCCCCTCCTTCCAGCACGTGAGAAGCAAGCTCGCCCGTCTTATGGTAGCTGTGCTCAGCTCCTCAGAGAAGTCGGGGTGGATTGTGGGGAACAGAAGGGAGCAATGGAAATCTACAAAGACAGGGCCGAGAAATCGAGAGGTTTGGGGTGTGGGGGAAGAGAACGGAGAATTACACGAGAAGAGGTGGACGGACGGAGAGAAACTATGTAGCGGACCGCAGAGCTGAGCATCCAGGCAGCGAGGCAGAAAGAGTGCAGTGGTCTCCACTGCTGATTAAAGGAAGCAGGCAGGGGAGTTCCCTGGCTGCCCAGTGGTTAAGACTCCGCGCTTCCACTGAAGGGGGTACGGTGGTCCGGGAACAACTAAGATCCTGCATGCCCCGCAGCGCGGCAAAAAAAAAAAAAAAAAAAAAAGTAAGCAGGCGGAATTAGCAGGCAGGCCAACGTCCACCCAGCTCTAAAAGGACTTTGTTTCATGAGTGTCTAGGTAAGATCAAATGAACCCCACTATTAGTTGTTTCACTAAAAATGCAGGAACCACCTTCATAGGATGGGCTCTTTCCGTGTGAGGACCATAAAACTAAAGGCAAAATGCAACTGCATCCTAGTCTGTGAGGGCGTTTCTCAAGACCAAGACCAACACTGTCCAGTAGAAACATCATGTGACTGCGAGTAACGAAAGTTTCTCAAAGCCACGTTAAAAAGGAAAAATAAATAGTTGAAACAAATTTAAATACTCTATCTTATTTAATCCATTACATACAAAACATTGTCATTTTACATGTACTCAATATAAAAATTATTAATATTTTACTTTTGGGGGTATTAAGTCTTCAAAATCCACTGACCATTTCACGTTTACAGCTGGTCTCAATTCAGATTGGCCACATTTCACGTCTCAATAACCTTATATATCTATTGGTATACCAGATTGGACAGCGTGAATAGCATAATATTATAATCCAATTTTTCTGGTGAAGTAATTGATGTAGGAGTAAAACTGACATTATTTTACTATTTTTGCATTTCTTAATTCACTTTTTAGTGTTTTTAAGCAAATATGCTTTTTAACAATGAACCTGACAATAGTTTGGTCTTCTAACCTTCCTTTCAACCTAGATCTTCTGATATAATGGATTTCAAAAGATAAAGCATAGTGGAGTGGGTTCTTAAAATTATTTCACCTGCATCTATGAATCATCTGGGCACACTTGCCAAGAAGGAATTTCCCAGACCCCACTTCCAGAGGTTTGGAATCGGTACAGCAGGGCAGGGGGCCGGCTCTGATGAGGGTCTGATGTCACAAACCTCCGTCCTCCCTTTAAGAAATGTTGGTGTTTTGGTTAAGATGAGGAAGGTGAGCTAGAGGCAGAAGGAAGTGGATGAATTTGGAAGCTGAAGGGACAGGAAATGCAATTAGTGTTCAAGTAGCTTTGGCTTCACACAGTCTGGGGTTTGAATCCCAACCTCACTGTTGACTACCTGTGTGATCTTGGGCAAGTTACTTAATCTCTCTGTGCCTTGGTTTCCTCCTCTGTAAAAAGAGAATAATAATAGCAGCTGCCTTGGAGTTTTTTTTTAATTTATGGAGAATAACGGTGATAATGCATGAGCAGTGCTAAGCTCAGCACCTGGAGCATGGTGTGAAAAATGCGAGCCTGTAAATATTCACATCCCCAACAGGTTCATAGAGTCAATCCTCAAAGTAAAATCCAGAAAACAAAGTGAAAAATATGCTCACCTTTAAAGTCCTCCCTCTCTCCTTGTGCTAACAGATGAGGACAGCCCATCTGAAGACAGGAGTGACCTGAAGGCGTCCTCCGCCCCCGGCAAGAGGAAGAAGCGGAGGCATAGGTACCTGCCCTCACCCCTTTCCTTGGGACACAGTGCCTGAGAACCAGCTGGCCCTGAGTTAGGGCAGCAGCGGGAAGGGCTCAGGAGCCATTTGGGAATGTAATTCTGCAGTTCCCAGGGGGCTGCAGGTCAGCCTTTGTAGCATTTTAAAGACACAATTTTGTGGGCCTTTAAAATGGGTCTTCTTAGAATGAGTTGATGGAATTCATTGAGGAGAAAAAAAGACCTAAAGAACTTTGTTTGGTTTGAACTAAATTGTGGACTTTCCAGAGGCTAATCATTCAGAGGTGGGGCATCCAGTTTTCATGAAGTGGACAAAGAGGGGCCAGGCATGGGGTCCTCTGAGGCTGGAAGCCTTGCAGCCTCCTGTGGACATGTGCCCACGTGTGTGTTCGGGCCTCCCTCCAGGACCGTCTTCACCGCCCACCAGCTGGAAGAGCTGGAGAAGGCCTTCAGCGAGGCCCACTATCCTGATGTGTACGCCCGGGAAATGCTGGCCGTGAAGACTGAACTCCCCGAAGACCGAATACAGGTGCAGGTCCCACCACCCAGAGACACCACAGAGAACACGCTGTCCTTACACGCAATGAGTCAGCCCACAGCCACCTCTAAACAGCCCAGCACTTCCCCCTCCGCACCCAAACCGAAGGTCACTTAGATGCCAGAGCCTTCCTTTGTGTTCATTTAGAGAGGATGACCCCTGTAACCTTCAAGCCTTTTTTCCTTTTATTAAATCATTCTTCAAAATTACACAGTGTGTGCTGCATCTAGAAACTATGTCAAGATATCAATGAAAAAATGACTATCACTCCATTGCAAACCCTCAAAGAAACCAGTGTAAATAGCCTGACGAGGCCTTTCTGCACACCGCCCCCATGCCATATGCACATCTGGCCCTGGAACACGCACTCACAGGCACACAGGATTGGTCTTTGTCTTTACAGAGAGCCATCCTGTGTGTGCCTCAGCCTCTGTGCTGACAGCACATCCTTGCCAGGTCAGAAGGCATGCCACTCACTCACTCTTTTTAAGCAGCTTAACAATATTCGACACTATTATTAAGATAAAGCAATCCAACAACCGAGGTTAGAAGAGACCATTGCCCTGGGGAACCGCTCCCATCAGTGTAAAATCGACTTCTTTACACACTGTGGGATACTCTGATTTTGTTTTGTCATCCCTGACTCCGTGGAAACCTCGGTGGAAACTGGTCCCGATCACCCAGCACGACCAGTCCTGCGAGCCACGAGAAAGGCCTGGGTCCCAGGTGCCCCCGGGGAGGGTGCACCTGTGCCCCTCGGCGCTGGGGTCTCCTCCCGTAAGCCCTTCTGCTTCCCCTCCCGCCTCAATCCAGGTCTGGTTTCAAAACCGGCGGGCCAAGTGGCGGAAGCGGGAGAAGCGCTGGGACGGCAGCAGCGTGATGGCTGAGTACGGGCTCTACGGGGCGATGGTGCGACACTGCATCCCGCTGCCCGACTCAGTCCTCGGCTCCGCGGAGGGCGGCCTGCTGGGCTCCTGTGTTCCCTGGCTTCTGGGTAAGGAAGAGGGTCCTGTGGCCGCGCCCTGCCAGAGATGTTGGGGGTCCCCATGCCCGGTGGCCATTGTCAAGCCAAGCAATGTAAATTTACTCAGATTCAGGCCCAGAATATCACATCCGATTTTTAATTAATTACAAGGCTTGGACTTTGATCAGTTGCCTTATTTTTCATTGGAACTATGTAGGCAGTGTGTAGACAGGTCCAATCAGGCCCTGGTTTTATGAGTGGAATGACACACTTTCATTATATGAAATATGTTTCCCAAATGTTGAGAGCTGTTAGAGGTTTTGGAAACCATACAGTTCAGAGCTCATGGTAATAGGAAGCGGGAAGGCGCAGGCAGTGAACCTGCAGACTGTTAACCCCTTGCACCCTGGACTCAGGAGGTCCAGTTCCTGGTCCTGGCTCGGCCATTAATAATCTGCCGCGTAGCTGTTCTGTCCCCTAGTTTTTGGTGCTGGAACAGTCTGCACTGGTGAGGTCCTAGCTTTGAGGCTGGGCATTCTGAGGAGCTGGCACCCTTACTGGTCTGTTGGCTGTTACCAGAGACACTCGGGCTTGGAGGAATGAGTGACAGACAGCACGCTGAGCAGGGTGTGAGATTAGGATTAGGGGGCCGAGGGGGCATTTTAGGCTGGGGAGGAGGAGGGTTTTTGTTCAGCAAACACTTTTTGAACCCCTACCCACCGGACACTATGCCGGGACTGGAGAAACCAATCGTCTTTGCCCTCAAGGGTTGGAGAGCCTGGAGGGAACTTTGAGCAGGTAACCGGGCCCACCTCTCTGAGTTTACACGAGCAGGTGGGGTGGAGCTTACTGAGTCCGCAGGTCTGTGGCCGAACAAGAAACTGGGCCTCGTGCTGCCAGACATCTGACTTTTTGAGAGAAGCTGGAAGTCTGACTTTTGATGTAAATCTCCTGATTTTAAAATGTTGCCAACAAGTTTTAAAATAAAAATTTAAAAATCACCATGTCATCCAAACAAGGCACTTTTGCTGGCTGTGTCCAGCTGGCAGACACCAGTCTACAACCCCTGATGCTGAGAGTTACCTACGAGACTCTCCTGCAGGCCCCAAGACAGGTACCAATAAGGGAAATTCTAATGGGATTTAGAGAACAGTGACATGGAAGAAATTTACTTAATTGCTGTATTTAGAGATATCTGTTTTTATTTATTTTCCTTTTTTGCAAGGGATGCATAAAAAATCCACAGGGATGATAAGGAAAGCAGAAAGTGAAGAAAAGCTGGCAGGACTCTGGGGCTCTGACCATCTCAAGGAAGGTTCTAGCCCACATCAGGCAGGACCCCAGAGGGGCTTGGAGGAAGGCAGCCCTGAGAGCGGCTTGGAAGACGTGGCCATTGATCTCTCCAGCACCACACGTCAGGAGACCAAGAGAGCGCAGCAGGGGTCTGGTGCCCAAGGATGTTCAGACTCTGAGGGGCTAGAGGGGCTCCAGCCAGGGAAGGAGGGGGCCTTATGAAGCTGCAGGTCCCCCCTCCCCCACCAAAGGCTGGAAATGTGCACATTCCTCACCAGCTTTTCTCAAAAGACAAAAGTTGTCGAAGACAAATACTCTCAGTTGGATTTTCTTCTTCCGGTGTCAGGATGAAATGCAATGCCACTTGCTTTAAGAAGACAAATGGTGACTTATGGAAAATTCCATTTCATTCTAGAATGGAAACCATTTCTTAAAGGCACATGAATCAGTTAATTTGGTGTAAAACTTTTATTCTCTTCTGTAGAACTTGAGGAGGGAGGATTTTAAGTCCAAAACCCATTTTCACTGCCAGACATCCCAAGATTTGGTTCAATATACTGCGTAGACTCACAGGTTAAGTCTGCTGTCCTTACTCTGAATCCAAAAATACAAAATTATTTAACCTACAGAGAATCATATATCTTCGTAAATACTGAAGACTTCATGCAGACCTCATATGAATGAAACATAACATCTTTACCTTGAACTTGGCTTTGGACATTTTCATTTTCTTGTTAGGCAATGATCCTATGTCCTCCTGAGTGTCATTTGATCGGGTCTGTGGAGCTCTTCCACCAAGAAAGCCCTCTCTCCCTTCCCTTCTGAAACAGCACAGGACCATATCTGAACAACTGCTGAATATCTATAAACAGTGTTTTAAGTTCAGACCAGGCTTCTTGGTTTTTTTTAAATTTATGTTTGAGAGCACTTTAGTGACTTGATTTCGTGCATGTTTCCTTGCCTGTATTTCCTTTCCTTTATTTATTATTTAAAAATAAACGTTTTGTGGCGTGCTCGTGTCTCACACACCCCCCTCTGTCCGCACACGCACCTCCTGCTGCCCCTGCCGAGGGTGCCTCCATTAGCCCGGAAACATTATACCCCAAGCGCTTCACGCTCAGGCTGCAGCACTTACCCTGTGTCGCTCTGTAAACTCCTATGGGCAGCGTCGGTGTCTAACTCTCTTTTCTGAGTTCAGAGTCCAGAGCTTGCACCTTGTTGATGGGGAGGCTGAGGGGGAAACATGGCTCTTCTTGAAGAAGAAGGCGTGGGAAGGAGGGTGAGGACCCTCTAAGCAGGTGGCTTCCTCTGGGAATGGGCACCGCCGCCCTTCGGGCTGAGCCTAGCTCTCCCGTCTCTCCGGATGAGAAAACACAGTTTCCTTCCTTTGGTCTGTTTCTCTCATCCTGTGATTGTCCCAGGCTATTGTGAAAATTAAATGTCACCTATCATTACTGCAGCAACAGCAGCTAACAGTGAGCCCCACCTTCTCTCATTCATTCTGGCACCAAGATCTCAGCTGAAGCCTGGGGCTGACGGCGGGAGGGCAGGTGCTGGGAAGAATCTGGAAGTCACTTTCTCTCTCTCCCGCTGGACCCGCAGAGCAGGCCCTGAGCGATGTGGCCACCACACCTGTTCTGGACCCTCTGCTGCCTCAGGCCGGTTCTCAAATTCTTGCCTCCATCTCTCTTCCTAGTTTATCCAGGGTTGAGTTTGGGGGAGGGAGCTAGTAACCTGTGCAACTTACATACAGCACACTCATAAAATAAAATATTACGCAGCCACTAAAAATGATAACAATGAGGCATACTTACGTGGAAAGATATTCATGAAATGTTGCCGAGTGGGGGCTTCCCTGGTGGTGCAGTGGTTAAGAATCCGCCTGCCAATGCAGGAGACACGGGTTCAAGCCCTGGTCTGGGAACATCCCACATGCCACGGAGCAACTAAGCCCGTGCGCCCCAACTACTGAGCCCACGAGCCACAACTACTGAAGCCCGCGTGCCTAGAGCCCTTGCTCCGCAACAAGAGAAGCCACCACAATGAGAAGCCCGCGCACCGCAGTGAAGAGTAGCCCCAGCTCACTGCAACTAGAGAAAACCCGTGCGCAGCAACGAAGACCCAACGCAGCCAAAAATAAATTTTAAAAGTTAAAAAAAAAAAATTAAACGTAATTATAAAAAAAAGTTGCTGATTGAAAACTCCTAAACGAACCCAAAAAAGGATACAAGTAGAAAAAAATATGTAAAGCAGGATAAAAATGAAATAAAGAAACTTAACTGCCATAGAACCATACAAATAGTGGACAAATTTCTAGGCAAAATTATCTAAAAAAAGGAGAAAACAGGAAGAGGCAAAAGAGAAAGGGACTAGAATCAGTAATATAGACCATTTTAAACGTCTAAGAACACCAATGTCTCAGTTTTTTCAATCATAAAATGGGGATCATAATACAACACCCTTGTTTTCGTGGAGATTAAATGGAAGGATGTGAGTAAAGTGCTTACCTCGGTTTCCAGCATGGTAGAGAAAGAGAAAAATAAATACTATTGTTACACTATTACTGGCATTCCCATTAGTATCAAGACCCCAATGAGAACACTTGTCATCATCATTATTTATCAACATGGTATCCACTAAGTAAATCATGGGATAATAACCGGTTGGAACGCTGTGCAAACAGCGTTTAAGAAGAGCCCCAGGGGCACAGCAGAACTCCACCTGGGGGCCGCCGGGCGCAGGGGAGGGACGTGCCCAACGCGGACAACCGTGCACTGTCCGGTGAACTTAAATCTGGGCTGGGCCTTCCAGCAGCTGGGGGACCCAGGTAGGGTCTGTCCTTCTGCCTCCTTCGCCTGCCCTGTTTGTCCAGGTCCGGGTGCTGGGCGCTCGACATGCTTCCTCATCCCCCATTGGTCAGAACTGCTGTCACTCTCAGGCCTAAACCAATCGTGAGTCAAGGGGGCAGAATTCCTTGTTGAGCTTGGACCAAAAATTCACCTGCGGTCCCGAAGCTCCTCTTGCCCTAAAAGTAAGTATAACTGGGCTCCTTCCAGCAAAGAAGAAAAAGGAGTGGCCGCTGACCAGCCAAGGGACAGGCTGGCCACAGGCAGGATGTGAAATAGTATATGCGACACTAAAAAAGAAGAAAAGACAGATGAAATTCCTTTGAAACTTTCAGAGCATTTATCTTTGGATCATGGGTAAATGGATACTTTTGGTCTTTTTTTCATATTTTCTAAGTTTTGTAAAGTTAGTATGTAAAAATTTAATAAAATAGTGATTATTAATATTAATAATATTAAAATAGAAATTCCTTTTTCTCAATTTAGGGCTAAGCACACACAGGGCAAAATCTTATTTAAAAATACAATGAAAATGTTTAATGATAGAGTCCGTATTTTGCCTGCGTCTCCTGTCAGGTCAACACAAGTGCCAGCTTGACAGGAAACACACAGTCCCCTTCAACCCTTACTCAAATCATGCAGCAAATTGGAATCTGACCACTGACAGCAGGACTGAATTGTTTCCAGCTTTCAAAATTGCCTTCCAGATGAAATGTGGCTATAAAAGCCTAAAAGGAGATTTTTAAAAAATTATAATTTTAGCAAGGCCAATTTGGACAAATTCCTACTATGAACCAGTGTCACCCCCGCTGCACTTTGGTGACAGGAGAAGCACATCAGTGCCTGAGAAACATGCGTGACTCCAGGAGATATTTTCAGAAATGACAGAAGAACAAGATATAGCAATCAGTGTCGTTTTCTGAAGTTTACCAGTATAAATACAATAAACTAAAACTATCATTCTCTGTGGTCTACAAATCATGTCCATATTGTCTTTTTTTATTCTCACAGCAGGTGAGAAACTGAGCTGCAGAGAAATTAAGTGAACTTGCTAAGCTGATTCTCAAGTTTATAAGGCTCAGGGCCAGAAGAGCAGATGGAGGGCCTTGAAGCAGATGGAGGCGGTGACTTGCTCTGCTACTTGTGGACACTTGGGTGAAGCTGTATGGTCAGGCCTGAGAGTGCTGGCTGGGGAAGCAGACAGACCCAAAAGCAGGAAGCATACGCGTGTGCGGATACAGAGGTGGCAAGGCCGGCCACGAAGGAAAGGGCTCACTTTTTTGATACGTTATTGGGACAATTGTTTATCCAAATGGGGAAAAATGAAATGGACATCAGTTTCACACCTCACAGGAAAATATGTCCTGGCGGATTAGACGACTGTGAAAGGCAGAACTATAAAGCTTTTAATTTTTTTTTTTTTAAAATTTTATTTATTTACTTATTTATTTTTGGCTGTGTTGGGTCTTCGTTTCTGTGCGAGGGCTTTCTCTAGTTGCGGCAAGCGGGGGCCACTCTTCATCGTGGTGCGCGGGCCTCTCACTATCGTGGCCTCTCTTGTTGCGGAGCACAGGCTCCAGACGTGCAGGCTCAGTAGTTGTGGCTCACGGGCCCAGCTGCCCTGCGGCATGTGGGATCTTCCCAGACCAGGGCTAGAACCTGTGTCCCCTGCATTGGCAGGCAGATTCTCAACCACTGCGCCACCAGGGAAGCCCTATAAAGCTTTTAGATGTTTGGGTCTAGAAGATGCTTCAGTTGCCCCAAGGCTATGGTTCAAAGCAACCATTTTATTTTGCTGACAGTTTTGTGGGTCTTTCTTCAGTGAGGCTTACCAAGCCTCAGCCCCTCTTTCCATCCATCTATCATCTCACCTCTCTGTCCACACATTATATTTTCCAGAACCATTTGAGATTAAGATGCATACACCATCAGACCCCTTATCTCTGTTTTTCCAGCTTGATTGAGATATAATTGATTGATATACCATTGTGTAAGTTTGAGGTGTACAATGTGATGATTTGACACACGTGTAACGGCAGCCAAAGAACCCCGGGCCATTGATCTGATATTGCTCTTGGGATTCTTAGAGCCTCACTTTGGAAGCTGAGTAGGGATTGCAAAGGTTTCAGAATCCTGGGAATGGGACCAAGATTTTGTCCTGGGTATAGCTCTAGGGAGACCTGCTCTCAGAGAATTACTGTGAAACTCTCTGTTTTCCAGTGTTAACTTCTGCTCATCCAGGTCTCGTTCACAGGATTTTATCAGAGACCCCACAGGCTGCTCCATACCCTGTTTTGGTGCATGACCACCTTCAGCTACACCCTCTAATGTTGCCGAAGTTTGCTCCTCTGGGGAGTTTCTCACACAGCTGTGTTCTGCCCAAAATAAGTGTGCCGTGTCCCTGTCACCACTGACGGTCCCTGTTAGTGGACGCCCCATGTGCAGGGCTCCTTGATGATGCAAAAGGCTCAACAACCTTAGGACTGAAAGCACTGATCTCCCAAGTGTATTGTATTCTTTCCCAAATCTATTACCCGGCTGGTGAGAGCAGAACCACACCCATGACATCTGGGCCCAAGGAAAGGTGCACAAAGCTGTTCTTACAGAAGCATCCTCCAAGTTAAGGCTTCCACACAAGGTATCTATCAAGGGACTTCCCTGGTAGCACAGTGGTTAAGAATCTGCCTGCCAATGCAAGGGGCACAGATTCGAGCCCTGGTCCGGGAACATCCCACATGCCACGGAGCAACTAAAACCGTGTGCCACAACTACTGAGCCTGTGTGCCACACTACTGAAGCCCTTGCGCCTAGAGCCCATGATCCTCAACAAGAGAAGCCACCGCAATAAGAAGCCCGCACACCACAATGAAGAGTAGCCCCTGCTTGTAGCAACTAGAGAAAGCCTGCGTGCAGCAACAAAGACCCAACGCAGCCAAATAAATAAAAAAAGGTATCTATCAAAAGGGAACGGTAGGGACCCATGGTTTCGTTCTGACTTCTTTGGATCCTCCCCACTTCTTAAAAATTCATCCAAGGCTGGCTGCCTTTTCGCCCTTTCCATCAAAATAAATGGATAAATAAATAAATCATCACCAATAACATGCTGGCGCCACCTGTTGGCAGGCATGTGGCTGTGCTCTGGCCTGACTTGCGGGTCAGACATCTAAAAGCACAGCTTGAACACGTTTGTATAGAGGAATTTGTTTTTCTACCCATCCTTCCAACCCACCCACTGAGCCACCGGCTGTGGTCGTCTCCCCTTTGAAATGTCTTCAGTCATGTAACTGTCTCATTAGCTACCCTTTCTGTGGTTAAACTGCCCAGTTTACGATACTTTGTTATAGGAGCCCACGCGGGCTCAGACACACAAGGCCTCATCTTTTCTCAATTTATCATCATTTAAAATGAATAATTCCCGTTATTCCCTATGCCCAGTCCACCACCTTAATCTCTCTCTGCCGTGTACACTAGATCTCTCTTCTCCTTCCCCAGAGTGTCTGCCCCTCAAGTTCAGGGCTGTTCTGGGCGCAACTAGCCTTCGTTGATCAATTCACTAGAGAGACAAAGACTGTTCTGAGGGCCTCATTGTTCAGGAGATGCTCCTGAACTTCCCTTGACGGAGACGTGGCTTTGAGGCCCGCACTGTGTTCTTCCTGTCCACTGGTCCTGAGGCAACTTTAAAGTTAAAGGCAGAATCCATCGCCAGGTGGCAGTGTTGGCCAGCTTTAAAGTTTGTCAAAATGGGCACTGGGTACGAGAAATTTGATTGTTTTGTTTTCTATCCCTCATCTTCCCATTCAATCAATCCACAGTCAATCAATCAGTCCAGATTCATTGGGCCCCTGCTCAATCCACACACACCCTCCTGGATTCTCAGCTGGTGCCTTCAGGGTTGGGCTCTGTTTAATTTCTTTGGGACCCCCAGGGGCCGGCCCCAGAGGAAGCGGTGTCCACCCCAGGCGGTCAGCACATGTTTGCTGGCTGACCCTTCCCTGTCGTGGCCTTTGTCTCAAGGTCGTGCTCGTATCATAAACCCTCACATTTGGGTGGATTGAGCTGAGAGGCTGGGGAGCCCCAGAGACATTCCTAAGGCCCCGGGTAGGGACGGTGACGTGTTTTCAGCTGCCTCTGCTTTCTCAGGCAGAAAAAGAGACCGATTTCTAAGACCAGCCCAGAAGCTGCTCCCTGGTTTCACTCCGTACCTCTCATCCTCCTCTGGTCCTGAGGAGCCCAGCATCCAGGGTGATCACTGCCAAACGAGCGTCTGAGCAGGGATTTCCACTGGCCTTACACCATGAAGGGGACAAGGCAGCCACCGCTGAGCATCGGGACCTCGGGTTCAGAGGGAGGGGACTGCACAGGCCTCTGCCGGACGATGGACCTGCAGGATGAACCACAAGGACAAGTGGCCACGGGGGCTTTCTGGCGTGTGTGGGAAACCCACGGGCTGTTCAGGATGAGGTCTTGGTGTGGGAGCTGGCTCTTCTGAGCAGTGTTGCCCTTGGCCGTCCTCCCCCCCTTGCCCTTGGCATCCTCCCCCTCTACCTGCCCGCTGCTCGCGGTTCGGTCTCAAAGGAAACTCCGAGACTCAGCTGAGAGCCCCTTCCCTAGCTGCCCAGCCCCTCAATGTTTAATTTTATGCATGTCAAAATACAAACGTTCCCAGCCAGAACTGCTGCCATTCTCAGAAGCTGTTGGACCAAAATCTGTTTATCCCTGGTTGCACTTGAGTCCAGGATACAGTTGGTTCTAGGGGGACCGGCTTCAACAGGAGACCGCAGGAAGTGAGCTGGCGTTCGGGTGTAATGGGAGGGAGGCATGGTGACTTCACTGCTGGAGCCCTGAAGTGGGAGGAGAAACGGTAGCTGCCGACCAAGGGGAACAGCAGCCCTCTGGCTGGGAGGGGGCAGTCTACTAGTTGGGAGCCAAAGAAAGACAAGGGAAGGGGCGGGGAGGGGAGGGCATGAGATTTAAGCTCATCAGCCCTTAAGTACGCCTGTGCAGCCCCCATGCCTTAGAAGCTATGATTTTACGGAAACAGGAAAAGCCGGATACTCTGTCCGGCATATCCTCATTGGGATGAACACAGCACCTGGTGTTTGAGAGCCAAAGGATTCAGGGTCTGGCTCCCACCCATTCATCTCGCACATGACAACACCGAGGCACTTACTGCACGGTGGGCTGAGGGCAGCACGAGGGCCTGGTGCGCTTGTCCTGGCTCCCTGACAGCGCCCTCTGTCCACCCGGCTTCCTCGAGGTGGACGGAGGAGGAAGCCAGGGCTTGATCCACGGGTGACGGTGGCCACGGCTCACAGTTCCCAGAGCTCAGCCCTCAGAGGGACCTCCTATGTCTGGTGATCACCTCTGGCCTGCTGCCACAGCAAGTGTCCATGCAGAGAAGCGGGAGGGGCCGTGGCTGTGAGGTCCCTGTGGACCTGGGCAGCGAGAGAACCGGTTCCTGGAGGTACCAACGACACATCACAGGAGATGCCGCTGTCTTCTCTGACGGTGCTCTTGACCACTGTGGGCTGTGAGAGTGTCTCCTGGGGGCCACGGAGAACTCAAAAGCCAAAGTCCTTCCTGTGGTTTGTGGATGGATGACACCCCAGCCTTTCCTGCTCACAGAGGGCTAGAGGGAGTTAAGGGGTTCCAGGATCTGGTGTTGACGGCATTTAAGGAGCTTGTTGCAAGAGCTCCCTGAGAACAGACCCACCCCGAGGTCTGCTGGCTCCACATAGCCCCATCCTCAGCAGATGGGGGTCCCCAGCTCTGGGAGGACACCGTTGCCAGCCCTGTGCCACCTGGAGCCTGTTCTGGTTTTCACCTGTGCTCTCTCCCACTCGTTGGTAGTGAACCCTCCTGCCCTGGGGCTGCTGTGTGCACGCTCCCTCCCGGGGATCCGGTGTGCAGTGTTACAGGGCACTGCGTGGGGGTCCTGGAGACCCCACTGCTGAAGCCATGGATACGAGTGTGCCCACACGTCTTCGCTGACACTGGGGTCATGGGGACATCGGGAAATGCTGACCTGGGGGCAGGGAGCCTGATACCCTTGGGCAGCCCATCCCAGACCCCCAGCAGCTGCGTCCTCTCCTTCCTCCTACCCACTTCAAGGCTCTTAGTGTGGATTTTCTGTTTTGGTTTTGCTTTGCATTTCAGTCATTTGATTTGGTGCCTGTCTCCCTGCCTCCCCCTTTCCTTGGTCGTGCCCTTGGGCTCAGGGGCTGCGTCCGGTGCATTGCTGTCGAGCTGACAGCCTCCATGCTGGCCCAGGCACACGGGGTGGGCGGTGGTCCACAGACGCCGTCACTGAAGGGAGGTGGAGGAGGGAGGAGAACAGGGGCCAAGGAGCAGGGGGCTCTGGTGGCTCACTGCTGGGTCTGCTGAGGGGAACAGGTGGGTCTCCCGGGCCTGTATCTACAAAACTGCTTCATAGGAGGGTCCAGTGCTGCAGCTCCGAGCAATGTGGGAGGTAAGGCCTAAGAAGGCAAACACCCTAAAGCTGCTAAAGTTGTGAGCGCTGGGGGCCCAGGCTCCCCACTTGCCAGCAGTGCAGCCTTGGGTGGGCCTGTCCCCTCTCTGTGTTTGCTTTTTCATGTGTAAAGTGAGGACCAGGGCATCCTTCTCTTAGGATTGTGAGGGTCGCCGTCTCCGAGTTGAACATCAGGCCTGAGACGTAAAGTGAGCCCAGCTCCCCTGAAAACCCTCCCAGGCCTCCCACATCTGTATCTGCCAACTTGCAGCCTTCAGCAGCAGAGGGTCCTGCCCGTGTTAAGGGCAGGGGCTTCTGTGACCCGCACTGCCTGGACGACCGGCTGCTCTCAGAACTGCCGAGGCCCCATGGGAAGCTGTTCTGTGGACGTGGCCAGACGGGCGGTGAGGTGTGGCTCCACCTGCCGTAGTTCCCAGAGAGCCGCTTCCAGGAGGCAGCTGGCAGCCTTGGCCTCAGTGGCCTCATCCTGGGTAAACTGGGCTGCAGGAAGTGCAATTCTGTACCACCTGATTGGCTCAGCAGTGTTTTCTGTACCCACAATCACTTCTCTTTACCCAGCCTGAAGGAAACACCAGCTTTGTACTTCCTTCTTTAGAGTCAATTCCATGTACATTGCCCACTGTTCTTGTAATAGGGATGGGGCGGGTGAGCCGCCTTTATGTGGCGGTTACAGTCAGCTGGAGGGGGTCCTGGTGGCAGAGAGTGCAGTGAGAGGCGGACTGCGTCCATCTGCCCTGGGGGGCCCGGGGACAGGCTGGGGACTGTGTCCCACGGAGCTCCAGAGCCCTGGCCCCGGCTGCTCACTGGCCAGGCCCAGGCCTTGAAGCAGAACGAACCTCTCCCCCATCCCCACCTCCGCGACCTGATGGTGGCGGCGGTCTCCATTGGTCACAGTCTGAGGGACCTGGCCCCACTTGGGTGACCTGAGGGCCAGCTGGGTCCTGGGCACCTGGCTCCCTCAGTGATGACGGCTGGGCAGGGTCTGGGGACTTGGCAATGAGGGTGCTGCCAGCTGAGATCTCCCTCTTCAGTCGGGCCTGGGCACTGGCAGGAGGAGCCAGACTGGGTGCTGGACGAATGCTCCCGGGTAAGGTAACCACCTGGCGCATGGACCCCCTCCTTTTAGCCTTGGAGGGTGAAAGTCGAGCCTTGGGACCTTGAACAAGTAAAATGAAGGGTAATGATGTTGCTTTGCTTATGGGATTTGTTAAGTGTTAAAAGCTGCAAGGAGGCATGGAGACAGAGCTAAATGCCTCCCCTTCCCTTTCTTGTCAGAACAGAGAATAACATTTGTTTTGGTGGAGGTTTTACAGGAACTTTGTCACCTGGCCACGACCTAACCTCAAGAACAAAGGATCTGACACCAAGAAGTCTGCAACAACTAACCACGCCCCTCCCTCACCTTTCCTATAAAAGGGCTTTGCTGAAAGCTTTTGGGGAGCTCAGGGTTTTTAAGGCATGAGCCACCTGTCTCCTTGCATGGCCCTGCAATAAATGTTTCTCTGCTCCAAACTCCGATGTTTCGGTATTGTTTGGCCTTACCGTGCATCAGGCACATGTACTTGTAGTAACATTCTCTCCATGGTGTCTCTTCCTCCAGAAGGCTAGAGCTTAACCGTATGGCAGCTGGGTTCCAGGAGAGCAGGGGCTGCAGCTGTGGCCTTGCAGGGCCTGGACTGGGACAGTCAGAGCAGCACTGCTTGCCCACTTGAGGGGGAGCTTCTCACTTACACAAGGGGGTGAAGTTGATGGCCATCTTTGGGGCCCCCGGCCACAGTTATGGTCTTTCCCTATTTCAGTTTTATTTATTCTATTAAAAAAGGTGATTCAGGCCAAGTGGTGAAGCAGAAATTGAAGTGGGAGTAGGGTTCTGCCCACCATGTGCCTATTTCTTAGGGCTCAGTGCCCTCATTTGTTCCACTCAGGAGTTGAGAGTGGGCGGGACTTGATAGCGTTAGATAATTTTTAAATTAAGTGAAAAATGCAGGTCAAGCACTTGGCACAGAGCAGGGCCCATGTCTAGTGCTAGCTGTTATTACTGGTTCCCCAGCCTTAAAAAGCAGGCACCACGTGGAAGCACGTGTGCGCGCGCGCGCACACACACACACACACACACACACACACACACACACACACCCGGGGCTGACTGACAGCAGAAGTTCCTCTTACAGCTAATAGAAGGGGATGTTTCCTAAGCCCAAAGAACTCAACCAACCAGTTTTCAAAACTACCCTTTTCCTTCTGTTTACCCTGTTTATTATGTATTTAGTTCGTGGGTGCTGTAATATTTAAGAGTCTGGCTGAGACAAGTTTCTGTGGGTTCCCTTCTATCTTTCGTGGCTTGACAACAAGAACACCACCTCCACTACTGGGCTTCCTGGGTGCAGCCCAGGGAGGGAGGTATCACTCCTGTTTCCCCCTCCTCAGGGCTGCATAAGAATAAATGAGTTGGTGTCTGAAACATGCAACCTGGAAGGGGCACCCAGGGAGCTCAGTAGTGGAGGTGGTGTAGGCACAGAGACGTTAAGAAACTCGCCCGAGGTCACAGAGCTAGAAACGTAGGGTTTTGAACCCAGGCCACAGATGCTGGAGCAATGAGCGAAAACCCCGCAGGGTTCCAAATCAGCTACGGTTAGTGGAGCGTTTTCTTCTCTGCCACATGAAAGCACCGGACCCCAGACCACCGCCCCAGGTCCCCACAGCCTCCTGCGCCGAGGACCCCTGACCAGCCCATAGCCCACAGGGGCTGCTTATGTGTGTGTGCATCTTGGCGGGGGGCGGGGGACGGGTACAGGCCGACCAGGCCGCTAGAGGGTTCACTCGCAAGGGCGCCCAAAAGGATGAATACTTTGCCTTCAGCTTCTGAGATGTTGAACTGACCTAACTGGTGGTCCTCGGACCCACCTAAGGGCCTCGCTCCGCCGGTCTCCTGAGGCCGAGCCGGCTCCCTCCCACGCCAGACAGTTCCGGGCGTCCGGGAGAGCCTGCGTCCGCGGCGCGCGTATCTGCGGGTCCCCGCGCGGCACAGCCGTCGGAGCTTGAGGACGCACCAACTGAAACCCCGGCAGCCCGCCCTGGGACCCCTTCCCCAGCTGCTCCCCCTCCCTTCCCGGCCCCGCTCTAGGGTGGGAGAAGAGAGGCGAGGTGGGACGAGGTGGGGCGGGGGTAGAATCTTCGGACTGGGACCCGCAGGGTCGGGGGTTGGCCGGAGGGCGGGGGCGGGGGGCGGGGCCTGGCCGGGGCGTTGGCCGGAGGGTGGGGGCGGGGCGGGGCGGGGCGGGGCGGGGCGGGTACGGGCGGGGCGCGGGCACGCGAGGGCACGGTTGCCACAGCCGCGCGGGGTTCTGAGGCGCGATGGCGGCGCGCTGCTTGGGCCGCGGTGTCGTACGGCTCCTGGGCGGCCTTCGCGGGGTGGGCGCGCGGGACCTGGCGGCCCCCCGGCTCTGGGGCAGCGCCTCCGTCCCCGCCGCGCCGGCCGGCTCGTACCGGGAGCGGCTCGCGCTGGCCGCCAGCGAGCCGGCCGCCTTCTGGGGGCCGCTGGCGCGGGATGTACTCGTGTGGGACACCCCCTTCCATACTGTGAGCGACTGCGACTTCCGCAGCGGCAGGATCGGCTGGTTCCTGGGAGGCCAGTTAAACGTGTCCGGTGAGTGGGCCTGGGGGCCGGGGCGCCCCAGCTCACGCGGCTCGAGGGGACCCCGAGCCCAGCCGGCGGCGGCCCCACATGCTCCCTCCTCAGAGTTCGGGACTCGCCCCCGGCGAGCTGCGCAGTCACCCCGCCCCCAGCCACTAGCCCCGGGGACTCCCGGCCCGGCCCGACTCCCCAGTCCCGGCTCGGGCGCCCGGCGTCCCCCAAGTTTAACTGGGGCCCCCACCGCCCCGCACGGCGAGCGCGCCGGGCCGCGGTGGAGGCGACGAGGGGCGCCCGGAGAAGGACTCCCTGCTCTCGCCCCGGCGCCGGAGACAGAACCGAAAAGTTTCTGGCCGATGTCACCGCCGGGTGCCGGCCGGCGACCCGCCTGGGGAGCAGCCCTGCTCATGTAAACAAATCGAGCCGTGGCGGGTGGCGGGGAGGAGGAAGCCCGGCCGGCAGCGGGAGTCAGCCCGCGGGCGGGAAGGAGGCAATGGTGGGGCCTCCCAGTTCTCAGTTTCACTCTCGCCCCCAAGACCCACGGGGCTGGCTTTAGACCTGGTGCGATTGAGATCCCAGAAACCAGCTCCACCGCCAGTCAGTCCTCTGGTCTCTGCTCAGATTGGATCCACTACTGTTTTGTCAAGATTTGGGATGGGGGGTGGGGTGGGGAAGGGTGCACTGCACCCACGCCTTGCCCAGCAAGCGGAGAAGGCCCAGGAAGTGAGGGGGGCCCAGGCAGGCTAGACCTGGGGTGTGGGCAGCCAGGTGGGGCGGTCAGAGTGGCTGCCTGTCAAGGAGGAAGGGGGTAACTGGGGATAGGTGGGGTCTAGGGGGTGTTTAAGGAAAGGATCTGTAGGTCTTGGTGGCCAAGGCCTGAACTGGGCGGTGGGGTCTGAATCTCCCAGGCGCCACCATTTACTGGCCCATTTTTTCTGTTCCTCTGAGCTGCAGTCTCCTCCTGTGTAGACCAGAGGCAGTTATGCCCACCCTGAGGGGCTGGTTGTGAGGCCAAGGCACATAGAGTGATGGAACGGGCCCAGCACTTATTGCTGACCAATAAGTAGTAGTGATTTCAACCTGTGAAATTCAGAAATAGTCATAGAATTATAGGTGGTATCTTGCAGTTATTTTTCAAACAAAGAAACTTAAGGGAACTTCGGACCAGATTTTTTTTCATATGGTATATTGCTTTGCTGGTTTAATAAAAATGACTCAGTAGAGAAGTGTTTTCTCTAAACTTGAGTCAGCAGCAAGTGTCCTTGAACTATTGGGAAAAAACCAAACCCTTAAGTTTGCAGGGTTGGCAGAATGTGCCCTGGATGGGGGAGAGCCCAGTGCAGAGGGACGGCGCAGAAGGTTGCAGCTCCTTTGGAAGCTGCCTTGGACTTGGGAGGCCTGAGGCTGCCGGGACATTCAAGTTTGGCTCTGAACATGTGCCGCCTTTCAGTCTCAGATAAGACGGGGGTGGAGTGGGGTGGCAGGGGGTGGGTAACGACAGACATAATGGGACAGGCAGCAAGGGCCTCCTGAGCCTCATTTGGTCAGGGTCAAGGTCAGGGTCAGGGTGCAGCAGCAAGCAACTCTTCTGCCCCTTTTTCTTCACTTATTTCTCCTTTATGGTTACCTTAGCCAGAAACTGAACTTCAGAAAACTGCCTTGTAGAAAAACAGCTTTTCAGCCGCATTCTCACCTCAAATGTGTATGCAACCCACTCATCTGTCAGGAATATCTCTGCTGTTCGCCAGTGTCTGCAAATCACAGAGGTGATGGTATGAAAAAGGACCAGGCCAAGCTGTGGCTGCCCTGGGAGCCACTAGAAAGCTGTGGGCTGGGTGAGGCGTTTTGGCATGATCTGTCTGTGTGATGATGGCTTGTTCCAAAGGAGCATCGCTTGAAACTCCCTTTACCCCTTCAGGAAGGTCTGTACGTACAGTTCTCAAAGTGTGGTCCCTGGACCAGGAGCATCAGCACGACCTGCAAACTTTTTAGAAATACAAGTTCTCAGGTCCCATCCTAGGTGGCCAGAACCAGAAACCCAGGGGTGGGTCCTCCAGGTGCTCCTGATACACACTTGAGGTTGAGAACCACTGACCTGCTTAAGTGGGCAGAATTGGGATGAGTGTTCTGGAGACGACTCTGTTAAGCAAACAAAAAGAGTCTGTGGGTGGTTCTGTACAGTTGAGTCATTCCAGGTGTGTCTTTGGAGTCACACCTGGGTTTGAATCCTTGTTTTCCCCGACTGTTCTTTTTTTTTTTTTAAGTCTTGCCAAGTGCTTTATTTTTTTTAGTTAATTTTTTAATTGGAGTATAGTTGATTTATAATGTTGTGTTAGCTTCTGCTGTACAGCGAAGTGAGTCAGTTATACATATACACATATCCACTCTTTTTTAGATTCTATTCCCATATAGGTCATTACAGAGTGTTGAGTAGAGTTCCCTGCACTATACAGTAGGTTCTTATTAGTTATCTATTTTATATATAGTAGCGTGTATAAGTCAATCCCAATCTCCCAATTTATCCCTCCCTCTCTCCCCTAAATGTTTCATGCGTCTCCTCTTCTGTAACATGAGAATAGTGCGTAACTGAATTCTGTTCCAGTTCCTATTGTTGCCATTTTATTAGTCTCACGGATTCCACGGGTCAGGACTTTGGACAGGGCCGACAGTGGCTTGCCTCTGCTCCCCGTCATCTACGTGACTCTAGTCATCTACGTGCTGCTCACACCCAAGTCTGGGGCCTGAACTGCAGGCTGGGCTCAGCTGGAGCCGTGGCCCAAAGCACCTACAAGGGGCTTCTCACAGGGTGGTGACTAGGCCCAGGGTCGTTGGCAGCCAGAGGTTCCAGAGACCAAGGCAGAGGCTGCTAGGCTTCTGACCAGCGGCAGGTGACCTGGGGACACCTGGGGCTGCTGTTACCACTGAATGAGAAAACACTTCTAAAGCACTCTGCACTGTCTTTAGAACATTCCTTGCACCCAATCACTGGCCTTTGTTATTTATTAATGAATCCTGGGAGGAGGCTGTGACCTTGAACCTGGTGTTCATCTGTGCTGCTGAGCCTGCTGTGCTTCCTCTGAACCGGACCATGGGGGTTTCCACCTGATCAGCCTGCCTGTTCCAGGAAGCAGGCTGGGGAGGGCACACAGGTGGCTGGGGAGGGCACACAGGTGGCTGGGGAGGGCACACACGTGGCCGACGTGGCTCTGAAAGCCCGTCTTGGATCCTGGGAGAGCCAGGCCGTTGTTGTAGGAGTGGGTAGGTTGTGGTGTCAGAGGCCCTGGGTGGGGGAGGTAAAGCCAGCAACCCCTGCAGTGCCACGTTCTGAAAAGGATTCTTTCCAGCTTTTGAAGTTTGGCTCTTTCCCTTGTAGGGCTCAACAGACGTCTTTGCTCCTTGGGTATAAACTCCTGAGATGTCAGGAAGTTGCAAGTGCAGAACTGGAGGGTAGTGACGCATTGCTTTCAAAACACAAAACTAAACTCTCCTTTGAGTCTGAGTTTAAAAAACAAGTGTGTTTATTCTTACTTTCAAGCTCGGGTATAGAGACACTGTTGTTAACTAAGCATTGAACACAGAGATTCCTTGGACGCTTTTGGGAACATTCCTTGCAGCAGTGGAAACCATTTCGCTGTAGCTCTCTCCTCTTCATGACGTGCCTCGAATAATTCAGATGGCAGACACACTGAGATGGCAAGAGCCTGCCTCCTGGGTTGCACTTCCTTCCAGCGACTGAAGTAGCTCTCTCAGGTCCTTCAAGGAACTCTAAGTGGACACGTGACCTCAGGTCTCAGAAGGAGCGTCCCTCAGAAAAGTCTGAATCCTCCCCAGTTGTTAGAGACGCGACTTACTTTAAATAGCAGATGCTTCTGGAAAGTTGGCAAATACAATTTTTGTGACTGATGTAATACCTCAAATTGTACCAAGGAGGTTTTCTATTTAAAGAAAACCTATTGTGAATTCTTTTGTGACTATTAACTCCCTTATCTCTTTGGAGTAAAATTGAATTTCTGTAAAGTGGGGAGGGGCAGGGATGCATTTAAACAACCAGCAAGAGTTCGTTGAATGAAAATGCCTGCCTTTGTGTGTACATGTTTATGATGGAAATGATGACCCTCTCGTCACCTTTTCTTAAAAACAAACCCAAACCCGCGACACACATCAGCTTACCTGCTTGCAGAGCCGTGCCAGGCCTGGGTGCAGACCTGCCCTTAGGTGAATGAGGTGATGCTTCATCTCACATCATCCTTGTGACACCAACATGAAGCGTCTGGTGGCCCCCTTGTACAGATGTGGAAATAAAGGCTCCAGCTCATGTTTGGTGGTGAATGGTGCAGAAAATGCCCCGGTGCCTCGGAGCCTGCATTCTAATGAGACGGACCACAGATCAGTAAAGGAGCAGATCCACACTGGGGAACGTTCTCAAGGTTTTTACAGCTGCTAAGGGGAGAATTAGGAAGTGTGTTCTGCCATCCCCTGCCCCCCTCCTGTGCTGAAGGAATCTTAGGGACGTGGCCTCTGCCCGCAGGGACGTTCTGACCCAGATGGGGGAGGGTTTAGCAGAGCTGGGAAGATGAGTGAGCGCTGAATGGTGTGGTGGGAGGGAGAGATCATTGTGTGCTGGGAAATTTGGAAAAGGCTTGAAATAAGAGGTCGGGTTTGAGCCAATCCTTAAATTGCACTCTCTTCTTGCCCAACTCTTCTTGGAAGTACTTGGAAAGGAAATTTCCTTGTCCCACTGCCCAGTTCTTTGGGTGGAGACTTTTTTAACAATGGGGGATGTAAGAGTTTCCTTCCCTTCCTCCTTCCTCTTTTGTTTTTCTCTCTGCTGTTGAGGCGATAGCGGGAGCCATGCATACGTGTTAAGAGCCAACATACCCATGGCGTTGTAGAGCCACGTCGCCCCAGACCCTGCACTGTGCTTTTCTCTGGGCGCTGTGTCATCTGAGTGTTGTCCACGGCAGTTGTGAACTGTGTTTCCCTTGGGGACACAGCCACACCATCTGACCCCATGGCAGGAAAACTCCAGTGGCATCTAATTACTACCGTGACTCCTAGAGTCCGGAACCATTACCACCACCACGGATTAGAAGAGTGAGATTTAGCGGTGCTGTTTAGAGATAAACAAGCGAGTCTGCAGTTAGCGGTTAGCGAGTGATTGGACGGCGGCCTGGCTCTAGAGCATGATTTTAACCATGACCCCAGGCTGCCATCCAGTGGGGGCGTGGCCAGATGTCTTACAGAGCTCTCAAGGGTCTTTAAGTACTCCTGTCCCCATTGGAAAAGGAAAGCCCCCCGGGAATCGGGAATATACATACCAGGTAGACGTGAGTGCACGTGTGCATACGTCCGCCAGTGTGAGCGTGGTCCTGGACCACAGCATCATGTCAGATCTTGGTAGAAGTGAAATGCTTAGGCCCACCCCGGCCTGCCCAGCCAGAGACTTAGAGTGGGGCCTCGCTACATGCTCATAAGTCCTCTGGGGATCCTGGGGGAATTTAGAAGCCCTAATTTAGACCAAAAAGAAAACTTCTTGAGAGACTAAGCCATGAAGACGAGAAGAGGTCTGTTCCCGCCCCTGGGCATGGGGCCAACCTGGTGTCATTTAGACCCCACATTGCCCTCCAGCTCAGGGACTTGGGAGGTCCATCCGTCATCCAGAGCTTAGGTGCTTCCTCTGCTCTGAGCCCTGGGTCAGGCTGCAGGTGTCCAAACCGGAACAGGGCATCCAGCCCCTGCCCACAGAGGGGCAGCAAGTTGGATACATCGCAGGAAGAGTTAAGAGCTTGGGAGGCATGAGGTCCAAGGGAAGAGAAGTGCTCCATAATAGAGTGAGGACGTGTAGGCTGGGACCTGTGGGAGGGTGGGCACCAGATGCAGGGCAGGAGTGGTGAGGGTGGGATGGTGAACCCCGGGCAGGGTGAAACTGTGCAAAGGCCCCGAGGCAGGAAGGCCCTCAGCAGGCTCGGCACGGCCAGTGAGGCCAGTGAGGGGAGGGGACGGGACCCACCCCTGCTGAGAGTGGTCACCACCTCAGCTGCCAGGCGAGGGTATGGCCTCATCTGCTGCTTGTTCAAGAGAAGCCAGAAATCCGTGGTTTTAGTGTGAAAACTCTTGATTTCTAAACTTTGGACCAGACTGACACACACATTGATGTTGGGTTTATTGTGTAAGTCCAGGTTTTGCCACCAAGCCCCTTCTCAGTTTGTCTTCTTGCTTTCCTCTCTTCTATTTTTTTGGCATTTTTTTCTCTTCTATTTTTCTAGCAATTCAAAGAACTTTCCTGTGTAAGTAGCAGTTTTTCCCATGACGTCTATCTTTATTTCTTAAATTTTTTGAGGTATAATTTATATACTTGTTAGGAGCCAGAAAGCTGAAATGAAATTTTTTAATTTATAAGAGTAAATGACAGATAAAATAACCTGAGAGGGGAAAATGTGATACATACACACACACACGCACACACACAGAGACACACACAGACACAAGCTAAAGTTTGTAAATGTTTTCATGTGAGTTCACCCTGTTGAGGATTATGGGAATCACGTAGTTTGTTATGGGGAGGGCCTCCCATAACTTTTGTCAGAATGGTTTTCCATCAGGAAATATTTGTAGTAACTCGCAGCAGGGTGATTATCAGGTGGTAGTTGACCTTGTACTCCTGTGGTAGCACCTCAGCATTGCCTTCCATCTGATTCTGACCCAGCCCTGTGAGTTAGATGCAGCAGTGGGTGCATCTCCCATTTATGTAGGAGGAGATTGATTTGGAGAAGACAGTAACTGCCCCAGAAAGAAAAAAAAAAGAAAAATTTATGTACCTGGACATGCGGGTGACCCTGAAGACCAGGTGGGCAGTGGCTGCTGCCCCCACAGCTGTTTGTGGTATTTATTCCTCTGCTGATGGGGAAGTGCGTAATGAAAACAGGCCACGAGGGCCGGCTGGAAGGGGCTCTGGCACAAACCGGCCAGAGCCAGGCTCACCTTGAAGTCCAGCCAGTTGTAGTGAATAAGAGGTTAGCAATGAACATGATCCTGCTAATCTTCAGGTTGACGGTAAACCAGCACAACTGAACTGTTTTTGCGGGCACTCATGTGACCCGAGCTTGGGTAATGGAGGGAGGGGGAGCAGAGCCTCCCGGAAAACTAGCAAGGCATTTTGCCATCATTGCATCACTTCTTGGGGCAGGGTGCTGGCTGGACACCTGAGAAGGCATGTGGGCCCTTGTCCTGGATCGCACCTCCACCACACGAGAGCCCACCCCACGCACGCGCACTGATTCGGGGCGCCCTGTTTGCATCGAGTCTTCTTTCCCACAGCCCAGCCTGCGGTGCTCAGCCCTGGCCGTGCACGTTAGAACCGTCAGGGAGCCTTGAAAACCACGGGGCCAGTTGGGTCAGGGTCCCCTGGGTGGGGGCCGGGATTGGGACTCCTGGTGTGAAGCACCTGCTTCAGAGCATTCCCAGGGGTCACCTGTACCTGCGAGGTCATCTTTGTGTAGTGACCACCTCGTTTCTGCGGGCTCTGTCACCCTTCTCCTTGCAAGGAAGTAGAAACCCGCCTCTGACGAGGGAAGGGTCCACCCCAGTGAGAGCAGCGCAAACCACTGCAAACCTGACTCTCCCCTTTCCGACTCCAGTGGCACCAAGTGTAATGTCCATGAACCTGTTTTTGTGCAGTCAACTGCTTGGATCAGCACGTTCGGAAGTCCCCGGAGAGCGTCGCTTTGATCTGGGAGCGGGATGAGCCTGGAACTGAAGTGAGGATCACCTACAGGTACCATGTGTCCCCTGAGGGAGGGCGCCTCTGTCGCGCTGGACGTCAGCATCGAACGCTGCTGCTGGGCTGTTGACAGGAGGAGCCCCGGCCTCCTTGCCTACCTGGGCAATACTTGTTGTCTCTAGATTCCCCTGGGAGGAACTGGGTCCTCAGAAACAAATATGACAAACGTTCAAGGTACAGGGCAGGCTCCTGGTGCAGTCCCGTGTGCCTGTGACCTGTTCTGGGCGGGGGGGTTATATGAGTATCAGGGGCCGTGTTTCCACTTGGGAAATGTTCTCTGGTCTCAGGAAAAGTAGACATGAGCATGGACTGAATAAAGTACACGCTGGGGTAACTAAAAGCAGCCCCTCTTAGTGTGCTTATGACTGTGGCACGACAAATAAAATTGAGTCTTTAAAAAGGGGCTAAAATGAAACAAACAAAAAGGGGCTACACCTGATATTTGTATCTGTGACTCCTTAAATAAATTCTTCACGTATTCTGTATGCCAAGCCTGTGTGTTGGGGGGTTTGAGCGGACCCGGCGTCTGGGGGCAGGTGCTGGCCTTCTCAAAGCCCTGCCCCCTCCCGGGACTGCCTTGCTCAGAGGTCTCTGGTCTGTCACCGCATCCCTGCGGGAAAACGCCTTTGCTCAAGCTTCAACCTACCTTTACAGCGCTATCTCAGGAGGAGGGTTCAGAGGAGCAGGTCCTGACCCCGCGGACCCCTGGTTTCCTGCTTGTTTTTCAGACGCAGGTTTTATCACAGACCCAGTGCACCAAGCCTGGGGAAGCTGTGTACAGTTGAACTTCTGGATGGAGCAAAGTGGCATTTGTTAATCTGCCGTGGCTCCTAGTGCGCCCTGCCTTGCTTGTCCCTCCCCTGCTCCCAATACCCCTCGGCTGTCACAGTCCCTCTCAGCCTTTACTGGCAGTTACTGCGCTGACCTGGGTCCCCTGGACAGATATCCTCCTGACTCCATGGGGTCCACAGATCAGCAGCATCGTGGCCTGGGACCCCCGGGCCCTGCACACTGGAGTTGGGGGCACTGCTCTAATGGACAAGCCGCCCTGCTGTTCTTCACCCTTATTGGCCCGACTTGATCTATGATTAAGTCTCTATGGGTGGGGGTGGACGAGGTAAGGGGAGTTCAGCTATGGGCTAATTTTCTCCAGTCCTCCCGTGGACCGGGACCCGGAACTGGGGTTGGGCCGCGTCAGGCCTCTGAGAGCCGCTCGGCTGGCCTGCTGAGTGTGTGTGTAACTGGGCGGGGGTCTCAGGACCGCAGCCAGCTCGTTAAAACAAAGTACAACTTCATTTCCATTGCAGAGCAGCCCCGGGCAAGGTATAAACCTGTAAGTACAGGCAAAGAATTTATTATTCTCTCTCTAAAAATAAATAAGCTCAGCCTGAAGAAATGGTTTTACAAACTTCAGCCGGTCTTAGTGCCAGGTGACTGTTGTTATTTACTGTTTGAGGGAAAAGAGAAGTGTGTGAATGGGTTGTCTGTAATTGCAGCTAGTTTTTGAGGGACTTGGATTCATCATTTTCCTGGTCACGTTAGGTTTTTGACGTGAGGTTTTCTTCCTCTTGTCTCAGGGGAGAGCTGCCTACACTTGGTCCTGGCTGTCCTGCCAGCATACAAACTGCCACTAAAATAAAGTGCATTCCTGCCAAGTGTCTCACATGGTGGCACCCAAGGTGCCCCAGGATGGTCACAGGCCTTGGCGGCCTGAAGACCAAGTTCCAGACCCATGGGCTGAGCCCTTGAAGGAAACTGCGTGGGGATATGGTTCTCCCGGGCTGGGGTGCTGGAGGTGGATTCCCGGGGACCACGCCTGCCTGGTCTGTCCTAAGCTTGGGGGACCCATCTCAGTCCTCAGGTGCCCAGAGCCTCTCCCTCCTGAGTCTGCTGAATTCTTCTGAAGAGATGCATTTCTGAAGAATCATCAGAGAGCTTGTAACGTGAACCCACTCCTGTCCCAAACCCTAATGATATGTGGGTCCACGTGTGTTGCACACGCCCTCGCACACACGCCCTAAACGTGCACGTGTCTACAACCTGCTCTTGGTGTTCAAGGATGCTCCCGAACCGCTCTCCTGGGTTGCAGGCACCGCCCTGCTCCTGCTCTGGAAGTTGGGCCATTGCCTGGGGGTGGGCTGTCTGCTCTCTTCAAGGTTCTGAGCACTGGGGTGTATTTGCAGCTGCACCTCCCTAGGGTGGGGGAGGCCTGGCAGGACCAGCTTTGGGAACCCTGGGGCAGCTGAGTGTCCTCATCCCGGCCCCACCCTGCCTGCAATTGTTGCTTGGCTGGCGGCAATTCCCAGGCGCACCCTGGCAGACGGGCCGAGGCCTCAGGGGCCCGCTAGGCAGCGCGTGGGGCACCTCGTGCTGGCTCCCGCTGCGTGGCTCTGGGAGAAGGACAGCCTCGTGGGCTGGGGTCTGTCCTTCAGGCGCGGTGCTCCCTCCCCGATGGGAAGTGAAGGGGCAGGACCTCTGCTGGCTGGGGTCAGCCTGGGATGGCCTGCACGTGTCTCCCGGGGAAGAGGGCAGCCTGTGACCTGAGGCCGGAGCCAGGGCCAGAGGGCCGCCCAGCCGATTTCCAGCCTTCCTCTGCCCAGAGGTGTGTTCAGAACCGACCTGAGGGAGCTGTTCTCCCCAGTGAGCCAGCAGGCCTGCAAACCTGGGCCCCCTGGCACCGCCTGAGGCCTCCGAGGCCAGGGCTGCAGAGGCCAGGCAGGCACAGATAACCTGGGTGGCTCCCCGAGGCTGTGCAGCCAGATAGCACTGGGAGCAGTTCTCTCCAGCCGTCCACGTGCTTATTTCGCAAGATGCTCCTTCACATTCAGTTTAAGCAGACAGATTCTAGAGGCCCTTGGCGATGGGGATGTGGACAAACACAAATCCCTGTCCTCTAGGCAGGTGGTGCAGGGGTTCAGGACCGTTGCCTGCCTGGAGCCTGGGCTCTGGGCCAGGGATTTCCAAGCTGGGGATGGGCAGAGGGCGTGGAGCAGAGCAGACACTGTGGCTGGTCCCGGTGTTCCTGTGCTCAGGACAGAGGAGAGAGCGGCCTGAGAGTATTCACCAGGCTCTGAACCAGGATCTCCCGTGTGAGGCTCTCTGAACAGGGGTCCAGACATGAGTCCTTTAAAAAAAAAGTTTTTAAAAAATTTATTTTATTGAAGTATAGTTGATTTACAATGTTGTGTTAATTTCTGCTGTACAGCAGAGTGATTCAGTTATACACATATATATTCTTTTTCATATTCTTTTCCGTTATGGTTTATCCCAGGATATTGAATATAGTTCCCTGAGCTCTACAGTAGGCCCTTGTTATTTATCTAAGATGTGACCTTTTAATTAATCTGTAGCAGGTTTTAGCCCTGGCCTGGCCCTCCTCTGTGAACGCGGGTTGCCGTGAGGGCAGCGCTGCTGTGGTCATGGCCAGGCTGTGCAGCTGAGCTGGGCGTCTGGGCTGCAGCGGGGAGAGCAGGCCTGGCACCCCCCATGTGCCCATACGTGAGCCGAGTGGAGTTTCCACTGTGGGTCCAGCCCTGGAGGCGGTGATTTCTGTAGTTGTTCCAGCTGGGCCTTCTTATGGCGGGGCGTGCACAGAGGGGAGCCCCTGCCCAGAGGCGCAGAGCGGACGGCAGGCCCCCTCCCCACTGCCTGCCTCAGAGCCCCTCGGCCGGCGCGGAGGACGCCTCCTGCCTGGGCCAGCCGACCAGGCACTGGGCGTTACTGGTCCCTAGCGTGGGGGGCCCACTGAGCATACAGAATGGGGCCCAGCCCCTGGGGCGGCCCTCTGTCTGGGACAGCCACACCAGCACCCCTGGGCAGAGGGGCCGCGAGGCCTGAAGCCTGGAGGCACCTCCTGAGAAGCTGGCCCGTGCCCTGGGCCCCGGGTGTCTTTACGTGGCCACTTGCTAAGGTCACAGAAGGGCCCTGTGGGCTCTGGCGGGAGGAAGCAGGAAGTTGCTGGGACGCCGTTGGAGAAGACTTTGAGGAAGTGCTGGGGGGTTGGGTTCTGGGAGGCCGAGGAGGGGAGGCCCGAGGATGAAGAGGATGAAGGCCGAGGGCAGGGCCGGCCAGCCCACTGTGGAGTGAGACAGCGGGGTGGGCGGTGGCCTGTGTTCCCGCCCGCTTTGTCCCCAGCTGTGTGTGACCTGGAGCAAATCTCCAGCTCTCTGACCCTGTTTTCTCCTCCACTGGGTGCTGGTGTTGACTAGCACAGGGGAATGAAAGCGCAGACCTGGGTCTGGGTGGATGCGGGTCTGATTTGGCTGTAGGTCGGGGCAGGTGAAGGGAGGTCAGTAGAGGGTTTCAGATTTGACGAGGGGAAGGGCTCGGGTGGCCCTGCGGTTGCTGCTGCCGGGAGGGCCAGGTGGGGTTTTCAGGGAGAGGTCCTCACCTCAGGAGAACAGTTTGGAGTCGGCTAAAAGGCGGCCCCCCGACCCTTGCACCTGGTGCTTCTGACCCCCAGATTAACCACGGTTTGCAGTGAGCAAACTCCTTTATTAAAATATTAGGGCAACTGAGGGGGAGGATCATTAACGGACATAGTGAGGCTGAGGGTGGGGTGCTTTGGGGTGAACCAGGGCCGGCGACCATGAGGCTCCAGGACAGGGGCCCCTGGCAGGCAGGGTAAGTGGGTTTGTCGGTGGGCTCCCCTCGGTGGAGGTACCAGAAGCTAGTGGCTGCCAGGCTTGTGTGCAGTGTCCCCTGCTGACCTCTGAGTAACTCTGATCGCAAAGCTTGGTCAGGAATTCCCGTGCTCGCTCCCAGAATCCGGTAGGAGCTCTGGGTTACTTGGATGGAGCTGGTTTTAAGCCAGCATTTAACTTTCCTTTAAGACTTGGCTCCAGATTTTGAAGCTGGCAAGTGCTTTGAATCTTTCTATACGTGACACTTATTTTTCTTTCTCACTCTTTTGGGCAAGCTGAGGCTCTTGCAATTTCACATTTTAGAATGGCCCTGTCTTGGGACTGCAGCAGGAATGACCTCCACAGACAGTCAACCCTCCTTGATGGGGCCCTTTCCTGGGAACCCTCTGGCGGATGTTTAGTCGGAGGAGCACACATAACAAACGCCTCCCTTGGAGCTGGATGCCTGCTTTTTGTGAACTCCCTTCTGCTGTGCAGGGGATGCTGGAGGGGGCTGCATTGTGGGAGGTGGAGGGGCAGCAGCCTGCGGAGGGGAGGGGCGCTGGCCCCTTGGGGACCAGTCTTCAAGGAGGTGCTTCTGTTCCAGCTGTGTGGTTCGGCTTCTGGCGGCTGCAGACCTGGTTGGGGGAGGGGGACCGACAGCCTTGCTGTGGCTGCGCTGGGTCCCCTCCGGGGCAGCACGGAGGCCTGCTCGGGTGCTTGTCACCCCAGGCCCCTCCCCCGCCCTCCCCGCCCTCTCCTTGGCCACTTCCTCTTCTGGCTGAGGTGGAAAATCAAGGCCCCTGGAAGGAGCAGCCTGGCAGGCAGCCCTGAGACCCTGCAGGGCCACCCTGATGCTCGGCTGACATGTAGCCCCCCGTGCCCACCGTGCTGGACCCTTCCATCTGCTGCCCAAGACCCGCTCGCAGGAGGGTTCCCTGTAACCAGCCAGGGGCTGGCTGTCCTCCAGGTCCCCAGACCCTAACCCTGGCCCTGACCCTAAGGCTGGGGCAGCCCCTGCTGTGTGGGCCACTGGCACTTATGATCTTAGTTTGTATTCCCGGTCACCCTGGGTTGTAAAGTGAGGGACCTGATGCCCAGTGAGCTTAGGGGGCTCTCAGGCTCATCCAGCTGGAAATGCCAGAAACGGGGTTTGGACCCAGCAGTGTCTGATCTGTGAGATGTGCTGTGGAATCTTGGAGGTGGTGAAGGTGTAAACGGCGGGCTGCCCTGTGGCACTAACTTGGTGACAGGCCTGTAGGTCCGTGTGCAGACATCGCACCCCTTCACTGAGTAGGGCCATGTGTTCCAGGACCTCCAAGACAAGCAGACACATGTTAACCGCAATTCCAGCTGGGGAGGAGAGGTCAGTGCCTGAGGGCTCCAGCTGGCCTCTAAGAGGGACAAGGGACGGCTGCGGAACAAGGTGGGCCTAAGGGCTGTGGAGTCCTGGTGTGACTGCGGGGCTGTGAGGAGCAGAAAGTGCACGTGCTGGAGGGGCTCTGGGGACCTCGGGGCCCTGGAAGCAGGAGGGGTCACTGTGGGTACAAGAGGAGGGGCCATGGGCCAGGTTGGGGGTCCTGCCTGGCCCTTCATTCTGTCTCCTGACCCCCTGTGGCTGTCTTGGACCTCATCTGAACCTGGGAACAGTGGGGATCCGGATGGGTGAGAGGCCTGGCAATTTCCCATCAACAGATCCAGTTAAACTTCCTCTGGGAAGCTGGAGCGAGGTTTCTGGGCCACTGGGAGGGTGGATTCCTTTGCTCCATCTGGGCCGACAGCCCCATTCTCCCTGCTGGTTGTCCTTGGACTGGGGCCTCAGACCGCTCTTGCCCAGGGCTCCCAGCCCGCGGGAGCCTCTGGGTTTCTTCGTGTGTTGGCACTGGCTGCCTCGATGTCAGCGGGGCTCTGAGTCTGGAAAGGAAAGAACTTCTTTTCCGGAGACAAGACTCAGGCTGAAGGCCAGTGCCGAGGTCCAAGGGAAATCAGGCGTGAATCAGGGAAGAGGGCAGACCTTTTCTCAAGTCTGACCCGTCACTTCTGTTCCACCAGGGCTGCGTCAAGAGTGGGAGAGAAAGACTTAGGATGAGAGGGAGCTGGACCCTGGGGCAGGTGGTTCTGAATGTGGAGCCAAACACTGAAGCGTGAAGAAAAGCGCACCCACCCCGCCCCAGTTCTCCTCCGTCCTGATTAGCGGAAGGCTCTATTCGACCACAGTGAGCGGCTTTGAACACTTCTCTTGCTCATTTAAACCAATCCAAGGAAAAATGTTACATAAATAACGATGGAGTTGGCAGATGGCAAACATCCTCAGGTCTGGGAACCTCTGAAATAGGGTGTGAGTTGTTCTGAAGCTGTGGGTTTTGAGAGCTGCCCTTGGAGCCAGGCTTGGGTTTGAATCCTGACCTGACCCTTGACCCTTTCAGCTGAATAGCCTTGAGAAGTCACTTAACTCCTCTGTGCCTCAGTTTCCTCATCTGGAAAATGGGGTCGTGATGGTAGCTCCCAGCCCACGGGCTGTTGTGAGTGCTCCACAGATGTGCCTAGGGTTCAGAGCAGTGCTGTTCCTGCTGTCATTGAAGGAACTGTGCATGTGGTGGCAGTGGGCGGGCAGGAGGAGGCTTCTCTGGGCAGTAACACGAGCAGGTTGGGGAAGGCTGAGGAGGCAGGAGCCCGTGGGCCTGCAGGTGGCTGAGGCTGGCCTGGAGAGGAGGCTCCTTGTGCTCACAGTGGGTGGCAAGCGTGGCTGGAGAAGACGGGGCAGCTGGTGGAGGCGGTGGGGTGACACGGCAGGTGGCGGGTGGGCGGGGTGCACAGGCATGGCGGTGGGCCTGCCTTCCCTCCAGGCTCTCGGAACCCCAGGCCATGGCCAAGTGCCTGGAATCTGTAGCTGGCAGCCTCCCTGACTGTGGATGATGCATCCTCAGACCCACTTCCCACCCCAAACGAGGGCTTCCCATCAACAACCACCTCAGGGCACGTGGAGCAGGTGGGCCTTCAGGGGAGGGATTCTCGAACCACATTCGAATACACTGGTGACTCTCATTCATCCTGAGCCAGTGACACGGCTGCCTAAGATTTACACAAGAGCAAACTGGCATTTTCACTCTCCCTCCTGCTGTTAAGGAACCACTAATTTTCACCAATTTAATTTTTCTGCCATTCTGCGATAATTATAGCTACTGTTTATAGGATGCCTTTATATGTGCCCAGGACTTCACATTTGGTCTTGTCTTAAGTCTGTTTGGGCTGCTATGACAAAACCACTGACCAGGGGGAGTGGGGGGGCTTATAAATAACAGAGACTTATTTCTCACAGTTGTGGAGGCTGGAAGTCCAAGATCAAGGCGCCAGCACGGTCACCTGCTGGTCGGGCCCTCCACCTGGGTCACAGCCAGCACCTTCCTTTTGTGTCCTCACATGGTGGAAGGAAAAAGGGAGCTCTGTGGGGTCTCACTTATAAGGGCACTAATCCCATCATGGGGCTCCACCCTCATGCCCTAATTACCCCCCAAGGCCCCATCTCCTAATGCTATCATCTTATCATCTTTGTGGGTTAGGATTCTGCAGACATTCAGACCACAGGAGTCCTCGAGACCACCTTAGTAGTAGTCCTATTATTAGGCCATTCTATGGTTGAGACAGTCTAGACCCTGGGTGTATGGGGAGCTGGGTGGGAGCCCCATCTCTGATCAGATGTTGTTCACTGAGGCACTCTCCTGAGAGGGAAATTCTCTGAGGTCAGAACTTTCTGCAGAGTGTAGCAAAGCCTCAAGGAGAATACATTTATTTTTTGTAAGAAATTTAGGAAACATGCAGGTTTAGTGATCGCAAGTTCACTGGCTGGCCTGGTGTCAGCTGTGGCAGTTCAGCTCTTGTTTCCTGTGAACGCTGAGTGTGTCCGGGGCCTTCCTTGGCAATGGCAGCTTGGGTGTTTTTGTGTTGACATGTGGCAGCTGCTTTATAGTTCACTGCAGCTTACCTTTGCTCAAGGTCACGGTCACGTGATCAAATCATGACGTGAGAGGAATTTCATACTTGGGTTATGAGCCCGCTCAGCTGAATTTCCTGGGCTTCTCTTCTCTCGGTGGCAGTAAGTAGCAGAGCAAGCACATGTCATTACGTTAGATTAGATTTAGTGGCTACAGTAATGTCTGGGCCAGAGGAGTCTGCCAGAGGGAAGGAGTTGGTCCCGAGGCCTGGTGAGCTTCTCCCTGTGAGAAGGGGACCCCCTTGCCGTGCTCCGCTTTCCGAAAGCCAGCCCTTGCTTCTCTCACCACCTCCATCTTCCAGAAATGGCTGGCTGAAGAGAATATCAAAGTCTAGAGAAGTGTACCGAAGAAAGATGTATCCCGTCCAGTCCTGCATCTGGACCATGGGGTTGACCCCTCCCCTCAGCACCAGGCTTGGAGGAAAGAAGTGACTGTCACAGGCCTTCCACGCACACATCGACACAGTTCCCTGGGTTCCTTCCCTTATCGGCAGAAGGAAATGCAGAGGACAGTAGCTGTGTGCTGGCCTATCAGTGGGGCGGCCCTGCCCATCGCTCTCTCTGAGGGGCAGGATGTCTCCTGCCAGGGTACAGGAGGTACAGGAGGCTGGGGGGCATTTGCGGAGTGGACCGGCGCTCATGGTTAGAGCTTGGGCTCCAGTTGCCCTGCGCCCGCCAGGGCTCTTGTCCGTTCTTGCTTACCTGCTCTTCCTTTCCATTCCACAGATATCTGTCGCATACCTTCTCTGAGCTAGGCCCGGTTCTGGACGCTGGGAGGAAGGCAAAGAACAAATCCCTGCCAAAGTAAAGCTCATACTCAGTGAGGCAGGTGGACAAAGAAGGAGGTAGCCTCTTAGCCAGTGTTTATTTAATGAGCACAAGAGCCAGAGTAATGGTAGCAAGTAAGCAAGGCATGCATTCCGGATGAGTTTCTTAAATACAACAGCACCACACACACACACACACACACACACACACACACAAACACACACGGCTTATCTTACTTCCCCTGGGGCTGTCCAGCTGTGTCCTGTTTTGGATTGAGCTGGGCCAGAGGTGCCTTTCTTCTGTCTGTGTTTGGGCAGATGTCGTGTTGGTTACGGATTAACATTGGATGAATGCTCCTCCCACCTGAAGCTTAGAGTTGGCTGTAGAAGGTCTCCTTCCTTCCCCCAAGGCCAGGCAGCATTTTGCTGGTGTTCAGCACCCTGAATATGAGGCCAGTCTGTGTATTTGTGCCTGTCATTTGCATGCGTCCACATGGAAGGCACGGCCCTGAGGAGTTTACTCACAGACGAACGTAGATGTCTTATTCAGAACCTGCATGACGAATGTTATACTTCTCCTGGCACTTGAAAATAGAACTCTAACTCATTTTGTTGAGATCATTTCTCAGAAAGCTGCACGGCACTGTCCCTTGGGAAGATCCCGCAGGCAAGGAGGACACCAGTGCATCCTGCAGCAACAGCCCAGAGCACCCGTCACTGAGTGGCTGCATTATCTGTTTGATACAGAAACAGCATTTCGGTTTGTGAAAGTCTGAGAAGTTATGAGTATCCAAGAACTGCTTTTGAGTGATTTTTGAGTACCTCGGGTCACAGGATCACTTGAATAACACTTACTTTTTTGTGATTTGAAGACCTAGGTTTGCTGACCATATATTCCAGTGTTCTAAGTCTGGAGGAGATTGCTAATGAAAAGCAAAAGCTTAAAATGAAAAATCCAAGTTTAAAAAAATAATGGATGAACTGGAAAGATGAGTAGAAATTGAGATGGAATTAAACAGGGACAAATGGATAGTCTGGAAAGTCCGATTTTAAAAATTAATTTGCTGACTGTGATAATGGAAGAGTCCTGGTTGGAGTCCTGTTCTGTGTGTGGCGATGGTCAGTGGGTTAGTGACCTCATGTTGAATCTGGGACACCTTTGTCAGGCATTAGAAAATAAATGTATTCTTCATTTACATGGTTAAATACAGAGTTGGGGTCAAGGGTCTGCGTTCCATATTCTGACCCGGGCAGATACCATGGGAATGCCGGGGTCCGTTTGATAACCCGGGGGTTTCTAGAGAATGGGAGTGGCGTCATGGAGGGCTGGGCGAGAGAACCTGGGAGCGAAAAGGCTTTGTGAGGTAGTGGTGGGGGGTATTCAGGAATCTGAAGGGCTATCATCGAATGACAGATTTTCTCTGGACATCTTTAAAGGGCTGAGCTGGGACCAAGGGGTGGAAGTGGAACAGCTACAGGTCTTGGCCTGATTCTAGGAAGACTGTTTAGTGCTGTGCGGGGTGACTCCCAGCAACGTGATGTTTAAGCAGAGGCTGGACCGCTGTGGCCAGGAACCCCAGGGAGGCTTCAAGGATCTCTTCGACCTTGAGTTTTATGGCCTTGGCAGAGAGGATGGGAAGGGGAGTGAACTTAAGAGATTCACCCGGATCAGATTCTTTATCAGACACTTCTCTGGATGCAGCAGCAAGAGTGTGGGACCCAGCAGACTCAGTTCCAGGGCCCATGATAAGGCCCCTCAATCCTCCAGGGAACACCTGGGCTACTTCAGCTTGGTCTCCAGACCTTCCCAGGGCTATAGGTCAGCTGCCCAGCTCTGACCGCCAGGCAACTTCTGCCCCTGAAGGGAATCCTTTCCCTTTTGCTGCCTTGCTCCTCCTTCCCACAGCCAACCTTTCCAGAAAGCTCTCCCTGCTGCCTCAGTAATTGTACCAGAAGCTGAGGTGATAAACGCCCATCACACTTTCATGTGCCTTCATTTCCCCAGTGGGAGCTGGGTTGCAGGAGGACACTTTCCCTCTCATTTCTTTTGTCTGGTGCCTTACTCGCCCCCGTGGTGCCTAGAATGGAATTTTTAACATCTTACAAATTCATCAAAATGAATTAGTTGATTTTAGTACTTCCAGAAAGTAATTTCAAACAAAGACGTCTGATGGTAAAGATAATCTCTACTGAATGTTTGGCAGGGTCCTGAGTGGGTGAAGCTTCTCATTAACACTCGTGACAGTTAAACAAGGTGGAAGGGGCCTGCTGTTTCTCAGGTGATCTCGTGGCAGCTGAGAAAGGTGAGCTCCCATGCCCGTGCAGCTCCTATAGAAAGCAACCCAGGCCTCTCTGTCTGGACGGTTCTGTGCCTTCCTCGACTTCAAAATGCTGCCTTTCGTCTGCAGAAAAAGGACTGGATTTCATCACCACTGACCTCTGACGCACTTGAGCCTCCATCTCCCCAGCACCGACTCCTTAAGTCCTTAGCGCTGTTGAAAATGGCACCTGCGCTGGGCTTAAGTTATCCTTCTGTGTGACTGACCATAGCTGCCTCTTTAGTGCTGTCACAGACTATCCTAGCCTCCTCGCTGCACGCAGGAGGTGTGTTTCTGGGCCCTGGCTCCGGGGAGTTTGCTGTTGGGGGCTGTCGGGGTGCTCTTTCTTTCATCACAAGCTCAGGTGCGCGGTGGATGGGGTCAGTGAATGGCGCTTTTGTCCTCCTAAAGCCTTAAGGAGAAAGGATAGGGTCCTACTGGAGAGGCACTGTGCCAGCCTGGCAGGAGTCGAGGGGGAGCGCAGGCTGCACTCGTGTTACCCGAACCAAACTTGGGTCCGCCCGCTCGCCCGTGCACAGTAAAGCCAATCTACTGACACTGGGTTGGGGTGAAGGAAAGTGCAGCGTTTATTGCAGGCACCAAGCAAGGAGTCCAGGGCCGCTGGTGCTCAAAACACCCGACTCCCCGATGGGTTTGAGGAAAGCCTTTTTAAAGGCAAGGTGAGGGAGGGGAGTCCCAGGGTATGTGATCGGCTCACCACAGTTCTCTGGTTGATGGTGACGTAACAGGGCTGTTAACATTATCAATCCTCAGGCTCTAGTAGGTCCGGAGGCTACTAGAGTAGTTAATTTCTTCCATCCGGTGGGGGTTTTAACATATGTAAAACAACTCAGGAATGTGCATCAGATACTATTATCTAGGTACTTTAGAGAGGAGCTAAAGCAGAGGATATGGGGGAGGGGTCTGTCCCAAGAAGGCCCCATAAGGTCCTGCTTGGTTACACTAGTGATCTCTCGTCTGGTCTCCCGCAAGGCCTGTCACTGCCCACCCTTCATTTCCTGCTGGCCCTTGCTGGGCTGCCCCTTTCTGGGCCTCTGAGCACAGGGCAACAACCACAACCTCTCCTGGGTCTTGGCCAGGAGGGTGGAGCCACGCGGGTGGGGCGGACTTACTCTGCCCTTCCATGCCAGCTTTCTGTTAAATAACAAATACAACAAAACAAGAGCAGTGAAAATGGGAAATGTCCCTTCCTGTGGGAAGTGGGGTTCAGTGGGACCACGTGGGAAGCAGTGCTGAACCCAGCGTCCACCTGCTTCTGCCCTCCTGCACTTTCCTCCATTTCCTGTTCTGGTTTCTGGTAGACTGTCATCCTCTCGGGGTTGTGTTGGGTCACGTGCCAACCCCAAGCCAATCAGCTTGTTCAGCAGGATGCTGCTCTCTGGCTGACCAAGCCAAAGCCCCTGCAGTGGAGGCAGGGGCCGTGTGGGCACAAGAGGCGGGGCACAGTGTCCCGGTCCCTCACCACCCAGCCCTGCCCCAGGCTGCGGGCCGCTTTCCTTCCCAAATCACTGAGGCTTCGCAGAGTTGGGGGTCCCCTGCCCGGGGTCCCCTGCCCAGCAAGGCTTGTGCTGACCCAGAGAACAGGGGCCTCTCGGGGAGGACGTGTCAGAAGCCTCCGGGACGGGATGACCCAGGTCTCTGAGAAGCCCTGCTCTCAGTGGATGCGGGGACAGGCGATTTTTCTCAGCAGTGTGGCCGTGAATCCGTGTCAGGACAAGCCTACAAAGTTACAATGTTTTCTGAAAAGAGCCTTCCATGCATCAAGTGTTGGAGTGGCTGCCCTCCCCCTGGCTGGCCGGGGCTCCAGTGCCTGCAGTCTGAAGAATTATTCCAGCCCAATGACTATGCGTTCTGGCCCTCCCCCTTCTCTGACAGCCCTCCCTTCCTTGTGCCGCAGGGAACTGCTGGAGACCACGTGCCGCCTGGCCAACACGCTCAAGAGGCATGGAGTCCACCGAGGGGACCGGGTAGCCATCTACATGCCTGTCTCCCCGCTGGCTGTGGCCGCAATGCTGGCTTGCGCCAGGATTGGAGCCATCCACACTGTCGTCTTTGCTGGCTTCAGTGCGGGGTCCTTGGCTGGGAGGATCAATGATGGTGAGCACGTGGGCAGTGGGAGGGAGGGAGGAACCTGGGTCCCCTGGCCTTCAGGGACTTAGCATGGTGACAGATATCACTGAAAGTCACACACACAGATGATGGACACTACCAGGGACAGCGCATGGCTGAATGAACATTTGCTCCATCAGCTGAGATCTGAGTGCGTTGGATTTAACCAGATGAAGGAAAGGAAGATTCCAGGTGGAGGGAGTGGCATAGGTACCGGCTGGAGGAGGCTGTGTGGCTGCAGTGGAGGAGGGAAGAAACGTAGGGTGAGATGAGGCTGGGGAGATATGGGGAAGGTTCCACAGGTCAACAGCTGGAAGCCTTCTGTGGTGAGGAATGACGGGGTGGGCCATCTCCTGAGGCTTGGAGTCAGGCGTGGGCCTTGTGGTATGTCTTCAAGGCCTTCTGTGCGCAGGTAGGTCAGAGCCTCCCAGACAGGTGTGCAGAGCAGTATCGTCTCCTTCCTTTTTCTGGTGTCGGAGGGCTGAGTGTCTGAATGGTGGCCTCATGTCTGTGCAGCCTGACCCCTGCTCCCTTGAGATCCTAGAGGGTTCCCTGAGCTGGCTCCCCTGGGGGCTGTTGGGAATTCTTTGTGTCTCACAGAAGACTTGCCTTTGGGTAATGGACAGAGCTGAAGGGCATAGTTCTCAGACCTCTGTTGACCACTCTCTTTAGGAAAGACTGGGGAGCCTTTCTGCTCCCTTTCAACATTTCCCCTCTAATTTCAAGCATTGGTGCTGCTACTCTTTTCTCTCTCTCTCTCAACTCTGTAGCGCCTACTGTGTGCCAGGTTTTGTTCTAAGCAGTTTGTGAAGGCCATCTCTCTTCATTTTAACTTAGTCTTCATAAATATTATATGAGATCATACTCTTGCTATTTCTACCCTCTCCCTTTTTCTGTTACCAATGAATCATTTTAAAGTGTGCAGTTCAGAGACATTAAGCACATTCACAATGTTGTGCAACCATCATCACTATTCCAGAACTTTCCCATCATCCCAAATGGACATCTCATACCCATTAAGCAGGCACTCCTCATTTCCCCTCCATCCAGCCTCTGACAACTCTAATCTGCCTTCTCTCTCTATGATTTGCTTGTTCTGGAGGTTTTGTAAAAATGAACTCCTACAGTATGTGGCATTCTGTGTTCTACTTCTTTCACTAAGCATCATGTTTTCAAGGTGCATCTATGTTGTAGTGTGTATCAGTATTTCATTTCTTTTTGTAGCTGAATAATATTTCACTGTATGGATAAACCACATTTTGTTTATCCATTTATCTGTTTATGGGTATTTCTACTTGTTTCTACTTTTTGGCTATTGTGAATAGAACTGCTATGAACGTTTATGTACAAGAATACCTGCTTTCAATTATTTGGGTATATACCTTGGAATGGAATTGCTGGCACCTATGGTAGATCTATGTTTAACTTACTGACAAACTGCAAAACTTTTGCAAAGGAGCTATTCTGTTTCGCATTTCTACTAGCAATGTATGAGGGTTCCAATTTCTCCAAATCCTCATCAACACTTGCTATTTTCCTTTAAAAAAAAATTATAGCCATCCCAATGGGTATGAAGTGGTATTTCATTGTAGTTTTGATTTGCATTTTTCTAATGACTAATATCATTGAATATCTTTTCATGTGCTTGTCCATTTGTGTCTTCTTTGGAGAAATATCTACTTAAGTCCTTTGCCCATTTTTTTAATTGGTCGTTCGTCTTTTTTTTTGTTGTTGTTGAGTTGTGAGTTCTCTAGATAGTCTGGATACTGTACCTTTATCAGACATATGATTTGCAATTATTTTATCCCATTCTGTGGGTTGTCTTTTTGCTTTCTCAATACTGTCCTTTGAAGCACAAAAATTTTTAATTGTGATAAAGTCCAGTTCATCTGTTTCCTTTTGTTGTTCGTGTTTCTGGTGTATTATTTAAGACTCCGTTGCCAAGTACGACATTACAAAGATTTGCCTCTGTGTTTTCTTCTAAGAGTTTTTTATAGTTTTAGCTTTTTCATTTAGGTCTTTGATCCATTTTTTAAAAAATATTTATTTATTTTGGTTGTGCCAGGTCTTAGTAGTGGCAGGCGGGCCTCTTAGTTGCAGTTCCAGGGCTCGCCGGCTCCTTAGTTGTGGCATGTGGGCTCCTTAGTTGCAGCAGGCAGGTTCCTTAGTTGTGGCATGCAAAGCCTTAGGCTCCTTAGTTGCAGCCCATGGGCTCCTTAGTTGTGGCACGCAGGTTTCTTAGTTGTGGCATGGGAACTCTCAGTCGCAGCATGCATATGGGATCTAGTTCCCTGACCAGGGATCAAACCCGGGCCCCCTGCATTGGGAGCACGGAGTCTTATCCACTGTGCCACCAGGGAAGTCCCAGGTCTTTGATCCATTTTGAGTTAATTTTTGCATATGGTGTGAGGTAAGGGCCCAATTTCATTTTTTTTTGGCCTGTGCATATCCAGTGATACCATTTATTGAAGAGACTATTGTTTCCTTTGTTGAATGGTCTTGGAACTCTTGTCAAAAATACCTTGACTGTATATGTGAGTGCTTATTTCTGAGTTCTCTATTCTATTCCACTGATCTATATATCTATCCTTGATTTTCGTATGCTGAACCATCCTTGCATTCCAGGAATAAATCCCACTTGGTCATGATGTATAATCTTGTTAATATGCTGCTGGATACAGTTTGTTAGCATTTGGTTGAGGATTTTTGCATCAGTGTTTATAAGGGATATTGGTCCGTAGTTTTCTTTTCTTGTGATCTGTTTGTCTGGTTTTGGTATCAGGGTAAAGCTGGCCACACAGAATGAGTAAGAAAGTGTTTCCTCCTCTGCAATTTTTAGGAAGAGTTTGAGAAAGATTGATGTTAATTTGTCTTTATCTGTTTGGTAGAATTCACCAGTGAAGCCATCTGGTCTTGGAAACCAAGGCACAGAAAGGTTAAGTGACTTGCCTAAGGTCACACTGCTACTTAGTGACAGACCCAGGATTTGAACCCAGGCATTCTACCAGTGCTTTCAACATTACATTAGGCTGCTCCTTTCCTCTCTTGCTGATGTGGCCACAGTTACCAAGTGTTTCTGTTAAGATTCTTTGAAACAAGCAAAAGCAATTGACTCTGGAGAATTAGTAGCTGGATGCCGGGCAACTCCCAGAACTCAGGAATCCTAAACAGCCAGGCCATGGGAAGGCAGGGGCCCAGTCAGCTCTGAGGGACTCAGTAGGGGAAAGTCCTATAACTTTTCTCTAGAACTTTGCCATTAAGCGGCTCTTCCCCAGCACCCTACAGCCTCCATGTCCAGCTATTCAGGTGTCAGTTTCCTGGGGGCAAGACCCTGTTGGGACAAGTGTCTGTGTTCTCTTGGCTCAGTGAAGGTGGTATTTTGGTTATTTATTGCTGTGTTACAAGCTACTCCAAAAGTAAGTACTTAGAACAGTATAGTTTCTTATTATGTTTCATGATTCTGTGGGGCAGGAGTCAGGTGGGCATGGTGGAAATGGCTTCCCTCTGCTTTGTGATATCTGGGATATTGGCTGGATTGCTTTGAATGGTTGGGGGTGGCCAGGGGTCTCTTTCTGTTCATGTAGCCTCTTCACATGACTAACTTGGGCTTCCCCATAGCAAGGCAGCCTCAGGTATTCAGACTTGTTACATGGTGGCTTATGGCTCCAAGAGGAAGCAAGGAAACTGCCACTTGTCCTAAAGGCTGACCCTGGAATATGCATAGCATCATTTTGGCTATACTCCATTGGTCAAACCAGTCTGTAGCCATCCCAAATTTAAGGGGAGGGGGCCTAGACCCTACCTGTCCATGAGAAGTGGCGTGAGACCAGGTCAGAGAATTCACAGCTGTCTTTTGTCCACCCCCGGGAAGGAGCGTGTCAGTGTGGCGACCAGGTCTCACGGTGAGTAGGCAGCCACTCCGGTTAGTATGTCCTGTTCTACGGCCCCGGCCCCTTGGCCTGGCCTCTGGGCTCTGGCCACTCCTCTTCCTTTATCTTCCCTCCTGCTCTAGGCTGTGTGAGAAGTGGAGAGAGGGAGGCATGGGGAGGGTGGAGAATGGCTCTGGGAGATGCTGTGGGGGTAGAACAGTGGCCCGAGCAGTTGTCCACGCCCGAATTCCCCAGTACCTGTGAATATGTACCTTACGTGGCAGAAGCCCTCTGCAGATGCGATGGGACCCTAAAATGGGGGGATGATGCTGGTCGGCCCGGTGTAACCACCGGCCCTTAAAAGCAGAGAACTTTCTCTGGCTGAAGCAGAAAACATGTGGCAGAGAGGGAGGTGAGAGAGATTCCAAGTGACAAGGACTTGATCTGCCTTTGCTGGCTTTGAGGATGAAGGAGGTTGTGTGCAGGGGGTGTAGGTGGCTCTAAAAGCTGAGGACGACCCCTGACTGACAGTCAGCAAGGAAATGGGGGCCTCAGTCCTACAGCCACACGGACCTGACTTCTGCCAACACCCTGAGCAACCTGGAAGCAGATTCTCCCCAGAGCCTCCAGGTGACATCTGCCCCCACCCCCACCGGCACCTTGATTTTGGCCGTGAGACTAAGCAGAGAACCCAGCTTAGAGTCTCACGGCCGAGCTCACCCAGACTACAGAACCGTGAGCTAAAAAAAAAAATGGGGGTTCTGAGCCACTAAATTTGTGGTAATTGGCTATGGGAGCAATTAAAAACAAATACAGAAGCTGAGACGTGATCAAAAGCCAGGGTGAAAGTGAATCCCCCCCAGACCGAAGCATCTGCTGATGCTGCCTGCGCTGATGCCATGCACCTGCCACGGCCTCGCTGCCCGCCCTCGGGGACCGCAGAGAGAGGGTGCTCCCCAAGCACCTCCTGGGGACTGGGCGTGTCGGGCCCGGAGGTTCCTGCCCTGGAGGACCACTCGGGCAGGGAGGCCTCGCGCAGATGGGCACCGGGAGTGAGGCCTGTGTCTCGGCGGCCGGGATTCCAGCACCCAGGTTGGGCAGGGGCCGCTGTTTTCTCCAGAGGGTCCTGAGCTTTCTTTGTCTCTCATGCCCTTGAGCAGGGTCCCTTTCTACCTGCTGGGCCATCTCCCTTCCTGCCCCACAGGGAGCTTCCCTGGACAGTCCCAGCTCGGGGATGTAGGCCTGGAGCGTCTCAGGCGGGCTCTGTCCACCTCACTTTGTCTCCCCAAGGTGACTGATTGCCAAGGCCTGAGGAGCAAACAGTGTGTGTGGCCGGGGCCTGGCGTGCAGAGCTGATGACACTGCCCTAGGCGCCCCAAGCAGTCCAGAGTATCTCTCTGACCCAGGCAAAGGCCTGTGCTGGAGGGGTCTCAGGTGGCCCGCGGGGCTGTGCCACCTCTAGGGCTCTTGGGAGGAAGAGAGGCTGTGAGCATGTCTCTAGAAAGCACGTTTCAGACTGGAAAGCTGAGGGAGACTCAGGTAGGGCCCCCAGGAGCCGCCCTGAGGCGAGAGTTCAAGTGCAGGCAGTTCACTGGGGAGGTGGTCCTGGGAGATGCTGCGGGCTGCGGGGAGTGAGGCCGGGGAGCTCCTACTGTGGGTGCCCAGGGCTCAGACCGCAGGGAAACCCTGGAAGGCGATGGGGCCCCGGGCGTCAGCATGAACCCCGAGGGGCTGGTTGAGGACTACTGGGTGGGGTGATTCCTCAACACTCCTGCCTGTGGCTCCAAATCAGACCTCGGTGCCCACGTCACAGGTCTCAGGGCTGTGCGTGGCCACCAGCATGGCAGCTGGATGGTTGTTCCAGGCTCTTTCTCAGGGGCCAGTTGTACAATAGCCCACCTCAGCCGTGATGCCTCCGGGTCATCCCAGGTTGGGGCATGGTGGGTGGAGGGTAGCCTGGGAAGGCCCCGGGGCAGGTGGGAGGGAGCGGGAGTCTGGCAGAGTTGAGCTTCCAGTGACTTATCTCCAGTTACACCTGCTCTTCCCAGAGCCGGGAAAAGGCTGGCGCTCCTGCTCTGAGCACAAAGATCCCAGAGCAGGTGGAACTTCACTTTTTTTTGTTGACTCTCTTGCTCAAGGATGGACTTCCTCTGTCACACCCTTAGGCCTGGGGTGTGTGGCTGTCTGGGCTGTGAAGGTCAGAGTGGGGAGGAAACTGACCAGAATTACCTGCCTTTGACTCCGATAGCCAAGTGCAAGGTGGTTATCACCGTCAACCAAGGACTCCGGGGAGGGCGCGTGGTGGAGCTGAAGAAGATTGTGGACGAAGCCATAAAGCTCTGCCCAACCGTCCAGCATGTCCTCGTGGCTCACAGGACAGACAACAAGGTTCACATGGGGGATCTGGACATCCCCCTTGAGCAGGTGGGTTTATCTCCTTTTGTATAGTTTGAGGAGAAGAGGTTGTCATTGGATTAACTGAGTCTGAGTCTTGTCAGATTGTGGTTCTCAATCTGGGTCCCCCAGAGGTGCCCAGGGTTCCCCTTTGCTATTTGATGGGCTTCCATCCTGGTAGGGAAGATGGAACTCAAATTCCACAAACAGAGGGAAACATTTAACATAACAGAAATGACTGGATCCATCCTTTTATTTGGAATTAAACTAGGGCAGGCTAGAGAAGGTGAACTCTGAACCCTGTCTGCCGAGTCCTGAGGCCGAGGGGACGCCGGGTGCAGGGGCGAGGTCACTGCCCGTGACGGGCTGTCTGGTCTTCTCCCTCACAGGAAATGGCCAAGGAGGAGCCAGTGTGCGCCCCGGAGAGCATGGGCAGTGAGGACACGCTCTTCCTGCTGTACACCTCGGGGAGCACTGGGACGCCCAAGGGGCTTGTCCACACCCAGGCGGGCTACCTGCTGTACGCCGCTCTGACGCACCGGGTAGGGCGCTGCCCCGGGGGGCTCCGGGCGGGGGGCCAGGAGAGGCTGGACTGGGGCCAGAGCTCCTGCTAACGTCTTCTCCTCATGTGTTCACGAGCAGGGCCGGGCGTCCCGGCATCAGCGTGGTGGAGGGGTGGGCTTGGGGGGCTGAGTTTCTGTCCTTGTCGGAAGGGCCTGGGTCCTGGACCTGTGTCTTCTGCTGGTCTTTAGCCCGTCACACGTGTGCCAAGCCCTCCCTAGGCCTGATGTGCTGGCTGGCACGGCTGCTTTCAGGTGCTGGGAGTCCAGGTGCTCTGGCCTTCCTGGGCTCTTCTCCTATACAACAAGGTTGGTGTAAATATGAGTACATTATTGTTATTTGTTAAGACGCTTTCTTCTACTTAAGAGGTCTTTTTTATCTGGTTTCAAAAGACAGTAAAACATTTTCATGGGCCTCTAAAAGTGCTGTGGCCTCTAGGCTCTGCTTACTGGGGCCACATTTTAAAAGGAAAATTTTAAAAAAGACTTGCTTTTATGAGGAGACTTAAATTTAGTGTATGGAAATTGTATTACAGGGGACCATCCTTTAAGGATTATAAGGCAAATGGTCTGGCACAGTTTTATTATAGTAAATGCATTTAAAAATCAGCACTCATTTAAACATGGGTGGGTGGGGGGATTTTGGTTAACATGCATCCCTGGTTGCCTTGGGGAATAGCTGACGCTCCCCAGGTGGGATGGGGTCTCAGGATATTGTCTGTGGACCAGACTCTCTCTCTGGCCAAAGGCAGAACTCAGCCCTAGGCAATGCCAGCAGCAGGGGAGCTGACTGGCCACGTGACCGGGAAGCCCAGGGGCATCCAGGCAGGGCTTGGACGCTGAGAGCACCTACAGTCTGGCTGGGGTCCAGGGCCCCGCCCACTCAGTCACTATGGTGGGGGTGGGAGTGGGATATGCTGATCGGCCAGGCCTGGTCATCCGGAGGTGGACCTCACGGATGAGCACGGACGACGAGCGGGTCCTGGGAGGGCAAAGATGAGGCCTGGGAGTGGCAGCCACTTGCGGGCAGCACTGAAGATGCGGAAGTGAGGCAGAAAGATAGACGCGGCACAGAACCAGGCCGGGAAGACGAGGTATTATGCTTGACACAGTCCATGTTAAAGCCGCTATCTTCTGGCCGCTGGGTGACCGTGAGCATCACAGAGCTGTTCTCGTCTGAAAGCCTCTTGCTAAGCTCTGGGTGGGCATGCTGCAAAGACTGACATGTAGTGTAAGTCAGAACACTTCGGAAAATGTAGCTACCGAGACCGAACACCAAGAAAGTCACAGAATGGGTCAACGTGTTTCCATCAATTTATAACAAAATTAGCATGAGGGGAGCTGTAAATGTGGTGAAAGAGTCTTCATTTTTTGTTTTCAAGCATTACCAGGACACTGTCTACATGAGCAAAAGAAGTGGGGATGTAAGGACGGGACCATCCTTTGAATTTCTCTTCAATACAGTGAGGGCATTTTAAAGCATTAGGAATAGAAACTTTCAGCCTTCTGTACATAAGCGTGTGTCGATGAGTGTGTACGTCTGTGTGTGTGTGTGTGTCCGCCCGTGCACCTGCTGAAGGTATTAGGACTGTTGGTTTCTTCAGGGAAAAGGACAGTTGACTCTGCAGGGACGGTGGGGACATGGGCAGGTTTCAGGATGAGCAGTGGGGTCAGGGTGCCCTTTGGAGCGTGGCCGGTCCCGGGCTCCTGTTCTCCTTCCAAGAACGGCAGGTGGAGAGGTCGCCAGCCCCTTGAAAGATGTGGCACTGTGGGTCCTCGTATTAAAAATCCTCTCAGTTCCGGGATGCTGTGGGCCTTGGGATGTGGGCGTCCTGCTTCACCGGTGCAGTGGGAGTGCAGTTTCCAACCCTCTGCCTTGGGTCATGGCTCCACAGGACCCTGGCAGACTCGAGACCACTGTGCTGTCTGGAAACTCCTGGGGGACCTCAGTGTGTGTCTGTGGCAGCAAGAGACTGGGCCACTCGCCCAAAGGTTGAAAAAACATCTTTATTGCAAAATAGAACACAGATATAGAAAACCACCGAAATCAAATGTGTGGCTTAATGAATTATTGCTGGACAAACTCACTTCAGTCAAAAACTGGCACATCGCCAGCCTCACACAGAAGCCCCTTCATGGCCCATAGTGTCCCTGCCCTTTCTAGTTTTGTCACCCAAATGTGCATCCCTAGGTACTGTAGCTTACTCCTGCCCACTGACTGTTTTGGGTAAGCCTTTTAAGCCAAGTTTAGCCAATGGGTTTCCCTCCATCCCTTCATTTCCTTGAACGTTGTCGGTCGTAGTGCCCGGCTGTGTGTCTCTCTGTCCTCAGTGTCTCCTGCAAAAGGGCAAGTGGACCCACAGACAGGGTCAGGTTCAGGTTTGACCTTTTGGCAAGAATAAGGAGATGCCCGTGTCTCTCAGACTCTTAGAAGCTGATGATGCTTGATGCGTTTCTTGGTCTTTTCGGCTTTTGTTTTTTGCAGTTTTAAAAGGATTTAAAAAACTATGGTGTAAAAAACCAAAAAAACAAAAAAACTATGGTGTAACTTAATGCAGAAAGCTGCCCTTATTTTAGACATAGGACTGGATGGAGTTTTACCTGTGGGTACACGTGTGGCGAGCATCTCCAGCTCCTTCAGGCCCTGACATCCGCCCGCTCCCCCAAAACTCCCATCCCCGCCCGCCTCAGGACTAGTGCTAGGCGACCTCCAGCGTATGGGTGGGCTTTGTGCTGGGGCTCAAAGAGTGTCCCTTCTGAAGTCCGGCTTCTTTCGCTGTCATCTGCGGGCCTGGCGCTGCTGTCACCAGTGGTTCCCCTCTCATCACTGCTGTGGCTGCTCTGCCCTCACTCCTGCTCTCGGGGGCCGTGGGACAGAACACGCCCTGTGACATGTGGGAGCGGGTGACAGGCTCCTGACAGCCCCTCCTCCTGTTTCTGCAGTTTGTGTTTGACTACCGGCCAGGTGACGTCTTTGGCTGCGTGGCTGACATCGGCTGGATTACGGGACACAGCTACGTGGTGTACGGGCCTCTCTGCAATGGAGCGACCAGCGTCCTTTTTGAGAGCACCCCGGTTTACCCCGACGCTGGTGCGGACTGCAGGAGGGGCAGGAGGAGGGAGGAGAGGTTGGGGGGTGAGGGCTGCGGGGTGGAGGCGTTGCTCGGGTCGGGCTTGTGGGTTCTTGTGACAAAGCTGCCGGGCGGCAGGGGCCGGGCCAGGCCTGCAGTGGGATCACACGCGCAATGGGAGGGGGTCCAATCGCTGGAGCCTTCGAGAGACCACCCACCCTAGTGTCCCTCTAACCTCTGCGGCCACCTGACCGGATCCTGCCCTTCCTCGAAGCCGAGGCCAGTGGCCAGCCTCCCCGTGTGCCCTACTGCCTGTGCCTACGGGCCACTCGGGCCGAGCTCGAGGTGTGTGGCCTGGAGCCGCCACCATGGAGAGGGGTGCCTTTGAGGACCCACGTCTTGCTCCCCTGGCGTCTTCCTCCCTTGCGGCACAGCGTCTTCAAGTGTTTGTTCAAACGTGACCGAAGGTTGGCGGCTCTGCCGAGGCTCTTGCCCAGGCTCTTGCCCAGGCTCTTGCGCAGGCGGTCCATAGTGCTGATGGTTTGGTGCCTGGAACTTTGGTCCCCCCCTCCCAGGTCCTCTCCAGCCTCCCACAGGGGCCAGATGTGTTCCCGGAAGACGCGCAGGGGGCCCGGCTAGGGATGAGAGCCGAGCCTCAGGTGGCCTCAACCTCCTGTGTGCAGAGTGGTGGCGGCGAGTTGGGGGGTTGATGGGGCGCGTGCGTCCTGGGTGCCTCTGCTGCTCCAGGGGAAGCACGGGTCGCCACTAGAGACCATTTAACTGTGCCTGAATGCGGGCTCTGCATTGGTGCTACTTCACGGTAACATCCCTTTGACCCGATTCCTCGCTGTGTCCCGTGGGTCAGGACATGGGCTGTCAGCGTGTGGGTCGGCACCCAGGGCCAAGCGGAGGCTCCAGCCTCCGACGTGGGGAGTGCGGGAGGCGGCCCCATGGGGAGCCCCTCCCGTCCCGGAGGTGGATGCAGAGTGGGTTTCGTGGACACCGTGGGTGTCTGCACACGTCCGGCGCGTGGTAACGTGGGCCGCCTCTAAGTGCGGCTCATGGAGGTGACGTGACCCGGGGCCTCTCGTAGGTCGGTACTGGGAGATGGTGCAGAGGTTGAAGATCAGTCAGTTCTATGGTGCCCCGACGGCCTTCCGGCTGCTGCTGAAATTCGAGGATTCCTGGGTGAAGAAGTATGACCGCTCCTCCCTGCGGACCCTGGGCTCAGGTGAGCGGCTGCAGGAGGCATGTGTGTGCCAGAGCCAGCGCAGGTCTCTGGATGGCTTCATCACAAAGGCTGTGTCTGCGCTGAGTTCACGTGATGCGCTGCAGCCAGTAGAAAGCAGATGTCCCACGTGGAAGCCCCTTCTGGGAGCCCACAGCCGTTAAGGGTCTGGGGCTCAGCATTGTGATGTTGTCTGTGCTCCATCTTCATTATGAAAACTCACCACCGTTGGAAGGTCAGGCCCGAGCCCTCTCCCTAGTGGCTGCCCAGGCTCTCACCCCCTGCTGTTCCCAGCGCTGTCATCAGTGCCATTCTGCCCTTGGGTGCGTGTTTCCAGGCAGGGAGGGAGTTGTGAGATCAAAGGTTATCTCCACTCGTAATCAGGATAGATGTCGCCAAGTCATGTGAGAGCGTTTTGGAAAGGTGACCTGGGTTACCCTGAGTTGAGGTGGTCCCGGGAGGTGGAAGTCGCCAGGCCTGTTCTCCTGCAGGGGATTCGGTTACTAAGGAAGCAGTATGCAGGTGACGAGGCAGGTGCTCAGAGCGCTCTGCTGCGCGACCCCCAGGCCAGGGGCGGGCTCCTATGGGCCTCACTCTTTAAGGGCTGTGACCAGAGCCACTCTCTGGTTGGACCAGGCAGCAGCGAGTGTGCAGGGGCCCCCTACTCCCCCCAGGGAGTCCTCACCAGCTGGCTGGGCTCTGTGTAGCTTGGGGGCACCCCTGCTGCATAACCAGCTCCAACAGCAGAGCCCTGCGGGGGTTTCCTGAGACCAGGGTATTGTCAAGGAAAATAATCAGTAACCAGTCTATAATAAGAATAGAAGAGAATTTTATTCAAACCAAGCTGAGGACTATAGCTCTAAGGGAACTGCTCCAGAGAAGCATGGTTTTCAGCAGTTTTATCAGGACAAAGAACATCAAACAAGTCAGGGATACATTCCCTCAAGGTTTCAAAAAAGCAGATCAGCACGTACACAGAGAGTTAGTATAGCCTTGGCTCTGGGAAGGGAGTCTTATCATCAAAGGAGTCCCAGCATTGGCGTCCCAGGGAGGCATTTATCTCTATCTTCAGACATTCTTTACTTCTGGACAGCGTGCCCTTTTCTTTAATGATTAACGCAGATGTGCAGTGTATGTTTGGCAGGCTGTTCCAGTTAGCATAAGGTCTGAGTTAAATGGTGTGTGAGCCAGAATGACTTCCCCGCACCTCGACGTGTGGACGTTTCTTCCATCAGCATCAGTGAGCCGTGCTGGCAGGTGGGTGAATAGCACGGCGGTTCCTGCACCTGGGACAATTCATGCCTTGGCCGGTGGTGGTCCCTCACGAACGTGCCACGATTCACTTCGCCATTCTCCTCTCCACGGACAGTTTTTAGCTCTTGGCCATGGGAACATCCTCGTCCGTGTCTGCTTCTGGGGGTGGGTGCCTGGAGCGACCTCCTCCAGTCACAGGACGAGTGTGTCTGGCTTTATAGTGGGTTCCGTCACCAGCAGGCGTCCAAAGCAGTTGCAACGGGTGTGTGCACTTCTAAACGGGAAGAGAAACACTCCAATCGCTCTCCAAACTGCACTCCAGCAGTGTGTGTGGTGGTGTTTCCTCCACACTCTTGCCAACTTCTTGGTTTTTGACCCTCTGATGGTGAAAATATCTCATTGTCATTTGTGTTCTTCCATAGCCATAAACCTGATGATCTCACTGCTTTTTCAAGTCTCCTTTTGTGTCTTTTGGGAAAATTATAGAGCTGTTTTCGTCGTGAAATCAGCTCCTTTTGGTTTCAGCCTTTTTGAGGTCTCTTAACATCTTCTCTCTCTCGTGTGGTTGCAGTGGGAGAGCCGATCAACCAGGAGGCCTGGGAGTGGCTGCACAGGGTGGTGGGGGACAGCCGGTGTACGCTGGTGGACACCTGGTGGCAGACAGGTGAGCACGTCCCCGGGGGAGGGGCAGGGAGCGCAGAGCGTCAGCTCAACGGGCGCCTGGTGTGTGGGGAGAGGAAGCTCAGGGCAGCAGCTGCCGCTCTGCAGCTGTGAGACACGGGTGCAAAGGCTTCCCTGAGCCTCGGTTTCCTCGTCTGTAAGGTGGGGCCCGGGAGGGGGCGGAGGGGCGACACAGGGCCCCGCGAAGGTTCCCTTCCTTGGCGGCCCACCTCCTGAACCCGGTGCGGCCCAGTGATGGGTCCTGCTGTTTAAGCGATCTTGAGTCTAGATTTGGATCTAGAGGGAAAGGAGTTTTTTCTGCGCCACTGTGTTTTGATTTGCCCCCCTCCTCTGGGGTGTCTGACTTATTAGGATTTTGGGGGCAAGAGACCACCACTGACGTAATAAACGTGGCTGAGGCCTCGTCCTTCAAGAAGCCAGAAAGTGAGACGTTCCCAGTGGCGCGGGCCTCATGGTTCAGGAAGGCCCCGGATGTTCCCTACAGCAGAGTCTTGGGCGGGGGGGGCCCTTCCCATGCAGGCTGATGGAGGCCGGAGCCAGAGGAATGCCTGGGGGCAGGACCCATGGGCGTTCTTTCCCTCCGCCCTCCTTTCCGCCGTCCCTGTGTCCCCACAGCACGGGTTGGGGGCCGTGGCTCCTGGAGCTGAACCTGGCCCCCGGCCCGCTCTCATTTCCACAGTGGAGGGGACCGGCACCCAAGCCTGGTTTCTCCTCAGAGGTCCTTTTGTTACTGGGGGCTGTTTCCTTGCCCCGGACGGGCAGGTCTACCCCCTCCCACTCTGGAGAGCAGCCGTGTGTGTGGACCCTGTGTCCATGTGGTCTGGATACACGTGTCAGTAGCCCCAGGCCCACTGGTGTTTCTTCCTGTACCCCCCGCAGAAACGGGGGGCATCTGCATCTCGCCGCGGCCCTCGGAGGAGGGGGCAGAAATCCTGCCCTGCATGGCGATGAGGCCCTTGTTTGGCATCGTCCCTGTTCTCATGGACGAGAAGGTGAGTCTCCCCGTCCACGTGCCCTGCCCCCCTGGCCTCGGCTGCCCTCCCCCGTCGCGCGGCACCCAGCGCAGGGTCTCCTCTCAGAGGAGAAAGCTCCGGGCAGCTCCCTCTGGGGCACTTGTCCTGTTCCTGCGTCGGGCCCGGCAGTTCGGAGAACGCGAGATGGTCACTCCTTCTGTCTCCCCATCTCCCGGGTCTGCAGGGAAATGTCCTGAAGGGTGGAGATGTGTCCGGGGCTCTGTGCCTGTCCCAGGCCTGGCCAGGCATGGCCCGGACCATCTTCGGAGATCACCAGCGATTCATGGACGCCTACTTCGAGGCCTACCCGGGTGAGCCTTTCCTGCCACCGCTGGACTCGGTCTCAGAACCGTTTCCGAGGGGCCGGGGGTTGCGTGAACGCTCCCTCCCTTCCTTACTTCTGAGCCAGGAGTGGTCCAGCTCGGGGTTCTCCCAGGGGCTCAGGCCATGGGCTCCCAGGAGAAGAGCAGGACGCCACCTTGGCGACAATCGCGGTGGCTCCAGGCCTCCCCCCGGTCTCCGTGTCGTTGTCTCCCCGGCTTGTGTCGTGTCGTTGGGTGGGAGTTCACGTACACGTGTGCCCCTGGGAACCGATGCCCTGCGTTCGCAAGCATGTCAGCGACACTCACCCTTGGGGAAGCTCGAGTGGGCTCCTCGTATCTTCTGCTTCCAGGCGTTCGCAGCCTCCTGCTGTCTGGCAGCCCCTCTGCCCTTTACTGGCACCAGCTTAGCGGCACCGGAGAGGTGTCTCCATGGAGGGGGGGGGGTTGCATCAGCAGGGGGTCTTCGGCGCTTCCTCCTGTCCAGGGGGTGTCCCTCATGGAAGGACGGGAGCCCCGCTGGGTCCCAGTTCGGAGCTGGTGCTGAATCCCCCTCTGTGGTGCAGGCTACTACTTCACAGGAGACGGGGCTTACCGAACTGAGGACGGCTACTACCAGATCACGGGGCGGATGGACGATGTCATCAACATCAGCGGCCACCGGCTGGGGACGGCGGAGATTGAGGACGCCATGGTGAGCCCAGCCGGCCTCCGTGCCCTGCACCGCCACCGGCTGCCGCTGCCTGGGGTCTGGGGTGGTCGTCATTGGCTGAGTTGCTGCCTCACCTCTGCGTTCTCTGTCGTGCCCAGGCTGACCACCCTGCAGTGCCCGAGACCGCCGTCATCGGCTACCCCCACGACATCAAGGGAGAAGGTGCGTGTCCCCCGAGGACCCTCCTGGCCCTGGGGCCAGGGCTCCTGTAGGAGAAGCAGACTCGGTGGGCGGGGACCAGGGCTTTCTCGTGGGTCAGGCTGCTGGTTCACGTCTCTCTCAAGTGGAGATTTTGGGTGAGGAGGCTGAACAGACACAAGTATTAGAAAAAAGTCAGGACTCTGAAATGTCCTGGTTCTGCCGTCCTTTAAGGACAGTCACCCACAAGCAGTTGTGACCTGTTTGGCCCAGCTGAGCTTGGGGAGCCTCCTCCCCATCCACAGGGCCCTGGCGGCCCTGTCACGGACAGTGTGTGCAAATGCCCTGTGCTGCCCACACGTCCCTCACACGTGCTCCGTCACAGCACCCCGTGCCTTGCAGCGGCTCCTTGACTGGCCTGAGGCTCTTTGGAGGAGTCTGACCTGTGGTTCCCCCTGCACAGCGATGGGCCAGGGGAGCACAGAGCCAGTGATTGGACTGGTCCTTACTGGGGACACGCTTTGTTCCAAAGTCCGCCAGTTTCTAAGCGGTGGGTCTGGGAAGGGGCAGGGTCACCCGAGTGTTGTAACGCCAGGCACGTAGCAGTCACACTGGCCTGGCCTGGCCTGGCGTGACCCAGACACTCTCTGACCTTGTGCTGCACTGCTGGGCAGACTGACTTCTACTGCCCGGCTGAATGGCCTGGGCACTCTCCCTCCTGCTGTCAGGATGCACGATGACCCAGTGTCACCTGCCTCCCAGCCACGCCTGTGTGCTCTTCTTCTGTTACTTACTCACTGTCTCTAAGCCAACCTGTTGGAGAATTGAACACTTATTTAAGTGCTTTAAAAAAGCGTTTTCAGTTGCCACAGAAGGATGTGCCCGTGAGGATGTCGCCCATGATAACAGGGGCTGGGATGTGGGGGGCTGTTGGGGGTCGAGGGGATGAGACAGAACAGGTCCTCGAGTGTGCGTCTCAGGGGCCTCGGGCCACATCACGCTCCCGCCAGCAGGCCTTCCCTGCATCCTAAGCGACTCTGGCGTTGCCTGCCAGGCTTTGGGGGAGAATTTGTGTATCGGGTACGAAGGTGTGCATTTTCCTGATTTCTAACAAATTTGAGCATTTGTCCACTTGTAAAACATGAACAACAGCAAAAGCCGTGGGTGTGTATTTGTCCCCACTCTCTCTGTTTGCACTCGATCTGACGGAGGGGAGCCCCCAGGTCTCGTGTGATTAGGACGCAGACCTGGAGAGCGGACCTAAGTCCCTGCCCCGGGGGCTCATGTGCTGGAGGGGCTGGGGGAGAGGGGAGAGGCAGACGGACAGGACCAGTGGGGGTTAGGTGGTGCGCAGGGAGTGTAGATCAGGATGGGGTGGGCTCGGTGCAGGGACGGACAGGTCAGTGAGCAAGAAGGAGGCTGTGGAGAGACCTTTGGCCTGGAGGCAGGACAGTGCGGGTCAGCGGGGAAAGGACAGACCGTCCCAAGTGGCGCTGGGACAGCGATTGCTCACGTGGAGAGAAATGGAGTTGGAGTTGGGTCTGTGTGCGAGATCATCCCCGGTGGGTTAAGGAGAAACGCGCTGGACGCCCGTGGGAGCCACTCTGATCCTCGCTGAAGTACTGAAAACAAAACCTGGTGTTTGTGCTAAAATACTGGTTGACCAGCGCAGCCCAACAGAACTTCCTGCCTCGACGGAGCCATTCTTCGTCTGTGCTGTCCACACGGTGGGCCCTGGCTACGCGTGGCTCATGTGACTGGGGAGCTGCATTTTACATTTAACTTACCTTTAAATAGCCACGTGGCTGGTGCCCACAGGCTGGACACGTGCCCAGAGACTAGTGCCTGGGCGGTGTTTCCACACCTGTCGCACGGGGTGGAGAGTGAGTCTTCTACAGCCCACGTCACGGCTGTGTCACGGGTGTGCGGACAGAGGTGAGTCACGGCTCCAGGGTCTCTCCACACGTGCCCGCCACCCGGGGCGCTCAGAGGAGCCAATGGAGTCACTGCCACCTTGAATGAAAATGGAAATGCACCTTCGGGGCTGCAGCTAAAGAGACCAGCTGCCACAGGGTCACCGGCCTATGATTTAAAGCCCCTTTGGATATATGGCGATTTGTGTGAAACATGCTGCCCCGGGAGGTGGGTCGTGGTCTGATGCGCCTGAACCTCTGCTCTCCCTCCAGCTGCGTTCGCCTTCATCGTGTTGAAAGATGACGCGGGTGACGCAGACGTGGTGGTGAAGGAGCTCCGGTCGGTGGTGGCCTCCAAGATCGCCAAGTATGCGGTGCCCGACCAGGTCCTGGTGAGTGGACGTGCCTCAGGGGCCACAGCACTGCTCCTCCTCACTTCCCACCGTTGACGGGGGATGGCGGCAGGAGGTGGGCAAGGGCGGTGGGCTGCTGCGTCCTCGGACGGAGGGAGACACAGCCACCTGCGCAGGGGCCGGGCTGGGCCGTGGAGCATCGTGGATTGTACACAGAGGCCTGGAGTGGGACCAGAGGTCCCCGGGCCGGTGAGGAGACACCGCCAGACCCTGCCTGGGAGCCTGTGTTGGGGTCAGTTTCAAGGAGGAGCTGGGCCACCTTCTCAGCCCTGCTGGCTTTTCACTCCTTCCTTGGCTGGGAGCTGGGCCTCGGTGGCAGGAGGGCCCAGCTTCACTCGGTGCTGTACAAGGTCAGACTGTCGGCCCGGTGACCAGAGCTTCACCTGAACTCCCCGTAGGTTAACTGGACTCTTTCAAAAGAGAGGCCACTGTTAACAGGCCCCAAACGCAGCCCTTACCATATCGCCTTGACGTTGGATGCCTGTAGTTGGAAAATGTCAAAGGCTAAGTTTCAAACACTAAGCAAGACATTTTCCTCTTAAGCACCCCTTGCTTCTTATGTTAGAAAAAGCCAACTACGGCCCCGGCTCGGGGAGGAGACAAGGCGCCCCGAGAATGCCTGGGAGCCTCCCGGTGTAGCGGGCAGGAGAACCGCGTGTCGGCAGTGAGGTCCACCTGGGTAGGGGAGAGCATCCCGGTGGAGGCTCAGCTAAACCCCTGACCACGGCTGATTTCAGCTTTAGGTCCAGGTGGAGGAGGGTAACACCAGAGGCCACGGCCCCGCTGTTCTCTGGGGTGGGCTGCACGTCAGCCATTCCTGTCGGGTCCCCGGGGAGGGGCGTCCTCCCTTGAGCAGTACCCTCCTCATCTCAACGCCATCGGACACGGGCTGGGAGTCTGGGCACCACCCAAAGTCTAATGCTGCGCCTTCCCTGCCAGGTAGTGAAACGTCTTCCAAAAACTCGGTCTGGAAAAGTCATGCGGAGGCTCCTGAGGAAGATCGTCACAGGCAGAGCTCAGGACCTGGGGGACACCACCACACTGGAGGACCCCACTGTCATCACGGAGATACTGAGCGCCTACCAGGAGTACAAAGACAAGTGGGGGGCCGCCCAGTGACGATGGCTCTGCCGAGACCCCGAGCCAGGCCCCGAAATTACGCTCCTAGAACACAGCTCCCGAGTCGGCTTGTTCCTAGACGCCCCAGCGGAACCCACACTGCCCTCCACACGAAGCCCCAGGTCCCTGCCTTCCCTCTACGTGGGGACCCATGACAGGTCCTCACACAGGGTGAGCTTTCTCCCACTTGCCCTGAATTTGGTTTCCCGGTGAAAAGTCCGTCACCTCCATTCCCATGTCTTCCCGACAGCACAGGAAGGTGGAGCCCCTGTGCCTGCTCAGGCGACTGGAAACTACAAGCAGTCATGTTTTCTCCAGGTGTTTCTAGAAACGAAAGGTGGAAATTTTATTTTTATACTTTTATATTTCAAAAGAAAAATGGTGCAAACACATATGTGCAATGTGTGGTTTACTTGTACACACTCTTCTTAACAGTTACGAAAAGCTCCTTCTTTGCCTCCGCTCGTGGGGAAATGTGGAGGGTTGGAGGGTGCACCTTTGGGTACCGTTTGGCCTACTTGAAATCCGAATTGGAAATGTTTGTGCCTCCGTCTGAACACAGCCATCTTGAAATCTCTCAAGCCCACAGCATCTGTTTTTGGTGTATGTTTCCACTTCTCTTGGTTTGTGTGTGATGAAATCTAACCGCTAAAAGCACCTGTGGGGATGGGCGCGCTTTTCAGCTCTGAAGGGCTCCAGTCACATGTGGTTCTGCAGCTTGCGGTCTGCAAACATTCCCCTCCCCCCGGCCTTGGACACTTAGCAGCCAGTTGGCGTGCTCCATGCCTAGGGCTGTTCAGGGAAGCCAGGGACTCAGTAATGCAGCCGGAACTGGGTCCCTGAAAACTGCCCTACCTCCCTACTGTGAGCCAGGTCTCTCCCTTTTCCAACGTGCCTTGGGTCCTCTGGACTTAGCAAGACAACGTCGACCATTAGGTTGCAAAGTGCCTATTGATAGCCAAGCATGAGAGGGCCCACTTGTGGAGTGCTGGGAGGGTGGCCTGCTGAGCCGGGTCCTGGAGGACAGGAGGGCTGCTCCAACCTGCACCCCACAGAGGGCGGTACCCTGCAGCTGTGCACGTGTTCGCGGGGACCTGGAGTGCTCAACACCCGCCATAAGTGGCTGTGCTGGCCTCTCGGTGACAAGGGGAGGACGGGTGGCCTTGGCTGTAGCACACAGATTGGCAGCTCTCACCACCTGTACCGGTAGCAGTTTGCTGGACTTGGCGGATTATGGTTAGGGTGCTACTTATGAAATGACAGCTATAAACTGGGACAGCGACCAGGGCCTCAAAATGATCTGCAGGGCCGTTCAAATAAAGCTTTATTTTGTTCATTCTCTTCTTTTTTGTGGTGATGCTTTTTGATCACATAACGCTATTCTTTGTTGTTGAATATAATCCTTGGAACAAAACTGGAAGAGACCTATTCACTCAAAAGAGAACACTTAAAAAATTCACTGTCTTATGGCGAGGAAATACACAATAAGCGCTCACCTATCTTAGACTGTTACTTGGTAAACTTAACCTGTCTCTAGACCACTGTGCTGGCCAATCACTAATCACAGGTGGCTAGTTAGATATAAGTTAAAAAAACAATAAAATAAAATACTTAGTCCCTTGGTGGCAGTGGCCATAGTTAAATACTCAGGTGCCACGTGGCCAGGAGCTACCAGGCTGGACGACACGAGACCCCCTCGTCACATGGAGCCCTGGCCGTGGGTGCTGGTCTAGAGCACAGAGAACAAGGATGCAAAACCACACCCAGGAAGCACCGCCCGTGCAGACCCCACAGGTGAGCAGCTCAGCCTGCCTGCGACCCACCCCCTGCCCAGGGTTTCTGTGTCCTTCAGTGGATGAGATGCAGGCTTTAGAGAAGAACGCATTGAACTGGTGCCCTGAGAGATGGGACAAGAAATGCTCCTCCAGAGCAGGAGCTGGGCTGTCCCGGGGACAGCGTCCATCCCGAGCCCCAGGTGTGGGGAGGGAGGCTGTGGAGGATGCTGAATTTACAAAGGCGGCTCACCGGGGAACAACCCAGATCTGCACCTCTGGATGCCTGGCAAGTCACAGCAGGACTTCCCTCTTATCTGAACAGTCTGGCCCAGGGCAGGGCAGCAGGAGAGGGTTATAGAAGCTTTTAACAAGTCCAGTTGCCCAGCGCCCCCTTCTGGTGAAGCCACCCTGATCTCGTCTCCTGGCTGCTGGGGGCTTGTGAAGGTCATTCCCAGCATGACGGTCCCTGGCCACGTGATGCATCAGGCCACTGAGAGAGGACAGGATGCGGAGGTGAGCCTCGAGCAGGGCCTGCCTGGGGCCCAGCTGGGGTATGCGCAGGGACGTTTGAGCTGCCCCTGCCCACCCCGGCCCCAGGCTTCACCTCCTGCTTTGGATCTTCTGTCAAGGCTGAAATGTCCTAACAAAGACCCAGCTCGGAGTGCCCAAGAAGCAGAATGCAGAGCAGAGACGGATGTCGGATGGTGTGGAAGCAGCGCAGGGACCAGGCGGAACTCAGAGACCGTCGTGATGTGACTGCACGTTTATCTAAGGGTAAATCTCGAGGTGATTCAGGCACATGCCGGTCCCGGCTCACCCACGGCGGCTGAGCCTGTAGTGCAGGAAAGGTAGTGTGAATTCTCCCCCCACTGCCTCGGCCTGTCTCGAGTGAAATTAACTCGAGTCCTCGCAGACTGACCTGCCCCCACCTCCAGCCCTCACGATACCCAATGTTGGAACAGAAATGCTTCTGCTGCTGAGCACAGTGGGCAAGGAGGCCCTGCCAGGTGCTCCACTCCTCAGCCCGCTTCATCCTCACGGCGCCTCCTGAGCAGACACTTGTCCCCACTTGGTAGAGGAGGCGGGAAGGTGGCGGAGCTGGGTTTGGATGGAGCTGACTCCATCTTTGACCCCCGTGCTCAGATCCCCTCCTGGGAGAGCTTAGGGGAACATCTACATTTAATTTGTATTTTATAATTTTTAAGGCATCTTACTGTTGGCCTCTGTATTGGTATCTGGGCCGGGGACAGCAGCACCCAGGTGCAGGCCCAGAGAAAGCCTTCCCAGAGGCAGTGACTCCGCGGGGTAGGAGGCAGGGTGGTGACCTCCACTCTGAGTTAGAGGCTTTTCCTTCATCATTGGGAATTTCTGCTGCGTAACAGGGTGAAACCAAGCAAACAGATCCTTTCTGGTCTGTGAAAACCATTTGTCTTTGGTTCCACAGTCTTATTTTTCACTGACTTGTTTTTATTTATCCTGCCTGGGCTCCATAGGGCTTCTTGGGTCTGTGGCTTGATGTCCACCTGAATCAATTTTGGAAATATCTCCATCATTCATTATATCTTTAAATATAGTTTTTGTCATTCTCGCTTCTTTTCTGAGGACGCAGACATCCCATATGTTGGAACTTCTCATGTTCTAGTCTCTCTGCCTGCCTTGGACTCGACTGCCCTGAAAGCAGAGCCTGAGATAAAGGCTTGTATGCAGCCCTCCCTGTTCTTACTTAGGAATGTGATTCCAGGAACAAGTGTGAGGGATGGGGGTGTGACACAGGGAAGGAGGGTAACTAACACCATGGCAACCGTTGCTGACCTCGCAGGACTCACAAGGAATCCTATACATGTGTCTCGGAACTGGGGGGCCTCTCAACTTCCTCCTCTGGACTTGCAAACGCACTCGGGGAAAAAGTGGCTCCCGACCCTGGGCTCATCTTCCTGGGCCTCTCTCTACCCTTTCTGTTACCTGATCACCATGCTGGGCTTGCCAGTGTCTTCACGCAGATGTTTCAAATATTTCGTTCATCATCGCCCTCACTGCCAGTTGTCTCAGTTATCTAATCTGCCATCACACGAACAGAAAGTCATGCATAATGTTCCTTAAATGTGAAAGGTTCTGAATTCCAACATCCACTTCACCCAAGCATTTCCCATAAGTTACTAAGGCCCTTTACATACTACTTTGTACTTGTTTGTTCCCTCCCAATATAATGCAAGTATCTCCCCATCTTATTCCTTGCATTGATTGCATATGGCAAACCACTGAATGTGAGCATTTATTTAACCATTATTAATGGACACCTGAGGTGATTCCAATTTGTCTACATCAGAAACAAGACTGAAATGGGCATCCACGCCCATCTTTGCACCATGGGATCAAAAGGAATGCTCGACCCCTGCAACGGTGCGAATGTTTGCCCCCCTCCCCTCCCATTCACATGTTGAAATCCTATCTTCCAAGGTGATGGTGTCAGGATGCGGTGTCTTTGGGAGGTTGGGGTCTGGGAATCTGGACTTTTAACAATTCCCAGGTGTTTTGCACAGTTGGCCAGGCCCTGGTCCAGTTTCGGGGATCACTGGTCAAGCCCAACACTAAATGCATTTCCTTCTATTTCAATTTACGAAAGTGATCTGGACAAAGACAGCTTTCAAACTAGGCAACAGCTTTCTTTCAGACATTTTTGGGGATGAAATATAACAAACATATATAGAAAGGTATACAAAACATAAATGTACAGCTTAACAAATTGACATAAACAAACACCCAGGTAACTCCCGTCAAGGTCATGATAGGAAACACTGCCTGCGTGTGGGAAGCCACCCAGCCCGTTCCTCATCATAATCTGTGTTCCCACTGACAAGTCACAGCCCCTCCGGTCCCAAGCCCTCAGGGTCATGCCTGAGTACCCCCAGCCCCTCGTGGCGCAGAGCTGCCTCTCACATGTTTTCCGCAGGCAGTCTCTGAGGCTCCCAAAGCAAAGTGGTGGTGGGGTGATTCTCTTGGTCTCCAATCTTAGGGACACTGGACTCAGACCCCTGTCCCCCCCAAACTGGAATGCTGTATATATGTCTTTATTTCTTATTTCTTCTCTAAGCAGTGATGCTCGACTTCGGCTTTTAAAAGTGTCTGCGGAGGGACTTCCCTGGTAGTAAACAATCCGCCTTCTAATGCAGGGGAAGAGGGTTCAATCCCTGGTTGGGGAACTAAGATCCCACATGCCGCGGGGCAACTAAGCCGGCGCGCCTCAACTAGAGAGCCCATACGCCTCAACTAGAAAGGCTGCGTGCTCTGGAACCCGTGCACCACAACTAGAGAGAAGCCCGTGCGCCACAACAGAGAGAGCCCGTGCGCCTCAGTGAAAGATCCCACATGCCGCAATGAAGATCCTGCATGCTGCAACTAAGACCCAACACAGCCAAAAAAAAAAAAAAAAAGAAAAAAAAAGTGTCTGGGGACCCTTTAAAACTACCCATGCCCAAGCCACAACCCAGACCGATTACATTGGAATTTCTGGGATGGGACTGAGGCATCAGGATATTTCAAAGCTTCCTGGATGATTCTAATATGCAGCTAAAGTTGAGAACCCCTGTCTTAAAGAGGGACAGCATCCTGGGGCAACACGAATCACAGTGACCAGCTGGGGCACTTGCCACTGCTGTCTGGCAAACGTGTTTATTTTCACCCTCATGTCATGCCTTTCAGTCCAGCTGCCGACACTGTGAAGGCCTCAAGACTCTGATTATGGCATCTAACCCCTGGGACGGTCCTCCTGGCACAGGTGACTTAAAAACAAGTGACTGGGAAGCAGCACCGCTGGAACAGGCTCAGGGAGAGGGGGAGTGGGTTCTGGTTGGTCTAACCCATGGGACACTTGGTAAGGCCTGGAGACGTTACTGATTTTCACGACTAGGTGGGATGCTGCTGGCATCTAGTGGGTGGAGGCCAGGGATGCTGCTAAACATCCTACAGTGCACAGGCCAGCTCCTCCCTCTCCCTTCCCTCCAAGGAATTATCTGGCCCAAACTGTCAACACCACTGAGGTTCAGGGACCTGATCTAACCAATCATAGTGGTCCCATCCCCCTGCCAGGAACGGGGTGGCAGCTATGCTGGAGGGTGGGTGGGGGACTGAGAAGGAAAGAAACCACAGCTAGCAAAGTGGGCCTGACCATGACACCCAAACAGAAAAACAGGACTAAACCATGCTGTGCAACACACGTGACTCAGCTCATGCAGAGTACGTGCTCCAAGACAAAACCACTGACCCCTCCAGTGGCTCTCCTGATTACAAATTCTGACCCATCCTTGCCAAGACCATCTATGGCCAACTACAGCCCCACACCCCTCGAGGACCCTTCCATAACACCCCTGTTTTGAGGAGACTCACGTGTCCTCTGGTGCATTCCTTTGCTGCAGCAAGTTGAATAAACCTAACCTTTTATTATTTTCTTGTACAGCCATGTTCCTGGCTGTTTTCAGTTGGCGTGGAACACAAATAACTCCAGTGAAAGTGCCTTAGACACAAGGAAGATGTCCTGCTTGTGAAATTAGGGGAAGGATTTTCAGCAAATGAAGTGGGTCCTGAATGATAAAACCGGTTTGACCAAGTGGAGGTGAAGGAAAGCATTATCACAGAGAGAAGGAACAATAAGGACCAAGGCAGGGAGGCACAGAATTAGAAATAGCAAGCAATCCTGAGTGTGTGAAACACAGGATTCAGGGCAGGGATACTCCAGACAGGTAGGAAGGGGCCGATCATGCAGCGCTGTTAAAACCATCCCTGGCAGAGCAGCTGTACTGGCTGCATCCCGCAGTGAATGAAGTAAGATGTTGCCAAGGCCTGAACTATAATCTAGGACCCTGCCGACCTGGATTCACACAAGGAATCTTCATTCCCCCACGCTGGGTCTTCCGAGCTTTTCTTGGGGACAGTTGGGTGGGAGTCCGGTGCCCTTGAGCACCCAGAAAGGCCGTGGCACACTGGCCTGGGGACCGCCTTGCCTAGTAGGAAGGAAATCGATTCTCAGGGTTTCATTTTGAGTGGGTTTTTCTGGAGACGCTGCACAGTAACAGGAGCCGGTTTCCTCTGCCGGGAAAGCCTCCTCCCAGTGTCTTCCCCAATCCCATCCAACTTCAGCTCCGTCATCTGCCGGACGCCCTCACGAGCCCGTTGGTCTCCTTCGGCAAAATTCCTCATTAAAACCCCACAGTGTCTCACGACGACCGGCTAGACTCGGCTCTTCCGGGAGGAGATCGCCTGGGTCCGTCGGCGGGCGCGGCCCTCGGCTTGTCCGCCGCTCCTGGCGACAGCTCCGTCCACACGCTTACAAACCGCCCAACGTCGCTGTGACCGACACAACGGCGAACACGGCCGGCTGCCCTTTTCCGGCGCGTTTTCCCCTTAACCCCATCGGTTAGGAAACGGCCACGGGATTCTTGGTGGGCCCCGCCTCGAGGTCAGACCGGACGTGAAAGGCTGGGACGGCTGGCGAGGACGCGGCGATGCAGACCGCAGAAACCGCCGCCGGGATGGCGCCCTGGCTCGGACTCGCTGAGAAGCGCCTTGCAGCAACGCCCGCCCCGGCGGCCGGAAGGGGCGGGGCCCAAGTCACTTCCGCGCGCGGCCGAGGAGGGAGGCGGGGCCTGTTCGTCACTTCCGCGCGCCTGGCCGGAGGCAGGGGGGACGGGACTCAGGCAGCAGGCACGCGGGCGCCATGAGCGAGGCGGATGGGCTGCGGCAGCGCCGGGCCGTGCGGCCGCAGGTCGTCACGGACGATGCCCGGGTCCCGGAGGCCAAGGGCGGCAGGTAGGCCGGGCCCGGAGCGGGACCGTGACCCCGAGGCGGTGACAGCGGCGAGCGCCTCGTTTAGTCCCCGGGGGCCTGGCTTCACGGGAGGAAGCGGGCTCTCGCCGCGCGGTGCACCTGCGGCCCTTCGGTCATTGCCCGGCTCCCGGGCCCCCCTTCCCCCGGCCCGGCCGCACTTTCCCGTGGGGACTTCTGCGGAGCAGCCCGGGGCGCGCGGAGAGGGCCTCCGCACCTGCCCTTCTTTCCGCGCCTTCAGGAAGAACGGGGAGCAGAAGGGACGTTGTTGGGCAGTTTTTGTGAGGGTCCAGCCTTGCACATTTTCCTGGTAGGGACGGAGATGCATAGGGTACTGTCGTTGTTGGTGCCTAATAAAGGAAATCTCAGGTCTTTGGTCTCGCTTCTTTTCCCACCCTTCCGGAATTTAAATATGCTTTGCTTTGTTAGCTAAAAACTGAAGCATAAGCCTTTAAAATTCTTAAAATTCTCCTCTTAACTTTATGCCCTGAGTGTCCTAACTTTGGATTTTTAGGAAGAACCAAGAGGCCCCACACAGACCAAGCTCAAAGTGTGGAACTGATTGACTTATATGTTGATAGAAATATTGGGAATATTTCTTGGAGTGCCAGCGGGTGCGGTACATACTGAATGCGGGACAGCTTTTGCCGAGAGAGACCGAATTTATTCCCTGATGACAATGAGAGGAACACATTTGAAGGAGAGACATAGCAGAGAGGAGCGTTTGGGCTCTAGAAAGGAGATTCATGGAGAGTTTTCAATAATATGAGTCTCGGGATCAGTGGAAAGGTCGGATATATGTTCCGTATATAGCCCTCACTGTAGGGCGATCAGCTTGCCTGGTTTGCCTTGGACTTTAGGACGTGGGACTCTTAAGTGCTGACCCAGGGCGAACCAGGACAGGTTGGACGCCTTTTTGACTGCGGGTGTTGTGAAATCATCTGGTGATTACTTAGGAGCCTTTAGAGTAGACATGATCCGACTGACAGTGCTGTGGTCCAGAAACTGTGCCAACACCGAGTCTCTACACACTCATGCCCAGGAGACCAGGAAGCAGCTGGCCCGGGTCTGTCTGGAGGTGCAGGGCATAGAGTGCCCGAGGGCACTCGTTCCATGGGCCCAACTCTCAGCTGGGCTCCCCCAGGCACTCCAGGCCCCAGGGCAGAGTTAATTCAATTGTTTTTCAGTTTCTCTGGGGGTTTCTTCCTTAATGGTAGGGTTAATCGAATGTTCCAAAGTCCTCACCTGTTGCTGGTCTTTCCCTGGGTGCCTTTTGCACTGTGTTGATTTAAGACATTTTCTTGGCTTTCCTATGTTTCCCTCTTTCTCTTCTTTGCTCTTCTTCTGTATCTTTGTAACAGTCTCTTTCCTGTCACCCACCTTCTTTCCTATGTGTATATTGTAATTCTTTAGTTTTTTCTTATTTTTATCATGCAGTTCTTCTCTATTTTTCACTTCTTTGTGGTGGTTTCTAGTAGTTCATCTGATTGTCATCTTGAATTACCTTAAAAGTTGAGGGTTCACCCTAAGACGGGAAAACGTTGTGTATAATGGGTGAAGTAAAGGAATTTGAAGGAAGTAGAAACGTGATGATGATAGAGTAAACTTCAGACGTGCTGAACAGAGTAAAGGAAGCCTTGAAGGACATACTGTTCAGTTAACAGAAGCAGGACAATAGATTTCGGTGGACAGGACATTGAGCGATACCTTGCTCAGTCTCCTGACTCTTGGCATGAAAGGTGGCATTAGCTCTCTTTTCCTGATGAGGTCTTTGAGGTCTCTGTGAGTGACGTGGTTTATGTAAAGTTACAGAGGAATGGAGTCACAAGTGACATGAAAATGAATGAAGGACAGAATTGGCCGCTGGACAGTGAGAAGCATTGAGAAGAGTTGTGTGTGACTCTCAGGTTCCAGGTATCACCTTGGCACCTTGGGTTCCAGTCTCCCCTGGATTTGGGCCTAACAGGTTTTCCATAAAAATCACAGGTCTTTTTTGATCTCACTGAGTCTGTTGGTCAGGACTTCTTTCTGCGACTCAAGGCCCTGATGTCCTGTGTGCAGAAGTGGTTAGAGAACGCCCTCCGCCGCATTTGGGTGGTGCTGCAACAGGATTTTGTAAGTCCTGGCTGAGCCGATGGTAGTTGTCAAATCCTGTTGCGTCACTGTGATCGCTCTCTTGCCTTAGAGACTGTAGGAAATTTCAGGGTGCAGGTGTAGAGGTTGGGGCAAACAAGTTGATTTCCCAGATGGCACCTGGGAGGAAAGTTGCTGGCCTTCCGGGATGTGTCAGCCCAGATTGGGAAGGAGAGTAGGATGGGCACGTGCAGCACTTTGTCGGATGAATGGAGGGTCCTTTATTTGAGTGGACGCAGGGCAGGTGTGCGGTGGGGGCAGCCGTGCAGGAGAGGCAGAACTGTGGCTGACTGTGAGTTCACAGGAGCTGGCGGTGAGGTGGACCTGCCAAAGAGTTAATGAACCTTGGGCTAAAACAACCATGTGCCCAGAGCCTGGGTGGGAAGCCCTCCGACCTCACCCCCAGGACCTGTGCACCCAGCAGTTACAGGCTCAGTGCCCAGGGGAGTGCAGCTCTCGCCTGTGCCGAGAGCTCGTTGAGTCCTGTGTGTCCTCGGCTGCATGGCTCTGCCCAGTGGTTTCTCCTGAAGTTTCTGGGCAGAGCTCATGGGTTTCGAGCCCTCCCCAACCTCTGCCCGACCTGCCGTACTGTTCCCCTGTGTGCTTGTCACTCCCTGGTGGGCCGTGTTTACACCAGGATGCACGGAGGGCGGGAACTTGATGGGGCCTGGCATGCCTGCCGTGTAGGGAGGTGGTCATTAAATGCTTGTGGGCTCCCAAGTGGTGCTGTCTGATGTGGCAGCCACTTGGCCACATGTAGCTACTTAAGTCTAAATTAACTAAAATGAACCAAAATTAAAAATTTAGTCCCTTTTTGGTGTTATGGAGCGGGTTTGAGGGATGCTGGGGCTGATGAAGGAAAGTGATGTGACTGTGGGGTGGCAGCAGCCACATGAGCTTCGTGGGTGACACTGACGGGTTTGCGTGTGGGGGAATCTCACGGGGGAGGGGATGAGAGAGGCTCCCGGGTCAAGGCAGGTGGTCAGAGAGCTCCAAGGGCAGGAGTGGGGTGGGAGAGGCGAGGCTCTGTTTTATCGATGGGTAATAGCTGTCTGGTGAGGTTTCACAGAGAATGCAAAGCAGGCAGGCTCTAAATGGCTAAAAATTTGTGTTTGGGCTATTTTTAAAGTAATTGGATATGTAAAGTTGGAGTTTGGCGCTGATGGGCCTTTTGAGCTAAGGTGTCTCAGCCTGCAGTGAGGAATTAAACAGCCTGGGGCCGAGCTGCTGTTTCTAAAACTTGACCCTGTGCAGAACTTTCCAAAGGGGCTGGCCGGCGGTCAGCCAGGGTGTTGATGGACTTCTTTCACTGGGGAGGGGTTTGGATCAGGTCAGCGGTGTCCGGCCGCACATCAGGCACAACTGGGGGGCTTGAACCTGCCAGACAGAATCTTGGGCCTTGTTTACAGCTGCCCCAGGGGAGGTACCCCCCTCAGGAGCACTGGGCTGGGTGGCCTCCAAGTTCTTCTCCAGTTCTTTATACTCTCATTGTAAGAGGGGGCTGGCTGGGTCCCCGGCAGGGATGGGCTGTGTGGACACAGGCCTTTGTCTGAGTTCCGGCCGCCTTTCTAGCTGTATGCAGTTGCCTTCTGTCCTGGCTGGACTCCTCGTTTTCCCCGTCGTAGGAAGGGGCAACCAGGTCTTCAAGCACGCTGCCACAAGCTCTAAATCACATTCCTAAATTAAGATTTTCAAATGTACACAACAGTGTAGAAAAGGAGAGTTAACAATATAGAGTCCGAGATAGATGGGAAGGATCTGTTTTATGTGGAATAGTGTTCGTTAAGGAAAAGGGGCGCTTTGGCCAGTGTCACCGTTTTCGTTGGTGAATTTGCACAAGGCAGCTTCCCCTGAGGAGCAGGGGCCGGGGGTAGGGGGATTACATCAGCCCCCTTTACAGGACGGCCCGTCCTTCTTTGTGGGGGCCCTGCGGAAGGGTTTGTGCGGTGTCGTGTGGCCCGCTCTTTGGGACTCCACTTTTAAAGGAACCACAGGACCAAGTCATTCCTGCCCTGCGCCCTTGCAGATGCCCTCTTGCTGTGCAGACACTGGCTGTGGCCATCACACTGACAGACTGGGCACCGAGTGAGTGATGCATGTCCCAGCCTCTGGACGGGCGGTTTGCAGAGTTGGTCACTGACTTTGTTTACTTTCTTGACATCTTTGTTGAGGTGTAATTCACATACCATCATTCACCAGTTTAGAATGTCCAATTCAGGGGTTTTTAGTTTATTCAGAGAGATTTGCAACAGTCATCACAGTCTAAGTTAAGAATATTTTCATCACCGTTAACTTTTTTTGAGGTGAAATTCACATAAAATAAAGGGAACCACCTCAGAGTGTACGGTTCAGTGATGTTTAGTGTTGGGCAACCACCACTCTGGTTTCAAAACTTTTCCTCGTCCTATGAAACTCCTTGTTCCCATTAAGTAATCACTCCCCGTCTCCCCTCCCACCAAGTGTCCGTTAGCAGATGAGCGGATAAACGTTGGCAGGAGGTGCTGACACGTGCTGCAGCTTGGATGAAGCCGGACACGTCATGTTGAGCACAGGGAGTGGCTCACAGAGGCCACACCGGTAGTTCCATTCACCCGAAACGCCAAGAAGGGCAGACACAGTCAGCTTGTGCAGAGTGTTTCAAATGCTACTCCAGGCTCCAGGTCAAGGCGTTTCCTCCTGTCCTCAGCAGGTGGCGTTGCTAGCAGTGACTGTGGGCTTGGGGTCAGACCTGGCCCTTGGTCTCATCCTTCTGGCAGTGGGCCGTGCTCCGGCCACCGTGCCCCATCTGCTTCCCTCGTCCTGGAGCGGACGGTCCAGTTCCGCCCGGTCACCCTCCTGAGCACGTTGCATGGCGCCTCTTGTTTTCACTGTCTTTGTCGTCACCCTTTTCGGGGCCCTTGCTCCTTGCCCGTCGCAGGCCTCTCAGGTCGAGCCCGCCTGCTGTTGTGTCTGGTGGTCAGTGCTGATCTGTGCCACGTGTGCACTGCATACTCTCTGTTCTTGTACCCTTGACCACGTGAGTCAGTCATGATAGAAGAAGGCTAATGGGGTTTGGAGACTGGCCTGGGAGGGAGGGGTTGCCTGATTTTCCCTTCCTGGTCACCTGTCTTCTGCCAGGAGCCTGGCAACTCGGCATTTCATCTGCTGGGGGTGCGTCCTCAACCCCATGTGAAAAGGGGGTTAGGAACAAAACTCGCTTTTTGGAGGTTATTAGAGGGAAAATAGGCGCAGTTTGGGACACTCATTAGCAGAAGGGAAGTGTCAAAGGTCAGCACTGTCCCCTGTGCATGAAGGTACAGGTGCACCTCAGTTCTGCTTGGAGGTGTCCCGGCTCGTCAGGTACAGGTGTGCTGTCCCCCTCACTGTGGGACACAGTCAGCCTGGCTCTCTGCTGCTGCATGACAAGGTCTGCTTTCCTCCAGGTCTGGTCCTTGTCCTGGCATCCTCCTGAGGTCTCACCAGCAGTGCCTTCCGTGTCCGTGTTTCAGCTCACAGTCTGTTCTCACTTCGTCCTGAGCCCTTGCCAGCAGAGTCTTTAAGGTCCGTGTTTCTAACAACAGTCAGTTCGAGGAAATCTAGACCTTTTCTATCCTGCTCCTCGTGATTCTTTCATCCTCCACCTACAGCTCGATTCCAGAGCTACTTCCTCATTTTTAGGTATTTGTTATAGCAGCGCCCCATTTCCAGGTAACAGATTTAGTTTAATTAGAAAACTGTATTAGGACTTCCCTGGTGGCTCAGTGGTTAAGAAATCGCCTGCCAATGCAGGGGACACGGGTTCGAGCCGTGGTCCGGGAAGATCCCATATGCCGCGGAGCACCTAAGCCGTGTGCCACAGCTACTGAGCCTGCGCTCTAGAGCTGGTGAGCCGCAGCTACTGAGCCCACATGCCACAACTACTGAAGCCCGCACGCCTGGAGCCTGTGCTCCGTAACAAAGACAAGCCACAGCAACGAGAAGCTCGCGCACCACAATGAAGAGTAGCACCCGCTCTCCGCAACTAGAGAAAGCCTGCACGCAGGAACGAAGACCCAACGCAGCCAAAAATAAATAATAAAATAAAATAAATAAATAAAAAAAAAAAACTGTATTAGTTTTCTGTGGCCGCCATGACAAGCAACCACACACTTAATGTAAACAACACAAATTGATTCTCTCACAGTTTCGGGCTCGGGAGTCATGCACAGTCTCACTTTGCTGAAACCAAGGTATCAGCAGGGCCACCACGTTCCTCCTGGCAGCTCTAAGGACAGTCTGTTCCTCCTGTTTAGACTGAGGGCAGGATTCAGGCACTTCAGCATGCTGTCCATGTGTCTGCAGGGGGCACTCTGTCATTCTTTCATTTCCACCTACCCTCAGTAGAAGCAGAGCGATTTGTTTTCTGCCTTATTTGCTTATTAAAATCATGAGTGTTCAGAACCGGGTAGGACTTTGAGGTTACTCTGCCGCAAACCCCGAGTCACAGTGGGGAACCGTGGGCTTCGGGGTGCAGTAGCTCACCTGAAGTGGCGTGGCTGTAGTTGGGACAGTTGGGGCTGGCACCCAGGCCCCCACATTTCTGCATTTTACATTGAAACCATCTTGTCAAAAGTCAAGTGAAACATTGCCCTCACGTCAAGTTGCTTTGTTAAGTGTGAGTCCTGATTTTTTTCAAGTCAACTTTTTTTGGTAGAAAAAGATTTTCCACTTTAGGAGCTCATGATTTTAATTTGCTTTAAGTTACTCTTGATTTCAGGTGTTCAGTGAATTTGAATACCCTGATGCAAGGAAACAGTGATGCTGGGCAGTTTATTTCATAGCAGGAGGCTTCACGTGCTCTCTGGTCCAGGGTGAGTGAGGATGTGTGTGAAGATTGTTGGAGAGGAGTTTCAGTCCCCAGTGGTCATTTGTCCCCATGCTTCGCTAGAGGTCCCAGGGCACTGTCAGGTCTCCCCACGGCTTTCGCAGTAATGGCCTGGAGGTGTGATTTTGTAGGTTCTCTAACTGTCTGTATCTGTCAGGCTTCTCCCAGGCAGAAGAGCTGGGGTCACCTCTTGAGCTCTTAGAGGTGCGATGCCCAAAATGGTTGGGGGTTGGATGCTCAGGACGTTCTGCTTCTGTTTCCTTTTTTTTTTTTTTTTTTAATTACTTAATTAATTTTATTTATTTATTTATTATTTTTGGCTGTGTTGGGTCTTCGTTGCTGCACGCGGCCTTTCTCTGGTTGCGGCGAGGGAGGGCTGTTGCGGTGCGTGGGCTTCTTATTGCAGTGGCTTCTCTTGTTGCGGAGCACGGGCTCTAGGCGCGTGGGCTTTAGTAGTTGTGGCACTTGGGCTCAGTCGTTGTGGCACACGGGCTTAGTTGCTCTGTGGCACATGGGATCTTCCCGGACCAGGGCTCGAACCTGTGTCCCCTGCATTGGCGGGCGGATTCTTAACCACCGTGCCACCAGGGAAGCCCTGTTTCCTTCTTGAGTTTGTCTCTGAGCGTTGCTTCTTTGAGTCCAGGTGGCCAGAGGTGGTGGCTGAGGGACGCTGTCTTCCCCGTGGATGAGGGTGGCTCCTTGCCTCAGCGCCACTCTCCTCTGTCACTTTGTGCCCATCAGTTCTTTGGGTTTGCCCACTTTTAACCTCTGCTCGAGGATCCAAGATACAGTTTAGCAGACTACCTGGGAAGTAACCGAGAAGAGTGTCCCATACGCTGAAAAGTTAACAAAAGAGCAAGGGCATGGAGTGCAGACACTGCTGACCTTCAGTCACTGGCATGGAGGTGGTGGCGGGCAGGCCGGGCGGGAGGGCTGCCCCTGCCCAGAGGGCCGAGACTGCGGCCACTCCGCCTGAGCCCTGCCCGGTGCCTTCGTGTGCTTTGTCTCTGGCAGCTCCTTCAGCGGCAGAGTGTTCCGAGCCACCTTCCTGATGCTGGCTGTGTTCCTCACCGTCCCCCTGCTCGGCGCCATGATGCTGCTGGACTCTCCCATAGACCCGCAGCCTCTCAGGTGAGCTGCTGCACAGCTTGGGGGGCTGGGGGTGCTGCTTGACAAAATATAGTAAACGGGCTGAAACGACTTCTCGACTGATAAACCAACCTGCTCTGAAAGGTAGGTTATTAGGGGAAACAGATTTGTGATTTCTTTAGTGCCTGTGTTTCATGTTAAGTTAGATGTTGTACAGTATTATCCGTGTTACTGTTTTAAAAACAAAACTGTACAAACCAAAATTAAAAACCAGGAAAATCCCAAACAAGAGAAGCTTAAGTGTTAGAGATGATTAACCTGAATTCATTTGAAGTGTCAAAAGCACACATAAACGAAGGTTAAGTTCAAGTTGCCTTCTTTAAATTTTTTAAGTAGCTGATTTTTTTTTTTATTGATAAGTGCTATTTGTTCAGCAGTCACAAGTATGTTTGCTGGAATAAGGATTTATAAGTAGCTGATTTTTAGTAAATCTTGTAATTACTGTTCTATTTTTCCTAAGTTACCCTTGATCAGTGGGGATCTGTGGGTAATGCAGTCCATTATAACTTGAAAAAATAGTATACACCTCAGGGTCTCGTGAATGTATTCACATTTGTAATTACAGTCACGCAGAGCCAGGCTCCTCTTGGTGTGATTATTTATGACATCAGGGGCTGTGCAGTCTGCTTCAGTAAGTTCTTGTTTCCCCTCCGAACCGCCCAGGGTCATGAGGCTGTCTGAAGTTTACTGTGAGTGAGTTCATGTAAGACTTAAAAGCTTCAGATAAGAACCCTGTCTCGGTATAGAGAGAATCTAACAGGTACAACTGAATAGCACGTTGGTGGTTTGTGAGTGAGAGTTGAGGCTTCATAGTGGGTGGTGTGCTGGGCGTCCTCTCCAAGGGGTTCCCTCCTGCCGACCCCCTCACTGTGTAGAAGGATGCGGCTAAGCCTGCCCCAAATGCAGACTGCCTGGGCCTTTCTGGATAATCCAGTTGGCCAGGCGGGAGCATGAATTGTGTCCACAGCTGGGGATCAAAACCTGGGCTGGGGAGCTGGCCTTGGAGAGAGGAGGCAGCGGGGAGCAGGTGAGCATCCGGCGTCTGAGGGGGCAGGGAGGGTTAGAGCTTCGGTGACCGAAGACCTGTGGTCTCAGTAGAGGTCATTTATCGTGCAGAGTGGTGAAGAAATTCGGGGAAAGAAGGTGTGAAGTCCTGACAGCCTGGAGGGGAGCGAGGTCAGGTAGGCGTTGAGGTTGTGCAGAGTGAGCCCTGTCTGTGGAGTAGGTGTGCCGGGTGAGGAGAAACCCAGAGAAACCGGTGTGGCTGACGGGCCTCTCCAGGGCTCAGAGTTAGGGAATGACTGGCTCCCACATTGGGGGTGTGGGCCCCCAAAGCCAGAACGAAGGCAGAAGGCTGGCAGATGGTGAGAACGGGAACGATCTGAGGTTTGGGGAAAAGTGCTGATGACAGCAGTAAACAGGACTTTTGTAAAACTCCCTTCAGAGCAAAATGAGCAAGGAAGGGGGAGACCCACCGACTGGGGCGAGAGGTGCAGTCTCAGTGCTGGTGGGGCTCAGTTGGCGGAGGTGTCCTGGGGGCTCTGTCTGCAGGGGATTCAGGAAAACAGAGGACAGACAGACCCAGAGGGCGCAAGGCCAGGGGAGACCCTTCCAGGGTGGCTTGTTATGCAGTTGGTGGCAGTCCTTAGGGAGCAGAGTCACCGGGAAGGCTGCCAGACTTGGCCAGATCCTGCTGTGCACAGCAGCCTTCTTTTCCTCGTTAGGAAGATTGGGGACTAGTGGACACGACACACGTGACATCCCGATTCCTGGAGGGTGTTGCCCAGTGTCCGTCAGGGTACATTTTCCATGTGGAGAGATGGGAGCACAGTGGTGTGGTCACCTGTGGTTGGCACGGGCGCAGGAAACTTGCATCAGCTCAGTGGTCCTCACGGCACAGGAGCGTCTGCTCGTGGAACCAGAGGGGTTGGGGTGGCTCAAAGGTTTCCTGAGCATCTCTGAGGAGCCCAGTGTGTCTCCCTACCGAAGGGGTCAGGGGGCATGGGACACTGTCTCTCTCCTTCCCCTGCAGGTCTCCCGTGGGCCTTGCCTGAGTTTTATTTTTTGTGTTTCTATTTGCTCCTCACATCCCTGACCACCTGTAGCACTTTGTTGCTACGATTTATTTATTATCTTTGAGTTTTACAGTTTCACCCTGCTAATAAAATGCATACTTTTGACAGTAATAGTAATAGCTTTCAGTTGCTAGAAGAATTGCTATTCCTGTTGGTTTTTTAAATCATAGCCACAAAAATCTCTTCTTTAAAACAGTGTTTTTTATGTTAAATTTTACAGGAACTGAAAAATATGGTTTAAATATGGCAGAAACAGTCCTATCCTTTTAGGAAAAATAATGTTTCTGTTCCTTTCTGGATGGAAGCTGAGTCCTTCCACAAAGTGGTGGGTGGAGGCTGCGGTGACCACTGCTGAATTGGGGCCCATGGGCCATGTCCTGGCCACATGCTTGTGAGACATATTCACAGCTCACAGTCGGGGGGACATTTCATCAGTTCGATCTCGGAAGGAAGACGAAAGAGTGATCCTGATCAGATGGAACCATGGGGAGAAACAGGATAAAATTGGAAACTGAGCATAAGTGGTGACTGAAGTTAGGGGGAGTAGCACGAGTGAATAGGAGTTAACAATTAATGAGTTAATGCGAGTCCATGGGACCTGGGCCGGTCCGAGGTGCTGGGCTGGGCCTCCTGGTCTGCTGTTCCCTGATGCTTCTGCGCCCAGCGGCAGATTACTCAGGCTCCTTGGGGGCAGGGACAGCGCGTGATACACTGAGTAGTTTGATGCTGCAGCCGTTCCCTGAGGACTTCCTGAGTGTAGGGAACCCGGCAGCGTCCACGTGGGCAGAGGGAGGTTGAGTCTCAGGGGAGGCTCCTCTGCCCCTGCTCTGTGTGCTTGTCTGTTGTTCCGTTTACACATGTACCTGCGCCTCGGGAGGTGTGACCTTCCCGGGCAGAGTTTGAACCCAAGTGTGTTGCAGGTCATGGTCCTGCTCTCCCCCTTTGGAAATAAAACTCCTTAGTTAACCCAAGAGTGTATTTTTGAAAAGCAGGTAGAAAGCCATAATTGGGAGGCAGCAGAGGGTGAAGCGGGGGGATTTAATTTGGGGGGAGTTGTGCTGTGTCTTGAGTAGGGGGCGGAAGGGAGTGAAGAGCTCTGCCTGGAGGGGGATGGGGGTGGAGAGTTCCCACATCGCCACCCCCCAGCCACCCACCCCCCCCTTGGTTGTCCCACTCTGGTGGGCGAGGTGGGGGAGAAGTGGGAGCTCTCCCCCCTTCCTCCCTCCCTTCCACGGTACTCCCTGTGAGCCTCCTGGGTGCCAGGTGTTCAGGATACAACAGGGAAAAAACACAACAAACTCCTGATCTCTTGTGTTCTTGTGGGGACAGACAGTCGACATAGAGAAGTGAGAGCTGAAAAGCGCTGCCAACAAAGTCGAGTGGGGTGGGGTCTGTGCTTCTGGGGGTGGTGTTGGGCGCTAAATTGGGTGGTGGGAGCAGGCTTCACTGAGAAGGTTATGGGGAGGAGGCAGCAGACTTAGGATGGGAGATGCCTGGTGCCCTCAGGGACCAGGAGGGAGGCAGAGTGAGGGGAGGAGAGGAGGCTGTGGCCGGACTTCAGGGCGAGGAGCTCATGGAAGACCTTGGCTCCGGGGGAGAGGGCCCATTGCAGGGGTTTGAGGGGCGGATGCCGTGATCTGACTGTGTTTCCCAAGGTGCAGGTGGGCTGCTGGGTTGCGAGCAGACTGCGGGGGACAAGGGAGGAGGTGGGGAGGGAAGATGGTGGCGTGGACCAGGCTGGCAGCAGAGGACCTGACTTGTACAGGCGGCATCAACAAGAGTTGCTGACGGGTTGGGAGAAACGGCGTATTTGCCTGTGGATGGAGAGGGGAGAGCTCCTGGGGCTGCTTCTGCGTGCGGAGAGGCGTCCAGGCCACAGAGGGAGCTGGGGGCCCCCCGAGAGTGACAGGCGGGAGACAGGTGCGCGTGTGCGGACGCTGGGGCTGTGGCGCCAGGCCCAGCCGTCTTCTGTCCCCTCTGTGGAGTGGGAGGTGAGGCTGTCACTGTGAAATGTCCACTCCGCTCCCTCCGTCTCAGCGGGACCCGGATGGCCTGGTAGCCCGGGGGAGAATAAAGGCCTGGGTGTGTGAACCGGAAGGTGGAGCAGGTTGGATGGGTGGGCGGAGGCCCGGTGGCCTCGGGTGGCTGCACGTGTGGAGTTCTTGCATCAGCCACGCTTATGTTCTCAGTTCTCTTTTGTGCTATGACCTGTCCTGATACCCCAGGAAGTTCTTTTTCTTAACTTGTGCTTCTGGCAACTAAGGATGTTATTGGAACGTGTGCGCTTTGTCAAAGAATGGGGAGTTATGCGTGTAGGTCCTTGTAGGTCCTTCGTAAATACTTTCTTCATGTACTTTTATAGACAAATCCCTATAATTGCGTTATTTTACAGCTTCAAAGAACCCCCGCTCTTGCTTGGTGTCCTGCAACCAAATACGAAGTTACGACAGGCGGAAAGGCTTTTTGAAAATCAGCTTGTTGGGCCAGAGTCCATAGCACATATCGGGGGTAAGTAGACCCCTGGGACTTGGCGCTGTCTGTTGCCTGAGTGGGGTCCTGTGGGGGCAGCTCCGTGGGGAGCCCCGGGCAGCCTTCTTGGCTGCGGTCGTGTGAGTGTTTGTCTACCAGATGCCCTGTGGGAGCCTCTCACCTCTCCGAGTTGCAGGCCATTTTAGTGCTGGGTGATTTTGAGTTCATGTCTGTGAAGCATTTTATTCTGCTCAAACTGTTGGACCCTTTAAAATGAAAGGAGAAAGGAAAAAATGTGGACAAACATTGGTGTTTAGTTCATTTATCACACTGGGTAGGTGTTACTTGATAGGACGTTCCTAGCACAGATTGTCTTTGTGTAGATTTCATTTTTGAAAAGAACAGGAACCATTCTCAATATTTCCACTTTTTTTTTAAAGCTCACTTTGGTGGGTACATTTAAGGGTAACCATCTGCTTCAAACTTGCCCAAACCTAAGAACTGGAATAGGGTCTGGTTCTAATTCTTGAGTCTGTAGCAACCTGGAACAGGTCTTTTCTGTCTGTTAGAGTGAGAATTAAGCTCAGGAATCAAAAAATATAGTTAATGAAAAGGTTGCCGAGGGTTGAGGCGTGAGGATTTCCCAGCCACTTCTTACCTCGGCTCACTGGCCGTCTTTCCAAAGCACGGTGGAACGGCTGTGGGCATGGACGGCCAGTGTGCTTCTGTTTCCTTCCGAAGGCCTGTCAGGCCCACGCCTCCACCTCTGTTGCTGTGGACCAGCCCCTTTTTCCCAGCCCTGCTGTTTGGCTGGCCCGAGGACTGGGTGTTTCTGCAGTTGGTGGTTGCTCTTTGGCAAAGTCAGAATTGTTCGGGAGGGATGGGCACTTCATGATAGAGCTTCATATTTCTCTTAAAAAGATTTTGATGTTTATTAATTTCACAGATTTTGTGTTTTTGGTTAAAAAAACCAGTATTGACATTTAAAACCGGAACTTTGAGGAGTTATAGTGATTTTTAAAAAAATCTCTCAGAGGATGCTTTTCTTGTCTTTTCTACTTGGCCTGATGCCTCATCTTGCTCTGTCATCACGCCTCCCTTTTCTCTCTTAAAGGAGCTGCTTGTCCTTTGGTGATATTTCTGGCTACCCCCTGCAGGTGTGAACCGCACAAAGGCCCTGGGGACCCACTGCTGCTGGCAGTGGAGGGAGGCACTAGCCTCAGGAGGTGCCGATGAACATCCTTTAATTTTTTAAATAGACTTTATGTTTTAGAGCAGTTTTGGAGTCACAGCAAAATTGAGGGGAAGGTACAGAGATTTACCATATATCCCCTGCCCCCTACTTGCCCCATTATTATTATTTTTTAAAATTTATTTATTTTATTTGTTTATTTTTTGCTGCATCGGGTCTTCGGTTGCTGTGCGCGGGCTTTCTCTAGTTGCGTTGAGTGGGGGCTACTCTTCGTGCGGTATGTGGGCTTCTCATCCCAGTGGCTTCTCTTGTTGTGGAACATGGGCTCTAGGCGCGGGGGTTTCAGTAGTTGTAACATGCGGGCTCTGTAGTTGTGGCTCACGGGCTCTAGAGCGCAGGCTCAAGTTGTGGCGCACAGGCTTAGTTGCTCCGTGGCATGTGGGATCTGCCTGGACCAGGGCTTGAACCTGTGTCCTGTGCATTGGCAGGCGGATTCTTAACCACTGCGCCACCAGGGAAGCCCCTTGCCCCGTTATTAACATCTCCCATAAGATGGTACATTTGTTTTAATTGATGACCCTCCATTGACACATCATCATCACCAGATTCCACAGTTTACATTAGGGTTCACTCTTGGTGTGTACGTTCTATGGGTTTGGACAAATGTTTAATGACATGCATCCATCATTATAGTATCATACAGAGAATTTTTACTGCCCCTCCAGAAATTCTCTGTGCTCCACCTCTTCATCCCTCTCTGCCCCCAGCCTCTGGCAACCACTGGTCTGTTTCCTGTCTCCTTAGTTTGGCCTTTTCCAAATGTCTTAGAATTATACAGCATATAGTCTTTTCAGATTGACTTCTTTTACTTAACTGATGTGCATTTAAGGTTCCTCCATGTCTGTTCATGGCTTTATAGCTCATTCCTTTTTATTGCTGAATAATATTCCGTTGCCTGGATGTAGCATAGTTTATTTTTCCATTCACCTGCTGGAGGACATTTTGGTTGCTTCCAAGGTTTGGTAATTATAAATAAACCTGCTGTAAACATCTGTGTGCAAATTATTTTGTGGACTTAAGTTTTCAGTTCATTTGGGCAAATACCAAAATAATTGCTGGATCATATAGTAAGAGTATGTTTAGTTTCATAAGAAACTGCCAAACTGCCTTTCAAAGTGGCTGTAGCATTTTGCATTCCCCCCGAGCAATGAATGAGAGTTCCTGTTGCTCCACATCCTCGCCAGCATTTGGTGTTGTCAGTGTTCTGGATTTTGGCCATTTTAATAGGTGTGAAGTGGTATCTCATGGGTGTTTTAATTTGCAGTTTCCTGCTGACATACGATGTGGAGCATCTTTTCATGTGCTTATTTGCCATCTGTATATCTTCTGTGGTGAGGTGTCTGTTTAAGTCTTTGGGATATTTTTTAAATTGGATTGTTCATTTTCTCATTGTTGAGTTGTAAGAGTTCTTCGTATATTTTGGATACAAGTTCTTTATCAGATGCATTATTTGCAGATATTTTCTCCCAGTCTGTGGCTTGTCTTCTTATTCTCTAGACGGTGTCTTTCTCAGAGCAGAAGTTTTTAGTTTTAATGAAGTCCAGCTTATAAATTCTTTCTTTCATGGATCATGTCTTTGGTTTTATATTTAAAACGTCATCACCACACCCAAAGTCAACTAAGTTTTCTCCTTTTTTATCTTCTAGGAGTTTTGTAGTTTTGTGTTTTACTTGATCTAGGTCTATGATCCATTTTGAGTTAATTTTTGTGAAGGGTGTGAGGTCTGTGTCTAGGTTCATCTTTTTTCAGGTGAATGTCCAGTTGTTCCAGCAACATTTGTTGAAGAGACCATCTATACCTCATTATATTGCCTTTGCTTCTTTGTTAGAGATGAGTTGTGGATCTATTTCTGGGCTCTGTATTCTGTTACTTTGATCTGTTTGTCTGTTCTTTTGCTATTACCACACTGCCTTCGTTCTTGTAGCTTTATAGTAAGTCTTGAAGTCAGGTAGTGTCTGTCCTCCAGCTTTTTGTGTTGGCTATTCTGGGTCTTTTGCTTCTCCATATAAGCATTAGAATCATTTTGTGGATATCTACAAAATAGCTGCTTGGCATTGCTTTGAATCTATAGATCAAGTTGGGAAGAACCTCTTGACAATGTTGAATCTTCCAATCCATGAACATGGAATATCTCTCCTTAGTTCTTTGATTTCTGTTATCAGAGTCCCATGGTTTTCCTCATCTAGATCTTGTACATATTTTGTTATATTTAAACCAAATACTTCATTCTTTTGGAAGCTAGTGTAAATGGTATTCTGATTTTAATTTCAAATTTCACTTGTTCATTGCTGGTATGTAGGAAACTGATTGACTTTTGTATATTACCTTTGTATCCTGCAACCTTGCTATAATTGCTTATTAGGTCCAGGAATTTTTTTTGTTGTTGTTGATCCTTTGGGATTTTTCGACGTAGACAATCATGTCATCTACGAGTGAAGATAGTTTTATTTTCTCCTTCCCAGTAAGTATACCTTTTATGTCCTTTTCTGGTCTTATTGCTTTAGCTAGAACTTTCAGTCCAGTATTGTAAAGGAGTGATGAGAGCAGACATCCTTGCTTTGTTCCTGATTTTAGTGGGAAAGCGTCTATAGTTTTCACCATTAAGTATGATGTTAACTGTAGGTTTTTTGTAGATATTCTTTATCAAGTTGAGGAAGCTCCCCTCTACTCCTAATTTGCTAAAAGTTTTTATCATGAAATGAGTGTTGGATTTTTGTCAATGCTTTTTCTGCATCTATTGATATGTTCATGTAGTTTTTCTTTAGTCTGTCGATATTGTGGATTACTTAACCGATTTTCAAATGCTAAACTAGCCTCGCGTACTTGGGATAAATCCCACTTGGTTGGGGCGTATAATTCTTTGTATACATTGTTGGTTTTGATTTGCTAATATTTTCTTGAGGATTTTTGCATCTTTGTACATGAGAGATGTTGGTCTGTAGTTTTCTTTTTTAATTTATTTTAATTTATTTATTTTTGGCTGCGTTGGGTCTTCGTTGCTGCACGAGGGCTTTCTCTAGTTGCGGTGAGCGGGGGCTACTCTTCATTGCAGTGTGCGGGCTTCTCATTGTGGTGGCTTCTCTTGTTACGGAGCATGGGCTCTAGGTGCGCGGGCTTCAGTAGTTGTGGCACGCGGGCTCAGTAGTTGTGGCTCGCTAACTCTAGAGCACAGGCTCGGTAGTTGTGGCGCACGGGCTTAGTTGCTCCGCGGCATGTGGGATCTTCCCGGACCAGGGCTCGAACCCATGTCTCCTGCATTGGCAGGCAGATTCTTAACCACTGCGCCACCAGGAAAGTCCGGTCTGTAGTTTTCTTGAAATGACTTTGTCTGGTTTTGGTATTAGGGTGATGCTGGCTTCATAGAATGAGTTAAGAAGTATTTCCTCTGCTTCTGTTTTCTGGAAGAGATTATAGAAAATTGGTATCATTTCTTCCTTAAATGTTTAGTAGAATTCATCAGTGAACCCATCTCAGCCTGGTACTGTTTTGGAAGGTTATTAATTATTGATTCATTTCCTCAATAGATAAAGACCTATTCAGATTGTTTCTTTTCTTCTTGTGTGAGTTTTGGCAGATTGTGTCTTTCAAGGAATTGGACCATTTCATCTACATTATCAAATTTGTGGACATAGAGTTGTTCATAGTGTTCCTTTATTATCCTTTTAACGTCCATGGGGTCTATAGTGATGTTCCCGCTTTCATTTCTGATATTGGTAATTTCTGTCTTTTCTCTTTTTTGTTAGCCTGGCTAGAGGATTATTTATTGGGTTGGCCAAAAAGTGCGTTTGGGTTTTCCGTAGCATCTTACGGAAAAACCCAAACAAACTTTTGGGCCAACCCAGTATTTTATTGATTTTTCAAAGAACCAGCTTTTGTTTTGGTGCTTTTTCTCTATTGATTTCCTGTTTTCAATTTCATTGATATCTGCTCTAATTTTTATTATTTCTTTCTTCTGCTTACCTGGGGTTTCATTTGCTCTTCTTTTTCTAGTTTCCTAAGATGGAAGCTTAGATGATTGATTTTAGTTCTTTTTTCTTTTCTAATATATGCCTTTGATGCTACAACTTCCTTTCTAAGCACTGCTTTCTCTGCAGCCAGAAAATTTTGATAAGTTGTATTTTCATTTTAATTTAGTTCAAAATGTTTTCTAATTTCTCTTGAGATTTCTTCTTTGACTTATGTGTTATTTAGAAGTGCACGTTGTTTAATCTGCAAGTATTTTGTGATTTTCCAACTCTCTTTCTATTACTGATTTCTAGTTTAATTTCATTTTGGTCTGAGAGCAGACGTTGTATGATTTTTATTCTTTTAAATTTGTTAAGGTGTGTGTTGTGGCCCAGAATATGGTCTGTCTTGGTGAATGTTCCATGTGAACTTGAGAAAAATATATATTCTGCTGTTGTTTGGATGAGGTAGTTGATTGATATCCAGTTAATCAGTGATGCTGTTGAGTTCAGCTGTGTCTTTACTAATTTTCTGTCTGCAGGATCTTTCCATTTCTTTTTTATTTTTATTTTTTTTATATCGAAGTATAGTTGATTTTCAACGTTGTGTTAATTTCTGCTATACGGCAAAGTGACTCAGTTACACATATGTGTACGTTCTTTTTCATATTCTTTTTCATTATGGTTTATCCCAGGACATTGAATATAGTTCCCTGTGCTGTACAGTCAGACCTTGTTGTCCATCAGTATCTGTCCATTTCTGAGAGAGGTATGCTGAGGTCTCCTCCCCTAATCATGGATTCATCTGCTTCCTTGCAGTTCTTTCAGTTTTGCCTCATGTATTTTGATGTTTGTTTTTAGGCACATACATGTTAAGGACTGTTATGTCTTCTCTACAGTTGACCCTTTGTCATTACGTGGAGGCCTTCTTTATCCCTGATTGTGTTCCTAGGTCTGCAGCTGCTCTGAGATTAATAGAGCTACTCCAGCTTTCTTTTGATTAGTGTTAGTGTAGTATATCTTTCTCTGTCCCTTCATTTTTAATCTATATGTGTCTGTATATCTAAAGAGGGTTTCTTGTAGACTGCATATAGTTGGGTCTTGTTTTTTGATACACTCTGACAGTCTCTGTTTTTTAATTGGGGTTCTTATACCATTGATGTTGAAAATGATAATTGATATACAGTTGACCCTTGAACAAGTCGGGTTTGAACTGTGTGGGTCCACTTACACGTGGATTTTTTTTCCAGTAAATACATTCTGCAGCACTACTCGATCCGCAGTTGCTTAAATCCACGGGTGCGGAACCTTGTGATGCAGAACCTCTCGAATGCAGGACCTGGAGGATGTGAGGGCTGACTATAAAGTTATACAGACTTTCGACTGTGCACAGGGTTGACACCCCTAACTCCCAGATTGTTCAAGGGTTAACTGTAGTTGGATTACTATCTCCCATATTTGTTACTGTTTTCTATTCATTGCCTTTGTTTTTTTATTTCTTATTTTCTCTTCTACTCTCCTTCTGACTTTGTAGTTTCAGCTGAACATTTATGATTCTATTTTCTCCCCTTTCTTCGCATATCAGTTATACTTATTTTAAAAACTTTTTTTAGTGGTTGCCCTAGAGTTTGCAATATACATTTAAAAATATGGAGCATTTCATGAATTTGCACATCATCTTTGTGGTTCCAGTTCTAGTGTATGTGCTGCTGAAGTGAGCACTTAATTTTACACCGAGGGCCTTCCTAGCAGTTCTTCCCCTTTGGTTGGGTGTAATCGGCTTCAGCAGCAGACACTGACATGAAGCAGACGTGAACAGCCCCGAGTGCTGAGTGTCAGCCCGAGGGTCCCCGCTTCTTTGAGGGTAGAAAATCCTGTTTTTATCCCTTACTGGTGTCTGCTGTGCCCTGGATCCAGCCTCAGGGTCATGGCCATGCTGGTTCTGAGGCCCCCATGGGGTTTATCGCTGCACGTGTTAAGACTTTTGTCCCCAGACACCACTTGCCTTCATCTTCAAAACTGCCGTTTCCTCTCTGGAGATAAAAAGCACAGACTGGCCGCCTCTGTTGTAGAAGGTTGTGAGAGCACAGTTCTTAGGCTAACCCAGCAACACCCTTATTCCCTCCTATCTTTAAACAGATGTAATGTTCACTGGTACAGCAGATGGCCGAGTCGTAAAACTCGAAAACGGTGAAGTAGAGACCATCGCCCGGTTTGGCTCAGGCCCATGCAGTAAGTCAGTGACCCCTGACGTGTGTCTCTTCCAGGCACCCAGGAGGGTGCCAGGAGGAGCTGAGTTCCCCAGAAGTCGGGTCCTTGGAGGAGGAGAGCCTGACGGCCCAGCTAGAGGCTGCCTGGGCTCCTCATTTGCCACCTGTGCTTGCAGTTTCCCATCCAGCTGTGGCCGTGGCCCTGCCGGGCCCCCACACCCCAGAGCTGCTGCAAGAGGTGTGGGCTTTGTTCCTCACGTGCTAGAGCGCATTCCTGCACTAGCCCCTCAGGAACCTCAGCCCTGCATCCAGAGTGAAATACCCTTAGGTCACTCAGCTTTTAGAAACTCACTGTTTAAAAACTGGTAGCTCCCAGACTTATTTGTTACCTTTTTTTAAGAGCTAGAATGTTTTTCTAAAAATGATGCATTTTTATGGTGAAATGCGAACAACGCGGAGAAGAAAGTAAAAATCACCTCAGAGTCTTCTCAGATGTAACTGTTAACAATTTAATGCATAACTTTTCAGATTTCTTTCTGTTCATGGATACTCACACCCACACATGGTTTTATGTGATGGAATCATACTCTACATTTGGGTATTTAACCTGCTTTTTCCCACTCCGTATTTTGCCTAGAAGTGCCTCTGCAGTAAGTGCCCTGCAGTATACACCTTGAGGAGCACACCCTGCAGTAAGCACCCTGCGGTGAGCACCTTATAGTAAGCACTCTGCAGTAAGCACTCTGCAATAAGCACACTGCAGTAAGCACCCTGCAGTAAACACCCTGCGGTAAGCACCCTATAGTAAGTGCCCTGCAGTAAGCACTCCAGTAAGCACCCTGCAGTAAGCACTCTGCAATAAGCACACTGCAGTAAGCACCCTGCAGTAAACACCCTGTGGTGAGCACCCTATAGTAAGTGCCCTGCAGTAAGCACTCTGCAGTAAGCACCCTGCAGTAAGCACCCTATAGTAAGTGCCCTGCAGTAAGCACTCTGCAGTAAGCACCCTGCAGTAAGCACTCTGTGATAAGTGCCCTGCAGGGAGTGCCCAGCAATAAATATGCTCTGCCACAGGTTTAAAAAGAGTATAGGTAGTAGAACAGGAGAATGGATCTAAGCAGTAAAATAGGAGCTTTCCCTTTATGACGGGTGGAGGGACCCTGCCATGTCCCTGGATGGGCACAGCATTCAGGTCCAGCTGTTGGGCTTAAATCCCACTCCTGAGGTTCTGGGGGATTCGGGAGTGGGGCCTGTGTCTGCTGACGTCCCCTGAGTTAACTGTTTGAGTCTCAGGATGCTGATGTGAACTTGATTCTTGGGTATCAGTTGCTGTGCTTATGTCCACATCCAGATTCTCGGGTGGTCCCTCTAGACATGCTGGACAATTGTCCTGAGCTCTAGGGGGGCTGGAACACGGGGGGCCGAGTCTGTCTCTGATGCCATGGTCTGTTTTGTTCTCTGCAGCATGATGCAGGTTTAGGACGGGGTGGAGGAGGTGTTTGGACACTGAGGGGCCACAAATCTTGGACCAGCCACTGATTCCTGTCTGTTTGTTTCCCTAGAAACCCGAGATGACGAGCCTGCTTGTGGGAGACCCCTGGGCATCCGGGCCGGGCCCAACGGGACCCTTTTTGTGGCTGATGCATACAAAGGGCTATTTGAAGTAAATCCCTGGAAACGTAAGTGACAGTAACTTGTTTCCTTCTATGATGATTGCCGATCTTTTAAACAATGTGTGCATTTATTTATAAATGGATTTAGTAGAATTTGTTCAGAACAGTCTACTGGAGACCCTGATGTTTTTCTTACTCACTGAATGGAACTGAAAATATTACCTGCAGGTACCAGCCAGTATTCACACCGTGTGGCTCCTCACTTATGCCTGCTTCTGGCGCATTCCCTCCTTTCCCCTGGCCTTTGTGTTTGAGCCACAGGATCTCAGCAGGACTCACTTTGAGGATGTTAGGCTCCTCTTCTTATCTTTCCTTCTCTGTGTATTTCTCTGCTTCTGGTCTCGCTGTTTGTTTTCTGCCTCTCTGTCTTTTCATTTTTCCTTCCTCCAGCTCCTTCTCCTGTTTCTCTCCCCTGACTGGGCGTGATGTCACCTCGATCAGTGCTACAGTATTGCTGTGTGCGCTTCAGCGGGAGGTTCATGCTGAGGGAGGAGTTGCCATCGGGGGTGGTGCACCGGGCCCCCGGGCGGCCCCTGCTCTGCTGGCTGCTGGCTGTGTGAGAGTTACTCAGCCTCTCTGTGCCTGCTTTCCTCACCCACGGGGCAGGGATGACGGGAGTGCCTGCCATGTGGGATAGTTGTGGGGGGTTTAAATGGGATTATATGTGGGAAGCGCTGAGCGCTCCTTGAACGTTTGTGCTACAATCTAAAAAGATTTACTACGATTCCTGCTTTTTAAATTTAAAAGCAGATGAGGTGAACATTCTATAATTCTCTCAAGCAAACAAATAGAAAATTGCCTTTTTAACCTAAGATTCTTAGCAGATTTTTAAGTCAGTTGGTCTTGATAAAAGGAGTTCCTCATCCTTAGAGGGGGGATTCTGCCTTTAGTGGAGCTGGTCTAAGAAAAATTCATCACCTAATAGAAAGAAAGGAAAACACTGATTTTTACTGTAAGAAGGAATAAATCTTCTGTCAGGACACGGAGAAGCTCATTTAGTTTTTCCTTTTAAATCAGTTAGGCCGATTGATATTTTGAAATTATTGAGATACACGTTCTTAGAATACAAGCAAGTCTCTCCCCTTCTTTCCTTTTCTTCCTCCCCCCCTTCCCTCAGGTGAAGTAAAACTGCTGCTGTCCTCCGAGACACCCATTGAGGGGAGGAAAATGTCCTTCGTGAACGATCTTACAGTAACTCGGGACGGGAGGAAGATTTATTTTACGGATTCTAGCAGCAAATGGCAAAGACGAGATTATCTGCTTCTGGTGATGGAGGGGACGGATGATGGTCGGTGAGTGTTCCTTCCGGATCTTCTCCTCAGGGAGGCCGTAGACAGGCAGGGTGACTTCGCAGAGCTTATTACATCCAGGAATTGTTGGGGTGTTTCTGAGCATAGTACTCAGCTTTTAAGGGAGGATCTTACTGTCTCCTGGAAACAGGTGGCGGACACAATGAAACAGCGAGATGTTCTCACTTTCTTCTTTGGAGTAATGAAGGTAGAATGGCCAGGCTGTCTGAGGGTGTGGTCTTGCAGCCGGGGGAGACCTCACAGGTGGCCTCTGAAGGGGACTCCTGTGAGGCTGCAGCCACGGTGGCCCTCCCTGGTGCTGAACCAGTGCTCAGGTCAGCGAGAGAACTGACCGTGGGCTTTTCTGGAGGAGGGTGCCTGGGTCTGCCCTGGACAGGGATGGGCCTGCAGGGCCAGCCTGGAACTGGTCTGAGCAGAGGATGGGGGCCCTGCTACTCTTGTGGAGGACGAGTCCCCCTCCATAGGCCCTGGCCCGAGGGCCCAGACCGGGAGCAGGGCTCCAGCCCAGCAGGGGCCCCCAGACACCCCGTGTGACCCTCCGCTGTTGGCTCCCGCAGCCTGCTGGAGTACGACACCGAGACCAAGGAGGTGAAGGTTTTGCTGGACCACCTGCGGTTCCCCAACGGGGTACAGCTCTCTCCTGCGGAGGACTTTGTCCTGGTGGCGGAATTGACCATGGCGAGGATCAGGAGGTGCGTGAGCTGATGTCAAGTCCACCGGGCTGTGGGCCGGGCGGGTGTGAGGTGTCAGCTGCATGCCTGCGACGCAGCGGGTGCCTGTCCTGTGTGATGAGAGAGTCATCTTCCCTCTCCCTTCCTCAGCCTTCTTGCGCGTCATGGGCTGGGAGAGTCTTGATGGAATGCTGACTGCAATCCCGGCCCTTTTCCCTGCTGGTGGGCCTGGTCCGGCCCTGCTTCCTGCACCTGCTTCTCGCTGGGCCCAGGGCTCTGAGGGCTTCTAGGAGCAGCCGTGACATCGTTCGTGATGGACGTGTTTACAGTTGTATCCATTCGGTTGTTGGGACCAAGACCAATTTGGTGCTCGGCTAAAATTTTTCCTTCAGTTGGGGGGCTGCCACTCATTGCCTGCTTGGGTGAATTTTTCAGGTTCTACGTGTCTGGCCTGATGAAGGGAGGGGCCGACCTGTTTGTGGAGAACTTGCCTGGATTCCCGGACAACATCCGAGCCAGCAGCTCTGGGGGTTACTGGGTCGGCATGTCGACCATTCGCTCCAATCCTGGGTTTTCCATGTTGGATTTCTTATCCGAGAGACCGTATCTTAAAAGAATGATTTTTAAGGTAACTGTGAAAACTATTGATTTCAAAAAACAAAATGAAAATGCATCTAATTATGGGTTTTTTGACCTTTATGGAAGCTCTGAAAATTCTAGTTCTGCTTATAGTATTTGGTGCTTTTAATGACTTCTTTAAAACACATTTTATTCTTCACCTTGTAATGTAAATGTAAACATTTGAGCCCTCTGATTTTTTTCTCCTGGTTTCCTTGTCTGGGTATTTTTATCGTCACCCTCCCCATCATGACCTGTTGGGGCCTCTGCCCTGCCTGTCCCTCTTGCTCTCCGCTCTCCCCCAGACCCCGCCCCCAGCAAACTCAGCTCTTCCTTGAGTGGTTGCAGGTGCCCCTTCCTCCCGCCCCGCTTCCTCCTGCCTCCTCGGAGCCTCATCACCCCCTGCATGGGATTCCGCCCATGTCCTTAGTTGCAAATACTAAACTATTTGAGACTTAAGGTCCTGGAAGGTGCTGGGCAGCAGTTGCTGAGTCTGTGCGGCACGTAGCCCTGTGTCTGTGCCCCGCCAAGGGCTGCGGGCACCTTCTCAGTGAGGCTGGCCCACGTCCTTCAGTGTTGTTCCGAGTTCGGCAGGTCACTGTTCAGAAATGACGCATCATCGGCTGCAGAGTTACATCTGTTCGCTGGGGCCTGGAGGGGGCAGAATGGCAGAGTGGGCAAGGAGAAGGGTTTTGAGGAAGGCCTGACCAGCTATGGGGCCCTGGGCAGGGGACGTGGTCTCTCTGCCTCAGTTTCTCCATCTGTCAAGTGGGAAGAATAATAGCACTTCATTAGGTGATGGAAAAATTTAATGAGAATATGCAGATGATGCCCTTAGCTGAGCACAGTGAGTGCTTGAAGCTGGTACCCATCAGAGGATGTGCTCTGTCCGTGGTGATCGCATCTCTCCCCTGGTTGATAGGATGCATCTCTGCCCTGGTGGGACGTGTGCTCCATCAGAGCAGGTGCTTTTTCTGTTGAGTTCCCTCCTTTATCCTCAGCGCCTAGAACAGTGTCTGCATCAGGAGCCAAGACCGTGCGTGAGAAAGAGCCAGCGGGGTGGGCGTGTTCTCGGACATGGGCGTCCTGGGCAGGAATGGCCCGGCGTCTTCATGTGGCTGGGAGATAGATGGTGGGTCTGGGGCAGGTGGGAGGTGGGAGAGGACCACAGGCCTTGCAGACTTGAAAAGGAGGTTAGATTTTCTTCAGAATGTTGTTGAAGTCTTTGAGGATTTTCTTTTTTTAGTTTTGAGACAACATCAGACCTAAAAAGCAGCAGGAAGGGAACAGAGAACGTCTTTCCCTCAGCTGTTTGCAGGCAGGTGGCTGACCAGTCGCCCTCGGACGCTCTAAGCACTGTTCCTATAGCAGGGACGACCCCCTTGGGACAGGATATCCCGCGGATACGGGTGACCCTCCGGTGCACAGACCCAGCTCAGGCTTGCCAGTGGCCCAGGGGTGTCCTTTGTAATGGGACTGTGCCCAGGGTCGGGCTGGCTTAGTCGCTGCCTCTCCTTGTCCCCTTCAGCCTGGAGCAGCTACCAGACCTTACCTTCAGGATCCCAGGTCAGCTCTGCTGCAGAATGTCCCTGCCTTGGGCTGCCTGGTGTTTCTCACGGTCAGGTTCAGGCTGTGCCTCTCCGGTGCCCTCAGTGTGACCTGTCGGGAGGTGCCTGGTGTCCCCTTGTCCCTGCAGTGCCCGTCACCTCATCCAGTGGTGGCTGCCGGGTTTCCACTGTGAAGTTACTCTTTATCATTTGTAATTAATCAGTATTTTGTGGGGATAGTTAGTAAGTGTCATTATGATCTCGGGGTTGATGGTTTTATCAGTGATTATGATCGGTTAACCATTGTTGCTTACTTTGACGCTCACATTGTCCGGCCATGGCCAGTGGGAGCCCCATCCGTATGGCCCCTTGACCTTTGCATGTGTCCCAGTCGTTCTTGGAGTAGTTCCTGCTTCCTGGCCCTGCACATTGTTCACGCTCCTCTCGTTCTTTCCCTGCCCCGCTCTGGGATCAGCCGTTTCTCAGGGTTCCTGGCTCCTCCGAGAGGGGACAGGTGCCAAGTGTGCTTACTGACGGGGTGTCGCTGCTCCCAGGCCCTCGTGACAGAGCTGGGGGTGTGTTTTAAGCTGCCAGTTTTCTTACCGTCTGTGTTTGTACTTCCCTTCTCTAAGGGTGAAAAACCTGGGTCTCATGCTCCTTCATACCTATGTGATCAGATTCCCCAGTTGTCCCTGTCTGTAGCCATTGTCCCCTGTCACGTGGCCTCAGCTGTCATGTGGCCCCCGCATCACATGGCCCCGGCTAGGGCTCTAGCACCCATGCCAGCCATTTTCCCTCCTCCCAGCTGTGTGCAGTTGCCTTACCTCTCAAGGGCTCATGGCCTGTGCCAGGTCACCCTGCTGCAGGACACCATCTCCCCTGCTTGGGCCCTGACACCCTGCTTGGAGCCACGGCCCTGTCTTTTCTCCAGCGTGGACTCTCCCTGCTCAGACCGACTCTCTGGTCTGGGCCGCCCCTGCACGCACCTACCTGCTTGGCTCCACAAGCTACTTCTTGACTGAATTGTTCAGGTGTGGGGTGTGCCAGTATTTTAAAAAGGCAGCTGCAGTGCTGTGTGGAAGCGAGCTGGTGGGGAGGTGGTCCAGCGGCCGGGAGAGGTGGGGGGCAGGGTGGGTGGGACGTGCACGCAGGTGACAAGAGCCACGGTGCCCGGCCTGCGGGACTCCATGTGGCCCGCATCACGCTCCCCTCTCACTGTGCTTCCCTTTCAGCTGTTCAGCCAGGAGACGGTGATGAAGTTTGTGCCGCGGTACAGCCTCGTCCTGGAGCTCAGTGACAGCGGGGCCTTCCGGAGGAGCCTGCACGACCCCGATGGGCAGGTGGCCGCTTACGTGAGCGAGGTGCACGAGCATGACGGGCACCTGTACCTGGGCTCCTTTAGGTCCCCTTTCCTCTGCAGACTCCGCCTGCAGTCTGCCTAGGCCGGTCGTTGCCCTGCGCGCCACCCCTGGGCCAGGAGGTGCGTGGACACACCCTTCCCACCTGCACCTGCCGGTCCGCGGAGGTGTGGTGCAGCCTCTCGGGACACCCTTACCTGGACTTGGCCTTGCATCTGCCGTGGGGGAGATGAGTCCACGTAAAGCCCTTTTCTCTTCCAAACCTTCCCAAGTGCAGTGATTCTTTAGGACCCGGGGACTTGGTGCACTTAACAGGCTTCAGGTGTGGGGATGGAGCTGTGGGTGAGTCGGCTGGCGTCTCGCTTTTGCTGCTGGCTGTGTCCCGCCAGCCTCGATGCCTTTGTTGTTAAATGGGTGATACCTGTCTTTGTGGGAGGGGCTCCGGGAGGGCGCGGAGAGCTCAGAGCAAACGTGTGTGAAGCCTCGGATGGGCTGTGCAGGCGAAGAGGGCACGGCTACGTTCCCCAGAGTCAAGTGAGGCCTGAGCCTCGGCCCTGGGCGTCCCTCCCGTGGCTCCCACCCTCCTGCTGCATCTGGCCCCCTCCCTACCCGGGTCCCCGCCAGCGCTCTGAAGGCCAGGACCTGGGTGTGTGTGGAGGAAGAGCACGTTGATTCCAGCAGCTCAGAGGACTCACCGGCTTCTCCATGGACAGCCTGCCGTGCGGATCAGAGGATGGGGAGTGAAGGTGGGCGCTGGGCACCAGGAGTCCTGTTCACACTCCTGGTTCCTCACCCCAGACCCAGGTGTGAATAGTGCACGTGCTGGGGTTGCGTCTGCTCTAGTGTTACAAGCCTGACGCTGCTGTGTATCCTGACGGGTGTGTCCACACATGGTCCCGGTTGTGGGGTGATCCATGTGATTATGGTAATTAAATGGACTTTTCTGCTGATTAACCTCTTGATGGTGTTGCCTGGGAATTTCTTCTGTGCTTTAATCTACTTTAACAGTGAGTGAGGTCTTGTCCTCTGCCTGTCGTGAGGGCCGTTCTGCTGGGATCATGTTTAGATTTGCTCGGGGCCTCCCCTGTGGCCGCCTGCCTCCCACGCTGACTCAGTCCACATGACACTGCTCTCCTGTTTCCATTCTGCAAGGTGGGGCTGATGTCTGCTCCTTCCTTTCCCGCGTATTTGTGAGAACACGTCAGGGATTGTGTCTCTGGAATTGTCTTTGTGACTTGAAAAGATGGTATTTTGACTAGGGGATGACATTGAACGTCAAGGATGGCCGACATCGTGGTGAGACTTGAACCGTTTGTGTCTTGTGCTGGTTCATAGTTCCTTTCCCCTCCCTGCTCCTCTCCATTTTAGGGGAGAGAGTCAGGATCTGATGGGGGCTCATTCCGAGTTGCCTGCTCGGGGCCAGCTTTACGCACAGCCGCGTACAGCAGAGTCAGACTGGCTGCGTGGCCGTGATGTGACCTGTGTCCTGTCAGGTGATGTAACTTCATAGGAAATGCTTTTTAACAGGCAACAGTGCACCCGTGTATCGAGTCTGCAGGAATACTAAGGTGAAACCTGACCATTCTGCCTTGAAAACACACAACCCAAGCGCGCTGACCCTGAACGTTTCTTCTTGGTTGGGAACTGAGGGCTGCGCTCTCAGTGCAGAGAAGCTGGTAGCTTTTCACAGTTTTCAGCAAAGGTGTCTTTTTTTTGTTTTGACTCAGATGTTGATTTTCTGTCTCAAAGTGTCATTTCCTGTGTTTTATCTGGTAATTTGCTATGATGAGGTGCAAAATACAGCCTCATTAAGCTTAAATATATGATAGGTTTTTGTTGTAAACATGAAACGGATTTGCTCTAATGGGAATTACTAACAGGCTCTTAAAATTAAATCAAGTGATTCATTCACTGTGTGCTTCTTTGTCATCCGCTACAAAAAGTCCATCAGGACTCAGTTGCTGCCTTTTATAGGACGGAGGCCCCGCGTTGAGGTTTTTGTCATCAGCCTTTGCTCTGCCGTGTTGAGTTTTCATGTGCACCGACCTCTTTGTGATATAAGGAGACGTGGCCGTGTCTCATGGGGGAACCGAGGCTGGGGAGGGACCTGCCTAGGGACACAGGCGGCTGGGGGCGAGGAGGCAGGGTGGCTGCCCAGTCCAGGGGTCAGACCTGCGGGTGCCTATGTCCCCGGGCACCGAGGTGGGACAGCAGTGGGGCTAAGCCTTGCAGGTGGTCCTCTGGGTGGCTGCGTTCCTCAGGGCCTGGCCCGTCTGCAACCCGGGGCGGGCTGGGCTACATCTGGAGTGGAGGCCCTGAAGCTGGATCCCAGAGTCTGCACGGCTGGTGAGCAGGGGCGGAGGGCCTGGCGGGGAGGCTCTGGAACACAGAGCAGGGCAGGCCTGTCTGTCGGGAGTTTGACTGGTTTTGGTCAGTTTGAGACCCCAAGTGTTTCTTCTTCTTGGTCATAATTCTGGTACTGTGTGTCTTAGAATCCTGTATCCTTAACTTTACATTTTCCCAGTGACAGTGAATGAGATGAAGGGGCAGCTTCCCACTGTCAGAATCATTCCCTCTTAGAGCAAAGCTGGTAAGTTTTAAAAAACAGGTAGAATTGGGTGGCAGCATGGGACTTCAGGCCACCACTGGTTGACATCCACTCCCTGTGGTAAGTGACGCTGTCACGGGCACAGGGGGAGTTGGGGGCAGGGGTGCCGTGAGGCTGCCCCCCGTCACACCTCTCCTTTCTCACACCACGTGAGGCCTGTGGCGCAGCGTCCGGTTGGTCTCACAGTTGTCAGGAGACACTTGGCCTTGTGCTCTGGTGCGTGTTTGAAAGTGAGGATGGAGGGGACCTCAGAGCTTGCGTGCCCTGTGTCAATCATGGGGGCCCCACAGGTGTGTCCTGAAGCGTCTGGCCCTGGTGCTGGACCCCAGTGTGCCTGCCGTCCTGCTGATGGATGGGGTCAAGCAGGGGCTGAACTTGCTTGTGTTCACGAGAGGGCTGCCCTCAGGGGCTTTCAGAGTCTTGAACGAGTTCAGCGTCGCGTGGCATAGTGGCCGCCACTGCCCCTGAATTAGTGACCAGGAGGTGAGTCAGGGCCACAGAAATGGAGGCGGCTGTGGAATTATCGTGACTCTCATCGCTGCAGGAGCCAGAGGAACTTCACTTGGGGGTTCGCGTTTGTCACGTTTATGACAGCGAGCTAAGTCGCCGTACGAATTCAACGCACATTTTCTGTTTCCTGTGAATTACCGAGTCGTTCTTTTAAAGGTGACAGCACGTTTTGCGCTAATTCGTAGTTGGATGAGGATGCCCGGGCTCACGGTGCAGGCGTCTGGGTCCCCTCCTCCCGCTTGGCCCAGCCTTGCGCCACCTCCACTGCGAAGGCCTTCCCGCCTTCCCACCCACGGCGGTGCCCCCGCCCAGCAGGTCCTCCACCCTGCCTCCCTCTCTGTGCTGGGCGGTGGGGTCTGCTGGCTCCGTCCCTGCCCACCTGCCCAGGCGCAGCCGCCGAGCCTCAGGCAGCAGAGAACATGGGGGTGGGATGCACAGAAGACAGCGCAGCTGGAGGTGGGGGGCCGTGGGGCTTTGGTCTTCAGTACGGTTCAGTGGTGAAGCCCCCCAGGGCTTTGTGGAGGGAAGGGGACCTCCTGACTTCCCCATTCTCCCCTTAACAGGTCAAGCAGCAGGCATTGCTTCGAGGTGATCAGTTCTTTATTCAGGTTTATTCCTAACTATTCACCCAAGAGGTCACTGATGGCCTGGTCCCTGCCCAGTGCTGGAATGATTATTCAGATGGAAAGGTGGCCCTCTGGGCTTTCCTCGAGGGCCTGGGACCTTGGGGCAGTGAGGTGGGAGGGCCCCTCGGGGTCGAGAACCCGTGTAATCCCCATTGGAGGACTCGCCCTGTCTGTGCAGACCCTAAATCTAGGTGCACAGTGTCGGGGAGACTAGTTAAGTTTGGAAGGAGACTTGATGTGTTCAATCCAGCCGTGGGGGGGCTCTGCGCTGACCCCTGGCACCGCCATTCTGCTCTCAGGAGATGCTGTTTCCCAGGGCCCACGACAGCAGGGATGGAGCTGGGAGGCGGGAGTCAGTGACAGCGGAGGACAGGCACCTCGAAGCTCTGGAGCCAGGGGACCACCCAGACTTCAGAGTAGCAGCTGAGAGTCTGAAACGAGGGTGGCCTGAGGGTCCCCCTTTACGGAGGCTTCCCACCCCGCCAGGGCGACCCAACCCGCCGCAGAGGTGGGTTCCCAGCGCCACTGCCTCGGGCAGGTGTGTGTGTGTGTGTGTGTGTGTGTGTGTGTGTGTACACATGTGTGCTTGTGCTTGTGTGCTCACGCGTGTGCGCCCACGCATGTGCATGTGTGTTTTCTTTACTGAAGAATTCCCTCTCTGCCCTGATTTTATTTTGAAAAATTTCAAATCTACAGAAAAGTTGAAAGAATAATTCAAAAATATATACTCAACACATGTATTTACAAATTACCAAATTTTGCCACATCTGCTCTCCCCATGTGTGTATATAAAATTTCTCAATTATCTACAGGTTTTCTTTTGCCCTCCCCCCACCCCCAAACCTGCAGTGTTTACTCCCTGGAGATGTGCCTGTGGGAACGAGGAGGGGTGGTCGTTTGGGAAGTCCTGGGGGGCTGCCTCTCGCACTCCCGTGTCGGGGGTGGGCGTGGGCGCTGCTCAGGGGTGGGATCAGGAACCTCGCAGGTAGAGCAGTGCCGAGGGTGATTTCCGAGGCTGCGAAGGTGGCTGGGGGGTGGGGAGCAGTGGGGAGGCCAGAGCCCTCTTACCCGCTTCAGGGTGCGGTTGGTCTGGAAGCCGCAGTCGTCCAGACTCGAGTGCCTGGTCTTCTTGCAGGTGGTTCTGCTGATGTCCAGGTCCAGCATGAACTTCAGGCCCTTCACTATCTGAGGGGATAGAGGGCGGGCCTGGGTCACTGGGTCCAGGACATGGTGAGAGATGGGGTGAGCTGGGGGCCCACCTCCCTCCCCCCAGGCTTGGGCATGCGCTCCTGCAGACGGTGGAGACTGAAGACCCCAGTCCCCGGGTCTGGGTCCCTGGAGTCCTGACACTGGCTACTTACACCCGCGCAGAACACCCTCCGTGATAGGGACAGCGTCCTGCTCTGAGAGTTTGCGGTTGCCAAAGAGAATAGAGACAATAAAGTCACCCCCCAGTCCTGTACCCAGGGGTGACCATTATCGTGAGTCAGCATGTGGGGTGGTGTCGGGCAGCACACATCCTCGGGGCTGTGGGTCTCTCTCCCCAAGGCCAGCTCCCCGGTCAGTGACCGCGAAGCTTGCTGACCGGCTGCACTGGGCCCCTGCTTTTTGAGAGTGGCTGCGTCCTGTCACTGACTGTGTCCTGTACCCTCACTGACCTGTGTTCTCGGGACCCAGGACGAGGCAGGCCTGGCTGCCCCGTGGTGTCCCCGTGGGAGGGGGAGCACTGAGCTGCTCGTATTGGGGCCGCTGAGAAGCGTGGGGACCTCGCAGGGTGTGACACTCCTGCAGGGACGGGGCAGTGGTTGGGGGACATGGCCAGATGTGCTTTGGGGCCGTGGAGCAGTGGCCTGCGGGCAGCCCGGCAGGCAGGCAGCCCTGAAGGTGGGCGGCGGGGCAGCTTGTGCCCCGTGGTAGCCGCCCTCCCCCACATCCTCCCTGTGTGCTGCCTGGGAGGAGCCTGGTTCAGTGAGAGACGGCGCCGGCCTCGGTGCCTGACTCTGGTGGCCCCGGTCCGGTTCTAGGTGGTCAGACCTGGCCGCCTTGGGCAGTCCTGAGCCCGGACCCCACCTGGACGAGGGCTCTGCTGACGTGCGACTCCCGGAACAGGAAGGCGTCGTTGCTGCAGTTGTTGAAGCTCTCGGCACTGTGTCTGGCTGCCCTGAGGACGTCCGGGTCGTTGGTCTTGATAGTCTTGGGAAATCCTGGCTTTACACCCGAGTTAAGGATCTGGGAACAAAAATCTGGACGAGAAACAGAACCAGACAAGAACATTACTGTGGGGGGGGGGTCCTTGGTCCAGGGATCACGCCTCCTGCCTCTGCTCCCAGTGTGGCGCCCGGCCCGTCCACCCCTCGCCATCCGCCCACCCGGCCTGTTCTCCCCTCCCCTGGCCGTGTACCCTGCCGGCCCGTCCATCTCTCGTCCCCCAGTGCGTCTGCCCTCCGTCCCCGTGGTTGCCCCGTCCTCAGCCGAAGGCCAGTGCGGTGGGCGGCGCAGAGGTGGATAAGATGTGGTCCCGTCCTGTCCCTGCCCGCATGTGTCCCTGGGTTCTATCCTTTCAGAACCCAGGTGGTTTCCAACAGTTACAGGAGCCTGGACACCACTGCCCGCCCTCAGGCCTGGACCCTCTGTCAGGATGAGCCCGGGTTCTCCGAGAAGTCGGCCCTGGCCTTTGAGGCTGCCCTCGGCTTCGAGCCCTCAGCTTGTCCCCAGCAAGTGGCCGAGGGGAAGTGCTCGAAGGCCGTCCTCCGCCCCCAGGACTCTCGAGCGAATCCGCCCAGCTGCCAGGTCCCCGCGGCGCCCACGTGCTGCCTCCTTTGGGGTGTTTGGGCAACAGGTGGGTGGTGGCTTTTCTAATTGGTGGCTCAGGGGTGACTTGATTTCAAATTTATGTTTCTCAGTTTTGCTGCAGTGGTCACGGACTACTTTTATATTAAAAACTAAATTGGGGGGGAGGGAGAATGGGAAGAGGGTTTGCGTTGTAGATTACTTCTCTTTTCTAAGAACTCCCCAGATTTTCCTGAAATCATCTTGTGCCAGAAGTGACCCAGAGCCGACCCACCCCATGGTGTCGGCTCAGCTGTTTTCTTTCACTGAGTCGTGTGGAGTGTGGGGTCCGCGCCTCGTGCACGGCCTGCATCAGGGCTCAGCTGCGTCCTGGCCGGTGTGGAGGGTCCACTGCCCTGCACTGCCCTGGAAGGTCACTCTGCCTCCCTTGGCCGTGACCTTGGGGAGCACCTGTGGTGCATTCAGTGGGGGTGGGGTCAGCACGTGGTGGACCCGCTGGAGCCACAGGAAGTGGAGACTCGTGGACGAGCTTCCGGGCGTTGAGTGCGGGAAGGAGGGGTTCTGTCCTCACGGGGGACTCGCTGGGACTGCAGACCCAGGGTGCTGGGTGTGGGCCCCGCCGTCTTGAGGACACACGGTTCCCTGGTTGTGAAGAAGTCTCGACTCATGGGAGGAAAACAGTGGTGTGAGGTCGGCAGCGCTTGGGGGCTTTGTTCCTCAGGGGCTGGATGGGGGTGTCCCGCTGGAGACAGGGCCCCCCAGCCACGGGACTGATGGACTGAGAGGACCTTCACCTCAGCTGGGGGTGGGGGTCAGGGTCAGTGGGCTTGCTGGGCCAGGACCCAGGCACCTGGCAGGACGGCCCACGTGCGGCTATGTGTCCAGGAGCTTGGGCTGGGGTCAGTCCAGTACGCTGGGACCTCTTCTGGGAGCCGGCCTGTACGCGGGTCACAGCAGAGGGTGAGACACAGCGCACGCCAGCTCAGCTCAGTGGGGAGGTCTTGCCAGGGTGTCAGTGAGCCCATCAGCCTAGAGCGAGGTTTTCGGAGGAGGCTGGTTCCACCGCCGCCTGAGGTCTGCACAGAGCCCTCCTTAGAACTGGACGTCTGCTGTGGCAGTGGGCACACGAGACCCCCACCGGGTGCGAGAACCAGGACGGCCAGAGCCGACCCTGTGCGGCCTCGCTGAGGGGTCTCCTCTTCAGGTGGGTGGAGCGGAGGAGGGGGCTCTGGCAGTGGGCAGAGAAGGCGTGAGTCCGGTCTGGGTAGGGTCTGCGGAGGGCCCATCACCCTGGGGGTGAGCCGCTGGCGCTCATGACAGCCTCTTTGTAAGAGGGGCTGGCACTGCCCGCCCGCCCAAGCGGGACCCCTCCTGGCAGGTGGGCCCCAGCTGGGTCCCTGGGTCGAGATGGAGCTCTGGATGGCTCTGTGAGGCCCCCTCAGGTGGGAGGGCTGCTCCACCCCCATGAGAGCTTCCCAGCAGGTGAGGTTGTCGCTCGTTCCCCACGAAGGTCTGTCCCCAACGTCGCTGAGAATCTCCATTGCCGTAATCCGGCCCTCACATGACGTCCCCGCAGACTCTGGGCTGGGCCGTGGCTGAGGTCTCTGGACGCAGCAGCTGGGTTGGTCCGCTGGCTGGGCCCTGAGCCCGTGGCTCTGACTCTGGTGCTGGGAGGGCTGCTGGCCTGCTGTTGACGACAGGAAGTCCAGTGTGGTTTTCTGTTTGGAAAACAGCTTGATTTTTGCTTGTCAGCGTAGTCCGAACAGCAGACGGGAAGGACCACCTGGTGGGCGGTCCAGTCTCCCATGTGTTTGTGGGTCTATATCCACGGCGATTTTTTCTTTGTACAAATTACATATATTGCTTTTTCTGATTATAAGCTTACTTGTTTGGTAGGAAACTTGAAAAACACAGAAAAGTACAACAGAAACATTAGAGCTCACTCTCAGTGTTGCAAAGGTAACCACTGCTACCTGTTTTTAAAATAAAGTATACTACATTTAATTTCGCTTGAACTTAACATGATTATAATAATGAAGTGAAACTAGGTGAGGCCAAACCTCCGATGAATGTCTCTGCCAAACGTGTGATGTCAGTTCCTAAGCGATTTCGGTAAAGTTACAAAGAGGTTATAGGAAACATTGAAGTTGGTTTATTTTTACCTACATTTCCTAAAAGAAAGGCTTCAGTTAAGTGAGGCTTCATCAGCAGAGTTATCTAAACAAACAGTAGAACCCCATTTTTAATTTAAAAAAGTTGAAAAGTCAAACCTATTTTCAGAGCGATTCTTCAGAATGTCCACAGGGCAAGGTTGGTGCAGAATAAGCCCAAAGAGGGGCTCTCCTTCCGGAAGAAGACAGGCAGCCGGGGGGGGGGGGTGGTGGGCCCTGGGCGCCAGCCAGCTAGCCCTCTCCCACCACCGCCAAGGGGGCCCCCGGGGCGGCCGTGGTCCCATCTACAGGGAGGAAACAGGCCTCAAAGGAGTGCAGGGCGGGTTAAACCTAGGTGTGAAAGCCGTGTTCTTTTTCTCTTTTTTCTCTCAAGAAGTATTTCTCGATGGGTGCTGTGGGCAACTCCAGGTTGGGGGCAGGACGGTGATCCGGCAGAAGGGGCTCAAGGAGGGAGCTGGGGGTGGGGACCAGTTAGAGGGCAGAGAGCAGAGCACGAGGCAGCCCTGACCGCCCTTAGCTGCAGGCTGGGTGCGGGGGCCAGAGTGGGGGATCGTGACTCACACCGGTGGCAGGTGGTGGCCTGGTGATGACTGAAAGGACAAGCAGAAGGAGAGGTTGTGAGGAGGAGCAAACACTCTTCATCACACGCGCTGGGGTGGGGAGGGGCCGGGCGGCGCGGAGAAGTGAGATTTCCAAATGAGCCGGACTCCCTCCCCCATCCCCTGCCAGGCGGGGCGTGGAGGCTTTGGGCCAGAAAGGCACTGGGAAGAGGGAGGCGGGCAGACCCCGTGGTGAGGGGTGGGCTGAGTCAGGAAGGAGAGAAGAGGGCCCCTTACTGCTCTTGGGAGAGAAGTAGCTCTCCAGCTGGTCTTGAACAAAATGACTCAAGACGGCAAGAGATTCGGCAAGAGATGGGGGGCCGGAGACTTGGGAAGATTAGGGTGACAGCAGCGCTGTGCTGGGTACTGAGCGGGGGGTCCAGCCGCCCCCGGATGCACGGTTGGAAGAGCACCGGGCCAGCACAGTGTGCAGGGGCACGGGGCTTGGAGGGAGGACGGCAGAGGCCCAGCTTTCCTGGGGCTGGAGCAGACTCCCTGGGGCGGAGATGTGAGCCCCTGTCGTCTCAGACCTGGGCGGTGGAGCTGGCCCTGGGACCGAGAGCGTGGGCAGGAACCAGTGCGGGACCTGCCTCTGGCGGATCCTTCCCACCTGCCCTGGCACAGCCGGGACCTGCTCCAGGAGCCAGCACGCTGGGGATCCCGCAGGCCCCTGGGCTGCTCAGGCTGCACCAGTGGACTCCCGGCCACCCCCTTCTGTGAAATCGCCCCAGGCCCCGTGGACACCCCCCCGATTCAACCTGATTCAAGGGAGTCAAGGAGTCTCTACTCCCCTGGTGATCAGAATGGGAAGCAAAACGTCAAGGAAACATTCTGATGTTTCTTGCTGAAAAGTGTAACTTTCCATCTAAATCACAAGTGATTCCTACTCCAGCTCCTGTCCTGTCCTGTCCCTACACCCCCTTCTTCAGAACTAACACCGGCCCCACTGATTTCGGTGGCCAGGCTCTGCACTTGCCCTCACCAGTTGGGGCACTCAATTCCCTCCACTGGTGTGTGGGCACTTCACAAACATCGAGGGGTTCAAGGCAGATGCACAGTTGAGCAGGTGGAGCCGGAGCTTGGGGGACATTGTCAGCAGCCCTTTGGGTTGCGGCAGCAGTTAATTGTTTCTATGCAGGTTAGAGAGGATGGAGTCTGCCCTCCAATCACCACCAAACATGCAGCAAATGTCCCAGGAGAGGACAACAACTTCCTGACAAAGAGCAGCTGGTAAAATGAGCCAGCAGCAAATGGTTTTGGTAAACGCCTCTCAACTTGCTTTTCTGAAAAATGAAGACATGGGATGACGTCCCGTAGGAGGCGCTGGAGCCTGGGACGCTGGCTGTGCGTCCACGGATGCACCGAAGCCGGGTGGGGGTGCTGGGCCCTTTGGAGAGTCCGGTGCCTCCGGCCGCGCAGCCCCTCCCTCCCTGGTGTGGAAGGGAGAGGGGGCTGCTCAGGCAGCTGGGGCTCCCGACCCCTTCCTGTTTCAGGAGTGTCTTGTGTGTGGCCGGGAGGTGGGGGGACCCGAGAAGGGAACCAGGGTGCCCAGGAGCCGAACGCGGAGGCCCCTGCTGGAGGCCGCCCCGCCGTGTCCCCGGAGGTCTCCTCGTGGAGGCTGCTTCCCTGCCAGCATCACGGGGCCCTTGTCATGTCACGGGCGGGGTCCTGGGGCGCACACTAGGAGGGCTGTGCCCACAGAGCGGGGTGCTGCTGTCCACTGCCCGCCTGGAGGTTCACTCCGAGCCTCGCCCCCTCCCGTGACACCAGAACTCAGTGCGCTGGTGGTTGCCCTTAATTGCGTGGGGCCACACCCACCCGGCTGTGCTCTGGGGGCTCTGACTAATGAGTAGCCCCGTTCTGAGAGCATAGGTGTCCCCTGGCACAAACAGGATGCTGGTTAGTCCCCGCCTTAATCCACTGGGACATGGCCAGAGTGAGTCCCAACTCTGCCTCTCAAAGGCTGTACAGCCTTGGGGAAACTGCTTGACCTTTCTGAGCCTCCGTGTCCTCATCTGTATAATGGGGTGATGATGGCACCAACCCCACAGGGTTGTGGTGGAAATACAGGAGACCATCCACAGGAAGATCTTGTCGATAAAGGACATGCCATAGTGTCATGATTATCAAATGTGCGAAATGGCTGCAGTGGGGCTCTGAGGGCAGATGGGTGTCCCCCCTGGAAAAAAGAAACCTCAAAATGCAGAGGGTGGGTCAGTGGCCCTCATGCCGAGATGCAGCAGTTCCCCCCCACCCCCCGCCCCGGGATGCAGGCCGGCGTGAGCCTCCCTTGTGGTGGGTGGTCTCTGGGTCCTGCCACTGGTGACGATGGCTGGTGGACCCCAGGCCCTGCCAGGCGGCCTGTGATGGGAAGATGGGCCCCTGTGAGCCCGACTGGGAGGGCTTCCCAGGAGAGATGAGAGTCAGGTTGAAAAAGGGCTTCCATTTTCAACCGAAGGAAAAGTGGCTGAAGAAATCGATGTAGCAATTTCCTAGGTTCTGAAGGGCTTGGGGAGGGCGGCTGCCGGGCTCAGGTCAGCGTAGTTGAGCGCCAGGGGTGGGGAGAAGCCAGGTGCCCAGGTGGCGACACTCGGGGCCCCCGTCCTCCGACCACGGAAGGCTCTAGGGTCTGTTCTCAGAGGAAGGCCGTGGGGCTGAGGGGCGGACTCGGGTCTGGGGCTGAGCTGTCTCTGCTCGACCCCCAGACCGGGGCCTCCAAGCCACTCACTCGAGCCCGAGGCCCTCGCTGGGGCCGTCACCTGTCACCTGACGGAGGCAGCAGACAGGATCTGTGTGGCGTAGGGGCTGCGGCCAGCAGAGGCTCAGGAGCAGGGGTGCGGGCAGGCGGGTGGGCGGCTGCTCCCCACCCCAGACCTGGGGCATTGCCTTCCGTGGGCCACCGCAGCCAGGCGCTTCCAGGGCCGGAGGGGTGCAGTGGTTTACCCATTTCATGGACAGTGAGACTGAGGCTCAGAGAGGCTCCAGGTCCCAAGGCCTCTGCATGTGGCTTGGACCCTGGACCCTCCTCCATCTGGGCTGCGGGGCTGAGAGCAGGCCTGACGGGGGAGGGCCGGGCCAGCCAGAGGGCTGTGTCAAGGGCAGGCCGTCTTCCACCTCCCGAGGGGGCAGGTGCGGGACTGGGTTGGAGAGGGTTTGGTCCAGCACCAAAACCCAGCAGAGGGGAGGCAGTCCTGCCAAGGAAAGGAGGCCAGCGTCCAGCGCCTCCTGGGCCACGCGATCCTGCTTCTGCCCCGCTTGTTAGGGGAGGAAACGAGGCTGGCAGAAGCAGCTTAGGAAAGCGGGACAGAGGGCACGAACGTTACATCCCAGTGCAGTGGAGATGGCGGGCCCCTCACTCAGGCTTTCAGAGGGAGTCACTTCCCTGGTCTGAACGTCCAGCCACTTCCCTGGCCTGGCCTCCTCGGTTGGGCACTAAGGGGGCCCAGGAGGACAGACAGCTCCCGGAGGAGAGGACCCGTGAGGCTTCATGGTGTGAGCTAAGACCGCGGCTGGGGGAGGGGGCAGAGGCAGGATGTCCTGTCCCCATGGTGCCTGAGATGGTCCAGAGCCCCAGGCGGTGTCACCCACTCCCGAGGCTGTGACCTCCAGGGGCTGAGAGGCTCAGGCTGTCCCCTGGGCACCTGCCTGGGCACCCCCGACCTGGTCACCCGTGGCCAGGCTCCGGACCTCTTCAAAGAGGGAGGAGGGCAGAGACCAGTTGCTACCTGGGGGCTGTACCCCTCACCCCCTGCTGGTCACTTAAGCCCCGGCTACCAGCTTCCTTGTGCGCATGGGGGCAGGTGCTCACGGGCTGTGTTACTGGGCAAGTCGCCTAACCTCTCTGTGCCTCATTTCCTGGCCTACAGGTGGCGGCTTCCCTCGCCCTCCCCCCAGCTCTGGCCTGGCTGGAAGGATGAAGACTTAGGGTCCCCCGAGCCAAGTCACAGGGCAGCAGCGGAGGCAGGAAGGGTGCACCATCAAATAGAAATGGCCTGACCGCTACCCCGTGCGCTGTCTCCGTGGAGGGGCTGTGGCGGGCCTCCCTTAGGTACTCGCAGACCCCTGGAGCGGCGGGGGACAGAAGGCACTTCCCCGGTCTCCAGACACCCCCAGTCCCCCTCTCTGCCGAAGCCTGCTCCCCACAAAGGCAGCTGCTGTGAGGTCCCCTGGAACGTGCCTTGGGAACGGGGTTGGGGGGCAAGCTCACGGCGCCTGGACAGTGGGGAGGCCCCCTCTTACCTTGTGAAGGGTCCCCCGTGGCACCCAGGACCAGGCCACAGACGACCAGCAGTACCCCGGCAGGACGCATGGCTGCACGCAGGGCTGTGCTGGGCAGGAGCGCCGGCAGCGAGGTGCTGGGGGAGCCCCGCCCCGCGAACCGCCTGCCTGGGGTGCGGGTGGTGGTTTCTTGCTCTTCGTCTCCACATCTTGCAGCTACAAACTCAACCGCTTCCTTTGTAAAAGTTTCCAAACAGCGATTATTTGCAGGGGAGGGGAGAAAGAGGTGAGAGCTGTGAGCAAAACTTCTGCGATTTTCTACCCTTGAAACACATGGAAGAGACGTTGCAGCAGAAAAATGAGCAGGAATTTTCAGAAGCACACTCACTTGGGGTTCCTTCTCCAAAGGGTATGCTCCTCAGGCCTAGATTCTGGGGTCTGAGTGGCTCCCTGCAGGAGACTGTCCTCCTGCTGGCGTGAATTAGGCGACTCTCCCTGGGAAGTAACAGGAAAACAGGGTGCAGACTGCAGTTCAGAGGATGACCATCGCCAGGCCTGGAACTGGGTGAGGAACAGCGTTTGCTGATGAATGATTGATCCTTGAAACTTTTTGGCTCAGAGCTGGCAAAGGAGAGGAACAGTGTCTGGCCTAGAGGTCCCGGCACTCTGCCCAACCTCTAGGCCAGGCCCACGGTTAGGAGTGGCAGCTCTGGAGCCAAAAGGCTTGAGGCTCTACTTCTGAACACCTGGGCCACCTTGGGTGGAGGTCTCCAAGCCTCAGTTCCTCAGGTTATGCTGAGGATTTGGGGATGTCGTGAATGTAAACGGCCACTGTGCCTGTGCCCTCCACCAGGCATGGCAAGGAGTTGGGCTGCCCCTGTGCTCACGGCCTTGACCCTGCAGTACCTCGGGGGCCGGCGGTCACTCCTGCATGTCCTCAGTGCGGAGGGTCATTCCCACTTTCAGAAGCTCCGGGGGTTGGGGAGCTCAGAGCGGTTATGGGACTTGCCTGTCACTGCACTGTCTCTGGCCCTTGGCCCTGTTGTCTGTGAATGTGGGTGATGGTCCACCTCGCCGCCCAGGCCTGGGGGCGAGCAGAGGCCCAGAGAGGAGGAAGGAACTGGCGTTAGAGCAGCGTTACAGGCCCCCGGGGAAGTGTGCATGTGTGCACTGGGTACATGTGTCATGTGTATGCGTGTGCATCCAGTCTTTATATGTGTCTGAATGTGAACATGTGGAAGTGTGTTTTTCTGAGTGTGAATGAAAGGTGTGTATGTGCTTACACGCAGATGTGTATAAGTCTGTGTGAGTGTGTTTTGTATGTATGTTGTGATATTGATTTTATGTGTCCACTGGGCCTTAATCGCATGAGGCAATTCCTTGTGATAAATCTCTTTATACACACACACACCCTACTGCCTCTGTTTGTCTGGAGAACACTGACCCACACGTTTGTGCAGGTGTCTGTGCCTGTATGTATCTGTGTGTGAGAGTGTACATTGCTTTCGAGTCTGTGTGTTCATACGTGTTTTTGTGTCTGTGTCTCTGTGCACGTGTGTGACTGTGTGTGTACGTGCACTATTTCTGCCCCATCCTCGGCCTGCTGGGGGTCGTGGGCTCTGCACTGAGCCCCACTCATTCATTGGTGGGTCTGTTCACCACTCACCCTTCCTGCCACCCTTTCCTGCTTGAAGTGTGGTCCCCTGCCCAGTGCCCAGTCAGCACTCCCTGGGCCCTTGATGGAAATGCAGCTTCTCAGGCCCTGCCCGTGATCAGGCCCTATGAGTGGGGCCCAGGAATCTGTTTTCACAAACCTCCCAGGAGACTTTTTGTCTTCTGGCCTCCACGCTGTGCCCCCTGCTGGTTGGCTGGAGCCGTCCAGTTCTCAGGCTGTCCTCCCCTCGGCCGAGGAGCGAACCGGACACCTGAGCCGTCCTGCTGCTTCCAGGTCCCGAGCTTCCTGCCTCGTGCAACCCGTCTTGGCCACAGCCGGGCCCAGGGAGCCTGGGGCTCCGCCAGAAGTGTTGCTGCATTTGTTCTGATGACAGCGGTGGTGATGGGGAGAGGGCATGTTCCAACACTTGCTGTGTGCTGGGCACTTTTCTCAAATCCCCACACCATTTGACAGTCGAGGAAACTGAGGCACAAGGGGGTGAGAAGTTGAGGGAAGTTCTGCAGAGTTGGGGCCCAGGCCCAGCGCTGTGGTCCCGGCCGCTGCCCTGCACTCCCTGCCCCCTGCGCCCCCTGCCCCTGGCCTGGGGCCCCAAGCCGGGGCTGTCCGTGCCGGCCACGCTGGCACTGGCCAGCCTGCAGATGCCAGCTTGGCCATGGGGGTCCCTGATGGTGGCCCGAGTGAGCTGACATCCTGTCCAGCACGACTGTTGGCGAAAGCATCACCAAGCCCTGCAGAGCAGGAGTGTGGGGGGCCTTGGAAGGAGTCTAGGGCTGTGTGTGTGTGTGACTTTTGTGCACCCAAACAATGTACAGAAGAAGCACAAAAACTGGTTGTCCCAGGAGAGGATTATCCGATGGGCTTCTGAGACCTTACGCCCTGCGTGTACTTTATTTTCTAAAGTCCACGGTGGTTGTCTGAGTGGAGGGGCAGGAATGTGCTTCTTTGGTCTGGGAAGAGCTGCTGGGTGGCGAGCAGACCTTGTCCACACGGTGGCGCTGTGACCTAAGAAACGAGCAGGTCTCGCCCGGCGTTTCCCACGCTGTGGGCTGGGGGCTTCCTCTTCTGCTCTGGGACCGCCACCGTGCCCCCACCCCCGCCCCGCCCTGCTTCCGTCCCTACATCTGCTGTACTGGTGATGGACTTCAGCAGTCCTCGGCCCTCTCTGGGGAAATGCAGTTCTCAGCGGGGGTGGGAGGGACCCTGCAAATCTTCGGCCTCCGGGCTCTTCACTCTCCCCAGGCTGGGCCTCCTCCTGGGGGATCTTGGTGCTTGTGCGGGTGGGGTTCCTGCACCCAGTGCCGCCCCCAACCATCCGTCATGATCGCACATTCTACACGTGGGGGGCTGCATGTGTCGGCATGTCCATCTCCATGGGGTCTGGGGCGTCCCTGGGAAGAGCCACAGGCTGGGGCCTGGAATCACCCTAAGATGCTGGTGCCGTGTCTGGACTTGATCTCAGCGGGGCTGTCGGTGTGGTGGCCCCTGGAGTGGCAGGTGACAAAGCCCTGGATCAAACCCACCCTGAAGCTCATGTGCTGCTAGATTTTCCAGTTATGAGTTCCCATCCAGTCTCTTGCTGCTTAAGACCATTCTAGTTGGATTTTCTAGGTTTGTTTCCCTTTCCCTCAGCATAAAAGGCCCCAACTGACAGATGGGAAACAAGTTTGTGGCTGGGTCGGTATCAGGGGTATGTGCTTGCCAGTTGGGAGGCTGGAGAAGTTGGTAATGCTATTGACCAGGAGAACTGAGAACCTTTCCAGTGGTGACGGGAGCCTGGATCCACAGGTGGAGCTGAACTCACGGGCCACAGGCACAGTGGGGCTTGGTTCCTGGATACTGCACACAACCTGCCTTACCTGTCTCAGTGCTGTGGCTTCTGCCCAGAGGTCATGTAAAGGCCTGGCCTGGCTTCTGACACCCGTTACCTAAGGTTGCCAGTTAAAATACAGGGCACCCTGTAAACTTGAATTTCAGAGAAACAACAAATAAATTTTTAGTATAAGTATATCCTAAATATTGCATGGGATGTACTTATACTGAAATCATTCATTCTCTAAAGTCCAAATTTTCTGTATTTTTATGTACTAAACCTGGCAGCCCAACCCTTGCTTGGTCTGGTGACCTGGGTGGAGGGACCGAGTTGCCAGCTCTTTACACGTGATTCTTCTGTGTGGATCCGGGGACTCTCAGCTCAGGGCCCTGGTGGGTCAGCCTGGTCAGCTGACCACACCGGCCAGCCCTGGGTCCTGGTTTGGAGCAGCACGTGGTGTGACGGGACGGGACGAGATTCCGCTGCTCCTCTTGCCCTTACGCTTTGCGGGTAAGAAGCGTCCTCAGGGGCCCTGATACTTGCTCTCCTGGGTGGGCTGGATGCTGCCCTTCGCTTGGGGACTCCGCGAGGGCTGCGCTGCTTGGCCTCCCACTGTGTCACCCAGACAGCGACTCAGGCACGACGTCATGTTGCGGCAGCGGCTTCTCACGGAGACTGGAGCTCAGCCTGCACAGCTGTGTGTACCGCCCTGAGAGTGGCTGAGGCCAGGGCCTGGGACCAGGGGGCTAGCCCGGAGGGGCTGAGGGCGCGGCTGCCCCCTCTGCTGACTGCTTGGTGGGCACAGGGCACCGCCGGCCCCACGGGGGGGACCTTGATGCTCATCCTCCAGCCCAGGGGAGGGTCACGCCCTTTCCCAGGGGCAGCCTGAACCCCCGGGGCTCCAGGCAGGACCTCTCTGCAGGCCCATCGCCGCTCCGGAGTTCTGGCTGCCCTCACGCCCCAGCAGGCCGCCGCTCTCCCCGCACCATCTTGTTTGCTCCCCAGGGACTCATCCCTACTGTCTCCACAGAAGGGATATTTAAGTTGAGCTCTGATGACGGGGTAGGAGTTTTATTGGCAGGAAAGGAGGGGGTGAAAGCAGAGGGAGCATCGTGACCAGAGGCTGGTGGGGGTCGGGCTCCTCATCAAGACAGCTGTGCTGCTCCGTGTGGCCGCAGCTGGGGATAGAGGAGCTGGCCCAGCCTCATCGTGTGGTCCTGGACCTTTGGGTCCTTCTTGGGGCCACCTGCGCCTAGGAAGGTTTGCTGAAGGGGAGCAAGTGCTGGTGCTGACAGAGAACTTGGCTCTGCCGCTGCCAGCCAGGCCCTTGTCCAGTGGCTGTTTAAGCCTCACGCTGCAGGACAGTGGCAGTAGAGTGACCTATGACCTGGCATTGGAGAGCCAAGGGCTGTGTGCAGATCTAGACTCTGTGTCCACCTGTATCGTCCCCACCCGCCTGCTGAGTTTCCATGGGCCGCATTCTCTTCCAGTGGGTTTTACAGCCAAGGGCTGTCAGGGTCTGGAGTTGGGGCTCTGGAAACTCCTGGAAAGGCTGGAACTGGAGGATGAGGAGGAAGAGACTCAGGGCAGGACGTCGGGTGCTGGAACCTGCTGTGACCCCAGGACAGGGACACGGGCTGCTGACCGCCGAGGGGAGGCGGCTCTCTGACCTGTTTTCCCCCTTCACATCTTTCTTTCTGACTAAAGCTGCGTTTTCTGCTCTTAAGGCTTCACGTGATTACATTTAGCCCCCTGCCATACCCCTGTGTTCTGGGTAATCACCCCACCTCGAGGTCCTTCCTCACATCTGCAGTGTCCCTTTTCCCTGAAGAGTACTGTAGTCACAGGTTTCAGGCTTAGGATGTGGGCATCTCTGGGGCCATTGTTGTGTCTGCTTCAGGAGGTGTCAGGAAGAGGAGGGCCCTGCAAGGTGGTGGGCCAAGAGCTGCTGAGGCCTCTGGGGGCCTTGGCTCAGCTGTCTCACAGACCGCCTACCTTCATCCTCCTCCTCAGGAAGGTCTCACGCTGAGTACCGCCCCTCCAGCAGACCTGAGACAATGGTTGGAGCACTTGGCATATGGGGGGGTCCCAGTGAGACAAGTGCACTCGTGGACAACAGCCAGACCACACGTGACCATGGCACTCTGCCCACTCCCTGCTGCCCCTGCCCAGGAAGCCAGACCACAGCCTCTGCTGCAATCATCCCAACGGTCAGGCTTGGTCAGGAGCTGCCAGCTTCCCTAATTTTTGTCCCCGTGTTCAACTTAGCATCAATCAGAGAAGAAAGCCGAATGTGCCCCCAGCCAGGCCTGCGGGATGCCCCGCTTCTAGTTGCCTGCCTCCAGCCTCCCCCGTCCCCGTCCCTGCACGCCCGTCTCTGCCACGCGCCAGTGGCTGAGTTCCCTTGCTGTCTCATGCTCTGAATAGGGGAGATAGCTTTTGCTTGTTCTCTTCTGGGTGGTCCTTGTTTATTTCCATGCCGGGAGACGTGAGTGGGGAGTGGGACGGGGACACAGCCTGTACAGGTGGGCTAACGCACAGGTTCTTGCTGGGCAGCTGGGAATCTCAGAGCCAGGCCCCTGGAGGGTGGGGAGGTGCTGGGTGGTGGGCTGGAGAGAGCCCTCAGGCAGAGGTGGCTCTCACAGTGTCCCCCCAGTAGCACGGCCACCCTGCCAGGCACTGCGATGTGGGCAAGGCACTGAGAGCACCTGCCTCCGGCCGCCGGCAGCTTCCAGGTGGGGTCCTGGTTCCTACGGGGACCTCTCATGAGAATAGCCCCACAAGCTTGGCAAAAATGCAGACAGTTTGTTCCTGAGTGAACACTCACTCTGTGGATCTGGGTGTGGGGCTGGGAATGAGCATCTTCAGAGCGCCTGGGGGCCCAGCTAGACCTTGGAGCACAGCTGGGTCTCCACGAGAGCTCAGGCAGACACACCGCCCGCCCCACGGCCCAGGTTTGTCTTCCTCCCTGCGTCCCTCCTCGTTTCACGGAATGATTGCGGATTTAAATGGGTGAAGATGGTATCAACTACAAATTGGCACTTGCCGTTGGCACTTGCCAGCTACCTCTACAAGGATTAAGTCAGGTGCTGCTGCAGCTGCTGACTTTCAACACCCCCTGAAAGGAGTTCAGGGTGGAGAGCAGAAATGAGGCCCTCTGTGCTCTGGGAAAGACTGGCAGAACAGGTCTACAGATACATATTTTCAGGAGCAGATTTTATGAGCCCGATTCTTGTATCTCCTCATATCTAGAAAAGCACTAGAATCCTTCATGGTGACGACTGCTCCTCATGACTAGCAGAAACCTTCTGTAAAAAAAATATGTGCTTGATTGCATGTACTCCCCTTGAACCAAAATCACACATACACTGACCTTCCCCCCACCTCTTTGGAGTAGTTTCTCAGAGCCATCTGAAATGCTGTCTCCCGGGCTGCAGTCCTCATTTTGACCCAAATAAAACTTAGCTCGCAACTCTCACATTGTGCATTTTTTTTTAAGTCGACAGTGGCTTCTCTGCCTCGGTCCCCCTTGGCATCTGACAACCCATTTATTGCTGTTAATTAGCCACCCGGGCGTACCTTCCCTCGGGCGTCTGTAACTCTTGGGCCTCGTTCGTTTGGCTCCATGCTGATGCAGATAACCCGTTTCACTGGCTTTCCTTCTGCCATTAGTTTCCGTAGCCCTCGTGTAAAATTTCCGGATTGTAATTTCCCGATTCCAAGTTGTGTGGTGAGCTAGGGTTGGTTTCACCGCCTCCCTTGCCTTTGTCCCATCCTTGGTGAATTTTTAATTGTGCAGGTGAATCTGCTGAGGTGTTTACCCTTCTGAAACCCCTGGGACCAGCCCAAACCAGGGCTGGCTGGACTTACATGTTGTGTGTGTGGTGGGTGCAGGTGTCACAGAACCAGGAATCCAGGGTCAAAGGGACAGTCATGAAAGTCGGTTCTCACTTGATTTCTTCCACAACATTTTAGTAGAAAAATTTTCAAGTTTTTTCAGAAAAGTTGAATGAATTGTTCTGTGGACATTCACATGCCACCCCCTAGATGCCACAGTTAACTTTTTCTGCATTGGCTCCATCCATCCATCATCCATCTATCCATCCATCCATCCATCCATCATCCATCCATCATCCATCCATCATCCATCTATCCATCCGTCCATCCATCAATCCATCCATCCATCCATCATCCTTCATCCATCCGTCATCCATCCATCCATCCATCCATCATCCTTCATCCATCCGTCATCCATCATCCATCATCCATCATCCATCCATCCATCCATCCATCATCCATCTATCCATCCATCATCCTTCATCCATGCATCATGCATCCATCCATCCATCATCCATCCATCCATCTATCATCCATCCCTCCATCATCCATCCATCATCCATCCATCCATCTATCATCCATTCCTCCATCATCCATCATCCATCCATCCATCCATCCATCCATCCATCCATCCATCCATCATCTATCATCCATCATCCATCCATTCATCCACCCATCATCCCTCAGTTCCTCTTGCTGTTTTTGCACATTAACTACAAAGTAGCTGCACTTCGGTTGATGTTGAATCCTGGGGACCCCATGCTGCCCAGTGACCACGTGGCCTCAGTTTAAATTCCCCTGGAAACAGGAAACCTGCTGCCTGCTGTAGCCCAGTTCCACCGCTCCAGCTGAACCAGGTTCCCTTCTGTGCCAGGGGCCCAGTGACAGGCTCCCTTTCTCCCAGGTGTGGCTCTTCAACAGAAGGCATTGAAGGGAAGCAAGAGGTGGAACCCATGGGGATGTTAGAGCCCGGGGCTGGGCCCCTCCCGGCCTCTGGCCCAGGTCCTCTGGCAGGCCCGGAATGTGTGGGTCTGACAAGCCCGTCGGCGAGGCTGATGCAGCTCATCCAGGCTCCACTTTGAGAACTGCTGATTTAAGCTTGCACGGCTCAGTGGAAGTCCAGTTATCCCTAAAATAACTGCTTAGTCAGAGTCTCGGGTGTCCTTTTGGAATAGGTATGGAAACATGCTTCTGGCCCGAGGGTACCACTCTTTGACCCCCGAGGGAGGCCAGGCCAGCCCCTCTCCTGGGCCCCCGGACACGCCAGGCTGCTGGCCGTGGGGCGGGCACCTTCAGGGTGGCGATTTACTCCTGTCTGGGTGTGTTTCAGGCTGCGTGTCTCTGCAGGTCTGCCGCTGGCCGCCCCAGTGGCCTCTGTGGCTCTCCTCAATGCCTGGGTGTCCATGGCTCCACTGACCGACAGGAGATGGGGTCCTGGCTGAGTCCCCGCAGAGAGACATCATCATTAGAGCTGGATGGGCCGTGGCACCAATAACCTTTCTTTGCTTAATTTATTTCCTCACCACCCAGAGTAAAACGTTCTGTAAGCAGGCAAGTGTGTGTCTCTGAGAACGCCTTTGCCTTCTTCGGACTGCACAATGCTGTCTTTCACACTCTGCTGTTGCAAGTTAAGTCATTAAAGAAGGAGTAAACTTGTGCTAATTGTCGATGGCTTATTACTACCTACTAGGACGGCCAGGCTGGGGATGTGTGTGAATTTCATTAATTTCTCCAGGCTTTTGGGGTTTGGCTTGAACTCAAAGGCCCTCCATGAGCAAACTCTTGTAAAAGCTTTAATTAACTCTTGCCAGTGTCAATATGTTTTATTACCTTCTGCAGCCCACAGGCTCCCCTGTGGCTAAATTACTCAGATGTTCCCAGCCGCGGTCATGAAGGCCGGTGCTCTGGGCAGACGGGAGTGGATTGAGTTGCTTTATGGGCTTCAGCTCAAGGGCAGTTCCTCTCCATCAGAGATGATGGCGGGGGCGAGTAGGGGTTGTCTTCTGCTCTGGGGAGTCAGAACTTGTTGCATCAGAAACCGAAGGGCTGAGCTTAGACTGACATATACACACTGCTATATATAGAATAGATAACTAATAAGGACCTACTGTATAGCCCAGGGAACTCTACTCAATACTCTGTAATGACCTATATGGGAAAAGACTCTAAAAAAGAGTGGACATATGTATATGTATAACTGATTCACTTTACAGTGCAGCAGAAACTAACACAACATTGTAAATCAACTATACTCCAAAAAAAAATTAATTTTAAAAAAAGAAGCCAAGGTGCTGAGCTTGGAGATATGACCTTGGCCATGCCCTTGAAGGCTACGTGGGGTCTGGGACTCAAGTTCGGGTCTTGATCTTCGCTTGGAAGCTGTGGGGTGGAGGGCGAGTCACCCCCACCTCTGGCTCCCTTTCCCTCCATTTGAAGGCGAGGGCAGGAATCCTGCCCCTAGACGGCCAAGTGCGGGGGCATCTTCACGGCCATAGGTGTATGCAGAGCCGCTGACTTCCACTGGCTCATGGTCTGGGGTCCGTGGCTGCCTGGCCTCTCAGGGTGGGAGCCAGGGGACAGACGTTGTCAGCCTGTGGCCCCTGCGGCAACCACCTGCCACATTCCACCCACACCCGCAGCCCCTGCCTCCCTGCCCACAGGACCAGAAGGGCTGGGGGGGGGGGTGACAAGCCCAACCTCACCATGACTCCTGGGTGTGGAGGGGGTGGAGGTCTGCACGATGGGGGCACCCCAGCCTGCCAGGCCTGCATCCCCGTGCCACTGGCTTCCCCTTGGCTCCAAATCCAAATTTATCGAAACATTGATCTTTGAGGCTTGCTACTTTGATTTGATTGAGGTAATATTTACATGCAGTGAATGTAAGATCGTAAACGGATGATTCCATGAGCTTCCGCAGATACACACAAGCGGGTACGGGGCCCCGGGTTCCCTCGAGCCCTGGCACCAGTCCGCTGGCTCCCCAGGCACCGTGTTCTGATTTGGTCCCCAGAGACTGGCCACCTTGAGCTCTGCACGAGGGACTTTCCCATCCCCCTTCTTCTGTGTCAGGTGATGTCCCTGGGGTTGAACCCTGTGGTTTGTGTGTCAGCGTCTCCTTTCCTTTTACTGAGGAGTAGGGTTCCCGTCTGTTTGTCCGTTACTTGTTGACGTGTGTTACATTTTGTCCAGGTTTTGGCCATCATGAAAAATGCTGCTATAAACGTTCTTGCACAATGCCCTTGTGTGGTTGTTGATTTTGTTTCTCTTGGAGGGTATTGTTGAGTCGCTGGGTAGTGTGTGTTCAATTTCATGAGAAACTGCCAGGCTGTTTTCTGGCCGTACCGTTCTTCACCCCCAGCAGCAGTGCTGTCAGCACTTGCTACTGTCAACCCTGAACTTTAGCCGTCATGGTGGGTGCACAACAGCATCTCCTTGAGATTCTCATTTGCATTTTCCTGAAAACTGATGGTGTTGGGCTTCTTCTCATCTACTTATTGGACAACTGTGTATTTCACTTTGTGAAGCATTTGTTCATGTTTTTTGCTCATTTTTAAATTGACATGTCTTCTTATTGATTTGTATTTCTTTATATCTTCTGGGTAGAAATCAATAGTCAGGTATACACATTACACAAGTTTCTCCTGGTCTGGGGCTTGTCTTCATAAGCAGAAGTTTTTCATCTTGATGAGTGCTTTCTACTTTTGTAATTGAGATGTATGTAGACTCTCTGAGCTGGGATTGTAAGTTCGGTTTTTGTAATTAGAGAATTTCATTATTCCCTGAAATATGACACAAATGAATCTATCTATGAAACAGAAACAGAATCATGGACATAGAGAACAGACTGGTGGTTGCCAAGGGGGAGGGGGTTGGGGGAGGGATGGAGTGGGAAGTTGGGGTCAGCAGATGTAAGCTTTTCTATATAGAATGGATAAACAACAAGGTACTACTGTATAGCACAGGGAACTATATTCAATATTCTGTGATAAACCATAATGGAAAAGAATATAAAAAATAATGTATATATATGTATAACTGAATCACTTTGCTGTACAGCAGTAATTAACACAACATTGTAAATCAACTATAGTTCAATTAAAAAAAGAAAGTAAAAAATTTCATTATTCCCATGATACACCCACCGCTCACCCCAAGGTAACTGGCATTGGCAGCCTCACCTGCGTCCTCCTTCACTTTTCTCCACACTGCAAACACACCCATGTGAGACTGCCCTTTTTTTTTCACTTAGGTGGGCCTGGACTCCACACTCAGGGACTGTCCTTCTCACATCACAGCACAGTGGTGCATCCACGGAGGCAACACAGGTGGAGATCTGACACCTTCTTTTTCGTTGCTGCTTAATATTCCAGAGAATGGATGTGCCATGGTTTATTTAACTCCTCTTTTTAAAGACTTTTATCTTTTTATTTTGCTGGGAATTCAGGTTGTTTCCAGTTTCTTGCTGCCTCAAACAATGCTGGGATCCGAGCACACAGCTGTCACACCACCTCACCATGTCACAGGCCTTGGAAGCTGCTGCCTTTTTCCTGTGGGATAAATTCCCAGTGCGAGATCGTTGGGTCATTGAGTGTGTGGTTTTGAGACTTGACAGGCCTGGCAGATTCTTCCCCCGAAGACTGTGGGAATTCACAGCAGTGGGTGAGGTTCTGCGTCCCGTTCACAAGCACTGGCTGCTGTCACTTAACGTGTATGCCAGTCAGATGGGCGATGACACTCTTACTCATCCCCCTGCAGCCCAGTTGTGCTTTTCTATGAGCTCATCTTAAAAACCGACTTGCACAGATTATCTACAGATTTCTTTGCTGTTCAGAAATGTTCTTTTTCTTTCTCCCCATTTTGTCTTCAACACTCTCCCTTCCTCTTCACCTTGTCCTTCTCAAATGACGTGTTTCAAACATTTTCCAAACAGTTCCTAGGAGATCTTTGGTTCTCATTCAGTGATTTCCCATCTTTTGAAATGGATGTGACTCTCCCCACGTGTTTTCCTCCAGCCTCGGGCCCTGCCGACAGGCCTTGTGGCCGCTTGAGCTCCCTGGGAATCCAGTGCGGAGCTTCTGGGTAAGACTTTGATTACGGCTGGCTTTATAGGAACCGTCTCAGTTTTGTAATTGTGTCCTAGTGTCCTGGACGTGGTTTCTTTTTAGAGGACTGATCCTACCCGCCCCGGGATCAGATTCATCCTGACTGAATCTGAACCTCCCTCCGTGGTGACTGAGCTTGTTTCTGAGCCTTTCTTCCCGAGAGTGGGTTTTGTGGCTGGAGAGCCAGCTCCTGGCCCCTGTGGAACCGGCACCGCCGGCCTCGGTGTGGCGTGGCTCCATCCCGACCACCGGCAGGGCGTCTGCACCCCAGGAAGGAGGGTGCCCTTAGAGCCCAGGAAGCGGTGTGCATGGAGGGGCCATAGCCTCGTCCAGAGCAGGAGGAGCACGCCCAGCCCCTCTCTCCTCCTCCACTCTGGGGCGCTTTGTGGAGACTGGGGCCAGGCAACCAAAGCACGGAAATGCTTTTCAAAGCGTCAAAACCTATTTGACTAGGGTTTGAGCCTTTCAGCATTTCAACTGTCCGTACATGTCCACGTGTCAAGTGAAAAGGCCTCCATGAAATTAATTTCTTTCTCTCTCTCTTTTTTTTTTTCTTTTAAATATTGCCTAGAGCACAGGGCCTGCACAAGTGCAGCACTTTATTATTATTATTTTTAAAAACATTTATTTATTTATTTATTTAGTCTGCGCCGGGTCTTAGTTGCGGCACACAGGATCTTTAGTTGCGGCATGTGGGATCTAGTTCCCCGACCAGGGATGGAACCCGGGCCCCCTGCATTGGGAGCTCAGAGTCTTACCCACTGGACCACCAAGGAAGTCCCTCTTTCTCTTTCTTTCTCTCTCCCTCCCTCCCCCTTCCTTTCTTCCTTCCTTCCTTCCTTCCTTCCTCTCTCTCTTCTTTCTTTTCCTTCTCCTTCCCTCCCTCCCTCCCTCTCTCCATCTAATAATGCTCTATGTAGAACATTTGAATTATTATACCACAGAGTATAATGAATAAAAGAAAGCTTGCAGACTTCCCTGGTGGTCCAGTGGTTAAGACTCTGTGCTCCCACTGCAGGGGGCACAAGTTTGATCCCTGGTCAGGGAACTAAGATCCTGCATGTCGCATGGTGCGGCCAAAGGAATAAAAAAAGAAAAAGAAAAAAAGCTTGCAAACTTGCACATAATCTCACTATCCTCAGATAATCTCCCACACTAGCTTTGTGGATTTCTTTCAGTGATACACATACATTTATATACATATAATATATATATTAAATTTTATATGCATTTAAAATTTGGCTCCTATTATGTATGCAATTCTCTCTTACTTAACATTATATTATCTGCATTTAACTATGTCATTAAGTATTCTTTAAAAATGTAATTTTTGGATAAACTTTTTATTGAAGTATAATATACACAAAAGAGTGCACACACCATAAATGTGTAGCTCAATTGATTTTTCACATGAAAATGTGATTTTTACACTACAAAGTAATCTGTTGCATGTAACTTATCTGAGCAGCCTGTTGTTTGTAATTTTGCATGATGATAAATAGCTCTGTTACAGACCTCCCTGTGCACAAATCTTTGGGTGCATCCTGGGTGACTGATTTTTAATTAAACATACACGATTGTAGGAATCACCCTCCCAGACTTCAGACTATACTACACAGCTACAGTCATCAAAACCACATGTTCCTGGCACAAAAACAGATACATGGATCAATGAAACAGAATAGCGAGCCCAGAAATAAACTCACACATGTATGGTCAATTAATCTACGACAAAGGAGGCAAGAATATACAATGGGGAAAAGACAGTCTCTTTAGCAAGTGGTGCTGGGAAAGCTGGACAGCCGCATGTAAAACAACGAAATTAGAACATTCTCTAACACCGTATACAAAAATAAACTTAAAATGGATTAAAGACCTAAATGTAAGACCTGAAACCATAAAACTCCTAGAAGAAAACATAGGCAGAACACTCTTTGACATAAATCATAGCAATATTTTTTGGATCTGTCTCTGAAGGCAGAAGAAATAAAAGCAAAAATAAACAAACGGGACCTCATTAAATTTAAAAGCTTTTGCACAGCAAAGAAAACCATCAACAAAACAAAAAGAAACCTTTGGAATAGGAGAATATATTTACAAATGATGATCGACAAGGGGTTAATATCCAAAATACATAACCAGCTCATACAACTCGACCTCAAAAAAAAAAAAAAAAAAAAACCCAATCAAATATGGGCAGAAAACCTGAAGAGAAATTTTTTTTCCCAAAGAAGACATAGAGATGGCCAGCAGGCACAAGAAAAAATGCTCATCATTGCTAATTATTAGAACCATGCAAATCAAAACCACAAGGAGGTATCACTTCACACCTGTCAGAATGGCTATCATGCTTCGTATGTGAGAAGATTTTAACTTCTTATTTAATTTCTTTAATTGTTATCAGAAAATTTGGGCCATCATTCTTAGTAAGGTTTTCAAATTGAGTGTAACTTACATTTGGAAACGTGCCCAGTTTGTGTTACAACTTGATGGGTCTTCCATGTCACCATCGCCCAGGTCAGCCCCACTACGGTCCCTTGTGTCCCCACCTGTGTGTGGCTGTTTGACCAAATACTTATATGCATCTACTGAAATGGCCTTGTACTTTCTCATTATTCTTTTAATGTGGTGAAACACAATAAGTGATTTTCAATGATAGGTCAACCTTGCATTTCTGGAATAAACCCAACTTGGACATGCTATTACCCTTTACATATATTGCCGGATTGGATTTGCTAATGTTTTCTTTAAGATATTTGTGTCTATGCTTATGAAAAAGATTGACCTCTAATTTTCCGTTCTCAAAATATCCTTTTGATGCAAAATCAATTTTGTCAGACAGAAGGTAAAAGGTTTAGCCCTCTGGAAGGCAGCTGGTGGGGAGGGGGGGGAGTTGGTGGTGGCTCAAGAGCTACAGATTCTGGCAATTTTCACTGAGATTTAGTAGGTTTTCTTGCACAAATATTTTTTCAGTTGCTCTACGCCCTTAGGGCGGTTTCCAGAGACTTCAAAACGGTTATTATTATTCAAAAATACTTTTCACCAGTTATGGCTGTCTCACTGCAGACAGGTCTGCAGGGCTATTCCAGACGTGGACTATTTCATTATCTTTGTTGGTAGGATTTCCACTATTAGTGCTTTTCTTATTTTGCATTTCTTTTCTCTCAGGTGAGACTTCTGTGTAATTTTGTCAGCTCTGCTGTGCAGTTGACCATTTCTCTCTCCAGCTCAGTCTATTCTGCTATTCAACCCATGGAGTTTTAAATTTCAATTATTATATTTTTCATTTTCAGAAATTCCACTTTGTACTTCATTAAAACTATATGGTCAATTTTGAGAGTCTCTTGTTCCTTTGGTTTTTATCCGTTTCAGCATATTTTTGAATTTGTTAGTTCCCTTTCATTTTCACAGTGAATCCTCTCTCCTCACTTTTTGTTGTTGTCGTTGACTCTAGATTGAAATGGTTTGTTTCCTCATACATATCGTGATTAAAAAAATTCAAGTTTATCTGTGGGGATTCTTTGTGGCCTGAATTTAAAATACCTCCAGAAAGGATATACGTTTGCTTCTGTCAGGAACCTGGAGATTGTGAATCTGGGTCTGTTGTAACCTGGATTTTCAGCTTTTATTTTCCACACAGAGGCAGTGTGACTTCCATCCCCAAAGTCCTGGGCGTGTTGTCTTCTTGGGGGAGATTCCTTCCCTTTTCAAAGCTCCCAAGTCTCTGTCCAGCGTCAGGGATGCTCAGTGCCCCCTTGCGGGAAGGCAGACCTCCGGCCTTGTTCTCTGGCAGGTTCTGCGTTGGACAGGCCAACCCCTCTGCCTGCCGGGTGCCTGTGGGTGACCCTCCACCTCAGCAGACCCGGGGTCCAGTCCGCTTCACCCCCTCTGCTGATGCACAGGCTTGCATCCTGGCATCAAAGCTCAGCAGCTCTGTGACCTTGGGTTAGTTTTTAAAAAATGTCTTTGAACCTCAGTTTCCTAATCTGTAACGTGGCCACATAGCAGTACTCTAATGGCAGTTAAATTATTCCTTTCCTTCCCTTTCTCTCTTCTTTTATACCCATTTTCCCTCACTTAGAGTAACTATTAAGCCAAGACCACTAGAAACCCTGAACTCTGTATTAAATTAGATTGAAGCTCTCCTTGCAATATAATAATGGTTCTTTGAAAATATTTCACCTCTTAATCTGTTCCGCTGGTGTCTTCTTGCCTCTCTGATTTGCCAGGAGGGCAGAAAACCCAACAAAAAGCTTCGACATAAAAAGTCTCTTGGTAGCTGGTGTAATAAATCTTCAACCGGAATTCAGGTAACTCTCACCTTTGAGCCACGATGAGGAAGAGGGGAAGAGCGGGGCAGAGGGACATCCCACGCGGCTGCCACCCTTGGAAGGCGTTCTCAGACGTGGCGTTTAAGGTCTGCTGGGGTGTCTTCAGGTAGCTGGAGCTCCCAAGACTGGGGTGTCATGTCCTTTGAATATTTCTCGAAAGATAAAATCCTCTGACTGCCCGTGTATTTCAAGTCTTGTGCATGTAATGAAAGCCTTTGCTTCCATTGCCAGATGCTCTGAAAGGGGGTAAGATGTTAATTCGCAGTCAGTAAAGTTCCCTCCTACTTTCACTGTGAAGGATCTGGGATCTGGGATCCCGCCCAGCTGAACTGTTGGGGCTGCATGGCAGTCACAGCTGTGAAGGGTTCAGGAGGTTTGTTTGTCACCTCTTCCGGGTGGCAGGCCCCTTGCTCCCTTTTCCATCAAGGCCTTGTGTTCCTATAAGAGATGACACACATGACGACTCCTCTTTGGTCCTGGGTTCACTTGCCCGTCCGGAAAGGCCCCCTTCTCCTCTGGCAGGTGGTGCCTCAGCTCCAGAAGCAGCCCCTCCGGAGGCTGTGTTGCTGTGCCCAGAGGCTTCTCTGCTTCGCGAGTCTTATTGGCAACCCTCCCCAAGGCACGCTCGCACGTGGGGGGGCCGTGGGCTGGCCTTGGAAGGACAGTCCTGCTGCTGTAAATGGCACCCGAGAAGATGCCTGGGGAAGATTTCGCTGGTGTAGGCAGGAGGGGGTGACGCAATATGCAAAGGGATGGGGGGGTGGGACCCATCTATCCATCCGTCCACCCATCCATGCACTTAGGTGTGGATTTATTAATTTCTTTTCTTCAGCAGGCATTTGAAGGCTCTAAGCCTGGTGCTGGAGTTACAAACACACGACACTCTCGTGTCCTGCTCTCTCGTGGCCAAGAGTGACATGAAAACAGAGATTCATTACACAGTGTGAAAATCACCAAGGTGTAGTGCATGCGGGTGGAGAGGAGGGCAGAGATTTGGGAGCGGGGCTGGGTGACCAGGGGACGCTCCAGAGTTCACCTTCAGGCCAGGTCTTGGACTAGGGGGCTGAAAGGGCCGAGTTACCATCCCCATGAGAGTCCGGCATGGACGAAAGTGTGGCCCGTGGCAGGACGTCCTCCAGGTGGACGAGATGACAGGTGCAGGTGCCGATCAGCCGGGGCCCCGGGGACCTGGCTACGGGATTTGCACTTTATTCTACAGGAGCTGGGGCCTTACAGAGGGATGTGATAACAATCAGAAGTGCATTTTGTAAAATCGTTCTGCAAGGCTCCTTGGTGGACGAGGAAAAGAGGCCAGATGGGAAGCGACTGTCCAGGCGGGAGGTGCCGATGCTGAGCCGAGGGGAGCAGTGTGGAGGTCGGCGGCAGCTGCTCCCCGGGAAGAGGCTTTGGCAGGAGGTGAGGGAGATAGGGGTCTGTGCACATTCAGGTGGGGAGGTCTCACAGACAGTTGTAAACACGTCTGAGCTCAGGAGGGAGGAGTGAGAGACACGGGGGTGATGGGCAGCACAGACATGGGGGTGATGGGCAGTAGCCATAGAAATTCTCTGACGAGGTCCTAGCTTATTAATTAGCATCTCTATAGCACATCACAGTGTTCGTTCATATTAAGCTTGTGGTGAGCTCAAAACGTAGGACTTTTCCATCAGAACTGCCGACAATTCAAGTCTCTGCCATCTCATTCTTGGACGACTGACTGACCCTTTGAGTTCAAATGCACGACCTCACGTCTGGTTATCTCTAGTCTGACTCTGGCCTACGGGGCCTGGCTGACATGCTGCCCTCTGAGTCCTGTGGCCCCTGCCGCCATGGTGCGGTCCCACTGGCGGGGCTGTTGACCAAGCAGGGCCCTGCGGCTCCTCTGGGTGTGGCCCTGACCCCTGGGAGCTCCTGCCTGCAGCTCAGCACCTCCCAGTTCTGTGCGTGGGGCACAAAGACGCCACCTGCTTGAGGGGCAGTGCTTGTTGTCATGAGGTCCCTGAATGAGTGTGTCAGCAGAAGTCACAGGTCATGTGCCTTGGCCGTCCTGGACGCACCCACCTGACTGTGGTTTCGGGCCCCCTTTCCTGTCCCTGGAAGAGTTTTAAACTGGAAGGAAGCTTAGACGGCCCACTGTGTTGAGGGGAAAACAGAAGTCAGAAAAACCCCCCGCTCTCTGCCGGGACTGTCTCAACCCAAATCACAAGACAATTTCTTTGTTATTTGTGGAAAGATGGTGAGGAATTTAGAGAAATGGTATAAGTGGTTAAAATCTTTTACTTCGTCTTTCTTAAACATCAGATTTTCAAAGACTGGCAGGCAAATTAGAAGGGAAGAGCAGGCGTGTGGGTGGCGTGTGGGAGCCCAGTTTGAAGCTGTGATGTCTGTTCCCCAGCAGCACACGGGTTCCAGGTTTAGATGCTCCCCAAGATTCGCCCCAGTTTGGGGCGTTCGACCTTACCAGTCCTGGCCTGGTTGTCGGGGGCAGGATGTGCGGCCAGGATGGCCCGGAACCAAGAGAGCTGTGGAAATCCAACCGCCTCTGCACTTAGCGGCTAACTTCTTTTACATTAGCCAGGGTCAAGGAAAAGTTTGTTTTTTTTAAAAATTGGGGTAGAGTTGTTTTACAATGTTGCATTAGTTTCTACTGTACAGCGAAGTGGAGTTCCCTGTGCTATACAGCAGGTCCTTATTACTTATCCATTTTATACATATTAGTGTACACATGCCAGTCTCAATCTCCCAATTCATCCCACCTCCCATCCCCCCTCCCCGCTTTCCCCCCTTGGTGTCCATAGGTTTGTTCTCTACATCTGTGTCTCTATTTCTGCCTTGCAAACCAGTTCATCTGTACCATTTTTCTAGATTCCACATATATGCCTTAGCATACGTTATTTGTTTTTCTCTTTCTGACTTACTTCACTCTGTATGACAGTCTCTAGGTCCATCCATGTCTCTACAAATGACCCAACAAGGAAACGTTTTGTTGACAAAGAATATCTCCTCTGGTTGGTTAGCAGGTTAAAAAGCTGTGAGTCCGGCATAAACAATTTCTCCTTCAGCTTCCGTGTCACGCAGACCATGAGATGGGCAGACAAGGCCAAAATCGATTAGAAGTGAGGAGCAGCTGCCCCTGTGTGGATCCTCAGCGTGTCCTTCCCACCCCCCTCCCCCCCGGCCCTGCCCCCCCCCAACCCCATCCCATCCCATCGCCTCTGGCTGCCGGGCCACTCACCTTGTCTAGCCCCGTCCACCGGGACCCGGGCAGCGGTGCAGCGTCAGTGCCCTGGCCCTTTGGGGGGGGCCACGCCCCTCCTCCTCCTCCTGCAGGTGAGGGTGGTCATGATGGCCCCCTCCCCCAACAAAGCTGTCAATGCCGCCCGCTGGGCCGTGGTCCCCTGTGGTCAGAGGGCCGCTCAGCCTCGGGCTGCCTTTTTGAAGGGACCTGAGCTCCCGATGGACACTCCGGCCCAGTGCAGGCAGGGAAGGGCTTCGGGAGGGCCTTGGCGAGAGGGCTCTGGAGAGAGGTGCTGCCTGGGAGCGGGGTGGGTGGGTGGGGAAGGTTCCAGGAGGTGCTTCTGTGGTCAGAGGGGAGGCATGCGGCGTGGGCCCCGATGGACCAGCGTCTCCTCCGTCGTGCCAGCCGGGTTGGTTCTGTGTGGCCTCCACCCCATCACTCCGTGCAGGTCCTTCCTGAGGGGTCGGCTCAAAACAATAAACACTAAGTCAGTGTGCTCGGGGCATTTTCACCTTTCTTGGTCTCCAGCTTTGTGAAACACAAAGACGGCCTTGGCTCTTCGACAGCTCAGGCTTTCCCTGGGAACAGGAAGCCGTCTGGGTTTCGGCGCTGGAGGGGTGCTGGGCGAGGTCCCACGCCAGTCCACGCTGTCTTTATTTCTGTAGCTCTACAGTAATGCCTATCATTGAAAATAACTGTATTGTAAAGATGAAGTGCATTTTAAAACATGTTCTGCTCCGGAGACGCTAAAGACACCCCTGACAAGAAGATGACTAGGAAGACAGTGAGAGGCTTCTGAGCGGGAGATCTGAGCCTGATTCCTCCCTGTGGTTCCCTGAGCAAGAACCAGGGGTCCCCCAGCCTGGGGAGGAGGACTGTGGTCCCCACACAGCAGGAGGCTCGGCCAGGAGCCAAGTCTGCTGGAGCCTGGTGCCAGGGACAGCCCTGGGGATCTGGAGGCGGCGGTAGAGAGAGACCAGGCGGGGTGCGCTGCAAGAGACACTCCACGTGACACTCCCTACCACGAAATCTATGGAAGAGCAGGGTCTCGATGAGCTGCCGGGCGGGGCTTGTCCGTGGAGTGCGCCCTCCCTGCTCTCAGACGCTGGTTGCTGTCTCCAAGGCACTGTCTTGAGACGGGGGACAGTACATCAGTAGCTCATTCTGCAAACCCCCCTGTAATTAGCTTGGGTGACTTAGTGAGGAGGGAGATCCGTCTGGGTTGTGGGTCCACTGGGCTTGCGTGACATCTCAGAGGAAGGCCGTTCATTTCTCCTTGAGCGTTTTCGTTGACCCAGAGCTTCGTGTGCGGGGAGCTCAGCATGGTTGGTGAGGGCACAGCTGCAAGCCCAGCTGGCCGGAGCCAGGGGCCCATGTGGGGGCGGCCACGGTTTCCATCCCTGGGCTGTCGGAGCTCCTTGTGAGCCCTGGTCTGCAGAAGAACAGGAACATTTGCAGTGAGAGGCAGATGGTTAGATGGCCACAGCCCCGATCCACTCCAGAGAGTCTGGTTTATGCCTGTTGTCCTGTGTCATTATCCGTTGCAACCCTTTTACTTACTCAGTGCCCTGATTTGGACAATAAGTCACACGGTATCCTCCAGATGGGTAATATGTGTCGTACATGAAGAGTCTTTCTGTGTTAATGGGTGAACACCCAGATAGGAATGTGGAGTAAAGCCACAAAGGGTACTGTGTATGTGCAGATTAAAACAGACAGTCAGTTCATGATGGAAAATACCGTTAATGAAAAGGAAGGCAGCATGAGGAAGTATTTTTTGCCAACAATTGGAAAGCTTTGCAAACAACTATGAACACACAGAGTCGGGACTTCCCTGGCGGTCCAGTGGTTAAGACTCTGTGGTCCCAATGCAGGGGGCATGGGTTCAATCCCTGGTTGGGGAACTAAGATCCCGCATGCCGCATGACACAGCCAAAAAAATAAATAAATAAAAAATAAACACACAGAGTCTTGCACGGGTATGGGGAACGGGACCTGTCTCATCTTCCTGTTCATAGCAGAACTTGGAAGACACCTTCTGGAAGGTGGCTTTGCACCTTGTGGGAGAGGGTTTCCACTTCCAGGAATGTGTCTTTAGAGAATATTTTAGAACAAGCAAAATCATAGTTGTTCACTGCAGTCCTGTTTATAGAAACTTGGAAAGATGCGAAGTGCCCAGCAGGGAGGAAACCCTTAAATGTTACTGGCTGATGGTTAGCAAGACCCACTAAGCACTCGGCAGAAATGGTCCCCTTTGGCCCCCACCACAGCCTTGTGCGGTAGGTACCCACATTGTCCCCACCTTACAGATGAGGTCACCGAGGCACAGAGCAGTGAAGGGGCCTCAGCCAGGGAGCAGCAGAGCCGCCTCTGGATGTGGGCAGTGTGGCCTCTAGACCCAGATCCAGACCATCTCCCCCAGCACAGGCTGCTGCCCGTCCAGTGGGTTGGACGGTCCTGCCATCAGACCTGGGGTCGATACTTAACGACTGGGAAAGTTCAGTATGAAATGGGTGGGGGCATTTATAAAGCAGGGTGGGGCTGAATCCAGGGAATGCGGTGACCCTGACTTCGTTTATTTGCACAGTAACTGAAGCTGCTGCTCTGGGACCTGAGACAGATGGGCAAACACCACGCAGACCTCCCTGCCTTGTCGGCAGGACCCAGCCCAGGGGCCTGGCATGTCTGTGCCCGTGGGATGGAGCCAACACTGGCGGGCTGGGGCCCACATTTATCATTGTTTTTTAAACATAATTTACACAGAGTAAAATACACAGATCTTTCAGTCTGATGAGTTTTGTAATTTCATACATCTGTGTAAGCGTCGTCCAGACAAGACAGAGAAGGTTTTCCTCATTTCAGGAGTCTCCCCGTGACCCCTCCCACTCAGACCCCCAAACCCGCTCCCCACCCCGGGGACGCCCGTTCTGATCTTTCAGCACAGGTTGCTTTCCTGTTCTTGGCCTCACAGGTGGTGGTGTTTTCTGGGCTCCGCCTCATCCACGCTGGGGCCTGGGTCCGAACCCTCCTTCCAGTCTCTGAGTTGCCTCCGTGGTGATGAAGAGCCTGTGCACGTTTGTTCGTGGACACAGGTTTTCTCTTCTCTTGGGTGAACGCCCAGGTGTGGGATGTCAGGTTGCAGCCTCGAAAGGGGTTCGACTTTATCAGAAAGTGTCAGTTTCCAGGTGGTGCTGTTGTCACACGTTCCCAATGACACGAGCTCGCCTCGGTCGGCACTTTGCCAGCGTTTGACAATGTCAGTCTGTTTTTCTGTGCTGGGGGCTGTGTGGTGGAATCTTGCTGTGGTTTTAACTTGCGCTTCCTGGTCATGGTGACGCCTAGCTTCTCTCCTGTGCTTGTTGCCATTTTTCACATAATCTCCTGTCAACTCTCTGCTCAAGTCTTTTGCTCTCTCTTTCTTTCTTTTTTTTTTTAATTTTTATTTATTTATTTATTTATTTATTTATTTATTTATTTATTTATTTATTTATTTATTTATGGCTGTGTTGGGTCTTCGTTTCTGTGCGAGGGCTTTCTCTAGTTGCGGCAAGTGGGGGCCACCCTTCATCGCTGTGCGCGGGCCTCTCATTATCGCGGCCTCTCCTGTTGCGGAGCACAGGCTCCAGACGCGCAGACTCAGCAATTGTGGCTCACGGGCCTAGTCGCTCCGCGGCATGTGGGATCTTCCCAGACCAGAGCTCGAACCCGTGTCCCCTGCATTAGCAGGCAGACTCCCAACCACTGCGCCACCAGGGAAGCCCTGCTCTCTCTTTCTTAACGTCCCCGTTCAACCCCTCGTCCTGCTCTTCACTGGATGAGGTAGGTGGATGCAGAAATCAGTGGTGAATTGGTACTGACGGCAAGAAAAATTTGGAGAAATACGTTAATTCCAGAAGCTGGGGAAGTTCTAGTCCAATGCTGTCTTTACCTTCTCTTTAGCCGTTTCTGGTTTTTCGAGGCCTTCTCAGTCGGGAGTTATTCTGTCCTCTTCATCCTTCTACGATACACCTGTGGGACCTCTGTCTGTCCACCCACACATCTGTCCACTCGGTGGCCTGCTCGGGGGGAGGCAGTGCCTGGGCTCTCTCCCTGTCCCTGCTGGTCTTGGGATGGGACCCTCCTGGGCACCCCTTTGGTCCTCCCAGCCCCTGCCCTACTGCAGGCTGCGACCAGCCTCATATAGCCCGACACGGCCTGGCTCTGTCCTCTCGCTCCGGGGGTCTCCAACCCCCGGGCTGTGGACTGGTACCGGTCCGCGGCCTGTTAGGAACTGGGCTGCATAGCAGGAGATGAGTGGTGGGCAAGTGAGTGAAGCTTCATCTGCCGCCCCCCATCGCTCATTACCCCCGAACCATGCCCACACCCTGTCCATGGAAAAATTGTCTTCCACGAAACCGGTCCCTGGTGCCAAAAAGGTTGGGGACCGCTGTCCTGCTTGGTCCTTCTCTGATGCCTCAGTGAGGGACATCCTGGACCCATGTGGCCCCCACACATCCCACCTGGACATCTGGGGCAGGTCAGCCTTCCAGGGAGCCGAGGGGTAGATGAGGGGGTCGTGAGACTTCTCACCCGGTGCCCCCCCGATTGAGTGTCTGGAGGCCTGGGCTGCGGCCAGGCAGCGAGGTGGACTTTCCCTTCCCTCTCTCACCCCCGTCCCTCACCCCTGCTCCTGGGATTACAACCCACACGCCCTTGACTCAGACTCTGCTTTTGGAGGCTGCAGGCTGAGGGAGTCCAGAATGTGGTGCCTGATCCTGCTTCCATGTGGAAAGCCCTGCAGCGGCTGACCTTTAGAACAAGATGCCGTGTTACAGTGCGGCTGCTGGGCTCCCCCGGGGCCAGCCCCTGCCTCCCTCCATCACCCCTGCTTCTCCAACAGAATCCAAACTCCCCTCAAAAGGGATGCGCAGTGAATTCCGCTTGGGCTGCGGGTGGCAGGGAGCTCAGGAAAGTCTTCCCAGGAGAAGGATGCTTGAGCAGCCTCTTGATTTGTGTCTGTGGAGTTGTAGGGGTTATAGTATAGAGGTCATGGTATAGGGGTCATAGTGTAGCAGTTAGGGTGTAGGGGTCATGTTTTAGGGGTTAAGGTGTAGGGGTTATAGTGTAGAGGTCACGGTGTAGGGGGTCACTCTATAGGGGTCACAGTGTAGGGGTTATAGGGTAGGGGTCATAGCGTAGGGGGTTAGTTATAGTGTAGAGGTCATAGCGTAGGGGTTATAGTGTAGAGGTCATAGTGTAGGGGTCATGGTGTAGGAGTCATGGTGTGGGGGTCATGGTGTAGGAGTCATGGTGTAGAGGTCATGGTGTAGGGGTTAAGGTGTAGAGGTCATGTAGAGGGGTAGGGTCTAGAGGTCACGGAGTAGGGGTCAGAGTATAAGGGTAGTGTGTAGGGGTTATGAGTACAAGCTTGGAAGTCAGACTGTGGATTTCAGGTCCAATTCTGCCCCCTCCTAGCTGTGTCAAATTACTTACCTTGGTCAAATTACTTACCTCTCTGAGCCACAGTTCCTTCATCTGTGAAAACAGGGTGTTGCTCACATCTACGGTGTAGGATTGCTATGGGGTTTAAGGGATGGCTGGTGTGCGGTGCCTGGCACTTGGTGACTGGTCAGTCAGTGCTCTTTGTATGTGCTGAGTGTGTTTTCTGAGTGGGTCCCCCCAGGGCCTGGGTGTTGAGGCCATTCACTCACTCAGTAGAGTATGTCCTCCTAAGGATGGAGACCTGTGTTAAACACCCAGGAATTTCTGCTCTGCTCAGGAGGCCTGAGGATTGAGCAGATGATAAGAGTCATGGGCTGCGATGAACGGTACTCCAGGTGGGGTCTACAAGAGAGTCTGGTGTAGCCCAGAGGTTCTCAAAGTAGGGTCCCCAGAACAGCTTCAGCATCACCTGGATATGTGTTAGAAATGCAGATTCTTGGAGCCCATCCCAGACTTGCTGGATCAGAGGCTCTGGGCTGAGGTCTCCCAATCTGTGTTTTAACCAGCCCTCTGGGTATTCTGGTGACCTAGAAAACCCCTGGGGGGCAGGACAATGCAGCACCCTGCCCTAAGGACCCAAATAAGATGAGATGAGGCTTGCTTCTCCAGTAAACCAAGTGTTCCTGCCCTGCGCCCATCCTGATTTCCACCCTTACTCTTGGGATGGCCGTTGACTAGTCACATCTCTCAGGCTGACCTGGATACCCTGTCCACCCTCTGCCTCTGTCCTATGTCTGCCATGTGACCCTCGCTGGAGGGAACGCACTGGAATTTCCCGGGGCTGATAAAGATGACAAGACAGCTGCTGCTACTCTTTGGACAGAAAAGCTTGTCCCCATAACCAGCAGGGCCAAACGTAAGGGAGAGGATTTATACCTGTGTCTGTCCATGGGTGCAACGCCCCTAACGCAGATACAGTCTCTGGAAGTCTCCATAAGCTTCGTCAGCCCAGGCTGACCCTCAGTGGCTGAGGAGAGAGGAGGCCCCGGAACCAGACCCTGAGATGGTTCATGGGCAGGTGATTTCTAAGGAAGTGCTCCCAGGTGAGGCTGGCAGGGAGTGGGGGGGAGGCGGGTGGGAGGGGAGAGGCTGCCAATGTGGGCTGACCCCACGGGGAGATCTGTCTGGCCTGGGTGCCACCTGTCTTTGGCCACGGGAGCACAGTAACGAGGTGACCCTGGTCTTCTCTAGGGAGACGCTGGTCATCTCTTATCTAATTATTGCCCATCCACCTCACCTGCCACAGTGACGCAGGCTAGTGGACAACTGTGAGGATGGTCCCCAAGGCTGAGTTGATTGATGCTCATACTTGATTCTTGGGGAAGATAAACCAATAGCAGGTACAAAGATTTAGGTGGATGATGTCTTAGTAATAACAATAAAGGGCAGGGATGCTTCATCCCCCTGTAAGGCGCCCCAAACTGACACTTACCTGCTCCTTTACAAACAAACCACCAGTGGGTGTTTGTCCAGTAGAAGGACCTTATTGCATGTTGGTCACGACCCAGAGCACGTGTTTCTGGAAGCCCCCATAGCCAGGTGGCATTAGCAGATGGTTGGAATCGTTTCTGGGTTGGGAGGCGGCCAGCCCTGGGCTCCTGTGGCTGCACCATGTGTGATTTCAAAAGGAAAACCCAACAAGGATCTATGCAGTCACTGGAGCCGGGGCTCGTGGCCGTTCAAGCAGCATGTTTTCCGGAGAGGTTTTATCATTAACCTTTGATTTTGCACGTACATTCAGGCCGTCTCGTTCAAACAAGGGCAGTAAAAGACATATTTCCAAAGAAATCGAGGACTGTGTCTGGGGGGAGAGGACAGACTGGCAGATGGGAAGACTGCTGATTGGGGTCACATATGCCCAGATTTTCTGCAGCAGGAAAGCACCCCCGAGGGTCATCTCGCGCGGGCATTTCGGATGTGTTCCCGGGTCCTGGGAAGGCGACACCGAAGGGGCTGGGCTAGGGTGGGTGGGGGAGAGCTTTCACTTTATCAGAGGTGCCCATTTACAATTCCTACAGGTGTGCCTGCCGTGGACAAGTCGTTTTGACTTCAGTGCATGCAGGGCTTTGCTTGAAAACGTAGTTCTGCTACGATAACGTTAGAAAAGCACCGAGCTCATTTCCTCCTCTCCCTTTGCACCGACGAACCAGAGGCACAAGAGGCTCAGCAAAGCACATCACTGGTTGCCCTGTGAGACGGTGACAGACACCAGCCTTATCAATGCCAGTCTGGCTTTTACTCCACCGAACGATTATCTGATTACTTGGCAGGTTCACTTGAAATGGGACATTGGACCTCCAGAGACATACTGTCCTGAGGGGGCAGCCATGTGCTGGCGTGGAGCCTGGCTCTTCCTGAATACAGGGTCTGGTCTTTCCCCTGAACCTTCCCTACATCGAAATCTGTCCTGTCTCTGTCTTTTTGGACTTTAGCCTTTATTTGTTTGAAATCCGCTTGAAACACCTGCTGTGCCTTTTCCGTCATCGTCACCAGCTCATTTGCACAACATGTTAGGGTTTATGACAGCTTTTCCAGGGACAATCCACACTGAGGTTAACAATAGTGCCATGAAGCAGGTTGTTATGTCCCTAATGGATCCGAGGTGACTTGTCTAACTTTTCTCCACCCGTACGTGCCGGTGGCAGGGGGCGTGCGCCCCAGAATTGTCTCCTACTCATTCCACGGCAGGCAGAAGGCTCGCTCCTGTAGGGTCGGCTGCTTCTGTTGGCTCCTTATTCAGCAACTACCTCTGGCATGTCTGCTCTGTTGCAGGCACTGTTCCAGACACTGGGGGACAGCAGAGGACAGAGTCCCTGAACCCAAGGGTCTGGATGCCGGGGGGGGGGGGGGGCTGGTCTTCAGAATCCCTGGGCCGCCTGTGTTGATACCCACCTGCGTTTAACCACCGAGTTCTAGGCTCCAGGGGTGTCCTGCAGTCTTCTCTCCTCCACTTACCTGGCACAGGAAGGTCCCTAGGGCCAGATGTCCAGATCGTCCTTCACTCCCCGTCTTCCTGGTTTATCTCTGCTGGCTCTTCTCTCAAGAAGGGAATCCACAATTTCTTATGCCTTTGGGCTCATTGCCCGTTTGTTTTACTTGAATTTTAGAGACCAGAGAGGGTAAAACAGTCCTTACTTTCTTCACCAGCTCCCCCATTGCAGACCCCGAGCACCATTTCAGAGGGAAGTACGTCCTGTCCGTCTCTGAAAGACAGTCCCCTGGCTGGACCCCTGTCAGTGGCCGAGCCCCCATCTGTGGGCCTGCGGTGCCGTGGGGACCCCTTGCTGCTGCAGGACGTGTGGCCAGCGGCTCCTAGGCCAGGGGCTCCGGAGCCCAGCGTGGAGGGGACACGTGGGGCCGGGCGGAGGAGGGGCACCAGTTTCTCCCTGGAGGGTGAGGCAGCTGAGCGGGGACCAGGACAGCGGCTGGGGGATACAAGGTCCTGTAATATTGCGTTAACTCAGCCTTCAGTCTGATGGGTGAGGCCCTCTTGGTGAAATGTGTGTGGCTTAAAACCGAGACTGTAAACCAAATAGGAATTTGGTTTGCTTCACGAGTCAAGATAATTGTACTTTGAAAAATGTTTTCAACATAACATTAATTTTGACCTTTATGGGAAGTGTGACATAGGTGTGTTTTTAAAATGGGTATTCATGCGTGACACATTTTCCATTATCACCTTATCAGATTTTCTGAGTTGCTGCCGCAGTAGATTGGTCAGGTGTTTAAAATAAGCAATCAGTTATTTTTATGCTCCTGCAAGGACAGGTTATGGTGGGGATTGAGCGGAATTTTCTTTTTTTTTCCTTCCAGGAGCCTCAAGAACAAAGGCCATGGGTGGGTGGTGGGTCCTGACACCAGGACCCGCCGGCTGGGATGGAGGGATGGAAAGTGAGGGAGGGGACAGCAAGGCATCGGCCCATCGGTGTACTCCTCACTCCTGCCCCTGGAGGGACTTGTGACGGGACCTGGCAGCACTTTCCTGTACCCTTTGATCTAAGATGTCCTTGTGAAATACCTAAAACGCGGGTTGAAGATTTTTGTGGATTCCTGCTGGAGCCACTGGCTTCCTGAGCTGACTTTCCCTTCTGCCAGAGCTGTCCCAGCCCAGGGACTGAGGGGCCCAGAAGCTGGGCTGTCTCCCTCCGATCCCCATTTCTAGTCGGCTAAGGGCTCCGTCTGGGGATCCACCCTCTGTCCCTTCCTGCCGGACCCCACAATAGGAAAGCCCTCAGGCAGAGTCTCCAGGGCCCACAGGGGAAGCTGTGGATGTGCCAGGAGCCAGGAGAGCTGGGGTTTGTGGCCAGGGCACCCTAGGTGCCATCGTTTTCATGGGACAATTTGGGAACATGGTGACCGGTGTAAAACCTTTGGGAATTAATACGGAGCAGAGTCTATTTAGACGGGAAAAAAGTATATTGTCTGTGCTTCGAGTTAACTGGGGGACTCAGGGACTAGAGGATTGGGATAAAGCCACGTGATCTGGATTCCCCTTTAATAGGACAAGCACAAGCACTGCATTGTTCTAGCCTTCTGCACTCATGTTTCAAAATCACTTGGCAGCAATAACGGCCTTAACTGCTGAATAAATACGGGTACTGAAAATCTAAAATAATACATTATAAACTACTTAAAGCAGTAAAAGAATTCACACTGTTAGGAGCCTGGAGGAAATTAGCAATCTTTAAATACCTCAGTAAACAAAGACTGTATTACACTTTGTAAGCACAAACATTGCAGGAACTGCTTTGTTCCTTTCAGAGGAGAGAGACACCAAGCACTAGTTTGGTATTCGGATATTTGCCCACAAGTGTTTAGGTGCTTCGTGGGGGAAGAGAACCCGAGATCTTTCCACTGAGAGGTGGCCTGGGCCCAGCGCGTGGGAGGTGGTGGTGTGTCTGGGGGGTGTGGGGCCGGGAGAATGGAGCTGGAATCCAGCGGGAATTCTTTCCGTCTCATCTCACTGCGTGCACTTGCATCCCTTTTCCTGTCCTCTCACAGCCTGGTGTCCTTTTCAGGAATTACATTTTCTCCAAGGGGCCAGGGTAGGAGCCAGTTCAGGCCGAGCCGCCAGGTATTCCCTCCGCAGTGTTTGCATCTCGAGTCAACAGTGGCTGCTATATCCACCCCAGTGATGGCAGCCGGGAGAGATCACCCACTGCAGTGAGTATTCATTTCTCTCCTCGTCCCCGGGGGGCCTGTCCCCAGCCTCGCTCCTGGACCTATGGGCTTCTGATACCTTCCAGTGAATTCTCTGGGTCGGAGCAATTCTTACCAGCACTGAACTCTGGCTGATATACTTCCCCACCACCAGCTGCTCTATAACTCGCGGCTGTGACGGTCCTTCCATCCTTCTCACGTCTCGTCGATGCGATGCACGCGGTCTGTGATTTAGGTTTGAGGACTCACATCATAGCAAATGTTGCCAGGGGCCTTCCCTTACCTCTGTAGCTCATGTCAGCCAGACTCCACCGCCAGCACCTATGTCTCTCGGCCCCCTGGGGTCAGGAGCCCCAGACGTTGTAGGGCAGAGACAACGGTCCCTGCTGTGCCCTTTCTGAAGTCCAGTTACTAATGCAGCACAGCAGCCATACTGAAATTAATGGTGTGAAGCATGATGAAGCAGTGCTTCCCACCATTAATTCCTGGATGGCTGCTGCACTGCACTGGCAACTGGAACGGGGTGGGGCGGGGGTGAGAGCTGGGAGCAGGGAGGGCATCCCCGGTTCATCCCAGGACGAGCAAGGCCAGGGGTACATGGCACAGAGCAGAGGCCCCTGGGTGGGAAGTGGCCAGGCTGGGCTGGGGCTCAGAAGCCACCCTAGGGCCTCTGGACGTTTCTGTCTTTTCTGCAGCGGGGAGAGGGGTGGCAGCTAGAAGCCAGCCTGTGGCGGAGCTCCATGGTTCGTTACAAAAGTGCCAGCGTAAACAACTGCACCCAAGAAGCCTATGTTTGGTGTAAACCCTGGAGCAACTGAATTCCTGAAGTTCAAATCCACAGAGATGCACATGTTACTCCCCACATCTGTCCCTTCACTGGGATGGGAGCTGCACAGCTGCCCTGGGCTCTGTCACATCTCAAAGGGGGGAATTGTCCACCTGGAGAAACCATGATCTGAGGGCATGTGCCTGGCTGCCCTTCAGGTGTCATGCTCAGCCCTGGGTGGGTGCACCAGCTCTCACGCGGGGAGAGGTTAGGGGGGTGTCCATGCCCCCGGCAGGGATCGCAGACGCTGTGGCCCGTCCGAGGCAGGGCGGGAACAGACCCCAGAGCAGAGTCCCTGGTAGGGCCAGTGCCGTGCTGGACTCCAGGCCCCATGGGCCAGTCAGGGGCCCAGCGGGGCATGGAGGGTCCTGATGGTCACAGGCGTCGGCCCTGGGGTCCAACAGGAGTGGATGCAAGGCCAGCTCGCCTTGCATTTGGGATGTTGAGTAAGACTCTTGAGACCTTATTCTCATGAGCAAGTGGGGTGCTAATTGTCCCCAAACCACAGGGTTGTTGTGGGGCTTCCAGGGGACCTGTGACGTGCCCTCAGGTGTACAGCGTGTGATGGGTGCAGCCGTCCTCACTAGTGGTTCCGTTCCTGCTCCTTCAGTGATGACAGGGGCTTGAGGGCAGGATGTCTGGACACTCCCTGCAGAGGAGCTCCATAGACCCCGGGGCTCCTGGAAGCAGTTTGGAGAAGAAGGCTTTGCCTGACTCCCTTGTGGATGAGGGTGGTGGCTGGAGCCCAGAGGTGAGGGGCTCTCCCCACCGCTGGGCTGGGGACCGAGGCTGTGGGTGTTTCTGAGGCAAGGGCTTGTTCATCCCGCGCTGCGCACGGAGAGACCCTCAGAGGCTGGGACGCGACACGCCTTCGCTGGGCTGCGGCTGGCGTTGAAACGCATCCCTGTGGTTTCCTCCTTTGGGTTAAAGAGTTGGCCTTTGACAATGTGCAAATTCAGCTGCCTTCTTTTGTTTGGATCTAGTTCATCCATTCATGCAAATATATGTTGGATCGCTCCTGTGTGCTAGGAAATTTTCTGGGTGCTGGGGGAGAAAGTGGTGAGATAAATGGACAAAAATCCTTGTCTATGAAGAGTTTCATCCCAGTGAGAAAGGAGGAAGACTGTGGACAAGACAAATAAGAACAGGGTACAGGTTGTTGGGAACTGGTGAGTTCTAGGGAGAAGAATAAGGAAGGAGATAAGAATTGATGATGGAGGGAGGGAGGATGGGGGAGGGAGGATGGGGGAGGGACAAGGGCGGCGTCCAGGCAGAGCAACAGCAAATGCAGACGGCTCCCCGGCTCCGTGTTCCGTGGTCCTGGTACGGGCAGACGTGTGGGGGGAAACAGCGGCTGAGAGTTCAGGGCAGTGGACGGTGGTGCTCTGGGTGGCGGGTCTGGACGGGGTCCTGCCCTGGCCGTGGTGAGCGTGGTGGGAATGGCTGCTTTGCCCAGGAGAGTGACTGCTATGTTGCCCAACCTCCCCTGCAGAACAGGGCCAGGAAGCATGAGGCCACCCACGTCCCTTCCCTGACCACTCAGTGCCACAGCCTGGTGGGCTGGTGTCCTCCCCGTCCCGCCTCCCATCTGCTCCGGCTGCGTCTCTGGTGTGTCTTCCCAAACAAGCCTCTTGCACTGACGTCCTGCCTCAGGGTCTGGTTCTGGGGAGACCCAGCCCGGGTGGTGTGTTCTTCAGGGTCTGACAGCAAAGCCGGGCACCGTAAGCATCACCCTCGTGGCTCCGTGCACGCGCACAAGGCCGTGACCGTGGCCTCGGGTTGAGGGCCCCTCCGCCACGCAGGTGGGCGCTGGGAAGACAGCCCGTCCTCACAGAGTGAGGAGCCCTTTGTGCTCCTTGCCGGCCTCACACTTGGGAGTGTGAACTGGGCCAGTGTGAACTGTGAGCCCTCAGCACCCCCGTCTCTGCGCCGAGCTGCGGTCTGCTGGGGGCGGGTGGTGGCTCTCACGCGCTGTCCCCAGGCACGGGGACTTGGTTAAGTACACACACTCGGTCACCTCACTGTGCACACAGGTTCTCCCGAGGGAAGTACCTTAGGGAATTTTGCTTTAGGCCACAGAGAGCGATCCGGTTTGAGTGGCGTGAGCAGAGGTTGTTTAGAAGTAGAACCTTGCGAAACGGGCTCTTTGGTGGGACCCTCGCCCCTCACTTGGGACGTTTCCGTCCAGGAAAGGAACACCTCTGGCCTCTCATTTCCCCCTTGCTCCTTCCTCCCCCGGTGATGAGGGGCGCTTTATGGGGTTGGACAGTGTAGGGAGAAGGAATCCGGCCCCTTCTTGCCTTGGTTTTAGGGCTGTGCTTCCCCGCAGGGAGCGGCTGGTAAGCACAGGGCACCCTGCCCAGGCCGAGGGCTGTGCGCTCAGCGCTCCGGTCACTGGTGGTGAAGGGCCTCTTCCAAGGCTCAGGACGCGGAAGCTTGTCCGCGCACCTTGCACCTTGGCTGCATCTCCAGGATGGGTGGTGCTGGTTTCTGACGACTAGATTGGCAGTTGATGTGTCTCAATTGGTTTTGAAATTGGTAATTAGTGTGACTCTGTTGGTTCTGAACTTGAGTGGGAAACAGAGGCACACGATCCATGGACCCCTCTGAACGTGACCGCGTGAGCTTTTCTTGTGGCTGCTGCACACGGTGGCAGCCTGGCTGGCTTCTTGTGACAGGAGAACACTGGTGGGCGACCTTCATTTCCCCCGGCAATGTGCGCTGTGGCGGGAACATGGCAGCAGGTCCTGCCGGCCCTGCCGAGGCCGGGCCACCTCCAGGCGACCAGGCGGCCCCCTCCATCAGCCTCGGAAAGTGTCACTCCTGTTCCACAGCTGCAGGGGATGCTGGGCGTTACTGTGAGCCCCAAGGTGTGAACAACCAGAATTTTTGGAAACTTTTCCAAGGAACTCCTCCAGGGTATGGACAATTTCTCCCATTCATGGGGTGGGGCTGCCGCAGGAAGCCAGGAGATGGGCCCCAAGTCATCCACGGCATCCTCCCCTCACCCAGCCTGGAGGAGATAAACTGTAACAGCCAAGGCAGAAACTCAACAAAAGTAACCAAAATTTTGATGTAAATGCCATTTTGGAGAACTGATTAATATGTCAAAATATTCAGCTCCCAAGGTATGTCATAAAAATAACCAGAGTTCTTTGCAATTTCGTGATTTAACATTCAAATGAATGATCTAAATTCCATTTCATCAACTCCTTTCCAAACCTGTCTCCTCTTTCCTGGGGTTTTGGGCAGCTTCTTTGCTGGACCCTGAACTGGTGTGGACTGGAATTCCTGGGGTGGGGGAACAATGGGTTCTGGAGAAATGGAGGGGGCAGGCCGTATGTTATCCTAGCAGGAGAGGTTTGCCTTTGTACAGCCCTGTCCTTTGTTTCCAGTGCAGAGAGCAGGCCAGGGACAGGGTTGCCAGGCTGTCACAGCCCCTGCTCCTGACGGGAGCGGGATGACCAGTGTGAGGTCAGCCTCCTGGTTCGTCCATCCTGGCCGAGTCTCCCCGGAAGGCAGTGCCTGAGACATACAGAGCCTGCTCTCACCTTTTATGGGGGTTGGGGGTGTGATCCCAGGGATACGAGGCAGTGGGGGTGGGGAGGGAAAGGGGAGCAAAGGTGAGGGCCTGAGCACTGGGTGTGTCAGCCCCTCAGAGAGGCCTTAGGACCCACGGTGGAGGGGCAGGTGCCCCACGTCCCATTGCCCGTGGCTCCAGTTACCGTCCTGCCTCTGCGTCTTCAAAGAGCTGTGAGTCTGGGCATCAGACGCCCCTGACCCTAACCCCCCTTCCCCCCGCATGGCCGTGCCTTCCAGCCCGGCAGCTGCAGGGAACCTGGGGAGGGCAGGGCGGCGAGGGACAGAGGCCCCCGCGGCAGCTGAGACCCAGCTCCACGGTCGGGAGCCCCCAGTCGGGGGGCATCTGGCGCGTTGCTGCTTACACGTGGCTCTAGAAGGACGCCGACGGGGACTGGTTGGGAAGCAGTCAACCCGCAGGACGGAAGGAACCCTTGAGAATCAGCGGCTCGCGGGCACCGCTCACGGATGGAGTTGACACGGGTACCGTGACCCTGGCGTCCCTGCTCGTGGAGTCCGGGGGTGGGGGGAAGGGCAGGGTCCTGGTGGTCCCTTCATCTCGGGGAAGCAAGGGGCGCTTTCGCTGCATTCGAGCCGAGGGGGAGTCCCGGGGGCGGGAGCGCCCTCTGCCCACCGCGCTCTCACACCCGCACCCACGCAAGGCAGAGTCAGGTCAGATTTCTTATTTGATCAGCCAAGGGCACGACATTTCCCCAGGAGCGTGGGGGCCGAGGGGTGGGAGGCGTGAGGTGCTCCATGTAGACCAGCACCCCCCACCCACCCGGCCCACACGCGGGGCGGGGGCGGCTGCAGGAAACCCGAGGGGTCCTCAGAGAGTCCAGGAGTGGCAGCTGAAAAGGCCAGCGGAGGCCGCACTGGGAGAAGCCTGGGGCTGAGCCAGGGGCTCTGATGCCAGGCCAGAGCCTAATGATGCTGCCCTTCGGACCTCGGACCCCGGACCCCGGCTGGTGGATGGACACCCCCATGCCCGCCTCACCAGACCGCCAGGCCCCAGCCCGGGGGGGTTTGCTAATTTTTCACTCTATTTTCTTGCCGCTCGGGTGGCCTCAGAACCCTTCCCTGCAGCACTCCAGGTGGCTGGTGTTGGTGTGGCCGTCACGAGCTGCCCTGCTGTCGCTCAGGGGAGCTCTTGTTGTCTCTCAGCAGAGGAAAAAACCAGAAAAAGCATCCATGAGCTAGAAATAGAAATTGAGGCCACTAAGCAAATGTCCAATTATCTTTCGAGATGGTGCCCAAGTGCCGTCTGCCTGCTGATCTGCAGCCTTTTGGAGCAGCCAGCTGCCTGTCTGGGCAGTGACTGTCTGGGGATGGCAGCCGAGGGATAGCCGGGCTTAAGTGTGCTGGCCGGTGTACATTTCAGTGCATTAATGTGAATAAAGCACGCTTGCTTCCACGTGCAGCCAGACACATTTTATCAGTATCTCTCTTTCCTGGGACACGAATATTCCTGTACTTGTCTCACCCCAGTGCCCCAGCCTGCGCATTGCAATGTGAATGGCGGAATCTGTACAGGGCCTGTGACCTGCCTGCATCTGGCTGTGCCGCTGCTTCTCTCCCTTAGGCACAGCCATTAAATTGTCATTTTGTGGCGAGGAAGCGCTCTCCCAGGAAAATTAGCAGAGAAAATAGGCAGTATCACCCTCACTATACTCGCGAGATGAGGATGGGGTGGCACAGCGGGGCCACGACTGGGGAACCAGCGCGGTTGCTTTGTGTTCACTGAGAACGGGAGCTTTCGGGCTGTGTCTCATCCTCTGGCCTTGCGGCATTAGGATTCGGGCTCAGCGCCCTCGCAGTCAGGGACCCGGGGCTGGGCTCCTTCCTCACCTGCTCAGAGAGGCTGTTGCCCTCCCCAAGCGGCTTCCCGAATATCTGCTGTAACAGCAGGTGGTCAGCTGCGGTGTCTGCCCCAAGGAACGTGACTTTATTGCCGGGGTCCTGACCCCAGCCCTGCAACATGTCTTATAAAGGTTTTTGTGTGGTTCCCCAGTTCAAAGTTCTGTCTGAAGGATGCTGTTTGGATTTCAAAATATTGGGTTAAAATTTCTGGGACAGCTAAATGGAAGATTTGACACGGGGCCTGATTTTAAAAGTCTGAGCTGATTGCTGCTGTGGACACATGATCCCTGTCATCATTGCTACAAATAACTGGTAAAGCGAATAGCCAATATTTGTTAAGTACACATGGGCCAGCCTGGGTCACAGAACTGGCCGAGGTGGCCTCATCTGGCCCCACCAGACAGCTCTCTAAACAAGGCATTAACTGTGTAGATGATGAAGCTGAGGCTTGGATGTTAAGTCACGATTCAAATTCAAACATATATGAGAGGAAGACCCGGAATATAACCCAAGGGTCTGGCTCTAAACCCAGATTCTTAATCACCCCATTACCTGCCCCCCTTCCCTTCCAAGAGTTGAAGATTAAAGGAGTCAATACACACAGCAGCTAGGTTGCTGCCCAGCATACCCTGACCACTGAATAGATGTCAGCTCTTTCAGCATCCCTGCCACCATTGTTGTCCCTGGAGTAGCTAAGGGGGCAGAGAGTTAAACCTGGTCATTTGGCCATACGTGGGGAGAGCCTGGCTGCGAAAATGCCAACACAGAGGGAATCATAACCCTCCCCCATCCAAAAAGGGGAGAACACAAGAAGAGCTTCCCAGTGACACTGGGTTCCTGGAGGCAGCCATGCCTGATATCCACTCCTGGAGTTTTCAGTGCTATGTGCCAGTAGCACCTTTGCTTTCTTTCTGTTTAAGCCAACTCGAATTGGGGAGCCCTCGCTTGCAATCAAAATAGTTCTAACATGTTCAAGCAGAGACCTCCTCATCTTCCCTGCAATTCCCACAGCCTGTGTCTATCATTTATCCCCTTAAGAGCCGTGTTTTCTAAGTCCGAAATCATGATTAATGCCTTGACAAAGAGTTTCTTTTCCTGACCTGAAAATTTCATTACAGGAATTTAGTGGTTTATTAAAGGGTCACCTTGGTAAAAGAGCCACCATCCCCTGATTACATGCACCGTGAATCTGGAGCAGCTCAGCCCCCTGGCCACGGCCATTGTCTCTCTACTTCCTACCGCAGGGACCCATGTGCTGGCCGATTTTACCTTCCTGGCTGCAGGCATAAAGTCGGGGTCTGCATCTGACTCATTTTTGTGTCCCCAAAGGTGGCTTACATGTAGTCCCATAAAAGGCAGGTTTTTCAGTAAATGTTGATACACAACATTGGTGTGGTTTTCTGGGAACTTCTCTTAAACCACCAAATCCCAAGACGTCAGTAGATTTTTTAATCTGCTTTTCCAGACCCCAGAAACACTGCAAAATTAATTAAAGGGACACAGTTCATGCTTCCCCAACACGCAACTTAAGCATCTGATTTGGAGCCAAAAAACATTAACCTCTAATTAACTTATATGCTCCTGACACCCATAATGTTGTGATGATGCTAGTGCATGAGGTTATTAATTATATCTAAGTATTCAGTGAACGGATAGCAAATACCAGCGGAGATGAAAGTCTGTGAGTGATTAACGAGAAGACTCCAGTTTGACAGGCTTGGAGCTGCTTAGCGGCAAGAGGATTTCTGGGGCACTGAGTGGCCTTCACGGAGGGGGAGGGTACTCACCTGGCCTCCCCAGAGACGGAGACTCGAGGCCTGGAGATCCAGGCTGTTTGTGGGCTCAGAGCTTGCCCTGCCAGGTGGGGGTGTGCCCACCTCTCTTTCCCAGAGCTGGGGGGCCCCGGGCCCCAAGCCCAGACCTGCCCATGGTGGGCGGGGCTGTCCTGGCTTCTTAGCAGGTGGGGGCTTAATACACAGTGACTCAGGAGTTCCTGGATGCTGCCTGGGCCTTGAGTAAGATACTGAGAAAGTCATGGGCCGGAGGGAAATGTGGACTCAGTGTTAATTCGGAGATAAGCAGCAGATGTGAATTCTCACCTGGGCGCTTGCACCCTGGGGTACACAGACCAAGGGGAGAGATTTCCAGACCTTCAGTGTCCACATGTTGGCCTCCTTCCTTAGTCAATCAGGGGACACGCAGGACCCGTGTCCCTTTCCCCCCTAATGGTGCCCACTGACCCCTCATCTCTCCTATTCTGGAAAGCAGGGCCGCCGGAAGATGGCAGGTGAGCGCGGGGACGCTTCCCACATGAAACCTTCTCGGTCTGGAGAAGTGCTGGGAGGGTCTGCATCCAGAGATGTAGGCAACGGAGGGCGGGGCTGGTGCAGACTACAGCCAAAGGCAGCATTGCTCTTGGGGGACAGTCCCGTGGGCGTGAAGCAGAGAGAAGGTGGGTAAGAAACATTGAAACCAATTTTTTTCATGAATTTAAAAGTATCAGCTTTCTCCCTGATTTGGCAATGCTTGTCATCTGGATATGTCATTTGGCCAGAAAGAAAAGTATCTTTGAACAGCCAGAGCAGTGATGCTTACAGCTTAATACGATTATGTTTTTCAATGCATTTCGAATTTGGGGTGGGGATAACCATTTTTTTCAATGTAAACACAAGCTAAAACTTGCTGATTACAATTTTTTAAAAAATTTTATTTTATTTATTTTTTATACAGCAGGTTCTTATTAGTTATCTATTTTATACATATTAGTGTATATATGTCAATCCCAATCTCCCAGTTCATCCCACCACCCACCTCCCACCCCCTGCTCTCCCCCCTTGGTGTCCATACGTTTGTTCTCTACATCTGTGGCTGATTACAATTTTGTGTGCATTATTCTAAAGGAAGCTGAAACCCATTTTTTCAAATCATAGAGTGAAATATTTATTCAAATTATAGTCAATCCTCATTTTATCAAAACAAATAGTTACTAAATTTACTGATTCCTATTCTCATTAACAAAAAATAAAATTGCAAGCAACCACCAAACCCTTAGGTTTTTAGCATTTTCACCTTCTCTTTTTCTTAAATATAAAAATAAACTTTGGTCGTTATGTCTCAAAGTAGATAAGGCTGTTTATGATTTTAATAGATTATTCTTAATTATTCTCAAGGCTTTTATCACATGTCCTATTTCATAAATAATAATGTTTCCTACATATGACATTATGACACTGCATAATGACAAATCCAATAATGAGAAACAGCCTTTAGGCTGATTTTCACAATCTATTATAAAATAAATATGAATTGATTATATTAGTTTTTACAATGTTTTTAAATATACTTTCAAAATATTATAAATTATACCTAAAATACGCATTATTATTTTTTAATAAATTTACTTATTTATTTATTATTTATTTTTTTGGCTGCATTGGGTCTTTGTTGCTGCACGCGGCTTTCTCTAGTTGTGGCAAGCGGGGGCTACTCTTTGTTGCAGTGTGCGAGCTTCTCATTGTGGTGGCTTCTCTTGTTTTGGAGCTCGGGCTCTAGGCATGTGGGCTTCAGTAGTTGTGGCTCGCAGGCTTCAGTAGTTGTGGCTCGCGGGCTCTAGAGCGCAGGCTCAGTAGTTGTGGTGCACGGGCTTAGTTGCTCCGCAGCATGTGGGATCTTCCTGGACCAGTGCTCGAACCCGTGTCCCCTGCATTGGCAGGCAGATTCTTAACCACTGCGCCACCAGGGAAGCCCGACATTACTTTTTTATTGCGGTAAAATATACATAACAAAGTTTACCATCTTAACCATTGTTCAGTGCACGGTTCAGGGGCATTAAGTACATTCACATTGTGCCACCATCACCACCATCCGTCTCCAGAACTTTATTCATCTTGTAAACCTGAAACTCTGCACCCATTAAACACTAACTCCCCAGCTCCCACCCCCAGGCCCTGGCAACCACCATTTCACTTTCTGTGTCTGGGATATTGACGCCTATAGGTACCTCATAGAGGTAAAATCATACCGTCTGTCTTTTTGTGACTGACTTATTTCACTTAGCATAATGTCCTCAAGATTCATCCATGTTGCAGCATATGGCAGAATTTCCTTCTTTTTTAAGGCTGAATAATAGTCATTGTATGTACAGACCACATTTTGCTTATCCATTTACCCGTAGATGGACACTTAGGTTGCTTCCATGGTTTAGCTCTTATGGATTATGCTGTTATGAACATGGATGTACAAATATCTCTAGAGAGTCTAAGAGACTGCAGTTCTTTTGGGTATATACCCAGAAGTGGAATTGCTGAATCGTATGACAGTTCTATTTTTAATTTTTTGAGGAACGTCTATACTGTTTTCCACAACGGTGTACATTTCACATTCCAACCAAAGTGTACACGGACTCCAATTTCTCTACATCCTTGTCAACACTTGTTGTTTTCTGGTTTTTTTTTTTTTTTTTTTGATAATAGCCATTCTGATGCGTGTGAGGTGGTATCTCATTGCAGTTTTGATTTGCATTTCCCTAATGATCAGTGATGTTGAGCATCTTTTCATGTGCTTATTGGCCATTAATATATCTTCTTTGGAGAAATGTCTATACAAGTCCTTTGCCTATTTTTGAATCAGTTTTTTTTGTTGTTGTTGAGTTTTAGTTCTCTCTATATTTTAGATATTAATCCCTGATCAGATGTTATAATTTTAATCTTGACTGCTGTTAGTAATCTTTCTTATAAGATACCTTTCACAATTTATTTCTCAGTGGTTTTTATACTGTTTCTTGAAACGCACATTCACACATTTGTTTGCGTTGAGAAACATCTTACACCATCACTGGAGGGGTCCCGTCTGGCAGTTCCTTGAGCTGATTGAAGCCGCGGTGCCTGGCTTTCTAAGCACCTGTGGGTGGCGTTGCCATCACTTGGGTTGGCTAAGCCTCAGCCTCAAGGTCCTGACGAAGACAGATTTAAGCCTACGATAAAATAAGGTCTAACTCTCTCTCTTAGTGCGTTGGACCAAGTGGGCAGGCCTGATGGTCCCCTGGGAGTCTTGTAATGGGGCTTTTGTGCAGACTTTCCAGAGAAGGCGTAAGGATGATTTTACTGCTGGGGTAACAAATCTCTCTCTAAGGCGGGTGGTTTCCAATTCCTGGCTTCCAACAAAGTCAAAGGCAGATGTAACTGCTATAGCTCAGAAGGCGTCCCAAGACTGGCGATGCTGGTGTAAGGAGGCGTGAATACAGGTCCTTGGTGCTCATAGGTGTAACGCAAAACACTGAAAACGGAGGGTGAGGGTAAAAGGGATGCCGTGTCTGCCCTGCTAATTCCAGAAATAAGCAACATCCATCCACAGCGAGGCCCCAGCTGAGAAGACAATTACAGGACCTCCAGCAAAGCGGATCTGCATTGATATGGAACACAGGAGAAGGGGCTCAAAGGCCCTTTGGACCCGTCCTGCTGCCCCTTCTGACCCTTCTTGATTAGGGGGCAGACAGGGGGCAGCTCCTCACGAAACCGAGAAACAACCGCAGAGCCTCCATCTCCTTTAGAGAAGCTCTCCCAGCACAGCCTTACTTTTTATATGTAATGACTTATCAAAATTTCTACTCTATTGTCTTCACCTGCTCAATAATATCAAGAATAATTATAATAAAACTCAAGAAAAACATTTTAAGTCCCTAGACCTTTTGGTCAGAGGAAATAAAAGAATTTCAATTTATCCACATGTTTCTGTTGCAGAATTTTATGAGGATGATAATAAAGCACTTTCAAGGATAAAATTCTATGCCATTAGGATAAAATTCTGTGAGGGGAGTGGAATGAAACTGTGTTTAAGGAGGAAAGAAGAAGGGGTAAAATTTCTGACTGTTGGGGTGGAAATTGCTTGTGTATTATTATTATTTTTGCTCATGTATATTTTCATCGATCACGGTGGGTCCTAAATTGCTATAAAACTTGTTTTCTACGGCATACGTTCTAAAGAGATCTAAGAGTTTTATTTAAAAATCCTAGTATTTATAACATATAGGAGATTATATATTAGCCTGAAAAAGTTACAAGTAATCTTAAAAGTCTGTGAGGGGCGTGTCACAGTTTTGTCAAAACTGTCCAGGAGCCAGTGCAGTGGTGGACGAACTGCTGTCTCGAGGAAGCTGCAGGACGGCCTGTGTGTAGACGGCGGGGCCTCCGGGTGACAAGGGGAGCAGGGGGCCCCCGGGGGGAGGGGCGAGCCACCAAGGCCTCGGTGAGGAGCCACGGGAGTATTTAGGTGGCAGGCTAGCAATGGTGGAGGCGTGGCAGACAGTTACCGTGTGGCGTATGGAGAGGGTGGAGGGGTCAGGCAGCAGGGGGAGGGAGGTGGCAGGACTCGTGTTTGGCAGGTAGAATTGACAGGTGTTTGTGACTCGCAGGGAAGGGGTACGGGTGAGGGGGCTCCTGTCTCAGGCTTCTGACACATCTCTGGGCACCAATGCTGTGAGGGATGTGAGAGGCAACCAGAATCATTGGATGACACCTCCAGCTATTTTGGGCTTAAAGAAGGATGAGGTCTCCTCACTATCACCATCATTTTGCGGCCTGTGAAAAAATGTCCCTTTCAGTCTCTGAACTCTACTCTCAGTGATGGATGCAGGACGCAAGACGCAAGGTCTGGCATCAGGCTCCTCCCTGGACAGGTGTGTGGGTGTCATTTCCACGTGGGCTGTCAGAAGAATAGTAAACGTCTGTCCCAACTTCTTATTTTATTTATTTATTATTTATTTTTAAAGCTCAGGGCTTTTTAAAAAATAAATTTATTTACTTATTTATTTTTGGCTGCATTGGGTCTTCGTTGCTGTGCACGGGCTTTCTCTAGTTGCAGCGAGCAGAGGCTACTCTTTGTTGCGGTGCGCAGGCTTCTCATTGCGGTGGCTTCTCTTGTTGCAGAACATGGGCTCTAGGCGCGTGAGCTTCCTTAGTTGTGGCACGCAGGCTCAGTAGTTGTGGCTCGCGGGCTCTAGAGCGCAGGCTTTGTAGTTGTGGCACACGGGCTTAGTTGCTCCGCGGCATGTGGGATCTTCCTGGACCAGGGCTCAAACCCGTGTCCCCTGTATTGGCAGGTGGATTCTTAACCACTGCGCCACCAGGGAAGCCCTCCAACTTCTTATTTTACAGAGGAGGAAGCTGAGCCCAGAGAGGTAACGTGATGGTCAAGGTTACAGGTCTCTTGAAGATACCTTGTCAAGGAGTAGAACGAGCGATTGTTTATGGTTCGTGGGTAGAAGGGAAAGTAAGGATTCTCCTCCCGTTAATCCAGTGGGGAAGGCAGGTTTGTAAATGGACCAGACTTTCCAATTAAAAGGCAGAGAATGGAAGAACAGGACAAAAACCATGATCCACTGATATGATGACTAAAAAAGACATATTTGAGATTTCAAGACACAGATCGATTGAAAGGGAAAGGATGAAAAAAGATATTGCCTGCAAATAGCCACCCAAGGAGAGCTGGAGTAGCTGTACTAACAGCAGACAAGATAGAATTTAAGGCAAAAATTGTTGCTAGGGAAAATTGTACATTTTATAATGAAATAGAAAATCCATCAAAACTATGTAACAATGATAACAACAGAGTCCCAAATATATGAAGCAAAACAGGCAGATTTAGAGAGAGACTTCAATACCTCATTTTCAGTAATGTATAGAACAGCTAGACAGACATCAGCAAATAGACTTCCAACACCATGAAACAATGTTACCTCAACACGGCACGCAACAACAGCAGAAGACACATCCTTCCCAAGCACATGGAACATTCCCCAGAGTAGACAATATATAAGGCCACAAAAGAAGTCTTACTGCATTTAAAAGGGTTAAAATCATACAAAGTATGTTCTCTGACCACAATAGAACGAAATTAGGAAGCAATACCACAAGGAAATTTGAAAATTTCACAAAAGTGTGGGAAATAAACAGTACACTCCTAAGTGACCAGTGGGTCAAAAACAACCAAAAGGAATTGAGAAATACTTTGAGATGAATGAAAATGAAAACACAACATACCAGAATTTATGGACACAGTGAAAGCAGTGTCAGAGGGAAAATTATACCTGTAAATGCCTACATTAAAAAAGAAGAAATATCTGAAGTCAATAAACTAGCCTTTCATCTCAAGAAACTAGAAAAGGCAGAGCAGCAGCAGGAAGTAAATAATAAAGATAGATGGAAATACATGAAATAGAGGACAGAAAAACAACAGAGAAAATGAGGCACGAAACCCAAAATTGGTTCTTTGAAAAGAGGAACAAAATTGACAAACCTGTAACTAGAATGATAAGAAAGGAAGAGAGAGACACAAATTACTAAATCAGGAATGAAAAGGGACATTATTGTGGGCCACACAGAATAAAAAGGGCTGTAAGGGGACACTGTAAGTGTGTGACAACACGTTAGATGATCTATATGAAATAGACACATTCCTAGAAAGACACCAACTGCCCAAACTGACTCAAGAAGAAATAGAAAATCAATAAATTTATATAACAAGAGATTGAATTGGTAATACAAAAGCTTCCCACAAAGAAAAACCCAGAACGAGATGGCTTTCCTGGTGAATTGTTGACAAGTATGAAGAAAAATAAAGTGAGCGTTCAGTTTGGGCAAAGAGGAAAAAACAACAAAGTTGTCCTTAGAAAAGGCAAGACAGGAAATTAAGGACAATAAAAGCAGGACCTGGTGAATTTGAAAACAGAAAATGAGAAGTGAAAAGTAATTTCAAGTTGACTTGAAGACACACGTGTGTGGATACTCACAAGCTCCCATGTGTGTGTTGCCACACACACACGTATGTACACGTACAGACGTGCAATAAACTCAGCCTCATAAGAGGACAATTCAAAATGAGAAAGTGGAGAAACCACAGATGCAGAAAAAACATTCAGATTCAAATTGAAAAGGATACTTTGCTTAGCTCTATGTAAATAAACTTGAAAACTCATGGGGACTGGATGATTGATTCCAGAAGACCCAGGAAACTAACAGGTCGGTGGCCATGTCCGAAGCTGAGCAGTTGTTCAAATGACCCTCCAGAAGCATCGGCTGTGAGAGGGGCAATGGCACACTGGTGCACGCCTGCATTTAGTGTGTGCAGCTGCTGCCGTAAGCTGCAGACATGTGCACACGAGGCACCATTGTTTTCTGGGCACTTGGGCATGCAGGTGGGAAGAAGCTGAGTTTCCACTGCACATCCTTTTGACCCATCTGGCTGATTTTTACCACGCTCTTGTCATTTTCTAATGAAAAAAAATGGGGAAAAATAGTTTCACAAATGCCAAAGAGGTCTCCCCGTGCCTATTATTAAAAACACCCCCAGCTACAAGCCTGAGGAAAACTTGGGATGTCATCCGAGGGTGCTGAGCGTCCTGACTGGTGTGTAGATGTTGGTCTCCTGTAATGACCCCGCGTGTCCCACTGGCCAAGTACTCTGTTGGCAATGATAATACCCCGGGCTTGTGGCCCAAAGTCTCTTTTTGCCAGTGGCGGTCCTAACCCATTCTTTTACCACGAAATAATAAAGTTGTCTTGGCAGAATGGCTTCTGGAATGAGAACAGTGATGCATGCCCACAGCTGTCAGCCTTTAGCAGAAATTTGTCATATTATACAAAGAATTAAATTCATCCTCCATTAAAAAATACGACTAGGGCTTCCCTGGTGGCGCAGTGGTTGAGAATCTGCCTGCCAACGCAGGGGACACGGGTTCGAGCCCTGGTCTGGGAAGATCCCACATGCCGCGGAGCAACTGGGCCCGTGAGCCACAACTGCTGAGCCTGCGCGTCTGGAGCCTGTGCTCCGCAACGAGAGAGGCCGCGACGGTGAGAGGCCTGCGCACCGCGATGAAGAGTGGCCCCCGCTCGCCGCAACTAGAGAAAGCCCTCGCACAGAGACGAAGACTCAACACAGTCATAAATAAATAAATAAAAAGAACGTGAATTTCTTTAAAAAAAAAAATACGACTAAAAGAATTAATTAATTTTCAATGTAATGACTGAAGCAAGCAACTCTTGCATAACAATGAGGGTGTCTGAACTTCTGATGAACCGTTTAAAGTGTTTGAGTGTAGTTGAATTCAATTCTCTGATGATAACTGCAAAGATCCGAGACTGCCCTAAAGGAGCCTTTCGGTGAAATACTCTCCAACGGAACTGATCTTGAGACTAATGAACAAGGGTGTCAGAGTCAGAGGCCATAGCAGACTGTTGTCTCTGTGGCCCCCATGGTGACCTCATGCCCCATTAACCTGGGGCTTGGCCACGCGGTTGTTTAGGGTTGGGCATTAGCAAGTGTGAGCTTGGTAAGTGCTTGCATGTTGGGGTTTGTCTTCCTGGGACTCTGCGTCCTGGAAGCCAGCTGCCATGTACGAGGGCCAGTGGCTCGAGGCCACCTGTCGTCCGGAAGCCCAAGCTGCCCAGTAGAAGGTCAGATGGAGAGAGCTCTGTGCCATCCGTTCCCAGCTGTGTCAGCTGTCCTGGCTGAAGCCCCGCGGCCCAAGTGTGTACTAATTGGAAGGAAGAAGTGTCCAGCTGAGCCCCGGCTCAAAGCCTTTATTGTTGTGTAAGCCGCTAAGTTTTGAAGTGTCTTGTGCAGCTTAGACAAGGGCCAGAGGTCCAAGCTGAGAGGCACCTTGAGGAAAGGGAGAAGATGCAGGAAATAAATACACCGAGAGTGATTATGCTGTCGTTGTAATGCAGTCAGAGCTCCGACTGCTTCACAAGGACTCTGGGGTACAGTGTAGCAAAGATTCTTATGATTCAAGTGTGGTCCCCATGCCAGCAGCACTGACATGCCGGGGCGGCTTGTTCAGTTCTTAAAAACCCCAAACCTCGGGCCCTGCCCCAGCCCTGCTGAATCAGAACCTGCCTCTCCACGCGATTTCCAGGTGCTCCACGGGCACGTTCACGTCTCGGGTTCTGGGTCGTGAGCCCCGGGGATGCCATGCTCTGGGCTGCGAGCAGGTCGTGACCATCTGCACGCAAATGTATTTCGAGATGTCGGTCTCCCTGGAGGCTTTTGCAAGGGAGTGATTCATCCACTGAAGGTCTCACTGCCCCCACGCACGGAATAATCAGCCCTCGTGTTCCCAACTACCAGCGTACGTTTCCAGGCCACGTGGCAGTCATCAGAAAAAAGTCAGTAAAAAGAAAAAAGTCTTTGTTCACTGTCAACGCAGAGGCACTGTATTCACCAGGAAAGTGACTGCCTGAGAGGAGCCTTGGGGAGGGGGGACAATGGCAAGGGCGCAATGTCTCTGAGCCGCTGGATCAAGCAACTGGAAGGCTGGCCTAATACCTCCTTGAAGACTGCACGGAACTGACCCCCATTGTGGGTCAGAACACAAAGGCCAGGCCCTGCCCTTCAGACCCTGCGCCAGGGACCGGGGTGTACCGGAGAATCTGCGCATCTCAGGACACCACAGCGTCTGCAGTCTTGGCAAGTGGTTCCAGGACCATCCTTCCTACTTTAATCTGAGAAGTAAAGACATTTGATGGTACCAAGCAGCGGTGTGCTGTGAACCAGCAACGTGGAACAGAAATAACCCACAAAACCCCCTGCTTTGCAGCGTCTCCTCATTTCTGCAGTGTAGACACTCTGACCACCGCAGACTCCAAGCCACCAACAGTTTAACACCCAGCTCCCTAAATTGAGCCTGTCCGAGCCCTAGAAGCCCGGTCGGGGAGCAGGGTTCTGTGCGGTGCCTCCGCGGAAGGGGATGCTGCCGTTTCTCCAGGCAGGTGCCTGCTCACGGGGCGGCTGGCACACCCCCCTCCCCTCCTGATGACAGCCCCCCGGGCAGGTGGGATGAAGGAATTCAGGGCTAAACTCCCGCCCAGGGCCAGGACGGGTCCTATGTCACGGATGGCGCCCAGGGTCTCTGTGGGGCGGCTGGCCCTAGGGAAGATCCCTGGCTCCAGCATCTTTTCACAGAGCCAAGAGCCTGGGTCTCTCCCCGGAGCTCCGTCGCCACCTGGCGGCGGGGTCCCCGTGTGTGGGTGCAGGCGAGGGCGCAGTTGCTTCTGGGATCCAGATGGGGCGACCTGGGCACGTGGTGGGTGAGCTTTGATCCACAGGAGATGGAAGCCACGTGGTCCCGAAGAAGTCCCAGGAGGCCTGTGTCCTGTGCCCAGCCGCCGGCCCGTGGCCTGGTCTCCGGCTCCCCTGCCTCACGGCTGCGTCCTTGAGGTGCCTTTGTGTCAGAGCGGTGCTGTTGTCCCAGGCTGTGCTTTATAGGGACCAGAATTGAGACCAGTCCCAGTTCCTGCTTGTGCCACTGTGCTGCCTTCCTCTCTCTCTGGTGGTGATGTGGGACGTTACAGGGTCAAGTGTTCCTGCCCTGGCCGGGCGTCCGGGCTGGAGGGCCTGAGTGCCCTGTCTAGCAGCCTGACCTGCCTTGGGCAGGATGAACTCCAGGAGCCGGACAGTAACGGCCCTGCTCCTCCTGAGAGTCCGGGGTTGGAAAAGGGACCAAAACAGGGGAGTCTTTCTTTCTAAAAGCCTTTTAATACCTTCTCAAAACCCCAGCTTTCCAAATAAATATATAATACACAATATTATAACATTAATATATAATATATTCATATATTATATAAAGTAATAAGTAATATACAGTCCCAGCTTTCCAAATATATAAATAATAAAATATAGTATATTATATTGTTCGATATATTAATATATTGCCTATATTATTATTTATATATATTTGGGAAGCTGGGATTTTGAGAATATTTTAAAGGCTTTTAGAAAGGCAGACTCCCCTGCTTAGGGAGAAATTTCCTAAGTTATAAGAAGAATGTTCTCTGTAATTTTGCCCAGAAAGGATCACATTAGCGGTTTGGTACCTACTTCTCTACAGCTGTTCTCTCCTTAATGACTAACGTGTGCCCATGTTCTATAAAGTGGCAGGACTCTTGCAGCCTCGGGTGCCCTTGGCCACGAGTCTCAGACCGCTTCCCAGAGGGGTTTGGGCTCGGACACCTCCAGGCTTTGAAGGGCCTGCGGCCTTGTCGGATGGATACTCTGCAATGTGTTTACGGTTGTCTGATGCATCCCCGCTGGGAGACCTTCTGCATCTCATTTCTCACTCACACGCGCCTTGCTACTTGCCGAGCTCACCCCCAAATCCAGAGGGCCTTATGGTGGGTCGGCGGGAGGTGCCGGGCCACAGGCTGGCTCCAGGGGTTCCCTGGGGGGCACACCCGCCTGGAGGAGATCAGGGGACAGTGCTCTGTGCCCCATCACCTGCCACCACAGGGACGCTCTGTCCTGCCCTTTGTTCAGTTTTGCACATTTGCTGTTTTGCTGTTGTTGACCATCGGGGACTCGAAAGCCACCCAAGAAAAGCCCCAGTTCTGTTTGGACCAAGAGATGTGATGTCAGGGGGACCAGCAGAGCCTGGGATGAGCTGCATCCCCGCGCCCCCCGCCTGTAATCACATCCTCATCCAGTGCATCCCCAGAGGCCCCAAGCCCAAGCAGAGCCGTCCTTGGAGACACACCTGTTGTTTCAGTTACCATGGCTTCACAACAAACCAGCCCAGACCTTAGCAGCTTTAAACAACGGTGTTTATTGACCGTGTGCGTACCTGTGTGGGTCAGGAATTTGGATGAGCACAGCCCTCTCCACGTGGTCTCCAGCTCCTTAGTGGCAGGCGGCCGGCCCCCTGTGGAGGCCACGCCCCAGGAGAGAGAGGTGGCTTAGCCTCCGTGGTCAGCCTCGCATCCTGTGAAGGGCACGCGGGACAGACGCATCTCAGTGCTGCCACGTTTAGAAATTCATCGTCCAGGCCACCGTTTTACAGAGGTGACCTCAGCGGTTGCACAAGCTGGACACTCAGGGACAATGCTGCTGGGCTGGGACTGAACAGTCTGGGGCTGGGGCTGGGGACTGTCCCAGGGAGGACTCGGGGTGTCCTGGACGATCCTTGGCCCACCCGGGCCCTGGCGATACCCCGGGTGGAGGGGGACGGCTGGAGGCTCCAGGCAGGGGAGGAAGTGGATTTGGCAGCGAAGGACCCCCTGTTGCTGGTGGGTCATCAGTTCCTTCTGACCAGGAGCCCAGCCGGTGGCAGAGGATGAAGAAAGCGGAGGGGGGGGGGGGTAGGGGGGGAGCCACGCAGCCAGGATCGCAGCCAGGGCTCTGGCGTCAGGCTCCATCGTGCAGCTGGAACGGGACAAGGGGCAAGGCTCCCTTCAACCCCGTCCCTTAGCCAAGGGGGCCTCCCTGTACCAAGGGCCTTCCAACAGCGAGCCTGAGGCCTTTCTGCTGGGGAGGACAGGCCGGGGCTTCTAGCAGCCCTGCTGGGTGGGGAAGGCTGAGGCCTGCCTCTTCTTCCTGCGTCCAAGGAGCCGGTCATGTCTCAGATGAAACTCGGGGGTGGAGCAGGGGCTTCTGTGACTGCAACTCCCCAGTGCCTCGTTCAGATGTGGCTCCCAGAGCCAGGGTTCAGTGGTACGCCCTGAGCCAGGCTGTACAACGCCCCAAGAGTCTTCCTCCGATTTCCCCTTCCTTCGGGAAGCCCTCCGTGACTTCCTGCAAACAGGGTTCCAGCATCTGCCCTGAGCACCCACTGTTCCAAGGTGAGCATAAGGCCAAGTCCTCCAGGCACAAAGTGCCGTCTGGCCCACAGCGGAGGCCAGACCACGTCGCAGGCCTTGCTGGGCAGAGGGCACAGGACCGTGGTTCTGATGGGGGTGGGGACTGGGCGGGAAGGGTGTTGTGCCCTGCACTCCCCAAGGGAATGGGAAACTGAGCCCTCAGCCCCTGGCTCTGGTCATGTCGGCAGAAATACGCTCACCCGTGTTCACCGCAGGACAGCGGGGCTGTAGGCTTGGCGGCTCTGTTACCCTAGCGTGTGGGAAGGAGGCTTATGTGGCTTGGATCCCGAGCAGGACGAACACCTGTGGGGAGAAACTGCGGCCTGGGCTTGGAGGAGGGGCTGGGCAGTGCCCTCCCGGGGAGCCTCATCGCCTGGGCTGGGCGCTGGTACTCGCGGCGGTGCCGAGTTGCCTGGCTCCTGCCCTCACACCCCATCTCCACAAAGAGCTGCCCGGCCAGAGCCATGGGGGCAGCTTCCCCGGGTGACCCCACTGCAGAGGCACCGGCCTGGGGAGCCCCTGCCTGCTTCCTCAATGTAGCCCCATGGTCCCTGGGCTCCACCTGGGGCCCTGCACATCCAGGCTCACTGCCATCATCTGAGGGAGGTTTTGGGGCTTGGCTTCTGTTTCCACTTGTCACACGTCCTCGTGTGACTAAAAGGTACTCTCTTTGCGCAATTTTGGTTCAAACAGAATATGACTACTGTTCGTGATGGAGAAAGGGGGGCGGGCACCAGCACGCCCTCGTGCTGACAGTTTAGAGAGTAAGGCAGAGGCGGGGGTGGGTGCGAGGATGCTGGTGGGAGGAGGGAGGGAGACGGGGCGGGGGGAGCGTGTTAATACAAGAGGGTTTCTGAGCGTGCTCCACGGCCCCAGCGCTGGGGGGCTGGGACCAGAGCCAGGACTCGGCCCGCAGGGCCCGCCTCCAGCCCAGCAGCCGCCCCACGCTGAGCCCAAGAGGCTGGAAAGGGGGCATGTGTGAGCCATGGCCCTACCTGGACGTGGGATGTTTGGACTCTTAGTTAATTTAAATGTTCCTTAATCATCCTCAGATCATCAACCCCGATGAGGGTTGCCATGGCCACAGGGCTCTGGCGAGCGAAGGGCCCTCCGCACTTTCACGTCAGTCAGCTGGCCCACGTGAAGCTCAGGCAGCTCTGCTCCCAGCTCCAGGCGCCTCCAGCAGTTACCGGCACCTCTTCCTTCGGCGACGCCCAAGGATCCCTGGTGCTCCCTGGTAGGAACCAGTCACGACAGGCCATCATTCAGTGTTTCCTCTGTACCCTCACAGCAGTACCACCAGGGATGGCAGAAGAGGAAACAGAGGTTCACAGAGGACCAGTGACATACACAAGCCTAGTTATGACTGTCCAGGCCTCGTGCCGGGTGACGATGTGGTGATACTGGGCAGTTCTGTAGTGTCAGGTGCTGGGCTCGTGTGCAGTATCCCAGCAGCATTGAAATAAGTGCAGGTAATCATCCTGGCTTTTCAGGTGAGTGAGAGGCTCAGAGAGGGTGAGTAACCTGCCTCAGTTCACGGAGCCAGTGAGGGGCTGAGGTGGGCTTCCTGGGTTGCCGGTGCCCACACTTGGGAGCTGTGGTTTGCTGTGGTTCCTGTGTCTTCCTGGAGCCGGGATGCTCCCCCTTCCACGCCACCGCCCACCCGCCCTGTGGTGTGGCCCTGACGGCCGTGACACTGCAGCAGGAGGCAGGGAAGGTGGGTGTGTACTCCACGCACGGGTGCACCCGGGCCTCACGCACAACCCGGAGCGTGTTTCACGGTTAGACGCCCCCGTTGGGACTGTCCGAAGCCTCAGACCAGTGGCTCCTGCAGAGTCTCCTTCCAACGGGGGCTGAGTCTTCCAGGCTCCTGCCATTGCACACGACTGTTCGGGACCAGGCCAGATATGTGACGTGTCCCACACCAGCTGCGGACGTACCGAGGGCACACGGGGGGCGGCGAGTGCCTGATGCCGTCAAGAGTGGCGCCGACAGCTGGGCCCTGGTCTCCATAATGAACGTCATGAATGTCCCCTGTCCTGCTGTTCCCGGCCTCCTAATTAGAGCAAGATGTGGTCATCTGTATCCGCTGCAGCTTTTCCAGATTGTTTTTCACCCGTTAGGTGATTACGGCTCACACATGGTCAGACATTTCTTCTGGGAATTTAGGTCTTCAGAGTGTGGAACTGTTGCCTCACCCTCTCTTCCATGTTCTAGGCCAAACCTGTGAGACTTCAGGAAGCCCGGGAGCCCTGGGCTAAGAGCCGGGCTGCTTCCCCTGCTCAAGGCCTGTGCTTGTCCTGGGCTTGACTGGGTTGTAGGCATGCAGCCCTCTCTCCTCTACTGAGAGGATGTCCCTTTGTTCACAGGGACAGGTCTCCCGAAGACCCTCTCCTTGTGAGAAGTTCTGCAGGTTACCCAGGTCCATTTCAGTCGGGGGCTTCTGGCTGCTGCAGGAGAAGGACCCCAAGTGTCCAGAGTCTTGAGTACAGAAGTTTGAGCTCCTTCACTGAGCAGGTTGGCAGGTGGCTCCCTCCATCTGAAGCATCCTCCCAGGAGTGCGTCCTCCGTGTCTTCCATCCCAGGCCTCATGGTCCGTCCCTGGATCCAGATGCAGAAGGGGAGGTGCGTGGGGAAGGCACAGCCACTTCGCCAGTCCTGGACCAGACACTGCTGGCCTCGCTGGCCCATGTCCTGTTGGTGGAAACTCAGCGGTTACCGCTGCCTGTAAGGAGGCACCGTGCAGTGCGCTGGGTGCCCGGGAGGGAGGAGGGGACACCGCAGTGAGCAGGCCTGGGGCGCAGGTGTGCGTGAAGAGGGCGGGCTCACGGGGTGAGGGACAGCCCTGCTCTCAGCACCTTCCTTGCATGTCCTCCTTCTTCATGACCTGCCAGGTAGGAGCTCGTCCCGGACTTGGTGGTCTTCCCCGATGTCTGGCCGTCTCCAACCTGGTTGTGCGTCAGAAGCACCACAGTTTTCTGGAAACACAGACACCTGGGGCGCAGCCCCCCAGAGGCTGATTCACAGGCCCAAGGTGGGGCCTGTGCACCTGCATCTGTAACAAGGCCTGCAGGTCTGGCTTTCCCAGCCCCAATGCTTGGGAGTTGGTTCTGCCCCAGGTCCAAGGAGAGGCGTCCACCGCCCACATAGAGGCAGTGCCGCATCTCGGGGGAAGGACAGGGCATCCACTCCCGGCCCGGCTGCAGCAACAATGGGTTCCTTCTCCTGGTCCTGCGGGGGCTCCAAGGGCCCCTGGGCAGGGTGGGGAGGATGTGCCCGTCTTGGGGAGATATGAGCCCGGAGATGTATGCGGGTACCGACGACGTCCCTGTGGGGAGATTCGTGTCATGAACATCCCTGCAGAGGAGAGAGCAGACGGTGCCACTGCCCCTCCCGCCGCCCCTGTGGTGTCCACCCTCTGGCATCCAGGTCTCCTGGCACAGAGCCAGTCAGACCTGCAGCTGAGGACCCTGTCCGGCTGCCCAAGTGTCCTCGCTGCACAGATAGCCCCGCCCATGACACTGCCCTGGGAACAGGCTCTGCAGAGACAGTCACTCCTTCCTGCTCTGGTGCCAGGAGCACACTTTCTTCTTCTCCAAGATTCAAAGAGGAATCTGTTATCTCAGCGTCACAAAGCCGAGCACCTCCACGAGGTTTCTCTCTCTAATTTTATTTTATTTTATCTATCTATCTATCTATCTATCTATCTATCTATCTATCTATCTATCTATTAACATCTTTTTTGGAATATAATTGCTTTACAATGCTGTGTTAGTTTCTGCTGTATAACAAGGTGAATCAGCTATACGTATACATATATCCCCATATCTCCTCCCTCTTGCGTCTCCCTCCCTCCCACCCCTCTAGGTGGTCACAAAGCACAGAGCTGATCTCCCTGTGCTATGTGGCTCCTTCCCACTAGCTGTCAATTTTACATTTGGTAGTGTATATATGTCCATGCCACTCTCTCACTTCATCCCATCTTACCCTTCCCCCCTCCCTGTGAGCTCAAGTCCATTCTCTATGTCTGCATTTTTACTCCTGTCCTGCCCCTAGGTTCATTAGAACCATTTTTTTTTTTTTTTTTTAGATTCCATATATATGTGTTAGCATACGGTATTTGTTTTTCTCTTTCTGACTTACTTCACTCTGTATGACAGTCTCTAGGTCAATCCACATCACTACAAATAACTAAATTTTGTTTCTTTTTATGGCTAAGTAATATTCCATTGTATATATGTGCCATTCCACTGTATATATATTCCATTGTATTCCATTGTGTATATATGTGTGTGTGTATATATCTTCTTTATTCATTCATCTGTTGATGGACACTTAGGTTGCTTCCATGTCCTGGCTATTGTAAATAGAGCTGCAATGAACATTGTGGTATGTGACTCTTTTTGAATTATAGTTTCCTCAGGGTATATGCCCAGTAGTGGGATTGCTGGGTCGTATGGTAGTTCTATTTTTAGTTTTTTGAGAAACCTCCATACTGTTCTCCATAGTACCTGTATCAGTTTACTTTCCCGCCAACAGTGCAAGAAGGTTCCCTTTTCTCCACACCCTCTCCAGCATTTATTGTTTGTAGATTTTTTGACGATGGCCATTCTGACCTGTGTGAGGTGATACCTCACTGTAATTTTGATTTGCATTTCTCTAATGATTGGTGATGTTGAACATCCTTTCATGTGTTTGTTGGCAATCTGTATATCTTCTTTGGAGAAATGTCTCTTTAGGTCTTTTGCCCATTTTTTGATTGGGTTGTTTGTTTTTTTGATATTGAGCTGCATGAGCTGCTTATATATTTTGGAGATTAATCCTTTGTCAGTTGCTTCGTTGGCAAATATTTTCACCCATTCTGAGGGTTGTCTTTTCATCTTGTTTATGGTTTCCTTTGCTGTGCAAAGGCTTTTAAGTTTCATTAGGGCCCATTTGTTTATTTTTGTTTTTATTTTCATTTCTCTAGCAGGTGGGTCAAAAAGGATCTTGCTGTGATTTATGTCATGGAGTGTTCTGCCTATGTTTTCCTCTAAGAGTTTGATAGTGTCTGGCCTTACATTTAGGTCTTTAATCCATTTTGAGTTTATTTTTGTGTATGGTGTTAGGGAGTGTTCTAATTTCATTCTTTTACATGTAGCTGTCCAGTTTTCCCAGCACCACTTATTGAAGAGGCTGTCTTTTCTCCACTGTATATTCTTGCCTCCTTTATCAAAGATAAGGTGACCATAGGTGTGTGGATTTTTCTCTGGGCTTTCTATCCTGTTCCATTGATCTATATTTCTGTTTTTATGCCAGTACCATACTGTCTTGATTACTGTAGCTTTGTAGTATAGTCTGAAGTCAGGGAGCCTGATTCCTCCAGCTCCGTTTTTCTTTCTCAAGATTGCTTTGGCTATTCGGGGTCTTTTGTGTTTCCATACAAATTGTGAAATTTTATGTTCTAGTTCTGTGAAAAATGCCATTGGTGGTTTGATAGGGATTGCATTGAATCTGTGGATTGCTTTGGGTAGTATAGTCATTTTCAAAATGTTGATTCTTCCAATCCAAGAACATGATATATCTCTCCATCTGTTTGTATCATCTTTAATTTCTTTCATCAGTGTCTTATAATTTTCTGCAAACAGGTCTTTTGTCTCCTTAGGTAGGTTTATTCCTAGGTATTTTATTCTTTTTGTTGCAATGGTAAATGGGAGTGTTTCCTTAATTTCTCTTTCAGATTTTTCATCATTAGTATATAGGAATGCAAGAGATTTCTGTACATTAATTTTGTGTCTTGCTACTTTACCAAATTCATTGGTTAGCTCTAGTAGTTTTCTGGTAACATCTTTAGGATTCTCTATGTATAGTATCATGTCATCTGCAAACAGTGACAGTTTTACTTCTTCTTTTCCGATTTGGAGTCCGTTTATTTCTTTTTCTTCTCTGACTGCTGTGTCTAAAACTTCCAAAACTATGTTGAATAATAGTGGTGAGAGTGGACAACATTGTCTTGTTCCTGATCTTAGTGGAAATTGTTTCAGTGTTTCACCATTGAGAATGATGTTGGCTGTGGGTTTGTCATATATAGCCTTTATTATGTTGAGGTAAGTTCCCTCTATGCCTACTTTCTGGAGGGCTTTTATCATAAATGGGTGTTGAATTTTGTCAAAAGTTTTTCTGCATCTATTGAGATGATCATATGGTTTTTCTCCTTCAGTTTGTTAATATGGTTTGTCACATGGATTGATTTGCGTATATCGAAGAATCCTTGCATTCCTGGGATGAACCCCACTTGATCATGGTGTATGATCCTTTTAATGTGCTGTTGGATTCTGTTTGCTAGTATTTTGTTAAGGATTTTTTTTTTAATTAATTAATTAATTTATTTATTTATGGCTGTGTTGGGTCTTCGTTTCTGTGCGAGGGCTTTCTCTAGTTGCGGCGAGCGGGGGCCACTCTTCATCGCGGTGCGCGTGCCTCTCACTGTCGCGGCCTCTCTTGTTGCGGAGCACAGGCTCCAGACGCGCAGGCTCAGTAGTTGTGGCTCACAGGCCTAGTTGCTCCGCAGTATGTGGGATCTTCCCAGACCAGGGCTCAGAACTCGTGTCCTCTGCATTGGCAGGCAGATTCTCAACCACTGTGCCACCAGGGAAGCCCCTGTTAAGGATTTTTGCATCTATGTTCATCAGTGATATTGGCCTGTAGTTTTCTTTCCTTGTGGCATCTTTGTCTGGTTTTGGTATCAGGGTGATGGTGGCCTCATAGAATGAGTTTGGGAGTGTTCCTCCCTCTGCTATATTTTGGAAGAGTTTGAGAAGGATAGGTGTTAGCTCTTCTCTAAATGTTTGATAGAATTCGCCTGGTGAATGTGAATGTGAAGCCATCTGGTCCTGGGCTTTTTGTTTGTTGAAAGATTTTTAATCACAATTTCAATTTCAGTGCTTGTGGTCGGTCTGTTTATATTTTCTATTTCTTCCTGGTTCAGTCTCGGAAAGTTGTGCTTTTCTAAGGATTTGTCCATTTCTTCCAGGTTGTCCATTTTATTGGCATATAGTTGCTTGTAGTAATCTCTCATGATCCTTTGTATTTCTGCAGTGTCAGTTGTTACTTCTCCTTTTCATTTCTAATTCTATTGATTTGAGTCTTCTCCCTTTTTTTGTGTGATGAGTCTGGCTAATGGTTTATCAATTTTGTTTATCTTCTCAAAGAACCAGCTTTTAGTTTTATTGATCTTTGCTATCGTTTCCTTCATTTCTTTTTCATTTATTTCTGATCTGATCTTTATGATTTCTTTCCTTATGCTAACTTTGGGTTTTTTTTGTTCTTCTTTCTCTAATTGCTTTAGGTGTAAGGTTAGGTTGTTTATTTGAGATGTTTCTTGTTTCTTGAGGTAGCATTGTATTGCTATAAACTTCCCTCTTAGAACTGCTTTTGCTGCATCCCATAGGTTTTGGGTTGTCATGTTTTCGTTGTCATTTGTTTCTAGGTATTTTTTGATTTCCTCTTTGATTTCTTCAGTGATCTCTTGGTTATTTAGTAGTGTATTGTTTAGCCTCCATGTGTTTGTATTTTTTACAGATTTTTTCCTGTAATTGATGTCTAGTCTCATAGCATTGTGGTCAGAAAAGATACTTGATACGATTTCAATTTTCTTAAATTTACCAAGGCTTGATTTGTGACCCAAGATATGATCTATCCTGGAGAATGTTCCATGAGCACTTGAGAAGAAAGTGTAATCTGCTGTTTTTGGATGGAATGTCCTGTAAATATCAATTAAGTCCATCTTGTTTAATGTATCATTTAAAGCTTGTGTTTTCTTATTTATTTTCATTTTGGATGATCTGTCCATTGGTGAAAGTGGGGTGTTAAAGTCCCCTACTATGATTGTGTTACTGTCGATTTCCCCTTTTATGGCTGTTAGTATTTGCCTTATGTATTGAGGTGCTCCTATGTTGGGTGCATAAATATTTACAGTTGTTATATCTTCTTCTTGGATTGATCCCTTGATCACTATGTAGTGTCCTTCTTTGTCTCTTGTTATAGTCTTTATTTTAAAGTCTATTTTGTCTAATATGAGAATTGCTACTCCAGCTTTCTTTTGATTTCCATTTACATGGAATATCTTTTTCCATCCCCTCCCTTTCAGTCTGTATGTGTCCCTAGGTCTGAAGTGGGTCTCTTGTAGACAGCATATGTATGGGTCTTGTTTTTGTATCCGTTCAGCCAGTCTATGTCTTTTGGTTGGAGCATTTAATCCATTTACGTTTAAGGTAGTTATTGATATGTATGTTCCTATTACCATTTTCTTAATTGTTTTGGGTTTGTTATTGTAAGTCTTTTCCTTCTCTTGTGTTTCCTGCCTTGAGAAGTTCCTTTAGCATTTGTTGTAGAGCTGGTTCGGTGGTGCTGAATTCTCTTAGCTTTTGCTTATCTGTGAAGGTTTTAATTTCTCTGTCGAATCTGAATGAGATTCTTGCTGGGTAGAGTAATCTTGGTTGAAGGTTTTTCCCTTTCATCACTTTAAATATGTCCTGCCACTCCCTTCTGGCTTGCAGAGTTTCTGCTGAAAGATCACTTGTTAACCTTATGGGGATTCCCTTGTATGTTAATTGTTGCTTTTAATATTTTTTCTTTGTACTTAATTTTTGATAGTTTGATTAATATGTGTCTTGGCATGTTTCTCCTTGGATTTATCCTATATGGGGCTCTCTGAGCTTCCTGGACTTGACTGTCTATTTCCTTACCCATGTTAGGGAAGTTTTCAACTATAATATCTTCAAATATTTTCTCAGTCCCTTTTTTTTTCTCTTCTTCTTCTGGGACCCCTATAATTTGAATGTTGGTGCATTTAATGTTGTCCCAGATGTCTCTGAGATTGTCCTCAATTCTTTTCATTCTTTTTTCTTTATTCTGCTCTGCGGTAGTTATTTCCATTATTTTATCTTCCAGGTCACTTATCCGTTCTTCTGCCTCAGTTATTCTGCTATTGATTCCTTCTAGAGAATTTTAAATTTCATTTATTGTGTTGTTCATCATTGTTCGTTTGCTCTTTAGTTCTTCTAGGTCCTTGTTAAATGTTTCTTGTATTTTCCCCATTCTATTTCCAAGATTTTGAATCATCTTTACTATCATTACTCTGAATTCTTTTTCAGGTAGACTGCCTATTTCCTCTTCATTTGTTTGGTCTGGTGGGTTTTTACCTTGCTCCTTCATCTGCGGTGTATTTCTGTGTCTTCTCATTTTGCTTAACTTACTGTGTTTGGGGTCTCTGTTTCTCAGGCTGCAGGTTTGTAGTTCCTGTTGTTTTTGGTGTCTGCTCCCAGTGGGTAAAGTTGGTTCAGTGGGTTGTGTAGGCTTCCTGGTGGAGGGAACTGGTGTCTGTGTTCTGGTGGATTAGGCTGAATCTTGTCTTTCTGGTGGGCAGAACCACGTCCAGTGGTGTGTTTTGGCGTGTCTGTGAACTTATTATGATTTTAGGCAGCCTCTCTGCTAATGGGTGGGTTTGTGTTCCTGTCTTGCTAGTTATTTGGCATAGGGTGTCCAGCACTGTAGCTTGCTGGTCGTTGAGTGGAGCTGGGTCTTAGCGTTGAGATGGAGAGCTTTTGCTGTTTGATATTATGTAGGGCCGGGAGGTCTCTTGTGGACCAATGTCCTGAACTCGGCTCTCCCACCTCAGAGTGCTCAGGCCTGGTGAGAGCACCAAGACCCTGTCAGCCACATGGCTCAGAAGAAAAGGGAGAAAAAGAAAGAAAGCAAGCAAGCAAGAAAATAAATAAATACAATACAATACAATAAAATAATATAAAGTTATTAAAATAGAAAAAAATTATTAAAAATAAAAAAGTAATTAAAAAAAAAGAAAGAGAGAAAGAAGGAAGAGAGCAACCAAGCCAGAAAACAAATCCACCAATGATAACGAGTGCAAAAAACTATACTAAAAAAACAAAACAGAACAAAACAAAAAATGGGCAGTCAGAACTCTAGGACAAATGGCAAAAGCAAAGCTATACAGACAAAATCACACAAAGAAGCATACACATACACACTCACAAAAGGAGAAAAAAGAAAAATATGTATATCTAAAAAAATAAAAAGGAAGAGAACAACCAAATCAACAAACAAATCTACCAATGATAATAACCTGTAAACACCAAACTAAGATAAATATAAAACGAGAAAGAAATTAGATGCAGAAAGCAAACCCCAAGTCTACAGTTGCTCCCAAAGTCCACCGCCTCAATTTTGGGATGACTCGTTGTCTCTTCAGGTATTCCACAGATGCAGGGTACATCAAGTTGATTGTGGAGATTTACTCCACTGCTCCTGAGGCTGATGGGAGAAATTTCCCTTTCTCTTCTTTGTTCACACAGCTCCTGGGGTTCAGCTTTGGATATGGCCCAGCCTCTGCGTGTAGGTCGCCTGAGGGCGTCTTTTGGGAAGTCTGAGGTCCTCTGCCAGCGATCAGTAGGTGTTCTGTAGGAGTTGTGTCACATGTAGATGTAGTTTTGATGTATTTGTGGGGAAGAAGGTGATCTCCACGTCTTACTCCTCTGCCATCTTGAAGGCGCCCCTCTCTCTTTAAGTTTAAGTGCATTTTTTTCCAAGCAGAGCAGGTGTCTGCAGCTCTGGGTTCTCGGAGGATGCTGGCAGGTCCGACCTCAGTGGGGGAGGATGGCCAGGGCCTCCGTCACAGAACACTTTGAGCATTTCTTTTTAGGTGGGCAGGTGGATTCTCAGATGCAGAGAAAATCCACACTCTTGGTTTGGAACCTGTCCTGTGTCGCCTTCTCCTTTGTAGGAAGAAGAAGCGCCCTGTCTGCTGAGAGGAGTTCTGTTCGGCCTCTGAACCTCAGTTTCCCTGTTTGTGAATCAGAAAACTAATTCCCACCCTCCTGCATCACAGGGCCTTTCTCGAGAGGATCAGATTTAATCAGAGTCAACAATCTATGTACAACATTTACTGCTTCCCAAATGACTGATGCTGAGGGAATAAACAAACTCATAAAATAAGATGTCCGTCCTTGAAAAAATCGTAAAATTCAGAGGAAGGTACAGTTATGTCAACGACCAGCATGCAGGGCTGAACTAGTGATCACGAGGCAATCACAGTCCCGGGACCCCATCTCCATGGCAGGCCTGCTACCCGCCTTGCCCCCACTTTAGTGATGAGGGTCCAACACATGCCTGCAAGGGGGCGGCAGGACCCAGCCTGTCCTGCTGGGACTGGAGATGGTGACCCTTGGGAGCAGGGGCTGTGTCTTCTGGACCTCCTTGTGCCTCGAGCCCAGCAGAGTGCCTGGCACAAGGTCAGTCTCTGAGTTTTCTTAACCATGTAACATACCATACACACAGTGATGTGTATAACAGTTTGAGAACCATGGCCCCCCAGCCCGAGCTCCCCTCTGCTGACTGCACCCCCTCTCTACTTTCTTCCCATCATCTTTCATCACCTAAGGAAACATCACTGCAGTTTGGATTCTCCTCCTTTGAACCAGATCTAAATGGACCACGACAGGCATCTTCTAAGATGTGTGTTTTCTGCTTGCTGCTGTCTTGAGATTCAGACAGTTGACGTTCCCTCCAGGGCAGGGCTGATGGCAGTGGGTCCATGAATGCTGCTGAGTGAAGGCAGCGGGTGTGGGGGTAAAGACCCCGCGTGCCCGGCAGAGGAGGAGGGGGGAGTCCTGGGCTCGCAGGAGCCTGAAAGCCAGGCTTGGTGACAGCTGCACCCCCTGGACCTTTGAGGATGGGCCTGACTCTGCTGGGTGCCTGCATGGGTCAGGAGGCAGCCAGGGACTCCAGCCAGACAGGGCACAATGCCAGGGCATCAGCAAGGGCAGGGAGGGGGTTCGGGACTCCTGGGGCAGAAGCAGGACTTCATTCCCTGCAGACACTGCTGCCCCCACCACCTCCACCATCAGAGGAGGCCCCTGCCCAGAGGGGGGACTGAGCTGCCCACACCCAGGCCCCCTGGTGAGCTCTTGAGTCACCGGATCTCGGCATTCCTAGGTGGGGCCCTGAAAGTGGTCATTCACAAAGTCCAGGGACTTCCTGCTCTCTGCCTTGGCCGTGTCCTGTCCATCCCCTCAGCTTTTTCCTGTCCATGACCTTTCCCAGGACGAACGTCCACCAGACACAAAAATTTCACAGCCCTTCACCCAATTCAGTTCCGTGGCAAGAGCTCCATCCCCAAGGCCAACAGAATACGCGTGTCTTACACAACTTGCTGGGACCACATCCAGGGAACGAAGACATTACAGTAGGTGACTGAGAAGATGCCCACTCTTCCCCAACTTGTCCCATCTACAAATAGTTTGAGTCCACATATGGATTCTCTGGTGTAGACAGACAGCAGCCCAAGTCACTGTTTATTCTTCAGCTGAATCACGAGTTGGACTTTGGTGACCTGAGGTGTTATAACCGAAGGCCCGAGGGAATGGACAGCTGAGCGTCATGCTGGGATTTTGTGAGACACCCCCCGCCTCCCACCCAAGATGTGCAGGTATTTTATCTATCGTCCATCCCTATCTATCTATCTATCTCTCTATCTATCTCTCTATCTATCTATCTATCTATCTCTCTATCTCTCTATCTCTCTATCTATCTATCTGTCTACCAACCTACCTACCTATCATCTTCAAACTGACCTCAAATGACCTGATTCCAGTGAAAACACAAGCCCAGTCCCCTAGAGGCCATAGGGGCAATGGATACCCACCCTGGCACTTAACTGGCCCCTACAGAGCACCGTGAATTCAATCAATCTCTGCTGGTCTGTCGAGTGCCCAGTGGAGGCTGCATTCAGACACGTGAACCTGTCTCTCTGGCAGGTAAGTGTGGCCCCAGCTCACTGGTTGCTGGAGGGGAGAGGTACACTCTGGGTGGCAAGGACACCGGGCAGTGCTCAGCTAAAGGAACAGTCATCTCGGTGTCCCTGCACAGCAGGGTCTGGGGCAGCGGCAAACAGGAGCCTCGGTCAAAGGCCAGAGCCATCCCGACGCTGCTGCTGGGCTTGGTGGAGGCGGGAAGCCTGAGCCGTTTCAGGCCACGCACGGCTCCCCCCTGGAGAGCCCAGGCCCCCTCACCCTTGGGGTGTGTCCACCTGGGGCTTCTCCCTGGAGGCCCCCACATTCTGCCCCCGTCACCCCAACCACCCTTCCTGATCCTGCCGTGTGTCTTTTCCATCCAGCAGAAGTGGGCAAATCTTTAGACCCCTGTGATTTCCCTGCCCTGTGACTCACTCAAGACACCCTCTCTGCTACGAAGACCCACAGGGAGCCCCGCTCCCAGGGGTCACCATGCCCTGCCGTGTGGGACAGCTGTACGTGCGCTTGTCATTGACCCTGGAGCCTGTTCCAAGGCTGCAGTGGGCCCCACCTGTCATTCCCGCAGCTCCTTAAATGCCCTGTCCATCCTCACCCACGTGGAGCTCTGACCCCTTCCCGTGGGTCAGGGAGATGACAAATTCATGCTTCTCTGGTGGGGAGCCTGCCGTCCGCAGGCCCCGGCTGTCTGCGGGTTTGCCGTCCATCCTTGGTTTGCTACCAGGCACAGAATCTTCAGGTGAGATTCCCAGGGGCTGAGGCCCCGCCCTCTGTCCCCCTCCGGCCAGCTCAGCTCATCCTGAAGACCAGGGAGGGGCTTTCAAGAGGTCAAGGGGGCGACATCACAGCCACAGCCTCACACCACTTTCGGCTCCACCCGACGCTCCCAAGGTCATTGACAGCAGAGCACAGACGTGAGCCTGGCCTCTAGTTGGTTAGAGACGGGACAGGTGTGTTTCCGAGAGGTCAGTGTCAGCTCAGGGTCTGAATCCGCACTTAACTCTTTAGTGGCAAATTGGGTCAACAGATGTCAACACCCATGGCAACAAAGGCAGGTGGACTTTGAGGGGACAACACAAGATTGTCCTCAGGGCTGGGGCTGAAGCCAATCCACAGGGGCCCCTGGGAGGCCCTATAAAGCCTCAGGGGCCCTGGAAAGGCAGCTCAGTGCCATGACCACTGGGCATTCGTGTCCGGAATTGGTAGCAGCTGTTGGCCTACGGGAAGGCAGCTCATGGATGATTTTAAACCCAGATGCTGCCCTGAATGAGAGGTGGCCTCCAGCATCCGGAGAGGCACAGGGTGACTGGCAGGGGTGAGGGACACCCTGCCCTGGCTTTTGGTGTCAGTGGGACCCCGTTCCTAGGCAGCTGTGTGGCCCCACTGTCTGTGGCATCTCTGGCAGCCGCTGATGGCACAGTGACCGAGGGGTGTGGCCTCCCCGACAGGTTCTCCTCGGGACCTGGGGTAGTTCCCTGGGGAGAGCTGGAATAGCTGGACAAGCGGGGACACCTGGTGGGGGGACACCTGGTGAGGTGGGGACACCTGGTGGGGGGGCGACACCCAGTGGAGCAGGATGCCCAGGGAAGCAGGGGCAGAGAGGGGCCTCGGGGCAGCAGGAGCCCGGCAGCCTGTGGCGTCTGCAAGGATGTGGGCGGACCTCTGCTGTGCAGAGGAACCAGACACCCACCTTTGCCAAGACGACACTTCCATGGAGGTTGCCTCAGGCCCCCTCCCCACTCGCCCCACCACCCACTGGCAAAGACGGGCTGCGAACATAAACCAAAGTCCTCTCGGGTCCCTAAGAGTCCTGACCCACTTACGTCTGGGCGCAGATGTGATTCCTCACTCTTTTGGTAAACCACGGCTGAGGCCGCGTGCCGTAAGAGGGGGTGACGGGTTAGGGTCTGACCATCTGGGTGGCAGCTGACTTTGCTGTTCCCGGGGAGCATGACTTTGGGGAAATTACAGGCGCTGGGTCTCCGCTGCAGAAAGTGTTGTGACGAGAATGCAACGGGCGCAGCGCGGACGCTGTGCCTGCGTTTCCGCCAGGCACCTTGTGGCCTGGGGGGTGGGTGCCGGGCGGGGCCTGTCCTCACTCTCCAGACGACACTTAGGTGGTGCCGGGCGAGTTACCTGCTCTCACCCTCAGCTCTGACTCCCACCTGCCAGGGCTCTCGGGACTTTGTGGGAAAACTGGGCCCAGGGCCTGGGGCCGGGCCTGCCTAGGTGGTGCCTTGTCTGCGGCGGCTGCAGTGACAGTGGGACAACGTGGTCCTAGGGGGGCGCACGGTGGCCCCAAAACACTTAGAGGATGCCGTGTGGGCAGCGGCCACCCACAGAGCCACTGCCCCGACGAGGCCGAGCTGGTGGCGGCGCTGGGCCGCTCTGTGTCCACCTGTCAAGTGAGCTGTGGGGCTGCACGTGGCCGGTCAGTTGTCCTCGGACAGGCTGGACCCCGCCCCCTGCACACTCATGGCCACAAGGCACCACGTGTGGTCGTGGTGCGGGTCCTGGGGAGGCCTGGAGGAGCGGAGAGGATATGGGGAGGGCTAAACATTTTAAACGGAGGCCGGGGGGAGACGGGAAGGGGGTCCAGCAGGAGCCCAGAGGGGCTGGCGTAGAGCCCCCTGCTGGTGGCGGAGGAGATGGGGGACAGGGCATAATCAAATCCAAAGATAGGCAAATTTGGGCACCTCTTGAACTAAAAATGGACAATTTAGGACACATACAAAGACCATTTCACACAATGGCTCACGATGAATAAACCCAAGAGATTGGGCTGAATAGACGGGAGGGCACAAACCAGCCAGTGGACGTACCCTCAGGGCCTGAGTGACCGTGACCACCCATCTCTGCATGCCCGCGGCCGGGCCTGGCCTCCCCGCTGCGCTCACCGGCTGTCCAAGGAGGCGGCCTAACTAGTCACCCTGCCCTAGAGATGAGGTCCAGAGAAGTGCGCCCACCTGCCCAGGATCACACAGCTAAAACCCAGGTTGGTTTGGTTCCAAATCCGCCCTCTCTCACCAGGTTCCTCTGGCTCATCCCGGGATGTCTGGGCGTCTTCCCTGTGTCCTGCTTAGAGCGTGTTTTTGGAGCATCCATAGATGCAAGTGCCTGATGGATCTCGGGTTTGACCCAGGAAAGCAGTGCTAATAATTTTCAGAATATTAGATGTTTAAGGTCGAGGAGAAGAGAGGCAAGTGAGGGGATCAAACCTGAGTCCTTATTCCAGGACAGTGGTTCTTAATTTCTGCTGCACTTTGTAATCACCAGGCTGCACCCCTGATCAATCACAGAAGATTTCTGGGGCTGGGACCCAGGCAGCAGGGATGTTATAAGTGCTGTGGGTGGAACCACTGCCCTAGAGAGACGGCCTCTGTGTCCACTGAGGGTATCGGGATAATAATATTTACTAATGTGTTCAAGTGGGAACATCAGCTGCTGGGGATGCTGTGATTCTCATCTCAGGACACCCTGCTACTGCTTCAGCAGCTGAGCCCTGGCGGCTCTGCAGCTACTTTAACAACAAGGAAAAGGTATTAGTGAAACCCAAGGGTTGATATTAATCAGAAAGAAAAGTCTTAAGCAAAAAAGCTAAAAGATAACTTTTGTTAAATAATGAACACTCGTGAAACAGCAATGAAATGGTATTAAAATGTCTGTGATTACGTATTTCTCAGCATTCATCTGATAACTGAAGCAGCATGAAGCAATAGTTGCACTTAAAAAAAAATGACAAGAAAATAGCTATTCATTTAGTTGACAGAGAAGGTTCGTGTCCTCTGTAAGATCACTAGTGTCACTGTCATCACCAAGGTGAATGTCAGCGCAGGCGTGTAGAAGCATCCCCCTGCGCTCGTCCTTACACTGAGGGGGCATCTTGGCTCCTTGGCCTGGAGTTCCTGGAGAAAACCTTGGTCCTTCTGGGAGGAGTCTGGGGAGGGGCCGGCCTGCCCCGGGCCCCAGGTCAACGAGGCCCCAGGATTGCATATTGCCGCATGGTGGCTGTGGAGTATGGACACATTCCAGAGGAGGCCTGATGTTCCTAGGCTGGGGACAGCGTGGAGGGAGTGACACTCTGGGCCTGGGAACGATTCTGGCTGTGCATTCTCAGGGATGGACCCCTCTGGAGAGCCGTGACACCTGGGGGTCCTGCCAGCAGCTGCTCTGTCTCTCTTGCTGCCCAGCCCATTGCCTTCCTGCGGGGGAAGGCACGTGGACTGGGGAGCAGTGCCAGAGGAGTCAGGTGGGGCCACAGACAGAAGAGCACGTGTCCCCTGCCCTCTGCCTGTTGCACCATATTCCATAAAAGTAAACACACGTTCCTGTTTGTCTATTGCTAACGCTATGGCATTCCAGGCACTGGCACCAGCGTTAATCCACCAGAATCCATCCAGAGACAGCCGTGAGGGTCGGGATCTTTGGAGCTTCCATTTGAAAGGGTTAGCAGTAGTGCCCATCTGTCCCATGCTCTGCACAGTGCTGTGAAAACGATATGAAAGGGTGAAAACAAAAGGAATCCATGGGCAGAAGATCCCAGGGCTTTATGGCGTCGTTGGCGATGACTTACACTGTACAGCATCACACAGGTGTGTCTACCTGTGTGTCCACCCTTGCCAGCCCCGCTCCTCTGCACCCGCACACAACTGGCCCAGGCTCTTCGTGCGATGCGCCCGGGGAGGCTCATAGGTGGTTGCTCTTGGAGAGGTAGGCGATGAGGGCCACGGCCACGCCCACGTAGATGCCGGTCCCGATGGTGATGGAGAGCACGGCCAGGAAGAGGGCCCGCCGGGAGCTGGTGCTGGCCTGGTGAAAGTCCCCCTTGGCCACGGCTTTGTTCGTCTGTAGCGGGAGGAGGGAGAGGAAAAAGGGGGTCAAGATGAGCAAGGCGAACCGAGACGGGACTCACCGAGGGGGAGCTGTGCAGGGAAGGCAGGGGGCTGTCGCTCACCACTGCTCCCCCCTGCCCTGCAAGGCTGTCAAAGCTTAAATGAAAGAAAGCGAAGCCCCAGGGATACCCAGGCCGGCAGTTGTCAACTGGGCACCAGCCACGGGAGTCCCGGGTCCTGGGCACCAGGATGCGAGGGCGGGGACGTCACAGCTCAGTGGCCCCCTTCTGCCCGGTAAAGATACGTGAACAGTTTTCTAAAGTGTGTTCACACTTACCTCCTCTGATCCTTACAGCATACGGCGGTGTGGGGAAGGAAACGTGAGTTCTCGTTACCCGGAGAGGAGCCCGAGGCGTAAACTCCTTCAGTGGACTGCGGATACTGAGACTCTACTCCCCAGCCGGCGGCGCGGAATCTGTGTGCCCGATGCCCCCTCCCTGCCATGGCGGGGCCGGAAAATTCATCCGCCAGTGAAATAACTCGAGGTGAGACCAGCGCCTCTATTTCTGGTCACCCGATTGCATAGCGAGGTGTTAAGTTTAGTGAGATTCGGGGTCATGACCTCGGGGTCATGAAGCAGATGGGAACGTGGAGGTTTCGGGTATTGTGTCTGATTTGGCGTTTTGTGGTGGAGCCCACCTCCACCACGGCCAGCCCCCTCCTCCTTGTCCCCTCGACAAGGGAGGCCCCGGGCTGTGGGGACCATCATGTGATCCAGCTGTGACATCACGGCTGATGCCCCCCGAGTGATGGCAGATGAGGGTGGAGGCCAGCAGGGCAGGTGCCCCCGGAGCGTCATGGGGCGCTGAGGAGGGCTGACCCCCGGCAGGGCGGGGTGCTCCTCGTCAGGGCAAGGGCAGAGCTCACTCCCCGTGTGGGACGTCCTGACCCCCTCAGGACCCATCTCCAGAAACCGGACTCTCACCGGATCCCATTTCCGTGCGTGTCGAGTGTATTTCTACTTTTTGTGGGCAAGATGGGAGGTGGCGTCCTGTTTACTCAGACACCGAGGTCCCAGACTCAGAGGTCACTAGGAGATGATTTTCCGTCCTCCGCAGCTCTGCCCCTGACCTGATGAGATGTCGGGTGGGGAAGGGTCTCCGGTCCGCTCGTGTCCTTTTATTTTTTCCTCTAACTTCTGGTTCTTGAGGGCCAGTTTTATGTCCTCCTCCCCAATTTTTGGGCTTGGAAGTGAGCCTGGGGGTTCCCTGTGGACGATCTTTGATGAAGCGGAGTGAAGAGAACGTGAGCAGGAAGCTCCCAGGACAACAGTAGCTACGTCTCAGCTGAGTTCACCCCAAACTCTCCAGGCCCCTCCCTGCCGGCCCCCGGCCTCTGTCAGGGTGGGCCCCCCAACCCCAGCCCTGCTGGGGCTCTGCTGCAGGAGCCACGCACAGACAGACAGACAGACAGACAGACCGGGAGGCCGGGCCGGGCACTCGGACCCCGCGGGGAGCTCCCGACTCCGAGGGCTGCCCGTCTCATCTGGGTCCATGCACGCACTCGGAACCCTCAGTGGCTGGAAGCCCCGGTGAGCTGCTTATAACGCCTGCGTCGGCTGGGCTCCCCGAGGGCCGCCCTGGACGGCCTGACCCGCGGGCGTGGGACCGAATCCGGGCGCTCCGTGCTCTCTCCTGACGGGTGGGCTCACTGTCCTCTGCTGACCTACATCATCCCCAGCCGGGCAGCTTAAATCAAGAACAAGCCGCTAACCTCTCCCAGGTTCCGGCGTTAGGGGTTTGGGAGCCCCTCGGTGGGTGACTCTGCCTGGGCCTGGAGGGGCCTGGGCTACAGTCTCTTGATGTCCTGGCTGCCTTGTGCGCTGAGGCAGGAGCTCACAGCGTCCCCCTACCGGGACCCGCCCGCTCCTTCCTTGCGGCCCCGCAGCCCACGGGTCCACCTAGGGTCCCCTCCCAGACGGTGGCCTGGCCTCACGGTCTCTGGGGACCAGCTCCTGGGCCCCTGCACAGAAGCGGGGCTGCGGCTGGGGGTTGGCTGACGTTTGCACAGCTGAAAGGAAACTCTTGTGAAGAAGGACGCACACACAGGACGACACAGTGGGTGGCCCCTCCTTCCAGGAGGAGCAGAATCCCGGGGGGTGCAGCCTTGGGGCAGTGACAGATGGGGGTCCCGCTGAAGCTCATCCTGAGGGGGTCCCCATGGGCAGCTTTCTGTCCGTGTGGCCTCTGTGACCCCAGAGGCTGACCCCAGGGCTGCCGCATTGGGCAGAGGGAGGGGCACGGTGTGTGTCACTGGACAGCCCCTCGGGCCCTGTCTGCAAATGGCCGTCCCACTCCCCCCAGGCTGGGAACGTCCCTGCGGCTGGTTTTGTCCCTGCGGCTGGTTTTCCTTCCCTGCCCTTTTGGCCAGAGATCACCAGGTGAAGTTCGTGCCTTTCTTTTTTGAGGTCTTTTGCTCAGAAAACAGAAAGTGCAGGTGACTGGCCTGGTTCTGAGTAGCATCTTCTGTGCGCCAGGGGCTCAGAGGGACCCAGAGAGTGTGCCGTCCACCCTCATGGACGCCGCTTGGAGTATAAGTCACAGGCGAGGGAGAGAGTCTTAACTCAGGTCGAAGAGCTGGAGGTCAGAGTCAGGGAGTGCCTGGGCCCCCGAGACACCGCTCGCTGGGCACTGGGTGCTGCCACCGCCCTGACCTGGGGAAACGTCCTCCAACCCACCCAGGACGCGCTGAGCTCACACATAGCCCACTGGGATATTCCACATTCAAACATGCACTCTGGTTCTTTAGGTAAATAACTACCCTCACTCACCCGGTTTTAAGGCTATGTAGAAAACCCAACTTTAGGGCTTCCCTGGTGGCGCAGTGGTTGAGAATCTGCCTGCTAATGCAGGGGACACGGGGTCCAGCCCTGGTCTGGGAAGATCCCACGTGTCGCGGAGCAACTAGGCCCGTGAGCCACAACTACTGAGCCTGCGCGTCTGGAGCCCGTGCCCCGCAACAAGAGAGGCCGCGATAGTGAGAGGCCCGCGCACCGCGATGAAGAGTGGCCCCCGCTTGCCGCAACTAGAGAAAGCCCTCGCACAGAAACGAAGACCCAACATAGCAATCAATCAATCAATCAATAAATCTTAAAAAAAAAAATAAGAAAACCCAACTTTAAATTCAAGAGCAAAAGCAAAATACTGGTGCTAAAACTCATGGAAACACTGACTCCCTCCCTTGAATGAAGTGTTATTTAAATGGAGGAAATAAAAATCATATAAACAGAGAACGTACAGCCGGGACCGATGTGCTTAGGCCAGAACTGACCATCAGAGCTGTGATCCAGATACAGCGTGAGGTCCGTCCCAGGTGCTGCCCCCGTCAGCCTCTGACCTCTGAGGCTGGGACGGCCACTAGGTCAAAAGCACCCACGCAGAGGAGCCGGCCGTCAGAAGTCGGGAAGGTCCTCAGACACATTTCAAGCTCATTTTGCGCAGGTTTCTAGGGTGAGAAATGACCAGTTTGCGGGGGAATGAGTCAAACTCACATCCTCGGCTGCCCTTATCCTCTGACACTTCCTCCCTCTGTGGCGATTGGGAGCATTTAGGGGCTGGTTTCATAGCAGGGTCGTCTCCTGGTCTGACAGATGCCAGGCCCCCTTTCTTCTGGTGCTTTTGGTGCGTCCAGTCTGGCCCTGACCTGCGCCCATCCTCGCCCCCTTCCCAGTGCGTGCCGCCTCCCTCCCACCTGAGGCCCGGCTCGCCTGAGAGGTTTGTCTGGCCCTCGGCTCGGGGGGCCCAGGTCCTTACTCCTCCCTCAGCCCTTTCCTTCCTTCCTTCCTTTGCTCACTTGCAACAGCTAGAGGTTTGACATCACGACAGACAACCGCCCAGGATGGCGACAGGGCCGCACAGCCACGTTTGCCAATTTCCAAAACGAGAGCGGAACCGAATTAGAGGTTCTGAAGTCCTCCATCCACCCGCCCCGAGGGGACAAGGGGCCGGGTGTGTGGAGGCGGGGAGGGGATCTGAGGGACCAGAATGCGAGTCCGGGTTCTCTCCACAAGGGGCGTAGGCGCCGCCTCCCCCTTCAGTCCCACTGAGAGCAGCTCCGACGGGACACTGGGCATCTGTCTTGATGTGTGCCCCCTGCATGGAGGGCAGGAGACCATTCCCGCCTGGACAATCCAGAAGGCGGGGGTGGGCTGGGCAGCAGCGTCAGGGTGGGAGCCGGGGTCAGCGCTCTCGGCGGGGGGGGGGGGGGGGACGGGCCGGCCCTCCCGTCAGTCAGGGGAGGAGGAGTGGGTACTTCCTGGGGCAGACGCAGGCTGCCCAAGCTGTCGTATACCGTGTCCGATGGAGCCCAGTGGAGGGGCAAGCAGACCCCCGAGGAAAATTCCAAACTCTAGTGGAGGATGCAGAGTGTGTGAGTGTGTGTGTGGGGTCTGCAGAGAACCCGCCGAATGCCTGGATGAGGAAGAGAGCTGCACACGCTTTGCAGGCATGGGGCCCCCATGATGATGTGAGTGGGTGAGAGTTTTCTACCCCCATCTGTCTCCACTCGCCATGCCTCACCCCAAAGTGGCAGATCCCATGGTGGCAGCCTGGGGGTGGGGAGAGACCACACCCCTCATTCCCAGGAACGGCTCAGGCATACCCCACCCAGTACATTGTAAAAGAACAGTGCTATATGCCACCCAAGAATGGCTCAAAGGGAAGAGAGACACAGTGGAAATCCACACTCTCATCTGGTCCTGCTGAGAGTGTGAAATCCTGTTACTACTTGGGAAACGCAACACTGCTTACAGCTGGACATATAGACACACACACGGTACAAGTGTTCTACTCCCGGCAAATGCTCAACAGAAATGATGCATTTGTGCACCAAGGACACCTACAAGCATGTCCGTAGCCATACCGACCATCAGAGCCCTGACCTGGAAGTCATCCCAACATCTAACCACAGTAAAAGGATAAATGACAATGGTACCCAATACGGTAATGAAATGAATCTCAGGAACATGATGTTGAACAGAAGAAGCCAGACACAGGAGTCTATTGCATAGAGTACAAAACAGGCCAAAGTCATCTACACTGTTGGCAAAGGAGCCAGATTGGTGGTGTCCTTGGGGAGGGTCAGCAACTGGAAGAAAACACAGTTAAAAAAAATCTACTTTTACACCCTAAGATGATTCTGGAAATGATTCTACCAAGAGTTAAATGAACAAGTAGGAACCATCTATAAAGAATAGAGAAACCCGTTTCGTGAAACTAGTAAAATCTTGATATCAGAACCAGAGAAGGAAAGTAAGAGTAAAGGAAAGGAAGATGCTGATTCCCTACAGACACGGATGCAGGTGAGATTCAGTGAGCGAGAGCCGGCTTCCTCTCCACGCTGCTCTCTGCCTCTGCATTTGCTGGGCCTTTTTGATCGTCCCTCACACCATTTTCACCCCTAACTCATCTATTATATGTCCATGGGGCTGTCCCTGCCCCCTGAGGTGGGGAGGCCCCCGGGGGGCCCCCAAGTCTCCATCCCAGGCTCACCACGGAGCATTGCAACTGCAGGTTCGCGGGCTCCACGCAGGACCACTCAGTGAACTAATGACCGAGGCCCAGCGGCCTTTCCTTCCAGCTCTCGAGGGCAACACGCTTTGGTCAGAAACATCCGCACGTCCAGGAAGCCCTCGGCTGATAATCGCGGGTCTTACGCAGAGTCTACGAGCTGATTAGGAGGATATGCGTCAGGCGTAGCCGAGAAGGAAGCGTTTACAACCACAGCTCCTTGCTGGGGTGGCTCTGCCAGGCACCCTCAAGGGCCTGGAGGCCAGTTCGGGCAGGACGTGGGGCCTGCATGATGGAGGGGTAGGGGTCCGCAGTCCTCGGGAGTCCAGGAAGGAGGAGAGAGAGCAGCCAGGAGGGTGGCCGGTGTCTGCCGGGGAAGGAGAGCACAGTTAACCTGTGCCGCCCCGCGTGGTGGCCCCGAGCCACCTATGGCTACTCAGCACTTGGGATGTGGCGAGTGTGACTGTGAGTTTTAATATCATTTAATTTTAATTAATTTAAACATAAATAGCCAAACGTTAGGGGCCACCGTGGTGGGCAGCACAGACCCAGGAGAAACGGGCAGAGAGTCCCAGCATCTTAACTCCCCGACTAGAAATCGAACCTGGGCCCCGGCAGTGAAAGCGCTGAATCCTAACTACCGGACGGCCAGGGAATTCCCCTTGCTTTGTTTTTCTTACGGTCACTGACTTTAGGGGCAGGAATCGCTGAGGTCGGAGGAGTCCACATCCACGTCTTCCACAGACACGTGGTTCCGCTCTGGTCGAGGAGCTGGGTCCCGGCACAGCCGGGATGGCCTCGGCAGAACACAAAGGCTGGCGCCAGACCCCCCGCCTCTGAGGAGTGTGACAGACACCCTCTCTACCTCCACAACCATCTCTCTGGAAATTGATAGCACTCTGGGTACTTTATGGCTCATTTTTCCTCCTGCACCAACATCTGTCGGGCTGGATTACATTTCTTTGCATCATTGCAAAGCTTATTTCCCTTATTTATGACTGTCTACGGCTTGCTGTGTGCTGACGGGTACGCGGGGCTGCGCTGGAGGAGGGGCCACGTGGTGGTTTAGCAGGCTCCATGGGGAGGAGGGAAAGCCTCTCAGGCCACGGTTCACTCAGACCCACATGCACGCTTCTTTCCTTACGTGGTTTAGCTCCAGGAGCATTTTTATGACCTCCCCTCCCCCTTTTAAAGCAACCCTTCTATTTTAAGCCATGAAAAAAAAAAATAAACCTTGTGAGTTAGGTCTGAATGGCAGACAGATCAGCTATGAAACAAACGTACCCCCTGTGCTTGGGTAAAACCTGATGGGAACACAGGCTCCCCTGGGTGCTAGCACCAAGCCCCCTCACCTGGCCTTGGCCTGGGTCACTGCAGGGTGGGGGGAGTTACCCGCGATGATGTCTGAGGGCCCCTGTCATCAAGGTCATTTTGTAGGGAACACAACACAAACATCAACAGGAGCAACGGCCCCTGTGCCATCCTGCGCAGAAGCCTGAGTGACCTTGACTCCATCCTCCAGCTGAGGTTAGAGGAGCCCCAGGCCTCGCAGTTCCTGAGAGGCCCCGCCCAGGGCTCCTCTTCCCACAGCTCAGGCCTCCCCTCTATGCTGGCCATGGGGCTCTGTTGGAGAGAAGCCTGCCTTGGTTTTCCGCTGTGACTAATCAGTATGAACTCACGTTTAGCTTCATACAGGCACAGATGGATAATACAAAAATAATTATACGTATGGAAATATTTCTATATATAAAGATGTAGACACATGTATTTCTACATATAGAACTAATAACATGCGAGTACACACACGTGTATTTCCTATTTCCTAGCTCTGTTACTGAGCAAACCCAGAATCAATGACACCCCAGCAGCAGCTAGCGTACCCAGTGCCCAGATAGTGGCTTCTAAAACCATTTTCCAATAAAAGGGGCCAGAACTCCATGGAGAAGTGGCTGATTTTAGGACTCAGGCAGGTAATATACAAGATGAGCCTGGGACGGCATTTTATAGTACGAAAAAGGGAAAATACTCTAAGATCGAAAGGATGGGGGCATGTCAGGGGGACACAGGAAATGCTCCCTATGGCCAAAGTGACAAAATAAATAATGTAGTGTTGGATTATAAGCCAAAGTGTAAAATAAACATCCAAGGGTCCATACTGATATAAATAAATGATTGGATGGATCAGTTCACTGTGGAGAATAGACAAATCTCCCATATAGACAAATTCCAAATAATCTATGTAGGTCCTCCGCCCTCAGGGAAGTAAAGCACAAGTCCCACCCTTTGAGGGTGGGCTGCACAGTGACTTCCTAGGACAGAGGACGGAATGGACGGCAGGAGGAAGAGTGACCTTGCCGTGAAGAAACCCGACGAACACGACCACAGCCAGGCGACCAGGGTCAGCATCCGCAGTGACAGGTCACATTGATGGGATGCAGCACTGACCTTCACCTCCATGCTCCTCCTCCACAAACCCATAACCCCAGTCTAAGCAGGAGGAAAGCATCAGACAAGTCCCGATAGAGGGACATCCCACACTGTACCCGACCAGGTCTCCTCACAGCTGTCAAAGTCATCAGAGACAAGGGAAGCCTAAGACGTTGTCACAGCCCAGAGGATCCCGAGGAGGCCTGACCGCCAGGTGCTGCGTGGATCCTGGATGGGACCCAGGGGCAGAAAGAGGGCATCAGGCAACCGCTAAGGCGATCTGGACAGAGCACTTAGAATACAGTGGTGCAGCCTTTACCTGGGACAGACGAGCCCAACGTGAGATGTTGACGGGGGTTGGTGGGTGACTGGACTCAGGGAAGCCGCCAGCTCTGCGCCCCTTTGCCCATTTTCTGCAGAGCTAAACTGGTCTGAGATAAGCCATTTATTTAAAAGGCAGGGTGTGGATGGGGCAGGTGAGAGCCCTGTCTGGCGCAGGGGCACGCTCCCGGGCTCCGTCCCTGAGAACCTGGGGGGAGGCGGGGGGAGGGGCCGGCACACCTGCTCAAACCCAGCACTGACGGGAACTCGCTCGGCCCTTGAACTACTTACTCGCTATTTCTGAGTGTCCGATTTTACTTTCCTCCCTAAAGCAGAGTTAGTGTCTAGTGGGTGTTGTGACAATGTCAGCACAGGACACCCTGACTTACTGCTCCACGTCGCGCTCCATGCCAACAATTTACTTGCCTGGTCTTACTTCCTCCTTCCTGACACCACAGAGAATGACTGTTGTTAATACTGGTTTCCATAAACGTACCCTTAACATAACAATGTGTTAGGAAGATGTTCAAACACACAGAAAAGGTAAAAGAACCTGCAGTGAACATATCAACCCCTTCAGTTTAGGTTCATCTATTCGGCTCTCTATCCATCCATCAACCCATCTTTTTTCTTTTGGATGCGTGTCAGGGTAAGTTGCAGACACTCCCTGCTAAGCACGTCTGCATATGACTCCATCGATGGAGAATGAGAGATGGGGAATTCAGGTTCGGTGTTGAGTGACAGAGCGCCTGCCTCCTGGATCCTAACAGGTGCCCACGAACGGAAACTACACCATCATTTCATTCTTTACGCAAAAGTCCTGCTTCCTTTCTGGAAACAAATAAGGAGGAGATTAAAGATTTTAAAACCCAGGAGAGGAAAAAATCAGACCTTTCTCTTTAAATACCCCTTGGGGACGAGAAAAAATTTTTAGGAACAAAAATGAAGGTTTGGGCCCTTTGGACCCAACAGTGGACGCAGGCTGGCCGATGACTGCCCCATGTGTGTGGCCGCTTTCACCATGTGTGTGACACCCCCGGGCACATGTGTGGTGGCTGGTCTGTGCCAGAGGAAACCTGTCAGGTGCTGGGTCGGTCCCTCTACAGAATCTGTGGGCGCCCCATGTTCCCTGCAGAAGAGCCCCCATGGGTCGCTGGGCTTTGTGTTGTGCACAACAAGCTTCCTCAAATTGTTACATGACGGGTGACGTGATGGTCCTTTTATTTTCCTGCCAGTTCATGTCACAGAAAACCAATCACACGGCAAACAAAACACCCTTGTTTTAAAAAGTCTTCCCATGACAGAGCCACTAGGTAATCACGAATTATATTGCTCCAAAGAAATTAAGAAAAGCTTGTTTCTTAAGAAGCAAAGGCTAGCAAAGATCTAAGTAAAGAATGAAAAAAATTCAGTGTTACCTAGTAGACTGGGAATTTGGGAGAAAATCTGAATGCTTTAAAAGATGAATAATTAAATAACCGTGTTGTATCCCTATGGTGAGACATCAGGTCACCACAAACATCACTAATTACATGACAAGTACTCATGATATTGGTTACAAAAAGGCATATTTTAAACCCTAATCTTGCCTATACAGAGAATAATGCACACAGAAAGGATTGGACGGAACAGACCAAAGTCTTAAATGTAAATGCTGAGTTTCCCCCTGTTTCTTCATAGTTTAATTCGCTGTCCAGAATTTCAGTGCCGGTAAACAGGAAAAACCTGTTGATCCCACAGGTGTCATTTCCCATCAGGCCGATGCCTCGGTTTACCCTTCCCAGTGTGTGCAGCCTGGGGAGTCAGTGTTGGTCGTGGGGAGGAAGTCCCCCAGGGCAGTGACACCCAAGCTCCCCTCAGCACAGCAGGTGCTGGGACCCCCTGAGCCTGATGCCTGGTGCCTGGGTCTGGGGGTGAATCTCTCTGCCCCAGACTTGCTCTCAGGCCTGATCTGCAGCCTCTGATGGCTGATAAACCCACACGGTCGCTGAGTTTGGGGCTGGAGGCCACCGGCTGGGGCCTGGTCCGGGCCCCGTTGGAGATGAGGCTCTCGCTGGCTGCCTGTCAGCCCCTCCTGAACCTGCCCCAGCCTCGCGGCCACGGCGCCCGCACAGAGACGCCGTTTGTGCTGCTCCAGGTTCAGACGTGGGACGCTGTGCTGTCCTTCCCGCGTGGCCTGGGTCGGCCTGGCATGGGGACCCCGCCTGCTCCACCTCTGCTTCTTGGGCCCTGGAGCCCCTGGAGGGAGCAGGCCTAGAACGAGGGCAGGTGGCCCTCCGGCTGGGTTCAGAGCTTCTCAGTGCCAAGCCTGAGAATGTGGCCTTCGACCTTCGACATTTCTGGGCTGCCCTGAGCGTCTCTCATAAATAACCCAGTGTGTTTGCTCAGTGGACTTGGGAAAGGAAGGGTCATACACCCCAGGGGAGCCTTTCTCATCAGACCGGGAGTTCTGGCTTCACACTTAACCCACCGTTTATCTTGACAGCTGCCCCCGTCCCGCAGTTCCCTCGGCTAGTCTGTAGGTTGGTTTGTTTCGGCAGCAATCGCACCTGCAGATATTCATCCAGTGGAGAATTTAAAAAACATACACTTCTGCTTTTACCTTCCACCATATCGCTGCTCTTAACGTATTTGCACGTTTGTCGGTTATTGTCATTCCTTTAAAAAATCCACTTTCGCACCTGCAGCAGCAGGTGAGGGCCACCAGCAGGCTCCCAAGGCCTTGAGGGCAGAGTCCTTGGCCGTGGGCGGCAGGGCAGTTCTGCAGCTCCGCCGTGATCTCTGTTCCCTTTTAGGGCCTGTCTTCCCAAGGCAGGTCGGGAGGGTGTGTCTCTCAAGCCCTTTGACAAGCCTTGGCAATTGGCTCCCACCTCTCAGTCATGGGAGGGGAAGCGAGGGCAGGTTCTGCCTCTGGCTGAGGTACTTAGGGTTGGGAACAAGGGGATGCCAGAGGTGGCGTCAGGAGGAAGGCAGGTGGCAGTGGCGTAGGGGCTGCCAGTTGGGTGGCAGAGCCCGGTAGGGGGGCAACCACTGGTGGACCCACAGACGGTGAAGAGCCAAGATCCCTCTTTTGCACGTCGGGCTGTGATGACATCTGCCCAGAGCCGAGAGGAAAGGTATGCTGGGTCTGGAGGTGAACTCGACCAGGGGGAGACAACTTCCAGGCCTGCCTATTCACCGAATTTTTATAACGGCAAGGAGCTTGCTGCAGGCCACCAAGCACATCACGTTCACATTACTGCGATCCATCCTTTGCTCCCGAGTTTCTGGAGGGGATGAGGACCAGAGCAGAACACGAAGAACCACCGGAAATGATGGGGAAGATTGTTCTGAGCTGTGGAAGGCGATGGCAACTTTATTGACCAAGAAGAAAATAAGAAACTTCACAGGAGCCACGGTGTATGCTCCAGGGCCTTCTAACATGCTATGGCTTCTGACACATTTATTCCAGAAGTGAGGAGACAGACGTGAGGCCCTGTCTCCCAAAGCCCGGGCGTGTCTCCCACACCCTCGTCCTCTTGGCTACAGGAGACCTGCTTCCTTGTGAAGGCACAGCTGTTTGCTGCCCTCTTTCCCCCAAACACTCACAAAATATCCAGAAGAAAGGGCAGCGTCCTGCTGTTCTCCCCAGCTCACCTCACCAGCGGCCGAACTACCCTCTTGTTGCCTGGACTCCTTACAAAGCACAAGAGAGGGGACCCGAGTCCCTGGGACGGTTCTGATAAAATCTCACTGAGAAGACGCTGTTAGTGATCTGCACACTGTCCCTGTGTGATAATGTCATTAAGTTAGGTGCTCCGTCCAGGCAGCAGGGGCTCCACTTGACTGGAAAGGTTTAAAACGAACTGATTTCCAGTGATCTCCTCACTGCCCACCCCTCCCCACCCAGGCTGGCAGCGCCACCCCAGCACACATTCGGAAAATGAAGGGCTCTTCTGGTCTGGTCTGAGCGCACAGGATAAGACCGCAGGGATGTGTTGGGTGGTCAGGGTCCTGGTTGGTGAAACTTCTAGAAATCTAAGCTCTTGTCAGAACGTTGGGTCCTGGGTTTCAGAAACCGTCAACACCGCACGCCACCATCAAAGACAGGCGACGGTGGGGTACAGGTTAGTGTCATTACAACTCTTCCAAGGGCCCCTGAAAGCAACGCTGACCTCTCCGGACAGGGTTCTGCGCGTTGTCTACCGGGGGAGGCGCCAGAGACACCAGGAAGCACCAGGGCTTTTCATGCCATTTTCGCAACTTGCTCCTTTGCAGGTGGGACCCCCAACGTCCAGACACCCCAGAAGACCTTACACCGTGACTGGTGCTCTGAGGTCTGTCCAGCATAATTCTAACCAACTCGCTGTGTTCCTCCTCGCCTGTGAGGCAAAAACACCTCCTTTCTTTGAAAATAACTGTTTCGGTAAATTCTTTCGAGACCAAGGAATGTTGAAGTTGAGGCTGATAGTCCTGGGGGCCGGTGAACGATGGTGCTGCTTTCTGGATGAGACCAGGAGGCCACGTCTGCAAGCGCGGGTAGCTGCGAGGCCCAGTGACCCCCTGCTGGACCTCTGCCCTCACGGCCCGCACCCCCGGGGAGATTTCAGCTCCAGACCCACTGCAGCTTAACTTCTCCCCCTCATGGCTGAGCTGTGGGCCGATGCCAGGTCATGGTTGCAACCTGACCTGGGCCCACTGCCCGGAAATTCTGAGTCAGTTCTCTGATTTCCCCAAATGTCGATTTAAAGCCACCTACCCCACATCTCTTCCTGGGTTTCCAGCCTTCATTGACTTCACAGACAGAGGCTCCCCGGGCTGGCCTTTAGGGGCATATTTAATTCTCAGCATCACCCTGTGGATGACACGGGGCGCGGGTCCGTGACGTCCCCCGGTAAACCCTTCTCCCTTCATATCAGCAGCCACGCTAGTTACTCTTCTGTACCTTAATCACGGCTCTTTCTTGCTGTCCTCTTATCTTTGTAGTTATTCTTTGTCACTCTTTATGGCTTTTCCCTTGAATTCTGTTTGTCTGGTGTTAATATCACTGCAACTGGTTGCTTCAGAACCACTTACCCTTCTGGCCAGGAGATTCCACAACTCAGGGCTTCTAGAAGCAATGGGAGAGAGGTGGTGCTTGCAGCATGGGTGGCCCAAAGAGTATGAAGGGAACTGGTTCTGAAGGGTCAGCACAGGGGCTTCCAGGAACCGACATCTCAGGGGCGTGGGCGCCGCTGCAGCTACAGAGGGGGTTCTGCTGACCTTGAAACCGAGGGGCTCAGGCTGCCCCAACCAAGCTGACCCGCCTGGTAAACCACCTTCCATCCACAGTAGCCCTGAGATCAACCCTGGCTGCTTCCGCCTTTCCTGGGTTGTTCCAGTTTGGGGCTGTGACCAAGGATGCTGCCGTGAACAACCTCTGTGGCCACGTGGGTGCATTTCTCTTGGGCAGATGTCTAGGTGCAAAATAGGGAGATGGATGTTTACATTTATAAGAAAGTATCACAGCATTTTCCACTCCCAACAGTGGGGGAGGGTCCCAGCCCGTGGACTCAGTGATTCCAACGTGAACTTGGTGCTGTGTGTGCCATTGATTTTCCTTTGTGCTCCCCTGAAGATGAATGATCAAAAGCCCATCTCCTGGGCTCCCTGGTCCTTCGTGCACCTTCCTTTGTGCACGAACGACAAAGGTCTCTGTTTCATTATGGATTTGTTGCCATTCTTTATAGGGTCTCCATGTCACTGTTTGTATAGAGGGGTCCCCACCAACAGGTGAATAAAATGGGAGGTGGAGACGTGGGGCGTTCGGGCAGCTGCCCCTGGAGCGCTGGGCTGGGGATCAGCTTCAGATGAGGGCCAGGGCCGCACAGGGGTGCGTCAGGCAGAACAAGGGCGGGTGAGGGGCTGGGTGTCTCCCTGTGGGCACAGCAAACTTGGCCACGGCGGGTCATCCCCTTTCCGACGGATTCTACTGGTCTCTCTGCGCGCACACCATTGTCCTCCTTTGCTTGGAGGTAGAGCACCTAAAACCTCTGAAACCCCAGGCTCCGGATGCCAGAGCCCAGAGGAAAGCATCGTGCAGTTACAAGGCATGGACACCCTACCAGGTCCATGCACTTCCACGTGCCCTTTGTGCACTGACTACGACCTTTACGTGGATGGCTTCTGTTCCCTCTGCTATAAATCGATGGGCCTTGAGGGGGCGACCCCCACTGATGGCCCCCCACCAACACACAGGCTAGGAGGAAGAGCCACACGGGGCTCCACTCCACCCAGACTCCGGGTTCATGACCCGTGTTTGCTTCAGAAGAGCCCTGGCTGCCCCAGAAAGCTTCCCAAGTGCCCTGGAAGCTGGGGCTAATTCCTCTCCTCTTTCCTTCCAAGGGATTTTTACATAGGATGGGGGCTGAGCAGCTAAGGATGGCCTGGGAGCTGGAACAGGCAAGCTGTACCCACGACTCGCCCGTTTCAGCTGTTCTCACTCAGTTCCCTGGTTCCCAGCGGGGACCACTCCCCTCTCACTCGCGGGTGTAAGTACAAACCATCAAAAATGGCTTAACGTCCACATTGTACACCCACGATAGGAATAAAAGATCTAAAGATACGCCACAGCCGAGAGCACCATTCTTCCATTTTTTATCACTACCTCTGCTCTCAGGCCCCGAGGATCTCCGTGCCCAGTGACGTGAACACTTTATGCTTTGTGAGCCTTTATACTGTCTACAGGGGTGTCCTGCTTCCAGGGTGGGCCTGGAGTCCTGAGGGGCCCCTTCCTTAGGATTCCTTCACCTCGGCATCAAACACAGGCTCACAAAGGTCCCTTCCACTTTGGGAGCAAAGCGTCTTGCTGTTGAGGATCTAAGGTTTTCCATTTCTAAGCCTGGAGATGAAAACCAGTGTCAGCTCCAGGCACTGGGATTGGGGAGATGTCATGCTTTTAGCTGTTGGAAGATCCACCAAGAGAAAGGCTTCATAAGGGCAGGGAACACCATTTTGCTCAAAGGATGTCAGAACGTGGAGACACCTGAGCGTCCTGGCCCCGTGCAGACCCCACCCCGATTACAGACAGATGCTTACGAGGGGGCCCAGGCAACAAGAGCTGTTCAAGGTCTCCAGGTGATTCCAACATGCAGCCAAGGAGAGAACCATCGATTGCACAGAGAGATGGCAATTCCGGGGGAGCCAAGCCTCCTTGCTTTCAAGGAATTGGTCCATTTCATCTGGGTTATTGAGTTTACGGGCACAGAGCTCTTCACACTGTTGAATTCTCTTATTCTTCTCTTAACATCCAGGGCATCAGTAGAGATGATCCTTTCTTTCCTGGTATAGGTAATTTCATTCTCTCTCTATTGGTTAGCCTGGCTAGAGGTTTCTTAATTTTATTGATTTTTCAAGTTTTATTGGTTTTTTGTCTTTTCAAATCTTTTCAAATAGCTGGCTTTTGATTTTGTTCATTTTCTCTACTGTTTTCCTGTTCTCAGTATTAGTTAATTTCATCTCTAATTTTAACTATTCTCTTCATTCTTTTTGCTTTAATTTATCCTTGTTTCTCTGGTTTCTTAAGGTGGCTGCTTAGGTTCCATCAAATGCATATATTAGGGTCTTTTTCTAATACATGCATTTGATGCTACAATTTTCCCTCTAAGCACCACTTTAACTACATCCCACAAATTTTGATGTTTTATTTTCATTTTCATTTAGTTCAGAGTATTTTTAAATTTCCCGTGAGACATTTTTGACCCATGGGTTATCGAGAAGTACACTTTTATTTATTTATTTATTTATTTTTAATTTATGGCTGTGTTGGGTCTTTGTTTCTGTGTGAGGGCTTTCTCTAGTTGTGGCAAGCGGGGGCCACTCTTCATCGCGGTGCGCGGGCCTCTCACTATCGCGGCCTCTCCTGTTGCAGAGCAAGGCTCCAGACGCGCAGGCTCAGTAATTGTGGCTCACGGGCCCAGTTGCTCCACGGCATGTGGGATCTTCCCAGACCAGGGCTCGAACCCATGTCCCCTGCATTGGCAGGCAGATTCTCAACCACTGCGCCACCAGGGAAGCCCGAGAAGTACATTTTTAAAGTGCCAAATATTTGGGAAATCCCCAGCTATCTTTCTGTTACTGCCTTCTATTTTAATTCTTGTGTCGTCTAGAATATACTTTGTATTTTTTCTTTAAAAGTTTTAAGGATTGTTTTTTTGGCCCAGAATACAGCCTATCCTGGTGAATGCCCCCTGTGCTCTTCAGAAGAATGTGTATTCTGCAGTGTTGGCTGACTAACAGTGCTGTTCAGGTCATCTATATATTTACTGATTTTCTGTTTGCTTGAGCTATCAAGTACTGACAGAGGTGGCTGAAGTCTCCAACTGTAACTGTTATCTATTTCTTCTCTCAATTCTGTAGTTTTGCCTCATATCTCAACGCTGTGGTTAGTGCATTCACTTTACGTTTACGATTGTTATTTGTTCTCGGAGAACTAACCCCTTTATCATTATGCAACACACCTCTTTATCCCCGATAATATGCCTTATTCTAAGGTCGGCTTTGTATGACATTAACATAAGATACCCCAGCTTTACCTTGATTTGTGTTAGCATAGTATATCTTTTTCCATATCTTTACTTTTAATATTTACTTTCAATCTGTCTGGGCTTTATATACAGGTTTCTTTAAATGTAGACAGTATACAGTTTATAAGTAGACAACATATAGTGGGGTCTCCTTTTTTTAAAAATCAGTCTGACAATCTCTGTGTTTTAGCTGGTGTGTTCAGACCACTGACATATAAATGATTATTAATATAATCAGATTAATATTTACCATCTTTGTATATTGTTGCATTTGTTTCTATTTTCTTTCTTTTCAGCCTTCTCTGTTTTTTTTTTTTTTTTTTTTTTTAAATGTGGACCATTTTTAGGGTCTTTATTGAATTTGTTACAATATTTCTTCTGTTTTATGTTTTGGTTTTTTGGCCACGAGGCATGTGGGATCTTAGATCCCTGACCATGGATGGAACCCACACCCCCTGAATTGGAAGGCAAAGTCTTAACCACTGGACCACCAGGGAAGTCCCCATCTTCTCTGGTTTTAATCGAGCATTTTATGTGATTCCATTTTATCTCCTCTATTGCCTTATCATTTATACTTCCATTTAAAATATATATCTCAGTTGCTAAGCCTACTTTCAAATAGCACCATATTGTCTCAAGTGTAGTGCTGGTACTTTATGATGGAATATTCCCAAATCCTCCCTCTCACCTCTTCAACACTGTTGTCACTTTTCACTTTTACATATTCCTTAATCGCCCAATGCACTTGTGCTTTAAACAGACAGCGATCTTTCAGAGAATAAGAAAAATAAAAGATTACATCTCATTTTTATTTATTCATTTTTTGCTGCTCTTCTTTTTTATCAGTGTAGATCCAGTTTTCTGACCCATATCGTTTTCCTGCTGCCTGAAGAAATTTAATATTTTTATTTATTTTATTTAATTTATTTTAATATTTTTCTAGATCTCAGGTGTGCTGGCAGTGAATTCCCCCAGTTGTTTGTTTGAGATTGTTTTTATTTATCCTTGACTTTTTCAGGATATTGTCCCTGGATATACACACAGGTTGGCAGGTTTTTGTTTATTTGTTTTATTCTTTCAACACTTTCAAGATTGAGTTGAACTGCATTCTTTGTTGTGTGGTTTCTGATGAGAAGTTGGCCACAATTTTTATCCTTGTTTCTCTGTAGGTAAGGTGTTTTATTCTCCTTGGGGAATCTTCAAAATTTTCTTTTTGTTTCCTACGGTTTAAATATAATACATCTAGGTCTTGTTGTTTTTGTTTTTTTGTTTAATTCTGCTTGATGGTCTCTCTGCTTCTTGGAACAGTGATTTGGTGTCTGTCACTAATATTGGAAAACCCTTGGATATTATTTCTTAAAATATTTCTTCTTCTTTTGGTATGCCAATTACACATGTTACACCATTTCCTATGGTCTTGCAGTCCACAGTTCTTGGATGTTGTGTTCTTTTTTTTTTTTTTTTTCACTTTTTTCAATTTGTGTTTCAGTTTGGGTAATTTCTTTTGGCCCATCTTCAAGTTCACTGATGCTTTTCTCAGCTGTGTCAAGTCTACCAACAAAATATTCCTCATTTCTGTTACTGTTTTTTACTTCTAGCATTTCTTTTACAGTTTTTATCTCTCTGCTGACATTACCCAGATGTTCATGCATGTTGTCTACCTTTTCCTTTAGAGCTTTTAACATATTGGACACAGTTGTTTTAAATCCTCTGTTTGATAATTCCAACATCTGAGTCATAATCAAGTTTGGTTCTAATGATTGCTTTGTCTCTTCAGACTTTTCTTGACTTCTGGCATGCCTTGCAATAAAGACATCTTTATAGGGCAGTAGATATTAAAGTGAATAGGCTTTAGTGTGAGAATTTATGTTAAGCTGGCAAGAGGTGGAGCATGTTTGAAGTTTGTTGTAGCTTTAGGTACCTCTTCGAATGTCTTTATTTTTGTCTTTCCTCTTGACTTTGGGGCTTCCCTGTGTACTGTGCCTCAAACAGAGTATACATCTCATGTCCCCCAGCTCACATCCATTGTTATCACACTGGAAGCTTATACTCACATGGTGGAGGGGTATGGGGGAGGGGAAGCTCTGTGACCCTCTAAGTCTTGTAACTGGAGTGCACAGTGGGCCAGGGGTGCACTCCACAAAGACGGATGAACTCCACGGTCTTTCCGTCTCTCCTCCAGAGTAGGGTTGCTCCCCCTGCCCCCATCAAAAGCCTGCCAGAGACCACCCTGCAGCACTTTGCTTTTAGGATAACAAATGAGATGCATGTTGAAGATTAACAAATGCTTTAAGGTGGGTCTCTTTTGTTGAGGTAGTTTCTGTTCCTCTCCTGTACACACACATACTGTAAGGCTGTAGATATTTGAAGAAATATGTTAACTTAGCTTATTTTAAAAATCATTTAGAATATTTAATGCTGTCATTTAGCCTTACCATCACAATGCTGTTTGATTTGCTAACTGAAGATTTGCAAGACTCTCAGCCCTTCTGTCTTCACTAGACAATGTCTTTATCATCACTGTCATGTGTGCCAGTGTGCATTTGATAAGTATAATAGCTTTGGAGTAAAAATGCCCTTTACTTTTTCCTATAATAATGTCATGACCTCATAAACTATTAGAAGGCATTTTAGGTCTCAGAGGTTTTGTTAATTTGATATATTCTTTCTGAATATAGTATTTAGGAGAGAAAGTTGTTCTCTCATTATTCATTTTCCGATGAACCTAATAATATAAACATGTTATGTGTATACTTTTCTTTCATCCCTGTAAACGCAGCTGTGGCAGATTATATTTTCCCTGAAATGGCTGCTGCAGTGTTTTCCATCCCTCATATTCTTCTAGAGCCTTGACCTCTATGTTTCCTCCCATGGGTCTGGGTAGCCCTTTACCAAGGCCTCAGCCAGCAGGGTCTGGCGGAGGTGATGCTGCATGGCTTCAGAGGTTGGGTCATAACAAGGTCTCATGATCTGCCCTGGTATTTTTGGGACACTTGCTTTGGGAGCCCAGCCGCCATGCTGTGAGGAAGCGCAAATTAGCCCATGTGGAGGGACCACTTGGAAAGGCCAGGTAACGGGTGCCCCTGTGCTCACTCTGGGTAAAGTCCGAGCTAACAGCCAGCATCAATTACCAGACATGGGTGTGAAGACGCCGCAGATGTTCCAGGCTCGAGTGACCCCAGACATCCAGGAGCAGAGACAGGCCTTCCCCATGGCGCCTCCCGGATCCCAACCCAAGAAACCATGAGCACAATGAAAAGGTCATTTCATGCCACTAGGTGCAGGGCAGTTTTCTTTGCAGGAATAACTGGATCAGCACCCAAAATAAAACGCAGAGGTTTATCAGAAAACCAGGAGCAGGTGTGGTGTGCAAAACACCTTCACTGCAGAAGCAGGAGGAAGTATGGGGAGATTGTGAGAGTTTTCTCCCCAAGGCAGCAGGATTCACCCCTTCCGTAAAAGTCTGAGGGCATTTCTCTGGGGAGGCTGGTGTTTGTACCTCGTATTTCTTGGTATACTTTTAACAAGTCCACTTAGACACAGGGCCTGAGTTTCCTCACGTGCAGACCCTGACGGTGTTCCTTGGCCCCTGCAGGGTCTGAATGAAGAAGGCTTGGGTTCACTCCTTCTCTACCTCGGTGTTGCTCAACTGGAAAATCTACCCTCTGTGAAGTTAGACAAGAAAGTGAGGCTGGGTCACATCACGTGCGATTTGGGATAAGGTGTGTTCTGGTCACTGTCTAGGAGATGATCCTTCTATCCCTGCAGATTTGTAGTCTGATAAGCTAATGGAAGTATTGTAGCCAGTAAGGGCTATACTATTATACAGGGACAACACGATATCTATCTGACTTACAAACACTGAAAATAAGTACAAGGTATGGGTAAGGTCCTTAAATTGTGTGTGTGTGCATGTGTGTGCACACACATGCATGGCCTGTTTATGCTGCGTAAAGACCAGCTCCCACGAGATCGTCTGTGGATGGGAACACACGGAGGGCAGACAGAGAAGGGAAGGGGAGAGCTGTCTTGGGCTGACACACTTTCTCTCTGGTCTTCCTTTTGTGTGTGTCTGTCCCTTTTGGAAGCCTCAATATTCTTGCCACCTTCTTCTCCATTGTAAGAAACAAGCAAAATCTCTAGGAGAAAAGTGCCTTTCTGGCCGGGGAGTCAGAAACAAGAGACTAGTCTGAACTTTGCTCTTCCGTATTTCCCACCCCTTCCAGACAATTCCTTTTGGTGGGTCCCACCTTCGGGTGAGGTACAAGCAGGCCAACCTCTGTCTTATTTCTCTCATCACCTCCTAGAATTGTAATATGTAGTTTTATTTGCCAATTGTACCTCAATAAACCTGGAAAAAATGATACACTCAAGACCACAGCCTCCCTCTAGACCCTCTGGCAGTTCTAAGTAGCAGGGGGCTTCAGACAAGGGCCCTGGGCTGGGGTATGACCTGCACTCCCAGCTACGTCCCAAGGTCTCAATCTCCTCCTGCAAGAATCTAGGACTTTGCAGAGGCCATAACTGGAGGAAAGAAGTGTGTCTGTTTCCTCCACGTCATTTGATAATTTTCTTTGCTGTTGTTTCTGGAAGACGCCCCAGTCACTTGGCTACAGGGGACTGAGAGCTGACATGCAAAGGGGGAAAAAAAGAGCGAAGGAGGAGGGGAAAAAGCAAGAGGGAAAGAAGAGACTCTTTCACGAAGAAGAAAGGTCACTGCGGCTACTTTCAGCGTGTAAAATATTCCCTTAGCTTTATTATGTGGAGGACATTAGCATTACGCACAGCGGGAAGGAACATTTTAATACAGAGCATCTTTTTCCAGCTTCAAAGATGAGAGTAAAATATAAAGGTAATGAAACTGCTGTTGGGATGATGTCTTTTTCTCCTTGGGGCTTTGTGGGTTGGCAGAGAAACGGGCCGGTAGGAGCATAATTTGTGGGTCAGAAATGACCCCAGAAAGAGAAGGGGACAGGCTGAGCCCTTGGTGCCAGCGAGTCCCAGCGTTCTGACCTGCAGAGACACTGCAGGACCACCTTTCCAGCCCCACTCCAGGACCACCCCTCCGGCTCCCCTGGGACCACCTCTCTGGCTCCCCTGGGACCACCCTTTTGGTTCCCCTGAGATAAACAGTCTTCCCCTGGGGCTGGTGGCCACATTCACAATCAGGAGAAATGCTAAATTTCAGTGAGAAGTTGGTGAAAATCATGATGAACCTGTTTCCCACCAAGCCCGTGGATGTCCCGGACGGCCTGCCTGCCCTCGTGGGGTCTAGGCAATCCCCCCGGAGGAGGGGGGGCAGGGAGGGGAAGACGATCCAGGTGTCCGAGCTCCCTGGGCTGAAAGGACGTCCAGGACTCTGGGGACAGCAGGAGGCGGGGGTGAAGGTGGGTGGAAGTGGGTGCCTATCTCGGGAACGGCGTGTGGGAGTGACTGTGTCCTGTGTCGCCGCGCAGCCGCCCAGGAGGGGAGACCCTGGAGGGGAGGAATCGGCTCGGCGGGTCCACGAGCAGTACGTGCGGGCTCATCGGGGTTCCTGGTGCTCTGTCCCCACGGAGGTGTCCTCCCAGCTCTGTCCCTTGGAGTTAGGGTGTTGAGGTGTGGCCGATTAAACAGATGCTAAAACATCAGCGAGGAAGTTGCCTCACCCACTTAAGATACTAACGTCGTTAAGAATTTGATAAATGCGTACAGCTCATTGGCTAATTTCGACTATATGCTTTTGTTTATTAAAGGAGGCCACTGAAAGAACTCCTTTGAAAATAAACCACTAACTTCTAGGGGACAGAAGTCCTTGGGAGCAATACTGCTGCAGTGTAAATATCTGAGGATCCACGCTCTTTAGGACTTTACCCCACGGTTCAAACTCTAAGCTATTGTTACCTTCTGTTCATTGCTTTCCCCGACATGCCCGTTGGGTTACATTAATCTCAGTGTAATAAGGAACTCTATTCTGAGCATTTAAATGGGTGAAGCAGGACTCCTCCTCGACAGCAGCTTGTCAGTTAGGACTTTAACCATGGGTCTGTCGTATTTATTCCCTGACCACCTCCAAGAAGGACCGAGGAGGGTTGACGGTTTCCCGAAGGCCAGCAGCCCTTCCTCATCCCATTTCCCCGTTGCTTCCCGAGGTCTCAGTGGACTCGTTGCCCTGATCACCACAGAATCTCAGCCTAGGAACTTGGATGAGCCCCTCTCACAGCGCCTCTTTTCAGCCAAGAACGGGCGGTTTGGGGAAGAGTTCTTTTGGCCAGGCCTCTGGTTCCTGGACCTGCTCCCCTGTCTCTGTCTTTATGCCAACCAGGCAGACAGAGTGTGTTTACTAAACTCCTGTTCAGGCCACACACCACGAACATCACATCCTGGAAATGCAGCCAGACTGCAGCACCCCCATGGCCAACGTGCTCCATCCACAGACCACCATGAGCTGAAACCCTTCAGCCAAGCTTTCTGACCATGACAAATGATTATTATAATCCTATGCTGGGAGCTGAGGGGGAAGAGCTCTGAGTTTAGATATATTTAGAAATATAGCTAAAGCTGATTCTGCCTTAAGCCTTTCCCCTGGCTTTTGAATTCTGTTAAGTTACTGGGAAATAAAGTTAATCATCTTGCAGGTTAGTGAAGGCTGCGTCAAGAGCACTTTTATGTCCTGCTGCCCAGGCCGTTCTTCGGTTTTACAGCTCGCGGGGAGCCCGCATCGGGCCTGGGGCGTCCCATCTCCTCCCGCTCCTGCGGGGAGACCAGGGCAGCAGGTGGGCCCCGGCAGAGAGTCACACTCTTCGCGATTAGATGGCGGGGTGTTTGGGGGCACATCTGATTCTGTCCTGGTGCCAAAGGGCTAAGTCCTCTCTCCTGAGTAAAGACAGCACACCCACACCCCCAAGTCCTTAGCTGGAGTCAGATGGCTCCTGTCTGCTGGGGAAGGGCCGCCCTCTGGGGAAATGAACCTGGTTACTCCGGGCCTCCCTGGTCACAGGTGGTGACAAGGAGTACCAAAGAATTTTCAGAAAGAATTGGCCTTTCTCATGACAGGCTCTCAGGCCAAGAATGGAGGTGCCCAGAACACCCTGAGCATCTCCAGGTCCAGGCCCGGGAGCAGATTCCAGACGCTCCTCCAGGAACCGTGCCTGAGAGCCGGCCCAGGACAGAAGCAGCCCTTTGACCACGGAGCTGAGCCGCCAGCTCCTGCCCCTGCTGTAGCTGCAGCCATAGGACAGACACACTTCTGGGAGGCAAGGCTGCAGAGGGTACTTCCCTGCACCCCGGGCTCCGGCCTCTGGGGATGCCACAGGACAGCTTCGGGATGAGTGGCCACATGTACTGAGGGGACCTGCAACCCTTGGGGCTCCGGCCTCCTTCAGACTCCAGAGCGTCAGCCGAACTCTGTGCCCCACCCCCCATCCAACATTCACGCATAATAAATCACCTCCTCCCCCAACATTCACGCATAATAAATCAACCCTCACTGTGATCGGTCCTTGCAAGACACCCCGCCAATTACCTGAAAATCAGCCTGAGAGCCAGAGCGATCAGGTGTACCCTCTGTGGGCAGAGCGTGACTCAGGCTCTCTGCTGTGGACTCAGGCTCCCAGGTCTGATCAGCACTTGCCCCCTGTGCGATGGGACAGGCACAAATGCACTCCCAGCGCCCCTGATGGGCAAGGCCCAGGAATCCTTACGTGGACACAGATGGCTCTGGGTGAAGATTTGTTCACTTACAAGCTCCATTTTGGTTTTCAAACCCTGCATGTCATTGCCAGAGGAACGCAAGGCACTTTATACACCTCTAAGGACAAGGCAAAATGATGCAAAATCATCTCAGGAATGCAGAGAATCATTTTAGAATTGAGTTCTAGGGGCAGGGTCTCAAGAGGGACTTACCACATCGCCAATGTGTTTAGATTCCCGGGAGGACCACAAAGTACTGCCAGTCTGTTCTTGGTACTTTCTGTGCCTGTAAACCATCCCGGACACCTTGGAAGCTCTTGTGGCTCTCGGTGACCAAGGAGGGACCCCCAGACACCCAGTCTGGTGGTGGTGGGCAGTGCGGGCCTGGGATGGGGGCGGTGGTCTTGGAGGGAGGCAGGAGTGGCAGGAGGCTGGGGTGATGGCAGAATGGGGGTAATGGGGAAGCTCTGGGCTTCAGGCTGGCTTTGAAACCCCCATGCAGTTTGGATGAAGCAGGCAGTGCCGGGGCCTCGAGGGGTGATGCTGTCCACGTGGGACTGAGATGGGCCAAAGTGGACCCAAACTGTGGCACTTCCTGGAGAACCATGGATGTGCCGGGATGGGGGATGGGGGATGGGGGATGGGAAGGGTCCAGGGCCAAATTCACCACCTGCATGTTGCTGTCTCCCAGCTCAGGGCCAGTTCTAAAGGATACTTTCCGCCTACACGTCTTGCTGTTTCCTGCATCCCCTAAGCAATCTGCGTCATGTCATCTAAGAACTCGCTGCTTCATCATTTATCTTTGAATTACTTTTGAGGCAGCTCTCCCCAACCAGCTCATGCTGAGCACGTGGGGCTCCTTCGACCCTGCCCCTGTGTGTGTGTGGACATCACCACAACGCAAAGCTCAGATCAAACTAAACACGTGCTGCAGTTGTGTTTCAAGGACTCCCTCCTATTTATGTGTATCAATCATTTAAATAAAATCAAAGGTTAGAAATGAAGAATCCCCTGTCTAAAAGGAGAGAAGGAAAAATAAGAATGAGGAGCTTTACACACATGCTCTGCAGGTCACAGTACATGCTGTGCTCAAGGTAATTTTCCAGCTCTAAATTCAGCATCTTCTAGGCTCTATGTCTGGGATTCATGCAACCCTCAAGTGCCAGAAAAGGCCAAAGCTCATCAAGGAAGCAAGAAAAGAGGGGCCCTGCTGAGAGCAGCCTGCCCAGAGTCTTGAGCCAGGGTCCCGTCCTCTCGCTGCACCAGTTTTTACAGCCAAGGTGCAGGTGTAACGTCATCAGTACTTTTAACTCCCACGTATAGCTAGCTGGCCCCATGGGTGAGGTAGTCCAGTGAGGGGTCTCTCAGTGAGAAAGACTAAATTCCATTATTGTCAACATCAAAACATCAGAGATGTACCCCAAATGGCCCTAATTCCCACGAGAATCTATGATGTGCTCATCAACCAGTGACTCATTACAACTGTTCCCGAATTTCTATGTTCTGTTGGCATCACTATACTTGTGAGTCCAGACACAGGAGGTGCTGTCCTGCCTGTGAGGGGATGCTTCGTGCTGCAGACAGTGAGATGGATCAGTGGCCTGGCCTTCCCCGTGGCCGCATCCAGGGACGCCTGTGGTGAGACTGGTGTCTGTCATGGACCAGGGCATGTTCAGCTAAGTGTGTCTAGGCTCTGGGCAGGCTGGACTCAGCCTTCAGAGGCACAGCCACGGAAGCCACGGGGCCACTGCGCAGAAGCAGGAGCTCCTGGGACTGCACCTTTTGTTTGGTCCTCGGGATGTCATAGGACCTGTGCAGAGCCTCAATCTCAGAAGAGATGTGAAAGAAAAGACCAACCATGCTTTTAGGGGCTATGTCCTCAGAGCTTTAGATACATCATCTAAAAGCAAAAAGATCACGCATTTGCAAACGTAATTTGAGGTGAGCATGAGGCCAGAGGGAAGAATGTAACACGTGCTGGGATTTTCACTCTGGATTCCCAGGCACCGTGTGGGCTCTGCCCTTGGACGATCAACGCACGGGTTTCTCTGCTCCAGACAAACAATCACGAAATCAAGATACTAATTACTGAGACAATGCATAAACTATAACTGCAAAAAAAATCCATCTAATACACTCCAGGGAACAGAACAGATATGATGCATTTGTTCATCTATCCACCAAAACAAGCTGAGATCAGTGACTCAACTCCAGCATGCATTCCGGAGGAAGAAAAATAGATCAGAAATCTGATTTGTCTTGGCTGCACCGGATCATTAATATTTATACAGAATTGTTTAGATCCAGAAGTTGCAAAACAGCTCTCAGAAGCTACAATCAGCATATCAAATACACATATGGAGAGGGAGATAGAGATGGGGCAGGAGAGAGCGAGGGAGGAGGAAGGAAGGGAGGGAGGGAGAGAGAAGGGGGAGGAGGGAGAAGGCTGAGGGGAGGGGGAGGGTGGTCACTCCATGACCATTAAGCTGCGTTGCATGTGTTCCTGATACAGGTTAAAATATATCCATCTGATATATTGGGCCATCCTTCTAGTCATGTTTATACCCCATTTCTGCAAAGTCAGTGCCATTCCCGCGCCTGGTGGGGCTCCTGCAGCCTAGCCGTTCCCTCACCATAACCCTTGGGGGGGGGAGAGGTAGGCCTGGTCCAAATCCTTCCCACCCCCTCTCCCCCTTGGTAGAATCTTTCTTCCCAGGTGGTCCCATCGCTCCTGCTTCTCCACACCCCCTGGGGCTGGAACGGGCTTTGCCAGGTCCTCCTCTGTGACTCCAGCAGAGTTCATGGCTTTAGTACTTAGTGACCCTGCTAAACCGGACGATAACTCCACCTGTTAGAGGACCCGTGACTCTCACGTGTGAAGTTGGGTCTTGAGCTAATTCTGAATCTGCTAGTGCTTACAGACGCAGTCACCGGGCAGTACTCAACTTACTATAAAACACGGGGCATCCGAGAATAATGAACTTGAGGACAAAAGAGGTACATGGTGACATACATACAACATTTCCTCCAGACCTATGGATGATTATAAACCACACCACTCAGTGTGTGGAGGACACGGGGTCCAGTTTTATGTAATGTACCTGTTCTAAGCACACAACTTTGAAAAAAAAATGAGCATTTCAAAAATCTGTCTTTGTTTGTGACGAGGTTTAGCTAGGAGAACAGGGAAATGCTGGTCTCTCTGGTGAGATGAATGGTTAGAGATGGACAGGTGACGGCTCCTAAAAACATCCGAGGCATCTGCCAGGCAAGGCTTTGTTGTAACTAAGCTCCTGGTGGATGGGAGGGCGGAGGGAGGTGAACGGGCCCGTCTTGCTCCATCTGTCTCATGCGACCCCGAGGCTGCGCAGCAGAAATCCACAGAGGCCCCGCAGTGCCTGACACACGTGTCTGCTTGCTTCCTTGTGAAAGGATTTTCTGCCCTCAGTTGACTCTATTGCAGAGCATGCTGCTTCCGTGCCGTGTCTTCTGACCACCCTTTATGCTGTTGTATTTCCCACCCTTCTTCTCTGGCTTAAAACGCTCAGTTAATAGACCGACTCCAGTTTGCGTTCAAGACTCTCCGGCCCTGCCCTGCCTTCCCTGGCCCCTCAGGTCACCTCTGTCTCTGTTGCTTCCTCCTGGGGGGAGCCCTCAGCCTACGACTGGTGGCAGCCCCTCCTTGGTGGGCAGCTCAGAGGAGGGAGCTTGGCACTGTCTCCAGGGAGCCCAGAGGAGAAGGGGTTCGTGCTGGCCGCTCACAGCCCTGAGTAGGGCACGTGCCCAGAGCGTTTAGCAGCTTGACTTGATCTTGAGTCATGGTGACTCCTCCCAGCTGGGTCTGGACACCCTCAGGAGATGCCACGTTTATAAGCCACATGGTTCATCTTTATGAAATGACTGAACAGAACACGGGTGTGCAGGTCTCTGCATCAGACACACATGCAGCTGGGACTCGGCGAGCCCCTCGAAGGGCCAGGACCGGGGCTTTCCAACCTTTATTCACACGGCGATGCCACTTCTGAGTCTGAATAAGGCTCCCATGGGCTTTGTTCTGTTTGTCCCATTGCACTAGGCCACTCACGCAAAGAGCCAGGGCGAGTTCCTGTCAGCGCTGGAAGGAACGGGAATTCAAGTGACAGAAAATCTAAGTTCCTCAACCCAGCCTTCAATTTTCTAATTAAAAGACATTCCTGTTGTAAGAGGAACACAGCCTCTGTAGAAGAAATATAGATTTCTGCTTCTGATGATACCACTAGTGACCCTTCTGCAGAAGACAGCTACAGATTCTTTAGGAAATATTAATACTTTGAAACGCTGATGCTATTCATAAAATTCATAATCTGACTCTTAATTCCCTTTTCTCATTTAATTATAGTTGTAAGAGTGCAGTTAAGAAAGGAAAGAAACATTTTAGGAAATGAAATCAAGACATAATAGATGCTCAAATGTAGAAGATGCCTGAGGCCGACGCAGTGCACGGAGCCCTCAGGCCTCCCGCACCAGCGCGAGCTCCAGACCCAGGGCCTTGGGGCAGCGGGGGTGGGCTGGGGAGTCAGAGAGGGTCTTCCAGCTCCAGTCTCAAGCTCACACCTGCCCCGCTGGTGAAGGTGCCCAGGTAAGCACTCAATCCCGTCTAGAAGGCTTCTCTTCCTCACTGCAACACGCTCCAAACAGGTGAGGACAGAAGACTTAGAAGCGAGAACTGTGCTTCTATTTTTGTTTGCAGATAAAAGTCAAAGTTATATTGCAGGAAATTTGATTTGAAGTGTTAGAAGCACTGATATTTGCATCATGTATCCATACTTGCTACCTCTCTGATTTCTGTGTTATTTAATCCCTTGAAACGTCAGTCTTTTCATCCATAAAATGCGGATAATAAATTCCCACCTTTCAGACTCATTGCCAAGATTAAATAAGATAAAGTGGGCACATCAACTAGCTCACAGCCATCGCACAGCAAATTTGGGTTCCTTTCTGTCTTCCACATCATTCAGAGCATTGTTTCCTGGGTGGACCCACCAAAACTACACACAACACTTTCCTCTATAAAAAGTGTATAAAACTTGCCTGCATCAGGAGCTGGACCAAATGATTAGCACTGGAGTAAAATGAAGCTGTGGACAAACGCTGCACTGAGGCCTCCACACTGAGGCCTGGGGCCAGGCCCACCGCCAGCAGGTCTGGCCTTAGGACGCCATCGCCTTCACTGACCCCTGATCCCATGGCCACAAAGTGAGGCGATGGCAGTGCCCTGTCACGGACTTCCCATGAGATCACGCGTGTGCAACTGCTCAGGCTACGGCCGCATCAGGAGCGGGGGGAGGGCTTGTTCAAAAGCCATTTCCACGCCCCCGCCCCCCCCCCCAAGTGGCTCTGATGTAGCGGGTTGGTGGGCCAGACAACACGCCTTTCTAACTGAGCTGGGGGTGTCGACACTGCTGGCCAGGACCACCCAAGAAGGCAGGTGTGCGGTGTTCAACGCAGGCCAGGGCCCAGAGGCGCAGGTGTTGCCCACCTCTCTGACACTTTTACCACCACTGTTACTGCTACTTGAGGCCTTTTTCAAATCATAAAATCTGTTGGAGAAAAGATCCCACGTCTCCTTCCAGGCGTCCCTTGACCTGGGGACCCACGTGTGTGCCGACAATTCCGATTTCCTGCGTCTACAGTCAGGCTGAAGAGGCACGAACAGAAGGTCTGGCAGGCTCAAGGCTGGGCTGAAGCGCCATGTGCCAGGGGCTGCCAGCCTCCTGGGCCTGCAGTGCAGCCCAGAACCACGCTGACCCTGCAGGGACCCGCGTGCCACGGTCTCAGCCGCGAGTTCCCGTGGAGGTGTGCCCACCGAGGGGAAGTCCATGCTCACAGCACAAGAAAAAGAGGGACTGAGAGCCGGGGACCCCAGAGCCCGTTCTCTTATTCCAACAGCAAAGGCAACCCCGCAGGCCTCAAAACGCTGGCTCTTCACCCCTGAGAATGTGACCAGCGGCCTCCACGGAGACTGTTTCATTTGCTGTTAACAGATGATCAGAATCCTTTCCCATCAAAGGTATTAAACATCCTGACTCAGCAGGCCCAAGTCTAGGAGGTTCTTAAGGTGTGAAGGGTAACGTTACTTTCTGAGAAGGAGGATCTCAATGCCAGTCTCCTCGACTGTGGCTGGATTTTTATTATATTTACCACCTTTTAGACAAGGATGCAGCACACGGCTTGCCCTGCTCCAGAGACAGGCCTCCCCCAGGGTACGTTGGGCAGCCGAGACCAGGAATGACTGCTGCATCCCGGCACGTAGACAACCTTTCCTGGGCGCCCCCCCCCCCAGCCCCTGCTTATCCAGGGCTCACCTGGCCTCTGCCGGCAGGTGACAAGTCACACCAATGTCCACTTGCATCTCTCTGAACAGGGAGCATCTGCCCTGTGGAATCCATGGTAAAAATATTAGTCCCATTCTACAACTTGGCAACCAGAACAGAGCTCTGGCTTGGAGGGCACCCCCTGGGGGTGATGGGGTTTGTCAGCAGGCCAGGCTGGGAGGCTGGGGGTGGGCCGCCCCCTTCACCCCTCGATGTGTCAAGACTGGGATGCAGGGGGAGGCTGATGTGACACTTGGGCCCTGGTTCTCTGGGCTCTGTCCTCCTGAGCTTCCTTCTCCTGGTGAAATCCTCTTGCCTGTTGGCAGCGCATTAACCCAGGCTCAGGGCGCAGCTGACACGGGGCGCTGGGCTCTGGGCCTGCGGTCTTCTGGGGACACCGTCCGCACATAGAGGGCACCTGCCCATGTGCTTTAGTCGGGGTCCCGCTGTGCGTCCCAATCCTTGGTGCACGCAGCGACCACGGCCACTGCTTGGGTCTGGGAGATGCCGGCCTCACTCCACCCACAGCTGCTCGGGCCCCTGACAGCCCAGAGTCTTGCTCTGCAGCCTCGGCTTGTGCCCCCAGAGCAGAGGCCTCTGGCACGTGTGGGACGAGGTCACAAAAGAGAAGCTCAGACAGATCCTCCAGGTCAAAGCTGGACGTGGAACAGCCACCTGACCCAACCCCAGCGGTGCAGGATGGTCCCCATCACCCCTCCCCGTACCCGTCCATCCTCCAGAGACGGGACCTCAGAGCAGCGGCCCCGCCATGTCCCCCTGGAAGGGCCTCTGGGGCCTCTCAGTGTCCCTGTGAAGAGGTGCCTGCCCTCAGGGGGACACCAGTGGGTCCTCTTCTCCCCCTGCTCCTCGTGGGGTCAGGGGAGGGGGTGCAGGGGACACAGGAACACGCATAAAGGGACTCTCCACTCACCCAACAAACCGAATCAGTACAGACAATGGCAAGAAGCAGTGAGAGGCCAGGGGTCTGTTCTCAAGCCCAGAGGAATCAGTGCTTCAAGCATGAGACCTGGCCGGTAGGCCCGAGAGCCCTGGACGCTGGAGAGGGAGCCCGGTGCCCTGAGGATGCGGTGGGCTCTGGGGCCAGCGGAAGGGGCTGCCTTTCTCTCCCATCTGGTGGGGATGATGGGTGATGCTGAAACTCATGCTTTAATTGGCAAGTACACATCTTCCTTTGATTAATAAAAACGGGAATGTAGATGATTTCTGAATGAAGGTTCCCCATTTGCTAGAGGAAATCTTTCAAAACCTGGGCTCTGTGAAGGCACATGGAGGACGTTTGCTGTGGAAAAGGGCTGGGAATCGACCCTCTTAAAGCACAGAGGGCACGTTTACCCACCAAGACAGGCCGTTTCCTCCAGAACCTTAGTTTGGGATAAGCACACAGGTGCTGCAAGACTGGACTCTATTTTACGTGTGAGCCTTTCACAAAGAAAACCAAACCCGCTTTGCCTCCGTTCCTATTATGTACCAAGTCCGCGCCTAACACAGGGTCAGTCCCGCTGACGTGGAGGGCGGGCTCCCAACCCGCTGCTTTCCCAGTGGCCGCTGTCAGAGGATGCGTCCCGGGCCTGATGGGGTGAGGCTGGGCCCCCCCTGCCCGGTTCCCCCAGGTGGCCCTCCGCCCCCGAGCGGGCTCTCCTCGATGGCCTGGGTGCGCCAGCCGCGTGCGCGTGATCCACGGGGAGGCCTTACCTCGTGGGACAGGTAGAAGGCGGCGATGCCCAGGGGCCAGAAGCAGCAGAGCATGGAGAAGACGCTAAGGCCCAGGTGGTCCCGCGGGGGCATCACGAGGAAGTTGTCCTCGCTTTCTGTGTCACTGGAGTAGTCGCTCTGCCGGGAGAGATGGGGAGGGAGAGCGGGGTTACCAGGGGTCTCTCCATCACCCCCCGAAGCGGGGGGTCAGGCCTGGCAAGCCCTCCTGGCAAGTGTGTGTCCCCCACAGGAAGAGAAAAACCCTGAGGATGGGCTCTGGGTAGTTCCACGGGAGATTAAACCTCACAGACCCGCGGATCTCTGGGATGGGGTGCGGACAGCTGGGTGAAGGGTTGACCGTCGGAGGACGGGGCTGGGTGGGAAGCGCGCAGGCAGAGTTGAAGTCCACTCTTTGTTCCAAGACTTCAAGCTGGTTTCAGGACGAGGCAGGGCAGGTGTCAGGGCCAGCACCTGCCCTGAACCCCCTTCTTGCCTTAGACTCTGATCTGAGTAAGGACGTCACTGGGCCTGGTCTCAAGCCCGGGTGTCCCTCCTGTTTTGGTTAATCAAACACATGTAAAACTGCCAATCAGAGCCTCTACTCAGCCTGTGCTGGAAGCTTCCTGCTGGACTGTTTGTGTCTCGTCTGAGAGAAAACAGGTGAATTTGGAGGGGCTCACCCCAATTGCAAACAGCGACTTTCTCCTGGGGCCCAGGATGGAAGTGGGTGATGCACTGTCCACACAGTACCCAGCCGCCCTCCGCATGCGCGTACACACACACACACACACACACAGATACACACACACGGACACAGAGACACAGACACACACAGATACACACACGGGCACACAAACACACACAGACACACACATAGACACACACGTACACACACAGACACACACACAGACACACGTACACACAGAGATACACACACACAGATATACACACGGGCACACAAACACACACAGACACACAAACAGATACACACACGGACACACAAACACACAGAGACACACACACAGATACACAGACACACACACATGGACACACAGACACACATATACACACACACGGACACAGAGACACACACAGAGACACACACAGACACACACACACAGATACACACACACGGACACAGAGACACACACACAGACACACACAGATACACAGATACACACATGGGCACACAAACACACACAGACACACACATAGACACACACGTACACACACAGACACACACACAGATACACACACACAGATGCACACACGCAGACACATGTACACACACAGATACAGAAACACACACAGACACACACACAGATACACGGGCACACAAACACACACAGACACACACGGACACACAAACACACAGAGACACACACACAGATACACAGACACACACACATGGACACACAAACACACACAGACACAAACACAGACACACACACAGACACACATGTACACACAGACACACACAGATACACACACATACACACAGACACACACATACAGATACACATGCATGGACACACACAGATACACAAACACACACAGACACAGATATACACTCACAGAGACACACACAAACACACACAGGCACAAACACACACAGACACAAATATACACACAGACACACACACATACACACACACACAGAGACACACACATGCAGGCACGCCATAGGTCCCAAGCTCCCAGGCATCCCTTCCCAGTGAGGACCAGCTCCTTCCTGCAGGGCAGGCTCTCGCCCTGGTAGGTCACGGTCCCTGGGGTCATCTTTCCAGGACCCTGCAGCCTCCCCTCCGCTGGGCCAGGTCTGCGGAATTCCTGTCTTTCCTCTGCAGCATCACCTCCCAAACAATAAAGGGAAAGGGAAAGGCCCATCCTCACTGCTGCAGAGAGGGAACGAGCAGCCCTCAGGGAGGAATCTCGCTCGGTGGGATCTGGGGACTGAGGGCTGAGGGGCAGACGCACATCTGCCGGCCCGCAGGGAGGCCAGAACCTTCAATCCTGGTGAAGGAGGCCAGGCAGGGTCGCCAGGACGAGCTGCCCAGGAGGCCCATGGTGTCCGCCCTGGGAGCACAGCGCTCGGAGCCTCAGGGCTGGGCTGGAACAGCCGAGCTGCCCTTGATGGCCCTCTGCACGGGGTCTGGGGAGGGGACCCTGAAGCGACAGTTGCAGGGCAGGATCTGAGGCCCCCGAGAGACACGGAGGACGGGGCCGAAGGACAGACCCCCCAGCGGATGCGAGTCATGCGACGGGTCTGGCTACACCCAAGCGACAGCTCTGTCTGCGGGTACTTGTTCAGGCTTTTGACTTCTGTGGTTTTTTGGTTTTGTTTTAGTTTCCTAAGGGTTTAAATACCTGGACTGGCTGGATTCTGACTCCACATCTGGAAATAGCTGCTGCGGCTGTTTCTCGTGTTATTTCTATTTTACAAAGGACACTGCTGGGATCTGGGCGGTTACAGTGTCCCCAAACCGCAGAACCGTCTGGCCAGTGGCCGCTTACTCCAGACTTCTGTGCTGTCAGCTGTCTGGACACCAGCGTCTGGCCACCAATCAACCCCACTGGCCTTAGTTCCTTCTTGCCTAAAGCCGGGGTGTCCTCTCTGTACCCCTTGGCCCCGGGATTTTGATAACCACTTCTCGACTGGTCTGTTCCATGGAGGCAACGAGGTGGCCAGTGGCCAGAGTGGTCAGTGGAAAGTTCCCCAATCAGAGAGCAGCGCGGTGTGAGCTGAGGCCACAAACCACACAGGGCTGCCTGGGCGTCGACCCCCATCTTTGGAAACAGCTTCATATGACACCACGATGCCTGTGAAGCAAAGGTTCCCCCCCAAAATCGTCACAGATTTTTCTTTAGAGCCTAAGGGAACCACATCTGTAAACTGCAAAGCTGTGGCTACATGGCACCAAAACAACTAGTCAATTTTCATTAAAATAGGTTTTTAAAAATTCAGACAAATGACAGGGCAGACAAAAACAGCCCAGCTCTCTGTACCATCTCCCTCCCATCCACGGCAGTGCTGTGGGTGCAAGTGGCCATGGGCATCGCACCACCAGATAGAGGAGAGGAGAGGAGGACCCTGAGGGCGGGTGGCGACGGAGACACCATCGAACCAAGTAGAGAAAACACACCACACACAGCAGCTGTTTCTGAAAATCCTCTTCGTGGGGCATTAGCTTAGAATATCTGCAAGGCAGGGCAGACGCTTCCAGAGACGTTCACAGTTCATGTGGTTGAAGGAACAGATGCTACGAGGGGGCAGAGCAGTACAGGGGCTGCCGTCCTCCTCCCCCAGCCCCCCACTGCCCACACAGTCCGCCCTTGTCCATGACCGCCACTCAGGGAGCTGGCTCTCTGTCCCCTGGGGTTTCTTCCTCGGGAAGATTGAATGGGATAATCATAGCACCAGGCGGGACGCACATCAGCCCTGTGAGCACAGCCACGAGGGTGAAGGGGTGCAGGGGCTCGGCCTCGTCCCTCGTCTCTCTCAAGGCCTCACTGTCCCCTCGCCACTGCCCGGCTCCCTGGAGCCCCACTCCCTCCTCATCCCCTGGCCTTCTCTGCTGGCTAATTCTGGGGAGCATCTCTGCATGGCCTGGGCAGGGGTGGCGGGTGGAGACCAGGATGGACTCGGGATCGGGATTCCCTGTGGAGCCTGCACGGTGCTCCCGACAACACCGCTTCAAAAATGCAACATCACAGAGGACTCTACGTGGAATTCTACGTGGTCATGGAAAATGATGATGTAAATGTTCATTCATTGCCCTGGAAAGATGCTTGTAATAACCGAGGGAAAAACCAGGGTAGAAAGTGGAAGAAGTCATATTTCCTCCAGAAAGTCAGAAATTAAGATGCTTCTGGATGGCGGGCATATCAGTGTTTTTTTTTTTTTTTTTCCTTTTTGCATTTCTGGGGTATAGTTTTTCTACAGTAAGCAAGGTTATTGGGCAGTGAAACTCACCAAGACGCAGACATGCTGACAGGTGGGGGGGGTCCCCCCACCCTTCATCCTCCCGTGGAGTGGGATCCCTCAGGGCTTCCCTGAGGCCCTGCTTGGAGACATTGCGTCGGGGGCCCAAGAAGCAGCTGGCGGAGCAGGATAGGAACTCAGCACAGCACCCAAGCTCCCTGAGATGCAGGTCAGACCCACCAGGTCACTGAGGGTCAAGATCAGAGGCCTCAGCCCACGGAGCCCACGTCTGTGTTGACCAGCAAGGCACCACCGCCCCACAGAGCTACTTAAATTACCCAAATCAAAGATGCCCGACGTAGTTCCTCAGCCACCCTACCACCTGCCAGGGGCTCAGGTGGCACAGGTGGCCAGTGTCCATCACACGGGACAGCACACAGACTGCACATAGCAGGTACCAACAGCACACGTGTTGAATGCATGAAGAATTCCCAAGTGCCCTTAGCCGACACGGACAGCACCTGAGAAGCAGCCAGCCTCCAGGGTTTGCCCCGAGCGCATGGGAGGAACCGGGCCCTCATTCCACGTGGGCAGTCAGCCCCGCTGCCCCAGGCTCCTCTCCTTCCTGTGAGCCCTAGGGTCCTAACCGTCCATTCAGGTGGGACCACAGTGGGAGGATGGTGACTCGGTCAGGTTCAAGGCTGTCTCACCCAGGGCAGCTGATGAACAGAACCGAGGACAAAGGCAGGTGGACACAGCCCCCCATCCTCCTCGTGTCGGTCACAGAGCCTCCAGATGTTCAGGGGGTGCAACATCCCGTCCACATAGGAGGAGTGAGGAGTGTGGGTGAGTTTTGCTGACACCTGGAGCTTCCACAGCCACAGACGGAAGTGCCTCTCCTGACCACTGTCTGGGTTGTGAGCCCTGAGTCCTTGCAGGGAGGGCACTGGGCCATACTCCCTCACCTGCACTGTCGAGGTAACCCCACTGGTACACTTGTGTCCACTTGGGAGTCTTCCATGGGCAGGTGAGCTATGGAAGCCCAGATCCCTCAGCACTCGGCAGAATCCTCTGACCCAGGCTACCCTGGCACCTTAGGCCCACTGGCCTCTCCTTTACCCGGAATCAGATCAATCAAAACCAGACTCTGCTGGGGACCCACTCTGTGTATTTCACACAGGGTCACAGATGCAAAGATGTGCAGGGGTCTGGGGGCTCAACAACATGGAACCTGGAGGACATATTTTAGTATCTAAACATGCTGTGCCCTAAATTCTACCGGGGGGCTGTTACTCAACTTTCCTGAATTAATTTAAACACCGTTTTCTCACCAGCTATGGTCTTCAATCTGATGGTTGGGTTACGATGACAGGCTCCCTCTAAGACTTGCCCTTCTTGTGATCTGGAAGTGCTCAGGGGGTCCTGAGGACAAGCCTACAAAACGTTCTCAGGACCCGTCTTAGTTTAGTTCCCCCAGAAGCAGATCTTGAGTCAAGGACTGTGTGCACTTGTTTTCTTGGTAGAGGACCACGGGAAATGCTGGCAGGGAAGAGGGGAGGTGGGACGTGGCCAGACCAGAGCCAGTAAAGGGCGTATTACCAAGGCAGGTCCTCTGTGGGCGCCTGGAGCCTGGTCCCTCTGGGACCTCGGGGGCCATGTGGTGGAGGGAACTCCCGGGGAACCGCCTCCTGGCAGTTTTGGCGAGTGCCTGGGGGCAGAGGTTCTCCCACATCGCAGGGAAGGCTTCAGGGCCCAGAGAAGGTCCTCAGGTGGGCAGAGGCCAGGCCAGGGGTCTTCTCCTGCAGGGGTGATACCTGGGGGTGGGCTGAGAGCATCCACTGCAGAGGCTGTGGAAGAACTGGGGGGTTAAGGCACCCTAAAACTTCAATCAGGGCAAGACCACCACACTCAGCGCACGTCTGGGAGGGTGAGAAGATGGGGACGCACAGGAACGTGGACATCCAGGATGATGAATCCCATCTACCTCCAAATAAACAGGCACAAAGAACAAATACACATCGTGCGTTTTCAAAGACAGAAGACCTCGTTTAAAATAACACTACACGCATCAGGTAAAACCAACCTGCATGTAGCAAGCAATCAACCTATGTTGGAAATTATATTATTTTTTCACTCTCATGTTTTTGTTTTCACAGTGTGGATATATTCAGGTTGTTCACTGGACTTCAGATTTTGTCCAAGAAATTGTGATTCCCCTCTGAAGGCCCCTTGCTCAGTAAGGACGTGGGGGTAGCATGTGCAAAGGCCCTGGGCCGGGAATGAGCACTGTACACACGCAGAGCTATAGGGAGTGAGCGGACTTGGTGTGGGAGAGGGGCCCCCAGCAGACCGTGTGGAGTGCGGGCCGCTTTCCACTGCTGCGACCAGGGCTTATCCCACATCAGACAAGAAACCAGGAAATACACACAGACACAGTCCTCTAGGACCAACCACAGGTGTGGGTGTCACAACCGAGACCAGCCCTGGCATGTCGATTTATCACCTGCGGATCCAGTTTCTAAATGTGAATCCCTGCCTCAAACCTGCATTATTTCCCCGTGTGATATTCTGCACCTAAGAGCTACATGTACAACTCTATAAGGGGGTGGTCGCTTCTTTAGATCTTCTTGCTTCCCCTTTATGTTACGTTTGCCAGAGGGTAACCTACGGTTTGCAGATGGAAAGTCCAAGTTATTGATAATTTTGGCACCATGGGTTTGGATTGGTTTGAACTAGGACTTGACTTTCAGAGTCACGTGAGTGCAGGGTCAGCATTCTGAACTTTCGTGGCCTGGGTGCTCTGCTGGCCTCACCTGGTCCAGGTGGAATGATGCTAATCCTCACTTAGAGAAAGGAGAATGAAAACCACACTAAGATACTATGTTTCACCTATCGAGTTGTCAACGATGAAAAAGCACAACCAGCCATCCTGTCAGTTAGGCTGTGGGCACACAGGCTGGCTGGATGCAAACTGGTGATACCTTAGGAAGCAGATCTGTCGACATGCAACACAATTAAATACGTGCTGAGTTTTTGGTTCAGTAATCTCAATTCTAGGTATTATTCTGAAGATTCACCTCCAATAATAGAAAAATACATAGGCTCAAGGTTATTCATGGCAACCTAGTATGTAATTGCAAAATATTGGAAACAACCTAAATGCCCATTCGAAGGAGAGCGGTTACATAAACTATGAGGCATCCAGTGGTTACATAAACTATGAGGCATCTACCGCATGGGATAAAGCGCAGGTGAAAAAAGAGTGTGTGGTAGTGGTGCGAGCTCTTTGGATTGGATTGAGGATGTTAGTTTCTATCTATCTATAAGTAGATAAAAAATAAGTATGTCTGTGTATACACACATGGTTACACAGATGTGTTTATGTACCTATGTGCTACATGTTTCTCCTGGCTCGGTCTGCCAGAGGGCCTGGGAACAACGCGCCCACCCCCCCAGGCGATGAGAAGACCCAGCGGCTGGACGTTGGTTTCTAGACACGGCTCTCCAACACAGGGAGCCAGGGCGCTTTGGAGAAACGGCTGATTGCAGGGTCAGGGCCGTCAACATCCGAGACAGACCTGGGACAGCTCTCTGCACAGGAAATAATGATAAAATGGCTAATGGATGACAAGCTGTGTCAAAAGGACACAGAGCCAACCAGAAGGGGCGCCTGCCGTCAAATCTGTAACAAAGTGAGAATAAACACACAGTAAATACCGTAACGGACGGACAGGAACACATAAAGTAAGGATCAATGGTCCAGCCTGAAATGAAGTGATAAATGCCTGCAAATAAATACGGGGGAAGGGAAAACTCTTCCCCACAGCTGAATGCTAGCTAATAAATACAGAAGGAATGGTGGGGTTAGGAGCTTGTGAAGGACGTTAAGACCCGTAGGTGAACAACCAGTGACAAGCGGGATGGCCCATCCTCACACAGCACCTCCTGCAAGACACTTAGCAATTCCAGGGGAACGTGGCTCAGCCAGGAGACACTTGGCAGGCACCGCCTGCAACACGGGATGGAGTCACCACCGGTCACGGGCACGTGCACCAGGGACACGCCAGCAACACGACACGGGGAGGCAAGCGTCTCCTCCGCAGCGGTCCTGCCCAGAGCGCCGTCACCTGAATCCAAGCAGACGACCAGAGGGAGGGTTCCCCTGTGAAATAACCGACCTGTACTGTCCAAGCATGTCAAGGGAATGAGGCTGGTGACAGAGGAGGTTCCAGGTTACAGAGGACTAAAGAGGCACAGCAAGAAAATGCAAGGTGGGCTCCTGAACTGGATTCTGGGCCTGACTTCTTTTCCTTTTGCTATAAAGGACAATATTGAAAGAACTGGGAAAATGTACATAAGGTCTATAGATGAGATGACAGTGTTGTAACGATTTTAATTTCCCGACTTTTATAAATTGAACTTGTGTTTAGAAAATACAACTGGCTCATTTAGGGGTAAAAGGACACCTCGTCTGACACTTTCTGGCGAAGAGCTCAGGCAAACATATGTACGTTGAGAGAATGGTAACGCACCCATGGTAAACTGTCAAGACTGAAGGAAACCAGGTGACAACCATATAGGGATTCTCGGTACCGTTCTTGCAATTCTTCTGTCTGAAATTATTTCGAAAATAAAAAGTCAAAAAACCCCTCACACATGTGCCATTTTAGGAGGAAAAAACTTATACTTTAAATTGAATTTTTTTCTTTTGGGGATTAAAAATTGCAGATACTTTTCCCTGTTTTTTCATTATGCTTTAATGGAAACACTGTGAGCGTTGCAGGGAAAAATGAAAAAAAATATCAAATTCACTCTTTTCATGACACATGAATAATTCATTTTACACTGGTATTTCATCAAGTTCGTCCTTTTTATGTTTCCACAGAGAAGCTACTTAGTAGTGTTGGATTGTCACACACTTGCCCTCAGGAGCTCAGAGACCTGCGGAGCCAAAGGCGACTTCTGGAACAAAGCTGGGACATTGAGCAGTCAGGAGGCTGCGCGTGCCCACCACTGGGGCCCAGGTGGCAAAGGGCTCCCGGGCGAACCTGGCAGCGGGTGGCTCACTAGGGCCCACAGGGATGCTGTCCTCGGCTGAGAGGCGAGGACGGTGGAGGGCCCAGTGGAGCACACACCTCCTAGGAACAAGCTATGGGGACACAATGTCCACCCACCCGTCCTCACCCATCCGTCCACCCACCAGAAAGGCCCTGATTCCCGAGGAAGTGCAGGAGCTACTTGGTGCCACGGGAGGGGCAGGTGGGAACCACGTGCCTTCCTCTGAGAGGCTGGCGGCCACCTCCCTCCACAGACCCTCGCCTGCCCTCCACCCTAGGCTCCAGAAGCCTCTCTGGCTTGAGTGGGAGTCACGTCTGTGCTGCTCCGGTGAGGGCAGACTGTGGATCCCCCCGTCTGGCTTGTCTGACGTCTCTTCATCTTCTCATAGCATCAGGTACTGGCCAAAGGCACCAGCCCCTGTACAGTGTGAGGCCCTTGGAGCTACGTCTCCCATCTCTGCAGCAAGGAGAAAGCCGTCTGCCCGAAACTTGGGAGCGGGGACCCCAGAGCCCGCCCCCCTTCAGCCCCCCTTGCCACTGACCATGGCCACTGCCCTGCACATTTGCATGCGCCTATGGCCCAGGTGGGCTCCCTAGTTTGTAAGAATGAGAATATCTTCTAAACCAAGGGCTGCCTCTGTGCAAGATCCCATTACAGAAAACCTCTGGTTGTACGTCAAGGCACTGGCTGGGCTGTTCTAGGTCATCAGATACCAGCCGTGTTTTTAAAAATCACTAATTTCCCAATTTTCTTTACTGTTTTGAAATATTCTGCTTTGTTGAAAGGAAAGCACGTATTTAAATTATATATTAGTTAGTTTGAAGCTTATAGAGTATTAAAATTCATTAAAGATGGCCTTACACAATATGTGTATGTATGTATACATATAGATTATTTCACTCTGTGTGTGTGTGTGAGATGTGATGTCACATCTAAAAACTCTTCAACTAAGTCTAGGTCACAGAGATGTATATGTGTATACATACACACACACACACACACACACACCCTTTGAAACAATTTTAGACTCACATAAAAGTTTCAAAAATAGAGCAGAGTTCCTGTAGGGGCTGCAAAGACAGAACAGAGTTCCACATCCTTGACCGCCACCTCTTACATAAGCACGACCCAGCACCTAAATCAGGACACCGACTCTGTCCAGTGCAAGACCCCCGACCAGCCCCCTCAGCATGAGGTCCCGAGGGTCACCAGGCTGCTGGGGGCGTCAGCAGTTCACTCTGTTTTGTTCCCGAGTGATTTTCCACGATAGGGAGGTGCCGCTGTGTGTTTGTCCGTTTGTCCACTGAAGGGCGTCTCATTCCAGTTTTTGATTCTTACTAATAAAGGCTGTGACGCATTCGTGCAGGTTTCTGTGTGAACATAGGTTTTCATTTCTTTAAGTACCCAGGAATGGGGTTGCTGGGTTGTCCGGTGTTGGTTCTTTTTTACAGGAAAATGACCAATTGCTTTCCAGGGAGGCCTTCCCGCTTCTGCCTCCTCACCAGCACTTGGTGGTGTCAGGTCTTGGTTTTCCGCCATCCTAAGGGCTGTGCGGTGCTCTTTCATCTTGGCTTTAGTCTGCGTTTCTCTGAAGGTAGTGATGTTGAACATCTCCGTGTGCTTATTTGCCATTTGTATCTCCTACTTGGTGAAGTGCCGGTTCTCTCCATCACGTGGCAGCTGGCTCCATCCAAACTCTCCCGCAAGTCCCTGTCGCCCTTACCTTAGCTCCGCCTCCCAAATGTAGACGCTCTGCCCGCCACGTGGACTCCAGGGGTTACGAGAAGGGACTCAAAGCTGGCAGATCGGTGGTTGGCCTCCTGTGGGCACGCAGCCCGTGCTAAGGACAGCAGATGGGGCTGTTACGGGGGGACAGTTCCAGCTGGAACAAAGGACAGAGCTGTGAGCCCGCCCGTAGGAGCACACTGACCTCCTGTGCACACGGCCCGAAGCCAGGACATAGCCCAAGCCTCCAGCAGCTACCCAGAAAGGAGCTCACCTGCCTCCTCTGTGAAGCTGCACAGTTGCTGCATTTCTAGAAGATAGGTGTAGAGGATCTCAAGCCACTCTCATCTACCCCCCGCCACCCTGAGGCTAAGCGTGAGGCAGTGAGGACTCATGGAAAGAGACTTGCGCGGGGGAGGCGGCCGGAGAGAGGCAGCCAGTGGTGCAGGTGCCGCCTGGCAGCGCTGGCCGGCCTCGGGGAGGGAGGGTCCAGAAAGGGGGTCAGGGAGCTCCAGTCTGCTTCACAGGGGGCAGATCACCTCTGGATTATCCATTTCTCGACTCATTTCAAGAGGGATTCAGAGCGACCAGGATGGCGAGGAGAGTAAAGCGATGCCCTACCGGGAAGAGGGGGGACCCCGGGGACGGCAGGGTTGGGGGTGAGCATTGTCTCCATGTGTTAAAGGCCATCCTTAGAAGAAGGAGAGATGGGTCCTCGGGCATCCAAAGGGGTACAAGAGGCGGCCCATCTCTAGAGAGGGAAACGTTTCCAGAAAGGGTGAGTCTTGTACCTTCTCTGTCTGTGAAGTGGGTTAGAAGCCGCCTGGACCACTGGTCAGCGGAACTCTCTGTCCTCACGGCTCACACAGTGTGGTCCAGGGGCTGCAGTGTCGGCCTTGCTGGGAGCCGTCGGGAATGCAGATGCCCAGGCCCCACCCCAGCCAGCCGGGACCTGCCCACACGGAGGCTGCCAGGCTCAGGAGAGGGTGTTTGGACGGGGAGTCACGGGGTATGCTCCATCGCTGGGGTGGGGGGGGGGTTGTCTCTCCACCGTCGTGTGTCAGGAACGTCCCCGGTTATCTGCCCTGCTACCTACCTCTGGACAAGCGTCCACTTCAGCAAGTAAACAACAACGATGACAAACTGACTGTCACTCCCTCTGTTCTCTGTCCTCGTCCATAAGAAGCACCTCTGACTACGTCCCTGTGACACGACGCTGGTCCTCCCCAGAGGGATGGCGCGGCTGTCACTGGGCGCTTCGCTCCCGCTCGACCCCACGGACACACTGAGGACCGGCCGGGGGCTGAGCAGGGCTGTCAGGGCAGCGGCTCCTCTCCTCCCTTCCCCCTGCAGTTATGGGGCAGTTCTGTCCGGCTAGGATGACCTCACGATTTCTCTCTTTTCTAATGAAACGCCAATGGCCCTGTGTTCATAACAGTCTTCATGTCGTGCTTTCTCCTTAGTCCTTATTTGGAGCCTGTCTTTGTTTTTGTGGTTTGTGGGAAACATGGTCTGCTCTTGTGTTTCAGCACAGAGTCAGCTGCTGCCAGGATGCCCCGCACGGAGGCCCTGGGGCTGCCGCAGGGCCTACGGGGCGCCAAGTACCAGAGGCCCGGGTCCCGCGTCTGCTCCGTGCACTTGACGTGGGAGACTTTTTAAAGCACCTCATTAAACAAAGTCAAGGTCACATAAATGCTCACCAGGAAGACCTCAAGGAGCCTGGGTGCTCACACAGGTAGAGTCTGGCTTCATTTCTATTGAAGAAAGCATGACACTGACCAGGAGGGCTCCTCTGACAGTCATTTATTTACTAAGAATCCAATCAGCACAAAGGATCATTAGGTGCCCACTCGGTGCTGAGCTTGGGGATGTATCCAGGAGCTTCTGTCTCTGCTCCTTTCCCAGGAGGCTAAAATCCACTCACCCACAGCCCCTGGGGCCATGGGGGCACCGCCCATACCTCAGGTCCCGAGGCCAGGCTGGGCCCCCTCTGTGCTTTGTCTGAAACCCCCTCCTTTCTCGACACCCTGCCCCTTGCTCCCCCGCTGACCGGCTGGTCTCCCAGGGGACGTTTCCTAGTAAATCACGTGCTCATGAATCCTCGCATTGCGTCTGCTTCTGGGAAACTCAGCCTAAAATGGCTCGGCCGTGTCCAACACGACAGAAAATCATCAAGTAAACACACACACACATAAACAACGGCATCTCAGCACTGCGACCTGGATGCTGGCGAGAAGGCAGCCAAGTGAAGGGGAGGAGAGAACACTCTGGGCCCAGCGGGGGCTGCAAAGCCGCCCTGGGGGCTGGGAAATCGAGGGGGACCAGGAGGCTGGAGGTGGTGGGGACAGAGCGAGAGGCGAGGCGACGGGGGTGGGCGACTGCTCACGGGGCCCCCGTGTGTCTGCATTTTATTTAACTCAGTTTGGGTGATCTGCTACCTAACGATGTATCAAAGGGATCAAAGCAAAAGTACTAGAAGAGGAGACAACAGTAATTGACTAGCTTACCAAAGGCTTGAAAATCTCCCTATTTTCTAGAAGAAACACGAGAGGAAAATCCCATACAATCTACCATATTGAACCACGTCCAGATTTCACCCAGCCTGGGCCAGCAGAGTACGGGATGGTTTGCTGTAGAGACAGGTATCCTCTGGGATCTGACCTCAAGTTACAGCTGTCCCCCCCACTGCATCCCTGACCCTCCACCACCAAGCCTCCCTGAAACACCACTGCTTTCTCCGCTAAATCCTTCCTGAATCTGCATTTTACAGTGTAGACCTCTCTGGGTGACGTCTTATGTAAGGCTGTGACTCCAAGCAACATGTTCTGTTTCTAAATATACTTCTTTCCACTCTGAGGACTGTTCCCTGACTTCTCAGTTTTACCTGTTTGATGATTACACAGACGTCCCCCAGACACCCTGGCGGTTCTCACCTTTCCAGACTTGTCCACACGGCACCACTGCAGGCTGGCGTACGTTTTGCTCCATGCGACATGAAGACTTACAGCTGCCTCAGGTGAACCGCGCAAAGGGAACATTTTCCAGCTATCACTGCTGTCAACAGCACGCATGTCCTGCCGTGTGGATTTATTCCTTAACTGGACAAAGGCTGTTTTCCTAACTTGGCCTCGTGTTTCTCCGGTGACGGGGCTGTGGTGCGCAGTGTGTTTTTCATTATCAAGGAGGAGACAGTCTTCCTTCTGGGACCCTTGCCGACACCCAGGCCAGGCCAGGCCAGGTGGGACCATCCTGCTTCCTCCCACCTGTGAACGGGGACAGCACCCTCCCTGGAGACAAGCCCGACAGGAATCCTCAGCACTTTGCACAGTGAGACCTCTTTCTGGCCTCCTCCGTGTCTGTTTCCTCCAGGTGAGTATCAGCACCAAGCACCCACTGCCCGGGGCCACGAGGAAGATGTGCAGGCTCTCCATCTGGAATGTTGGAGTCTCCCTCATCTGCTAACGGTCTGAGCGGTCTGATGATCCTCGCACCAGCCAAATGCCTCTTGTTACAAAAATCTAGCTTAACCTCAGCCCACGAGTGCCAGCCACCTGCACTGCCTCCCCCGTGTTAGTTTCTTTTTGCATCTCAGAATTCACAATGCACCCAAACTACCTGACCTGTGTGTCAGTCCTGCGAGCTTTTCCTTCTGTTTTTAGGAAACGCTGTGAAATGGTTTGTTAGGGAAAAAATGGAAAATATCGACAGTCATGAAGTTGGGCTCATCCTGGATTTCTGTGGTTATTCTGCCATTGTTCCCCAGCAGCAGGACGGACAGAAAGCTGAACAGACCATAACATGGGGGTGACACGTCCCACGATTCCCTTAAAAAGGATGTGGTCATCACCAATACTTTGAATTCAGAGGATGTGCCTCTTCTAACAAACTTGAATGCTGATGGTCACTTTCTGACGACATTGTGACGTGGTAGGTGGGAGATGGTTTTTGTTACCATGGGCCGAGGTTAAATGGCATTCCCTGGGCTCCAGGCCATGAAGAGCGTTTTCTGCACGTTTGGAGGTCACTGAACGCAGGAGTTAGCGGCAGGCCCGTGAGGAGACACGTTTCATGCACCGTCGAGCAAATTTGCCCCTCGGGGACTCCAAAGGATCCTCTTGGTACTGGGTTTTGTTCACATGAGTATTGCTGGAAATAGGTGGACCTTTGGCTAAGCTTGGGGAAACTTTATTAAACCACAGTTTGGTTTAGAACCCAATTTTACTGGTATTTGTTCAAAACTGAGTATGGAAGAGATTCACCAAAGTCATGGGCCCGCCTTTCACTGTTATTCAAACCGCATTTACCGTGTTAGCGCGTTCAGCTCACAGCTACCTGTAAATATGTAAAAGCTGATTTCATTACAATAATTGTAGTCTTACAAGGATGAAAGATTCCAGTTCCAGGTGGCCACAGATACACGGACGGCTCTCTCCCACTTGCAATTCTGAGCAGGGGCTCAGAAGCCGCAGCCGAGAGATCAGTGTGAGCCTGAACAAGTAAAAAGGCTTTTATTTCCTTGGCATACAAATTTGGTTTGATGTCCCAACCCTTCTGCTTATCGGAAAGTGTTTCAGGGAAATGTGACGAATGATCCCCTTGTGTTCTTATGACAGATGGATTTATTACCTCAGAGATTCTCTCCTCATCAAACGGCTATAATTACATGCTCCAGTGCCTTTTCCTGGCACATGTGAGATGAGAATATAAAGATATTGATTTTTATTTTGTAAGAAGCATGCCGCAAGTCCCACATTTATATGAGAGTTTTCCTTGACATAGAAAATTAAACCGGTAAATAGCACACTGCTGTTCCAATCATGCTTATATTTCACACAATCTTTTTGAATTTGTCTTTGGAAATCATAAGCATGTAGGACGCCCTCAAAATGTTTACTTCGGAAAGGTAAATTTAATTTCCAGATGAGAAGTTATTCCCCCAGGCCTCTTTATGGGACGAGGTGTTTGCTGCAGTTTGAACAGTGCTAGATAAGATGTGACTATAAGGAAATAAAACAGATTTCCTGTGTGAATGATCCACGCATAGATCCAAAAGAAACTGGAATATCTAAATACATTTCTTTATTTACAGACTGTCTCAAGGGAGGAAAATGAGTAATTTAATTTCCTAATGCTGTAAGTGGATATATGTCATATTATTTAAAGATAATTAATTCGATTAAAATTCTTAACCTAACCACAAGCCATCTGTGGGCATTTGAACATATTCTTGTCCATGTCTAGTGCCTGCTGGAAAATGCATCTAGCACTTCAAATAATATCCTGCAAAACTTCTGGTATAACAGAGCCAGGAGGCAGGCAAATCCTGTCCCTGATAAATGACTGAACAGAATTGTCAAAACAGCCTTGTCAGGGCACTCTGCACTGGCCCAGGGCCAATGATAAACTGAGGGGTGTGTGCTTACCAACCACGGCTAAATTCTGAGTCAGAATAGTGTGAGTCTGGGGTGTTCCTGCTCTGGGCTGATCCAAATCCACCACCAGCTTGGCCATGAAGTATTTCTGCTAGGGTGGGGCTACCCTTGGAGACCAGAAGCTTCACTGCTAGAAGGAGCTGAATTGACTGGGGAGCACAGGGTGGAAACTACAGTCCCAGATACAAATTGGAAGTCTTGCAGCTCTCCCAAACTATGGCTCTAGTCCTGGCTGGGCCAAGTGGCAGACAGCAGGATAACTCAAGAATTTAACAAGGAGCTCCTGGAAAGGAGAGGACCACAGGGGCCTGGGGAGCTCTCCTCACATCCCAGGCTGATGTGAGGCTGTGGCAAATGCATGTTTGCCACCAAAAGGCAGTAAGAAGAAAAAGAGAGACAATAGTAACAAAACCAAGAAACATGTAGAAAACAAAAATCAAAATGGCAGACGTAAATCCAACCATATAAAAAATTACAGTTAATGCAAATGGATTAAATACTCCAATCAAAGGACAGAGATTGTAAGACAGTTAAAAAAACAAGACCCACCTATGTGTTTTCTATAGAGACACTATAAATTCTGAGACAAAAATAAACTCAAAGCAAAATGATGGAAAAAGATACCTCGTGCAAACTGTAATAAGAAGAAAGCTGTAGCAGCTATACTAATGTCACAGAAAATAGACCTGAAGACAAAAAATATTATTAGACACAAAGACTGGCATTTTATAATGATGAAAATGGTCAATATTCCAGCAAGATATAACAATTATAAATGTACATGCACCAACCAATAGAGCCCAAAACACATGAGGCAAAAACTGACAAAACTGATGAAACGACCAGGAAGATAAGCAACAAAGACAGAAAACGTGAACAGCATGGCCAACTCAACTCAACAAACATTCATGGGTTCTTCACACAACGACAAATACAAGTTCCTTCACAAATGCACAAGGCACATTTCCCAAAACACACTGTACGTTAGGCCACACATCACATCTCAGTAAACTTAGAAGAGAAATTATACAAACTATGTTCTTCAACCACACGAAATTAAGTTAGGAGTAAATGATAGGAAAAGTGTGGGAAATCCCTGAAATTTGGGAATTAAACAACACTTTTGTAAATAACCCATTAGTAAAATAAATAAATCACAGTGCATATTAGATAATATTTTGAACTAAATCGAAAATGAAAACACAACATATCAAAATTTATAGGAGGCAGTTAAAACAGTGTTTGAAAGTTACAGCTTTAAATACATATATTACAAAGGAAGAAAAATCTCAAATCAATAGCTAAGAAACTAGGTAAAGAAGAGCAAATTTAGCCCATAGGAAACAAGAGCAAAAGATCATAAATATCTGAGTGAAAATCATTGAAATGGAAAAACCGAGAAGCAAGGACAAACCAATGGAAACAGATGACAGATATTTGAAAAGATCAAGGAAATGTATAAACCTTTGGCTAGACTGAGCAAGGAAGAAATGGAAAATCACCAAAATTAGGCATGAAAAGAGGAGACATTACCAACTGTATAGAAAGTGAGAAGATTTAAATGGAATATTATGGACAATGTTATGCTGACAAATTAGGTAACTTGGATAAAATGGGCAAATCCTTAGAATGACACAAATTACTAAAGCTGAGTCAAGAAGAAAGGAAAACCTAAAGATTTTCTTTAAAATCATAGAGAAATCAGGTCTGATCAGTAATCAAAAATCTTCCCACAGAGAAGAGCCCAGGCCCAGATGGCTTCACTGTGAATATGAACGAATACCTGAGAAGAAAAAGTACCAATGCTGGGCAGAGTCTTTCAGAGAGAAGAGGAGGGAACGCTTCCCAACTCATCCTATGAGGCCAGGGTCACCCTGACACCAAAGCCAGAAAAAGACAAGAAAAGAAAGCTGTAGTTGTCAAGGACCAAGACCCCTCATGGGCACAGAAATAAACATCCTTACCAAGTTGTTAGCACATTAAACCAGCAATATTTAAAGAGGAGCAAACACCATGACCATGGGGGATTTATCCCCAAATGTAAGGATGGTTTAATATATGAAAATCAGTTACTATAATAGGTCATATAAATACAATAAAGGACAAAAATTCCCAGCATTTGGCAAAGTTAAACACCCAGTTTTTATATTAAAAAAACTCCTGTTTGACCAAGCCTTGACAAAGGCTGCTCCCTGCACCTGATTAAGAGCCTCAAGAACTTGGTCCTTAATCTGAGTCTGAGCACTGACCCCGAACCAGGAGCGAGGCGAGGACCCCCACTCCCCACCTCTGTCACCAGCGCATGTGAGGGTCCAGCCCAGGTAGCAAGGCAAACAAACCAAACCAAACCCGGCCTCCCCGCCCCACCCCAGAGCAGCCTCTCACATCCTCATAGGACACTAAGATCGTGTTTAAAACACTGCCTATGATTTTCTGAGTGATTTCAGTTTCCTCTGGGTCCACTCTTCTATTTTTGTCCTTCTGCCTCATTCACGCTTCGGGGTTTTCGTCAAATGTTTGCGAGTCCTCCCTGCTCTGTTCCTGTGTGTGAAGGAGGCCTACGCAAGGTGCTACCCTGAGTGTGAAACCCTGCCTCTCCCAATAGGTTTCCGGTTTTTCGTGGGAGGGCAGGCTCAGGGCTTGGACAGCCCAGGTGAGGGCTCAGACGTGAGGAGGTGGCTGTGTCTGAAAGGGCCGTTCAGGGACCACAGGGTATCGCCATCAGGACACAGGAGTCTGACGCCAGGAGAGCCACCTGGGACCCCTCCAAGCTTCCACCTCTCATGTGCAGCGTGAGGGACAGAGCCTGTCGCCCAGCGTGGCTGCCGGGATCAGACGGCAGGGCGCGCAGAGGGGCTGGCACAAGAAGATGCTCCAGGAACACGCGTCACCTTCTGCTTTCTTCCCGTGTCACTATTTCCCAGTGATGACATCCCATGTGCTTTCCAACGGATGCTGGAGGCTTGGCTTTGTCACAAAAGGGTGACAATCAGCCTTTCGACATGCAATGAGGCCCCTCCAGCCCGGACCTGCACCCACCTCATTTCATAACTTTAAGCTCAAATTTTATATTTTGCAGAACTGCTTTATTACGTGTGCCTGAAATCTCTCTGCTTGAGTTTGTGCGAAAAGGAGACGCGATTTCCTGCGGTTGGGGCCCCGTGAGCTGTGGTTTTAGCTGCGGTCGGGAACCAGGAGGAGGCCCCAGATCGTGCACCCAGAGCGTCCCGAGGGCCCCCGAGGAGGCCTGCCCGGTCACCCTCCATCCCCGCGCACCCCCGGAACTCCCCAGGCCGACTCTCCGCTGTGACGGGCTCCCACTCTCCGTGCAGCGCACAGCAAATGCCGTGGCCGAGGCCTCTCCACAAGGTGCTTTCAATCAGCTGCAGATCCGCTCACGCCAGCACCACCGCCCCAGAGGCAAATGAAGCTGCAGGAGCTCCTACAGATGTGCGCCCGGTGAGCGGACCCGTCTGGACCGGGCCATCTCCACTCCGAGTGCTGGGCAAGCCTGTCCGGGCAGAGATGGGGGGCAGAGGAAAGGCTCCGGTGACAAGGCCCTGCTCCTACCAGGGCAAAGCTCTCTGAAAACTGATTTCCAGGAAACAGAATCGATCTGCTGTAGACTGAGTGAAGCCATGGAACTCCCCAAGGAGTCGAAACCACATTTTCCCTTTTATCGGAAGTAGAGCTGCCTTCTGGGAAGAGCCCCACATCAATACGGACCATGTTTTTTTATTTGAGTTACAATACGACCATGACTGTTCTCATTCTGTTCAATTCGATGATCTTAAAAAGTGATGCCTGCCCTGTGGGAGCTGCTGCAGTACTGGCCCTGTGGTTGGCATGTTCCTATCCTGTCACCCTGAGCAGCCCCTCCCACACCGACTTTGGTCTTGGCCATGTGCCTTGCTTTGGAAGATAAGATGTATAACGTGTGCTCCACGGCAGAGACTTGAAAAGCCCTGGCTCCCTGCTCACCCCGCTCTCTGCTCCCGGGATCCCCACCACGGCCGCCACATGATGAGAGGCATGTGGTCCTGTCACCTCTGTCACCCGGGCCAATAGCCCAGCCCACATTCTCAGGCTCAGGCCAGTGGGGGAACCCGGCAAGCCCAGCAGAGTAGCCTCCGTCCAGCTGAGACCCCTGCAGAATGCTGACCCCCAGAATCATGAGCTCACAGGGCTGTTAGAAGCCACTGATTTGGGGGAGATTTGTTACACAGCAAATGCTAATGCGTACATGCCCATTATTTTTTCATGGAATGGGAAAACAGAACACTTCCTGCATGTAGGATGTGACCAGAGAGAGGGGAGGCCTGAAGCCCACATGAGTGACGAAGGAACAGCGTAGGCAGGAACTACCTCTACATTTTCAGTCTACTAAGTGTCCCACACTTTTCACTGCTGGGGATGTTACGTGTTGGAGCTGATTTCTAAGAACTTGTGACAAAGCTGAAAATCCTGTGCCAGCCAGCCTGGCCAATGGGGGGCTTGGGACCCTCTGTGCACAGAGAGGCCCCGACCCTTCCTTCCTATCTTCTCCAGACAATGGCAGGTACCACTTCCTGAGCATCTGTTCACTTGTAATTCTGCCCTGATTCTCTCATCCTCTTCTATGACAGGCCCCTCGTCCTGCTCTGCAGCCAGAGCAGCTCTGACAATGCACCCCTACCTGAAACGCACCCATCCCCCTGGGATCCCCTACACACGAGCCTGCACGGCGGCACCCTTGGAGCGGCAGACAGGCTGGGCTCCCAGTCTTGGCCCCTCCCCTCCATGGGGCTCCTCTTGACCCTATTACTGTCCCTCCTGTCTCCAAACCTCTGGGTTTGTGTCCCCGCCTGAAACCCAGTCTCCCCGAGACGGCAGTGAGGTCCTCAGGGACAGGATCCCGCGTCCTCTTGGTCCTGCCTTCCCGGCCCCACCAGGTCTAACCCCTCGCTGTCCCCGCAGATCTAGGTTGGACACCTCTGTGTGTCATCTGTTCACGACGTCCCTTTGATTCTCACCCCCTTCCCCGACGAACCTTCTTGCCAGAGGGTCTCTCTCCCCGGCCAGGTGCAACCGGTCGCCTCCTCTGCAGCCACCCCTGAGCCCCACGTTGAGCTCGGGGGCTCAGCCTCTCCTTCAGAGGCTCTCGGAGCAGCGGGTTTCCAGCACCATAACTCCCGTGTTTCGCTGAAATTGCATCTTTGTATGTCTGCTTCCTAAACTCCACGCAGCAGTTACACTTTGGCTTTAGGCAAAAACCCAGACCTTGGTAAAAGCGGACACTAAACAGAGGCTCCTGAATGGCAGCTAAAGCACTTGCCCAACTTTCTCAAATTTCAGCTCGGCCCAAGCTCACCCCTGCTCTGCCCCTTGACGGGGTCCCCGGGGTGTGCTGGTCTTCCCGACGGCCTCCGACAGCTGCCCTCCACTCCACTCCCCGTCAGCTGGTTTCAGGGGCTCTGTTCACAGGGTTTGCTACAAAAGCACGCTTTGTTTTCCGTTTCTGAATATCTGTTTGAACTAAAACCATCTCTCCAGATGCTTCTGGTTCTTGTTTTACCTCTGGTCCTGACGCCCCTGGTCTCCTGGGCCCATCAGTTCCCTGTGACCTCACTGACCTTCTCCCCAGTCTGGGCCCCCGTGGTGGGGCTGAGTCTACTCCAGACACCCTCCCTTGCTCTCTCCTGCCTCTCCCAGCTTGCAGGCAGGAAGCCCCGAGCTTGCTTTGCCCTGAGCCTCCCCTGCTGAAGGGCGGCCATCCGTCACGGGGAAGGTCACAGCGCTCAGGCCTGACCACACCTGCACACGGACCACCCCCCCCCGCCCCCGACGCTGGCTGTCTCTTCTAGGATGGTCACTTTCCTTAGTCACCGCCCTGAGGGTCCTCACCCTCCCCCAGCTCCATGACCCTCCCCCACGTGGGCCCTCATCCCATCCTCTTCCACCCAGAGCACTTGGACTTGTTAACCTTCTCAGACAAGCCTTGTGCGGACTGCTTGCGAAAGACCAGACTTCTGCCTGGACGTCAACTCCTGCCCCCACCGCGCCCCCCGGCATCCTCTGCCCTGGACGTTTCCCTCCACCCACAAAACGTTCTCACCTATCAAAGTAGGAAACAAACTTCCTTTCCCTCTGACCACACGCTTCCTCCTAAAGGTCTTTCCCTCCCAACTGACAGAAACCGGCCCTTCTCTCCCTGCCATGCATGTCCTGGAGGAACCCCCTCTAGCCTCACAGCAGCAAAATGACTGCCCCCCGGCTTGGGTGCTGGCCTCCTGGGCTCAGACCCCTGCAGCCTCACCCTCGCCCTCCACGGGGGCGGCCGTGCGTCACACCCTGGCCAACACGCACGTTTCTGGGCGTGTGATCCGACGCCTGTGCCTGCCCTACGGGAGAAGGGACCCTGCAATAATTCAGCTCGTCTGCCCCCTATGCTATCAATTTCAACTGTTTCTTCCAGCAGGTTTCAGCTATTCCAATGATCCTTAGTAGACACCCTGGAATGTCAAATTAAGGAAACCACACGTAGCAGCAAAAACATCCCAAATTGTCCCCACACGTGTACTTCCAGCCTCGTGTGGCCCTAGGACCATGAGCCCCCCTCCCCTGCTCGCTTTTGCCAGTGACCGGTCTCCCCTGTGGGCGGGGTGTCAGCAGAGCCCCACCCCCTGCCAGCATTGTCAACTGTTAAATCCATCTTAGCCCTGTCCCGACGGCTGTGACCTTGTGCCCTCTCTGACCAGCATCTCTGCTGAAGCCCCCCGGGTCCTGGTCCTCACCTCTTTCTCCGTCCCCGCATCTTCCACAAAAGTCCTGAGTGAAGGGCACCCAGAAGGCTTTGGTTGCCCTGCACTTTCGCACACTGGCTTCACGCCCCGACTTCTGCCTGGCCCTCGTATCCCCCCCAGAGCCCCACACCCTGCTCCCGAAGGCCCATGACAAACACACGCTCTGACCTCCAGCTCCTGGAACTCCTCCTCCTCCTCCTCCACGTCGTAGGAGAGCGTGTGGATCTTGATGTCTTCGGGCGAGAGGTCGAGGAACTTGCCGTCGGGGTACTCCAGGCTCTCCTTGGCGGGCGACCGGTCCTCGATGAAGGTGGTCTCACAGCAGTCGGCTGCCACGCTGTCCCCCCAGGGGTGCAGCACGCCCTCCGAGTAGAGGATGATGTTGGGCCGGTAGAGGGACTCCACCGACTGCTGGAGGGTGTTGGGGTCCAGCAGCTGCTGGACCGGTTTGTTCCTGCTGCCATCCGGGGCGGCCGGTGCCGCGTTGCCCACCACCCGGCAGCTCTGGTACTGGGGCGCCGGGTACACGGACACCAGGCCATCCCTGCTCTCAGCCACGAGGCTTCGGGTGTTGATCAGGCCATTCCTCTTGCCGGCCTCGCCGAGCTTGCTGCGCACCAGCCCGCTCTTCTGCTCCACGACTCCAGCCATGGCGCTGTCCTCCCGGCCGGGCGTCGGGCTGGCGGGCTGGACTTGAGGGTCACGCTTGCCTCACGGGGCCCATTTCTCCTGGGGGAGGAAGAAACAGAGATGAGACAAGAAAATCACGCCTGAAAAGCTGCTCATCAGCCAGACCCTGGTTGTCTCAGCATTTCTCGGTCGCCGGGGTGCATAGCCGCTGCTCCGAGCCCACCTACTCTGCCGATTTAGACAGGCTCCATGGGGGCAGCGGCCAGAGGGAGCCAGAGATGGACTCCTTGCATCTCTATACTCTAGTCTCTGCTCCAAATGAAGGCGACTCTGCAGGAATTGGAACCACTGCCGCTCTAGAGAAACTCATGATTTCAGCCGACCTCCTGAAACCCACAGGCAAGCCTACCCTCACCAGCCTCGACCACAGGGGAAGTGGGACAGTTCGTCCAACTCTCCCAGGCCCATGGCTCCTCATCCCAGCAGAAAACTCACACCAAAGAAGAGAGGGTTGACTTACAAAGATCTTGTGACTTAGTACTAATGGAACAAAGGAATAAAGCAACTATTTTAATTTTTGAACTTTTCAAACAGATTTCCAACAAACAACCAACCTACGACCTCTTGTGAATAAAATTTTGACTAGAGGGACATTAAAGTTTTATATTCTAATAAATTCAAGGATTATTTTGAGTAATACATTTTTATCTTTATCATCTTCATTCAGTTTTTTTTTTTTGGTTCAGTGTATCTTAAATATTGGTCTATTTTATTTAAAAGTTTTTTTCCAAAGAACTAAGTTGCTTTTGCATATAACTTACAATAAAATACCTCTGTGTGATAAAAACAGAAGACAAAAAACAAAAAAAACGCCCCACACAGATTTAGAAGTGATAGGAAGACCTACATGTTAGTGCTGTACAGGGACTAAGTTCCCCGGCTGAGGAAATCTCACACACACATTCTAGTATGTTCTTTCCTTGTGTTAGAATTATCTCAACACTCACACTTGCCACTGGCCTTCAGCAGGGTCCCAGGAAGCAGACTGGAAATTTCCTTGCTTCAGTGGTGCTCGGCTTAGAGAAACATCAGTGTATCTGGGATACAATTAAGAAGTCTTCTAAACTGTTTCTCCCTAGATCATGTTCCTTTCTAGGGTTTCAAATGTTAAAAAAGAAAAGAAGATACCCAAGCTTAAGATTTTGGGAGACAGCTTTTCCTCTTTGCAAATTAATAACTAATATGTAGGAAAACATTCCCTCTTGGGGCTTTCGGGTGCTCTGGTTTTCTATGAGATTTAAGAATTTTCTTACATTATAACTGCTGGGTTTGGTGGTAGCTACAGAAATCCAAAATTTCAGACTGAGCAGAGGAGAGAGAGAGAGAGAAGACACCCTTGCGACTAGTTGGAAAATAGCAGTTTAATTGAGTCGACAATTGACTGGTCGAGGGCAGTATAGGCACTGGGAGGTGTGGGTGTCACCATTGTGACACTGTGTCACATGTCCGAGAGCAGGACACAGTACGGGCTCTGCTGCCGTGGTTCTAAGAAGCCCTCGGCCCTGGGGCCCAGTCACAATCCGAGAGCTAAAACCACTGATTCTGAGCACCTGCGAAGCATGTCCTATGTGTGCGCATTGCCTCGGTACCCAGTCACCTTCCAAGCTCATCCAGGCGTTTCTGGTGCAAACACCCAGCTTCTCTGATCTTCATCCTTCCACAGCAAAGCTGCTGGGCCCCTCATGCAGGGCTGGATGTACCAACAAGACCAGAATAACCTTCTTGAAACTCAGTTAGGCTTCTCAGACTCAGCTCCTGCCTGGATCCGAAGTGAGTATCTTACAAAAGACATTTGGTTACATTTATTCAAATTCCTCCTCCTGGACGGAGAGCCTCCTGTTGCAGCTCAGCCAGAGTGACCTTCCCTTCTCTGGTGTGTTCCTGGCAGCTGGGCTCCGGTTTCTCCTATACCTCCTTGTGCGTCCTTCTCTGCCGGTGTGACAGCTGCTCACGTCACCTCCTCCTCAGCCCCTGCCCTTCCCAGAGCCTGAGACCAAAGAACCACGGTTCCTTCGCCCCTCTGGTCCTGGTATGCAGCAGGTGCGCAATGAACAGTCTCAAGGGTTATGGGATTGGAATAACGCTACGTAGGGATCTCCTTGAGCTGCACCAGCCTCAAAGTGGGTCGAAATCGTGGCATTTTGAGGCAGGCGAAGCTTAAGTCTCCACCTAGAGTCGGCTTAGAACTTGCAGCATTAGCACCACCTGGGATTCTGTCAGGAAGGCACGGTCTTGACCACCTGGAGCTACTGAGTCAGAATCCGCATTAACAAGACGACGACAAGGGTTATTTTGCACCTTGAAGGGAGGGGCCCTGCTCTGTAGTGAATAGTGTGAGTTCTGGCTGTTGGCTCGATTTTACAGCTATTTACTATCCTTTCTTTTAGTATTAAAACAAATATATCCAACAATTTACATTCTTCATCTTTTGTTATTTTTGGCTGCACTGCATAGCTTGTGGGATCTTAGTTCCCTGACCAGGGATTGGACTTGTGCCCTCGGCAATGAAAGCGCGGAGTCCTAACCACTCGACCGCCAGGGAATTCCCCAACAATTTACATTCTTAAAGAACTTTTTTTTCTTCTTGGAGTGAATTTTTCCAACATTGAGTATGATAAATTATGATTACATCTGAGGTAAAGGGGCTGAAATGAGTGGACTTTTATTTTTATCACTTCAGCATCCTTCAATACTATTTCTTCTAACACAGACTGGCTTGTCATTGTCTCTAACCCCTAATTCCTATTTGTTCATTTCCTCTGTGTTTACTTCCACCCACTCCTTCCCGACGACAGCCGTTCCCGAGCCCGAGTTTAGCGGCTCTGAGATAAAACGTCCCGTGCCAGAGCCTGGGGTCTCCTCCAGCATCCTCACGACGCTTACTGGGGTCTTACCCATGATGGTGCCATTCCTCCAAGGCTCTTTATAACAGACATAAAATTATGTAATATAATCGGTTATATTATATAACAAATGATACTTCATTTTTTTCTCAGTCCATGATATTCAGAACCAGCAGCTGCAAAGAGGAAACCCTTTGACTCGATCTTTATTTCTGCTTGAACAGCCTCCGCTCTGTCGAGGATGCTGCCTGCCTTCTGTGAACAGAGGTCTTCCTGGGCTGCATCAAGTGCTCCCGATTTTGTCCTCCGGGTGAGGCCCTGCAGTCTGCTTTTACGAGTCTGGCAGAGGAAGCCGGTCACTCGTGCTACAGCTGCTGCATTACTGATGCTGGTGGTCGGGGGAGGGGAGAGGATGAACAGGGGTCTCCTGGTGCTTGAGCTTCATCCCCTTTCTCCTCCTTCCCTCCTTCTCTCTCTCAGAACCACAGCCCAGAGAGCCCTCCCCCCCACGGGTTTGGGTGAACACCAGGCAGGTAAGGAAACTGATGGGGGCTGTGAAAGAAAACAGACAGAAAGCAGACAGGCAACAGCTGTACAAATTCTGCGTTGTACAGAAACATACTTTTCTTTACTTTGAGGCTGTCAGGATATAAGAGGACGAAACTAAGAGTCAGGAAACCAGGGATGTGCCCTCAGTTTTGCTACTTCCTGTCTATGATCTTTAGCAAGTTGCTCGTGGAAGAGGAGTTACTGATAACGCAGTTGAGCGAGAAAAGCTTTAAGGTCCCTTCCGCTCTATGATTTGTACCTCATGGCCCATGAGTCTTGGGGTTTTATGGGGTCAGATGGAGCTTTTCCACAAGGCGGTGAAAAACCTCGCACTGACCGCAACAGGCTAGGCTTCAGTTCAATAAGGTGTATATTTGTCAACTGCTTACTGTTGCGAGGCACTGTGTTAGGTGATCGCTGAAGACAGAAAGATGACTTCCCAATATTAAAAGCCGAATCAGCGAACAACAATTACATAAACCAGTGTAACAGTGGTTACACAACGAACGTGTCGGAAAGTCACATCAACATGAAACTGAAATCTAATGTTTCAGAATGAGCTACATGGAAAGGAGAGAATGGTAGACATCGTGAAGAACAACATAAATCAGGATTGGGAAAATAATCAGAAGCAACAGAATTTGAGACTAGAAAGAGACGTGAAAAGAACCCAGGAAAGAATTAGAAATAAAAGAGGATGTAATTTCAGAAATCAAGGCTAAGCCAGAAGGGAAACAGGAGCGAATAAACACAGTGGATTGTCCCTTAAAAGAAACAGAACATGGAAAACAGAAAAATGTTTTAAATTAAAAAAACATGAATACTTCAATTTATATGAAATTCTAGCAAAGTGTTGTGTTGTGGAAGCAATCAGAACATTGTTTGAATCAGGGTTGGAAGGACAATTTCGTGCAAAGGGCACAGGGCAGTATCTAAGTCGTTACAATGACTCAGTATCCTGGTAGGGCAGGGGTTATGGCGGAGGTTTGCATTTGCCAAAGCTAATCAAACTGTAACACCAAAGACGTGCATTTCACTGTGTGCATTTAAAGTGCTGAAACTATTGTGAAAGAAAGCAATAAACGCAGAATAAAGGCAAAGAAAGTACAACATGCATATAAAAGGAAATCTCGGAGAAGAAAATAAACAATGGAAAACAGCAAACACGAAAACTATGATTTAAGAAAATGTTCCCGAAGTGAATGTTGAATGGGTTCAGTCAGCACCCAGAGAAACAGACCAAGAATGACTAATCCCAACGTAAGTTACAGTCAATCTACTAAATGTTAAAGAAAAACAAACAAACATAACACCTTTGGTTATCCAGGAAAAAAAAAAAAACCTGGGTCACTCAAAAGGATAGGAAAATCAGATTGTCATCAGGCTGGTCCACAAAATGCTTTAGAACAGAAGCCAATGGAGTAACACACTGAAGATGCAGAGGCAGGGAGACTTGAGTCAAAGGTTTTACATCGACTCAAACTGACCCCGAGCTTAAAGCCGGTGGGTGAGCGGACGGGAGGAGCGTGGGTCCCACGAGGCCTTCCTGTGGAATCCAGATGCTACGAGCTACGATGAACGACCAGAGGGGTGGGCGTGAAGGCTGGCAGGGGTCAGGGGCTACAAGCAGGACAAAGACAAAGACGACGGGCTTTACACGCCTCTCGTGGGAACACGTGTCATCACCCATGAAGCCTTCTTGCCAAACAAACACAGCACAACACAACACAGCTTTATTTTCATCAAATCTCTACATCTAACTACCAATTAGGAAATTCAGACAACAGAGGAACATGTCAAATGACATCATGGGTGTATGAAACCAGCAAAATCTGGAATGTGGACAACTCTACAGGAAAAATAACCCAGGAATTGTAAGGATTGTCAAACAGAGAGAGAGAGAAAGAGTCTATGGATTAAAGAGACTTAGAAGAATTAATTGCATGTATTAATTTAATTTGGATCTGATTCAATTTTTTGTATGTATATATATATATGTACATGTATATATACACACGTGCCCATGTATGTACACACAAACACATGCATATACTTACACATACATAGTCATACTAAATGACTCTCTACGTTTAAACACACATTTATATATGTTTATGTATTGAGACATTGGAGAAATAAGTACACTGGCTGGAGTTCTTGTAATTTTTTTAGGTATTGTTAATTTTTGGAAGGTGTATGATGAAGATTAAAAAAGAGCTACCTACTTTTAGAGATTCATACTAAAGTATTCACAGATGAAATAAATGATTCAATGTCTGGGATTTGTTTAAACATCATCTGGAAAGGGAAGAGCTGGGTAGGGTACAGAGAACACAAGGTCGGCTCTGGGTTGATAATCAGTGAAGTTGGGTGTTGGGTACATGGGGTCCATTATCCAAGTCTCTCTACTTTCACGTACGTTTGAAATTTTCTATAACAAAGAGTTTTAAAAAAATCAACAGATGAAGATGTGTAAGAAAGATGTTCCAGGCAGAGGGAACAGCATGAAACAAAAGCCAAGAGGCAGGGACACCTAGCAGAGGGGCCAGGGGTCAAGTGGGAGGAGGGCAGGGGCCTTGATTGGAGGGTCTTGAATGTCATCTGCACATAAAGCATTTACTGTGATAAACTCTGGGCGTTGCTGAAGATCAGCTCCTGAGTGGATGTGGTATCACGGAGGCTGCTCGGGCAGCGGGGTCTGTGGGCAGCATGGGGAGTGGGCCCAGGGGACAACGGGGACATGGCTGTGATGCAGCGGGCGCCCCTCTCCGCTCAGCTGCTCCAGGGCAGCCAGAGGCCGATGACTGCAGGGACCTCAGGGTGGCACGAACCAGGAGGGCGTGGTTGCGATTTTGCCTCTGACAAATGGGTTGTAAAGAGGCTATTTGAGTAGCCCGGGCAGTGGCCGGGGGATTCCACAGCCGGCAGCCCCTGTGCTGCTGCCACCAGACAAGAGGGCTTCCTGGGGGACACAGGCGCCTGGAGAGCCTGCGGGGACGCCCGGGAGACACACGATCCTTCCCGGGTAGCTGACGCATCTGTCCCCTCACTTATTCACCCTTCCAGGCTGTGGGTGGTCCCCAGTGTCCACAAGGCTGTACTCCAAGAGGGTCACCTCGCGAGGGTCTCTGTGTGTTTCTAGAGCTGAGTGGCCGTGTGGCCCGAAGCCGTGGACACAGGCCCGGGGAGGGTCCTGGGCGGGTGTACGTGCTCCCCGCACAGCCCTGACCTGGACGCGGGGGCCACGTCCCCCCGAGGGGATGGGCGGCCAAGCCCGGGCCTCCGAGCATCGCATTACGCTGCCTGCTCAGTGCAGCGTCTTCCTGGGAGCCCAGGGTCACTGGCGGGGTGAGCGGGGCTCGTGCAGGAGGAGGTAAAGGCGACAGAGTGACCGGACTCCTGCTCAGGCCAGACAGGACGACCCACCTGAGAGCATTTCTGAACAATTCACAGAAAATAGTTGTGAGCAGCCTGCAAGGCTGAGGAGCCGCCCAGGAAGAGGAATCAGTCGAACAGGAAGGAGAAAGATGGGGTGGGGGGCTGGGAGGAGCTGAGCGTGGAACTAGTACCCCCATCCAATTTTGATTGGTTTTTTGCTTTGTTTGGCGTTTGACTCTTGGTGCTTCTGTTGAGTTAAACTTGGTTTCAAAGTCGCTCTCCACACGGCCCATCCCTTTGGTCTCCCAAGTTCAAAAGCCCTTTATTCCTCCCCCTCCGTTCCGCCCAGTCACCGATTCTGTTGATTTTCCTCAGAGATGCCCCTTGGATCCTGTGACCAGAAAGCCCCTTCGGCGGGTGGTCGGGCAGGGGGTCTCAAGGCCAGGCCTGGGCCCCGCGTAGTGACTGGGTACACGGCCGCTAGCCTACCCCTGCTTTGCCTATGCCTCACCCAGTTTCCATGTTGCCATGTCTCATTTTTTAAAAGATGCTGAAAATGGAGATTTTATGAAAAAATCTCCCAGATTTACTCCTGTTCACTCATTTTTGTACAAAAATTATGAACGGTGCTCCTTGAGTCCATGAGATTTGCTTGGCAAATCCCTCCCCAGGGCTGCTGGCAGGAGGGTCCGGATTATGCTGGGGTTTCTGAGCCCGTCCCCACCCCGAGAGGCTCTCCCGTGCCCGCTCCCACATTCCAGGCCTCGGGTTGGGCCCCCGGCTGCGACCGCCCCATCCAAGCTCACCTCCCACCCCCTAACCCCACACACCGAGACTCAAGATGCCCAGCTGTCCGCTCTGAACTGGCCTCTGCAGATGCTGGGCCCACCTCTCCCACCACCGCCACCCCTCCTCGCCACCCCCCCCACAAAAGCTGCCCTGACTCCACAAACGGCCTTGGCTTGGACGTCACCTCCCCTGTGGAGCAGAGTCTGGCCAGGCCTCTGACGCCACCAGCCACGCTGCCCTGAGATGCACTTCGGACAGGACTCTGCCTCCAAGGCCTGGAGCTCCTCCGGGTCAGAGACCAGCTCCACCCACTTGCAATTCTGATGGCGAGGCCTGGGTCACTCATGGTCCCCACAAACGCTTGATGAGTAACCAAGGCTGTTTGCCAACATAGGCCACAACCGGACACTCAAATACGGTGACAAGAACCTCCCTGATGAAGACAAAAATCATCCTTCTTCCTCAATCAGGAGAAATTATTTGCTTGGTCACTAACTGGGAAAGACAGGTAACCTAAAAGCTCTCCGACCTTAGACCAAGTAACTGAATGCTAGTGGCTTTTCTTGATTTATAAATAAACTTTTCACTTAGGAAGAAGCCATTCCAGCTGGAAATTCTGTGTCATAAGGGGAAAGCATATTCCTACACTTTTGGCGTGAGGGTTGGATGTTCATCAAGCAACTTCCTGGAACTTCCTTTGGCATAAAGACCTACCATTCTGTTCCCACCCAGGTGTCTGCACAGACGCCAGCGGGAAAGAGCAGCAAATGTCTATGATCTGGCTTAATCCAGGCAATGACTCCCACCTCGTTCTTATTTTAATTAAAGATAATAATGCCTAAAGATAATAGAAGCACTGTTTTCCTATGACGCTGCCCGTCGAAGGCTTTCTAAACCTGAACCAGCAAACGCCCTCCAACCCCAGTGACGATCCCCTCTCAGTACAAGTGGAAACCACCCCGGGGGTGGGGAGTCAGGCTCCTAGGGGACAAAAGCCAGCTGTCCAGAGTGGACGGCGGCCTGAGCAGAGGTGGCCTTAATCCCCAATGCAACGTCACCTATAAAAGTTCCAAAATATGGAATTTGAACTCCTGCCCCCCAAACCAGGGGAGGAAGCAAGTCGGCAGGAATCTAGCACCTAGTACCTGGCGAGGCGAGCACGCAGGTGCACTTCCGTGCATCCACCAAGAGGCTCTTGGTGGGCACCGATGGTGAGCGGGCAGTGTGCTGGGCGCGGGGGGTGGAGAGGGGGGGCCAGAAGGCCATCTGGTCTGGGCGCTGCACACAGCGCAGGGGAAGATGGTCTTTGAACAAGTATGGAAGTAAGCCCGGGGCTCCAGACCAGGAGAAGCCGGCCTGGAGGGAATGGACACAGTACCTGGGTCTGGGGATTCAGAAAGAGCCTCCTGTGCAGATGTCACTTAGGGGAGACATGAAGCTGGGGCCGGAGTTGGGGGCCAAGGCCGAGGGGACGTGTTCCAGGCTGAGGGGACAGGCTGGGAGAACAAGGAGGCAGGGAACAAGCTGCTGGATGGAGACAGGGCTGGGGAGACGAGAGTGTGCGAAGTGCGTCCTGACTGCCCTGGGGTGCAGTGAGGGGCGGGCTGGAGAGGAGGGGCCCAGGTGGGCATCTGAGAAGCTGGAGGCAGGGATCCCGGCCGCGGTCTGGGCAGCTGGACCTCAGGACGGGGCGCGATGGACAAAGAGCACCCCAGGAGGTGTCAGGGGGCAGGGTCGGCAGGCCTGGGGCTCCTTGAACATGCATAAAAGGGGGCATGGAGAACGTGAGGGTGAAGCACCCCCTGCTCCCCGCCCCTGCCCCAAGCCCTGGTGGACTGAGGTGCTATTTGCCAAGGTGGGAAACAGTGGGTGGGGGATGGATCTGGGAAAGTTGGGGACGGTGATGAACTCACATTTCCCGGGGGGGCTGACTCACAGGTGCCCCACCCCAGGCCCTGGCTGCCACCATCCCGATGGCGCTGTCTTGGCTCACACGGGCCAGGTCAGAGGGGTTAAGGCCCTGGTGTAGCTCCAGCCAATGACTGATGGACAAATGCCCAGCATCTCTGTCCCTGGGTGGGAGGGTCCTGCACACCATCCCACAGGCCGGCACCCTGGTGCCCAGAGCCTGCTTTGCTGCCTGTTGCGCCCCATCTCATTTCCCTATTCCGCTACTGCTGTGTCCCCCAAATCCCTGTCCTGGGCCTGCTTCTTGGGGAAGGAACCCAATGCAGCAGACTCTTGCCCTCCAGGCCCGTGAGGTACCTCCCCTGTTATAGCACAGACAAGAAACCAAGCGAGATACCTCGTGTGTCCCCAGGCCTCATCTCCGTGTCACCCAGTGACCCCAGCTCGCTCCCCTTGTCAGGACCTGGAGAAGAGGGGACATGTTTCCCTCCCATCCCAAACAGAGGCCACCCCAAAGAGCCAGCAAGGTTGAAGGGTAACACGTTGGCTCGGATGAGCACATTTTAAAGCAAAAAGTGAAAGCAGCCTGGGAGTCAGTTAATTCTCTCTGTAAATGCATAAGCTGCCTTGTTATGGGGCCAGGGTGTGCGGGGAGGAGGCGTGCTCACTGCCAACTGATAAACTGGCGGTCGGTTCCGTAGGACAGTCTCAGAAGGCGGGATCATTTAAGCTGACCCTAAAAGATTCTCTCACAATGAGCTGGGAAACGACTAGGCTTCCTGACCTCTGAGGCCCAGAGCGAGACCCGGACTCACCGACTCTTCGCCAAGAAAATGAACGCCCCCCAGCGGCCTCAGAGATTCAGCCTGGGGCCATGTCTCAGGTGGTGGCTTTCAAATTCTACAAGGTCCAAAGTCATCACGGCTGCTGATCTAAATACAAACGGAAAAGATGCTCCAGCCAGGAAGAGGAACAGGTGAGATTTGAACCAGGTACGTCTGACTCCAAGGTGTCCTGTCTCCTTGCTCAGCGGGAGTGACACCCACGTGTCACCCAGAAAGTTGGGGAAGCTCGTGAGACTGTGGACTCCAGCGTCAGCCCTCACATCTGAGGGGCGTGTGGTGTTTGAAGAAGTTCTGTTGCTCTCTCTTGTTTTAATTAGTAATTTTGTTCATTTAAAAAAAATAACAGCATTATTGAGATATAATTCACACACCGTAAAATTCACCTGACTTTTAAAGTGTACAATTCCAAGGGCTGCAGCATATCCGCAGAGTTGTGCAACCTTCACGCCTATCTAATTCCAGAATATTTTCATCACTTCCTACACAGCAAGCAGCCACTGCCCCCTTTCCCGGCCCCTGGCAACCACCAGTCTGCCTGCTGTGTCTACGGAATTTTTTTTCTTTTTAATTTACTTTTGGCTGTGTTGGATCTTCGTTGCTGCACGCGGGCTTTCTCTAGTTGCGGCGAGCAGGGGCTATTCTTTGTTGCGGTGCTCGAGCTTCTCATTGCGGTGGATTCTTTTGTTGTAGAGCACGGGCTCTAGGCGCACGGGCTTCAGTAGTTGTAGCACATGGGCTCAGTAGTTGTGGCTCGAGGGCTCTAGAGCGCAGGCTCAGTAGCTGTGGTGCATGGGCTTAGTTGCTCCACGGTATGTGGGATCTTCCCAGACCAGGGCTCGAACCCGTGTCCCCTGCACTGGCAGGCGGATTCTTAACCACTGCGCCACCAGGGAAATCCTGTGTCTACGATTTGATGACTGTGGACGTTTCACATAAACAGAATCACACATGTGGTCTCCTTGACAGGTTTCTCTCACTGAGTGTCATGTGTTCAAGGTGTATCATGTGTATACGTGTCAGTGCTTCCTTCCTTCCATGGCCGAGCGGTCATCCGTTGTGTGGCTGTATGGCATTTTGTTCGGGGATGGGGGGGTGTTCTCACTGAGATACTGTGTAGTACTGGACTAATTATGACTGCATCTCTCTTGTTGAGTGGTTGATAAAATTCAGCTTTCTTTTTCTGGCAAATACATAGAATAAAACTGTCTTCAAAACAGAAGAAAGCAAAACAAACCCTCAGTCTGTGCCTCTGGAGTATGGGAAAGGCATTTCACATACAGCCCAGAACACAGAGTGACAGAGGCCACAGGTGTGCAGCGAGCAGAGGCGGGGCCTCCCCTGCATCAGCTGGACCAGAGAAAGCCCACAGGCAGGCAGGCCACGCAACCTGCTGATGGACGGAGCACCACGGTCTGGGCCTGTCTCCTCACTGGACAGAAAGCTCCGAAAGCTCCGACTTTCTGTCGGAGATGCAGAAATGCAGCAGGTGCTTCAGAACAAGACAGCCCAGGCTGCAGCCTCAGCCCCGTCTCCCTCACCAGAAACGGGGTCTGAGCGATACTGAGCTCCATCTGCATCTCGCCCCGCTACACACATGCTCCACCAGCATCCTCTGTTATGAACACGGCAGAATTATACATGGACCTCTCTGTGTAGAAACTGGGATTATACATTCCAGGTTGTATTTTTCTCAACCTTGTTTCTAATGTTTCATAGATGCTCTGCTCTGAGGAAACAACTAGGAAATAATCAAAAGAAAGTTTTGGGAAGCAGCGTTGTAAGTGTAATAATTTCCAAACACAGGTATGAGCAATGAAGTAAAGACAAATGAAGAACTAAACCTTCTTCCTATGAGTTGTCCTTTTCTCTGAGCCTGTGAACAATGCTAGATTTTGAAAAAAATCTGTGTCTCCTGCCCCACCCCCTCACTCATCCCACCCCCACCTCCACAGGAAGACATGAGGCTCTGCACTGTTGGGCTTGTTTATGTGTGTGTGTGTTGAGGGGGAGGAATTTCACAAAGTAGTACCTGATGTTGTGCTTCGGTGGCTAATTAAGACCCTTATGTGCCAAAGATCTTGTGCAGCAACAGTCACACTTAACACATAAAACCACCTTTAGAGCAGCATCTCTGAGGCAAAAGAGAATAGAGCAAAGTAGCTAGGCAGCTGATGGGGAAAATGAAACTAATTAGCAGATTCGTTTAGCGCGACACTTGGGACACGTGACAGGCCTGGATTGTTCCTCACACAATCCGCCCTCATGCAGCTCAATCAGCAAACGTCAGGAGGGCACCAGATGCGGGGTCTTCCCTAAACCCCAACCCTGTCAGACGCCTTTTGTGTCAACAGCGATACTTCCCTCCTGCTAAGCAAATAATAGATGCGTTCCCACCAATGCCCAAGTGTCGAGAGAAGAGATCTGCTTGCGAATCTTTATTAAAACAATTAAAATTTGCCTTTAACACAAACACACAGAAAAGCCTGTGATTTGGCACTGGAGATAGTTAATGAAGCATTCAGAACCAGATCAGTTATTGTTATTTAACGTTTAAATGGCATGTAACAATTGCAAAATGCTGTATCACCCTAACTCATCACTTCTGGTGGCCTGGAACTTCCTGCTCACACAGCCGATCCAGACTCCTGCCAGGAGCCAGTCTCTGTCACAGCACCTCTGGGAAGAGCGCAGGAATCTGAGTCTGATTCATGAACGTGGAGAGGAAATGCTGTGATATCGGAAGTGAGAAAACCTGCGTATCAGGGCCTCTGCTGCCTGTGAAAGTTGTGTCAACTTCCTTTAGCTTTATGGGTCTCCATCTCAGTCTTAAAGATGTCCTGAGAAGAGCCTTCCACTCCAATAGCACCTCCATGTCCACCTTCACAACCTCCAGGTTTTCATCACCACCACCATCACCACCATCTCCACCATCACCACCATCACCATCACCACCATCTCCACCATCACCACCATCTCCACCATCACCACCATCACCACCATCTCCACCATCTCCACCATCACCACCATCACCATCACCACCATCACCACCATCACCACCATCACCACATCTCCATAGTCTCCACCATCACCACCAGCACCCTCATCACCAACATTCCTATCATCACCATCTCTACCCTCATCATCACATTCCTCATCATCACATCACTACCACCACTACCACCACCAGGAAATGGCAAACTATAGCCCACAGGACTAATCCAGCCCGCAAGCTAAGAAAAATTTTTACATTTTTAAATGATTGAAGGTAAGAATTATATTCCATGATACATGAAAACTAAGATTCAAAAGTCAGTGTCCATAAATACAGTTTTATTGAACCCCATCCACGTCCATTCATTCACATATGCCTCTGGCTGTTCTGCACTAAAAGAGAAGAGTTGAGCACCTTTAATAAGAGGCCATATGGTCTGCAAAGCCTAAAGTATTTACTATCTGGCTCTTCACAGGAAAAGCTGACTGATTCCTGACCACAACCCCTCCCATGCCAACACCACCACCACCATCAGCACAAGTGATGTTGCCACTACCATCACCATCAACAGCAATGACACTCCAGCCCCGCCCCCCATACCACTTTATGGTTCGGAGGTGTGGAGGCCACCCACGTGGTCAAAGAATCCCGTGAAAAGGCTGTGAATGAGGACACAGAATCAAGCAAGAATATTCTTCCCCACCAGTGAGTGAGAGAGACAGAAGCCTTGCAAGTAAGTATTCTTGTCCCTGAGATCTTGTGGGTGAACCTGCAGCCACAAGCCTGCACTCACACCCCGAGTCCTCACACCCCGAGTCCTCACCCTCCGTGTGCCTTGAACACTCAGCTTGGAGTGTCTCGGGCTGGGAACTTCCTCCCCAGCCTGCCCCAATTCTTGGCAGAAGCAAATGAAAATCCCTTCTGGAAGAATGTGCTAAAGACGGGTCTCAGAAAATGTTCACAGATCATGCTCTGGAACCTGAGTCTGGGATGAAGCACTTGAGGAAATAAGCCCCGGTCAGCAGGGGCAAGCAAACGCTGCACGACCAGGATCACACTGGCTGCAGGTATTGACATCAGATACAAGGTATAGAATAAAAATGCTTACTGTGTTTGAAAATGCAGGACTTAGAACTTTAAAAGTAAAAAAAATTACATTTTTTGAAATTAAAACCTCAATGGACAGACTGTCCGCTCTGGCATTGAAGTTGACGAGCTGCTCCAAGGGATTCTCTTACTACAAAATAAAACCCAGGATTAGAACACACTCGGAGGCGTGCTGGTTGTGAAGCAAAATCACCAAAGATCACTGCCATTCCATAAAGAACTACTGGGATGGGCAGGGTTGCACTGATTTAGGATGACAAATGCAACAGTGACAGTGAGTTATGCAGCCTTGGTAGAGAAACAAGATGATGAAGTTGATACTGGACCCCTATTCTCGGCTAAGACTCTTGATGGAAGTGGTCTCAGTGCAAGCACACACTACTGTCACCTGGAGGCCTTGTCCAAGCATAGATTCCCAGGGCCCCAGCAGAGTTTCTTATTCAGTGGGATGGGGACGCAGATCCATGGACCACACTTTGAGACCCACTGTTCTGTAGATTCTGACATAGCATCAAGTAAGTGATGACCCCTGGCCACAGGCAGAAATAGAATCAAAACTCTAGGGTGGAAAGCCCCCCAAATTTAAGCACATAATAAGATCAAGCAATGAGCTGACAATTAAAGTTCCCTGTACACAAAGACTGCATGCCCCTGTGAGTGAGAATCAATAGAAAAAAAAAAAAAACAAACACTTTGGACAATCAAGGACTTCAGATATTGGAATAGTAGGAAGATAGAACAATTGTTTATAAAATAGTTACAGAAATATTTGTAGAAATGTAGAGTTATAAAATTATAGAAATAATTTGTGAAATATTTATGAAAGAAATAGAAATATTTAAAGATGAGCAAGTCACAAGAGACTATCAGAAATAAACAGAAAAAATAAAAATAGTTTGAATTTTAAAAAGTGAAAATATTTACTGTTAGAAAAACACAACAGAAGAATTGAAATAGCAAAATAGACGCAGCTGAAAAAAAAACCAACAAGAAGATGCATCTGAGAAAATACCCAGAATGCATCATTAAAAGAAAAAGAGATGATAGAAAAGAGAAAATATTGGTTAAGAGTGTGGAGTACAGAATAAGAAGGTTCAACTACTTCTAGTAGAAGTTCCAGAAAGAGAGAAGAAAGGGCAGATAAACACAGGAAATGCCACACGGACATGCTGTAGTCAAACTGATAAACGTGAACTTCAAGGAGACCTTAACAGCAGTCACAGGAAAAGGGCAGATAATTTACTCAGCAACAAACATCAGAATGACAACCGACATCAGGTAACAGAGATGGGCTGAGAGCTTCAGTGTATCAAAAGTAGCTGCCAACTTTAACTGTATGCAATAAAATTGTCTTTCAAGAACAAAGTGAGATAAGACAGATCAAGAAAAGAAGAGACTTAAGCCAAAAAGAATTCTAAAGGATGCACTTCAGGAGGAAGAGAAACGATGCCGGCAGGTAGCCTGGGAGGCAAGGACTGGTGAACAGAGAAACCAACACCACATTCGTGAATCCAAACAAATAATGAGGATATACGACCCCTGCCCCTAAACTGTGAGGTTCATCTAAAAAATTTAAACACTGGAAAACAATAGTATGTAAATCAGGAGGTGGGTGATACTAAGATCCTTTCAATGTTGCAGAAATGTCTTAAATTATTCAGTTTTAGACTTAGGTTAAATATGCCTGGGTAAATTTCAAGGATAACTACGAAATGAATAAAAATAGTATACACATTTCAAATCAGGAGAGAGAAAAAGTGAGTAAGACTGAAAAAAATAGAGCAGGACAAAAATAAAAATAAAAAATTGAGGTAACTAGTGAAAATATATCAGCATTCACAATAGGCATTAATTAGTTGAAAATGCCAGTTAAAATGGATTTTTACTCAGGGTTTAAAACAGTATCCAGGGCTTCCCTGGTGGCACAGTGGTTAGGAGTCCGCCTGCCAATGCAGGGGACATGGGTTTGAGCCCTGGTCCGGGAAGATCCCATATGCCATGGAGCAACTAAGTCTGTGTGCCACAGCAAGAGAAGCCACTGCAATGAGAAGACCACACACTGCAACTAAGAGTAGCCCCTGCTCACCGCTGCTAGAGAAAGCCCGTGCGCAGCAATGAAGACCCAATGCAACCAAAAAAAAAAAAAAAAAAAAAGAATGGAAAGAAAGAAGTAAACTTGTCTCTCTAAAAATAAATAAATATACAAAACAGTATCCAGACATATGTTATTTATAAGAGACACACCTAAAGCATAAGGACGTGGAAGTATTGAAAGCAAAAGGATGAAAAACATGTATACGAGAAAAACCCTAAGCAGAAAATAAACCTGGCACAGTTTAGTGAATCTAAAAGTAGACACCAAGGAGTAGGAAATGCCACTACATAGCAACATAGATAATACATAGTAAGAGGTTCAACTCACCAGGCTCAATGATCAACTTCTGTGCACACAATCAATTCATATCATAATCTACAAAGCGAAATTGGTAGAATTACAGAGATAATGGGATATCTTCACCACCAGAACAAGAGACTTCAAAACACTCTCTAAATTATGTTAAGAAATAGACCAAAAATAAAAAAGACATGGAATATTCAAAAAGCAACAGTAGCAATTTTAAGCAATGAGCATATATAAAACTCTGCATCCAGCAATTAAAGAATAGATTCTTCTAGGCACATGTATTTTTTTTTCTCTGTTTCTCCTTAGTTTCCCTTCCTTCCCTCCCTCCGTCCATTCCTCCCTCCCTTTCAAAAGTAGATCAAGTACTAAGCCATGAAGTACCAACACATTTCACATAATTAGTATCTTATAGACGATGTTCTCTAACCACAGCACCGTTGATATATCAGTCAACACATTTAGTAAAAACCACTCTCATTTGGTAGTGAAGAAAAAAAGAAACACTTTCTTAAGAACCATTGGACCAAAGAAGAATCATAACAAAATATAAATTTATTTAGAACTGAATCACAGTGAAAAAACTACATATTAAAACAAACATGGGGGCTTCCCTGGTGGCGCAGTGGTTAAGAATCCGCTTGCAAATGCAGGGGACACGGGTTCGATCCCTGGCCCCAGAAGTGGGGTATCCCACATGCCGCAGAGCAACTAAGCCCGTGCGCCACAACTACTGAGCCTGTGCTCTAGAGCCTGCATGCCATAACTACTGAGCCCACGTGCCACAACTACTGAAGCCCGCGCAGCCTAGAGCCTGTGCTCTGCAACAAGAGAAGCCATGACAGTGAGAAGCCTGTGCACCTCAACGAAGAGTAGCCCCCGCTCACTGCAATTAGAGAAAGCCCATGCGCAGCAACGAAGACCCAACACAGCCAAAAAAGAATAATAATAAAAATAATAAAAAATAAATAAAAAAATAAAAAATAAAACAAACTACATATCAAAACCTAGCGATGCAGGTGAAGAGATGCTTAGAGGAAAAGAGATAGCCTTAAATGCATATATCGGGAAAATAAAGGCTGAAACATAATGAGTCAACATCCAAATAATAAATTAGCCAAAATAATAATAAAGGGAAAGAATACATGTGACAGGTAGTAATAAAGATAAGAGCAGAAATAGTGAAATAGAAAGCAGAGGCACAACACAGGGAACCAGCAAAGCCAAAGTCTGTTCTTTGGAAAACCCTCTGGTGGCCCTGATGAGAGGCTGGGTGCCCGTGACCAAGCCGGGCTTCTGACCCTGGATGGAGATCTCATTAAAATACTACTGAAAGAATAAGAGAGGCAGAGTCAAGATGGCAGTGTGGGAAGACATGGAGCTAGCCTCTCCCCACAACTAGGGTGCCTGCTGGCCACTGGTGGGGGTCTCTGACGCCCAAGGAGACAGGAGGAAACCCAAAGTGAACTGGTAGGATGTAGCGGGACTGAGGGGGGAGGAGAAGTGGAGGCCAGACAGGATGAGGAGAGGCAGGCAGGAGGGACTCTATGGGAAAAGCGGGAGAGGAGCAGAGGGCGATCGCCTGGCCCACTGGGGTCAGGGAGCCTGCTGAGCTCCCAAGCTGGTACCCCACCTCCAAAGCCCCATCCAGGTCGTGTCAGTCCTGGGGGCATAGGAGAGAGGCTGGGGAGATCAGGAGAGGCAGGAGGGGGCCCTCTGGGAGGAGTGGGAGAGGACCCAAGGGTGATTGCCCCACCCACTCGAGCCGAGGAAGCCTGCTGCGCTCCCAGGTGAGGTCCCCTGCCCTCTGAGACCAGGGGTGGGGGACACACCTGGGCCCCGTCTGTTCCTTGAGCCCAAGCCCAACCCCCTACAGCCCCCAGGGGCTTTTCCAGCGCTATGGGTCCTGAGAATTGGCCCTGCCCACTGCCCAAATCTTGCCGTTGCTTAGGCCCTGCCATCCACAGTCAAGGCCTTTCCCCCTCCTTTTTTTTTCTTTTCCCTCCTCCTCTTTTTTACTATTGTGGTACTGATGTACCTTCCAGTTTATTCATCTATATTTTTATTTTTACATTCTTTTAACATATCTTATAGTCTCCTAGTCTAATTTTATTTTTTACTTTGTTATTGTTCTTTTTTTTTTTTTTTTGCTGCCCCACACAGCTTGTGGGATCTTGGTTCTTGAGCCTGGGGTTGGGCCAAAGTTCCTGTGGTGGGAGCTCCGAGTCGGAACCACTGGACTAACAGAGAACCTCAGACCCAAGGGAATATCCATTGGAGTGAGGTCTCATAGAGTTCCTCATCTCAGCACCAAGGCCCAGTTCTACCCAATAGCCTACAAACTCCAATGTTGGAAGCCTCAGACCAAACAACCAGTAAAACAGGAACACAATCCCACCGATTAAAAAAAAAAAAAAAAAAGAGACGGCAAAAAAATATGTCACAGATGAAGGAGCAAGGTAAAAACGTACAAGACTAAATAAATGAAGAGGAAATAGGCAATCTACCTGAAAAAGAATTCAGAGTAATGATAGTAAAGATGATTCAGAATCTTGGAAATAGAATGGAAGCACTTTTTGAGAAAATACAAGAAATGTTTAACAAAGATCTAGAAGAACTAAAGAACACACAAACAGAGATGAACAACACAATAACTGAAATGAAAAATACACTAGAAGGAATCAATAACAGAAGAACTGAGGCAGAAGAATGAATAAGTGAGCTGGAAGACAAAATGGTGGAAATAACTGCCGAGGAGCAGAATAAAGCAAAAAGAATGAAAAGGATTGAAGATAATCTCAGAGACCTCTGGGACAACACTAAACACACCAACATTCGAATTATAGGGGTCCCAGAAGAAGAGAAAAAGAAAGGGTCTGAGAAAATATTGGAAGAGGTTATAGTTGAAAACTTCCCTAACATGGGAAAGGAAATAGTCATTCAAGTCCAGGAAGCACAGAGAGCCCCATACAGGATAAACCCTAGGAAAAACACACCAAGACACATATTAATCAAACTAACAAAAATTAAATTCAAAGAAAAAAAATTAAAAGCAGCAAAGGAAAAACAAAAAATAACATACAAAGGAATCCCCATAAGCTTATCAGCTGATTTTTCAGTGGAAATTCTGAAGGCCAGAAGGGAGTGGCAGGATATACTTAAAGTGATGAAAGAGAAAAACCTACAACCAAGATTACTCTACCCAGCAAGGATCTCATTCAGATTCGATGGAGATGTCAACAGCTTTTCAGACAAGCAAAAGCTAAGAGAATTCAGCACCACCAAACCAGCTTTATAACAAATGCTAAAGAAACTTCTCTAAGTGGGAAACACAAGAAAAGGACCCACAAAAACAAACCCAAAACAACTAAGAAAATGGCAATAGGAACATACATATTGATAACAACCTCGAATGTAAATGGATTAAATGCTCCAACCAAAAGACACAGACTGGCTGAATGGATCCAAAAACAAGATCCATATATATGCTGTCTGCAAGAGACCCACTTCAGACCTAGGGACACATACAGACTGAAAGTGAAGAGATGGGAAAAGATATTCCATGCAAATGGAAATCAAAAGAAATTTGGAGTAACAATACTCGTATCAGATAAAAATAGACTTTAAAATAAAGACTGTTACAAGAGATAAGGAGGGACACTACATAATGATCAAAGGGTCAATCCAAGAAGAAGATATAACAATTATAAATGTTTATGCACCCAAAAAAGGAGCATCTCAATACATAAGGCAAATGCTAACAACCATGAAAGGAGAAATTGACAGTAACACAATAATAATAGGGGACTTTAACATCCCACTTACACCAGTGGACAGATTATCCAAACAGAAAATAAATAAGGAAACACAAGCTTTAAATGACACAATAGACCAGATAGATCTAATTGATATTTATAGAAGATTCTACCCAAAAGTGGCAGAATACACTTTCTTCTCAAGTGCACACGGAACATTCTCCAGGATAGATCACATCTTGGGTTACAAATCAAGCCTCGGAAAGTTTAAGAAAATTGCAATCGTATCAAGCATCTTTTCTGACCACAACATTATGAGATTGGAAATCAATTATAGGAAAAAACCCCGTAAAAAGCACAAATACATGGAGGCTAAAGAGTGCGCTATTAAATAACAAAGAGATCACTGAAGAAATCAAAGAAGAAATTAAAAAATACATAGAAACAAATGACAATGAAAACATGACGACCCAAAACCTATGGGATGCAGCAAAAGCAGTTCTAAGAGGGACGTTTATAGCAATTCAATCTCACCTCAAGAAACAAGAAAAATCTCAAACAATCTAACCCTACACTTAAAGCAACTAGAGAAAGAAGAACAAAGAAAACCCAAAGTCAGCAGAAGCAAAGAAATCATAAAGATCAGAGCAGAAATAAATGAAATAGAAATGAAGAAAACAATAGCAAAGATCAATAAAACTAAAAGCTGGTTCTTTGAGAAGATAAACAAAATTGGTAAACCCTTAGCCAGACTCATCAAGAAAAAAAGGGAGAAAATGCAAATCAATATAATTAGAAATGAAAAAGGAGAAATCACAACTGACACTGCAGAAATACAAAGGATTATAAGAGACTACTACAAACAATTATATGCCAATAAAATTGACAACCACAAAGAAATGGACAACCACAAAGAAATGGACAAATTCTTGGAAAGGTACAATTTTCGAAGACTGAACCAGAAAAAATTAGAAACAATAAACAGAGCTATCACAAGTAATGAAATTGAAAGTGTAGTTAAAAATCTACCAACAAACAAAAGTCCAGGACCAGATGGCTTCACAGGCAAATTCTATCAAACATTTAGAGAAGAGCTAACACTGATCCTTCTCAAACTCTTCCAAAAAGTTGCAGAGAGAGAAACACTCCCAAATTCATTCTATGAAGCCACCATCACCCTCATACCAAAACCAGAAAAAGATATCACAAAAAAGAAAATTATAGACCAATATCACTGATGAACATAGATGCAAAAATCCTGAACAAAATACTAGCAAACAGAATCCAACAGCACATTAAAAGGATATACACCATGATCAAGTGGGATTTATCCCAGGGACGCAAGAATTCTTCAATATATGCAAATCAATCAATGTGATACACCACATTAACATATTAAGGAATAAAAACCATATGATCATCTCAATAGATGCAGAAAAAGCTTTGGACAAAATTCAACACCCATTTATGATAAAAACTCCCCAGCAAATGGGCATAGAGGGAACCTACCTAAACATAATAAAGGCCATATATGGCAAACCCACAGCAAGCATCATACTCAATGGTGAAAAACTGAAAGCATTTCCACTAAGATCAGGAACAAGACAAGGATGTCCACTCTTGCCACTCTTATTCAACACAGTTCTGGAAGTCCTAGCCACAAAATCAGAGAAGAAAAAGAAATAAAATCAATACAAGTTGGAAAAGAAGTAAAACTGTCACTGTTTGCCAATGACATGATACTATACATAGAAAATCCTAAAGATGCCACCAGAAAACTACTAGAACTAATCAATGAATCTGGTAAGTTTGCAGGATACAAAATTAACGCACAGAAATCTCTGGCATTCCTATACACCAACAATGAAAAGTCAGAAAGAGAAATTAAGGAAACACTCCCATTTACCATTGCAACAAAAAGAATAAAATACCTAGGAATAAAGCTGCCTACGGAGGCAAAAGAGTTGTACTCAGAAAACTCTAAAACACTGATGAAAGAACTCAAAGATGACATAAACAGATGGAGAAATATACCATGTTCTTGGATTGGAAGAATCAATATTGTGAAAATGACTATACTACCCAAAGCAATCTACAGATTCAATGCAATCCCTATCAAACTACCAATGGCATTCTTCACAGAATTAGAACAAAAAATCTTACAATTCGTATGGAAACACAAAAGACCCCGAATAGCCAAAGCAATCTTGAGAAAGAAAAACGGAGCTGGAGGAATCAGGCTCCCCGACTTCGCAGTATACCACAAAGCTACAGTAATTAAGACAGTATTACTGGCACAAAAACAGAAATACAGATCAATGGTACAGGATAGAATGCCTAGAGATAAGCCCACACACATATGGGCACCTAATTTATGACAAAGGAGGCAAGAACATACAATGGAGAAAAGATAGCCTCTTCAATAAGTGGTGCTGGGAAAACTGGACAGCTACATGTAAAAGAATGAAATTAGAACAGTACCTAACACCATACACAAAAATAAACTCCAAATGGGTTAAAGACTTAAATGTAAGACCAGACATTATAAAACTCTTAGAGGAAAACATAGGAAAAACACTCTTTGACATAAACCACAGCAAGATCTTTTTTGACCCACCTCCTAGAGTAATGGAAATAAAACCAAAAATAAAAAAATGGGACTTAATTAAACTTAAAAGCTTTTGCACAGCAAAGGAAACCATAAACAAGATGAAAAGACAACCCTCAGAATGGGAGAAAATATTTGCAAATGAAACAACAGACAAAGGATTAATCTCCAAAATATACAAACAGCTCGTGGAGCTCAATATCAAAAAAACAAACAATCCAGTTAAAAAATGGGCAGAAGACCTAAACAGACATTTCACCAAGGAAGACATACAGATGGCCAAGAGGCACATGAAAAGATGCTCAACATCACTAATTACTAGAGAAATGCAAATCAAAACTACAATGAGGTATCACCTCACGCTGGTCAGAATGGCCATTATCAAAAAATCTAGAAACAATAAATGCTGGAAAGGGTGTGGTGAAAAGGGAACCCTCCTGCACTGTTGGTGGGAATGTAAATGGATACAACCACTATGGAAAACAGTATGGAGGTTCCTTAAAAAACTAAAAATAGAACTACCATATGACTTAGCAATCCCACTACTGGGCATATACCCTGAGAGAACCATAATTCAAAAGGAGTCATGTACCACAATGTTCATTGCAGCACTATTTACAATAGCCAGGACATGGAAGCAACCTAAATGTCCATCGACAGATGAATGGATAAAGAAGATGTGGCACATATATACAATGGAATATTACTCAGCCATAAAAAGAAACGAAATTGAGTTATTTGTAGTGAGGTGGGTGGACCTAGAGTCTGTCATACCGAGTGGAGTGAAGTAAGTCAGAAGGAGAAAAACAAATACCACAAATATATGCTAATGCATATATACAGAATCTGAAAAAAAATATGCTAATGCATATATGTATGAGTCTGTCATACAGAGTGAAGTAAGTCAGAAAGAGAAAAACAAATACCACAAATATATGCTAATGCATATATATGGAATCTAAAAAAAAAAAATGGTACTGATGAACCTAGTTGTAGGGCAGGAATGAAGAGGTAGACATAGAGAATGGACTTGAGGACATTGAGTGGGAAGGCAAAGCTGGGGCGAAGTGAGAGTAGCATCGACATATATACACTACCAAATGTAAAATAGTTGGCTGGTGGGAAGCAGCAGCATAGCACAGGGAGATCGGCTCGGTGCTTTGCAATGACCTAGAGGGGTGGGATAGGGAGTATGGGAGGGAGGCTCAAGAGGGAGGGGATATGGGGACATGGGTATGCATATCGCTGATTTGCTTTGTTGTGCAACAGAAACTAACACAGTATTGTGAAGCAGTTACACTCCAATAAAGATCTATTAAAGAAAAAAGAATAAGAAAGGTCTTACTAGAAAAGAAAGTAGTAACAAATACTTAAAGAATTTTGAAAAGCCACAGTAGAGCTGAAAGAATGAAGGGACGGGGTGGCCGAAGCCTGGAATCCGAGAGGACATGGGTGGTGGCTGAGGGGACGGGCACACAGGCTGACACCTGACTTTCCATTAGAACAACACAGGCTGGAAAGACAGTGGGGTCGTGCCCTCAAAGTCGGGAGAAAAACTTTAAGTTATGCACCCCAGCAAGCCAATCATTCAAGTGTGAGCAAAAACAAAAAGGAAACCAAACAACAACGGTAAATATTTTCAGCACTCAGAATATTTACCTCGCACATGCCCTCTCTAAATAAGTTGCTCACACATTTACTCCAGAAAAAAAAGTGATCGTGAAAACCAAAGAAGTGGGTAATCAGGGATAAAAGAAACAGTGAATATCCAGAAATGAATAAAAAGAAATCCCTGTATAGCAGCTTTCTTGCAGCAATCTGTTTAATTTATAACAAACATCTGTGGGCTTCACAAAGGCAAGTTATGTTTGTTGTATTGTTTCCTCAACAACAGGAAAGATAGAACAAACACGGTGCTAGAAGACACCCGTGATGCTGGAAGAAGGCACAGGGTTCTTCCCTCAATGTTAAAAGAAGGTTATTTAGAAACTGCAGGAGAAACACACAACCAGAAAAACTGTGCAAGAGTTCCATGTGTCTAAATACGAAGAAAACAAAATTTCTCACTATTTTGGGCAGCTATGGAACATAAAAGGGCAGAACCCCTTTGACCTGGACACTAAGACTATTTCTTCTTCTGGTACAGGAGGTCTGATACTGGCAACTAGTACAGAGGAAATAGTATTTTATCACTACAACTTGAGTTTACAGTCAGTAATATTTATAGAATCATGATGATAGCTTTAATAATTTAACATTTGGAATCTACATAATTAAAAAACAGATTTTAAAGGTTACCAGTCCCGACCAAGCTGTCATCATCATCATTTTGGCCAAGAAGTGCTGGGCATTTCCTAAATGCCAGGCACTGCGCTAAAATCTTTATAAGGATTATCCTGTTTAATTTTCAAAATAACCCCTTGAGGTAGGTATTACCGTTATCCTCATTCCATCAACGTGGAAACTAAGCACCCAGAGGCTGAGTACCCTGCCCTCACCTGCAAGCAGAGCCAGAGTCACAGCCGGGAAGCCTGATTTCAGGATCTGACTCACAGCCACTAAGCGAGATGCACTCATCCCAGTGTAAATTCAGGACACAGCCGAGCTCACAGGAAGGCACATGGTACGAGGGAAGGAGAGTGGGCAAGCGTGCCGCCCACGGCCTCCTCCTGCCTGGTAGGAAGATGGGAGATGGGGGTTTAATCACATCCATTTACAGATACAATAGTAACAGACAGAAGAACTCAAAATTACACACCAGAAAGGTTGGGGGAGGTGGAAGGAGATGGGCAGTAATATTAGTGATCTTCATTCTAGCCTTCAGTAAGCGAAATTCTCCCCTGTCAAAGCAGGGAGTCCACTGGACAGAATCTAAAGCTAACAAAGCAAAGAAAAAACCAGATGCACCCAGCAGTACAGGTGTGGTGATGGCTATCTGGGGAGCAAGATGGGGGTATGACTGATGTGTTAGGACTCAAGGTAAGAGGTCTGGAATTTTCATTGCTATTTTTGTCTACTACTTCATATTTTACTGTGCCTTTGTTATCCTAGCCAAAATAACCACAAAAATATTTTTTAAATCACTTATTGTGGATAAATTGGAACCCTTGTGCATTGCTGGTGGGAGTGTAAAATGGTACAGCCACCGTGGATAACAGTTTGGTGGTTCCTCAAAAATTAAACACAGAACTAGCATATGATCCAGCAATTCCACCTGTGGGTATTTACCCAAAAGAACTGAGAGCAGGGTCTCCAGGAGATATTTGTACACTATGTTCGTAAGAGCATTAATCATGACAGGCACAAGGTGGAAGCAACCCACGTGCCCATCAATAGATGAAGGACAAGCAAAATGTGATACATTCATACAATGGAATATTATTCAGCCTTACAAAGGAAGGAAATTCTGACATGTGCTACAACACGGAGGAAACTTGAAAACAGGATGCTAAGTGAAATAAGCCAGATACAAAAGGACAAATATTGTATGATTCCACTTCTAGGAGGTACCTCCTGGTCAAATTCATAGAGAATGAAAGGAGGATGGTGGTTACCAGGGGCTGGGGGATGGGGAAGGGGAATTATTATTTAATAGATATAAGGTTCAATTTGGGATGACGAAAAAGTTCTGGAGATGGATGGGGGTGATGATTGCACAACAATGTGAATATACTTAATATTACTGAACTGCATATCTAAAAATGGTCAAAATGGTAAATCTTATGTAATGTGCATTTAACCACATTTAAAAAATGACTTTCTTCAAAAAAGGAAGCAACGACTTTGGCGTCCAAGCCAATAAGGTACAGTAAATTTGAAGCTATTTGAGTTTAATATAAATTAGTTCTTTTACCACTTTCTGGAAAATACAAGAACCTTAGAACATGTTAATTCAGATTACAGTCTCCCAATTTGGTACTATTATTGCCCTTATTTAAAATCATACATATATAATATGTACAAAATATTATTTTAAAAATATATAATTATATTAAGTATATATATTTAAACGCTATAATACTTTGTTATTGTTTTGTGCAGTCAATATTCACTTAAATTTGCTCACATACATAAAGATATGCTCAGGGAAAACCTTTGTCATGTTTCAACAAGTCTCAGTAGCCATTGATAGTAAGATGCATCCCTATTTCAAAATTTCAGAAACATTAAAGTGTGAAGACCGTGCATGTTAGAACTGGAGAAATACAATATTAAAGAGAACCTCAGACTGCAACATCTACCCAGAAGATCCTTGTGGGTGGGCTGGTTACTAGATGGGCTTCACCTGCAGTAGTTATATCCTGTGCTTTGTGGGGTGGTAGGGATGCGTGTGTGTGTGTGTGTGTGCGCGTGCACACACACACACGTGACTGCGCAGGGGAGAGACAGAGGGAGAGAGAATTTGACTGTGCACCCAGCAGACCAGAGTTTCATGAGGAATAAAGTTACCAAAGGATCAAAGGAGCCACGCCACAGCCCCTCCATTTCCACAGAGAAGACACAAACAGAAGTGGGCTGTGGATTGGCTGTTGCTAGGATCCATTTCATGGAAAAGGGTAAAAAGAAAGCTGTAAGAATGACATGCTTCTTACCGTCCCAAATTCACAGAAATGAATCCAGAAAGAGAACATGGCCAGGTCCTCACTCACATCGTAAACCGTCTACAAAAAGACACTTAGGGGGCAGCACGAGATCTCAGGGACCCACAAGAACAGACTGGGAGAGGGGTTTGCTTTTTCCCATGCAATGGGGTTTTACTAAACCTCAGATTTGCTAAAATACACTAAAAGCATAAAAACGAAAAATGACATTCCCTCACATTTTTCCCATAACGAAGGGCTTCTTTAACCCAGAAACACACTTTCTTTATTACAAGGATTCAGAAACGGAAGCACAATCTCACACTGGGTCCACGGCCCACCTTCTAATTAATTAACACAATAAATGCTCAAGCTGCTTTCCGGACCTTTGTGTGAGAAGCACAGGGCCAGCTCGGCCTGAGAAACGTGCGACATCAGTAGCTGAAATGCATCCGCCAGGGTCTGCCTTAGAGAGAGCAAGTCACCTTTCAGCCCAGGCGTGGGCGACATCTCAGACTTATTCCCCGCTGCGCATTTTCAGTCCCTCTGTCAGTCTGGCGGCTTCCACACACCTAGCAAACACAACTGGAGTAAGGAAGCCCGCTGGGCCGGCCTGGACCAACAACAGAGGGCAAAGGCCTTAGGAGGCCGGGGTGGGGACCTCATCGCAGGTCACCGGCTGCTTCATCAATTTTGTTACCTCGCAGCAGACGGGAACCGGCTACTTCTCAGGTGAATTCCTCAGTGTTCAGTGGACGGGGCTTTACGAGTGAAGACGCAGAGTTCGGGGATGCTCAGGTCGTGTATGTGGTGGGTCACACACGGGACGCGGCAGGAACCAGAGGCTGGGACGCAGGCAGGGCCAGGGGGGCAGCTGCTCCTCCGACAGGAGCTTCAGAAGAGCCGAGCTTTCCTTCAGAACAAGGGGTTTCTCTTTGACGAAAACATTTCCCTGAAAGGTTAGCTAAGTCCCAAGACGTGAGATAAGGGAAAAATCAGCCCTGCTGGTGATACAGTGTTTCCACCAGGACATGGAGAATTCCTATTAAAAATTCTTGTTTCTTCACAAGAAACCCACTGCAGCCACAAACCTGCCTCCGCCTTTGCTTCTGAGTGATGCCCTCTCTCACCAACGGCCGTCCCAGCCCCGCTGCTTGGACACAGGTTCCTGTCTGGGCTTCTCCGCAGTGTCACCCCCATCGCTGCCCCCTCCCCAGTTGCTCCTGAGAATCACAGAGCACCAGCCCCGATCCTCAGGACCCTCGTCCTCTGAGGATGCTCTTGAGAGCCTACGCAGCCCCCCTTGACTTGTGGCAGCGGCTGAATACGGCCGATTTCATTTGATTCCAGGCTGTGCTCCTGCTGGTCTTAGCTGGCAGGCTTCGACGCAGTGAGCCTTAAAGTTAGAAAAAATAGGCACCGAATGAGGCTGGATCACAAACCAGCACAGGGACCAGGATAATATTCCAAGTGACAGATTAGAGGCTGAACCCAGAGCACCTGCCCCACCCGTGTATCTAGCCCATTTCAGCCCTGGTGCCACCAGATCATCTCATTTCTCGGGAGAAACCTGCTTTCTCCATGGAGAAATCTGCTTTCTCCATTTCTCTTTTGGGTAAATACCCACAGGTGGAATTGCTGGATCATATTTCTAGCCTATTTCAGTCCTGGTGTCACCAGATCATCTCATTTCTCGGGAGAAATCTGCTTTCTCCATTGAGGCAGACTATGCACGCAATGTGTAACCTCCTGCAACAGGGCATCTGACCACATTGCATAGCAGCAGATGCTTCAAAAGGCAGAGCTGAGCTGACAAGAGAGCAAGGGAAATATTCAGGGGCAGAAATGTTAAAGACAGACGTGAAATACAGAGTCTGAAACACAAGCTGACGCTGCTGCCTCTCTCGGGAGAGGCCCGTCTCTAAAACACGACGGAGGAGTTAATGAGCACACTGGACTTATCTGATGAGGGAATTAAGGAACAGTAATATGGCAGTGCTGTTACTGCCTGTACTCAGCATACGGTGAGAAACATGAAACACAGATGAGAAGGCAGGAAGATAAAAGGAGAAGGTCCCTTAATCACCTGATAGAAATACTGCAGGAAGAGACTGGGATTCCAGAGAACGTTGAGAAGGAAAGAGGCAACATCTAAAGAGATTTGAGATTTTATCAGAACTAGTGAAAGATGTAAATTTGCAGATTCAGAAGCACATAATGCAGGTGATTCCACACCTATACATCTTAGAGTAAAACTATACAAAAAATATGATCCTGACAAGAGGGAAATATATAGATTGTCTCTAGGAAAAAGGCAAACCAAGAGTAGATTTCTCAACAGCAGCTATAGAAACCGTAAAAAAATCAAAAAAGACCTCAGAGAAAGTGCAAAAACACTCTGGACCTAGAATTCAGTAACTAAACTATTCTTCACAAATGAGAACAAACTGCATTTGGCCAAAGACTCAGAATAAACCACCAACAGACCTTCACTGAGAATAAACCACCAACAGACCTTCACTGAAAAGGCTACTGAAGCATGTTCTCCAGACCAAAGGAAATTGATCACAGAATGCAGAAATGAGATGAAGACGTAAGGAAGGGAGAAATGTGACCAATCATTAACAAGCATTGACTACAGAAGATGACAGCAACCATGCAGCAATAATGATGAATTCTGGTGTCACAAAGTGAGAGGAAACAGAAATCCTGAACAATCATGCAAGGCACGAGGAGGATTCTAAGATCTTTATATCATTGAGGAAAAGGACGATGACAGCACTGACTCTAGTTTGTACATTAAGGAATGCACATTAAAATCTTAAGAGTCGTATCTAGCAATATGAATAAAAAGTATACCTTTAAATAAGTTGAGGGAGAAAAAAAGAATAAACAGTTCACAAGAAACCAGAGACCCAGATTTATTTTAAAATGACAACTAATTGAAGTTGTGTGTGTGTGTGTGTGTGTGTGTGTGCACGTGTGCACTGAATGGCTGAACCCCTCTGGGGCTGAATAAAACATGTCTGCAGCCCAGCTGGTCATAAGTTCTGAGCGACTGGCATCTGTGCCAGGGGTTTCTGCAAAAATTACAGGGACCCAGGGACATCACACAGTAAAGTGATACTCTGGAGAGAGATTTACAATGCAAGACTTTGGAATCCTTCATACATTTTATTTATGGTCTTTTTAAGCCGTGTTACTTTCTTAAGTCACAATGAATGCATTCTGTTGTGGGACTTGGCATCCCGGCAATTGTGTTTTTATTTCTTATTGGCCTGGTGGCAATACTCTTTAAGTTAATCTTTAGGCTCCTTACTTCTACCTCTATTTATTTCCTTTTTCCTTCAATTCTCACAAGTATTCCAGAGCGTGCCTGTGGGTAGGTGGGGTTGGGAGTTGGAACAATCATGCCTTTTTTTTTTTTAAATCATTTTGAAGAACTGTTATCTATTTAGCTTCCAATTCCTAGTCTTGTTTTAACCTTTGTGTGCTCATTTGGTTTTTGTTTTTATTTTAAATTTCAATCTTTAACTTCTAGGATTTCCTCTTAATTTTGTTGCCTCTATGTTTTTTATTTGTTTTAACATTTATTTTCAATTTTTTTCATCTCATTGACTTTTTTTCTTCCTTGGAGAGTTAAGTTATCTGACAGTTAAATATCATTCCTAATTCTAACTTTCCACTTCCCCACTGTTAACCATTGGGTCACCTCTTAACCTCCTTCTCACCTCCCTAGTCTGTTTTATCCCCTCCTCTTCTCAGGCAGTTTTCTTTCCTTCTTTACTGGCCTTTGCTTTTAGGCCCACATGTGCCTCAGGGAGACCCAGACCCTTCTCTCTTGTTATGCCTGAGCGGCCCCTTTGGGCCGCGGCTCTTACGAGGGATCACGGCTGGCTGACCTTCCTGATTAGGGCCTCCTGGATTTGCAGGAACAGCGCACCTCCTGCCTAACCCCTGCCCTTCTTGGCGCTGAGCTCCTTGCTTGGGATCCATGAGTTCTGGGCAAATCATCCACAGTGCGTCCTAGACCAGGAGGAGACAGACGGCCTGCAGGAGGCCAGCGCAGGCTGCTTGCCTCCTGGTGGAGAAGGCTGGCCTGGCTGTGGGCGCCCTGCTCACACCCACCGGGGGCTCACTTTCTCTTCTCCGGCAGAGGGGTCCTCAGAAGCCGCAGGAGGGACCTGCCACCTCGCTGACACCTGCCCTGTGTGCTGAGCAGGTGCAGCGGGGGCTTCCTCTGGGTCCCATGGCCCCCTCCCCTGGGGCTCCCATGCTCACAGCCCTCCGACCGTGGCGAGTTTGGGTTCCTGTTGGTGCAGAGGGCCAGGCTAGGAACAGGCTTCATACAAAGGGGGGGCCTAAGGCCTGAGCTCTGAACAGCATCTTTCAGAAAGGCCCAGGCTCTCAGCTGCCAGGGATAAACTGACCCTGCCTCTATTTGCTTCTCCCTCAGGAGCCACCGGAAAATAAAGACGAAGAATCAGGAAAAGTTCTTGCGTTCCTGGATTTGCAGATGCGGACGGCCCCTGCCCGTATGCCTGCGGCGCTCATCACGGCAAGCAGCAGAAGGTACCCTCTGGTCCAGGTGTCTGGTGGGATGTGGAAGGAGTCACTGGCCCAGGAGTGGCCTCAGCTCCGTGGACCGAGGTGCCGTGACCTCCCCGCACACTGGACCTGGTTGCCAGTGGGCTGACTCTTGACAATGAGCTGGGTGGGTCCGGGGAGAGCCGCTCCCTGGAAGTGAGGTCACCAGGCACCTTTGCTGCAGGCAGGGCCATGCCTGGACTGTTCTCTTCTCCAGCTATGACCCGTTGGGGCTTCTGGATCAGGACGTTTCCTGCCAGACCTTAATGTTACACGACTTCAAGAAACTTGAATTTTGGGAAGTTTTTTTTTTTTTTTAAAGGACCGCCTTTCTTTCTTTCTTCCTTTCTTCCTTTCTTCCTTTCTTCCTTCCTTTCTTCCTTTCTTCCTTTCTTCCTTTCTTTCCTTCTTTCTTTCTGGCTGCGTTGGGTCTTTGTTTCTGTGCGAGGGCTTTCTCCAGTTGCGGCAAGCAGGGGCCACTCTTCATTGCGGTGCGCGGGCCTCTCACTGTCGCGGCCTCTCCTGCTGCGGAGCACAGGCTCCAGACGCGCAGGCTCAGCAGTAGTGGCCCACGGGCCCAGTTGCTCCGCGGCATGTGGGATCTTCCCAGACCAGGGCTCGAACCCGTGTCCCCTGCATTGGCAGGCAGATTCTCAACCACTGCGCCACGAGGGAAGGGTCGAATTTTGGGAAGTTTTACGTTTGAGATTTTATTTCTCCAGCTTTCAGGGGAAAAAGTGATGTTACACCAGGACGTTGGCCCCCTTAACCCTGGTGGCATCAGGGAGAGCTGCTGTCATGCTCTCATGTCTCCGGGGACTTTGTTTCTCCTAAACCTGGCTCGGTTTCCGGACAACTTGACTTGTGACCCTGCTTGTGTTTTTCTTTCCTGCACTGTGGAAGTACTGCTCCTCGGGCACTGGGCACATACGGGATAAAGGTGTAACTTTACCTCATCCCACGTGCCCTTGGTCTTACAAGTTGCCTGGATTGACAGACCCCACCCCCCGCCCCCCGCGCGGCTGCATCACCTAGAAAGATTCCCCCCCAGAGGTGATCCATCAGCGGAGCCTGGTGTGTCATGCTGAACAATGCGGGTAGATTGGGGCCAGGGCTCGACAGGTGGGACTAATCACACCCCCTCAGAATCAGCATTGAGACTATGTCACAGCCCCTCTTTTATTTCTGCCATCCTGGGACACATACTCTGGACCGATAAAGGAAGCCATCTCCTTTAGCCATGTTGTTTTAGACCCAGCCTCTGGCTCCCCCTGTGCCATAGCATTTAGCAGGAGGGAAACTTCGAATGACACGTCACCACCCACAGACACCTAAAACCTTGCTTCAGGTGCTGCGGGTAAGGCTTGCCCTTACCTCCCATGTTGGGCCTTCGGATCTCCTCAGAAGCCCCAGCCCACTTTGCTCTCATATCCAGACCTGCTCCCCTTAGGAGAACGTAGAGTCCTGCAAGTCAGCACACCACCCCAGCCAGCTCAGTGAGGCAAAGGGCGACACAACAAAATGGGTGGGGGCCGCCTGGGATCCCGCTGAACTCAGCTTTTGTTAATGATGCTGCAGCACCGCCAAAAAACAAACCCCAAGGTGTGACATCTGGCCTCCTGAACTCCACCCGAATCCAGCTGGGAGGCTGAGCGAGGGGGCAGATCTGGGGCATGGATGTGCAGGGACCAAGCTGGTCCTGCCCCCCCCCACCATGGACCAAGAAGAGGCTTTCATGCCTCATCACCTCCACCTCCAGAAACAGCCCCCGACAGCCTCTTCTCCTCCAGACCATCTCCCCGAGATATCCCTGACAGCCCCCTCTCCTGCTCTGCCCCCACCCCCAGGTCTCCCCACCCCCATTGCCAGGCCAACCTCCTCCTTCCAGCCCTTAAATGCTGGGTTTAAGTCCTTCCTCCTTTGTAATCTCCCTGTCGCCCCTGGTGTCAACTTCACCCACGTGCCACTGCCCACCAGGCCCCCTAGAATCCCCACCAGGACTGCTCAAGAGCATCAGGCTCAGTGCACACCAAGCCCTCTGCTGGCTCTCGTCCCACCTGCGTCCGTGAACAGCCACCATCTGTCCACCTGTACGAGCCCCAAACCTGGGAGTCTATTTTACCGCCATCTGCTCCTCACTGAGTCAAAATCAAGTCATTGAGCCGTCCTGCGATTACGTCTCTGACCCAGGCCACCCCCGCCACCTCCCAGCTCCTCCCATACCCATTCCTGGCTAGGGCAGCTGCTGGTGACACCCTGTGTAAGTCCCGCCAGTGACACCACTCCTGGATGCAGACCAAGGCCTGAGAGGCCCTGGCAGTGCGTTGTTGCTTCCAGGAGAACTTTGCATCTCATCTCAGGAGCAGAAATAGACAAGCTGCGCATGAGCCTGGGCTATTTTTACCGCTTGGACACTGTGAGTCATGCTGCTGACGGTGTCTCCCTCTTTGCACTGCTGCTGTGAGCTCTCGGCCAGCTCTGGACACCATGATAGGGTTTGGGGCACTGACCTCTCTCCTGGTCCTGTCTCACTTTTTCCCTAATTTTTTCTCTTCACCTCATTAGTATCACCTATGGATGGGCTGGATAGTTGGCAAGTCAGTCTTGTTAACTGCCATGCATCCTTGTCACGCCCTGGGTGATTGAGGCTATGCATAACCCATCCTGTAGATTCCCAGCCATCAGCAGCCCTTCCTCCTTCAGGGAAGCCAGCCCCGCTCCACGGCCCGCAGGAAGGAGCAGCTCAGAGGAGGGGACAGTGTGGTTTGCTCACCAGCTTTGCTTCAAGGCCACAGAGTTTCTGAGACCCTGACCATGAATCTGGGGCAAAGGATGGTTCATGCATCCGGTATAAAGGGTCCTTGAAACTTGGAGCACAAGTGTGACATGCTTAATGCCCTGACTTCTGAAGAAGCATGGAACAAGCTTTATCAGAGTTAATTTAATATCCAGAGAAGACCCTAACTAGTCAGAGTTTAAAGCAGAATAAATATAAATACTGATAAAACTCTTGGAGGTGCTTTCCAGACACCCCAGAAGCATGTTTCTTTGTAATACGGTTGCTGGCACGCTCTTCTTACTTCTATGACCTTTGATTTTTGTCACTTTTAATGGCCAAGGACAGCCCGGCAGGTCTTCACGCCTTCCTGACCAAGTGGTGTTGTACGTGGGGATGTATGTTTGATCTGGAAATGCAAGTTACATGTTCTTAAGAGATTCTGGATGGGATGTCCATGGATTGACACTTTCTCTTAAAAGTCACTAAAATACCTGCCGAGGCCAGTGAATAGTTGTTTCAAAGTCACATTCTTTCCCAGCTGGCTCTGCAGGAGAAGATTCCTTTGTGAGCATCCGGAGAGGTTCTGTCTCCTCCAGATTCACTGCCGTCTGTGCCTGGGAGATGATTCTTCCTGAGAGGCTGTGATGCTCTGTGAATCAGCAGCGACATTATGCACAAGCAAGGCCGCTTCCCAAGGGGACACTGCCTCCCAGTGACACCCCAGCCCCTGCCCTTGCCGGCCTGGGACAGAGCTCACCTCGTGAGCAGGAGACAAGCACATAATCCCAGCAGTGCCACCGTCTCAGTGGGGCTGCGACTCCACATCTATGGTGATGCCCAAGGTTGCCGGGCACGCTGGAAACAAGGACCGGAGTGTAAGCAGTTTATTTGGGAGGTGGTTCCAGAAACACCGGGCAGGTAGTGGGGAGCAAGGCACACACCAGGAAGGTGTGTGCTATTAAGCCGCTTCTGATGCTGGCGGCTGGGCCCCATCCTGCCGGGGAGCCCGGGGACCGTGCGGAACCCGCAGGCAGAGTTATCCCACCCGAGGGGCCTCTGTACACCAACACCCATCCACCACTGGTCAAGGGTCGCTCCCGGCCCTCGCTCCCCGGCCCTGGTGCAGGCTGAGGGGGCTTCCACTGCTGGACAGGAGCGGCGGGTAGAAAGTTGCAGGTGTTTGCTGTAAGGAGCTTGGGCTCCCAGAGGTGAGGGTGCAGAGGCACCTGCACACGAGACTCCTGGACGAGACCGCGAGGCCGTCTTGTTTACCTCCGTGGGTACACTCGAAGTGTGATGGGTGGTAACAGGGGGGCAAGGTGGGCAAGCTCCTCACAATTGGTCTGTCCCCACCATCCTGTAAAGTGGGCGCTGTTATTGCCACCACCCCCTTCAGGAGAGGGAACTGAGGGGCACAGGCAGAAAGTCTGATGGTCAGACAGCTGATAAGTGCGAAGTGGACTTTGAACCCAGCCCATCTGGCCTCAGAGCCCTGTCTCCAACCTCTGCTCTGCGCAGCTCCCCATTAGGAAGGCAGCCGGGCACAGAAACGGACACGGCTGGGCTGTTTACAGCCTGGCTCAGGGCCTGGAACAAACTTGAAGGCTGGAATCTGCATCACACAGACGACATCTTAGCTGTCACCCAGGGCCGGTGCCGAGGATGATGCAAAGTCAGCTGATCTGCCATCAAAGTACCACAGACAGGGCGGCTTAAACAACAGACATTTATCCTCTCGCAGTTCTGGAGGCTGGAATCCGAGACCAAGGGGCCAGTATTTCCGGCAGGGGTCTCTGCCTAGTCTGCAACGGCCTCTTCCTCCTCGTGTCCTCCTCACACGGCCTTTCCTGGGTGCCTGCACTGCAGAAGGGAGACCTCTCTCCTCCCCTTTCAAGGCTACTAATTCCATCATGAGGGTTCATCTCCCCCTAATCACCTCCCAAAGGCCCCACCTCCAAATACCATCACAATCGAGGTTGGGATTTCGACATATGAATTTTGGGGGACACAAACACTCAGCCCGTAACACGATTAAATAATAATTTTGAAGAGTTTTAGTATATTATCTATAAAAGCATATTCAAAGCAAAGCGTAGGTAGTACTCCATAAAGTATAAAATAGAATGTATAATATACTTAAATATATGAAATCTGCAAATATACTATGTACCTAGATCAGTAGATACATATACTTCTCTTCCTAAAAGCTCCAAATCGTTCCAGATGTTTGCTAGCTTGAGGAAATCTCATTCTTTTTCAGTTTTTTACTGTTTGTGTGGTAGAGTTGGTAAGCCATCTGTTTCTGCTTTCCATTTTCTTCACTAATTAGAAAATGCTCCTGTGGGTCCCACCCGGGGGTCCTGAGCACATGTCCCGACTGGCAGCGGCAGATCACGAGTGTAATTTATTCCGCTTTGTGGGAAATGCATCTCCCCCAGCAGCGGCTTCTAAATAGAAATCCCACGTCCTCTGTCCTGTGCTCCTCCTGGGGCAGCACTGATGTTCAGATAGACACACTGTTACGAGTCAGCATCTTTAAAGCGGTGCTTACCCAAGCATCTCACGGAGCCAGACGGTGAAGCCGTGTCTGAAGCATGACGCCCCACAGGGCCTGGACACGGATGCCGCCTTGGATCTTACATCCTATAAAAATTCCATGCTTCTAAGAAAATATGAGCCAGCAATGAGATAGTAAATGACGAAAGTTGTATTAGTGCTACTTGGAAGAGAGAAGATTCTTTAGTAAGCCCATAAAAGCTGGATCTAGGGCAAAAAAAACTCAAAGGGATTTTTCAGGGGTAGGGGATAAGGAGAAATTGAAAATTAGAAATAGATAAAAATTATATCACTCAAAAGAAAAAAAGAGTGAGGGCTTCCCTGGTGGCGCAGTGGTTAAGAATCCACCTGCCAATGCAGGGGACATGGGTTCGGGCCCTGGTCCGGGAAGATCCCACAAGCTGGGGAGCAACTAAGCCCGTGCGCCACAACTACTGAGCCTGTGCTCTAGAGCCCGCGAGCCACAACTACTGAGACCACGTGCCACAACTACTGAAGCCTGCGCGCCTAGAGCCCGTGCTCCGCAACAAGAGAAGCCACCGCAACGAGAATCCCACGCACCACAACAAAGACCCAACGCAGCCAAAAAAAAAAAAAAAAGAAAAATTAAAAAAATGTAAACCACCTCATTAATAATTTTAATCAAAAAAAAGAAAAAAAGAGTGAAAAATATTTTTAAATATCTTAAGTACAAAAGCAGACAGATCATTTTTTCCTCGACTCTGTTGGGGGTATTTTAACTTAGTGTATGGGGACAAGATGTCATAGGTGGAAAAAAATCATCATTTTCACTGCAGATTCAGTAAAGGAAGGAGTCAAACTAGTATTTACTTGCACTGTGCTGAGTTCTCTCACGTTCATTAACAGGTGATCACCTCGCCGACCCCAGCATGGGACATGATGCCCACTTTATGGAGGAGGAAGCAGATGGCCAGAGAAGCTGGTTACACACCTGGTCAGGAACAGAGGCAGAGTTTACACCCAGGTCTGTTGGAAGCCCACCCTCATTCCATCACATAGAATACCACACTCTTAGAATCAAGACGAATAAAATACATTTAACAGAAGAAGCTGAAATGTGTACACCAAAAACTATCAGACTCCATTAAAGAAATTACAGAACGAAGTAAAGGCAGAGGCATTTCATGTTCACAGATTGGAAACAGCGCTGTCGCGATGGCCACACTCCTCAGGTCAGCCTGCAGGTTCCATGCAACCCCGTCAACACAAAGCTGGGTTTTTGGCAGAAAGTGACAAGCTTACCCTAAAATGCACACAGAAATGCAAGAGACAGGGTTCCTCTCCTGCTGCTTCTGCAGCATAGGTCAACCTAAAGGTTACTGAATATAAAATAGTAACAATCCCATTTATCAGGCAGTTACTGTTAGCCTAGGGGTTCATATACCTCACCAAGGTGATCTTGATCAATCTCCCCAAAAGTTTAGGATTACACAGAATTGCTCCTATTTTACGCCTGAAGAAAGTGAGGGCCAGGTTTTAGGATTTGGCCCTAGTTCTGCCTGAGTAAATCCCCACTGGATTGTCAGAAAGGAAAGTTCTCTACCGTGTTTCTTCCAACCTGACCGACACTGTCTGAGGCTGGGATTGTCAATGGGGTGAGTCTCATCCAAGCTGCCTCCTGGTCCCACCCCAGGTGACACCCAGGCTTGCTGCCCTCAGTGAACCAGTTAGCCAAGGGGAATGGAAAGATGTGGGCTCAGATTATAAACTGGGTTATGCCTGGGACATAAGTGGAGTTGGGGGAAACAAAGGATGAGTGCTTTGTATCTCCCCAAAAGGAGGTGATGGGGAGGGGACCCCAAAAGGCGGTCAAGTAGTTGAACTCCACCAAGTTGGGCAGCAGGCGGGTGGGTCTGAAGGACGTTTTCTGCCCACAGACGCAGGCCTGTCATCTGAAGCGTCTCAGAGGGACGCCCCCACCTCCCTCTCCACAGGTCAAAGAGTTGAGTTGGCAAATCCCATCCTAGCAGGGGAGCTGCTAGGACCCGGATACACGGGTCCTTTGCCAGGTCAAATCCTTGTCTTAGTTTAAATTTATCCAGTGTAACTGTAGTAAGTACAATGTCAATGACCACAATCATAGTAGGTGCATGAGTGACTGTTCCAATAAATAGAAACTCTTTCTAACCGATCGGTGTTATGTAGCAAATGAGAACTGGCATTTCTGGGACCTTGATTTGAGCAGCGTACACCATTCCTAACAGGGGCACCTACACAGACACAGAAACTTAGCACGCTGGGAGGGACCTCCCACCTGCCCGTGGGATAAAGGGCATCTGTGGGTCCACCTCGGAGGGGGAGGAGGGCTGCCATGTGCCCCCAACCAGGAGCATCAAGAGAGCCAGAACCACGTGGTACCACGCTAGGGTCCCCTCCCCAGCACGCGGGGGCTCCCCTGCACAGCCACTCTGGCCTTCTGTACAGCAGAGGGGCCAGCGACCAGCCTGGGGCCCCTGGTCCTCCCCGTGGCCAGTCCTGGCAGGCCCTGCCCTGCCCACTCCCTCCTGCCACCTGCAGGAACCGCTCACAAATGGGCGATGTCACACCTGCCACCGTCTCTCCACCGGCCACCTCTTATGTCACTGCTCTGTGGTTTCAGGGTCCACCCAGCTCCCTGGCTTCTCAAGGGCTTCCCTCCCCTCCTCAGCATCCTCCCTCTGATACCTCCACTCACCTGCCGGAGCATCAAGCCTCCACCATTGCCCCCAGCACTGAGCTCCAACCCACGGACCTTGACATCTCTCACTGTCTGATCACCTCACACCCCAATCCCACAGTGTGATCTCTGATCCATCGTTACAATCCCACACTCACACACACAATTCCCTTGCCCTTGTGCTTTCTTGGCGAAGCCCCTGCCCGCCTCCAGCCTCCCTGACCCCCCACCTGGTAAGTGAAGAGGGTGGTTGAGACCCTCCAGCCTTGGCCTCCGTGGCCTGAGATCTCACAGGGCCGAGCCGACGGTGTCTGTTTCTCCTTATTCCCGTTTCCTGGGCTGATCCCGAGTCTCCTTTCCAGACTCCACAAGCCAGGATGACTCCTGATCCTTCCTTCATCTTTCCTCTCTTGCCTCTCCCCTGGGTGGGCTCAGCCAGTCCTCAGGCTCAGTACCCGCTACATGTTGGTGGTGTCCACACTGGCACCCACCATGCCCCCTCTGAGCAGGCAGCCGGCCTGGCACTCCCAGGGGGGCCAAGCCCCCGACTCCCGGAGCCTCGAGGCAGAGCCCGCCCTCCCTCCACCCCTCACCCAGCTCTGCACAGCTCGGAGTGCCCGCTGGGATTCAGGTGACTTCTGGGCCCTGGACACCAAGCAGTGAGCGAATAGGAGCCCTGCCTCGCGGGCATCCAAGCCCCTCAGCCACGTGGTCCTAGACCTGAGTCGTCCTCCATTCGCCTCTTCCTGTCGCGACCCCAGCAGTCCAGCCCCTCCCAGGAGTCCCTGGCCGTGTCCTACCCGCCTGCTTCCCCTTCACGGACACAGCAGAGTCGGACCCCTCAGGAACCAGAGCCTCTCGCCCCTGCTCCAACCACCTGCGAGGGTCCCGATGGACTCAGAACACAGCCTGGCCCTGGCCCCTCCGCCTGGAGATGCCCTGTGGCCCCGCCTTTCCCTCAGCATGGCCGGCTCTCTGCGTGGGTCCATCGGAACTCGGCTGCTGTGCCCACACCCTCTGCGCACGTCTTGGCTCGGCTGGATCCTTCCTGTCCTTAGGATCTCAGCCCTGAAGTCATTTTCTTACAGATGCCAACCGTGTCCACCACATAGATCGTTCCAATGGCCCGTCTGCCTGTCACGTGAGCCTGCTTCCTCCACGGTCTAGACTGCTTGCCTGTCCCCATGCCACCTAGGAATGCACGTCCTGACAGCTGAGGCCACGTGAGGTCACTCACATCAGAGCCTGGCTCATAAAAATGCTCAGCTCTTGGCAGGATGAAAAAGCAGTCTTTCTGCAAGGCTCCAGCCCACACTGTCCCAGGTGACTGATTCACATCCACGATCACTTCACACCTGAGCATTTGCCTGAATCTGCTCGTTCACGATTCACCACCAGACCAGCCACTGCTGGGGCTGAAAGGAGGCACTGGTCACTGCTCATCCTGGACTGGTTGTGAGTGGGCATCATGCCTCTGCTACGGGGCCCTGGCTTCACCTTGTCCATGACCGCAGACTCAGTGGGGACCAGGACAGAGTGCCAGCTCAGCAGAAGTGACCAAGGAGGTCAGACCAACCTCAGCCCTGCATGGACACTCTAGGGAAAGGCCGTCTGAAAACCTCCAGAACTTATTTTAATATAAGAGATTACTGTTTCCAAAGGATATTTGATTTGGGGGAAAATCCAGTTAAAATAAATCCACTTAAACCAGGAACCAACTTTCACGGCAGTGTGTGCACACGTGGGTTTCATGCCCCAAAGGGAACTCGTCGTAGGAAGTGAGTTCATTTAACCTTTAACAAGGTTTACAGATAATTATGAATGTGCAAATTCTCAGAGCAGGGATGATCGCGTGGTCAGGTTTACTGGTGTAATTAATTCTTCCAACAAAACTGGTTTCACAGCAACTGGAAATAGGATGATTTTTGCAAAATAGTCAAGGTTTCCCTAACTTTTGTGAGGACGCCTCTGTGCTTCCATAGCCTTGTGTTACAAAGGGCTCCACCTGCCCTCTCCTGGCACCTGTCCTCGACGGCCACCCTCGTCTGCACGGCAGTCAGGCCCTGAGGAAGTCCAGGACCGCCTGGACTGGGCCCCCTCTGCTGGGCCAGGGAGGCGGTCCGGGATCCCCTGGGATTTGTCTCCTCCCTGGCTCTGCCCCAACACAGAGGGTCCAAGTCTACAGAGTGTCCGGTGGGGCTGCTGACTTGGCATCTGCCTGCCCCTCCTCTGTGCCCACCTGAACCCCGGCTGCCCAGCTTCCCAGCATCACCTGGCTGCCCCGTGCATAGCCCACTCTCGGTTAAGGCCCCATAAGAGGCAGCGCCAGCCCCCGGGAGCTGGCCCGACTTCGGCTAACACTGCTGAGCGCTGCCCCCTCTCAGCTCAGGTAATCGTCAAGACAACACCGGGGGCAACTGGTGCCTCCTCTTCATTCATAGGGAAACCGAGGCACAGAGAGGTTGAATAACTTTGCCAAGGGCCAGGTGTAGGCCAGGGCTCAGACCCGGGCAGGCGGACCACGGAGTCCCCAGCACAGCCCCTTTGCACCACCACCTCCCTGCCACCATCCCTCCGGCCCAGCCTCTCTCCATTCCCCAAATGCCACAAGTAAACCCCATCCTGAGGGCTCATAGGCAAAGCATAACTGCTATTTTAGGTAAAATAACTCTATAAATAAAAATCAAGAAGCTGCAAAGACAAGCCTTATACAAACTCTTCCAGGAACTGTTCTCTTCCCCCCGTGTGGAAACAGACCAACCCACAGAAGGACCAAACACAGCAGAAGAAACCCCATTGCTTCCGCCTGCCACTGGTCATCACGGGAGCAGAACGGAAAGAATCTGCTTACCTAAAAGCCTGGGCCCCAGATTTGCCCACGTCCTCGCCCGACATGTGCTCTCAGGCTCCTGGCTGCCCACCTCCCACCCTGCCGCCCCTCTGCTGTTATCTGTGGGCACAGGGGCAGCGGACCCACCCCTGGGGACCACGTTCAGATCTGCCAGCTGGACGAATCGGGGCCTCTGGTGCACTAGCGGGAGGGCCGCCTAGCGAAGAACAAAGCATTCCACGAGGTGTCTTCACACAGTCCAGGCACGTGGCTGTCTGTGTCCCCAGAAATGTCCTCTGGCTTGCTGTCCCCCCAGGTGCCCCCAGGAGCAGCTCCTTCCAGAAGTGACGTTCATGGCGCCAGAGTTTACTGTTCAGGGTGTGAGTGTGTGTGTTTCTGTAAGTGGATATACCCATGTGTGTGTTGGTATGTATGTGTGTGTCTACGTGAATATGTCTGTGTGTGCACATGCATGTCTGTGTGTGTGTGTTGGTATGTATGTGAGTGTTGTCCATGTGAATACGTCTGTGTGTGCGTGTGTGTGTGTGAAGGAATGGGGAAGGAACGTGACATTCGTCTGCCGACAATATTGTCTTCTAAGAGGAGCTAGATCTCCAGTTCTAGGTCAGGGCACCTGCAGGGGTCTCGGCCTCCACAGGCAGCTCAGGCTTGCCAAAACCATGAACAGGGCTGAGTCACTGCAGGAGAAACGATGACTAACAGGGAAAGGCTTTTTACATGTTACCCGGGGATCAAACGCTGGCCCTTTCGTCCCAGAGCCGGCAGCACCCTGGTGCATCCCTGGCCAACGCGGGAGCCGTGCTTCTAGCTGAGAATCCTGGTGGAGGGTCTTCCTCCATATTTAACTCCTGTTCTGCAAACCCTCACATCTGGTCCCACTCAGCTGGTCGATAAGGCACCTGGGCCCAGAATACAGAGCCCTCAGCGATGGCCGACTCAGCGGGGATCCATCTCTCTAAGCAGAGCCAGTGTGCGCACGGGGTGGGCTCTCTGCACCCACGTCCACAGGTTGCAGCACAGAGGATGCCGCCCCCCCCCCCCTTCAGCTGGTCCCAGAGCCCGCGGGATGGTCTGGAGCCTGCATGATTATTGCCACCACGCTCTAGTGCTAATCCATCTGGTCTACCTGTTCTCAACCCGCTCCAGGCAGTGGACCACAATTAGGTCACCAAGGGACACGGAGAGCTGACGATGGGGAGGTTGCTCGGCAAGGCACAGTTTTGAGCACTTTGTGTGAGTGAAGAAGGAGCGTTGTCTGCCCGGCTGCCAGGTCTGGTGCCGAGAAGGCAGCAGCTCACGTGGGGCAGGGTCCCCCGCAGGGGCTCAGGGTTCCCGGCTGAGTCACTTCCCACCTTTCCTCTCTGCAGGGGAGCGAATGCCCTGCTGAACTCCCATCCGACGTTTGCTCAAGGGCTGCAGTGTTGAATTCAGTACAAACATATATTTTTATGTGGAGATATTTTCAGCCCGTCTTTTCTAGCCACACGTGTCAGTTATTACTTGCTATGTAACAAACACCCCAGAAGTTAGCAGGTTAAAATGGCAGCTGTTTTATTTGCTCACAATCCTCTGGGTCAGCAGGTGGGCTGAGCTTGGCCACTTGGCTCTTGGCTGGCCTTTCCTGTGGGTTACTCATGAGGCTACAGTCACTGGGGCTCCACTGGGGCTGGGGAGCCCAGGACAGCCTCACTGGCATGGCTGGTGGCTCCTGGTAGCTGTTGGCTGAACCATGTGCTGACCTGGGCTCCTTCACAAGCCTGGCAAGGTCCAGAAGAGCGAGTCCAGAAGAAGCCTGGGCTTCTCAGAACCAGCACATCACCTTCCCACTTCACTGTGTTGGTCAAAGTCAGGCAGGCGGCCAGGCCACATCCAAGGGTGGAGAAATAGACTCCCCCTCTTGATGGGAGGGTGGGGTGTCACTGTGCAAATGGGGGGTGTGGGGAGGTGAGAGGAACCTTGTTGCCCATGTTTGCAAACAAGCTACTGTACCTCCCACCAGGCAAGATATTATGGAAGGAAGGAGACATGCATGATTGCTGCGTGTGCACACATGCATACATGGATACATGCACACTATGTGTGTCTATACATGTGGACATGTATTCATGTGTTTATTATGCCCGCTGCCTGCTAAGAGGTGCGCTGGGCCCTTTGTGAGACATTCTATCACTTTCTTTGAGAAAACAGCACTGGTCTGAATTTGGAAGTGGAGAGAGCAGAGCAGAAATGTAAGAGATGGCAGGATGGCCTCGACGGCCCCTCTGAGCCTCACCCCAGGAAACCCAGAGGCACAGCAGTCGCCAACTCTAGCATTTGTTTTCTACCTCTAAGTGTGTAAATTAAAGGGACACTAAGAACTTGGTTTTTAACAAATATTACATAAGACAAACTTTAAGCACATTCTATTTCTTGACCCCAAATGCAGGCTATGCAAGTTTATGTAAGGTGCGTAAGCCGACAGGTAATTGTCGTCGGCAGGCTGGCATCTCCCACTAAGCAGTGGGGACCTTCCCTTGGCTCCGACCAGGGACAAGGGGTACCGTCCTCCTCTTCCACGCCCCCACCCTCTCCCACCACCTCAGCCCTTCATTACCTGCCCGCCCAAAGTGCGACCTGGGACCAGCGGCATCCTCATCACTGGACACTTGTTAGAAATGCAGAGCTCAGGCTCCGACCCAGACCTGCTGAGCCCGGGTCTGAACATCTGCAAATCCCCAGGTGTTTTGTGTGCATTAGAGTTTGGCAAGCATGGCTTTAACAGGTGTTTCAGTAAGAAAAGCCAACTCAGCTGCTCCTTTAACATTATTAAGCTCAATTTGTATTCTTTACGTTATTTGTGTATAAACCAATTTTCAACATCCCCTGGTGAATCTACTGCGCAGCCAACTTTGAGAAGCACCTGGACCTGGGCCGCTCAAAGTGAGGCAACATCAACAGCTTGGTGCCTGGCGGGGACGCAGGGTCTCCTGCCGTGATCCGCTGTCCCAGAACCTGCATTTACCAGCCCCCAGGAGATGCGTGTGGTCACTCAAGCTGAGTGGCTCTGCTTGGCCTCAGTCCTGGCTGCCTGGCTCAAGTCCAAGGTTTGCCACCTCCCTTGTACCCACCTGCCTGCCATCCATCCCACACACACTACACACAACTTATCACCACCAAACCACCGTGTTCTCTTGTGTTCACAAGTACACATGATCTGGTCTTCCTATCCCACCCCTATCCCTGTCAACTCCTCTCGTTGACAGGTGGGCAACAGTCACTGGCTGAGTGGAGAACCCACCACAGGATATCATCTTTGCCCACCTTCACCTGGAGGCTGGAAAAGTTAAATCCTCCTCCTCACCCCAGGCTTTCTTGTAACCAAGAGTGGTCACACACACAGCTCTGGCCAAAGACTGCTGTGGGCAAATGTCTTCTGAGGGGCTCTGTCCACCTCTCCTACCTCTTGCCTTGATCTCAGATGTGATGTCCAGGGCTGCAGCAGCTATCTGGGAACCAGGAGGTGGTAGAGATGCAGCCCTGACTCCACTGAGGTGCCGACTCAGCACCTCCCACCTCCAGGCTCGTATCGTGTCAGAAAAATAACCCCCATAGTTCAGCTCCCGTGCCCCTGGTTTTCTGTCATTGTTGCTGTTTCATTTCTAGGTTCATAGGTTAGAACCTGTGTTCTAACGTAGACTTAAACAGGCCTTTTTATTTTGCACACAAATAAGGAAAAGAAGAAAATAAGAAGTGAAAAAGCAGAAAAGTTAGATCCAAATCAGCTTTGCCACTGATTTCTATGTAAATCTGGAGAAGTTAATAGACCTGCGAGGACATGAAACTTCTCCATTTTTTCTCAGTTGTCCCTTTTATCTCTTCAGCGAAAACACTGGAGAATGATGGAATTGAACAAAATTCCCAAGACCTAGAATTCACTCACGTAATAACTAATGTACACACGTGTTGTGCAAAATTGGCGCTATTAACCTATGCCCCAGTTTCTGACTATGGCCCTAAGATAGCATCACATGCTAGAATATACTTTTGAGAAACAATGTGACTTGTGACTCACACATAGTTGATGGGATGTGGCAGGAGTTACTCCTGAGGCTACATCAGAAGAGTCCACGTCAATTATTTGCTAGTACTTAGAACCTTAGCGCTCCAATTAATATAGGTTTTTTTTTTTTTATTGTGGTAAAAATACACAACGTAAAATTTACCACATGGACTATTTTCAAGTGTACGGTTCAGTATTGTTAAGTAGATTCACATTGTTGTGAAACAGATCTCCAGAACTTCGTTTCTTTTTTAGGACTGAACCTCCCCACTTCCCCTATGTAAGTTCTCTCTCTACTTCATCCTTTATTTGCATTTTCACAGTAATTCCAAGAGGTGGGTAGGTATCTTCTCCATTTTACAGATGGGAAAGCACCAGAGTCGGGTGGCCTCACCCGCGTCCCCTGGGCTCTTGAATGGCAGGCTTCTGGGTCGTCTGGTACCCACCCCACAGCTCGTGCCCAGAGATGGGGTTCTCCTGAGCACCAGAAGCAGCAAAGCAATCCTTTCCACAGTTGTGTTTTTGTTTTATTGAGGTATAATTGACATATAACATTATGTTACTTTCAGGTGAGCAACATATGATTCGATATTTGTATATGTTGTGAAATGATCACAGTAGGTCTAACAAACATCTATCACCAGGCGCAGTTACAACTTTTTTCCTGTGACGAGAACTTTTAAGATCTAGGCTCTTTCAAATATACAATACAGTATTGTTAACTATAGTCACTATGTTGTACATTACAACCCATGACATTCATTTTGTAACTGGAATTTGTACCTCTTGACCCCCTTCACTCATTTTCCCCACCCCAGCCCCACCTGTCTGTGGCAACCACCAATCTCTTCTCTGTATCTGTGAGTTCAGAGTTTGTGTTTTTTTCAGATTCCACATACAAGTGGGATCCTATGGTATTTATCTTTCTCTGTCTTATTTCACTTACCATAATGCCCTCAAGTTCCATCCATGTTGTTGCAAATGGCAGGATTTCCTTCTTTTCTATGGCTGAATAGTATTCCACTGTGTATATATGTGTATATTTCTACAGCTATATATATCACATCTTCTTTGTCCATTTATCAGTGCTTCCATATCTTGGCTATTGTAAATAATGCCGCAGTGAATTCGGGGTACATATATCTTTTTGAGTTAGTGTTTTCATTTTCTTTGGATAAACCCAAAAGTGAAATTGCTGGATCGTATGGTAGTTCTATTTTTCATGTTTTTAGGAATCTCCATACTGTTTTCCATAGCGACTGCACCAATTTACATCCCCACCAACAGTGCACGAGAGTTCCCTTTTCTCCACATCTTCAACAGCACCTGATTTATTGTCTTTTTGATAATAGCCATTCTGACAGGTGTGAGGTGATGTCTCATTGTGGTTTTGATTTGCATTTCCCTGATGATTGGTGAGTTGAGAACTTTTTCAGGTACTTGCTGGTCATCTGTATGTCTTCTTTGGAAAAATCTTTATTCAGATCCTCTGCCCATTTAAAAAAAAATTTATTTATTTATTTATTTTTGGCTGCATTGGGTCTTTGTTGCTGCATGCGGGCTTTCTCTAGTTGTGGTGAGCAGGGGCTACTCTTCGTCATGGTGCGTGGGCTTCTCATTGCGGTGGCTTCTCATTGTGGAGCATGGGCCCTAGAGTGTGCAGGCTTCAGTAATTGTGGCACGTGGGCTCAGTAGTTGTGGCTCGCAGGCTCCAGAGTGCAGGCTCAGTAGTTGTGGCACATGGGCTTAGTTGCTCTGCAGCATGTGGGATCTTCCCGGACCAGGGCTTGAACCCATGTCCCCTGCATTGGCAGGCGGATTCTTAACCACTGCACCACCAGGGAAGCCCCCAAGAACCTCTGCCCATTTTTAATAAGTTTTTTTTGTTATTGAGTAGTATGAGTCATTTATATATTTTGGGGTATTAACCCCTTATCAGACATATAATTTGCAAATATTTTTTCCCAGTCAGTAGGTTGGTTCCCTTTCATTTTGTTAATGGTTTGCTTTGCTGTGCAGAAGTTTTTTAGTTTGATGGACTCTCACTTGTTTATTTTTGCTTTTGTTGCCTTTGCTTCTGGTGTCAAATTCAAAAAATCATTGCCAAGACCAATGTCATGGAGCTTACCACCTATGTTTTCTTCCAGGAGTTTTGTGGTTTTGGGTCTTACATTCAAATCTTTGATTCATTTTGAGTTAACTTTTGTGTGTGGTGTAATATAGCGGTCCAGTTTCATTATTTTGCATGTGACCATTTAGTTTTCCCAACACCACTGATTGAAAAGACTGTCCTTTCTCCCTTGCATTTTCTTGACTATTTTGTCATATGTTAATTGACCATATATATATGGGTTTATTTCTGGGCTTTTTATTCTGTCTCATCGATCTATGTGTCTGTTTTTATGCCGGTATCATACTGTTTTGATTACTATAGCTTTGTAATGTAGTTTGAAGTCAAGAACCGTGATGCTTCCAGGACAGTTCAGCTGGTCAGAGTATGAGGAGGGTGAAAACAGTGGGCTCCTGCCAGGCTCACCCATCCTGGCCAAGAGGGTGGGGAATACAAGGAGGTCAGGGTGGGGAAGAAGGATTCAGAGAGAGAGGTGCAGGTCAGGACTGTGCTCCCAAGATGTTTTCTAGGGCTGAGCTGAACTCCAGTAGAGACAGGGTACCTCTGATTTGTGCCCCCAAGAAACAACTTGAGTTCATCTTGGCTTTACTCTCCAAGAAAGGCACCAGTTTAGTCTTAAGGAGAAAGGGAAGCAATGGGCAGAGTCTAACTCACTGAAATATATTTTTGAAATATCTGAAGCTCTGAATACAAATTCCAGGAAGACCAGCATTTCTGGGCAGTATCTAAGGACATTTCTATCTTCTGGGAAAAGCCTTGTGCCCAGAGCGGGAAGGAGGTCTTGCTGGGCAGCTTGCCATCCTGTTTAATATATCTGGATGTTCTCTGTGCCATCCGGGGCCTGTGGCATTAGAGGAAACAGTTTCCCCTCTGACCGTGGTGTGTCATGCAGGAGATTTCTATTCTCCTGGACAGCTGCAGGCACACATCCTCCCAGCTGGGCCACAGCTGGCTTTCTGCTCACCCTGGGCCACTGTTTGGTGACCTGCATGGACGCTCTCCTCCCAGGAAACCACCACAAAATACAGAAGGACAGATGACCCAGCTACGTTTGTCCCACTTGGCCTCTATTGCAGAATGGAACGTCTGCATCTGCGTGTCTGTCCAGTGATGACACAGGACGGGCAGCTGTCCTGAGTTTTACACCAAGCACAGTGCCAGGTTGGGGGTGGGCAAATGTGACCTTGAGACAAACACTAAACGAACAGATCCCTGAAGGGTCCATGCGCAGGGCCTTCCTCTGGCGACATGAGGCTGCAGATCAGGCTGGGAACCCCCGGGGTTCACCCCATCAAGTTTGATCGGGACTTGCAATCAAACGGAATGATATACACATTTCCCACCATTATCCTCCCTTCCTGCCTGGGAGGGAGATGCAGTACGGGGCAAACAGGAGAAGCTCCTGTGGGTTTCCCGGAATAAGCCCTGGAGAAGCTGCAGATGACCTGTGAAAGCTTCAGTCCGGCCCTTCAGACTCGACTCCTCCAAGTTCATGAATTCTCCTCATTTCACCTGGAAACTGGACAGTGGGGTCCCCTTGGTGCAGCCAGGCCAGTCCTGGGGTGAGGCACCGGCTCAGATGGGCACAGCAGATCCACCTGAGAGAGGATGGAGAGCTGGGCCACTGCCCGGGGAAGGGAAGCTGAGGACCGCGTCCCTGCAGGTGGGTCCAGACCCCAGGGGCCTGGAGCCCCTGCCACCCGTGATGCAGGAGGGGTCCTTCCTGCCAGCTCTCGGCCTCCCTGGGCCCGGCCTCGCTCACCTCTGATCCCACAGGCCCCGTTTCCATTGAAGAGCTGCCAGCTCCCCCGGCACCCAGGACCCACTGCGGCCAGGAGGGCAGGAGCCCATGGGACTCACCGTCCCTGCCCTCCTGGCTGGTCAGGGCTCTGCCGCCGCCATGTCCATGGTCCAGAAACTCCCGGTCACCCCAAGCGCCCCTCTCCTCTTGTGCTCACCCACTCCTGAAGCAGGCCCACGTCACCCCCATGCTGCCCCCAGCCTCTGGCATGCATGAACCCACATGCCCACAGGCCCTCGCCCCGAGGATGGAGAGACGCCCACAGGTCTGGGGACACGTTTCCGAGAGGTCATATGCTTTCTCCTGGAAGCTGAGCGGATAAGCCAGGAGCACGGATCCTGAGGTCAGGGTGGCTGCAGGAGCAGAGGCCACACTCCCATTCTGCAGATGGAGCGGGGACACAAGCCTGGTGGGGAGACCTGCGCTGGAGGCAGGAGCTCTGCCCTGGGACGGCCCTGGGGAAGGATATGCCGGTGCCTCTCTGACAGCAGAGAAGGGAACTACCATAGCTCCAATGAGGAAAAGCTGTTGGCCCCTTTCCTCCTCCTCCTCCTCCTCCTCCCCCACCCCATGTCCCAGCGCCCGAGCAGAACAGAAGAGCTGATGACAGACAGACCAGAGTCCCTTCCACCAGGCAGCGTTTCTCCAGCCCATAGTGGGACGTGGCTGCACTTCTAAATTGGACGAGGTAATGGACTATCTGAAGGCCACCAGACACCTGTGTGGGAGCCCAGGGCCCTGGAGCAGCTGGAGCTCAAGACGTGGGCAGCACTATATGGGCCACAGCTCGGGAGCCCACCCTCTTCAAGGTCACCGGGAAGCCCTTTTGCTCGCACATCTGGGAGCTTGGCTGCCGCAGTCCTGGGTACACGGAGCAGCCGGAGAAGGCAGAGCGGTTCCGAGTGGGGATGAGCTCAGGGCCAGCGGGATGCAGCCTGCGCCCACCAAGGAGCTTCTGAGTCCGGGGGCAAAGAGGTGAACAAGAAGCGGGGGCGGAGTTGCCTCCAAAGCGTCCACTTTCCTGATGGATCGGTGGTGCTGGGTACGTGAACACGTGAAAACCTCCTTGCTCTGGACCACGATCAAACACCCGCGGGCGGAGGGCACAGCCCCGCGTTCACAGCTGCACTGCAGCCTCTCGCCCAGCGGGCGGGCCTGTCCTGCACACACACACAGACGACCAGAATCCGGGAAGAAACTCATGTCTGTAACCCAAGAGCCTGAAGTATGTGTTCTTCCTGGAAAGGGACTTGGCAAATCACTGCTCAAGTCCAGCAACAGGGAAGGAAAGGGCATTATTCTGCACACTTTGAGTCCACAATACCTTTTCCTCCATGGTTTTAGAACAGACTGTGATGTCCCCAAATATACCCAAATGTCCCTATTCATAGGTAACGCACCTGTAACCAGAACACTCAGATCAGCAATCCTGCCAAGAATATTGTGCAGAGGACTCGCCAAGTGGGGTTAAAGGGGACGACAGAAGGTCTGGGATGCGGTCACATCAGGGGCCCTCCTGTTCTGGGTCGCTCGGGAGGTACGTGCTGAGTCCAAAGGATGTTAGGAGAGATGCCGGCAAGAGTCTTGAGATCTCATTGTGAGCGAAGGGAACACGGAAGTGGGTGCCCACGTGTCAGGTGGCACATTCCATCCACAGCTTTAGGAATATCAAGAGTGCAAGGCAGAGAATAATGAACTTAGAAATAACAGAAGAGGTGACTTCCCTTTACTTAAAATTGGCTTTTAACAGAAATCCATCTTGGTGACGGAGTGGGGCTATGACCCTGCATGGAGAACGGAGCCGGGTGTTCTGTGTCTCTGGGTTTAGTGTAGAAAAGCAAAGCCATGAGGCAGTGAGCATGTTAGTTCATCCGCTCAGAGCCCGCGTTTTGAAGCTGCTTGTACGGAGGACACGAGGGGAGAGGAAGAGAGTAGGAGAGAGAAGTGGGGATGGGGTCGTGTGCAGGCGAGAGGCCCTGGAAGGCATTTCGGGGCTGGGCTGGGAGGGGTGGGCTAGCCCAGCACGGGGGCCTCTCCACTGTCTGCGTGCACACGGCGGGGGGGGGGGCACAGTCTGGAGCAGACGCCTGGCTCTTAAAACACATCTACCAATGCCTGAGCCACAGGCACGGGCCAGACCCTGTGCTCAGACGGTGTCTCAGACCCAGAGTACACGGCTGACCTGCCTCATTTCACCTTTCCTGCTGCCCCACAGGACACAGCACCCTTACCCCAACTGGAACGGGTATGTTCCCTCTAAGGGAAACACTTGGGAAAGGGCCGAGGCAGAGATTTCAGATACTAAGGTTGGCTGCAGAAATGCACATACTTTATTTAAAGGCAATCTGAGACACTGCACAAACAGAAGTATCGGTAGCAATCTTTGGTGGCATGACCTGGGCATCCGTGGAGTCCCTCTGATGCTAAACAGAGCCTAAGCCCAGCCCTCAGGGCTGTATTTCCCAGCCCTGACCTAGGACTTAATCACGTTGGAATCCTCAAAAGCAAACCCTCTTATTTCAGACACTGCACAGCTGAGAGCCCGTGGCACCGAGGTGGGAGGACCAGGGTCAGGAGAATCGGTTAAAAACTGCATATTGTACCTGAGGCAGAACGGGAAGTTTATGTCATATGCTCATTTTTCTGCTTCCCCGAGCAGGGGTGAAGCCTCAACATATTTGAGGTAAGATTCTTTGTCCCCTTCAGAAGTATCTTTGGTTTAAAGTTGAGGCAATGGAATAAAACTTTCGTGTTTCTAATTGCCTGAAATGTTTGTTTGCTTTTTGCTTTTGTTTTGGACACTGACATTTCCCAACAGAAAAGATTAAGAAAGGAACAGATGGGAGGCACGTTTGAAAAGTGGTTACTCGATGAGGTCCAATGTTTGGGAAGTAATACGTTTTAAAACTATGAATTTAAACTAAGCAGGCCCTCCATGAAAGACTCAACTTGCAATCAATAAACACTCATGTTCCCTCCTTCAGAGTCACAGCCCCTAAATGTCACTGCAGCATTATCAGGAACTATGTTTAAAAATGACTGTGATGAGATCCATAAGATCCAACTGGGAACTAAAAACTCAAAACGTTTTACACTGAACATTGATTTGACCCGCAAGAGCAAAACCTCCACCTCTCTGGAATAATGTTAATTGAACTCCTCGGTAAATTCTTTTATGCAAGCCAATATGCAGAGTTCTCCCCTGGGTTGATCTTTAGGAAGTAGCTTTTATTTTTATTATTTTCTACACATGTATACTGTTTCCTGGTTGTGTTATTCTTAGTTCTAACGGTTCTCTTGTTTTTGTTTTCCTTAAGTATTTTATTTTATTTCATTTTGTGCAATTTAGTAGGTTATTTATCATAACACGGTTTAAGATGACTCAGACTTTTGATCGAAACAACGTTTGTAACTTAAAACATCATGCATTATAAGTGGTGCTTTGTGGTTTGTTGAGAACCTGCTCTAAAACGTTTTATCCTAAAGAACATGCATCACGTAACTTTTATAATGTGATGTGAGTCTAAATCAAGTCATGTTAGAGATATCTTTCATAAGCCTTTCCCACACATGCCCTCTGAACCCACCCGAGGGGAATGCTGACACCACTCAGGCGGCTCCTACGTGAGGACACAACCACGTGGACAGGTGCCCCTGACGTTACACTGACTCTTGCCAACAAGAAGTTGGGGGATGCAGGGGCAAGGATGGGCCGGGGCCCACACTGTGTCCTGAGAACCATGGGGACACAAACTTCACCCAGGGAGACATCCAAAGACTCTAACTAAAGTGCTCCTAAACCAGAGTCATCCCCGTTTTAAAAACTGGGGCAACCATAAACATTTTGTTTTCAAAATCCTGGAAGGAACATGGATGGAAGGAAAGAAAATCTCAGAAAAGGTAAGTGATCTCAGATCATTCAACAGGTAAGCAGCAAGAGCTCGGAGATGGAGGCCTGTCTTGGCACGGGAATGCCAGACGATGTCCTGGGGCGGGGCAGCCACCTGTGTCTCCAGACTCCTCCCCCCTCCCTCCTCCTCCCTCCTCCCTCCCAGCCTTGGTCCTCAGGCTGCCTGATCTAAACTAAGCCATGTTGAGGGCACTGAACTGTAGCCCAGTGCCTAAAAGAGTTACAGCTCTTCCTGTTTAAAACATGGTTATAAGCTCGCAGGAAAAATTTGAAATTGCACAGAGAATGTAGAAAAATCACATTTGTTGAAACTACCGACTACTGCCTACGTTACTCCAATTCTGCTGACATGGGCAGGATCCGGGTCAGCCTACGGTCAATGCTCAGAATATTTAATATTTGAACACCTTTCACGTTTTGTTTTATGACATGTTGGCACAACGCCTCCAGTGCAGGGATGCTGGGCCAAAGCTGTGGTTCCAGCGTCGCTCCCTATGAGCACCTTTCCCCCCAAACGGCCTCATGTGACTTCCCACCGAAGGACCAGGCCTTTCTGCTTCTCATTAGCCCCAGGCTGTGCTTATGCTGACAACCCAACACCCCATGCTTCAATCTTTGCACCTGTGCCCCCTCAGTCCGAGGGCGCTGCTGCTGATGTGAGTCTGGTGAGACTATAGGTCACAGCCCTGCGATCGGCCCGTTTGGCCGTGAGGATCCCCAATGTGCACGGGCCCCACAAAGGCCAAAAGGAGGAGCTAGGGGTCACGCTGATTTTATCTAGGGGAAGGAGAACATATAGGTGCTGGCCTACAGGATGGTTATTCATATCACAAGAGGCTGGCCAAGGATGCCATTAAAGAGTGCACCTTATGAAGGTATTCAAAAGTTTGCCAAATCCTCCAAGCACGTCGTTGACAATTTTTAGGAGCAGTTTTTCTGTAAAAGAATGTGCGGAGGTGTGCAGAGTGAGGGGTGGGGGGCACGTAGGGATGGGGGTCCCCTCCCACGGCCTCTGGAGGCCGGTCCCAGGCTCCCTTCTCCAGCCAAGAGACTCCACACTCGGAACCCATCTGAGGGAGCAGAGTCTCCAGATGTGACCAGGTGATGATCAAACGTTCTCTCATTGAGAGATGAAATGTCAGCACTCTCACGAGCCTCAGAATAGCACCAACTAGTGTCTCCCATAGAAAACTTACATAAGAAAACATCTTTTTATTCTCTTATAATAGTAATAACTCCTGAGAAAATACGCGTTAGAGCTAATGAGAAAGGGAGGCAAGTCAGTGCAGCACTTTAAATTTCTGCCAATGTGAAATGTGGAAGAAATGAACTGCTTATGATTTAGGAATTGAGTTTTAAAGTTTTTTTTTTTTTTTGTTTTTTTTTTTACCAAAAAAGAAATGTTCTTTTGCTTGTATCGGTTCAGCTGGAATCTGTTTCTCCCCTGCACGTCCGCTGGCACGAGTCAAATGCAATTGTTTCAGATGTCTCTTTTCTCAGGGTCTGAATTTCCCTCTCCTCCTTCAACCCCCCTCTTTGTGCCTGCAGGAATGTTAGCAGGTTTCTTTTCTACCCCCAGATGGACAGGTGGGCACCTTCGTTTCTATTTTAGCATCACCTATTTCTAATGGAATCATTCAGAGAAGTTGTTTCTGCTGATGGTTATGTGAAAACGAAATGAAATGTCATCAGCTGGAGATTCATGGGCCGCATTTAGCAGTGAAGTGAGCTGGGAATAAGTTTCCAAATCCTTCCTCAGACACGGGCCTCCCAAACTCGCAGGAGGGTGGTAAACAGGAGGGAAGGGCAGCAGGGTGGATGAGGGGCACACTGCAGGGTCAGTGCGTTGTTCTTCCCACCTCTGTGAACCACTGACATTTTCCACTGTAAAATACTTTAGACATAGATTTCCCCAGTTTTTCCTTTATTTAACAAGGCCCTCTTGATTATGACGATTCCATTTTCATGCAGTAGGTGGGGGCAGGGTGGGAGAGGGCACCAGATCAGTGACAAACCACCGTTTGCTCTAGGCAAAGGGGCCCTGAGGTATTGGAGAGAGGGTGGGAGGGAGGTGGAGGACTCACCCTCAAATGTCTCACAGGCCCACACCTGTGGTCTGATCTCCAGAAAGACACTCCACGCAACCACCAGGCACACAGCATGCGATAATTCATCCGAAAATCTGCTCCAGCCACTTCCTGTCTTAGCCAGAACGGACATTAGCCCCCATCGCCGGGCTGGCTCTCCACTCTGGCTGCTGTGAGCATTTAGGGAGCCAGACCCCCTCAGGAGACCACATCCCAGCACCAGCGCTGACTGCCCAGCAATCTCTCCTCAGCAAGGAAAAGTTGGCTGGCTCTGGGGTTTGTTACAGGCCGCTCGCCCCACAGGCTGCAGTTCTGCGCAGGGCAGAAGCCGCTCCCTTTGGGCTCTGACCAAACACACTGGCCAGCAGGAGGGGGCCCCACAGATACACTGACCAAGGTGCGCGCCCCACTGCCTGAGCCTGATTCTAACTGCAAATCGGAGCCACCTACCCCCAGCCCCTAAATCTGCCAAGCCCTCAGCCAGTGTCCGCTGCACCAAACCCGAACCCGGGAGGTGGCCCGGGAAGGCGCAGACAGGAGTCCGGCCAGGAGCCTGGCGGCGCCAGCGCATCTGATGCCGCAGATGGGCTGCGCGCACCTGAAGTCTGGGTGATAGGCGCTCACGCCCCTGCGTGCAAGGGGCACCCAAGCAGACGAAGGCGACGAGAAGACCCCTTTCTCTAGTCCTTCAGGAAAGCCAAGCGACCCCGCTGGCAGCCTCCCCAAAGCAGGGCTGTAAGCGCCCACTCCACTGGAGGCTTGCAGAAAACGCATCGCGATCAAAGCCCCTTTCCCCGGAAAAATGCCCCATTCTGCCTGTAATCCAATTCCCTCTCCCCGCACCTGGAGAGCGCGCACTAAGAGGCAGAAATCATACCCAGGGAAATTGTGACCAGAACTTGAACCCCAAACGCATCCACTCATTCCCCTCTCCGCGCTGTGGCTGGCGGCTCCCAGGGCTGCGGGCTGTCGCGGCTGCCAGGGACCAGACAGCGCGCGGAACCGAGGGGCTCCCAGAGTCCCGGCCTCCGTCCCGGTCTCCGTCCCGGTCGTCGGTCAGGAGCCCCCATCCCCAGCGCGCTCGCACCCTCGCCTTCCTTTTTCCCTCCGCTCGGCGAATCGAAGCCCGCTTCCCTTCCCTGTCCCGGATGGACCTCGGACCCCAGCTCCGCGGCGGCCCCGCTCACCAGCCCCAGTCGGTCTCCTCTGGGTCGCTGGAGGGGGTCTCCCGGACCCTCAGAGCCAATGCCCGCCGCGCGCCTCCACCGACCCGGGCAGCCCCGCTCCTCCGCGCTCCCGGGTTTTGGTCTCAGCAGCTCCCTCCGACTTTGCACAGCGGCGCCTCCGCGCCGCCGGGGCGCCTGGGGTGGCGAGGCGCCAAGCTGCAGCCCGGGCTGCCGGCGCCCGGCCCCTTCCTCCACATCTTCCTCGTCCGCTCCGCTCTCCCTGACGCCTGGCGACCCCGCCCCTCCCCGGTCCCGCCGCCCGGACCACCCGAACTCACCCCGGAGCCGCGACGCCGCCGGTTTGCGCGCTCCGAGGCGGAGCCAGGACGCCCTCCCGCGCGGGGGCCGCCTCCCTGCCGCCCGCCCGCCCGCCGCCCACCCGCGGCCCCCGCCCCGCTCCCGCCGGCCCCTCCGCTGCCCGCGCTGCCTTGGCGGTCGGGACTCACCTCCCGCACAAGGTGACCCGCTAGTGCGCCCGGTGGCGGCCCGCGCGTCTCCGGAGGCAGCGAGCGCGCGGGGCGCGGGGTGTGCTGCGCCCGCCTCTGCTCCCGGCTCCCTCCCACGCCGCCCGGCTTTCTCCCTTCCGCCCACTCCCTGCCGCTCGGTCCTGCGCTCGCCGCCCGCGCCCCCGGCTGCCCCGCGCGTACTGGAGCGCCGGGCGCGGGGCAGCGGCGGCGGCCCGGCGGCTGGAGCGAGCTAGCGGCGGCGGCGGGGCGGAGCCCGGCCCTCCGGCCACCAGGAGAGGAGGGTGAGAGGAGACTCCCGCGGCGCGCACCCGGCCGGCGGGTGGGCGAGGGGCGCCCGGGGCGCGCCGCTCGTCTCGGCTCCCAAGCCTGGAGACACGCGTGCCGGAGGCGGCGGCCACGGGCTCTGGGGATGGCAGGAAGGAGGAGGAGGAGGAGGAGGGAATGGCTCCGCGCGAAGGCGCCGCCAACTTTGCCCCAGGCCGCCGGGCCCCGCGGGGGATCGCGTCTGGCAGGTGGCCCGGGCCCGGTGTCTGGGAATGTGGGTGACAGAGGCTGGGGGAAGGGGGCATCCACTGGGGACTAGGAGGGCGGATTTGCCGCCTGGTTCGGAGAAGAAATGGCTCCCCTCGGTCCTAAAGGCCTCCCCAGGCTCTGGTTCGTTCTTTCTGAGGTTCCCAAGGACCCACTTTATAGGCTTGAATCTCCTAGGGTCCTGACCAGCCAATCAACCCCGTGAAACCAGGCGGGGGGCCCAGACTCCGGGACCTCGACCCAGTGTCACACCGGTCTGATGTGCGTGCAGGGCTGGCCCTGGGCAGTGGGAATTGAGAGGAAAACTAGGTTGTCGGGAGAAGGGGGGTGGGCATAAGCCTGGTGAGGAGAGTGGGCAGTGGGGAGGGAGCGAGGGAGGGCACCTCCCAAGATAGTCTGCATTTCCAACGTTGAGGGAGGCGGGGGAAGTGGTGTTTTCAGTAGGGATTTCATAGAGAAAGAAGTGAGGAAGAAAGAAGTACCAGAAGGGAGTCAAAAGTGATTTAGGAAAAGAATCTGTGAGCCCACTTCTGTCACAGGCACAGAAGTGCCCGGTACCCCAGCCAGGCTGGCACTGGCTGAACCCTGGTGTTCATTGTCTGTTATGCCCCAGGAAACCCTCCTTGGTGCAGAGGCCTCTCCCTGCCTGGGCACCAACCCCTTGGCCCTGAGAAGGCACCTCTTCCTCTGCCAGGGCTCCTGGGGTGGAGTTTCCAGAGGGCTGGGGTCAGAGGTGGGACCAGAACAGCAGGTCCCTCCCCGTGTTCCCTTTGTGGGACTGGCTCCTGTGGGTCCTCAGCAGCCCAGAGAGAAAGCTCAAGTCCCAGTGCACCTGTAAGGGGGCAGGTGGGTGGAGGTGCAGGTCAGTGGAACCGGCACCATCTGTGCTCTGTCTTTATCCACCTGAATGCCATCCCCCCTCCATCTCTGTAGCGTGGCAAAGCACAGCCAGGCTTCTGGCTCCAGATCCCAGAGCTGCAAGGCTGTGGTCTGGAACACTCAGAAAAGGCCACGGTCCACTCCTCCCGGCTCGAAGAACTTCTCAGATGGGAGGAAGATGCCATCTTACCCTAGTAAACTTGCCACTGTCCCTGGATCCTTTCCGGATCAGAACATTCTCTCATCTGAACCACTGAGCTGAGCAGATATCATTGGACTCATTTGAGGTGGAGAATCCTTACTCCTGTTTATCAGATGAAGAAGATGATGCTTTTTGAAAAATATCACCTGGGGTTTTCGCAGCCACCAGAGTTCGGGAGCAGCCTGACCTGGGTTCTCATCTCTCAGAGCACTTGTGTATCTAGGCTTTGGGTTCGCTTCGGGGCCAGTTTTGTTTTCGTGAGAGAACACCAGCCTGGGGCGCAGCTGGACCTGCCTGTGCCTCCAGGGCATGGTTTGCAGTTTCAGTTGGACTTTTCATGATATACCAGGTGGGCCCTCATGAGAGCAGCATAACACGTGACCCCTGGCTGTCACTGGCTACCCGTGCACTGCTCCCCCCAAAAGTGAGGGTTGCAGAGTGAAAGGAAGGGGATGCCTTCCCGGTGGCCTCCTGTGTGGAGTTCTGGGGCCTGCCTCTGTGTCGTGTCCTTGGTACTTTGGAACATTCCAGGCTGCTGCTTTGGAACTTAGTACCCCGGCTCTTCCAGGTGAAGTGTGGAGCGTGGGTACATGCGGGGGGTGGGGGAGGGTACGTTTCCTGACATTTTCTAAGGCTTTGTTTTCATAACACGCCTCACTCAATTTAGCCTTTAAACATTCCCATGGTCTTCTATTGTGGAATGAATATGGTGGGCCCCTTAAGTCACTGTGTTTTATTCTCATACAGCTCTTGGGCACATCCCAGGTACTGAACAAATAGTGACTGACTGCATTAGATGGGGGGAAGGGGTACAATTAAATGTCTTTGAGGAAAGAGGGTAATTTGGAAGAAAAGGGAAAAGTTCGTGATGTGGGAGGTTGTTTATTATTATTATTATTAATTTCTCCCATGCCACTCACATAGCTTCAAGGTCTCCAGAAGTATGTTGTCTTTTCTAGACCCTGACCCTGAACATGCACACACAACCTTTAGTGTTTCCGCAATCCCAGTGGGTGTTACCGATCATTGCATAAGAAACTCGCCAGGGCCAGGAATCTCAGATGAAGAGAAGGGTGTCTCCTGCTCGTGGCAGATGTGGCAGTTCAGGGAAGGCACCCACGGCTCCTGGTGGGCACCTGGCTGGTCTGGGATGGTAGGTAGCTGCACGTATAGGGTGGTTTCTCTTGAGTCTGGATCCCTGGTTGTTGCTTGGAATTTTGTCCTCACTGTTGTGCTGTGATGCCGCACTGAAATAGGAAAGCAAACAAGGGGCTGTCACGTACTGAGCAGAGGGAGACAGCAGAAGTCACCAAATCTCCTGGGTATCGGTAACCTTCTCGACAAGGCTTATCTCTTAGGAGAGGTTACAGAACTGACAGAGCTAAGAGAGGTCTCTGGGGCCAATTCCTGTGCTGTGAACTGTCGCTCAGTCACCAGCCAGCTGTCAGGCTTCTGGACAACTTTCAGGAGAAGCTGTTAGTTCCCAGAGGCAGGTGACCAGATGAGAGGAAGCACGGACTGGAGGTCTTCAGGTAGGAGACGTTCCTCAACACGTTGTGTGAACTGAAAGGTTCCAGACACCAGGCAGAGCTTATGAAGTGCCCTGCCGTGCCCTGCGTGGTGCCGGCAGCTCAGCGGGACTCCTTCTAAACCACCTTTAGATCAAATGTGTGAAATGCTCAGCCTTGTTACGCGTTGATTGTAATACTAACAATGGAGAGGGTGTACCCAATTTTAAGGCAATGTCATTCATCCAGTTTTTTCTTGTCTCCTCCCCAGATCTGTTATTAAATTGTCTTGACTGATGACATCCAGGAATCGAAAAGCTGCAATGTCTTATCACAGGAGAATCCTGTGGACTTAGAAGGACAGAAAGATGACCACTCAGATGTTCAGTGTAGACATGATAGGTGAGGTTCTAAGAAAAATGTGAATTGGTATCAGAAACAAAAGGAGAGAGATTCAAAACCTAGACAAAATTTTGAGGCAATGTTGAAGTGAGAGTTTAGAATAGGCAAAGACGCACCAGCACGCCAGATCATCAGAGCTGGAGGAGTTCTTGGTGCTCTCCTGGTACGGCCCTCTGATTCTCAGGTGGCTTGAGTGGGGAGTGAAGCCCAGGTCTGGGCTACCGACTTTGCAGTCTGGCTCTGCATCTGTCACATCACTTTGGAATGAATCAAGGAGGGCAGGAAGTTAACAAATTGTAAGCCACCCCTGTGGTGCAGTGGACCAGTTACCTGCTGCTGCAAACAAGCCAGCCCAGACGTTGTGGCTGAAAACGGCAGCCCTCTATTGGCTCACAGCTCTGAGGGTGGCGATGAGGGCTGAGCCGCTGGGTGGTGTCACCTGGGCTCCCTTGGGCATCCGTGGTCAGTTGCCCACCTAAGCCTACCTCATGTGTCCGGGGTGGTTGGCTGTGGACTGGGGGATGGGCTGCTGCTCCCTCAGGGCTGGCCCAGGGCTCCTCACAGAGCTGGTGGTGCCCAGCGCTGCGGGCCCAGTGCACACGGCTTTCCAAGCCCACATCACATGGCTGCGGTCTCCTTTACCAAAGCTGTCGCGTGGCCCAGGTTCAGGAGGTGGGAGACAGCCTCCGGCTTTTGATGGGTGGGGTCATGAGGTCCCGCTGGAGACATGGTGCATGGGGGTGGGAGGCGTTTGGAGCTGTTTTTGCAATCAGCTGTTGCTGAGAGTGTGATTTGTTCTTAATGCACGTGACTTCACTGAATCTGGATCTGAGCTCAGTGGGGAGGCAGGAGTGACCCCAGGAGGTGAGGAGGTTGAGTGTTTGGCCCGGTGGTCTCACTGCCAGTGAGTGAGGAAGGGGCTCAGATCCGGCTTGTCTTCAGCTCGGCGAGAAGCCAACCTTCACAGAGGGTGTGCGTCAGGGGCGGGCTGAAGGCTTACCACGGTGAGGGCTCAGCGAGACTGGGAGTAGGTGTCTGCCACTCCTGTGTCCTGTCCTCATGCAGGGAGCCCGGTGTCCTCCTGTCTAATGAACATGGTTATAGTAGCTGCTGCCTGGCCGTGTACAGACGAAGACGTGCTCCACGCGCGCAGTGTGTTTCCCGAGCAGGGATGGCGGGTTATTGTTTTAAAGACAGTTGGCAAGACTGTGGGACTGCTGGGGACCTTTGGCAGGGAAGTTGAGGGGAATGGCAAAATCTGGATTCTTGGCACAAAACATGCTGGTGCTGAAAGGCCTTCAGATGCCACACGAGAGGGGAGATTGATGTTTTCGTTCATCCAAGTGCTTCTTGTTTCAAGGGGGCCGAGGCTGAGTGAGGCCAAGTCAGTTGTCAGATCCTCCAGGTCCTTCTGTCTGCTTCCCTCTGCCCCAGCTCCCATGGGTCTCGCTGCTTAGGACCCACCCCTGCATATTTCTTGGTTTCTCATCCTGGGACAGCCTTCATTTCTCTTATCAGAGCATGAACACGTGGGCTCCTGCTCCACCCTGCTCCAGACTTTAAAGTCAGAGTCTGGAGAGACGGCTCGGCGAGTGTAGGACCACGGGACACACGTGGGACATATACAGGACACACAGGACACACTTGCGACAGTGAAGCGGGCAGGTGTGGTGATGCTGTCCAGCTGGGATAGACGCTACACCTTTCCCAGGAAACAGCCCACACATGCCAGGCAGTCCGGGACCAACCAGGAAAGAGATCAAGTGCAAGGGCCCCCCTGTTCTCCATGCTATCGTGAACCCTTTCCGCTGGGGGTCTCCCACCCTCACCCATTCCCTCTCCTGATTTTGACAATTTATTTCTTCTTCCTGGACCTGAACACAGATTTGGCCTCACTTTCTCCTGGATACGTGATGTCAGGTGACCACACAGACTGTCACACCAGAGCCTCCAGCACCCGGCCCCTCTGTTGCCAGCAGGGCTGGTCCTCTGTTCTCCCCGTGACCTGCCTCGGCAGGTGACTAATTTCCATGATCCAGTTAATGATCCATAACCCATGTCATTATCATGACAGAGGACAGTATCAGAATAATCAGTGTCTTTAAGAAATTGTATTTTAGCTGGAAGCAGGAAAATAGGATTATTTCCAGGACTGTTGGAGGGAAAAATAATTAGGAAAAGCTTAGCTTTACAAAACCTTGCTTTCAGGATGGACTGTGGGGCCAGAATTTGCACCATGTGTTCAGAAACACTAGCCTCAAAAAATGGATTCATAAATCCACTTTGATCCATGCACCAAAGTGGACAGTGCACCTCCTTCACTCAGACGAAAGAAGACCGTGTTTTTCTTGCTGAACAAAAGAACTGTGTGTACTGCTCTAACATAATGAGAAACTGAGAGGCTGGGGTCCATGAAAACATTGCTGGTGCAACACTAAGCATTCAAACACCATCATTAACTATTAGCATGATTTCTGGCATTTCCCAAAAAGCCTACAAACTCATTTTTGGCTCAGGAAAATATATTTTTTGCTGCATGCACTTTTTTTCTGCAAAAAAAGAGAGAATTCTATGGCAAAAATAACCACTTCTGTAATTTTGCAGGATGTGGAACTGGAGGGAAAACCCCACGAAATTAAGCAATTTCATTTTTATGATTCCCAGTTTATCACTCACATTTCAAGAAAAGAATGCCTTTGAATAAAGGAATTCCCTCGGGCACGTGCCAGAACCTGCCCTCTGTGCCCGGCTGTGCTCCCTGGGCGACTGTCATGCACATCAGCAGCTGGTCCTGCCCGGGGTGCCTTAGATATGGTTTGCTGGATGTCAGGACACCAGGGGACAGGATGATCTCCTCCTACAGCAGGGGCCAAGCGTGGCCACGGCGATAACCCACTTTGGGGCTAGCAGCACAAGGAAAGAGTCCTCTCTGGACCAGGTGCCATGACCCCCTGGTTCAGGGCAGCGTCTCAAGTTCCCGTGGCTTTTCCTGTGCTCTGGGTCAGGCGTGCGTCTCCACCTGCCCCTGGCCTGGCCCACACGCGCTGCACTGTGTCTGCCCACAGGCGGGCCCGTCTCCGACATCCCCACTCCCGGGACAGCACCTTGGGGGCCCATCCTCCCTTCAGGGAGGGCGTCGCCCTCCTCTGTCTCTGTTGGCCCGACCGCTTCCTGCCTGGAGCACCGTTCTGTCCTTTATCCACCTCACGTGTTCCACTTCCTTCCGACCTTCTGTGCCGCGTCCTCAGGGTCCCAGCAGCAGCTGCCCCTGCGCTGTCCATGGTAAGAGCGGAGAAGCATCAGAGAGCAGCATGTACACACTTTGAATACTATGGGACATTCTTGTTCCAAAATTACTTATTTCCTAGAATTTATGTATATTATATGGCTTTTTCCTTCCTACACAAAAGTATTTGATAATTAAAAACTTCAATTACCCATTAAAATAATTGTAAAACATTTTGTGGAGGTTTTCATCCCTGTGGGCTTTTGGCAGTGGCTCCTGGGTCGTGTGGTTTCCACTGACCGGGTACTAGCCCTGCTCTCGGCTGGAGACGTCTCTGAACCCTCAGCAGGGATGCGGGAGTCTGCCCGCTGCCTCCTACTGACGCATGCAAACCGGCTGCACCCAACAATAACGTGTTTTGTCTTGTCGGGAAGCTCCCTTTATGCCCCCCCAAAAGTCTACAGGTAGAAAAATACAATTTATTGCTTCACTGAAGACACTGAGAACACAATTTGCAATAGAAACGTGTCTTTTTCTTGCATGTCACCTGTCCCCTAATTCGCAAGACAAAGGCAAGTTCTGCAGAAGCAGCCAGGATGAGGGGCCCTGTGAGCACCTCCCCTGGACCACCCCATCCTTTGGGCCTGTCCTCCTAGGACAACGTGTGGGTGGACGGGATGTGCAGGGCGGAGGTGGCAGGTTGGTGCCCACGCTGGTCCCAGGGACAGAAGCCCCAGCACAATCTCGGTGGCCAGAGGTGGGGGGTGGCATCAGGCCGAGGAGGGCTCCCCACGTTTCAGGGGGGCAGGCCTGCCTGTCCTTCCAAAACGAGCAGCCGTTTGTGCTGAGACAGTGCGTTCCTGTCCGTCTCCCTCCGGAATCTCCTCTCTGGTTATTTTTGCTCTGGTGCCTCCCGCCCCGGCCGCTCCAGGTCACCTTGGCTCAGCTCGCTTCCCTTCCGAGGAGCTCAAGGGGAAAGGAGCAGGAGAAGCCAGGTCTGTCCAGTGCCTCCAGGGTCCACGGTGACGGAGGCTGGCCCTCACCTCCCGGCCGAGCGCACCGGGAGTTTAAGAGCCAGGCCAGCGATGCTTCCCAGCCTTTCCTCAGTTCCAGCCCATCCTGGGCTACGGATCCATGAGCCCTCACTGTCCTATAAATAACCTATTCGCCAAACCAAAATAGTGACCTGAGAATTACCCCGTGTCTTCCCACACAGATGCTCACGACAGTTCCTGCCATCGTCTGGAGGCTGCAATCACATCCCCGTCCCAGGGGCAGGTGGACCTTGGCTGAGGTGGGCGGCCTGGCGGTGGGAGCAGTGCCGGCAGGGCTACAGCTCCTTCTCTTCCCTCCCCGGGCTCTGCATTGTTGCGGGGCGCAGGTGAGCCCCGGCACTGGGCACGTGGAGGAGTGGGTCTACTGTCCACGGTGGGAGAAGGCGCTGGGCTGCACTGGATACTGGGCAGGTCTCTGGACTCCGGGACTGCGCACTTAGGCCGGGTCCTTCACAGGCATCACAACCCGCGTGCAGAGACGCGGTTCCTGGGCTGTTGTGTGTGAGGGAAGATGAGGGGGCGTGGCTCTGAACCACACCCCCAGGCCCGGTTTTGCCCCGATTCATTTGGCTTTTCACCTTCCTGGCAACTCATCCACTACTTACCTCCCTTTGCCTTGGTCTTTGGCCTTGAGCCATGTTCCAGTTTCAGACCTCAGCCTTTCCCACCTGCAGGTCTGGGGCCAGACCCCGACCGGCCTGCCCGCAAAGCCCTCTCAGCTGGGAGCATGGCCTTATTCCTAGAAGTGGGGATGGGCAGCCCTTGGAGCTCCCCATGGCCTTGAGGATCCCAAGGTCACATTTGCCAAGTGGCAGAATTGATGCTTGCATCTGGGTCTCCCGAGTCTGGGTTTTCTCCAGACCGCGGCCTGCACCTGGGCTCGCTGACCCTGGAGGACTCCGTCTGAGGGGAAAAAAAATCAGAGCAGGGAGAGGAATGAAGTACCTTGAAGGCTTTGCTCATAGAGCGGAAATGTGAGATGGGAGGTGAGGGGCAGGCACAAAACCTGCTCGTGCTCCAGATTCAAGAAGCAATGACTCCATCCTTTCTCAGTGTTTGTGTCTGTAAAGTGGGGCTGCTTGTCCCCAGATTGTGCCTCACACCCCGGGGCACTGGAAGCCGGATGGGCCTGAGTCCCACACAGCCCTGATGCGATGCAAGGTGCCGCGTGAATGGCTGGAAGAAACAGAAACAGTTGAGCTGATACCCAGGATGCTTCGGGAGTCCCCTAATGGCGCTGTGTTGACTCAACATGAATTCTGCTCAAGCGGACAAGTGTTGAAATTCCTCTGAGCAGCAGCGAGTGCCGCCTTCCCTGGGCACAGGTCTGTGCTTCTCATTTAAAGTCATCCTGGTGGATCCTCCGTTGCTTGCTCCTGGCTCTGACTGTCTGTGCTGCTGATCGCACACGGCAGGGCCTGGCGCCGCTGCCACTGTTCCCACGGAGGGGAGGGGGGCTTAGTGATGCACTGAGGGCCCTCCACTGAGACGGCCATAACAAGTTTCTAAAGCCAGCAACTGTAATTTCTTCAGAGGACTCAGGCCACAGGGGCTGCTTGCCCTGCAAACTCAGAGAGCTGGACGTGCCTAAGGGTGGTGTCCTGCCTGGAGACTGGTGAGGACAGAACGAGGCCTTAAAGTCCAGCTCCCTTGGTTCCATGCAGGACAAAGTCAGAGGTGTCACCCGCCCTCCAGAACCTTGGGGGTCTGGCTGAGGCTCCCCTCTGTAGGACCCCCCTGAGATCCTGCCTCCCTTCCCGTCCCTTCTGCTGCTTCCTTCCTGACCCCCAACTAGGACTTGTTCTGTAATCAGCCACTTGCCTGTGGGTCCCCATCTCGGGGCCGATTCAGGGAGACCCTGCCTGAGACGCTGGGTTTCAGGACTTGTTCACGTTCCCGATAGTTTCTCTGTCAAACCTTCCCTGAGTGACCTCCAGTGCGCTGTCCACCAGCTCCTGGGCTTGGATTTCTCACTTGAACTAGAGTTTCTACCAGTTTTAACTTTCCGAGACTCTGCAACCAAGATCATGAAAGGAGGCTGCTATGAGGGGGTATATGTGTATGCTATGAGGGCTGTATGTGTGCATGTGTGTATGTATGTGTATGCATGTGCATGCACCTGTGTGTGCATGTGCATGTGTGCGTATATATGTGCCTGTGTGTGCCTGTGTGTGCATGTGTATGTGTGTGTGTATGTGTATGTGCCTGTGTGTGTGTGTGTGTCTGCATGTCTGTGTGCACACGTGTGTCTGTGAAAGAGAAAGAAAGACAAACCCTGGGCAAGCACTTAATCTCTCCAGGCCTCAGGTCTAATCTGTAAAATGGGGGTGGTGACAGGGTCTCTTCACTGTGTTGGGAGGATTAAATGCCATATCACGTAACATGTTTGGCGTGGGGCCTCCCAGTGGCATTCAATGCACTTTAACCCTCTGTCCTTCATACCTGTCCTGCCTAGGTCATAGCCCTGCGAGCACCTGTGTCTGGGAGGAGTGCCCTCGCGCTGCCTGGGGCCGGGAGCAGATGGAGAGACCCACCCATCAGGGGACACTGTCTGATGTTTTGCAAAGGGTCGCCGGGAGCGGGGGGGTGCAGGGCCCCTTCCAGGCCCCCCACCTCAGGGGCTGTGGGCAGAGCGCAGGCACCAGGCACCGGCCTGCAAAGCGTGGGGGAGGCAGGATTCTGCTCTGCGGGAATGAGAAGATAGTCATCCCTGGAGTCAGTGGTAAAACAAAAGTGATGTCATTTACTCTTCCTTTTGGCTCTCAGTGGTCTGGATTTTGCCAGGGAGGGGCTGTCAGAAATTTATGACCAGTGCCTGCTCACTGGATGCCCGAATATAAGAGAGAAAAGGACAAAACACTTAGGGAAATTAGAAGCCATTTAGAAGATGAATCCCCAGGGGATCTGTTGAATTTCAATTGGCCGGGACAACTGCTCTTTTCTACCGCATTTTCCTGTCTCTTTCTTCATCCCCAGCCAGGCCATCCTCCTGAAGGGCTAGCTGAGTCCTCAGCCTTGACCAGCAGGAACTCCTGAGCGGCCACGGAGCTGTGACTGGAGGAGGTGGGTCTGAATCCACAGAACTGTCCCTCCTCCAGGTCAAGGGGCAGAGGGTGACGCAGTTCCCTCACACACATAGTGGTTCAGGGTGTCTCCTTAGATGCCGTAGAGGATACAGAGATGGTTCCAGCACAGCCTTTGCCTGGCAAGGGCTCATAATCTAGGAGGCTGGGGGCGGGGAGACAGAACCAAGAATGTGCAGAGCAAAGAAAGGCGTGCTATGAAGGAAAGGCCAAGCAAGAGGACTGGGGGCCGAGACAGGGATGCTGTCTGATGCTCCTCCCACCGGTGGGGTGGCCCCAGGCCCAGCCAGCCCTTTCAGGCCCCTGGGGTCAGATGATGGTCTCCCCACAAGAACTACTTTATTAAACATTTGGTCTAAAATAATTGAAAACTAAGCATACCTGCAGACATAATGTTTTATTTTATTCCCATGTAGCTTTGTGATCAATGTAAATATTTTCATGATATAAAAGTTTTTCCCAGAAAGAAGATTCTATCTTATTACATCACAAATATGCTGAGTAAGGGACTGAATCAAGACTTGATTTGGTGCCCAGACTCAGTGAGGTGGTTAGTAAGCTGTCGTTGTGGCTGGATTTGGAGAAAGCATTTACTAAAATCTTCCCAGCCAGCCTCGGAGCTGTGGCATCACAGCTGAGCTTTCTGGTGGCGGCACAGGCGATGCCTACAGGTGATGCCCACATGGGATGCCCAGAGGTGATGCCCACATGTGATGCCCAGAGGTGATGCCCACCACCGCCTCAGGTTCACCTCTGCTTTTTCTGCTCCCTTAGCGAAGCACTGTTCTAAACAGTCAGTGTGTATTCTCCTAGCCCACCACCTTCTACATATTTAACAAAATCAACATACTTTTGCAATTGTCTCTAATCAGGTTCCTGATTTTAATTTCTAACTAGATGCACCACCAACATGTTGCATTATTTAGAACAAATCATTTGATTCACTAATACATTCATATTCTTAATATGTCTCACTTGTTGCAAAAATATCCGATTGATTCATTAAACTGTGCTTAATAGATTGAGTTATATTATAAATCATGCAATGGTTCAACATTAAAATAAAAATTAGTAGCTAACTCAGAGCGGCAAGGACGCTTCTCCTGCCTGGTCCCTTCTTTCATCGTGAACATACGCATTGTCATCTACCCCTTCCTAAGCAGACAGACTTCCTTTTGCATGGATTCAAGCTTGCCTTCCTTCTGATTAATACTGAGCACTGAAACCAACAGGATGTCCTGCCCCCTTGTTACATGGTGCTGGGACCAAGCACACAAACCAGCAGACAAAATGACGGCCAGGTTGCCTGCTCCTGGGGCCCTGGTCCCGGAAGACGAGCCGCAGCAGAGACTCTGCTTTCGGGACTCCTTTGAGACCCTTCCTTTGCTGCACCCACCAATCCAAGGCTACTTCATCATACACTCTGCCCAATACCAACAATCACTTTTCAAGACTTGCCAAGAATCTCTGCACTCAGGCCCCATCACCAATGAGTCCACTGACTGCCCTCTGAGCACCGACGCCAGCCGGGTAGTTGCCCCTTCCCGCAGTGGGTCTCTGTCTAAGTTCTTAACCGTGGGTTCCGGGTGGGGGTGGGGCAGGGGGTGAACAGAGCATGGGCTCTATGGAAACCAGGGCATCTCCTGAGAGCCGCTGGGGCTCGCCCTATATAACAGCAATTATTCCCTCCTAGACCTGCCCTTGGAAAGTGGGTTATGTGTTGGACATTTTTCAAGATAAATCTGAGTGAGGCTGGCAGAGGATCTGGAACGGCAGACAGAGCAGAGGTGGCCGAGAGGGTTGAGGAGCAGGGGCGTCGAGGAGGGGCAGCGGGTGGGGGCACAGCGCCGCGAGTGGTGTGAATATGTGTGAGTGTGAGTGTGCAAGCAGCGGGGGGAACGGCTGGGGTGGCGGGAGGGTCTTAGTCCTTGTGCCGCAGGTTCGTTCCTCGCTCTGCTGAGTCCACTGTCTCCACTGACTGGCCCGAGGCAAATGTATATTTAGACACAAACACGCATTCTGGGTGTGGAAGGACAGAAATGCATGGCTGATTTTCTGTACAAACTTGCAGGATTCAAAATGGCCTTGAAAAGCCAGAAGTTGGCCCCAAATTGAGAAGAATGCATTTAGCAGGATGGCCCTGGCTGCCACAGTTTGAAAGGGACACTGAGAAGTAAGACCGGGCAGGCGAGGGTTGTCAAGACGGGCAGGATGTGTACGTGTGCGCTCTGGGGAAGGAGTGTGACCGGGGCTGTTCAGCCCAAATAGGAGCTGACAGAGAGCAGGACAGCAGGTCCACACGACACGTCTGTGTGTCTCCAGCAGGGTCAGAAGTGCCCCGAGTGAGGGGAGAACTGCTCCTGAGGAAGGGGCTGCCCCAGCACCTCTGGTCTGGAAGTGCCCTGGGCAAGGCAGAGAGAGGGCCCTGTCTGCTGCTTCCCTTCCAGGCAGAGGCTTTACTTCGCCCGAACACAGGGAGAAAGCCAGAATTCTGGAAAGGGAACCTGTGAAAGCACGCTCAGCCACAGGCAGTAGGGGACTTTGGTTCAAATCCAAGCTGTGTGACTCTGGACAAGTCGTTTAACCTCTCTGTGCCTCCATTTCTTCATCCTAGGATGTGGCTATGATTTCCAGTACTTTTGCCGTGGAAGATCGGCCAGTCGGCAGACACATTTGGTGACTGAGAGAAGGAAAACCTCGGTGACAGCAAGCCTGTGAAGAGTCCAGATGGGGTCTCCGCTCCCCACCTGGCACAATAGTAAACAAGCGAAAGGGGGTAGTCAGACTTTCTCCTCTTGGCAGGTAAGGCTTCCTTGCTGGGCTTGCAGCCTGTCCGACGACCCTGATTCACACTGCTGGTTGGTTGGAAGACCCAGTCTTCTGGTTTCTGGACCATTTTGACAAATACCCCCAAAGGGCAGGTGGATAGCATCTCAGTGTTTTGTGGGTAAAAGCTGACCCAGAGAACGTGGCTGAGTTGAAGACTCATAGTTTTGCCCAGTGAAGGGAACTGATCTGGCCAGTTAGAGAGAGCTGGTAATAGCCCTGGTCCTCAGCTCCCTTTTAGGAGAAATAACTAACCCCCTTCTGCCCTTCCGAAATGAAGCTTATAGATGGTTTAACTCACATGCATACATTGTTTCAAATAATTCAAATTTCAAATCAATTTAATGCCCTAATCATAGTATGAAGGAGAGGTAACAGGCGTTAAGTTATGATGATCACATGCATATTTCAATACGTAAATTCTTGGGCCTGAACACACTGTAGGGAAATAAAGACCCGAGAGGTGATAGGCTCCGGAATGAAAACCAGCCTCTGAGAAAAGTAATGAGGCCAGAACTGTTTGCATTTCCTGGAGGATAAGGGGCTCTCCTTCCCTGAGGTGGGGACCACAGGCTGGGAGGACACAGGCGTCCAGCATGGAGGAAGTGAGGCTGTGTGGCCCCGTGGACGTGCTGGTCTGTGCACATGTGCAGGGTCAGTGGAAGTCCCCTCGTCAAGGTTGTTGAGACCCAGGATGGGCACGAGAGTGACATGGGCCAAGGGCATGGATTTCTTGTCTGAAAACCCCACACGTCTGGGCATTTATTCAGCCTCCAGTAGTTAAAGGGAACTTGGATTCCATATCCTTTGACAGATGATGAAAAAGAAAATGTAGGTAACCTTTCTGGTAGACCCCTGAGGAAATAACTGGTCCCCAAAGAAAGAAATATATTTAGTATCTTATTCTCACAACCGAGATTTTCTTGCTGTGGTTGAGTGCATGTGTACACACACACACACACACACACACACACACACACACACACATATCTTATGGCAATTATATAAAATGTTTTTAAGAACTACTCCTTGGTGAAATCAGGTGAGATCCCTGCATTTCCTGTGTCTCTGCCAACGTGGCAGCACCTGCTTCTAGGGCTGCTGAAGGGTCCTCCGTCTCCCCCCTTACGGGAGAGAGGTGGGTGCCTCCCTCCCCCCTCCAAGGTCAGGAGGTCCTATGCAGAGTCATAGCCTGCAGGGGAGGGGGAGGGGGAGGGGGAGGAGGAAGGGAGGCACGGGCTGTGTTCTTATAACAAACATTTTCTGTTTCTAATGTAAAAACTGTGCCTATCCATTCAAATTTTCTCTAGAAACATGGAAAATTATAAGAAAATAAAATTCACTTAAAATTCCAATACAGTTAAGTCCCCTACATATGAACGAGTTCCATTCTGAGATCGCATTCGTAAGTCCAATTTGTTCGTAAGTAAGTCCAACAAAGTTAGTCTAGATACCCAACTAACACAATCGGCTATATAGTACTGTACTGTAGTAGGTTTATAATACTTTTCACACAAAAAATACATAAAAAACAAACAAGAAATAAAGAAAACATTTTTAATCTTACAGTACAGTACCTTGAAAAGTACAGTTGTCTGGTACAACAGCTGACACACAGGGGCTGGCATCGAGTGAACAGGCAAGAAGAGTTACTGACTGGAGGAGGGAGAGGAGGTGGGAGACGGTAGAGCCGGAGGATCGTCAGCAATAGGAGACGGAGGGCAAGCTGCAATTTCACCCACGCCTGACATTAGTGCCACAGGTTCTGCTTCCTTGCTGGATTCAATTCTACCTACCCTCTTGAAAAAAAGATCCAGTGATGTCTGGGTAATAGCTCTTTTTACCTCATCACAGATGACATGGTAGCACTGGATTGAATTCTGAATGCCTATTGAAACTTCGTGTACCATTCTATGTTTGGGTCCTGTGCCTCAAAAACTAACAGTGCCACCTCAGATGAAGAAAATCTCCTTGCCATTTCCTGCGCCGTGAATCTCTTTGGTTCTTCAGTTACTTCTTCTTCCTCTTGTCTCTCTTTGTCCTTTCTCTGGGCCTTCAATTCCATCAGGTGTTCATTAGTAAGCTCCTCGTGTTGCACAGCAAGGAGTTCAATGAAGTCGTCCTCTTGTGGATCTAGCTCCAGCTTCTCGCTGAGGGTCACTACGTTGCTGAAGACCTCTTTGGACTCCTCATCCACCTTCTCAAATCCATGAAAATCATGAACAAACTGCAGGCAAAGTTTCTTCCAAACCCCATTCATGGTGACGGCCACACCCTCACACCAAGTGAAGTCAATGTTTTTTATGGCCTTGTAGATGTTATAGTCCTTCCAAAATTGTCTCAAGGTTGTTCCTGATTCGTCACTCACCTTTACTGCCTGGCAAAAAGTGTGATGTAAATAATATTTCTTGAAAATTGCTGCAACTCCCTGGTCCATAGGTTGGATGAGCAATGTAATATTCAGTGGCAGATGTACTACTTTGACGTTGGGATGAAAGTTGTCCATGAATGAGAGGTGGCCCGGAGCATTGTTGAGCAGCAAAAGAATGTTGAATGGGATGTCCTTCTCCAAGAAGTATTTCTCTCTCTCTGGGATAAAGTGGTGGAAAAACCAGTCCTGGAAAATGGCCCGTGTAACCCAGGCTTTGGGGTTACTCTTCCACACAACAGGAAGAGAGCCCTTGGCTATGTTTTTAAGGGCTCTTGGGTTCTCTGAATGATAAACTAAGAGAGACTTCAGCTTCATATCACCAGAAGCATTGCCACCAAACAACAGAGTTAGCCTACGCTTTGCTGCTTTATAGCCTGGCATCAACTTTTCCTCCTTACTGATGTAACTTCGGTCTGGCATCCTCTTCCAGTACAGTCCTGTCTCATCCACATTAAAAACCTGCTCGGTAAATACATGCCTTCGTCAATAATTTCTCGAAACATTTCAGGAAATTCCCAGGCAGCTACTGGTCTGCACTCGCTGCCTCACCACTTACTTTTAGGTTGTGAAGGTTGACTCTACCCTTGAACCAATGAAATCAGCCATGGCTGGTATTAAAAGATGTGCCCTCTGATTCTTCGCCATGTTTCTCCTTCAAGTCTTCATAAAGGCTTTTAGCTTTCTCTTGAATCACCATTAAGCTGAGCAGGACTTGACACTGATGTGATCCTGCATCCACACGCTGAGAAGTTTCTCCATCTCTTCCATCACTTTTCCACGCTTCTTCGATATTATTGCCTACATCATCGGCACAGCAGACTTCACATGTTCCATGATCTTGTCCTTGTTCTTTAGAACCGTGCCGATGGTTGAACAAGTCATGTTATAAGATCGAGCGGCGTCTACCATGGAGCCTCCAGACGCCAAAACCACTGTTATTAAATGTTGATCCATTCCACTCTTTTACCTCCTTGCCGAGTGTTTTCTAAGGGCATTGTGTGCATATGTATTTTATCTCACTACTTTTTTATTCAACGTTTGAACCAAAGCATTTTTTCATGATGTATAGTAAGCATAATAATTCTTATTATTAAAGAATAATTTGCCTGAAATTACTACAGAGTTTGTTTGGTTTAGCACACCATGAGGTGCTGATTCCAAATCTCTTCTCTGTTTGGGGTTGAGGCCACTGATTTGGAACAAGCTTAAGGGGAGGCTTAGACCTTCCATGTGGATGCACATCTCCCCTCTTTTGTCAGTTGAGGCTTCCAATCTTCTGAGATGGGATGTAAAGCCACACCTTGAAAAATCACTGTCCTAGATTATTCAATTAGCCATTTTTCTGTTTATTTTTTATCTTCAAAACTCTCCTTTATTTTGAATAATCAGTATTTAATGATTTGTTGGTGAAGTGATGCCAGCAGAATACAGTAATACAGATGCTCTTTAGCCATCCCAGTTCGGACAGGAAGCAGGCAGGACAGAACTTATCAGGAAGCGCTGCCCACATACAGGAAGAAACACTGTTTGGGAAGCCAATTCCTGGAGAAAAAAATTCTGAGCCCGACCACATTTGGAATGAAATTAAGGTAAAAACTAGAGTCTTGCTGTATTCCATGATCCAAAAGAAACTACATCTGCCTGAGCGCAGAAGCCTCTGCTTTTCCAGGGGAAACTGTATCACAAGAGCTGCGGAAGCAAAACTCCATCTTGCACACGTCAGGCAGGTGAGCGTGATATGAGGAACTGCCTGCTGAGGGGAAGTGGGGCCCCGAGCCTCAAGGTTTCCTTTTATGAGCCGATGTCACCTCTGCAATACAGGACTTCCTGGCTCTGAAATTCCCTCCAGCTCTGAAGACTGCACAAGCTTGTTGCTACTTGATAAATCTTGCAGCAGGATTTTGGCCAAAAGTAATAAAGCCTCACTTACAGAAGAGACCGACGCTCAGAGGGAAGGGGAAACATTTGTCCACCGCAATTACGAGGAGATGCTGGGCTTGGTGAGGAGGGGACAGAGCACTGCGGCTTCCTGCTGGGGCCCCATCATTGGGAGAGGAGTCCCATCATCCCAGGGGACAGAGAGGAAAAGCCGGGGCTGGGGCACAAAGCACAACCAAGGGCTCCCGTCCCTGAGCACCTGGACGGACCATCACGGTTGTCTGCACTTCTGGAAAACCACCATTGAAAGTGCTCCTTGCCAATAATTGCACGTGGACGACACAGGGGGGTGGAGGGCAAGGACCCACCCAGAGGAGGGTTAGCGGGCTCATAGCCCAGGATGTGTGTCTACTTGCACAGCGATGTCGAGTCACAGGCCAGCCTCCCAGCAGACATGGACCAACCTCTTCTCATTTGTTCAGAGGGGCACCTGTACCTCCCTAAACCCAGATGGTCATCCAAATTCAAATACCTGTCTAAATAGGTAAATCCTTGTCTAAATAGGCAAGTACCTGTCTCAACCCAGACACCCATTTCCAGCATCCTTGACAGCCAGTAGGGATCAGGTGACCCGGTTCTGACCAATGAGAGGTAAGGTGAAGGGCTGCTGCAGAATTTCTGGGGAAGGAGACTCCTTGCTGCCACTCCCCTCATCCCACCCCAACCCTATTTCCTGCCTTTGGACGTGGGTGTGCAGAGCTGACCGTGAGGCACAAAGGTATTTGGGTGACAATCCAAAGCCCTGAGGATGGCAGAGCAGAAGGATGAAAAGAACTGGGACCACTGATGATGAAACTGAGCAGGACCCTGGGGCCCTCCCAGGCCCCAAAGCCCCTCCAGGTCCCCAGTTTCTTGTTTGTAGGAGAAAGCTTTCAGCCTCCTCGACCTTCCCTGAGTTCCAAAGGGCAGATTCAAACAGTGACTAGTTAGGGGAGTGAGAGAATACAGAAAGAAAGAGTAGTGCAGCATGGGGCCTGGTCCTGTTTCCTCCTCCAGGTACATACATAACAGTTTGATACACCTCTCTGAGTTCATCTACAGGAGCCGATCAGAGGATGGTCACGCACCCTGCAGCCCTCCCCCCAAATTCTGCCTAGAAAAACTTTTGCCCCAAAACCATCGGGGAGTTTGTACTTTTTGAGCACGAGCTGCCCGTTCTCCTTGTATGGACCTACAATAACACCTTCTCTGCTCCAGACTCCGACATTTTGGTTTATCTGGCCTCACTGTGCATCGGGCACATGAACTTGGGTTTGATAACAGTGAGACCATGGAACCCCTGGACACGCGGACAGCCCTGACCCCTGGGCGTCCTAGGTTGTGAGGTGGATCGGCTCCATATCCTTAAAGCACTTTGAGTTCTGTGCTCTGTTCCTTGCAGCCAAGCATATGCTACTTGACAATATGTGCTTTAACTAAAGCTGCCTTTTTGAGACTATATTGAAAGAGTTTACAGTCTTCTTTCAATAAAGTATGCAGGAAATTTAACACATAAGGAAATTCAGCTTGTTATCATATATAGACAAGCTCTAAGCAAATGACTTAGACAAAGTTAAAAGTATAATTACCAATAAAATGATGAAGAAGGCCCTTATTCATAAGTGGACACTTCTCATTAGGAACAATATTTTCATACATATGCCATCGTTTTGTGACACTCATGTTAAGAAAGACAGGGAGATGGCAAAAAAAAAAATTGATAGTCCAGGGACTTTTGCTTAGAGCCAGAAGTGCATATTTTTGGCTTATGTTTATGGGCCAAACATTTTTTTGAAACCCTAAATTCATTTTCTTTTATGAGTAGGTAATATATGACTCACAATCAAAAAAACGCAAAGGGATATTCAGGTAAAAATCTCTCTCCATTGCCCCCAACCAGCCAATTCTCCTCCTTGGAAGCAAACAGCATCACTAATTTCTCTTAGATCTTTCCAGAGACAGGGGGTAGATTTTAAGAAGCGGTGGGCCAGCCCATCGGTGGAAGAATGGATAAAGAAGGTGTGATATATCTATACAATGGAATATTACTCAGCCATAAAAAAGAATGAAATAATGCCATTTGCAGTGACATGGATGGGCCTGGATATTGTCATATGGAGTGAAGTAAGTCAGACAGAGAAAGACAAATATCATATGATATTGCTTATATGTGGAGTCTAAAAATATGGTACAAATGAGCCTATTTACACAACAGAAATGGAGTCACAGATGTAGAAAACAAACTTATGGTTACCAAGGGGGAAAGGTGGGGATAAACTGGGAGATTGGGATTGACATATACACACCACTACGTATAAAACAGATAATAAGAACCTACTGTATAGCACAGGGAACTCTACTCAATACTCTGTAATGGCATATATGGGAATAGAATCTAAAAAAGAGTGGATATATGTATATGTATAACTGAGTCACTTTGCTGTACTGCAGAAACTAACACAGCATTGTAAATCAACTATACTCCAATAAAAATTAATTAAAAAAAGAAGTGGTGGGCCAGACGTTCTCTGATGTGAGCTCTCAGCTCTGCCCTTGTAGTTCAAAAATAGCCACAGACAACACCTAACAAGGGGATTTGCTGTGTTCCAATGAAATATTTACAGAAACAGGTGGCAGATGGGGTTTGGCTCACGGCTGACTCCAGAGATAGACTCCAGGATAGAAAAGGGCATTTGTCTAGTATTCTGCACCATCGATGTTTCACACATATTTACCTACTTTAGTCCTTGCGGCACTTCTGTAAAATAGACAGCCAGTTAAGAGAATCAAATACATTGTCCAGTGCTGCCAGCTTAGCGAACGACAGAGCCACGGTTCAAACCCAAAGCTTGTAGCTTCACACCGCGTTTTATGCTCATTTTGGAGAATTCCTGTTCCCCAACCTTGGAAGTGACAGAATGCCACAGACACCTTCATGATTTATTGTTAAGAGGGACTCTGCTGTCTGCCCTTCCCACACACCTGCTGACACATCGCTTTGCCTGAGGAGGAAGGAGCACCTGCAGGCAGGTGAGGGATCCCTAGGCCGCCTCCCTCAGTCCCCACACAGCGGACGGGCAGCCCGTGGAAGGAAGCCGAGGTGCATGCACGCAACATAGTATCTAACAGTGAAGCATCATTTATTCAACCATAACGGCATCCGTGAATGTCTGGCTTATTTCCAATTCCCTCCTTCTTAGTATAAACCAAGCTGCAGTGACATCTTTCTTCTCCTTCAGGAACAGCTAGGGCCCCATCATTCTCCCAAATGCCACACCAATTCACACTGCCAAGAGGAGTCCGATTTCTCCCTCTTTTGGGTGTGGGGAGGGTAGAGCCCGGGCTCTCATGTTTTACTTTGAGTCCTTTTATTAGACTCAGACATGGTGCCCTGGGCAGAGAATCTCACAAGAAGTGTCTCTAATTAATAAACTTCAAGTTGTATTTTCTCCCACCTATGAAGTCCCTTCAAAGCTCCCTCAAGAAGGGAAAAGGGCAAAAGCAAGATGTTACCACCAGTGGCTGGGAGAACCCACCAGCCACAAGGCAAGGGCAGGAGGGGCAGCAAGAATCAAAGCAGGTCTCCCATCGGATGTGGTCTGGGGTCTGTCCAGGGGTGCGGTTTACACAGCTTTACAGAAATGGCAGAATTAAGCCACCGGCGTCTGACTACTTATCACCTCTGAGATTTTAGCTCTTTCAGACTCAGCTCAGTTGCCCTGACCCTTGTGTGTGTGCCTGTGCATGTGTGCCAGTGCATGTGTGTGTGTGTGTGTGTGCGTGTGGACATGCATGTGTGTGCACACGTGTGTTTGGGTTGACTCAACCATAGCGTAAGCTAGATACAAAAATGTTTTACTTTATTTTATTTCATTTTCATATATTTCAAATATTTACACACCATGAAAGAAAAAAGAAAAATCTTTACGTAATGTTCAATCAATAACTGCTATCAATATTTGAAAGTTTTGTCAATCTGATGGATTATCATCGTTAGTTTCATTATGATTTCCTCCTTTTCTATACATTTACTAGCCATATGAATTGCTTATTCTGGGAATTGCCTAGTCTCATATTATATAATTTTTTCCCCATCCAGTTACTGTTATTTTTCTTGCATATTATAGTGTCTTTTTTTTCTACAATAAAGAAACTATCCCTTTGCCAATTACCTGTGCTAGAAATCACTTTGCCAATTATATATGCCAGGCTGCTTTTGTTAATTTTGTTTTATTTTGTCCATGAGCACATTTTAATTTTTTTGAAGTCAAATTTATCCATCTTTTTTTTCTTGCTTCTGGACTTTTCTGTGTTGCTGAGAGGGTTTTCCTGCACCTCAAGGGTATACACACATTCTACTGAAGCTGCTTTCATTCTCTCCCGGCCCTGCCACGCACATCTCACTGACGTGTGTGTTTGTAATTCTCGAACCAGATGTTTTGTTGTATTTGGCTCATTAATCTATCCAAAATTTATTTTTATGTGTAGAATGGTAGAAATCTTACTTTTTCAAAGTTGTATTAGTTTACTGTTGCTGCTGTGATAAGTTACCAAAGACTTTGTGGCTTACATCACCAGAGTTACTGTGTTCCAACTCTGTAGACCAGAAGTCCAATGAGGCTCATGGGCAAAGACCAGGCTGTGGGTTGGCCCTTTCCTTCCGGGAGGCTTGGCAGGATAGGCTCTCGCCTTTTCAGCCCCTGGAGGTGCCCATGTTCCTCGATCTCAGGACCTTCCCTCCGTCTTCAAAGCAGCACCGCCTCATCCTCGACCCTCGACACCAGTCAGGGCAGCTCAGCTTTCGAAGGCTCTCGGGATTGGTTTGGGCCCCCCAGGTGGTCCGGGGTCAGCTCCCCATTTCAAGGTCCATGAACTTAAGTCTGTGAAGTTCCTTCTGCCATGGTAAGTCATAGAGTCTAGGGGGTAGGTTGGGGGCTTTGGGGGTTATTATTCTGTTTACCACAAAATGGAGTGGATTTGCCAAAATTCAATGTATTGAATGATCCATCTTTTCCCCACTGTTGCACATCCTGCGTGTATCACATACGGATCTCTTCCTGGATTATCTGTTCTCTCCGGCTCATCTGTTTGCTTAGCCCTGTGTCAACACCACACAGATTTCACTACTCTGACTGCCTAGGCTGTTTTCATATCTGGTAGGGCAAGTATCTCATTAATATTGATATTTTAAAAAATTCTTACTATTCTTTTATATTCTCTTTTCCATATGAATTTTATAGACACCTTGACCAGGTTCATTAAAAATTACCATAGGATTTTGATAGCGATTTTTAAGTTTACTGATAGATTTAAGCATATTTCCATTTTTACAGCACAGGACACATCGACATCTCTTTCTCATTTTTACATCCTCTCGTAAATGTAGACCAAGTCATGTGGGTATGGATTTTTTTAACCCGCTGTGTATGCATTTCTTAATTGGCTTATTCCTGGGTATTTTATTATGTTTTCACTCTTTTGAATGCCATCTCCTCTTCTCCTGACCATTGCTGGTGAGCAGCTCAGTTGGCTTTCCTACAGAGTTGTTACCAGGCCACCTTCGGTACCCTTACTGGTCCCACCACTCGGTCGGTTGATTCTATCGGCGTTCTTAAGTAGACAAATATTTGGAGTTAGAATTTCAGAAACACAAATTAAGGTTGTTAATCATTTCCTTTCCGTTGCTTTGCCCTAAGGCTTTTCCACAGTCAAGAAAAAAGGCAGAGTTAAATAATTTCTTTAAGAGAATGTGCATTTACACCACTCTCAATTTATTCAGGAGAAAAACAGAATGAAAGCCAGGAAGGGGAAGGAGTGTTTTGGCTGGAAGGCCGGGGCCTCCCAGTGGGGAGGTGAGTTTGGTGAGTGAGCACAGAGGGGAGTAGACTGAGGGGACACTCCTCCCTCTGCTCAGGGATCCCAGCACCCTTTGCCACCCCCCCACCCCGCTGCCTCCTAGGGGAATTGCTCATGGCTGTCACCCCTCCAGTTCCTAATGCTCCTGTTAGGAGCTCAGGGCTCCTGGGGAAGGGTTCTGACCTCCCCTGGGTCTGGGATCTCCCCATGTGTCCTAGATGTGATTAGAAAAAGCATGGGGTGCCTTGTTCTGCTGTAGATCATAATAGACTATCAAGAACCCACATGTTCTGAGTCCTTCAGTGTTTTTGGAAAAGGTACAATTTCACCTTTATGCTCTTCATTCTAGAAGAATGCTTCCTGGTTGTGTTTGTGTGACTCTGCTTATTGCTGCCCGTTCTGCTTTTCATACATACACACGGTACACATACATAAATTATTAGCAATAGTGGTTTAAATTTTCCTGCCCTCTATCTTGTTTTCCGAATGCATCTTTTTTATAGCAGCCTGTTCTTGTTTTATGAATGCAATGCTTTTATGGTTCTCACTACTGATCACCAATGAGAAGTGTTTTTAGGTTGCTTTGTTCCTACATTTAACATCGTTTCAGTGGATCCATTTGATGAAGCTGATTCCTCTCTTTGAGTGACAAAGTCTTATATTTCATAAATTCTCTTATGTATAATACACATTATATTTATATATAACTATATGGTATATGCTATTATATTCATATAAATACATAACTTATATTTATAACTATAAATATATATTATACTTATCCACCATAAACAATTTTACTAATTGGTCCATTTTACTATTGGTTCCTCAATCTTTATTTCTCTCTTCTTTCCTAGGCAGCTTCTTTTGAGCTAATCAAATTATTAGTATTTAATTTTCTTGTCTACTATAATTTTATTGTATTTTTTAGTGGTTGTTCTAGGAATTTCAGTATGCACTTTCATTTGGCACAGTCTACATATAATTAACGTTGCATCATTTCATATAAAATATTCAAATATTACAGCAGAATAATTCCACTTACCCCACATAATTCATACATGTTATCATATATTTCCTTGTAAATATGTTATAGCCCTTAGCATCATGTTATTATATTTTCTTTAAACATTCACATATCTTTTTTTTAGTTGAAATACAGTTGATGTGCAATATTATGTTAGTTTCAGGGGCACTACAGTGATGTGACATTTGCATACCTTATGAAATGATCACAACTGTAAGTTTACTAACCATCTGTTCTCATACAAAGTTATTATCATTTTCTTGACCTTATTCCTTAGGCTGTATATTACATTCCCATGGATTTATTTATTTTAAAATTGGAAGTTTGCACTTCTTCTTCATCTATTTTGTACCCCCCACCTTCAAGTGTCTTTTAAGAAAATTATAAGAAGAAAAAGTATATAATCTTTCTATTAATCCTTTAATTTAATATTTCCAATGCTTTCATTCCTTCCCCTGGATTCATTTATCCATCTGGTATTATTTCCCTTCAACCTGAATAATTCCTTTACTATTTATTATTGTGAAAGTCTGTTGGTAACAACTTTCCTCAGATTTTAATTGTGTGCATATGTGTTTATTTCACTGTCATATTTAAGGATATTTTTGCTATATATAGACTATAGATTGATGTATTTTTTTCCAGCACCCTAAAGCTGTCATTGCTCTGTCTTGATCCATGGCTATAATAAGAAATCATGATTATTTGTATCACTAGTGATGCATAAATAGTACAGCTTTTTCCTCTGGATACTTTTAAGATGTGCCTAAGGTCTGAAGGTTTTCCTTGTATTCATTCTGATTGGGATTTGCCGAGATTCATTCATCTGTAAATTGAGGTTTTTCTCCATTTTTGGGGAAATTTTTGGTCATTAATTTTTCAACCTCATTCTCGTTATTCTCTCCTTCTGGAATTCCAATTACCCAACTGATTTTATGGCAAAGATCATAATATATTTTGATCTGTTTATATTTTTTCAAACTTTTTCTTCTCTCTATTCTTCAGACTGCACAATTTCTATTGATCTGTGCTTGAGGTCTATGACCCCTTTCTTTTGCAATCTATAATCTGCTTCTATAACCCATGGGAATTTATAATTTATATGTTGTAATGATCAGTTCTAGAATTTCCATTTGGTTCTTTTTTTACCATTTCTATTTCTACAGAGATTCTCTGTTCAATCACTACTATTCAACTTTTCCTTTAAATCTTTCAATGCATTTATATGCATTGCTTCAATGTTTTTATTGCTAATTTTTACATCTGTGTTAGCTTTAGGTGTGTTTCTACTGACTGCTTTTGTTTTTCTAGATTACAGATCATGGTTTCCTGCTTTTTTGTGTGTCTAGTAATTTTACATTGTATGCTAAGCCATTGTCTTCAGCTCTCTCAGCTGCTGGAGGGGGAAGCCAGGCCTCCCTTGGGGGGTTGGCAGCCCTCCAGTCCCTCCCGTGACGTCCCCACTGCTCGTGCTCAGGTGCTGTTTGTTGTCTATAAGGAGCTCTTCCAAGGAAGAAGAGTCAGAGTGCGGCTCCAGGGTCAGAAACGGCCCGGGTCTGCCTGCTGCTTCCCCCCTCTGCCAACGTCCGTCCTCACCCTCCACTTGGCATGAAGCTCCTGAAAGTGCCTTCCTCTGGCTGCCCCTGGAGAGCATTCTTGCTTCTCCCTCGAGGAGGTGGGCTTTACTGGGCCAGTGAAGCACTGTCTGCCATCCCCAAACCAGAAAGCCCAGGATGCTGGGGTCAGTGGTCTGGTTGCTGGCAGCATTATCCGGCTGTGCCTTACACTCTCAAAAGGACCATCAGGATTGAGGACTGGTCACTTACGCCAGGGTGTTCCCCAAGGACACTGGGGCTGCAGCTTTGGGGTCACCCGGAGCAATCACTGTCCCTGTGGTCACTCTGACCAGGTGTGGGCTCCATCCAGCTACTGGAATCACTTCCGGAAGATCTGGGGACAATCTGTGATTACTGAAGTCAGGAGAATTGGGGGCAAAACTTGTAGACTTGGCCTGGGAATTCCGGAGAAAGGGAAGAGACCCTTCTCTGAATCCTAGGATGGGTGCCTAGTTTAGGAGCCCAAGGAAAACAAACAGTGACTCTGTTACCATTCGCTTAAATGGAGAGCTCAGAAGTCCATTTCTGTCACTTGCAAAGCCTAAAGTGCAGGCTTCAGGTATTTGAGAGGAGGTGTTCTGTCTGGTCTGGTCCCCCCCAGACAGTCAGTGGGCGTCGTGGTACCAACAGCCGCAGGAAGGCTGAGAAGGTTCACGGGTTCCCACAAGAGCAGAGTCAGAAAAGGGGCTGGTGGGAGCCCAGGGCCCAGCCTCCTGCACACTCTCTGCTTCTGCGGAACCATTTCCAGCCAATCTCCACGCTGTACACTGCAGGGAAGAGGCAGGATGTTTTTTCAATCTAAAATTAAAGATTCCATGTTAAAAAATATATATATATATATGTATATGGACTTGACAGGATGTTTTCTAGGATGCCTTCCAGCTCTGACAGCCTATGATTTTATCTGATCAAATGAAATAAAATTCATTAAATGCTAATAAACTAAACTAAAATTCAAGATTCTTAGCTCTGTAACAGGCATCAGGTCAAGTCTATTTTAAATATCAAAGCTCTCCTCCAGATCAGTGATGCTTCCACTTAAGCCACACCAGTATCACCAGGAGAGCGGGTAGGGATACAGCATCCTTGGCCCCATCCCGACATCGGCTGAGGGGAGGCCCGCTTGCAGATGAGTGTTTGTGAGGAACAGAGCTGCACTGCCATCTCTGGGGCATGGACCAGCGCAGACTGCTGCTCTGGAAACACTCAGCACGGCCGCGCTGGGTCTGAAGGTTAATAAATGTGCTTGGCCTCCAACACCTGAGAGGAAAATAAAAGACCAAAGCCCTTAGTACTCTGGTTTCCGATCATTCTGAGTTGGCCAAAGACATCGGTGTTTTATGGGTGGAAACCCCCCAGCCGCACGGAGGCCTTCGTGGTCCCATCTGCACGTGTGTTAATGAATGAGCACCTGCTATGTGGACCTGACCCCCAGGAGCGGATGAAAGTCTCAACTTCGCCCTCTGCGCTCAGCACACTTGAATCATTTGAGGGCTGGACTGTTCTCAGGTTTACACGCAGCATCATTTTAATTTTCCTGTTAACATAAGAAGGCGTCGTGAGCAATGGATACTTGAAAATAGGACCCATTCTGATGCATAACCAGCTTCCCCCCTAAAGACCTAATGGTGAAAACGGAGGCTGTAAGTCACGTGGTGAGCTGAATTCAAGTTCCAGCTCTGACACGTGCTAGTTGCAGGAGTTTGGGAAAATTACCTCATCTGCAGTAATAATGTGCGCCTTATGTACTTGCATGCATTTCACTGTCATGATGAAGGGAGGTCTTCCAGTAAAGTGCTTTAGAATCATCTGAGGTCAGTTCCCTAGAAGCGGAGCATGAGCACGTGATTTATGGAGGGCGGGCTCTAAAGAGAAACCTGCAGGGGAGTGAGGGAAGCAGGGCAGTGGGGTGCCCGGGGCAGCCCCACGGAGCAGCTTACGCAGCTGGAGCCTGGATGCCCCAGCCCAGTTGAAGGTCACCAGCAGCATCTGCTAATGGTGTTTAGTGACCATTAGCTTGAGAATGAAAACAACAGCAACAAAAGAATTATTCACCCTAGGATGCTGAGATAATCCCAGGCCCTAAATTAACTGTATCAGCAAGAACATGTGCAAATTTTTCCGAACGTGTTTCAATCTGAGTTACCTGCTGATGAATACAAATAGTCTGGGTTACATGCAGGTAAATAAAAATAGCTCCACTTTGCATTTGCATCATATTTTCAAGTTTTCGAAGTACTTTCACACCTCATTTATTATAAAAGCAAAGCACAACCAGTCATCATTTTTTTTCTGAGAAATATGAACCTTGGAAGGCTGGAGGACAGAACTCAGACCTGAAAGACAGATGGGGTGTAATGTGCTGTTTCCTCTTCTCTGGCAGAATCCCCCCATCCTTCACCCCCTCACTTGTAAAGTCCTCCCCACGTCCTGGTCCTGGTGGGTTTAGCCACCTCATGCCTGAGCCCCCGAGGAGCCTCGTGCAGAACTCCACTTGACCTCTGACCTCTGACACTGTCCTGCTAATGCAACTATTGATGCATTTTCTTAGTGGAGAGGCCTTTCCTGGCCCTGCTTCCCTGGCTAAGCAGACGAGCACCATCCAGAGACACAGTGGAGAAATCCACGGCTCCCTCTAGACGGACGCTCCCCTCCCAAGCTCGACCCGGGTCTCTGCTATGAGATTCCCAGTGCCCCGGGCTGGCAGGGTCTGCAGTAAATCCTGAGGGTCTGGGTCACTCTGAGGGCCGGATGCCACTCCAATTGGTCTTTATTTCTGAGCTGACCTCCAAATTCAGCTAAGGTTTTAAAAATACTATTACCACTCAAGTTGGTAGGGTCTTCCCAGGATCTTGCGTCCAGAGACTTCCCAGTTAAGTCCTCACCATAAATAGGGCCTCACCTGTGTTGGATCTTGGGGTCCTGGAACATTGCTAGTCACAGTGTGGTCTCCAGACCTGCCCTGGGGCAACATCTGGGAGTTTATCGGGAAAGCAGACCCTCAGCTCCACCCTGGACCTGCATCTGAAGCAGAACCTACACTTTAACAAGACTCCCTTCCCCTGTGAGTCACGTGCACATCATCTCAGAAGCACTGCCCTGTGTCAGAGCTCTTCCGTTTTATTTATTAATTAACACATTTGGGTGAGAACCACTTTCTTCTGCGTGGAAGAACGTGACCCTGCCTCCCTTGAGGCCCCATGCCTGCTCAGCAGGATGTTTTGGGTTCCAAGAGGACTTGGTTTCTTTCCCTGGAATCCCTGGAGTGCCTGGTGCCCAGGCCACAGCCCGGCAGGCGGGACCCAGGGTTAGAGGGGGCGGAGTCCTCTTCTCTGGAGCTGGTCATCAACCCGACAGAGAACAGAAGTGGACTTGGCTCATCCTCCTGAGGTCAGCCTAGCCCAGGAGGGGCTGGATGGCAGCTAAATGACATGGCCGGGCCACCTGGCCCTCTCCTTGATGGCCGGGGTCTCAGCAGGCAACCCTGTGCTGTGAAGACGGCAGGAGCAGATCCCAAGCCTGGTGGCTGCTTGGGACAAATATGATGACGCTGCAGATGTGCCTGGGCCTCTGTCACCAGCCTTCCAGGCTGCCTTCCATCGAATCCTCACAACAGCTCATAGACGTAAATCCTATTGTTCCCTCCATTTTGCCAATAAGGACACTGCGGCTTGGAGAGGACTGGTCACCTGCCTGGGGTCGTGCAGCTGGCCGGTGCCGGGTCAGCCTTCGCACTTAGGGCCAACCCCAGGGCCATCTTCCACATGAGCTGTTTTAGGTGTACTTACAGCCAAAGATCTGTCTGTTTAAATAGACGGTTTAAGGGTAGACCCTCCATCCTTGGGCTGTGATGGCACAGAGCTGGAGGAGTTCCAGACCCGCACCGGCTGGAAACAGACCATGAAAGAGCCTCAGAACCCAGCCCCCTTCATGATGCCTGGGAGTCAACAGGGAGGGGTGTTCTCTGGGCTGGGGGGTGGGTGGGCCTTGAGGGCAATGACCTGAGCTCCCCAGGTGGCATGACAGTGGGGCAGGAGCTCGGCCAGGGCCTGGGCATCTCCGCTGCCCTTCATCCTCTGTCAATGAACACAGGTCTAGTTTCTCCTATCACTTCCTTCTGACTTCAAGGTCCCTGTTGGCCAATTGAGCCTGAAGTAGATTTAGCGGAAAGGGCTTGGGCTCCTTGTGCACACATTATCCCCCAAAACAGACAGCTAACGTCTCGGTTTTAAAAATTAGAAAAGCAGCCAAGGAGAGCTGCCCCAAATCATGAATAATCTGGTTCTAAGACTAGTGGGAAAATCTCACTCTGCACAGAAAGGGACTCAGATGGATCATTTTGGCATAAACATCACTTTTCAGCTCCAGAGAGCGTGGCTCAGGGCGGAATTCTTCCTGTCCCCTGTCGCCTGTAAACCGAGGAAGGGGCTGGCTTCCTAGCGCAGAGCTGAAGGCTCACGTTCTTCTGGGTGTGATGTTTAATGCTGATACCTGGGTAGACTCGGTGAGTCGGGGGCCCAGATGTTTTCTGAGCAAACGCGCACACGATGCGGAAAGCTTGGGGACGGGTCCGCCCGCTGGCGTTATTTGTTCCCGCGTAATTGGCTCGTTCAGTGGGATGTGTGAGGCGGCTGCCATATGCTTTCTGCAGCCCCAACGGAGCTTTCTACTCCAGGCCGTGCATGCGAGTGGGTGTGGACGTGTGCGTGGATGTCACATGGGCTGCGCTCAGCTGAGGGGCTGTGGCCGATGTGTCCAGGGCCCACCTGTACCCCGAGTTCACCTGGAGCTGTGGTGGTCAGTTCCACGTGTCCTGAGCACCTCTCCTTGCGCCCCTGTGGGGGTCTGCGTCCCTGCCTGTGGCTCCCTGCAGCTTTAGGGCAGCTGGCTGGGAACTTGCAGGGCATCCTGGAAGGGCCAACCAGGGACAACCCTTGGCCAATGAGGCAAAGGAGTCATTGGATAGATACCCAGGTTCCCTGTTCCCCAGAAAGAAAATTCCCAGGGTTTCATAGCAGCTGTCCCGGAGCATGCAGGCCAAAGGCAAGAGATCTCACAGTTCAGTGTAAGAACATCCTTCTTCCATTGAGTTCAGTCTCCCACATGATATGATAGAAAAAGAGCTGGAGGATGCTTATAGGATTAACACGGTGCTTTATTCTCAAACCTGCTGTGTGTTCCAGGCTGCTGGTCCCAAGGTGCTGGGGTGCTTGTGCCATTTGTCCCCAAAGAACCTCCCACCAGGAGTTTGCCTGATCGTCTCCATCAGTCATTGTTGTTACACCGCAGACACTGTTAGGGGGACTCAGAAATTCACCATAATATGGCCCTTTTGATGACTTTTCCCACACCATGAAGTGGACGGAGGAAAGAAAGGGTTATGCTTCTAAGGCCAAACACATCAACGAAATCAATCAAATTCAGGCAAAGAAAAATAAGACAAAAATCAAGAAATAAAAATGAAAGCAGAAGCTGGGATTTGGGAGCAATTGTGATCTTTAAAATCACCGTAATTTGGGAATTCCCTGTTGGTCCAGTGGTTAGGACTCGGCGCTTTCACTGATGGGGCCTGGGTTCAATCCCTGGTCTGGGAACTAAGATCCCTCAAGCCGTGTGGCTAGGTGAAAAATAAATAAATAAATAGATAGATAGATAAAATCATTGTAATTTATAAAGTTCCAAATAATTGGCTGTTGTGCCTGTCTTTGTCCATGCATGTGTGAGGACCAGGATGGGCGGGGGGGGGGGGGGGCAGTGAGCTGCCTGCTTTGTGAACTGCAGCAAACATCACACCCTCTGGGCTTTCTAGGACAGTTAGTTTACCTTAAAAAAAAAAAAAGATTTTTAAACTCATGGTTAAGGACTTCCCTGGTGGTGCAGTGGTTAAGAATCTGCTTGCCAACGCAGGGGACACGGATTCGATCCCTGGTCCAGGAAGATCCCACATGCCGTGGAGCACCTAAGCCTGTGCGCCGCAACTATTGAGCCTGTGCTCTAGAGCCTGTGAGCCACAACTACTGAGCCCGTGTGCCACGACTACTGAAGCCCTCGCACCTAGAGCCCGTGCTCTGCAAAAGAGAATCCACCACAATGAGAAGCTTGGGCACCGCAACAAAGAGCAGCCCCTGCTCACCACAACAAGAGAAAGCCTGTGCGCAGCAATGGAGACCCAACACAGCCAAAAATAAATTAAAAAAAAATAATAATAAAACAAAAAAACAAAGAAACAAAAACTCATGGTTAAATAGGATTTAATTGATATAATTTCACAAATATTTTACTAATACACATATTTAATGCATTACTAATACTAATATACAAATATCCCTACTAATTACAAATGATCAAAGCACACATCCTTTTTCAATATTTTATTGATATGTAATGTATATATAGAAAGTGCACAGATTGTAAATGTAAGGCTTGATGAATCTTCACAAGCAGGACACAGATGTGTGACCAGCACCCAAATCAAGAAACAGAACGTCAGCAGCACCCAGGAGCCCTTTGTGCCCTTCCTCCCGCAGCTACTTCCCTGCTTCCTGGAGGGGGCCACTGCCCTGACTGCATAATGTAGATTAGTTTTTATATAAATGGAATCATACAGTACATCCTCTGGAATCTTACCCTGTGTACTCGTGTTCATTTAACTTTTGCTTAACAGGTATTATTTTTTGGTTTATAAAGTGTGTTTACTGCCCCTACATGTTGCTGCTTCTCACCAAGTTTGGTCTGATTTCTGCCCTCTGTAACCTGCCACTGGGGTCTTCTCTGGGTCAGCAGCAATGTTGAGGGGGCCTGGGGAGAGTCTTGAGCTTGTAACAAGGGAAGGAGCAAAGCCCCTGCAGCTTTGGAGGAGAGTCGTTGTGCAGATACCCTCTGGGCCTCCAATGGCAGAGCCCAAGCTGGTCTGGGAGCATTTATCAAGCACTTCCCATAAACCCTGCTGGGTGTGGGACCCCAGAACTACATGACCATCAAGACTCATAATTATGGCTCTACTAAGGACCTGTTTGTCATAAATCTTCAACAGCAATGCTATTAATAAAAATAACAATAATAAAATAAATCATCAAATGCCCTGAGCACATGCAGGACGCTGTGCTAAGAACTTGCCAGAGTTTGCCTTATTCAGTCTTGATAAGAGCTCTGTGAGCTAAGGGTTCTCATCCACATTGCAAGAGTCAGGCCACATGGGCTGCTGTGACAAACAGCCCCACCCTCGGGGCATGCGTTATACTTGAATGCAGTCAGCAGGAAAGCCTGTGATGCTGCCCTCTTCAATGCTTGCTCCGCAGAGCTGTGGTTGATTGCATAAATGGACGTGGTTCTTCCCAACTTGCCCATTAGCAGCTGGACACTACTCCCCACCCCTCGAATCCGGGTTGGCCTTGGGACGTACTTTGGCCACTGAGTTTGGGGTGATTTGTTATTCAGTGAAAGCTGACTGATGCAGTTGTTATGAGGGTTGGGGGAGACTCCCAAGATCTTGGAGGTGGGTGTATGGCCAGGGAGCAGCATACACAGCTTCCCAGGACCCAGTCCCGAAGCCCCAACGTCATGGCAAGGGAGGCTGGGAATGCAGCTTTGTCTTGAGTCTAGGTTTGCTGAATTACAGCCTTGTCGCCACCACACCCATTTTATAGATGAATAAATTGAGGATCAGGTAAGTCAAACAGCTTTGCAAGATCACACACCCAGAAGTGGCAGATTTAGGATATGAACCATCTTATGACCCTGGAACCTAAGCCCTTTGTCGTGGTGCATGTGCTCATTGCTGCGTGGAGAGAGACACGTGTTCCTTGCAGAACTAGCTTCTACAGATGAGATGAGAAGACTTGATACAGACTGTGATGAAGCACAGGCCTCCAGTGCCCTTTGTCTACAAGGTAACAGGAGACCTAACAATGCCCACATTTGTGTTCCATACTGTAGCTCCTACAGATCTTTTACAGGTATCATCTTCTCTGATCTTAACAATAATCCTGTGACGTTTTTATAGTTTTCTAATCCAACGGATGAGAAAACTGAAGCCCAGAAAAGCTGCCAGCCAGTAAGGGTGGAGGTGGGCTTGAGACACAGGTCTTTCAAGAAAAAGTTCAGCCTTCTTCCCTGTAAAAGTGAACTATTAATGAAATGAGAGCTTTGAGAGGAAAGAGGAAACTGTCCAAAACATTTTATGTAGAGGACACAGTGGATGACATTGGCATGAGGATCTTTGGATCCACTGTCTGTGGATGGGGAGAGGATATTGTGGAATCATGTCGTTGTTGTTTTCTTTTGCTTTTTTAGCCTGTAAATGTTATGCAAATTGAGCTCGAAATTCCAGAGAAGCCTCGGAGAAGACTTCCTGGGCAAGAGGTGCTTGAGGTGTGTCTTCCGGGAGGCGTCATATCAGAAGGTAGGGGATCAAGCCGGAGTCGCAGGCAGGGGCTGAAGGAGGAGCACGAGAGGCAGGTGTGCGGGGTCACAGGCCGAGTGGGGGGCCTGGTGAGTGGCCCCCCGAGATGCCCTCTTGTCCCACCACAGACCCTGGCTCACCCGTGAGCAGTGGGAGGCCTCACCACCGTCACTACATTTTATCACAGTGAGAACTGATGTGATGAAAAGCAACTCAGTTCAACCACCAGACAGAAGTAATATGGAAAATAAGCAGGGAATTCCTTGGCGGTTCAGTGATTAGGACCCTGCGCTTTCACTGCCATGGCCTGGATCTGATCCCTGGTCAGGGAACTAAGATCCTGCAAGTTGCATAGCGTGGCCAAAAAAAAAAAGCAAATCAGACCCTCAAGTGTGATAAATGAACAATGGATGTGCTTAATAAACATCCAGCTGCCTGTTGTTGAAACTTCAAATGTGTCATAAAATGAATGATTTTTCCACCAAAGCTTGGTTATAGAATTATGTTCGTGATATATTTCCATATGTCAGTGGACATATTTCACAAAGGAAAAGAAAGCAAAACTGCCACAAACAGAAAGAGGTACCGATACTAAGAAAGAGGCATTAATCAAAGAAATTTTGCAATAATCTGGAGAATTCTTACACACACACCCTGTGGTGAGCTCATCTATCTGCACAAGAGCCCAAGGAAGCAGTGGTTGGTTTGATAAAAGTTTGAAAGGAAAAAATTATCATGTTTCCCATGAACCATAACATCAATCTCATGCTCTCCCTGAAAGTGTAACCTTCCAAAAGTCAATTTATGACTGGGAATTTAATTACTTTTTGACACCCTTCCCTGGACATTTGGTTGAAGCTTATTGCTTTGAATTGATAAGAGATTCCAGGTATCTTGTCCTGTTGTCCTTTCTTATGGCACAGGGTTTTTAAATGTTTTGCCATGCTGTCACCTTGCAGTTAATTGAGATTAAATTATGTCATAGCAGATCCACAGGAAGAGGACAGAAAGAATGGAGGGGAGAGAATGTTCGAAAATAAACATTTTCAGAGCCAGACAAGGTAGGACTTAGATCAAAATGGCCCACTGAGTGCTGTGTGTGGGACATGAAATAAGATACAGTGGAGAGGCTTTTAGAAAACTAAGAATAGAGAGATATCCTAAGTGTTCTGGGTGGTGGTGGTCGTCATGGTAAGATAGAGAGACAAGTGGGAATCTGATTGCCGTCAGGTTTCTTCTCATTGACAAGCAACAATGGAGAAATACACCCAAACGATCCCTGAGGTGGGAAAATAAAGAAGACCACGAACCTGAAATTCTATAGCTCAATGTGGTCTTATTCCAATGGAAGGGTTAATAAAGGTTGTCTAAAATAAAAAAAATTCAGAAAATTTACCACCTCTTTAAAAGATCTCTTTTAAAAAAGATTCGTTCTTTATAATGATTACAGGGAGTACTCCAGAAAGAGGAAAATTAAACTCAACACTTTTAAAAGGGATATAAGAGGCAAATAAGAAACATAGAAACCTCAATTTTTTTGGTACAATTAAAGTTAATTTTTTAATAAAAAAATAAAGGAAAGCAAACAATAAATCTATGATTAAAATCAACAGGCAAAACATAGAGGGAATTTTCTCAGTTTGATAGAGGAAACCAATAAAAACCTACAGTTGGCATCGTGTTTAATGGTGAGACTGAGAACTTTCTCCTCTGAGCTGTTTCTACTCCCAATACTTCTGACACCAAATGTGTGAATTTTTCCCCACAAAGACCAATTCACCAACTCTTTGGACATCAATTAGGTGTCCTACCATCCAATTCAATTCTGACAGCAACTACCCAGAGTCTGTGTAGACCCCAAAGGGCCAGGGCTCAGACTCACTTCAGACCACAGCTTCAGGTCAGGTTCTGTAATTTGCTAGAACAGATCACAGAACTTGGAAGTCAGAAGGAGGGGTACACCCTCGTGACACATGAATGCCTTCACTAACCTGGAACTTTTCTGAAACCCGGTTGTTTAAGGGTTTTTACGGAGATGACATTTGATGATTGATTAAATCATTAGCGATTGGTGATTGAACTCAATCTCTAGGCTCCCTCCCCTGGAGCTGAGTGGGGCTGAAATTTCCAGCCTTCTCATCATGCCTTGTCTTTCTGGTGACCCTATCCTGAAGCTGTCAAGGGGACTGCCAAGGGTCACCTAGAATGAGAGCCATTCCTATTACTCTAATCACTCCGGAAGTTCCAAGGGGTTTAGGAGCTCTGTGTCAGGAAACAGGGACGAAGGCCACACATATATTTCTTATTGTATCACCCCTAAGATCAGGAATGAGGCAAAGAGGTTCACTCTTACTACTCTTTTCAACATTATACTGGGGAGTTTAGGTGGTGCAATCAGAGAAGAAAAAGGCATAGAAGACCCACAGAATAGAAAAGAAGGAAAACCATCTTCATTCACAGACAGGATCGTCACATGATTCTCTGTATAGCAAGTCCTCAGGAATTCACACCCATTTAAAAATCTACTAGAACTGATAAGTGAGTTTAGCAAATTTGTAGGATACAAGATCAATATACAAAACTAGATTGTATTTCCATGGACAATCCACAATGAAGTTAAGTGAACAATTCCATTGACAATAGCATCAGAAAGAATAAAATACTTAGGAATAAATTTAGCACAAAGCACAAGACTTGTATACTGGAAACTATAAAATATATATAAAAATTTTAAGAAAAAATTAAGCATCACTAAATAAATGGAGATACAATTCATGTTCATGGATAGGATGACTCAATATTGTTACAATGGGAAATCTCATCCAATTGATCCATAGATTCAATATAATTGCTATCAAAATACCAGCAGACTTTTGTAGCAGTTGACAAACTGATCCTAAAATGTATATGGAAACGTAAAGCATCTGGAATAGCCAAACAGTTTTTAAAAAAATGAATAAAATTGGAGGACTTAAGTTTCTCAATTTCAAAACTTCCTGTAAAGCTGAAGTCTTTAAGACCAGTAGAAGCTGGCATACAGATAGATATATAAATCGATGGAACAGACTGAAAGTCTACAAATTCATTCTACGTTCACGATCAACTGATTATAACTAACATATCAAGGCAATTCAATGGGGAAAAGGATAGTCTTCAACAAATCATGTTGGAAATATCTTAAAAAGATCAATTTGGATCCTTTTATTTTTCCATACAAAAAACTTAAGACAGATCATAGACAAAAAATGAGTTAAAACTATAGAGCTCTTAGAAGAAAATATAGAAAAAGTCCTTAGGACATTTTATTTGGCAATAAATTCTTAGCTATGACACAAAAAGACTGATCCATAAAGAAAACTTTGATGAATTGAACTTCTACAAAATTAAAAACTGTTTCACTTCAAAAGACATTATTAAGAAAATAAAAAAAACAAGATCAGATCATTTTTCTGGCAAATCATATATCTTGTAAAGGATTTGTATCAGTATATATAAAGAATTCTTTACAACTCACTTCTAAGAGGACAAATAGCATAATAAAAGCGGGCAAAACATTTGAATAGACACTCCACTAAAGATGGGTAGATGGCCAATGGGCACATGAAATGATCATCAGTTATGGGGGAAACACACACTAAACCACAATTAGATGTCTCTAGTGTAAGACTGACAGTAACAAGTGTTACAAGGATGGTGGCGGTGGGGGGGCGACTGGAAACCTAATTCATTGCTGGTGGGAGTATAAAACGGCATAGCCACTTTGGAAAATGGTTTGGCAGTTTCTTATGAAGTCACACATCAATTTTACATATGACCCAGCAATTCTATTACTAGGCATCTATTCAAGAAAAATGAAAAGATATGTCCACACAAAGCCAAGTGTGCAACTGTTTATAGCAGCACTGTTAGTGATAGACAAAATAGAGATGACCCAAATGCCCATTAACCGGTGACTAGATAAAAATGTTGGATATCCATACACTGGAATATTCTTTGACAATGAAAAGGGGTGAAATACTGACACGTGCTACAACACAGATAAACCTGGACACATTTTGCTGTGTGAAAGGAGTCAGACTTCAAAGACTGCATGTTGAATGACTCCATCATATGAAATGTCCAGAAGAGGCGGGTTAGCGCTTTGCTGGGGCAGGGACTGGGGTGGGATGGATAGAAACAGTCATGTGGGTTCTTCTCATGGTGATGGACATGTTCTTGACTGGATGGTGGTAAGGGTTGCACATCCCTGTAAATGTATTAAAAATCATTGACTTTTAGTTTAACCAAGGGAAAATTTTATGGTGTGTAAATTATACCTCCAGAAATCTGTTAAAAATAGAGACAAAATGCCATGTGAAAAAAGTGTTTGCAGTACCTACAGTAGGCAATAATATTCATAAAATATAAGTATCTAAAAATTGGTAAGAGAAAAAAATCAACACAATGAAGTATGTGCAAAGAGTGTCAACAGGAGAAACAAAGAAGGATAAACACCAAGAGGCTGAGAAACAGGTGGTAACATCCTCAAATTCACAGTCACCAGAAAATGGTGGCAGCCACGAGGTGTCACGAGATTGGTTAAAAAAAAAAAAAAAAAAAGACAGAGTAATGAGGATTTATGTTGGCAACTGGTTCTGAGAATTAGGTGCCCTTATTCACTGCCAGTGGGACTGTGCTTATGTTTACACACACACACACACACACACACACACACACACACACACACCTGATATAAGAGGGGGCATTTCAGAGGGAAGCAGGCGCCAGAAGACAGATGGGAGGAAACTCCCTGCCCCAGGTGTCCCGTCCCTGTCACTGTGTTCCCACAGAGTGTGACCCTGAGCATCTGCAGCGCCCCCATGCCTCGGCTCTGAGCTCGAAGCAAACCTGCTGGGACTGTGTGTGGAGCCCAAGCGTGCAGGCTGTCAGCACAATCATGTTTATACTTTTGTAACAGATGTTGAAACAGGGCTCTTCCTGCACCAGAGCTGACTGAGGGGCCAAGTCGACAGATAGGAATAGAAAACTGCTGGTTAATTGGCTCACTGAATTCTGATTATTAGAGAATCCTATATACGAGTAAAGATACTCATGCAGGAAGTGCACTGCCCACCCCACTCCCTCGGGAGGGAGTTTGTCTAAGGGTCCCAGGGCAAATGTATTTGTTGTATTTGCATTGTTCTATTTATTATAGGAACTGCATATTTTTTCCCCTTCACCACTGTGAATTACTTTATTGTTAAAAACAATCTAATAGAAAAAAAAAGACAATATAATAAAAAGATTGCATTCATAAGAATAGCAAAATTATATAATGCTAGTACTAAAGCTAGAAGCCATATGCAATTATTATATCTCTGGAGCTACTAAACTTTTGGACAATCTCCAAGAAGGCCTGAAAAAAATGAAGTTATTTACCATGTACTTGAATAAAAAGACACAATATTTTCACAAGGTCATTTCTCCCAAGATTAGTTTATAGATTCACTGCCATCCTAATTAAAACCACAACAGTAATTATCATGACCTGGACAAGCTAATTCTAGAATTCATATGGAGTTCTAGAATAATCAGAATAGATTTCAAATCATATATAATGAATGTGGACTTGACCTACTAAACTACATAATGGTTGTGGACTTGACCTAATAAATTATATAATGATTGTGGGCTTGACCTACCATCTATCATGAAAACCATGTTGGGATATTTGGGTTCTGTTTCGTTAGAATCCTACTTAACACCACTCATAAAAACAAATTCAAGGTGTATTAAATATGAAAACTAACAAATCCAGCACTGTCTCTAAATTAAAAAAAATTAGTAAGTACAAAGTAAGAGAACATATATATCAATGGGGATAAAGAAAGCTTTCTTTAAAAGTGCATTTAACATAATTGTTATAAAAGAAAACTAATACATTTGACAAGATCAAAATTAATGTTTTCTCCATACCTAAAATCAACATAAAAATATCCTAAAAGATGAGAGGCAGAGAGAAAATACTTGTGGCGTATACAACAGTGTTAATGTCCAGAACGTACAGTAAAATTCTAATTAGATTCATATAAAAATAATTCAATAGAGAAAGATACTAACAGGCAATTCAGGGTAAAGAAGATGGGAAACAAATCAATCTCTTGTGTCCCTGTAAATTGACGTATAGTTATTCTAGGAAGGAATAGGCAATACTTTAAAAGAATGCGGTAGATCTTTATATAACGATGTGGACAGTACCTCTATGATAAATAGTTAAATAGACAGTTAAATGAAAAAGACACAGTGGAAAATAGTAAGTTGGTTATGGTATCAATTACCAAAACTCAATAAACGAAACTCCCAGATGAACACACCCTCCGATTCCCGCAAAGAATCTGTGTAAACGCATAAAAAAGTCTAGCAGGACGCTCAACAAATTGGTTACAATAATGAATTCCCAGTGTTTCCTTCTGTAATTTTACAAACTCGAAAACACTGTTGTTTTGGGCTCCTGAGTGTGATGAGCGGCTGCTGGCGGTCAACCACCTGCCCGTTTTCCCACCTGTTCTAGGCGGGACCACACTTGGTCCTCATCAGGGAAGTGGTCGGGAAGAAACGTTGCTGGGGAGGCAGTTCCCGTGATCATCGCAGCAGCAGACGCAGAGTCTGCGAGCGCTTCGTTCACCTGTCAGGAATGAGAAACAAAGTGCCGCCCACCTTCCCCGGGTGGAGCAGCTTTGCTGCGATGCTCACCATCTTATCAGCCCCACAGCCTCTTTTTTCCCATTTCCAGCTCGTCTCGGTTGTCAAAAATACAGGGAGGTTCACAGCACATTCTCCTCACAGGCAGCTGGGTGTGTTGCCAGCAGGAATTGGCTGGACGTGCAGAGAACAGGTTCCCCTGAGCAAGAATCATTCTTTCCACTATTCCTGAACCCACGAGAACATAAACGACAACACAGTTTAACCCCCTGACTCACAGCAAATAAAGCACCTCCTCAGATGTCAGGAATAAAGCCATCACCAGGCTCCCGGCCACACCAACAAACAAAAGATAACCGTGCACTTTGGCCCAAATTGAATGAAGACATTCTTCCAGATTTTAGTAAGGCATTTGCTTTATGAAGGTGGAAAACCTGCTTTTTCTTTTCAGTTACCTTCCATCAACTAAAACAAAGCAGTAGAAACAGGCTTGGGCTCAGGGCACAAACTCACCTTCCTTTGTAAAGCCCTGAAGAATTCACTAGGCACGTGTGCCATGCACCTCGCCTTCGGACCTGAACACGTTCCCGAGAGGTGGAAAGCTCTAGAGGAAGAAACTACAATTTACAAACCTTTGGCGATTTGCCCAATCACAAAACTTGGAAGCGCCAAATCAGGAGCCTAAACCCCGGTCTGTGGCGTCATTCCCTTCCAGGGCCCTCCTGTTTCACTTGAACTGTCGTTCACTCACCCCTTTCGGGTGATGGCAGGAAGAAGAGGAGCCATCAGCCTGGTCACACCTGCCCTGTGCCTTCCCGGGCCACGCGCACGACTTCCCAGGCTCCCAGGCGGCATGAAGTCGAGGGGCTGAGACCTGGCAGGGCAGGGGCTGCAACTCCCCATCCACGTCTCCTCCACCACCTCTCTGTACCCCTGAAAAGACATGGGCATCCCTGGTACCCAACAGATTCCATCCAGGCACCAGGTTCTTTGCTTTCTCTGGCACCAAAGAAGTTAGTGCAGCATCCTGCAGGGATCAGCTCCCCAGGCAACCTCCAGCTAATGAGGGTTCAGGGTTAGAGAATAAAAGCCTCACCGCCCCCCCTCATGCACAGTCCTACCGGGGGCGGGGGGCTCTACGTGCTCCTCAGAGGGTCCCGGGGGAAGCGAGCCCCATGGCCCATCACAGTGGCTGCCCTTTGAAGCATCCTTCGTTTGGCTTTTATCCTTTCTCTGTCTCACTCCTGCTGCCTGTGATCATTTTCCAAATAAAGTATCAGCATCCAAATCCTGTCTCCAGCTCTGCTTCGGAAGAACTAAACCAGTACGATACATATGCTTTTATCTTGTTCATGTGTGTTCTCCAAGGGCCTGGAGTAGAGTGGATGTTTGTCGAATGACTTTTATTTTTATTTTTTAAAATTTATTTGTTATTTATTTTTGGCTGTGTTGGGTCTTTGTTGCTGTGCGCGGGCTTTCTCTAGTTGTGGCGAGCAGGGGCTACTCTTCATTGCAGTGCACGGGCTTCTCATTGCGGTGGCTTCTCTTGTTGCGGAGCACGGGCTCTAGGCTCACGGGCTTCAGTAGTTGTGGTTCGCGGGCTCTAGAGCGCAGGCTCAGTAATTGTGGCGTACGGGCTTAGTTGCTCCGCGGCATGTGGGATCTTCCCAGACCAGGGCTTGAACCCATATCCCCTGCATCGGCAGGTGGATTCTTAACCACTGTGCCACCAGGGAAGTCCCTCGAATGACTTTTAGTTACAGCAACTCCCCTTGAATCGTGTGTTTCTAAGCAGTGGGTGAAGTCAAGTTAAATGACGGCAACAATAAAAACAAAAATTAATGGTAAATCCACCTATTTCCCCTCTTGTTGGCTGGCTGCACAAGAGTATGGGAGAGACTCAGATCTGGACATTTTTGTTTCAATTTCTGTGGTTAAATATCTAAGCCACATCCATACCTGTGCCCAAAAGCAGTACATGAAAATCGGTGCCTAGGCTGTGATTTCTTTTTCACAGATTGTTGGGGTGGGGTGGGGGGTAGGTTTGACCTCCTGAGGCATCATCATAAAGATCGTTGTCGTCCCATAGTCAGGTCCTTCCCCGGGGACAGCCCAGGTCCCATGGCTGCAGGGTCCTGTCCAGGGTGCAGGGAAGCCAGGGGCCAAAGCCAGGAGCTGCTTAGCTTCCCACTTCCCTCTCTCCTCCCCCTCCTGTGGTCCCTCCTTCTCTCCTCGTCACTCTCCCCTGGCCTTCCCCTCATGCCCATGGGGGTGTCTGGGGAGCTCTGGTTTTCAGCCTCGAGCTGCTAGCCGAGGACAAGAAGATCTTGAGTGATTGGGGTTTGGCCTCAGGCACAACCTGAGTGCCGGCTGTGCCTGAGACTGGGCTTGAGGTCTGGGGCACGAGCTCGGCCTGACAAGAGAGGGACACTCTGTCTCCAAATGCCTTTGGCCCTGCACATCCGTCCCCCGGACCTTACTGCAGGTGTGGCCTGGGGCTGCGCTCAGGACAGAATGGAGCCTCAGGGATGCCCCTCTCCCATCAGAGCTGGACGGTCTCCAACGTGGGGCCTCAGGAGGAAATGAGAGCAGAGCTGCAAATTGCTCCCTGATTTCCCCTGAGCCCCAGTGCGGGGGGGTCTCTAATGAGGTGGGGTCCAGGTGGCCAGAAGGGCTCCTGTCTTCCCTGGGATCTGGGATGCTGTGGGCACTGGGGGGGTTTCCTGGGATCCAGGGGTGACCAGCCCTGAGCTTACTGCACGCGGTGGAGGGTCTGGTGCTTCCAGGTCTCTGTCCCTCGGCAGGGACGCTGGACACACTTGGGTCCCTGTCACACCCACCACGCTGGCATCTGGCCCAGAGGGACCTTCCCGGGAAGAAAGCCAGGCGTGAACCGTGGCTAAGAGACCCTCGCAGCCCAGGACCAGCCGAGACTCGCAAAGCCCACTGAGACGGGCCGTAAAGCCATAGCTGCAGGACAGGTCCTCGTCCTCGTGTTTCCTCCACACTTGGTAAGTCAGCGAGAGAGACAACATTGATCAGAAAAGAGCATTAAAACCAGTCACCAAATCGATGACTAATGAGAAATCAGCTAAGGGCAAAATTCCATCAGCAATGGCCCTGCTGCACATCCCCTTGTCCCCCGGTCCCCGTGGAGAAGGAGGAGGAAGCAGAGACGCTCGAGCATCCTGGCAGATGCTCTGCACTTCTGGGCAGGGCGCGGGCACCCTTCTGCTAATGGGAGGTGCTTGTCTGGGTGGAAATGCTCTGCACTTCTTGTTCCTTTCCTCAAAACACGCAGTGAAACAGAAGTTAGAGGCGGGGTATCTGAGCGCTGTTGATTGGAAGCCCCACAGCTCATATCAGCTGCTTCAGCCACAAGCAAGGCCCAGAGAACAAAGGAGAGTCCCTGGGGCAGCCCCCCACTGGCTGCCCTGTTCAGAGAAGGTTGGCTGTCCAGGGTGAGACTCAGTCTTGATTCTGGGTGACATCGATGTACTTGTCACCCCTCAACTGTGAGACGCATCTTTAAGAGGCGTGAGGAGATGGGCAGCCTGCCAGACCCCGCTTGCCCAGTTCCACTCTGGCTCCTCTCCGCACCGGTCCTGCAGGGTCTGCACCTCCCACAGCCCTTTGCCAGCTTGTCCTGGCTGGTCTGGGCAGTGGAAATTCTGGTGGGTGAGGGGAGGGCAGGAAGGAGGGAGGAGCAGGGGTTTCTCATCTCTCTTTGCTTCCTGTGGGACCCCTGGCAGTGACCCTACACCCTAAGAACCTCTCTACCCCTCTGGGTGCTCCCTCCAGCAGGCGGCAGTTGTGTTCTCACTGGGGACCCTCAGCTGCATCCCAGCAGCATAACCACCTCTCTGGGTCTCTGGGTCCCAGGTCCCCAAGGGTGTCCTCATGTGGCCAGTCTCTGGGGCTCCGCACCGCTTGGCTTCCCAGCTCGACCACGTTCATGCAAACACACCCCACCCTGCAGCACCGACGGAGCCCCCCTTCCATGGCTGCCCCCACCGACAGGCAATGGGGATATGTCTCTGGTTTCTACTTTGCAGCCGCTGGTCTCTCGAGGGTAAGGTACTCACACGGGGTTTTGAGACAATGAAAGCCAAAGCCATTTCTTCACAGCACACAATGCCCATGAAAGTGATCTTATTATTTCAAGTGCCTTGTTTGAGTGGTGTCACTCTGGCTATATATTCCGTTTCTTGAGTAGCTTGAAACCAATGCTTTAGGGTTGAATGATGCAGAATTTTAGTATTAAGGATAAGAATTTCTTAAGCGTGCATGGCTTAATCACCAAGACTTTTTAACTCTTTCCCAACATCAGAAAATTTCTTCATTTAGTGAAGAAATCAACTGATGTGTAAAGACATTGAAAAAGAACATAAAGGGATGCTTCCGCACACTAAATATGATCAAAGAGTAGATTAGAAACATCTGCTTCTCTTCTTCCAAAGTGAAACACTCTTGTGTCCAGCTTTAAAGGTGAAATGTATTTTTATCTTCAAGTATAGCTGAGTCAAAGGAGACAGTACAGAATCTTTCCAAATTTCTGGTCCATATTTTTACTGAAAGACCTAGAAATGTCTTCTAATTTAATAAAAAGAAAGAGTAACAATTTGATTTGGGACTTGACCTTTGACTCAAATTATCCATCGTTAAAACTGGATATTTATGCCTTGGTTAAATAACACAAGCAGTATCATCCTGTTCGTGCAATTATTGCTTTTCTTGATTACAAGCTAATACACTTTATTTTTTAAATTCATCTTAAAACTTTAAAGTTTATTTATTCATTTATGTCCTGGTGGAGGCACCTGGGGAGATGGAATACCTGGGGAAGGGTTGGGGTGGAGAAGAGAGAAATGCCAACCTCAAACACTGTTGTGGGCATGCGTGTCTCCTGGGGGGACAGTGAGGAAACTTTCTACATGTTTTCCGTAAGAGAAGTAAGATTTTCGTCTGAGAGTCAATGGATCAAACCAGCTCAAAATGGATGACATCGGAAATACTTATGCAACATCTCTAGAGAGATGGCAAGACAGATTGGCTACATGTCAGATATTAATACAGATTTTTAAAAAAATGTGTTAATTGGTAAAGAGAGGGAAGGTTAGTCAGCAGAAAATATGTGAACATTGAATGAAGAGTTATAGAAGTAAATTTTGAAAGTGTCTGTCTGTGGGCTGGAAGAGGACTCCAGCTTTTGACTCTTCTTGAATGATCCAAACAACACTTTCTTCTGACTTCATAGCCTCACAGTAGCCATCATATGGTGATTTTGTTTTCTCTTGTCTGTAGAAACAGAATGTGCCAGAGACACCAAAGTGAGCTATCTGGTCAACCTGAGGAGTACATTTTCCATTACAGTTTCCTCAATAGTATCCTTGTTATACATCTGTACCTTGTGAGCTGTGCCAGTGTGGGTCTACCCTGATGGGCAGGTTTACATTTCAAGAGCTGATGGATCAGGTTTCTGATCCCACAAAGCTGTTGAATGCCAGGCACAGTGAAATGCCATTTGACAGACAGCCTGTGGGCTGGGGAAGGCAAAATTGACCCCAATTTCATTCAAATTACAGGTCAAGATAGAGGTTCCTCACAAACACTCAAACCATGCCCTGGGACCCTTATCAAAAACCTACAATAAATGATTCTCTCTGCTTCGTCACACGGGGAACAGTCTTCACTCAGTGTATGAACCAGACTATCTTACACATCCTGTCTTACCCCAGCCCCACCCAAGGAGCACATCATCTGCAAGAAAACAGCAAAGTAATCTTCCTTAAGAATAAATTAAAAGCTCTCGGTCTATAAATCACTTGGAAATCTGGCAGGGCCAAGCACACCCCAACCAGAAATGAGAACACAAATCACCCTCTTGGAGGTAGAGTGTTTCTATTACTGCTGGCCAGCGTCCTGTGCTGTCATATATACATGGCACTACATCATTGCGGAGCCCAAGCCAGCAGCCGGCTGGGGCTGGGGCTTTTCAGTGTGGAGAGCAGCCTTCTGAGCCCCGGCCAATGGGTGGCAGGAGCCCGAGTCTGGTCCCTCCATCAGGAGGGAGTCGGTGGGTTCTGCCCACGGAGGAGGTGGAGGAGGTGGCCGGTGTGGGGAATGGAGAGATCCACGGTAAAGATGGGCTCCTCATCTTTAAGAAAAAAATACTTATGTAGGTGTCTGAAAATGTTTTCAAAAGAAGGTGCCTGAGACTATTGTGTGATTCTTCTCCCAGGTGCTTTCTTGGCCAGATGTTCACTCAGAAGATCCAGGTTTAGGGAGAGCAGACAAACGGTCCAGTGGAGGCGGACGTGGGACAGCTAAAGCGCGTCTCTCTTGGTCCTTTTCCAAGAACAAGGACCGCCCGGCAATCATGGTTTCTGTTTCAGGGGGCTCTGGGATCTCCTGAGGTGTTCACGCCAAAGATTGTCCCCTCTTGAAGGTATCGTTTCCCTTCCGGCCCCGCCAGCACCACTGGGCTCTGGTTCTGCATCTCTGCGGGGACGGGGAGTGGTGGTTAGGGTTCCTGGCTTCTGTGTCCACAGCACTGAGACACAGGGGATTTCTCAGGGCTGCTGGAGGACTTAGAAGAGGGAAATGTGATGCTGGAAGCAACCAGGAGGAGAGAGATGCTCTCCCGAAGTAGGGGAGAGGTTCTCCTGGACTGATGGGGCTGGTGAGGGTCTAGGAGGCAGTAGCCAAGCAGAGCAGGAGGGTCTGACCTCAGGAAGGTACGTCCAGGTGGATGGGGGGCTCCTCTCCCTCTAGTGGCAATGGGCCCGGGACCGGAAGTGGACGCGGAGCAGGTAGATAATTGATGCCAAAGCACCTCTCCCCACACCCGGACCCTTCCAGGCAGGTCAGACTCCAGACCATAGAAACACAGCACTTTCTTGTTGGAAGCACCCTGAGATTAAATGAGGTGTGTTTCCTGCCAAACCAGTGGAATGGGATTCACAGTCCAATTAAGTTGGAGGTCACAGACCCATAGCCCCCTTACCTAAAGCTACCAACAGTTTGAATTTTGGGGGTCAAGAAGAGAACAGCTCTTTCCGGCTCCTTTCTCTGACGTGGGGGAGGGATTGGGGTGAATGCAAAGGAGGACTGACTGGAGTGGATCCCAGGGGCTACAGCCAGATGGCGTCTGGGCCGGGGTCCACCTTCAGAGAGCAAGGGGGTGTGTAGCCAGGGGCCTAGAGAGGTTTGGGAGTGATGCCATATCTGAGTTCACCCTGCAAGGTTCAGATGAAGAGGCTTCAACGGAAGGTCCATGAGAGGTGAGGAGCCGGACCATGGACCAGACCAGGGGTGGGGAAGGCCCGGGATCCTGCAGCAGGGGTGCACATTATTGTCCCTAAGGCCAAGCCGACAGGAGGGTGAAGAACGTCAGACGTCGGCTGTGGAGAAAGGTCATCGGGTGATGTTGTCATTGCAGGCGGCACAGTTACTGCCAGAACAAGGTGCTGGAACTCGGGGTGTCAGGGAGGAAACACCCAGTTTCTCTCTACTCCTAACCTCCCATCTCCGCCGCTCATTCTCAGCCAGAAACACAGCAGCCTGGTGACAGCCTACTGGTCCATGGGGATCAGCTTCTGGGGACAGAGAACAGGCAGAGAGGCTGGGGAGCGTTTGGGGAGAAACAAGGAATGAGGGCAGGTGCTGAGGAAGGAAGGTCTGCAGTCCCGGGGTCGTTCAGGAAGGGGAGCTGGGCCAGGGACCCAGAGCTCCTCCGTGGAGCGGGAGAGCCAAAGGCAAGGAGTGGGCCGTGGTCCTGGGCTGGGCTTGCGGCTGTCACGGTCCCCCCGGCGTTTGCAGGGAAGCTGAGCTTATGGCTCTCCTACCAGCCACGTCCACAGCAGCTGTATTTAAACCTGCTGGATGTGCCACATACGTGACCCAGAGCCAAAGACTTGTCCTCAGCTGATGGCTGAGCTGGGGTCTGTCTCCTGCACTCCACGGCTCAGCTTCCTTTTTTTAAAAAATATTTTCCAAATTATATTTTTAATTGAGGTATACTTGACATATAAGATTATGTTAGTTTAAGGTGTTCAACGTAATGATCTGATGTATGTGTACACACTGTGAAATGATCACCACGGTAAGTGTAGTTAACATACATCACTGTGGTTACATTTTTTTCCTTTGGCTGAAGACTTTTAAGATCTACTCTCTCAGCCCTGAGCTTTCACTTCTGTTAAGCGGGAAAGATGAGCACAGTCCCCAGAAAGTCTTTATAAAGCAATTAGTGTCTCGACCAAAAGTGGTTCTAGCCAAAAGAATTACTAACCTCAAAGTACTTCAGTCAAAAGCAAAGAAGTTCAATTCTGACCTTTGTTACCCATAAGCATCAAACTTTATGGAAAGAATAAACAGAATGAGAGGGTTAGCACAAGAGAGAAGAACAGAATGAGAGCAGTAAAATCCTAAAACGTGGGCATCCAGCCTCAACAGGGTCCCTCCCCTGCGGCCGGCAGCTGGGTGGCCGAGGAGACGTGGCCGTCAGGAGTGCCCTCCCACCTCAAAATACACGCCCAGTTCCTGCGACAGGGATGCTTGCCCAGTGGCCCAGAGCTGGCTTCTGCAGCAGTGCAGGCATCTGCGGGTGACAGAGGGCCCGTCAGTACGAGCTGTGGGTCTGCAGAGGAGATGAACGGAGGGTTAACCAGACCCGCTCTCCCGCCACTGCTGTTCCACCTCATCACTCGCCTTGGACGAGCGGCCAGAGCCGTGGTGGTGCAGGGCCCTGGAGAAGGGGTCTGTGGGCATCTTGGCAAAGTGTGGGTTCAACCACCAGCCTCCTCCCAGGAAGCCAGGGTACTGGTCTAAGAAAGAAAGTGGGTGTGGGAAGAGCAACCAGGAAGGGGTGTGTGTGTGTGTGTATGTGTGTGTGTGTATGTGTGTGTGTGTGTGTGTGTGCGTGTGTGTGTGTTTCTCTTACAGAGAGTTGAAATTTGAAGGGAACAAGCAGGAAAACTGTGCTGGGACGGAGATAAGGGTTCCCATTAGGATGCCAGGAGTTGGTTGGCAGTGAGCCCAGTGTCTGCAGGAGGCAGAATTCAGCAGGGTGTGAGCGTGGCTGGTCTTCCTCAGGTACCACAGGGCCTTGCTCCCTCACCCCCGCACGGGCCTGGGAAGCCACTTGCGCATCTCCCACAGCAGCTCCCCTCAGGTCTGCTCAGTTTCATCAGCTGTCAGCTCTCACCCAGCAGCTCTTTTCTTGCTCCAGAAGAGGAGGCTTTGACCCGAACATGGTGCACAAGAATCTGATGGTTCTGAGCAGCTGGAGAGGACTGGACTGGCCCGTCTGGGTCTGAGTCAGCAGCATGTCACTTCCCACGCTCAGGAGGCAAGGGACAGAGTTGAAGATGCAGGCAGAAGAAGGCAAAGCCTGCGGCTGGGCATCAGGAACCCAGGGCTTGATTCTGGCTTCATCCTTCTGACCCGGGTCATGTCACAGCCTCGCTGAGACTCGAAGATCGACATCTGTAAAATGGGAGTGAGGCTACCTTACAGCAACGGGAGTGACCACATGGACAACTGTTGAGGGCCTGCGTCACACCAGACACTGCTCTGGCTGCGGGATGTGGCAGAGGGCACGGCCTCCTGGGTCCCTGCCTCTTGGTCCCTTCCACACTGTACGTTTCCTAAGTTTTCATGTCAGGTGGAAAAGTGAGAACATGCAGGACAGTTTCTGGCATAAAGCACCCAAACTGTGGCTGGATCTGGGGTCACCGGCAGACCGAGGGCCTTGGCCAGGGGTATCCTCAGGTCAAGAGGTTCAGGATGGTCCAGCCCGGGAGCTGGCTGGTGGCCAGTGTGCACAGGGATGTGGGAGGGGCTTTGTGGCTCAGCATCCTGTCCCAGGAGTTGTTCAGACACTGCCAGCGAAAGCAGCTCCCTCCCCAGCGTCCTCGGAGCGGTCTCGGGGCCGCCATCATCCTAATTCTCAGGCCCGTTTTGGCACTAACCCTGACCCTGGCCCACTTCTGAGGATAACCAGAAGGGGGCTTGGCTACTCTGTCAGTGCATCAAAGGCCCCAAAGAACCAAGCAGCTGGATGGGTTTGGGTTGGTTGGATCCTATATCCTCGTGTGATGGAGCCTGAGCCCCAGAGACCTGAGGCCTGGAGCCGTCTGCAGGTAAGAACACCCAGTGTCCTCGCCTGGGGGTGATGACGTGCTGACTCGGCGTGGACCACCTGCCAGAGGAGAACTGAGAAGGAGCTGGGGTCCTTCCAGGAGCAAGCGTTCACGGACCCCACGGCCATGCTGCCTCACCTGGGTCTCTTCCCTTGACCTCTCAGGACTTGGTGGCCGGTGCACGACAGTTCTCACTTGCCTATTTTGCTCCCAAGGGCTTTGCGTCAGGGAGGTCATCAAGGCAGCAGAAATCCGGGCGCAGATCCTAGACCAATACGACCATGTTCTCCTGCCTGCTGTGCTGTAACAAACGACTCACACTTAGTGGCTTAACAAACCAATGCCTTTGTTACCTCTGGATGTTTTGGGTCAGGAATCCAGGCAGGGATTGGGCAGGCGAGCCTTCTGTTCCCCGTGGAGTCGGGGGCTCATGGGTGGCACTCAGCTGATGGCAGGGCTGGATGGTCCTAGAGGGCTCCATCCACAAGCCTGGTGTTGGGTGGCCTTGCCTGGAAGTTGTGGCCTGGCTGGCCCCCTCCATCTCCATGTGGTCTCAGGGCCTCTCCCTGTGTCTCTCCATCAGGGTCATTGACCTTCTTACTCCAGGACTAAGTGTTCCCAGGTGCAGGGGCTCAGGTAGAATCTGCAGGGCTTCTTAGGACCCTGCCCCAAAGTCCCAGAACGTCATTTCCACCACTTTCTGTTGGTCGAATAAGCTGCTAGGTTTGCCCGGATTCAAGGAGAAGGGAGGAGATGCATCTCTCGAAAGGAGAAAGACCTGCAGGCATTGGCGGGGGGTGGGGGGGGATGGCTTGGACCAGCTTGGGGGCAAGCCACCATTGCAGAGTTCTAGAATGTGGGGTACAACCCTCATGAGACGGTTTCATCATGGGTAAACTGAGAGTGAGGGTTCTACATCCTGCAAGGGGTTGCTGACAGGCTTCTCGGCTGAACTGCTGGATGTTTGCAGCTCTGACTCACGGGGTCCCAGGATGGTCCTTTGAGGGGGTAGGGGAGCAGTCCTGAGACAGGCGCTGGACTCCACCCTGGCTCCACTGCCTTCATCGCTCTGTGCCACAGTTTTCTCAGCTGTATAAGGTACAGCTGTAAATGTACATAAATGTAATGTACATAAATGTACAGCTGTAAACGTACATTATGTAAATGTTCATAATGGTGAACATTGTGAGGTATGAGATAAATGAGATAAAGTCTAAGTACTTTCGCATTGCTGGAATATCATGGCTGCTCAGTCGATGTTAGTAGCCATTATTATCCACATGAATCATCTCTGACCCACACAATAGAAATGGAGGCGTTTTCTCCTCTTTTTATGCATAAAGAAGCTGAGGCTCAGGGAAAATAAAAGTCTCTTCCCCAAGGTCCCAATGTTTGTGATTTGAGAACTTAAACTCAGGTCAGGATGACCAGAGAGAATGAGAGAGAATGATTTGGGGGCAGAAAATAGACTAAGAATCTGTTGGTGAAAGAAAGAAAGCAGAGAGTTTGGAAAGAGATGGAAGGGAAGCTGGTAAGTTTGGGGGAAGGTTGGTGGACAGTGCAGAGGTCCTGAGGGAGCTGTGGGCAGAGGGAAGGGAGGTGGCCACACAGCCCAGAGAGGTTCATGAGAGAGGAAACGGGTACAAAGCTGAAAGTGAGATCACAGGAGGAAGAGTATGGGAAGAACGCTAGAAGATGGGTGGAAATGGTTAAAACGGGGAGAAGTATTCGTGATTCAACTTTTCTGTAGAGCAGATATTTGGCCTCGGCTCCTCGGGGATGTGTATCCTGTTGTAACTCACATAGATTAAGTTAAAATTCATTCATTTCCAAATGTTACAGTTTGTGGATGAATATAATTTCTTTATAGGACTCAAGCAGTAAAGGGTTGGACTCTCCGGGAAATAATTAGGACAATAATAAAAATTTTAGAAAGGTCACCAAAATTGACTCAGAATTAGAATCATGATGCGGCATCAGATGGCGCCACAGTTGGGACACGACTTCAGTCTCATCTGTTTATCTGTCGTCCTGAAGCAGCTGCCGGCACCTGGGGTTCGGAGCTCAGGGCACTCGCCTGAGGAGGAGCCCAGCTCAGGGGAAATTGGTCCATACACGACTGAGTGTGGGTGAGGGGGGGTGATCTTCCGATGCCCAGAAAGGTAGATAAGATAGATTGCCTTGCTACTGGGCCAGAGAGTTGCCAACTCAAACACGCACACGTGCATGCACACACACACATTTGATATATATCTTATGTCCACATTACGGACTAAAAATTATTAAGATAAACACAGGTTTCAACAGAATTAAAACCTTTTGCTCTACAAAAGAACTTGTTAAGAGGATTAAAAGACAAGCTAAAAACTGGGAGAAAATATTTGAAAACCACATATCTGACAAAGGTCTCATATCTAGAATATATGATGCTCTTTCAAAACTCAACATTAATTTATTTAGAAAATGGGCAAAAGACACAAAGAGACATTTCACCGAAGATGGCATACAGGTGTGAAGTAAACACATGAGAAGATGTTCAGCATCACTAGCTATTAGAGAGAGACAAATTAGGACCACGGTGAGCCATCACTACACACCCATTAGAACGAGTTAAAAAAAAACTGACAATACTAAATGCTGTTGCAGATGTAGAGAAACTGAGTCGTCCATGTATTGTTTGTGGAAATGTAAAGTGGTCCAAACACTCTGGGAAATAGTTTGGCAGTTTCTTAAAAACAAACAAACAAGCTAACTAACTAACTAAACTAAACATACACATCACGTAACCCGTTTATTTCATTCCTGGGCCTTTATCCCAGCGACATGAAAACTTAGGTCAACATAAATTCTGTACATGATTGTTCACAGCAGTCTTATTTGTAGTAGCTAAAAGCTGAAAATACCAAAACTATCCCTAATAGATGGTGGTTAAATAAATGATGGTACATCCATACCGAGGAATAAAACTCAGCAATAAAAAAGAATGAGTATGGTACACGGGGCGTCTTGAATCAATCTGTAGAGAATTATACTGAATAAGAAGAGTGTTCTTCTTCTGATTTTGATTTTGTATTATAATTATATAAGATGTAACCCTTGGGGATAGCTGGGTAAATGGTACATGGGACCTCTCTGTACCAGCTTTGCAACTTCCTGTAAATCTATAGTTATTTCAAATAAAAAATGTTTTTTAAAAAAAGATAAAGACAGACAACTGAATAAAAAATATAGAAACCTTGAAAAATTACCTCAAAAAGGAGAATATTTTAGTGGCTAATAAACATATGAAAAGATAAACTGCCACTTTAGTCATCAAGGAAATATATATATATATATAACATTTCTATATATATATATATCACATTTCTATATATACACATTTCTATATATTATATTACATTTCTATATATACATTACATTTCACATACATTTGCATTTCCTTGAGGACCAATGTGGTGGTATCTCAGCCAGTTGTTGAAAGGATGTGAAGGAAATCGAATTCTGACACATTCCTAATGTGAATTTTAACTTGTGAAACCACTTGGAAAGGTGTTTGGGAGTCTTCACCAGGACGGAACATACACATCAGAAATCCATTCCAGAATTATGCCATATTTACACCGAAGACATGTATGAGAATGTTTATAGTGGCACTTTTGTAATAGTAAAGTCAATAGCAGAATGGGTAAATGCACTCTTACCTCCCAGGTTGTCTTTCTTGCTGGACTCAGTCTGGGACTTGGGCTCACTCTGCATGTTGATACTGACTCAGAACCTTCCCAGGTGGTTCTTATTTGATGCTCTCTTCACCACAGCCTGGAGGAGCTGATACAGAGCGTTTGTCTATGGATTATTCTCTGCTCCTTCCTTCCAAGTGCCTTCTCGGTTCGCTAATGCTCTAGATGAAAACGGACAAGGAAGCCACTCCCCAGCCACTCTCTACACTCCCTTCCTCCACAGAGGTAATCAATTTTCCGACTTCCTTCACTGTAGACCGGTGTTTGTAAGCTTCCTGTAAATGCAGTCATTTGAAGTGTGTTCTTTTGAATCCAGCTTCACTGTGTCTGTGAAGTTGATCTCGTTGTCACGTAGAGCAGTGGTGTATTTTTTCTACGTGCTGGGCCAGCTTCCCACTGTATGAATAAACCATACTTTTCATCCATTCTAGTGTCGATGATGTACATGTGGGTTTTTCCCATTTTCTTGCCATTATAACAGGGTTATTATGAACATTCTTGTACATGCCATAAATGCCTGGAAAATAAGCTGCTATATCATGAGGTATATGCATGTTTAGATTAATAAACGCGGTTCAACAGTTTTCCAAAACGTTCACCAATGTACAGAGATGGCAGTGTGAGTTTGAGTCTCCACCTGCTCACAAACACTGGTCTTACAGGACTTGCTCTGTTCTGTTTTGGCCATTCTGACGCGTGTCTAATGGCCCTTCTCCTCTGTGATCGTCTGCACCTCCCTGAGGACTAAGCTATCAAGCCCCTTTCATGCGTGATGAGCCCTCTGGCTGATCCCTTTCCCCCAGTGCCTGTTCAGCCTTCCACTCACTTTCCTTTCGGTTGCCTCTCTTTTATTGATTTGTAGGCGTTAACAGTCCACTCCACTGGCCTTATTCTCTGTCTCTATTGTCTGCCTTTTACTGATTCAATGATGTTTTCTGATGAACGGACTGCTAAAGGGACAGTCTGACTCAGCAATCTTTTCCTTTATTGCTAGATGTGCTTTTGTTCATGTTCAAGAAATCCTTCCCTCACTTGAAAGTGATCAAAATACTCTCCTACATTATTTTCCAGAAGCTTGCTGTCTTTCAAGGTTACGTTTTTAAGGAGAGGGAATGTTACTTTTTTTCCTTTCTGTAAATACGTACGCACATCTTGAAACACAGAAGGCAGAAGAACGAAAAGAAATGTCTGTGCTCTACACACACCGGGCACCAACGGTGAAGATCAGAGTGGGGTCGAAGCTATTGCATAAGCTACGGTTCAGGCACATTTAAAAAGCAAAGTGGAAATATGTGAAGAAGTAGAGAGCTCTCAGTATTTTACAAAAAGAGCAGTGGAATAAGTTCCTTTAGAAATAGAAAAACCAGTCAGCGTATCACCAAGATAATCTCTAGGCAACCAAAATCTTGTCAACTTAAAGCTTGCCTTACTTTAGAAAAGCTGAGGGCTTTGCTTATTGAAATTGAACAGAGCCCTGACAAGTGCGCCTGCACTTGTGGGAAAAATGCTTTTCAAAACATATGTATATATGTGTATATATATATATATATATATATTTATGTATACATACACACACACAGACTTTGGCCTATTATCAAAGTTTCTACTAAGATTTTTTTGCCCTTGTTATACAGAAGAGGGAGGTGGACCAGACAAAGAAGCTGGCACTGATTCCCACGATTTCTGTCCACAGCCAACCCACATTGTGTCTAAAGGCGTCCAAGTTGGCTTCGTCCTCATGTGGACCCTGAGGCAAGGATTTGTTTGCAAACAGGTCACTTAGTTGAGGATCCCAAGAAGTTCCTGAAGGGGTGAGCAGATGAGAGATGGGACAGGGGATCCAGCTGATAAGAGGGTGCCTTATCCAGAAAGTCGGATGGGCCACTGGAGCTGCTTCCCCAGGGATCTGGGAATCGGTGTGGAACATGCATCTCTGGGTCATCTGCTCCAAGGGACGTGGGGGCCGGGGCATCCACCCACCAGGGCAGTCGGCCTGCGAGGGAGGGCTGTGGGGGAGGCGTGATCCTCCCGCACTTTCTGCTTCCTGGGACAGCGCTGACTCTGATGCCAGGGAACGTCCTCCGACGCTGGCATCCTTGGTGGGGATGGTGGCTTCTGAGCGTCTACTAGAGGAAAGGCTCTGTGGGAGGACTGTCCATCCCCTGGAGCTCCTCTGTGGTAGACAGACAGGGGCAGGTCAGAAACTTCCCCACCAAGAGAGGATCACGGGTGCTGTGCTTTTCAGAGAGATTTCTGCTGGGCTGTAACTTTTGTCGGATCTCATGAGACAAAGGACCCCTCAGAGCAGCCTCCAGACAGAGTCCCCGGGTGAGCTTCTGTGGTCTCAGCTGGGTGATCACAGGTAAAACCCGAGAGATCCAGGGCCTCCCCTGGATGCACGCCTCCAGCAGAACCCTACATGATGACAACAACAGAACAAACTACTGTCCACGTGCCAACGGGATTAATGTGAGAGACAGAATGTTTGAGTGAAAGAAAAGGGACAGTAAATGACTCAATTTATATTAGGTTCATAGACACCAGTCTATGGGGATGGAAGTCAGAATCACTTTAAGAGGGAAGGGTTGTGGAGAGGACCTTGGCCCTTCATTGATTTGTTGAATACATATATTTAGCAAGAAAAAAAAGGAGTAAGAATAAAGCAAAAAAAAAGCAAGTGTTTCTGTAGCAAGGTCATGACTTTCCACTCCCCACCCCAACCTGGCGCCTGCTGCCGTTCCACGAAAACCTAGAAAAAGCTGCTGGCGTGGAGGGCACGGCCCGGGGACCCAGCCCCAAAGACCTCACGGCTCTGTCCTCCTAGAACAGGACCACTCATGCCCCGGGAGTCCGCTGTGAATCAGGTAAAATGAGAGGATCCCATCCGCGAATCCCCACGACTCAGTTCATATCCTGGATCCGGCTGCTACGAATCCCCTCGGTCCTCTCCATCTGCAGGGGGAACCCTTTCACCCCAGAATCGAGGCCGGCCTTGCGATTTGCTTTGACCAACAGAGTCTCTGGGCATCAGCCTTAGGCCTGGCAGCAATCACATCCACACTCTGTGGGGAACCCAATCCCCATGCCATCAGGAAGCCTTGACTGGACGGCTGGATCATGGGGCCTTTGGAGAAACAGACCCGGGATGGACAGGGAAGGGGGAGGCATGGAGTCTTCTCGGGCCTTCAGCCAACTGAATGCAGCCAAGGGAGTGGTCCCAGCCTGTGCTGCAAGGAGGGGGCACCACCCCGCCCCGCTCGAATCCCTGACCCACAAAATTGGGAGAAATAACCAGCTTTTGCCGTGTTGAGCCACTGAGTTCTGTAGTAGATGGTGGTATAGACCCAGGTAAGGGAAACACTGGCAAAACCTAGAGGCAGAGCATATGCCCACGTCCTTCATCACACACGTCACTGTGGTTTGTACTCTTCCCAGCTTGTTCTTGGTGCCAAGAACCCCTGTCAGGTCCGTCCTTTCCCGGCACTGTCCCTCCGGCTCTCAGCTAACTCACCCCGGGTTCTGCCTCAGCTCTGAATGGGAACAGACTGTGCCTGGCGGGTTGTTGGCCAGTGTCCTCAGATTTTCTCTGCTAAGTGCATCTGGCCCTCCACGACTGCCCCCCACCACCCTGAAAGGAGGGCCCGGGGAGGGCAGGGTGAAGCCCTGTTTCCTTACCCCCTGCCTCTCTAGGGCCACACGCTGCTAGCCCGGCGACGCCAGTGCAGGCTCATAGTGGGTGTGGTGGGCTAGACGTCTGTCCAACTAAAACCTAGATGCTGTATCAACAAAGACACACAGAAGAGTTCCTTGCATATAGTTTTTGGTACATAAACATGGAAAGCGTCAAAATTAAACTTTTCCCTCAACTACACCAAATAATCCGCCCTGATCTGCCTGGCTCTCTCTATGAAGCTATGTTTATGCTTCCAGAATTTGCATCCTCCTCATGGGCCGTTCCTGTGACGCTTGCAGACGCAGTGCTCACGGGGTCGGCGGGGCGGTAGTTGCCGCTGGTGGTCGGAGGATCGTCCCTACGACCTTCCCTCTCAGTGGGGCCTGGAGCCTCTGACAGTCGCTGGCCTTGGTTTTCATTGACATATTGACTTTCGTATTTTCTTCTTGCTGCCTTTAATTTCTCTCTCCTTGGATCAAATCTAGACCCAGTGCACAGTTGCTTGGAGACAGTATTTCATAATGTTGACTTGCTTACTGGATGGAGACACCCCACTGATGGCTGTTTGTGGGATGCGGGTGTGGGGCAAGAAGCGACTGGACCCTCTGCATCTGTGCTTTGTCGTCGGTAAGATGAGGGACGTGACAGTACGTGACAGTACGTCCTGTGTTTTCAGGGTTAAATGAGGTAATGGGATGAGGTGCCTCGCACAGAATGAGATTGCACCAATTATTCTGCATCATGACCGATACCACCGTAGCTTCCATTTCTGTCTACACATTACGACTCAGATTATGGCGGTGAGGGTCCCCCCACCGAGCTTTTATCCGCGGGGACAGAGGGGACCACGATATTGGAAATGTCAGCTACTTTTTTTCAGGAAGAGAGAAAGATAGTGTTCAGGAGGGTTTAATCAAAATCAGGACCTTTCAGAGCTCCTGACTCCCCCATCCCTAGGATGAAGCGAGTTGCTCTTCTGTGGTGGGGGCTTCTGGCACTGGGAGATGCTGTGATTGATACCCACGGAGGCCGCAGGAACTATGGTTGTTTCTGTGGAAGAGGCAGTGATGTCCTGGGGACAATGTGGGCTCCTGTCCCCCTTGGTGTCAAGACTGCAGCCTTGGACATACCACGAGGAGGTGTGATTGGTGGGCATCCAAAGTCTTGAGTCACAGGGAAATGCCCTGTGCCATTGCATACCTCCCTCTGTTCAATCCTAAGCACTTTAGCTGGAAATCTGCCCAGAGACACCACAGGCTAAACTTGACCCACATTTGAGCCGTGTGACCTGAGCCATGATCACCTTGCACAAGTCATAGCTACCCAGGAAAATCAGGCTGTTGAACCAAATTATGTTCGGTCTCCAAAGAGTTGTTTAACTATTAGAATCAAGTGTTCACACGTTGGTAACAAAGATTTGGAAACAAGGGACTGTAATTTCATCTCTTCCTCAAGCATGATTCATGAGGATTTTTTTTAGAATAAGGTACCCCCCCTTGACTCCTGCAAAACAAATTAGAAGACACGCACCACATCAGCCTCATCACACTTGACCTAAACTCTGCTGCTTCTCTGAGTGGATGTTTGCAGATGAATGAGGTGATGTTCTTTAAAGAACACAAAGTCCCGTGCATTAAAGATGCAACCAAAATGGAGATTTTTTCAAATCAATCTTGGAGGATACGCTGTAGGGCCAGCATATTAGAGCAGTGCTGTACAGTAGAAATCTAAAACAAGCTACATACGTAACTTTAAATTTTCCAGCAGCTACATTAAAAGAAGTAAAAAAAAAAAAAAAAGTGAAATTAATTTTAATAATATTAACGCCACATATCCCAAACCTTTTTATTTCAACCTGTAACAGATGTACAAATGTTAACAAGCTATTGTGCATCCTTTTTTCATAATAAGTCTTTGAAGTTCAGTGTGTGTCTACACGGCAGACCCTCTAATTGTGGACTCTCCACGTTCTGGGAACTCAGTAATCACGTGTGGCTCGTGGTCGTGCGGTGGGCAGAGCAGATTCACAGGAGGAAAGTGAGGGGGGGGTCTCAGCCCCTCCCCAGTGACTTCTAGGGGTGCTGTGCCCTCAGCCTCTCCAGCCCCTGCATCTCTGCTCCCCCTTCCAGAGCATTCTGCCTTCCCCTCGCACCCCCAGTCCCCTGACAAGCCCCTCTTCTTCCCCCAAGTCCTAATCAAGTGTCAGCAGCCCTGGGAAGAGCTTCACACCCCGGCCTCCTCCAGACATAGTTAATTCAGAGTTCTGTTTGTGTGCTCGGCACTCCTTTTATATTAATTTGTCTTCAGGGATTCCCCCCCCCCCCCCGCGCAGTGAGTGTCCTGAAGGCTGGGCTGTGTATTCTGTGAGTAGAAACGCTGACATAGCCCAGGTGCTGAATCAATGGCTCCAGATCTCAATTTTAAGCTCAGGCCTTTGGAGGCTCCCAGGGCTGCCCTCTGCCCTCCTGCTATCTGTCTGCAAAGGCGCTGGAAGGGCCGCGTGCGATGCCGTGTTGTCTGAAAAGAAATGCATCTTTCAGAAAGCATGAGCAGATTCTGTCCAAAAAGAAGAAAAGACAAGATGTACATAGAAGGTTGTCTTATTTTGAATATGGGAGAGTCAAGGAAGTAGAACATGATGGAGTTGGTACAGGATATTATCAGGGTTCTAGCACTCATGTCCAGCAGTAGGTTCCCAGGATTTATTATGTTACTTAGAGTAAGTAACAAATGGTTCATTGAAAAAATAAACATAAAACAGCCTGTATCCAAATCCACTCACCACGGAACTCACAGTGCTGGCCTGTTGGCTTTGACACTTTTCCACACTGACACCCTGTTGGTGGACCATCTTCTCCTTGTGTTGAATTAGTTCTGCCTGTGCCCCACTGCTTTTCTTCTCAACGCAAGTATTTTTTCTCTTTATTCATTGTTTTCCTTCTGTGTCCTAGCTTTCCAGTACCATTCCTTCTCCAGTTTTCACAATTCTTAAACCCTCCACCCTTCTTGAGTTCTTGTGGCTGGACTAATAATAAAATTGACACAAGACTAATGTGTCCCATTAATATGGGGGAAAAAAGAAGCAAAATTTTTTTATTGGAGTATAATTGCTTTACAATGTTGTGTTAGTTTCTGCTGTACAATGAAGTGAATCAGCTCTATGTATACCTATACCTCCCTCTTGGACCTCCCTCCCACCCCTCTAAGCAGTCACAGAGCCCCGAGCTGAGCTCCCTGTGCTATACAGCTGCTTCCCACTAGCTATCTATTTTACGCATGGTAGTGTATTTATGTCAAACCTAATCTCCTAATTCGTGCCACCCCCCCTCCCCCTGCCTGAGTCCACATGTCCGTTCTCTACGTCTACGTCTCTATTCCTGCCCTGCAAATAGGTTTATCTGTATCGTTTTTCTAGATTCCACATATATGCATTAATATACAATGTTTGTTTTTCTCCTTCTGGCTTACTTCACTCTGTATGACAGACTCTAGGTCCATCCACATCTCTACAAGTGACCCAGTTTCGTTCCTTTTTATGTATGAGTAATATTCCATTCTATATATGTACCATTCATGTGCAGGAAGCTCTCATAGAAATGGGACCTAAGAAGTGGCCAAAGCAGGCAGCTTTTATACCTTTTAGGCAAAGAAACAATACATTTGTGAGGAATTGACAGGACAAAGACACAGGTTTCAGTGTCCGAATAGTGAAGAATTGAAACAGAGTTTGGGTTTGGGGCAGTGAATGAACAAGGTTGTTTATACAGCTTCTCTGCCTGGGGTCCCTGTCTCTGGGGATAATGGTGTCCTTCTACCTCCTGGTAGAGGGAGGACACCTTTCACACGAGAGATCCATTTCCTGCTTCAAGGGGACAGAGAAGAGGTCAACGTGTCCCTCTTGCATTGGCCGTTTCTTAAATAATTTAATTTAAAATATTCAATATGCCACCGAGGCATACTTGCGGGTGATCTCCCCAGGGCCCCACCAGCATCAACGGGCCCATTTCACTGCGTGGGGATCTGAGGCCCAGACCTGCAGTGGGCGAGGGCCACGGACTGAGCCCCGGGCACTGGGACCCCTCGGTCCCACCCGGTCACCTCCCTGAGAGGCTGAGGCTGGGTTGGGTTGCAGGCAGCGGTGGTCGCCCAGCGTCATCGGCACCATCGGCGGGCATCGTGGCCCATCTGTTGGAGGAAGCCTGCACTGCTGACACCACACATGCCGTCTTGGAGTGATGAGGGGGTGGGTGACATCTCAGGGCAGAGGTCACAGCCCAAGAAGAGGGGAGTTTCTCTCCCAGGCAGAAAGAAAAGGCCCTGGCTTTGCATCTGCTTTCAGTTTTCCCCGGAAGAAACAGTTGCTTTATTTTATTTATTTATTTTTTAAAATTTGTATTTATTTATTTATTATTTATTTTTGGCTGTGTTGGGTCTTCGTTTCTGTGCGAGGGCTTTCTCTAGTTGCGGCAAGCGGGGGCCACTCTTCATCGCGGTGCGCGGGCCTCTCACTATCGCGGCCTCTCTTGTTGCGGAGCACAGGCTCCAGTCGTGCAGGCTCAGTAGTTGTGGCTCACGGGCCTAGTTGCTCCGCGGCATGTGGGATCTTCCCAGACCAGGGCTCGAACCCGTGTCCCCTGCATTGGCAGGCAGATTCTCAACCACTGCGCCACCAGGGAAGCCCCCAGTTGCTTTATTTTTAAAATGTATCCCCCGCACATTAAAACTTTCTCTTCGGGGGTCATTTTTTCCCCATTAATCTTCTTCTGTGATTTGTGGCTTTTCGTTGTATGAAGGCTCTGCAGCTCATGGTGGGGGCATCCTGCAGCCTGGCCCATGCCCCCCTCCTGAATCGCATCCTACCCCCTCCTGAGTCCAAGGACCTGGGACCTGACTGGCTCCGGGCAGTACTGCTGGGAGGTCTGCTCAGAACCCCGCCACCCCCAGGAGCCTGCCTCTCCCCGGGGCTCCCTGGGAGACATGGGATCTGCGCAGAAGGATGGTTTGCTTTCAACTGAGAGAGAAAGTGCTGGTCGGAAACGATCTCATCAACTCTTTAAAACCAAGGATGCAACACTGAAGCTACTTACCATGTGCACAAAACTAACCCAGAACGCTCCCAGGGGTCCACTCGGAAAGCACCTTTTCTAAACTGCTTTAATGGGGAAATGTACACCAGTTCCAAGACTACTTAGAACTTTCACTTAAATAATGATTTACAGAGCTTTTAAGTTAACCTTGTAAAACTCTTCTAAGGTTCGGGGACCTTTTTTCCTTTCAAGATAGCTTTTGGTAGCCATGGGGTTCAGGGCAGGCCACCCTCACATATGCCACATTGGCATGTTGATTATTTTGAATTAAATTTACTTTAGAAGCAGCCGGTACAAGAAGGGCACACTGACCCCCCCCCTCTGACCCCCCCGAAAGCAGGAAATAAATCTCCCAGGTGAAAGGTGGTCTCCCTGTACCAGAGAAACATCTTTGTCACCAGAGATGGGGAACGCAGGGCTGAAAAGGGTGCGTAAGCAAACCAGTTGCTTCTTCACTCATTTACTGTCCCAGCCCAAACTTCTTTGTCTTGTCAATCCCTCACAAATGTATTGTTTCTTGGTCTAAAAGGTATTAAAACTGTCTGCTTTGGTCATGTCTTTGAGTCTCATATTTTTATGAATTCCCATACATACAAAATTAAAATTTGATCCTCTCCTGCTTATCTGTCTCAGGTCAATTTAGTTATTAGAGCAGCCAGAAAAGCCTATAAGGGTAGAGGAAAAAAGCTCCCCCCCCACACACAGTACCTTATGTCTTCCTTATGTCTTGAAAGTTCCATTGGTCCTCACTTTATGTAGCCCTTCAATATTAATCCCCCCCTTTTTTAACATCTTTATTGGAGTATAATTGTTTACAATGTTGCATTGGTTTCTGCTGTATAACAAAGTGAATCAGCTATATGTATACATATATCCCCATATCCTCTCCCTCTTGCGTCTCCCTCACACCCTCCCTATCCCACCCCTCTAGGTAGTCACAAAGCTGATCTCCGAGCTGATCTCCCTGTGCGATGCAGCTGCTTCCCACTAGCTATCTATTTTACAATAGCCAGGACATGGAAGCAACTTAAGTGTCCATCGACAGATGAATGGATAAAGAAGATGTGGCACATGTATACTCAGCCATAAAAAGAAGCGAAATTGAGTTACTCGTAGAGAGGTGGATGGACCTAGAGTCTGTCATACAGAGTGAAGTAAGTCAGAAAGAGAAAAACAAATACCATATGCTAACACGTATATGTGGAATCCCCCTTTTTAATTAATAAACTCTTAATTTTGAACTAGTTTTAGATTTACCAAAAAATTGCAAAGGTAGTACAGAGGGGTCCCTAAACCTCTCATCTAGTTTCTCCTGTTATGAGCAACTTATATTAGCATGTTATATTTGTTCATTAATGGACGAATATTGATATGTCAATATTAGTCACTAAAGTCCATCCTTCCTTCAGACGCCTTTTGTGTTTCAGGATCCCATCAAGGACAGCGTTGCATGTGGTCCTCATGTCTCCTTATGCTCCTCTTGTCCATGACAGTTTCTCAGAATTTACTTGCTTTTGATGACCTTGACAGTTTTGAGGCCCACTGGCTGACTATTTTCTGGAATGCCTCTATTGCGACTTACCTGTTTCTCTCATGGTTGAATGAGGGTTCCGGGTTTTGGGCAGGAGGACCACGTTGCATCATATCAAGGGTATATGCCATCGTGGAGAATCCATTCTTCTTGCCTTTTCCAGCTTTTAGAGGATGACTGCACCCTTGGCTGTGGCCCCTTCTGTCTTCAAAGCCCCCGATGGCTGGTTGAGTCTTTCTCACACTGAGTCTCTCTGACACTGACTCTTCCCCCTTCTGCCTCCAGCTTCTATTTATAAGGACTTGTCATTGCCTTGGGCCCACCCGGATAATCCAACGATAATCACCTCATCTCAAGGTCATCTGATAAGCAAACTTAATTCCACCTGCAGCCTTAACTCGCCCAGGCATACAATAACACTCACAGCTTCCTGGGATTAGGACGTGGACATCTTTGGGGGACCATTTATCTGCCTACCTCAAACCCCCAAATCTGGGTGCTATGTGTGCTCATTACTATCGGAGTATCTCAGGCCATCTCAGCAGAAAGAGCAAGGAAATATACGTGTGTATATATCAACCTGCACATGGACATATATCTATAAAGTTATATACATAAATATATGTATAGCCATCTGTAACTACACTAAGTTAAACGTAAGTTCCTATTGATGTTTCCAACTCCAATCCAGTTTCACATGGATCCTTCTAGAGCTAGATTGTCTGTAACCTTCCCCTCCAATAGTGAGATACCCGGCTCCCACCCTCTGCTCTCATTTTGCCTAATTGTTCGTTTCTGGTGTAGGTGGATGATGGGTTCAGACCTGCTTACCTGTGCCCCTGCTGGAAACAGTTTTATCAGTTAGAGTATGATGCTCATGTGCATGTCCTTTTGCCTTTAGTCCTACAGGCTACACTCACTTCTAAAATTACTTAGGTCAACACTTTGATCCCCCACTCCTTTCAGTCAGGTTATTTCATATATTTGCAACAAAGTTTTTTTGTTTGGTCGTTGTCAGAATTCCATTCTGGGATTCCAGCCCCTTTGAATATAAAGAATTTAAATAGGAGGGTAGGATGAAGGAGAGTACAAGCGTCCATGAGCATAGGGGACAGGGTATTAGTGAAAATAATCCAACTGCCCAGAAATTCTCCCGCCAAGAGTGCCCAGTGTCATCTTGATAGCTCAGCGCACTCCTAGCCATCCTTCAAAGCCCCCTGTGAAACTGTGTATTTCCCTAAATGCCTTAGTCTTCTTTTCCTTTCCAGGCTGAACAAAGTCATGGTGTTCCAGCAGTGAGACTGCTCTATTTTTAAATCTATGATAAATAGGTATCCACACTGCTGGTCTCCATAAATGAATCCCATGTGTTTCCTTAGTGCTTCAAGCTTGTTTGTCTTATAGATCTTAACAGAACTCTTCACACGCCTGTGTGTCCTGTTCTCCCAAGCGCAACCGGAGGTCATCTTCTTTCTTGTAGATGTACATAGGTCTGCAGGTCTTGGAAAAATTCGTGCCCAAGAAAAGGATGCTGAAAAATAATGAATCAAAGAAAGAACGCCTGCTGTTCCCTCTGTAGGTCCACCAAGTCCCCCCTCCTCCCACTTTACCATTTGTGGGGTTAGTCCTGGTCCTTACCTAGTACAGGTGGCTGGTCCATCCACCTGTGCACCCTGGAAGAGGTGACTTCCAGAGGAAATGGCGAGTTTCTAGCCATTTATTTTGGGTCAAGGTGGGGAAACATTCTTCTCTTCCCATAAACAGAATTATGGTATCGCTTTCCTGTTGGCTAGAAACCTATTCATTTTTCAGAGCAAAGTTCAAGTTTCATGGGTTTTGTGATGTTTCCTCACATACTAGTTTCCATTCGTATTTCCCATCTCTTGATTCTTACACCATGTGCTGGCTGTCTGGGCTGATACTTGGATCTTTTTAATATATTTCATCATGCTGGTCACATTTCCATGTGCTTACCTCCCCAAAAATACAGGGGCTTCCCTGGTGGCGCAGTGGTTGAGAATCTGCCTGCCAATGCAGGGGACACGGGTTTGAGCCCTGGCCTGGGAGGATCCCACATGCCGCGGAGCAACTAGGCCCATGAGCCACAATTACTGAGCCTGCACGTCTGGAGCCTGTGCTCCGCAACAAGGGAGGCCACGATAATGAGAGGCCCGCGCACCGCGATGAAGAGTGGCCCCCACTTGCCACAACTAGAGAAAGCCCTCGCACAGAAACGAAGACCCAACACAGCCATAAAAAAAAAAAAAAAAAAAAATACAGTAACTACCAGAGGTGGGATCCATTTATCCTCCTTCTTGTGCTCATCAAGACACCTTACATGCAGTAAGTGGTCAGCGGATTCAAGAAGATTGAGAATTGAAAGTGACCTCCTGAGATTAATTCATCATCCAGGGTAAGAGTCTCCTTGTATGAAGGGCACACACCTGTGGTCTCCCCCAACATGAGAGAGACTTACCGCTATTCATCACTCCACAGCAGAGAAAACGAAACACGTGAATGCTCACACCTTCAGAGGTATTAAGTAAGCCAGGGTCTCCTCTGGGCTTTCCCAACAGCAGACCTGCTATATATTTCTTGGTGCAGGTACTTTATGTGAGAGGTGATCCCAGGAAGCACAGTGAGGAAGAGGAGGGAAGAACAGACAGGAAGTCAAAGAAGATGCATCACTGAGCTGGTGATGCTGCAGGTGATGGCATCTCGGTCTCACTGGAGACCTCCGAGGAACGTCGTGGAATTCACCTGGGAGCCGTCACCGTAAGGGGATTTATCCACTGGCTCCTAGCCCTCACGGGCATGCTTATCCCTGGGGACATTAACCACTGCTATCCCAGCACCACTCCACATGCACTCCCGCTGCACTACCAGCTGCACCTGTGGGTGGGCTGAGGGGCTTCTCGGCTTTGGAGAGGACCCTGAGGCTGGAGAGCAGAGAGCCCTGAGCCCCTTGAGGTGGGACCCAGCATGTGCACAGAGCTGCCCGGAGCAGCCACACTGATTCAGGTGGTCTAAGGGGTGGGGCGGGGGAGGCATGAAGGTGCTTATTTCACGAAGTATTGCTTGAGCTTCAGAAAAACAGGGTTAAGACACAAAAAGATGACTTACGCCATTCACCTAAGTCTCAACTGAGAGGAGTCTTAGATTAGATTTTCGTTCTGGACATTTTCTCCTAAGCATGAGTCTGCTGTGTGTGTTTTTCTGACTGAGCTCTGTAAAATTGGATTACTGCAGCTCCACTCAACAGGCCGCTCTGGCTGCAGTCCACACAGGGATGCAAACTCAGGAGCTAGAGCATGTGCCAAAGCCCATTTTTGTACCTGGTGAGGGATTCTGTCTGAACCAGCAGAGCACTAATTTGCAGATTCCAGCAAAAGGAGTGTTGGAGGATTTGTCATTTAAGACCTACTCACATATGCTGGGAGGGCCCAGGGGCACATCTCTCACCATGACCATGAGAAATAAACTTGTGTGGGCCCTGCATCCTTGAAGAGTTCTGTGATCACTCTTCTCTGCAGGTCGGAACTCACAGTGGGAAAGGCAGGCACTGGACTCTGATACCTACATGCAACGGGATTAACTGGATCCCGGGTGGCAGGGCCCAGTGGGGGGACCAACCACCAGAGGCCAGGTGTGGTCACCATGACGACACCACGAGGACAGTCTGACTCAACAGACCTCTAGTGCTGGAGAGTTAATCTTTGTGTTCACTGAATAAATATTCTCGGCGGCTGGCAGAATCCCCATATTTATGCCCTGACATGTGGAGTGAGGGTTATTATGGTGGAAAAGGCCAAGTGGAACTCACTAGAACTTTCTCTACCCAGAAAATGATAAAATAAAAGCCATACTGCATTCCTGGAGGGACCCCAGGGATTCGCACCACCATCAAGAATTTGACAGATGCAGAGCGGTTCTTCCCACCACGCCACCCTTCAACTCACCTGCTCAGTCTGTGTAGGAGAGAGACGGGCCTTGGAGAACGACAGTGGATTACTTGAATCTTAACCAGGTGGTGACCCCAGTGGCAGCTGCTGTGGATGTGGGTTCACTGCTGGAGCAAATCAACACTTCCTGGTAACTAATGCACAGCTATTGATCTGGGAAATGCTGACCCCCTGCAGGCTCCGGGGGCGTAGGCGGGGGCTCCTCTGTTCTCACCCCACCTTGTCGCCGATCCCTGATGTCCCCTCTGGTCCAATGGCACAGAAACGCCACCCAGGGAAGTGGAGGAGCTGGGGGGCATGGTGGCGGTCAGACCAGGCTCTGCACCAGCCACAACTTCTGGCTGGTAGTGCCGTCCCCAGCCCCTGTGGTGCGTGCTCTACGCTGGGTTGAGCACCTGTTATCCACAGCAGTAACTGGCTGGACACCCACCCCTTCTTTTCATCCTGCTCTTCCCCGACTCCCTTTCCCACCTTATGTTTCTGTTACCGATGTTCCCTTGGCTCCCAAATAAACAGTCAGCACTGGGGTCCTGTCTCGGGTTTGCTTCCAGGGCACCTGCATGAAGGCAGGCAGGCTGTGGAGAGGGAGGTGATGGGACGAGGCATCCTGTGTCCACCAGAGACGGGATACACTGCTGTTCCTCCTGATCGTGACAACACCACAGTGACAGCAGTGCCATCTCTGTGAGGTTTTACCTTCTGGGTTTTGCTACACTGAACCCACATGACAATGCAGTGTGGTGAGTATTTTTGTTGTCTTTGCAGGGCCTCCGTAACTGAGTCCACAGTCCGAGTGACATGTTTTGGGAATGTTGTTAAAGCAGACACATGGCAGGATCCATATCTACACCCACAAGAGAGCAGTGAAGACTTTGTTACACCCATTTACACCCTCTTTCTCCCCAGATACATGAGTCAATACACGGCTGTCCCTCAAAGATGGCACTCACTGTGGACACCGGAGGAAAGGACAGCTTGGGCCGTCCTCCTCCCGGATCAGTGCTCTCACGCTCTGTTCCTGCAGCTTTCAATTCAGGTCGGCTTTGACTGCAGGGAAAAGTGGTTAAGTCTGCTGGGTCAGAGATGCCCAATGGGAGATTTTCCATGACTGATCCGAAGGAAAATTAGAACACTTCCTCCGCTCAGGCTAGGATTGGTGAAAGGTAGCATGTTGGAAGGTGAAGACATAAAGGACTTGAACTTCCAGAGGACCTCAGGGGCCCCCAGGATGTGATGAGAGAAATCAGCTGCTTCTGTGTCTTTCCCCAGACGGTAGATACATAACTGCTGTGGACAGAAGTGATGCCTGAGACTTCTGGACCAAAATGTGCAGGGGCTGCTGGGTAGCCTTCTGCGCTCTCCTGCCCGGTGACCCTGGATGCCACCCGTCTATGTGGAGGGAACTTGGATCCCTGAGTCGTAGGATGGAGGACAATCTCACTTGCCTGACTCAGACTTTGAGTGAAGGAGAAAAAAACCTGTGGCCCCACTAAGCTGTTGCGGTGCAAGCCTTGCTGCCTCCTGCAGCATGAGTTAGAGTACCCTAACCAGCAAAACGGCACGGTGCTGAGAAATATGGGGTAATAAAAGGCATAAGACACATCGTCCTTGCCACCAGGAAATTCACTTCGTGATCTACAACACTGTCCTCAGTCTCCGGTTCCTGGGCTAGCAGCGTGAACATCACCCAGGAAAGCATTAGACCTGAGTTTCCAAGCTCCACCCCAGACCCTCAGGTTCACACACGCAGGGGGCAGGGCAAGTGTGTGTGCTTAAACCCGCCTTCCTGGGGACTCCGATGCAGGCCAGTTCGGGAACCTCTCATCTAAAAGACGCCACATGTACAGCACGTCAGAGGTTTTTCCAGGACCTGTGTTTGTAATAAATACCTCAGGACACCAAGGGCTTCCTGACTGAATTCACTGGCCCTTCTGAGGATGCATTTTCCTCTAACCTCCAGCACTTTCGAATGAAGAACTCCATCCAGCCACTGCCTGTCTCTCTAAAGAGCCTCCTCAGCTAATCCTGGGACGAACCCTAGACCAAGGGGACACGTCTAGTCCCCCTTCCGTATAGCACATTCAGAAGGTAGTCACGTACTTGAGGGCCTTTCCTGGGTTCTCACTACTGGGTTCCCACAACCCCCTCTTTGGGTTCGAATAATTTGCTAGCGCTGCTCACAGAGCTCAGGAAACCAGTTTATTCCCTAGGTTACCAACTTATTACAAAGATATTAAATGGTACAAATCAACAGTCAGATGAAGAGACACATAGGCTGAGGTCCTGAACAGAGGAGCTTCTGTCCCCCTGGAGTTTGGGGCCCAGCATGGTGGCACGTGGAAGCATTCTGGTTCCCCAACCTGGAAGCTCCCCAAACCCGATCGTTTTGGGTTGTTATGGAGGCTTCCTTGCAGAGGCATGATCGATTAAATCATTGGCCATTGGTGATTGATTCAACCTCTAGCCCCTCTCCCCTCCCCGGAAATCAGGGGGTGAGACTAAAGTTCCAGCAGCCCCCATGCTTAGGTGGGGTCCAGAAGACACCTCATTAACATAACAAAAGACACCTTTAAACCTCTCAACACTTAGGAAATTCCAAGGGTTTGTGGAGCCAGAAATGAGGATGAAGACCAAATATATATTTCTTATAATAAAGAAAAATATCTCAGCCATATTTTAGAAGGAGGTACATCCTTTCCCAGGGGAACCTATAATTTATTCCCACACATTGGGTGTTTGGAGTCAAAGTTTAGAAATGACACAAAAGACACATGGGAAGATGCACATGTTGCCTCCATACCCAGCAAACCTCTAACCTCCTGGAGGTGATGATGAGGGAGGGTCACTAGGCAAGTGAAGCCTCTGCCTGACAAAGGGTCCACTGAGCCCAATATGTCTTCTGAGTTTTGACTTTTTTTCCCTTGAAATGTTTGTTTCTCATAAAGCACAATAGTACTAATGGCTATTGCATGTTGAAGAAATAACTGCATCTTTGAAAATCAAAGCAAACCTTCGAATGCCCAAGGTCTTGTTTGGAGTGAGGGATGCTAGGCAGGGTTGCACAGACTTGTTCCAACCACCTGTCGCCGACTGAACAATTACAAGAGCTCAGTGTCTAGCTTGAGTCTTTGCCTTTAAGAAAGAACATGGTGTGGGGAAGAGGTGGGCATCAGAGAGAGGATTAAGAGATGAACTGACCAAGTGATTAAAAGGAGAGTCTGGCAACTACAGGCAGAGGTTAATGGAGTTGAGGTCACTTCTCCAGCAGAACGTGTCCGGGAGGTAGATTAGTGAAGGCCATTAAGTGTCATGATGAGGGCTCTTCACAGCCGTTTGCTTTCTCCCCAGAGGTACCAACAGTGAGAAATGCACTGGCATTGTAACAGCAGCAACGAAAATGTTCCCTTAGAAAGATAAAAAAGAATTTCTAGACGATGAAAGCGTTTTAATCATTCTACAGGCTCCAAAGAAAAGGCTCCAGACCTTGGAGAGAGAATGACCCATTCTGGACACCGGGGTTGACAACGTCCAGCTCCTGACACGTCCCCGAAGCTACCTGGTGCAGAGCAGACTCAGGTCACTCCCGACAGGATGGCCTCTTGACTGGAGGGCTTCACACTCCTGAGTCTCAATCAATGATCGCCGGGTACGGAGACATCACCTGGACCAGCTACGGGCTCTGCTGGTTACCTTGCCCACCTGTGCTGGACTTCCGTCTCCTCCTGGTCCCCAACCTCTGCCCCACTACTGGCCTTCCCGGCAACACTTCCTAACCAGATACATTCATGTGAACCCTCATCTCAGTGTCTGCCTCCAGGAAATCCAACCTATGACAAAGTATCATTTAATTTCTGCTGCATAACAAATGATCCTATAGTTAGTGGCTCAGAACAGCTGCCATTTACTGAAGTCATGATTCTTCAGCTTGGTGATTTGTGCTGGGCTCAGCTGGAAGGTTCTTCTGGTCTGGGAGACTGCAAAACGGCCAGGATACTTTGTATCTCTTCCCATTAATAGGTGGAATCTATTTTCCTACCCTTTGAGTCTGGGCTCCTCTTGTACTTTGGACAACAGCATGGGACAGTTTTAAGCTAAGGCCTAAGTGGCCTTGCAGCTCCTACTTTTTGCCCTTTGAAACGTCCTACTGCATGAACGTGCTGAGCCAGCCTGCAGGAGGATGAGAGACCTGCAGGGAGAAAGGCCGGGATAGTTCCTGCCATTCCAGCCAGGTCATCCTACATCATGAGCCCCCACCACCTGACCAGCTGACCACAGATGCATATACAAGCCTCGCTGAAGTCCACTGAGCCCAATCCGGCCCAGAACACCCCTGCTGCCCACATTGCCAACTTGCAGAGTAACCAGTTAAATAGATGGCCATTGTTTGAGCCACGACATTTAGGGTGGCTTGTTATGCAGCAAAGCTGGCCAATACAGATGGACAATTTTTTTTTATTTATCAATAAGATTTTGTATTTTCTTTTCTTTTCTGAAAAATTTTTATTGGAGTATAGTTCTTTACAATGTTGTGTTAGTTTATACTGTACAGCAAAGTGAATCTGCTATACATATACATATATCCCCTCCTTTTTGGATTTCTTTCTCATTTAGGTCACCACAGAGCATCGAGTAGAATTCCCTGTGCTATACAGTAGGTTCTCATTAGTCATCTATTTTATACATAGTATCAATAGTGTATATATGTCAATCTCAATCTCCCAATTCATCCCACCCCCCTACCCCCTTGGTATCAATACTTTTGCTCTCTACGTCTGTGTCTCTATTTCTGTTTTGTAAATAAAATCGTCCATACCAATTTTTTCAGATTCCACATATATGCATTAATATACAATATTTGTTTTTCTCTTTCTGACTTACTTCACTCTGTATGACAGTCTCTAGGTCCAACAGATGGACAATTTTAGCTCTTAACTCTCTGGAGGCTGTAGCCTCGATTATCGAATCTCCTGTAGTGCTAACAACTTCTCTGACCCAGCACATATTACTTTTTTTGTTGCCTTTCTGGCACCAGAAGTTTGTAGATAAGGGATGGAGAAGATGAAAATCATCTTGATAAGAGAGGCAGCTCAGACCAGCGGGTTAGGGAGGCCACTCGGTGCCGAGCACTGTACCCCTCATTGGGGTCACAGAACCACCCTCTGTCCACATGAGTTCATGTGTTTTCACGTGTTCCTTCAATGTGCAGTTAGAGTGCCTGCACCGTGAGCTCCCTGTACATCTTTAGTCTAAAATAGCATGTCTGACATTTTTCTTGATTTTTTTCCTGACTCAGGCTTTCCTTTCAGGATTTTGGAAAAGTTCTCCCCAGAAAACTTCACAGACTTTAAAATATTTGCAGACAGTGTAACTTAAAGATTTTTAAACCTTGAAATCTATCCACGGACTCCATAAATCCTCAGGTTAATATTGTCTGCCCTGAAGGACTTGATGTAGTTAAACAAGAGAAAGCCTGGCCTTTAGAACAGCTTTCCACAAATGTACCATTTTCACCAGTTTTCCAAAGGACTTGACTGTGAGGTGAGTGGACTGCCAGCCTGCCGGGAACACGGGGAAGGAGGGAGGGATAGAGCTGACAGGAGGGCAGCTCCTTACTCAAGGGGTTAGAATAAGGGCAGGAGGGGAAGGACCAGCCTAACTCAGAGAGTGGGGATCCCAGGCTGACCTAGCACTGGTCGTCCCAGGACCCACCCTGCAGACACTGGCGGTGCCCTGCCTTCAGCCCTTCCACTGCAGTCTCCCCCAAATGCCAGCCCTTGCCCCTCTCTGCCTGAGGGTCTCTGGGGCTGGCAGCTGGAAGGGCCAGGAGCAAGCAGCCCTCAACCAGCGACTGATGGCGATGAGGGGACAAATGTCCAGACCCCTCCCTCAGGTGGGGAACTGGGAACACAGGTTTCCCTGAAGGATTCTGCAGTGGGAAGCACCCTGATAACACACCCTTCTCTGCTGGCCAAGCCCTTGGTGGGCCAGGCTGGTGGCAGCCCTGTCCCGTGGGCTGGAGTTGAGCGTGGGGTTCCAAGACACAGCAGGAGATGGGGAAGGGGATGGGGAAGCCCGTCTACAGTGTCCCCTCTGCCAGGGCCCTCGAGGGGCCTGTGGGAGACGCAGCAAGGGGACGATGGGGTAAATGGGCACTGGGCAGCAGGAAGGACTCCAGCTCCACGGCGTCCAGATGGGATGGGGTGGAGGTGAGGCTGCAGGGCCTGTTGCTGTGGACGTGGCTGGAGCCTCTGAGAGCAGCACCTGAGGGTTTGCTCTCCGGTGTTGCAGGGAGGAGGCTGAGGGCTGCGAGGGGGTCCAGGGCTGGTTTTGAGGGGCGGGGGCTGCAGGGCTGCCTGGGCCGGGGTCCTTCCCCGGAGCAGCACGCCAGCCCCTGGGGTGGGGATCCGCACCAAGGAGGCACCCCCATTGGAGGCGTTCCAAAGAGGGGGAGCCAGGGAAGGAGGAAGAGAGAGATTATCAGACGCCATCGTGCACACAGGGCGACAGCAAGCCAAGGGAAACTGCAGTCAGAGGGCCCAGGGGGCCGGGAAGGCACCAGGAGTTTGTGCTGTTGTGAGGGGGACTTTGGCGGGCAGCAGCCTGCTTGTCACACGGCGAGAGTGACCCTCCACTCAAGCCCAGCAACTGCACGACCGGAAAACAAACCCCCGAAGAACCTGGGAGTGATCCAGACCCTTAATCTACATGAAGAGGAAAAGCCCACAGGCTGATGGTAATGTTTCTTCTCCATAATGATCAGTGTGGCTTTCAGTCTCTCCGGGTGACACAGAGTGACTTTCCTCAGGGGAGTGAGGACCAGACACCAGGATGGTCAGCTGGGATCCGGGGTTTACTGACCAGCAGACACTTTGTTCCTGGATCATCGGCCGTCATCACCATGGTTTTTCCAATCTAATCATACATCTGTGTCGTCCAACTGACATTTGCCTAAACCCAGCAATTAGGAAACATCACTTTGCCTCTGATATGATTTCTGTGCATGGTGGGTCCCCCGATATTCACTGAAACGCTGGTGGATGCCCAGATGGACGAACATCAGTCACGACATTTTCCATCTGAAACTCCGCCCCCCACAGTCACCTTGCTCTCATCCAGGATCCACGAGCAAGCTGTTCATGGACACAAGGGGTTCAGGACTGTGGTACCTCCCTCCTCAGGAAACACTGACGGCCGACTGGCCACACCGCCACTTCTGCTCAGGCCGTCGGTCAGAGCTCAGGGCCCACATTGGAGGATCCGAGCCTCACATAAACAGCCCACGTGAGTTCACAAGCGGTTTGATCAAGCCCCTCCTGCAATCCCCCATGAAGGCTTCCTGGCACCGTCTGCTCACTGCACACAGGCCTCCAGCCAATGGAGATGGAGAAGGTCTGCTTTGGAATCAGCCTGAGTTGAGCTCAGTGTGGGATCTGCCACATTGGGTGAGCTCTTTAAGTCACACAGGATTTGCTGTGTAATAGGAAATATTTAAGTACTTGCTTCCTAAACTTTTTACAAGAATTAAAAGAGATATTGTATGGAAAGGGCTTAGCACATTGCCTCATTCATTTTTTTAAACAGGTGAGTATAATCCATGAGTGAGTTGTGAAATTAGTGCATTGTGGCCAACATTTTAAGAAAGTGGCACATCGGATGTACAGAGGCTAAGTGTCTGTAGCAAGTTATATTTTCAATAATCTCCCCCATCTCGTGTTCTCCTATAGAATGGACCTTCCCGCCACCATCAGGAGGTGAGGTCCGATTCTCCTTCTCCTGAATTGGGGCAACCCTGTGACTACTTTGGGCAATAGAATTTGCACCTGGGGGAATATTGAAAAGTAAAACATCAAATCAACAAACATGCCCCTGACTTTGTGTAAGGATACAGGTTCTCTGATATCTGAGACATAGAGCCTTCCCTTTTCGAGGTGTTGAGGTTTGAGCCAATAAACCATAAGAAAAGACTACGAGGAAAGGTATTGTGCTTGGGGAGGAGTTGATGAGGAGGGTGAGGCTTGAGTGAGACTTTGTAATTTTCCATTCATCAAAATTCAACATCTGAGTCTCAGGGGAAGCCAAACGGAGCCTCTTGCTTGAGGCTTTGGAAACCTCTCCTGGGCCTGAAGCCCTGGGTGCCTCTTGCTGCCACTGTGAGCAAAGTGGTCGTCAGACACTTCATGTCTTTGCTCGGAGCTCACATTCCTGGCTTTTGAAGGCTTTGGTCCAGCCTGTGAGAAAAAAACCCCACACAATACAAGAAAAGGCTTGCAGAGCCATCCTGAAGAGAAGGACGCTGTGACCCTGGAGCAGGAGGTCTATCCTGGCGGCTCTCAGGGCTCGAGAGGCTCATCTGTGCCTCTGAAAACAGAGATGTCATGCTGGCTCTTCCTCAGCCTGGCTGCCTGAGCATCTCTGTCTGTGACCCCGCTGAGGACCCTCTGGGGAGGGGCCGCTTGAGAGAGCCTTCCTGCTGGGGAGCTGGTGTGGGTGGAACTGCACGTGGCCCTAGAACCATCCAGAGACATCAATTAGCTATCAAGGCGAGTCATTAAAATGCACTACGATGACTCTCAGGCTTGGTAATCATCGTAATTAAGTGTGCACGCTGTATCGGGTGCTGATTAAGTGGCTTCAGTTTTATGGGTTTGACTTCCGACGATCCGTCCTTCTACCGATCAGGGTGCATTAAGCTCAGAGGAAACTGGGGATTCCTACACTCCTGGCAGGAAGCGTGTGAGGCCACACGGCATGTGGGGAGGAAACCTCTTCCAGTTAGTGGCGAAGAGCAAAGGCAAGTTTTCCAAACTGAATGCCACCGTGCCGGATAAGAGGTGACTGCACTAAGGCCAGCATGATTTCTGGAACCTGATGGTTGGAGGTGGTATTGGAGCTTGTTGTGCTTTTATTTTTCTGAAAGTTTATCGAAGGCGGGTTTCAAATTTTTCTGCCTCTCCAAACATCAAGAGTTCTAGAGGACCCCAGAGATGCCTGGTCGGCAGGGGGTTGTGGGGCAAGAAACAAATGTCCAAGAAGCTAAAAGCAGAAGATGCTGCCCTTGGGCCCTGCCCCACCCAGTCACTGCACTGTGTTGGCTCCACGATGACCAAGGGGTTTCATGTGCACCCTCCAGCCTTCACCCGAGGTGTCCTGCAGAACGCGTGCAAAGGAATGACATCATGTCTAACTTGAAGTCAGCTATAGTAACCTTGAAGGAAAAAGAGGAATATTTATTCTTATGTGCTTTTCATATTTAAAATACTCCTGGATTCCATTACGTGACCCAGAAAAGGGAGTCCTCAGCCAAAATACAGAGAGTAGCAGACATTTATGTTGTCTTTTCAGTTTTCTGGTGAGTTAAGAGTTTTATGGGATTTAGGGTAATTTTGACTATTATGCCAGTTTCATCCTACATATGTAGACCTGAGAATCCAGGCCCTATGAATCCATGAATCCCAGCTTCCCTCTCCGTCCCTCTCATTGTCTCTCTCTGTCTCCAGAGCGTCATAATTAAACTCATTGTAACCCCTCTTGTAAAAGAGAGGACCATCATCCCATAAGACACCCATGAAGATGCAGGAGAGTCACTGTCACTCTGTGTTTCTCACCGCCCACCTCCTCTCCGTGGCCGTGTCCCCTCCCCTCTGTCCTCACTGATGGCTTTAGCAGGATCCTTGTCTGCGACCTTGATTATTGCATTTTCTCCCAACTGGAATCCCTGCCTCTTTTGTGGATACATTGGAACACTCACACGCTGCTGGTGGAAATATACATGGTGCAGCCTCTTTGGGAAGCCGTCTGGCCATCCTTCAAAAGGTTAAACAGAGTTACCATAAGTCATCAGTTCCAATTTTAGGTATACGCCCAAGAGAAATGAAAATGTGTATCCACACAAAATCTTGTACATGAAAGTTCATACCAACATTATTCATCATCAAAAAGTGAAAAATTTCCAAATGTTTGTCAACTGATGAACGGATAAATAAAATGTGGTACATCCATACAATGGAATATTATTCAACAATAAAAAGAAGTACTGATACATGAACTTTAAAAACATTATGCAAGATGACACAAGCCGGTCACAAAAGACAACACATTGTATGATTCCATGTATATGAAATGTGCAGAATAAGCTAATCTATAGAAACAGGAGGAAGAGCAGTGTTGCCCAGGGCTTTGGGCGCTTGACCTTGGTTGGGAATGATGCTCTAGAGTATGGGGTTTCTTGCTGGGGTGATAAAAATGTTCAAACCTTAATTCAGGTGATGGTTGCACAACCCTGTGAATATAATTTTAAAAAAACATTGAATCATATACTTTAAATAGGTGAAATATATGGAATATGGATTATATTTCAATAGAGTTGTTGAAAGAAGAGATGAGATAATAACAGAAAAACCATAGCTTTACTGTCTTAGGTTCAATACATACTTGCTTTATCAAGAAGCCCAATTATAACAGCCTTTCATGGCTGTAGGGAGTATCAGTCACCATCACAGCTACTTATCAGACACGGAGGGGTCCTAGGATAAGCTTCTGAGCTGTCCTGGGGCATCTGCTTCCATTTCTCAGTGAGAGCATCTAAATTTGAAAGAAAGAGAAAACGTGGCCACTTCCATTTGTCATGATAATTTATCCAGTCCAGCCGCGGCAGCAGTCTTTGCAGTCAGCGCCATGGAGCTTAGCAATTATGTATCACTTGGTTGTTGCATGCGCTGCCGTTTATTCCCCCAAACGAGGCTGATGGATGGGTGCCGACAGAGCAGCACTCGGCAGGTTACTGAACTCAATTAGAGTCCCCAGACACCCTCCCTGTTAACCACATCAGCCCTGGTGCAATTAGCACACCCACAGAACATGATCTGAACCAACCTGCCCAATTAAGAGTCTCAGTGTAGGCCCCAAATTGGCATTTCAGGTCTGAAAACGGGCTTGGCACTCATTTAATACAAATCTCTCATTTTGTGGGTGCAGAACTAAAGCTGACGGACACAAGGAGACTTCATAACTAATGCTAGGAAGCTGGCCGGGAGCAGAGCTCAGGCCGGAAGCCCCCACCTTGGCCTTCAAGCACCCATCCCAACCTCACAATGCTGCTCCGGTCTTGGATGACCGTGGGCCACAGGAAGCCTCTGGGCCTGCCCTTTCGGGGCTGACCCAGGCCTCTGGGACCCTGAATGCAAGACTCCCCTGAACTCGCAGGTCTCCCAAAGGAGCTGAGTCTCAATAAGCCCCCAACGTGCTCTGCCCAGCGTGGCTTCCCCACGGGGCAGACAGGAAGAGGCAGGGGAGGCCGTCCAAGAGCCGAGGAGCAGCCCCTCGTGTTTCTACCGCGTTAGCGCAGAGGCTCTTAGGCTAATTGTCAGCTCAGTCGCTCAGCAGTGGGACGTGTGTCAGCGCTGCTGCCCAAAGCCAAGAGAAACCTTAATTCCATTTTGCAAAGAGCGCCAGTGAGTCTCATCCAAGGCGGCGCCATCCATGTTTCCATGGCAACCAGTATCTGTTGGGAAGGAACAAAGAGCCGGGATAATCATGTCGTGGACCAGGTCTTCTAGAAACACTGGGCAGTGGGAGGCGGGGTGGAAGAGATGAAGCCGAGTTCACGTGATCAAGTAAACCTACGTCCCATTTAAGGAAAGGGAACCCTGTGGCTGGGAGGGGAGTTTGTTTCCTCGGATATAAGGGCTGGCTGCCTTTTGGTGCTGTGGCTGCCTTGTCTTTGTGGCAGAAGCCACAGCAGCCTCTCTTGCTGGTCTCAGACAAACATCTGGGAGCAACGAGACTTCTACTCCATCGGAGCATGTGCAAAGGACTCTCTCAAGACCTTTCACACGGGCCCACTGGCGGCCCAGCAAGCAGGAACAGGGGCAGTGTGGATAGTCAACAAACGAGCCCCCGTCCCCCCCATGCATCCAGGCTGAGCTCTCAGTCCAGGCCTGGGGTCGGGGGTCGCCTGACTGTCGTGATGCTTCTTCGTCTGTCCACCATGCTCTCCTCCGTGAGACCCCATGCAATGCACGCAGCTCGCGCAAAGGGGCCTTCAGGTGCTGGCCCCAGGGTAGTAACGAGAGGTCTGAGGTTATGATGAGTTTGTGAAAGTGAACATGTTCTTTTCGGCTAATAGTACTCACGGGAAACTCGAAGTCTTGGTGATGGTAACACTGTCAACCTGTCTATGAAATGGCAGCTTGGCCTGCTCTGTGCTGACGTTTCAAGTACTGAACTGACCCTCTGAGGACAGTGACACTCCTGAGTGTCAGGAGCTCAGCCTCATCCTTGTGACTAGATCTACAGCAGCGTGATTTTCACACCACGTCTTCCTGGGAGCTCTTGAAGCCTCCTTCAGGAATCAGTCAAGGAGAGGAGCCCACTGGCAGGATGACAAAATCTTAACGGGATCTAGAGCTGCCACTCCTCCGTCTTTCTGGGTGGAGGAGATGCATGCGTTCCTCTCAGTGTGTCGAGTTTTTCTTGGCTAGTATTATTGCTGGTCCTCAGGTGTGATTTACTAAGTTTGTTGCTGCACTGACCCTTCCATTCCCAGAGACCTGGCACCGTGCCAGGTAGACAGCATCGTGCTGGAGACCAAGGGGGGCATCTCAGCCTGGACATATGGGTTTAGATCCTTATAGAACAATGAGGCAATTGTTGTTTCAGGAAAGTCTCCCCATGGAGATGTCAGGCAGGAAGATGTTGGGGAGGAAGAAATTTTCCTTGACCCTTCCAGGTTCTTCTACATGGTCTAATAATTAGGTTGACGTGAGATGGATTCACAGGAGAAAATCAGACAAAAGTTTAATAATGTGTGCACATGGGAGAGACCCAGGGACACTGAGTTGTTAGCCAAAATGGCTGAAGCCTTCACTTTAAATACCATCTTCAACTAAAGAGAAAGGAAGAAGTTGGGGTAGTGGTTTGGGACTTCAGAGGGGAGGAAGACGACTTACATGGAGATGGAAAAGCAAAGCGTTGGTAAACAAGTGTTTGCTGGGCCAGCAGAGACAATGGGACACAGAGAGGACTTTTAACAGACTGTGCAGGGCTCCTCCCTGTCCACACGCCTGGTTCATACTAGAGTGGTCCGTGGTGATGCTCCCTTCCTGGAACAGGTTCTTTACCCACATTCTTTAGGCAGTTAGGGAAAGGTCAACGGTTCTTCCTGAATCTTCTGGGCCTTGATAGTTTTCAGCTCGAGATGGCCCATGTGCCAAGGAGACATTTTGGGGTGGCAAATTTTGAGATTATTGACAAATTTGCACTCATGGCAAACGTTGCCTATAACCTTCTTTTTCTTTTTTTCTTTTTTCAATGTTATTATTTATTTATTTATTTATTATTTAATTTTTGGCTGTGTTGGGTCTTCGTTTCTGTGCGAGGGCTTTCTCTAGCTGAGGCAAGTAGGAGCCACTCTTCATCGCGGTGCACAGGCCTCTCTTGTGGCGGAGCACAGGCTCCAGACGCGCAGGCTCAGTAGTTGTGGCTCACGGGCCTAGTTGCTCCGCGGCATGTGGGATCTTCCCAGACCGGGGCTCGAACCCGTGTCCCCTGCATTGGCAGGCAGATTCTCAACCACTGCGCCACCAGGGAAGCCCCTGCCTATAACCTTCTTGATCATTGATCTTTTATAAAGCAGTATAGTGTCACACTCACTACATTTGGACAATGTAGGCTTGGAAATGTTTAGATGAGTATTCCCGGGATGAGATGGGATGGATTCATATCAAAGTCTTGGAATTGATACATTTATGGGTTTTCTTTTGCATATTTAACATGAAAGGAGTTAGGGTGGAGCTGCTCTTGGCCCTATGAGCACATTCACTGGTTGGCTGTGAAGAGGGTCGTGGTTTGTGCCTCCTACACGTATTGGACTTTCATCACCGTCACGAGGGGTGGGGCCCACCTGGCCCCTCCTCCTGGAGGCATGGCTGTTTCAGTTTGTGCACAGAATCAGGACCCTGTCTTACAGGTGCTGATAGATTTTGTAATCTATTTTAAAAAGACTCAATAAAATGATCTTAAAATAAGACCAAGGAAGTGCATAATTACCATTTTCTATTCATTACTCAGCTGCCTGACATTTTTCCTGAGGTTGATCTGGATTTTTGTCAATTTTTGATGATAAATGTTGTTTGGGATTACCAAAATGAGTGATAGCTTATGTGAGTGCAGGAGATTCAATAAAAAGGCAATTTTCAAAATGACAATATGGAGAAGGAAAGTGTTCAGCCTCAATAAAGATCTGGAGAAGAGCATCTGCTGAAGGTGTCGTGTCATCAAAAACTGTCAAATGTATTTTTCTTTAACAGTTTGCAACCCTAGCCATAGAGGTTAATCCAAAGGGAATTTAGGTGAATGGATGGAGTAACAGAAAAACACTGACAGTCTCTCAGGCCTGGACGGTGTGAGAATGGGGGCTGCCACGGAAGATGGTGAGCAGCAAATCAAGAAGCAGCTGGGCAACAGGCCTGAGAGTTTGCTAGAGCGCATCAGCAGGTTCAAGGTGTTGAGGAGGAGAATCTCTTTGCTCTGGTGATGCCTGAGCCCACTCATGTCTCCGACCCCTCATGACTGGTCCAGCACAGCTGCTTGCTGATGCTTGGTGCTTGGGGCTGGTCATGGCCCCACTGACTCCAGACCCTTTTCCAAGGGACCATCAAATCCAAATGAAGGTGTGACCTGTCTACTCAAACGGTATCCCCAGTTACTTTCTCAGTTACACCAGCCTTTTCTGGATTTGTAAACATGATATGTGTTTATTCAGTAAATACCTGCAGTCACATACACAGTCAAGTCGTGTCACGATTATCCATAGTTACAGGCGGGACCAGGAAAGCAAAGACAACTGAACGCCATGTGTACTCAGAACCTGCATTTCAGGTCCTGGGATGTGGGTCCCCTTCTCAGGTCCATTTTCTAAGTTCCCAGCAAGACACTGATGGTTTTGTTTTGTTTTGTTTTTTAATAAATGTATGTATGTATGTATTTATTTATTTAGGCTGCATTGGGTCTTCGTTGCTGAGCGCGGGCTTTCTCTAGTTGCTGTGAGAGGGGGTTACTCTTCATTGCGGTGCACAGGCGCTTCTCATTACGGTGGCTTCTCTTGTTGCAGAGCACACGTTCTAGGCACTCGGGTTTCAGTAGTTGTGGTGCGCGGGCTCAGTAGTTGTGGCGCACGGGCTTAGTTGCTCCGCGGCATGTGCGATCTTCTTGGACCAGTGGTCAAACCCATGTCCCCTGCATTGGCAGGCGGATTCTTAAGCTCTGCGCCACCAGGGAAGTCCCAGACACTGGTGGTTTTGAGTTTACATTTCTTTTACTCGTGCTGTGTACCTTCTGATGGGGGTGTAGATTTGCTAAAGAGTAGAACCAAGAAGTTGCAGCAGGGTGGAGAAAGCAGGAAGACTGTATAATTCCTGGAACCTTTCCCGTTTGTAATAAAATCTTCTTTGCATATATACGACATTCCTTTGGAAATTGACAAGTGTGACTATATGTCATGGATCCATCTATGAGCACAGATATGTGTCTGACTTGAAATAGAAAATGATGTTGATCCTTGACTATTCAGTGCAGTTTGTATTTTCATTGCCTTGAAGAAAAAGAACGGTCATTTTCCAAAAAGAACAGTCATAGGAACTATTTTCAAGATTTATGGTGAAGCTTCGTGCCTCAGGTGAGATCCCAGGAAGGTGTCAGCCTCTGTTTTATGCCTTAAGCTCAGGTTTATGACTCGTCTTTCACGCGATTACACCAGAAACATGCACTTGTCAAGTACCATGTTCTCCAACTCTTTTTAGAAAAGAATAAACTATTAATTGATGTGTTTATACTTTAATGCTTTTAATTAGTAAACCTTCTATTGCCAAAGTTATGAATCCCATTTTCTAAGGTAACTATAGTGCTGGTCTTAGCATTATAATATTTTCCAAGATCCTGATTTTTTTTTCTTAAATTAGAGGCCCCTCAAGTCCCCATCCACTCTTTCTTTCCTAGCGTTAGCCATTTGGCAGGCGGCATTGCCTATTTTGAAAAATACACACATGTATCTTCAGTATAATATGTCTATAGAATATAAAATACATGAACATAGTAATTCTATTAAATTATTTTGGGATGAAATCATTGAATAGATTTAATATCTTGCAAGGACTACAAACACGGGGCTACTAATATTTGAGTCCCAAGATGTAGTGACGATTAGATGAAATACTGTATATGGGAGAATGTGACACTCGGTTGCTCCATGGACGTCCACTTCATTAATGAATCCATATCAACAAAGATGTACATTTAGCAATTCTATAGCAAATGTCTTGGCTATCATAGATTGTTAAATGACTCCCCCAAAGCCCCTCTACCCGCAGCTAACAGATATGAACCCAGACTCGCTCCCTTCCCACTAGTGCTCATCCTTCCACACCCCTCGCAATCCATCCTGCTGTGCACGGTGAACCTCCCCTAATAAATAGCCATGGTTTTCCTCTGGGGACAAAGGAAGTCATCAACCAGAGGACCCTGTGCTTTCACAGGCAGGCTTGGGCAGTTTTTAAATTTCTTAGCTTGTATTAGCTTTTGTGTTCTGTTACTCCATCTGTTGACGTGCAAATGATTCAGAAACATGCTGACATGATGTAGTGAACTCACTCAAGACCCAGGTTTCTCTGAGGAGGCACTTCTCCGAAAGGCGGTCACGTTGCTGTGAGTGGTCGAGCTCTTCTTGGGGAAGCTAGAGCAATCTCTTCCACACCTGCAAATCTACCCACAACTTGGTCCCCAGAAGCCACCCGGGAGTGGTTTTCTCCTCCATTAATGTCAACTTCTCCCGTGCACTCTGAGTGTAGTGGAGGATGAGCATTTCTTTCCCTGCAGGCCGATCAGGAGTTGTGTCTCAGGAACACAGAGTTCGCGTCCCAAGAATCACCCTTTTGTACCTGCTCCCAGTGGGCGCACTGAAGGCAGTTATTTTCCTAAAGGGGAGCCCCAGGCTGAACCTGATTTCCAGGGCAGGGGAAGAAAAAGGGCTCATCGCCGATTACAAGCACCACTGTTTTCAAAGCCCCTGGGAGCATTTACTTCATCTATGAGTCTCCAACCAGAGACATTCCAACTTAAGGAGCAGGATGGTCAGACAACAGGACTGTAAATCCCACACCCTGTAAACCCAAGTGGTGAATCTCACCTATGGAGTGACCTGCTCCTGGGAATTTGCTCTAAGAATAGAGGGCCAGTCAGGATGCCTGACTTCTTGGTAGTGATGAAAGGGGAATGGGAAACTCTTGACCTGAGAATGTCTTTATAACGTGGCATGGGTATGGGTTCTCCAGGATCTTCTCGTAAATCTTTGAATTTGAAATTATTTCATTTAAGTTTTTCAAATGAATCAATGAAATGAATATACCTTTAAAATAAGTGCTGGTCAAAACAAGGTCCACGTGATAACTACAGAGAAGAGAGACAAGCACGGCCGTGCGGGTATGGCCCTTGCTGATGTGGCAGGTGAAAAGGCTGCATTCAGGGATGCCGTTCCCTGTGCACGACTGTCTCAAAAAGAGGCCTGGCGATTCCTCCATCCCCTGAGCACCGCTGTGCACGGGCTCGCTCTGTTTGTTGGCTGAGAACAGCGAGGTCACCCCAGTGCATGCCCCTCCCTAACATGCGACAGAAGGCACTGCCTGTAGAAGGTACACATGACCATACACGCTTGTACTTCTTGGTGGGTTAATTGATTGCCTTTTCCGATGCCTAACAGGCTAGCGCCACCCCAGAGTGCAGCAACCACTTCACCCGCTGTGGCTGACACAAGAGGGATAGACTCCTTCTACCCTGTAAGTGAAACACACCTGTCACCTCGTAATCAGATAGGAATATGGCTTCTCTGTGGATTCACACAGTTACAGAAATACAACCTGCATGTGTGTTGTTATTCATTTTCATATCTTCTCCTCTATCCCAAATCCACAAAAACATGCTTTTCCCCTACTAGCTGACTGCTGTTTCCTGAGCGCTCACATCTTTCAGGATGGCGGTGGTGTCAGAGCGCTCCCTGCCCTGCTAGTTCCTCCCCCCGTGCTGCATGTATTTCCAGACGTGCTTGTGTCCCTCTTAGATGGAGTCAGAAGATGCAGCTTGGGCATGTCATTAGGTGATCCATCAGCTCTATGGGTTGAGCCCGGCAGGGCTTCCCCGTCTCTATGTCAGCCCGAAACAGACAGAGCTCCGCTCAGCATCCATCAAACCCAGAGTGCCTCCCGGCAGAGAGAGCTGCCAAGGCCCACTCGACTCAGTCCTTCAAAGGACAAGTGTGTGTGTGCAGTGCATGTGCTGGCTTGGTCCACCTGTACACGCTTTGATCCTGGTCTCTGCATTCAGAAAAGAGGAGGCATTGGGAGTCCAAGGTGAACCCCAGTGGCACTTGGCCTTGTAATCTTGTTCCTCTTCATCTGGGAAGAAATGGGGCTCCTGAGGTTCGCCAGCAGCGGAGGTTGTGCAGGTGGAGACGTGAGCACAGGTAGAGGGTGTGAGGGAGCTTTGCAGAGAGAGGTGGCTGATCCTGGGAGACAAAGAAAGATCGCCAGAGAAACCCACGTGTTTTAGTTCAGACGCCACGCCTGAAGGTGATGACAGCACCTCGCTGTGTTGAGAGCATAGCCCTCACTAAGCAGCATCGTGCAGCATCCTAAACCCTTAAACACACAAGCCTGAATATTGTCACTTCCTTTTCGCAGATGAGGAAGCAGAAGTTCGGGGTGAGCTCCTGCCTGTCTGACAGCGGCTGCACTGCAGATGCAGAATTCTCCTGCTTTCGAAGCCTAAGCTCTTCCATCACATTTCCTCTCCTGGCCATTTTTAACTTTCTAACTGTATCTCTTCATGACACTAACTGTTTGTGTCATATTTTTCCTATCAAATTATAAGATCCCTGAGGTTAAGACAACCTTGGTTCATAAGCTTTGGTCCATACCACACATGGTACACTGAGCTTTATGTTGTTGTGCCTCGTTGAGTGACTGGATAGGTGAATGGGTAGAGATGATGGATGGATGGATGGATGGATGGACGGGTGGGTGGATGGATGGATGTATGGGTGGATGGGTGGGTGGTGAATCTATTCTTTGCTATTTATTTATTTGGCTGTTCTGGGTCTTAGTTGAAGCACGCAGGATCCTAGTTGCGGCGTGCGGGATCTAGTTCCCTGACCAGGGATTGAACCCAGGCCTCCTGCATTGGGAGCACAGAGTCTTAACCACTGGACCACCAGGGAAGTCCCTGGTGAACCAATTCTGATCAATACCAAATGGATAAGTCAACACGTGGGGTCTTAGTCTTTTGCAGCCTCTCAACACCTGTTAGAGCAACACTGAAATCCCTTGGAATCTTGTGGATTGGGCATGAGAGAGGGAGGAAGTGACCAAAATCTCCTAGAATTTTTCTGGACCCAACATTTTTTCTTTGGGGTAAATGTTGTATGCTCTGTAGTTATTCCATAAACGACATGCAAAATTTAAAAGACAGATACCGGCCAAAATGACAGTGAAAACCCAAAGCAAATATGATGACTGACTTTGTATGCTGAGTGTACTGAATTGTCCCTATGAGGAAAATTTAAAAAGCAGATACCGTAAGAGATACGGAAAATACTCAAAAATACACATGCTATTTGTTTCTCAGGTACTTTGAAAAAAGAGCAAAACATAACTATGGAACAACAGGACGAGACTCTCACCTACTCTCACTAATCCAGAAAGGATTCAATTCCCATCTGAACTAGCGACAGCTCTCCCCAGTTCTGTGAAACAGTCATGACGGAGCAGTGACCTTGCAGCTTTTCTTTTGTAGTCACGTGGAACATGTTCTTGGCTTGTTGGTGGGCCTTACTGAGCATACAAGGGCCCTGCTTAAGCAACAAGGAAAGTCGAACGTGAGCAGATTGCACTGAGGGTGTTTTCCCCTCACAGAGGATTTGACTGAAAAAAAAATCTCATAGATTAATCAGACTGGGGGGCGGTCCTCATCATAAGATGAGATGGGGCAGTGAGGCTGTAGGGATGAAATGACTTCTCAATCTGGTGCCGGAATCAGTGGTTCCCAGCGTGTGGTCCCAAGACTAGCAGCAGCAGCAGCACCAGGGAACCTGTTAGGAATGAAAAAGCTCAGGCTCCACGGCAGAGTCAGAGGGTTCAGTAGGGGTGGGGCCCTGCCACCTGTGTGTCCTCACACCCTCCAGGGCACAGTCTCTTGAGCCCAGAGCTGCTGCTCTAAACTGGCTGAAGCTGGATTATGAGAGGCACTGGTGTTAGCCGAATAGGGTCTCATCCAAGGATCCACAGAAAAATCAGTTCACTCTCTTCTTTTTTGGCAGGAATGAAGTCAGAGAGAGAACGGGGGAAATATTGCAAAAATGGGTTTGCTCGTGAGATGCCTTGTCAGGGGCGGTGGAGGTCTCCTGAGTGCGCTATTTGTCGATCCCTGCATTCACCAAATGTCAATTGAACTCGTACTAAGTACCAGAACTGTCCAAGGAGCTGGGCTACAATAGTAAATGAAATGGGTGCAGTCCCTACCTTCATGGGTCTTGTGCTCCAGCGAACAGGACAGACGTTAAGCAGGTGAGGACCCTGAAGTATGAAGCTGTCTTGGAGATGTGTTACCAGGAGTTATGAGACCGAAGAACAGAACCCACTCTTCTGTTGAAGGTGGGGACCTCTCTACTCCAGCCCCCAAGTAGAGATGCTGAATTTGGGCTGCAAAGAAAATGCAAGATAGACGGGAAGTGTTTCAGGTGAAGGGAACAGCATGTGCAGAGACCATGAGGCCAGTAAAAGTCTGGGGAATGTGAGGGATGGAAAACACTCAGTGAGGCCAGAGCTTAGCAAGAGAAGAGCCTGGGACACGAGGCCATGAGGAGAAAGTCTCTGTGAGCCACTAAGTATTTGCCTTTCCCTGTGATGACTTTGGGGAGGTGCTGACTGCATGTAGTCAGGGAAGGAAAATGAGTAGGCTTTCTTTTGGGAAAATAGCTCTGGATGAAGGTGAAGAATGGGATCAGGAGTGGAGCTGAGGGCTGGGAAACCAGCTGGGAGAATACTGGGGTGATCCAGTTAGAGGAAGGTGGGGCCCCAATCAGCGTTAATCTTCATTACAAACCTGTGACTCCCTTTATCCGAAGATGACGACCGCTTCACAAAAGCCACAGTCCACCACAGTCCAATGGGAATTGTTGGCAAGCTCCCCGGTTCTGCTGCCCGTGCCTCTGACCAGGCTGGGGCTACCTCCTGGCGTGTAAGGTGTGGATCCATGCACACTCACGGTCACTTGGGCATCTGGGATACAGCTGGAGCGGTGGCCCTGCCCTCATCTTTCAGTGCCGTTGCCCCCAGAACTTGCCATCTTCTCTTTGTGTTTTTGCTGCTCTGGGTACCATTTGAGCAGCCGCCCTCAATTACATCCCGTAAACTGAAGAGCATTAATTATCCACATGTCACTGCATCTCCCGGCGTGAGCAGCTCCCAGAGTGATTTCATGCCTTGAAAGTCACCTGCAGGGAAAGTGTGCTACCTAATGAAGAAAGCTTGGGTACTAACACTGCAAACAGTGGCTTCCTGGCTGGCTTGTTTTTACCTTTGTTTTCCCCCCAAGATGGAAGAAAAACAATAGCCTTTTTCATAAATATTCTTCTAGGAGAATTGATATTTAAGATTACTTTCATAAATGCATAATCTTTTCGAACATCAACCAATTAATGGAAATTTTCACCTTTACTGAGGGCATTTAAGGAAGCAGATATAGTCAGGGGTGCAGGAGAGTTGACCTGATATTCACCACTGGGACCCATATGGCTGAGAAAAAATGAGAGAATTAATCCTCTCTTTCTTCCACCCCCTACCCCCAGCCAGATAATGGTGAGGAAACAAATCCATGTAGTTCTGTGTAGAGGACAATTCCCAGCTGAGGGGTGGGCAGAGAAGGAATATCCCTTGAAATAGAAATTATAGCTAAAGCCAGAAGGTAGCTGACAAGTCATAATGAATAAAATGGTAAAATATGCTCATGTCTTAGTCTTTTTAAAACCTACTTTAGTTACTCCATGTTACCAACAATTTTCAACTTTTAGATTAATTTTCAGCCTTGAAAAATTAAGATAACAGACCCATTCAGCCATTTATTCATTTGACAAATATTAGCTTAGCACCTGTTGTGTTGGTCCCCATCCTTGGGGCTGAGTGATGAGAGTAACAAAACACCATCCCTGTTTTCTAGGAGCTTCGAAGCCCATGCAGTCTTTCTCAGGTGAGTATTTTTAGATACATAATATAAAATATATAAGATTAAAAAGTAAAATGAATTATGATAGTAGAGATACTGTTACTAAACTATTTTAAAAGCTGCAGTGTAGTAATAGATGTAATTTAAAATCAATGTATGAAATGACAATTGTGATGAGATATGAAAATATCTGCGGTTTTTATTGGTGACAAAGACATGGGTACGGCTAATATTTCAGGGTTGTTCTTTCCTTTGGGCCAACATTTAGAAAGAAATTCTAATTTTCAGTTAGATGTAAGTGAAAATAAATTTACATGTTTTCTCATGTGAACTCAGGGCATCTCTGAGTTCTTCTCCTGGGCTCCCTTTAGGGCCTCTGAGGGATCTGATTCCCAGCACCTTGCATGGAAACAGTGGCAGGAGGTGGAGAACACCATGGGGCTCTCAAGGGGAAGCTGGCCGATGTGTTTCCGAAGGGTCCATCCGGGAGCCCCCGCCTGACCCCCACGTGGAAGACCAGACGAAGGAAGGATGGGTGAGGCGCCCATCTTGGAGAGGGCTCCTGGGGGAGGGGTGGGGGTGAGGGCAGTAGGTAGGTGTGCCTAACCCACATCCACCACCCCTCCCTCACGTGCTGAGCCTTCCCACAGAGCTTCCCAGCTAAACTTTTACCCAGACAATGACAGTTTCCTCACAGAGTCAAGTTAGAAGCCAGGAGCCGAAGGGCCACACCCCTCCACCCAGGACACATATTCCTGTGACAAAGCTCGCTCCCCACCGGCACGTGTTTGATCTCAGATGCCTCCTTCTACTCCTCACTGCAAGGAGCACAAAGGCTTCCGAATCTCATGGCCATCAATTTAGAGGAGAAAAATAGAACTCTGAATCGCATCAGGAAATGAATGCACCTCCTGGAGTTATTGTTAGAAAGCTGAATAATGTGAGCTATGTAAAGAAACTAAGACAAGACGCTGGGACTGTTTTGGGAACGATGTGAAAGATTTCAGCATTATGCAAAGCTTCCCATTCCTCTGCGGGGATAAATCACATCATTATAACACTGACTATGCCCCAAACTCCCTGCACGCCGGCTGCCCCTGCATTTCTTCTTGTATCTATTAACAGGGTCTCTTTTCTTCCAGTTGGTCAGGTAGAAAACTATGGAGTCAACCTTGATTCTTTTTAAAATGCTTAGCCTATTAGTTATCTATTTTAGACATATTAGTGTATGAGAACCTGCTGTATAGCACGGGGAACTCCCCTTTGCTGTACAGAAGAAACTAACACAACGTTGTAAAACAACCATACCCCAATTAAAATAAATAAATAAATAAATAAATAAAATGATCAATAAAAGTTAAAAAAACGGAACAAAAATAAAATAAAATAAAAATTTTGGCCAACCTTCAATCCATCAGCAAGTGATGTTGGCTCTACCTTCAAGATACATCCAGAATCTAACCATTTCTCCACCCTCCTCTGCTGCTGCCCTCTGACCATCCTCTCATAACTTCCCTCCCACCTGCAGCCACACCTGCGCTGCACTCACCCTTTTCTTCCTGCTCCCCATGCTTTTTGCTTTCCCTGCTGCCTGAGCTCTGGAAAACTCTCCCATCCCCACCTGCTCCAGGAGTGACTCCTTCCTCTCCTCTGGATGCTCATGAACCACGAGACCCTGGGTCTCAGCTGCTAGAGAGATCACTCTCACAAAGCCTGTGCCCACCCACCATGGGGATCACCCGCCACACCTCCAAGAACCCACGCAGCCCCAGAAATCGGTCACGATGGCCTCTTCCTCTGGTCAGTTTCCAGGCCTCCCTACTTGTGCCCCACAGAGGGCTCCCTTTGTAAGACGCTGGGTGTGGACCCTCCAGCTTCTGGCCTCCACTCAGAGACCTCTGCCTTCCTGTGATAACCCTCTAATTTGGAGAGATCCTGGCAGGGAGCAAATAATTGCCAAAACTCTGCAAATGATTATTTGGAAGCCAATTGCCCCCCATCTGATAGTAAAAGAATGATGGGAATTTGGGAGGGAGAGACACGTAGCAGCTAGGGGTTTTGTGAACAAAGCACGTCAGATTTGTGAGTCTGTGCCCTCATGTCCTGTATCCTGAATCTTTAACCATCTCTTCTCTACTAGGACTTTCTCATCAATTTAGACACTTACCAAAGTCTCTCACATTAAAAAAAACACAGACCTTTATTTCCACTATTCATACACAAAGCTGTCACTGTATTTCTCGTGTTGGTTTAGCCTGCTGCTGGATTTATTCAGTTATTTCTTTACATGAACACTATCCTTTGATATTTCATGTGGTGGACAATTAAGACTACCCTCACTGACCCCTTTATTTCTCAGACCAGGAAAATCTGGTTTTCCCTTCCATTTCACTGAGACATTGGTCCCGAGGGAGCTCACTACTGTAAACCCAGCTGGCATCTCCTGTCCCTGCCTTGTAGACTTGTTGATGTGTTAGGTCTCTTAAGCATCTCTTTGTCTCTGTGATCTTACCGTACAGACTTGCTTTAAGAATTTTGTATGTATTTTCTCACTTAACCAGGTGACAACACGGTGCGGCAGATACTAATACTCCCCATTTACAGATGACGAAACCAGGGCACAGAGCAGATAAGCAGCCTGCCCAAGGAAGGGCCAGAGGAAGGACCCTCACAGCCTGGTCCAGCCCCTTCAGTCTGAATCTGAACCCTATCCCGCTCTCAGGGGAGGTTTATCCTGAACGCAGTGTGGAAGACAGCCCACCCCTTAGGTCAGGGTGTTGATTTTATTTCTCAAGTTATCAGACTTACGGGGCAGCTGAATGTCTCCATTTGACATTGTTCGGTATCCCCAGGTCTTGAGCTCCCACTGTGGCTTTTTCCTCTTCTATGACTTCCTCCCAGACCCTGGCCCTCCCCTAGCCCTCGGAGGCTCGACCACACCATCCATTAGCAGGGATTTCTTGGGGACCTCATATGGTTGCACCTGACTTTCCTGCCACCAGATTTAAGCCCTGGGAGCCTTCGTGTTTTTCTCCCATGGTGCCCAGTGCAGTGCAGGACAGCCAGCTGGCATGTCACGTGTGCACCCTAATGGCCTGACTGATGGGTAACCTGTAACTTTAGCCTATTTTCACCAGCCTGGAGGAAAACCCATACGAAGCCCGGGAGCAGCTGACTTCATTTGTTGGCATCTTCCCAGAATGGTACTTTGGGCTCTGCCAGCTTTGGGGATTATTTGAATTATTCGTTTTACTTTCAAATTACCCCCCAGCCTGCAGGGACCCCTTTTCCCCTGAAAACCATTTGCTTGCAATAACACCTGCCCAAAGAGATTAATGCCACCCTGCAACCACTGGCGCCTCTATTACGCCGACTCTCAAGTGTGTGAAAGAGATTTGTCTCCATGCTCTATTTTTCCAATAACAGGAAGTTAATTTGTTCCAGATGTCTTTTCATAACCAATAAATCCTGCAGAGCTGAGAAAGGCAGATAAGTCCTGTTTCCCTGCAGTGAAGCCCACTAATTAAGCCCACAGAATCCCACTCCGGTTATTTGCATCCAGAGCCCACTTTGCCTCCTAGAATCTCCTGTGTGCACACCGAGAAACACCACAAGGATGGATGGCCCTACCTGAAACAAAGGTGGGAGCCGTGCGTTTGAGGAATTAGGCTCTTATTAATGCTTCAGTATGGTTATCCTTGGCTTCTGTATATGCATTCCTCTCCCCGACAAGACATTTGGAAGATTAATTGGATGTCTGACATCAGCCGGGAGAAAGGAGAGGGGCCGATGGGCATCTCACTGCAGCTCTCTCACCTTCCGAGTCCAGCCCAGCAGCTGAGGGCAGAGGAAGGACCAGGACATGGACCCAGTGACCTCTGACTAAGGCTGGCATCCAGCCACTTCCAGCTGGGTGACCTTGAGCCCCGTGGGCCCTTGTTTCCACCCACCGGGTTATTGTGAGGATTAGACAAAATGACTTTGGAGAATTGGGCTGTGATTTTCCAAGCCAGGTGTTCTCATTTGTTATTTTTGGCATAGTTCTTCATGAGCGAGAGCGTTTCTGTGTTACAACGGGTAGCCTTCCCCACCTCTTCATGCTCTTCACCTTGGGGACAGATGGTGCATCTCCAGAGACAGGACTGGCGTTGGAGGACCCACTGGAGAAACCCGAGTTCTTTTTTTTTTTTTTTTAAATTAATTAATTAATTTATTTATTTTTGGCTGTGTTGGGTCTTCGTTTCTGTGCGAGGGCTTTCTCTAGTTGCGGCAAGCGGGGGCCACTCTTCATCGCGGTGCGCGGGCCTCTCACTATCGCGGCCTCTCTTGTTGCGGAGCACAGGCTCCAGACGTGCAGGCTCAGTAGTTGTGGCTCACGGGCCTAGTTGCTCCGCGGCATGTGGGATTCTCCCAGACCAGGGCTCGAACCCGTGTCCCCTGCATTGGCAGGCAGATGCTCAACCACTGCGCCACCAGGGAAGCCCAAAACCCGAGTTCTTTATGCCTGGGTTTTTTCCCAACCTGCCGGGCTTACGGAGGTAGGTAGGACTCTCAGCTTCCGAAGTTCAGACAGGCGTCAGGAGCAAGGGTCCCCAGTTTGTAGGGTTATTTTATAATTATTACCCAAGTCAGGACACTTTCATAGTGAAAGAGACGCTATTACTAAGAAGGCTGGGGCAACCCGGGCGATCTGGGACGTCTGTCCCCGCTAAGACTCAGCTGCCACCAGCCTCAGAGGGAAGGGAGGGAGGTGTTTGTGGTTTGTTGTTTCTGGTTCAAAAGTCATGAGCGAGCCTGGGCAGGGGCTCAATGTTTCAGTCTCGCAGCCATCCCCTCGCCCTGGATGGTAGTCCCTCCAAGGAGGGATTCTTGTGAAAACCCCGAAGGGATGAAATGGTGGCGGGAACCTTTAGAGGAGGGAGCTGGGGCAGGCGGAGGGTAATGAGAGGGCTTCGACATCGTTTCCGAGAGATGGTCCGCTTCCCTCCCTCCTCTCCCCGTGCTGCACCCTGTCCCGTATCCAAGGGCACACAAACTCTTCTGGTGGTGGTGGTGGCGGCGGTGGTTTTTCTTGTTTGTTGTTTCATGTGCAACACATGTTTGATCTCATGTGCTGCGCAAATGAGCAGAGACGTGGGCCCCACCCAACCAGCACGCAAACTGGCTTCTCCAAAGACCCAACCTGCTGAGTTGTCCATCTGCACTTACAAGACATCTCCCCTCCCGTGATCTCTAAGAGGGTTCCCCTGCTTTTCCTTCTGGGCTAAATGAAACCAGTGGGGAGCAGGCAGAGGTCAAAGGTCTGCTCAGCCCCAGTTGCTGCTCTGCCAGGAGAGCGACCTGCAGAAGACGTAGGTCTGAGAGCTGAGCCTCTGCCTCTTAGAATGAAAGCCCAACAAAGTGTAGTATCCTCCTTTCTCCTTTTCAGATATGACGTGTCCACAGTGCATCGAGCAGGATTTGACCGTGTCCTTCGTGGGCATCTCATTCGTGCTGTCGTGGGTTTTTTCTACTCAGTTCCCATTTCCAGACTTAGGCACAAAGTCATGTGCATTCTCGCCCAGCCCCTTGGTGTGGAGAGAAGGGCCTCGTCCTGCATCTCACGCCCATCTTCCCTGCAGGGCACCAAGGGGAGGCGCTGATGCCGCCTAGAATGCCGGTGTCCCCTGGAGTCGTGACGTGGACGCTCCATGAGGACAATGACGCTGCCTCCCAGGAAAGCACGGGCAGTGGGACTACAGAAGGTAGCCGAGGGGCTGCCGAGGGGAGGCACCGATTCATCCAACTGGTGACTCTCAGACTTGGAGACACGGTAGGGCTCACAGGGGCACACACACACACGGCCCTACCCACGCACCAAAAATAAGCGCATTCATTCATCAAAACCTAGGAAAAAGGACTTCTGGAAGATTATAGTGTGACTTCTCGTGTAGAGTGTCATTAAACTACAAAAAAAAAAAAAAAATCGGAAACAAGCAATTTTAAAACCAATAAATTAAAGCCAAAGAAAAGTGGATAAAGAGGAAGAAGTTGCCTGAAAGAAGAAAGACAAACAAATCAAAACAGGAAGACCCTGGCTTAAAAATGTAAAGAGATGAGAAGGACAAAATGAATCTGAAAACATCTTCATATATATTTCAGTGCGTGGATGGAGGTGTTTTCAGAAGGAGATGAAAGACGGAACAAAAGGAGATGGAAAGAAACGTGGTGCAACTACGAGAGCCAGAGGATGTTTAAGAGAAAAAGAATGTGAAAAGAATCAAAAAGACGCAAGGAGCTGGTGACAACAACATAAAAAAATCACTTTGGAAAAGTGCCACGATGTAACACTGAAGAAAGAGCAATTTTCTAAGCAGGTTGAGGTTCTAATGGTAAAATGGATGGTCAAGTATTTAGGTGTGCTCTGTTCTAATTCAGAAATTAAAAGTGACACAGGAACAAATAAAATGGTTCAGGAATAGAAACTGCAATTGTGTTAGTTGAGACCTTCGTTAACACTTATTCAGGCACTGGTTGCAACAAAAAAGCTCGACATTTATCAAATGAAGACAGAACTGAAACAAGGAAACAGTGCCTCAATATTCATTGGGGTTTATTTAGATTAGATCATACATATTAAAATGTTTTAGAAAATATAATTGATAACGATTCCCCCAAATAGGGCAAGATGTTCCCCTTGACTGCCCGGCCTCCATGATTGTTCTTTGACTTGTGGTGTGTTTGTCGTCCTTTCAGGGAACAGACAAAAAGCAATGGAAACTAGTCGTCCCAAATAACTTTGAATTCCTAAAGATCACATTGAACGTCCCATGATCTAATTGCTGTGTGAATGAGTGGGAAGATAACCTCAAATACCATCCTAAGCCACCTCAGCTGTTTAGTCAATACACTTTGCAACATAACAACATACTTTCATTTTGGAGTTTTTATGACATTTTACCAAAAGCCTTAAGTGTCAGAAGATAAAGCAAGCCTAGGTATTTTTAAAGCATCCATCCCTGTAAGAATTAAAGCTGCACCTCTGAGTCGCTGATGACCCCAGATAACGGAGGGAAGGCTTTGCAGAGGGAATACTCTTGATTGTCGAGAAGATAAAAGACTCCTACATTTGGTAGTGTATATATGTCCATGCCACTCTCTCACTTTGTCACAGCTTACCCTTCCCCCTCCCCATATCCTCAAGTCCATTGGCATAGCACAGGGAGATCAGCTCTGTGCCTTGTGACCACCTAGAGGGGTGGGATAGGGAGTGTGGGAGGGAGGGAGATGCAAGAGGGAAGAGATATGGGAACATATGTATATGTATAACTGATTCACTTTGTTATAAAGCAGAAACTAACACACCATTGTAAAGCAATTTTACTCCAATAAAGATGTTAAAAAAAAAAAAAGACTCCTACAGACGGGGGAAACAATACCCCCTCTGGTAAGAAGTGGGTTCTGAGGGAGCGGAAGGATGGATCTTGAAACCCTGGGAAGAGAAGAAGGTGGCACAGAATCGAGAGGGGGAATGCGGGGAGGAATTACTTTCTGTGCAGTCAGTTTCATTCCAAAGGGCTCCCCTCTCTGCACTGAGATTCCTCCTTGGGTGATGCCCGTACACGGGGCTTCCTCCCACTAGAAACTTAAACAAAATGGTGCCGGAGGAGAGGACTAATTTAGGAATGTATGTGGCTAGAGGGGAAGAAGAATTGAAAGTCTGGAGAAAGAAAATATTTGGAGGGAAATCAAAGAATGCTATCGTGGGCAAAGGCCAGGTTTAGATCCAGACAGACAACACCAGGGTGCTCAGAGCCCATGAGATCCCCAGTGGTGACTGTAGGCAGGACATCCCTCCCCAAACCTCAGGTCCCTGTCTGAAAAGTGGGGACCATTGATCAAGAATTGGTGGCTGCAAAGGTGGCAGGGACAGACGTGAGTCTACTCGTTGGTAGAGGGGTTGGTAAACCTTCAATGATCGTGTCACAGCAAAGGGGCCTGAACAGAAGGGGTTTCAGCAGTCCATCCACAACCTCACGGTGCTTTTCAGTCAGGGGAAGACCCTCTGGTTATGCCTGAGCTTGTCCGCTTCCAATTTAACCTCCTGGAAAACGAGAAAGGAGAGCCTGGCTGTGGACCTGGGGATGGGAAGCTTGGGGCAGGGGGGCCACCTCGATGTGGGGCGTGATGAGGGGGAGGGAGGCCTGGTCTCCCCATGTCCAGGACTTTCAAATGTCAGACACTCCCGGGGTGAGTCCAGAGTAGTTATTAGCCATAGGTCCCACTGCCCATTGGCACAATTCATCCCAGGACTTTTAGGAAGGTTCAATATTTGTAAATCTATAAGTGTCTGGTCGTGTAGGTCAAAAGAAAAAGACTATAACTGCAAACATGGTGCCCCAGCAGCAAAGGGCGTTGGAGGAAGGGTCATAGGGCCATAGGGATGACTGGTGATGTCATCCTGATCTGCAGTTGTGTCTCCATAGACACACACATGCTTATGAAGACAAATCGACCCCACGCTGCCTGCGAACACCCTCAGCCCCTCTACTTAAGTCAAGAATGAGCCAAGAACATCCATGGGCTTTCCTCTTATTTTTATTGCTCTGGAAACACTAGTCACTTACATCAGACAAGAAAAAATGTCTAACACGTGGAATGGAAAAGGCAGAATTACAGATTTGAAAATGTCAAAAGAATTAACTAAAAATATTTAGAAAATGTGATTTTTCAGGATTAGCTGAAAACTTTCCAGAAAACAATTGCTTTAAAATATAGAGGGTAGCTTGGGACTTCCCTGGCAGTCCAATGGTTAGAGCGCCACGCGTCCACTGCAGGCGGCATGGGTTTGATCCCTGGTCGGGGAACTAAGATCCCGAAAGCCAAGTGGCATGGCCAACAATAAAAATAAATAAATAAATAAAAATAAGATAAAAAATTCAAAAATATGGTAGCTAGTGGCATACCAATTTTATACAACCTCTCAAAAGGCTAATCTGAAGGTATCTGTCCACTAGAGATTGTCATACTGAGTGAAGTAAGTCAGACAGAGAAAGAGAGATAGTGTATGATATCGCGTATATGCGGAATCTAAAAAGAAATGATACAAATGAACATATTTACAAAACAGAAACAGACTCACAGACTTAGAGAATGAACTTATGGTTATCGGGAGGGGGGAAGGGTGGAGAGAAGGGATAGTTAGGGAGTTTGGGATTGACAGGTATACACTGCTATATTTAAAAATGATAACCAGCAAAGACCTACTGTATAGCACAGGGAACTCTGCTCAATGTTACGTGGCAGCCCAGGTGGGAGGGGAGTCTGGGGGAGAATGGATACATGTATGTGTATGGTTGAGTCACTTTGCTGTGCACCTGAAACTGTCACAACATTGTTAACTGGCTCTACTCCAGTATAAAATAAAAAGTTTAAAAAAAAGGTGCAAACTTCCGGGTTATAAAATAAATAAGTCCTGGTGCTGTAAGTGCAGCATGGTGACTATAGTTAATAATACTGTATTGTATATTTGAAAGTTGTTGAGAGACTAGATCTTAAATGTTCTCATCACACAAAAAAAATGTAACTATATGTGGTGATGGATGTTAACTAGACTTATTGTTGTGATCATTTCACAGTATATACACATATTGAATCATTATGTTGTATACCTGAAACTAATATAATGTTAAATGTAAATTATATCTTGATAAAAATATACATATAGTGAAGATATCTGTCCAAATTTAGAATGAATCACACTCTGTCCCAGACATTTCCAGTCTGGAAATGAAACCTATAGAAACGGTCACTCGTATGCAAAAATGCAAGGACTTTGGGGCTTCCCTGTTGGTGCAGTGGTTAAGAATCCGCCTGCCAATGCAGGGGACACGGGTTTGAGCCCTGGTCCGGGAAGATCCCATATGCTGCGGAGCAACTAAGCCTGTGCTGCGCCACAACTACTGAGCCTGCGTTCTAGAGCCCGTGCTCTGCAACAAGAGAAGCCACCACAGTGAGAAGCCCTCTCACCGCAACGAAGAGGAGCCCCCGCTCGCCGCAACTAGAGAAAGCCCGCACGCAGCAACGAAGACCCAACACAGCGAAAAATAAATAAATAAATTTATATTTAAAAAAAAAAAAGGTGCAAGGACTTTGTAGGAGGAAGCCTGGACCTGAGCAAACATTCATTAATAGGGGACCAGCTAAATAACTACAGTTTGTTCTTACAAAGATATACCATTCATCTTTTAGAAAAATAATTGTCCGTTTTTGACACTATGGAATTATCTCCAGAATGTAATTTAAAGCCTAAGAAACTGCAGAATACAGAGTATACACACTTTCATTGTGTAAAAGGAAAAAAGTGTTTGTGTAGATTATTCCTCAAAAGATAAGCAAGCAAAGCAAAATGAAATAAAAAGAAAAGCGAGCCTGCCAGGATTCCTGTCTTTGAGGAGGAAACTAGACACCGTGTCCCCCAGTGGAGGCTGACCGCCTTCCACTGGATGCACACGGACTCCAGGAGATACTTGCAAAAACCTTGCACATAAACAGGCTTCCCCCGCGATCCAAAGGGAGAGCGTTCCTAGGAAACCTTTCATAGATGAAATGGCCTAGAGTGAAGAAGCAGCTACCTTAGGACACATCTTGCTGACAGACGCACAAAATAAATGGAGATAAAGCCCAGGTACTCACAGACACAGCTCACAGCTCTGGCGACCAATGCTGAGTGTGGTTCTGGGCAAGGAGCTGGCAGGGCCACTCCTGCTCCTGGGATGCGTGCTGCCCCTATAATGGCCACTAAAAACAGACGCCGAAAGCAGTCTTCACTTTTTGCCTTTTTCATAAAAGTAGCAGTCTTCTTCAGATTGCTTTCCGTTAGTGAAAACAGGCACTGATGTGGGTCTTTCATAAAAGTAAAGTGGCATAAAGCTAACTTTCCAAGAATGGGGGGGGGCCCTATACATCATTTTTAAAAAATTAAACAAAAACTAATTTTTAGGAGCAAACATTAACTATGTGCAAGATCATAGCTTCGAATAGAAACAGATTCTAAAATTTAAGCTTAAGGCCAGGAGAGCGTGACTAATTTCATTGAGAAGGAAAAGCCCAGCTTGGCCCCCCTGGGCCCTGGGCCTTGGCCCAGAATGTTAGCAGCTTCTCACAGATTAGAAGGCATCCCAGAGCCCCAGCTGTCTCCTCCCCTCTGGTGGGGGAGGGAGCTCAGATGGGAGGGCTGTTGGGTCAGGTGAGGGCAGAGAGCCAGGCTCAGGCTGGGCAGGCGCCCGAGCGGTGGGCAGGTGCTCAGGTGAGCGGCCTTGGAGACACAGGTTAAGAAGCAGGAAAGGTAGTTCTATTTTTAGTTTTTTAAGGAACCTCCATACTGTTCTCCATAGTGGCTGTATCAATTTACATTCCCACCAACAGTGCAAGAGGGTTCCCTTTTCTCCACACCCTCTCCAGCATTTATTGTTTGTAGATTTTTTGATGATGGCCATTCTGACTGGTGTGAGGTGATACCTCATGGTAGTTTTGATTTGCATATCTCTAATGATTAGTGATGTTGAGCATCCTTTCATGTGTTTGTTGGCAATCTGTATATCTTCTTTGGAGAAATGTCTCTTTAGGTCTTCTGCCTATTTTTGGATTGGGTTGTTTGTTTTTTTGATGTTGAGCTGCATGAGCTGCTTGTAAATTTTGGAGATTAATCCTTTGTCAGTTGCTTCATTTGCAAATATTTTCTCTCATTCTGAGGGTTGTCTTTTCATCTTGTTTATGGTTTCCTTTGCTGTGCAAAGGCTTTTAAGTTTCATTAGGTCCCATTTGTTTATTTTTGTTTTTATTTCCATTTCTCTAGGAGCTGGGTCAAAAAGGATCTTGCTGTGATTTATGTCATAGAGTGTTCTGACTATGTTTTCCTCTAAGAGTTTGATAGTGTCTGGCCTTACCCAGCAATCCCACTACTGGGCATATACCCTGAGAAAACCATAATTCAAAAAGAGTCATGTACCAAAATGTTCATTGCAGCTCTATTTACAATAGCCAGGACATGGAAGCAACCTAAGTGTCCATCATCGGATGAATGGATAAAGAAGATGTGGCACATATATACAATGGAATATTACTCAGCCATAAAAAGAAACGAAATGGAGTTATTTGTAGTGAAGTGGATGGAGTTAGAGTCTATTATACAGAGTGAAGTAAGTCAGAAAGAGAAAAACAAATACAGTATGCTAACACATATATATGGAATCTAAGGGAAAAAAAAAAAAAAGGTCATGAAGAACCTAGTGGTAAGACGGGAATAAAGACACAGACCTACTAGAGAATGGACTTGAGGATATGGGGAGGGGGAAGGGTAAGCTGTGACAAAGTGAGAGCATGGCATGGACATATATACACTACCAAACGTAAAATAGATAGCTAGTGGGAGGCAGCCTTATAGCACAGGGAGATCAGCTTGGTGCTTTGTGATCACCTAGAGGGGTGGGACAGGGAGGGTGGGAGGGAGGGAGATGCAAGAGGGAAGAGATATGGGAACATATGTATATGTATAACTGATTCACTTTGTTATAAAGCAGAAACTAACACACCATTGTAAAGCAATTATACTCCAATAAAGATGTTAAAAAAAAAAAAAAAGAAACAGGAAAGGGGTCTGGACACTGGACAGTGAGACATTGCTCCACCTGAAAAAAAACAAAGGCTTTAGACAAAGTCCCAGGCAAGACAGAGGGAGGAGGTGAAAGAGGAAGCAGATGAAGAAAAAGAAAAAACCAAAACACTGGCTTGAAGTCGGGTCTACAAGGTCCTTGTGGGTTAGCCTGGGGCTTGGCTGCCCCTAAGAGTGCTGTTCTCAGGCTTGGGAGCGCTGGCTGAATTCTGAGACCCGCAAAGGAGAGTGCAGAAATAGTGTGTGGAGTGATTCAAAGCAATCAGTGTTCCAGCATGGTGACTATAGCTAATAATACTATCTTGCATATTTGAAAGTTGCTAAGAGAGTAGTTCTTAAAAGTTCTCATCACAAGAAAAAATTTTGTAACTGTGTGGTGATGGATGTTAACTAGACTGATTGTGGTGATTGTTTTGCAGTAATACAAATATCAAATCATTATGTTGTACAGCTGAAACTAATATAATGTTATATGTCAACTATATCCCGATTTGAAAAAATAAAACAGGGTGTTTCCTGGGTTAAAAAAACAAACAAACCAAAAAACCCAAAGCAATCAGTGTTCACAAGCTCCTTGTAATTCCAAAGGTTCTGATGAGACAGTCATTCGGATTGCTCTATTGTTATCTTGTAGAATTAAAAATTCCAGATTTAAAGTACACATGATCACTCAACTGTGTATGAGAGAGAGGGCTGGGATCAAACAGCTACACCTTTGACAATAATAAAACATCAGCATCCAGTGATTGACTTTCTCTGATCGTTATAATTAACACCAGTATTTTACCACTGGTTCTGCCAAATTCATAAATATTCCAGGATTAACTTTGCAAATTGGGATAAAAAATTCTTCACAGAATCATGATACACCATAAATCATGATACATCCTGATAGGTGCCAGGCAGGTCTGAGTTTGGAGGGGTGCGAGGAAGAGGCTGAACTTGCTTCTGAGTCGGCGATGTGAACAGCAGCACAGGGCTTCCTAGGCACTGTTTTACTTGTGGTTGTAGCCCGTGCTCCCTGGGTTGGATGAACCAGCAGCAAGGCAGCCAATAAGGAAAGCGACTTTGTTCTCTACAGCCCAATGTGGCTGCATGCGTTCCTGCCCTCTCAGCTGGATTTCACGAGGGTCTGCTGCAGCTGAGGCAGGACTAGTTTATCTCTCTGCATCTAGGCCACCACTGGCCCTGCACCATCCTCAGTATAATTAAGACAATATTCATGCAAATCGTCTTCTGCAGGACTGACTGGCTTGTGGGTCCCCCATGAGGAAGGCTGTTCTAGCAGCTGAGGGTCCACAGGCCCACAGGCAGCTCAGAGAAATCACCCTCCTCTTTGGTGCCAGATCTCTATGTCCTAGTCTTTCCTACACACATGCCGGTTGTTTACCCTCCGAAGCATGCTTCCCACAGTCCAAAGCCCTCCCTGTCCACACACAGCTCTCAGGAAGATCAGGGGCTGGCGGAGGAGCCAGCCCGGCACTCGCACCTGGGACTTCTTTCCCTGGCCCTCCCCAGACAGCGGTCTAGCGGCCACTGTCCACTTCCTTCAGGGCCTTAGGGCTACAAGGCCGTGGAAGAGGAACCCTGTCCTGAGGGCTCACCTACAAAGTCATGCAGGAAGCTCTGGCCCAGGCCTTTCAACCTGGGAGATTCACATTCTCTAAACAGCTTCTTATTGGAAAAGAAATGCCCCTTGGCCAGAAGTTCCTGCTGTACCCGGATTCTTCACTCCTCCTAGCTGCCGAGGTCACCGATGGTGATCAACAGACGGGCCGCTGGAGCACAGGGTCCGTAACCAGCCTTGGAATAGCCTCGGAGGCCACTGAAATAGTCTCTTCTGAGAAGAGTTCTTCTCTCTCCCCGCCCCCCTCCACCTCCGCTCTCTCTCAGAATCTGAGGTTCACTCTTAACTCCTCCCTTCAGTCTGCCCATTCTTTTCTTGCTTGGGGAAGGGATTGACGTGCTTTTGCTTTATGTCAGGTATTGCCGTAGGTATTCCACCAGTGTTTTTTCATTTATTTCTCACTGTAACCGTAGCAGAGAATATTCCAAGCCACGTTACATGACAGGCAAATGAGGTGCAGAGAGGTTACGTTTCTGGCCATGCATCAGTCTTGTTACCTGGTCCTGTGGGCTCTTCAGGCCTTCAGAGGAGGGTCTGTGGGAAGAGGAGTTCCTGGTCCTGCAGGAGAGCTGGGCCAGAGCTGGAGGTCAGGTGAGACCCCCGAGCCCCGCAGGGAGGAATTGCCGGTAATGGGAAACCCGGGACCGACCATCCAGTTCTTCTCAACGACTGGAAGGACTTGTCTGGGAAATCTGGCTTGTTAGGCTCACCTTGTTCTGTCCACAGAAATAGAAGCAGAACAGAACTGCACGCCATTGGAGAGAGAAGAAGTGATGACTCACATACACCGGGGTCGTTGCTTGTGGTGAAGCTGAAGCAAGCCAACAGTGGGCTTTAGAGTACTAGCGGCTTCCAGGGGTGGGATTGATCTTGCCGTTGCTTCCCGGGGGGTGATAGGCTCAATTTAAGGTCTTTCAGGTCCACATTAACAGTAGATGTTACCACACAGGGACCACAAAATCAGAAAGCCCATCCACCCTCACCCAGTCATGCAGCTCCCGTGCACAAAGATACAGGAGGGAGCCCAGATAGTAATCAAGGACCAGTTAGATTCAACACCCAGAAAGCTACTGAAGCTGGCTCAAGTATCACAGTGATGTCACCCACCACACTGGAACTCGGGGGCTTGAAACAGGAGTTCAATGGCTGTCCACGGGCAGCTCTGCTGGTCCAGGCTGGTCTTGCTGGGCCTCTGGGTGAACCTGGCTGGGCCCCTCACCTATGTGGGGCCTTGGCTGGGACAACTGGGCTGTCTCTGGTCCACCTTGTCTCTCGTCCACCTGGCCAGTCCTGGCAGAGCAGGGGCCCCCCGGGTATCGTGCAGAGGAACAGCGTTGCTCCTGCCACATTCTGGTGGCCAGAGAAGATCACAGAAGAGCTGAAATTGGAGGGGTGGGGAGATGAGAGGGGCTGCAGAGGGCAGGGGTACAGGGAGGGGTGGACAGTTGCGGCCACTGTGCCATCCATCCACCAGGGAGCTCATTGGGAAGATCTATGAGGAGATTACAGGAATGCTAGTGTGTCTTGCAGAAACTGGAAACACCAGGCTTCTTGCACCTTCTTGCTGTCCTGGAGGGGCCACATGGTCTCAGTTTCTGCGGTGCTCACATCTCTCCTGCCGCTTTTCCCCTCTAAGGGCCAACATTTCTACCTCCCGTGAGGATAGCCAGCACTGGCTCTAGTCTGCCCCGTGTCAACTCTGGCTCTAAGCAGACATGACCGCGTGGCCTCATTGAATCTGACTGCCTCAGCCTCCCTACATCATATACATACACACATATACATATACATATACATATATATATACACATAGATCTCCTAAGATGTATGTATAAGAACTATGTGTATGAAATATTTATGTGTATACTTATTATAATGAATTTGGCTCCAATAATTATAGAGGCTGAGATGTCCCATGACCAGCAGTTGGGGAGCCGGAGACCCAGGTGATTTCCTGTGAAGAAGCCCCGTCGAGGTGCCCAAGGCACCCTCTCCCCTTGGACTCACCAGGGCCTCTTGACCAGACCTGAGCTGGGTGCCCAAGGACTTAGAAGAGAGATTTTGCCAGAACTTGGAGGCTAATATATTCTGACTTAACTAAACCCTTGAGCTCACGGCTGTCAACATGCTTTCACAGTCCTATAAAATCCATTCTTTGCTGATCTAATGGTCTCGTCTTTATTGTGATTTATTTTCATTGGAACCAGAGCCCAGCAGAAAGTTCAAGGCTCCTCCAGGCTGTGAGTCCATCCAGATGATAAGAAGTGACAGCAAAGATGCCCAGAGCTCTTGTGCCCGCGGCGTCCAGGGGACAGGGTCTGTTTTCAGGCAGTGGGGTCCCCATCCTAGAACAGAGAGAAGGAAGCAGAGTGTGATTATCCAGGGGGAAGTAGGGGCTCCCTGATGCCATAAAATCTAGGATTTTTCTAGATTTCATCACTCCCTTCCTTATCTGCTCCTTTGGGTTTATGGTGTCTGGCCACCAACATTCTCTGGTCTCCTCTGTGGTGCCTCTATACCTGGTCTGTGCTTTCTCCCACTTTCCTCCTGGTCCCAGTGAGTTGGGCACTTGGCCTCACAGCTGTGTCACCGCAGCTGGCAAACCCACCACACTTCCTGGGCTGCGCTTGGAGGAAAAATAGAACTGGAGGGTCCTTGAAATCCATTTCAGCTGTGCATCCTATACCTTTTCTGGTTTCAGAGTTTGTTGTTGTTTTGCACCGGGGCCTGCGGTTCCCCATTTGTCTGTCCTGTGGCGTTGATGCTAGACAAGTCAGAGAAAAAGGACTGGCTTGTATTCCAATAATTTGAGATTCAGAAGCTGTTTGTCCTCCCTCTGTCTTAATGCCAAAATCAGTGCGTGTGCAGCCTTTGTTAGTGCCCTGTTAAAGCCATGGTTTTTTGGGTTTTTTTTTTCAGGAAAGCTTTTATATGATTTTAATTTTATTTACTGCAATAATATCTATGCACATTTGCAAAATTTTTTCTTAAAAATGTACAGGTGTGGGCTTCCCTGGTGGAGCAGTGGTTGAGAATCTGCCTGCCAATGCAGGGGACACGGGTTCGAGCCCTGGTCTGGGAAGATCCCACATGCCGCGGAGCAACTAAGCCCGTGTGCCACAACTACTGAGCCTGCGCGACTGGAGCCTGTGCTCCGCCACAAGAGAGGCCGCGATAGTGAGAGGCCCGCGCACCGCAATGAAGAGTGGCCCCCGCTTGCCGCAACTAGAGAAAGCCCTTGCACGGGAACGAAGACCCAACACAGTCAAAAATAAATAATAAATAAATAAAGCCAGAAAACATCTTTAAAAAAAAAAATGTACAGGTGTGATGAGATTTGTGAATGATCCAGGTGTAGATGATGTTAGATGCCGATGGACTAGTGGGTCCCTGGCAATACGGCCAAGATGGTCAAGTGGGAGCCAAGTTAATGAGATGGTCTAAAAAACCCCCAGCTTGAAATCTCCATGCGTGTCCGCTTTCTAGGCAGGTCCATGCTGACTGAAGGCCATGGGTTTTTAAAATTAAAGTTGCTTACATTATGCAGAGCCCGCAGAATGCACCAGGAACAAATATTGATTTTCCTAATTGTATTTAGCACTTCCAATTTGTAGAGTGTTTCACTGCCCAGCCATCAACTAACAGCCGGGCCTCCGGGTGAGAACCGCAGCCACGAACCCTGTTAGGCAGAGAAAATAGACGGAGCCTGAATAGCAGCTGCCCTGCTCCCCCAGGACGGTCCTTCCCACCCGCTGAGGGACACGTTAACACCCACCTCCCAGGGCGGATCTCCAGTCTGTACAGGAGGAGAAAGCAGCTTCACAGGAACTCCTGGTC